>NC_140987.1:56653204-58084721 GCF_052327205.1 Somniosus microcephalus | reverse complement strand
CCTCCCTCTCTCTCCCTCCCTCCTCCTCTCCCTCTCCCTCTCCCTCTCCTCTCCCTCCCTCTCTCCCCCTCTCCCTCCCCGCTCTCTATCCCTCCCTCTCTCTCCCCGCTCTCTCTCCCTCCCTCTCTCTCTCCCTCTCCCTCTCTCTCCCTCTCCCCCTCTCCTCTCCCTCCTCATGGTTAACGTGGTGGGCCTTTGAACCCGGTTGGCCGGGCGGCAGACGAACGACTTTCGCTGCGGACTATCCCGTGTCCGATTTCGGTCAGGGACAGCTCTCCCCCTCCCTCCCGCTCTCCTCTCCCCCTCCCTCCCTGCTCTCTCTTCCCCTCCCTCCCTCCCCACTCTCTCTCCCTCTCCCTCCCCCACTCTCTCTCCCCCCTCCCCTCCCCGCTCTCCGTCCCTCCTCTCCCTCCCTCCCCCCTCTCTCTCTCCCTCCCCCTGTCTCTCCCTCCTTTCCTCTCTCCCTCTCCCCTCCGACCTTCTCCCTCCCTAGCGCCTCAGGCCCGGCCCGACTCACCTCGGTACCAGAACGGAGTCCAGTCCGACACCGGAGGCCGACGCACGGGCTCCCAACTCGCTCCGAAGCGAGCCCAGGGTTCCTCATGGTTAACGCAGTGGCCTTTGGACCCGGTTGGCCGGGCGGGCAGACGAGCGCCTTTCGCTGCGGACTCCCGTGTCTGATTTCGGGTCGGGGATGGCTCGTTGGAAAGCCCCCGGTTTTCCTGGTGCTGCACTCATGGCAAGAGAGAGAGGGGGAAGGAGAGA
The DNA here is from genome assembly GCF_052327205.1 of Somniosus microcephalus. NCBI lineage: Eukaryota > Metazoa > Chordata > Chondrichthyes > Squaliformes > Somniosidae > Somniosus > Somniosus microcephalus. The sequence continues at coordinate 58,083,956 of NC_140987.1, read as the reverse complement.
GAGAGAGGGAAGAAGAGAGGGAAGAGGGGGATGAGAGTGAGGGAAGGAGATAGTTTTCCCGCGGCCCGCCATTTTGTGAGGTACTAACGGGCAGTTTGAAGGGTTAGGCCCCCGCCCACACACACCATGAAACGCCCCCCGTGACGCAGCACACTCCCCCCATAGGATTGGTCAACTACACGTCACTCAATGCTAATGAGCGGATTTCCCCTGTATGATTGGCCAACTGCTAATGAGCGGAATTTTGAACGTTTTTTGTCTACTGTCCAAACAATTTTTGTCTGACCAAAAAATACATATGCCTAGGACACACCCTCCTAATCATAACCTTTTCTTTTGATATAACATATCTGTAGGTACGCTCTATAACTTTTGAGTGATGCCCGGACAGACAGACAGACAGACAGACACCACTATCCTTTTATATATATAGATATGAGGAGAGAAAACTAAGAAGCTTACCAAAACAGAGAGAGAGAAACACACAGACATACCGAGGATATGTGCAACAGACATAGAGACATTGGGGGTGGATTTTGACTTTGTGCGACAGTGTAAAAGAGGTGATAGAGAATCGCCTCCATCAGTCCAGTGAGGTATTTAAGACCTTTAAATAGCACACTTCAACATTTAATGTTCCATCTCTCTCGATTTATAATTTCCATTGAAGTCAATTGGGAGAGAGGTAAAATGGGCTGTTGATTCGCTGTCACCTTTTTTACACTATTGCACAAAGTTAAAATCTACCCCAATGTGTGTGAAACATAGAGAAAAAGAATTGGAGACAGAGATACAGTGATAACAACAAGAGAAAATCTGTGCGAGCCACACAAAGAAAATGGAAGACAGAAAGAATTAGAGAGTGGGGGAGAAGCAGAGAGACAATTACAGGAAGAGAGACACAACTTTTCTTTGCCTATGAGCAAAACCCAGCCTTACTAATAAAAATCATGTATCTGTAACAATGAATGTTGAGTTTTCCCTAGCTCTGTTTATTTTTTCTAGTGGGCCAAATCAGATCCCAGAACCAGAAGGAAAATTGACTTTAAAACCAAGCCGTCACCACTGACTAGCAACACCGCAGTTTAATTTATTAATTTACCTAATTTCTCATTGTCACCTTTTTGTGGTTTGCCTCACACATTGCATGTGGCATAGAAAATCAGCTTGAACTCTGCTCCTAGACTGCTGTAAATGCACTCTTCGGTTTAGTTGCAATGAGGTGTGTGAGAGTGGACTGTGGTGACTGAGCCTTCTGATTTTCCCTCCCTTTGGGAAAGTGCCTGGTTTCCCACTTGACACCCACTTGATGCCATAACTGAGCTCTTTAACTCACTTTCTGGAGAATCGCAGGCGTGCTCATCAAGTCTGCCTCGCCATGGACCAGTGTGCTGCAGCCCAGCACCACTTATATTTATTTTTGTCACGTATTGGGCAGGTGATTTCCTGTCTCTGCTCTATATCTGCTGCTTAGGAAAAATAAACTTGGCCTTTTATTGCTTTGGTTTCAGTCACAAACAGCAGTTGATCTTCCACTATAGTAATAAATAGGTAAACTTACATTGCACCTATTATTAGTTCCTTGGATTTTAAAGTTATTTCTCTGCACTATTCAAGCATCCTCAGAGCATTGCCTTGCAGTGAATGTTGGTTAACCAGCCCGCCTCCAGTCTTCTAAATTAACTTTAAAAAAATCACTTTATGTGGCGGAGCCACTGAATGACTCTGGCAACTGTATATAATTCCCTTTAACGATGTTCCAGCGCCAGCCTAAGCCTGTACCATTGTGTTAGACATTACTGTGTTTTGTATATAGTGTTTGTATGTACGGGGGCGTGGCCCCTTTAAGAGCGCGGACAAACGCGATGACGTCACATCACAAACCACGTGACTGTCCGAGCAGTCCTCGTGGAATCTCCATCTTGTTAAGACCTGTTTTCGTGGTTCTCCTGTATCGATCTCAACAAACTGTTTGAACTCGTTTAGTCTTACATTAAAGACCTGTTTGATTGATCTCCTGAGTCGACCTCAGTTATTGGTTAGGAATTCGTCAATTCCTACATTGGTGACCCCGTTTTTTGTGAACGTTTTTCGCAAAAAGAACACAGCATGGAGGCCAACGCCGTTTCGCTGAAGCGCTACCGCAGTTCTGGGAGCAGCAAGCGACCTCGTGTTCATTCAGGTCGAGGCACAGTTCGCCACTGAGGGACATCGATGTGGATCAGACCAAATATCTCTATGTGGTCTCGACAGCTCTACCCGGCCTCGCGGATCGTCAGCCTCCTCGAGAACCCTCCAACAGAGCGCAAGTATGAAACTCCTCAAGGCGCAGTTGCTGCAAGTTTTCGGGCTCACTAAATCGGAGCGCGCCCGTCAATTGCCTTGCTATGCCCGGGCTCGGGGACTCCAAGCCTTCGGAGTTGATGAGCCAAATGCTCACACTCCTGGGCTCAGAACTGGAATGCTTCCTATTCTGTGAACTATTCCTCAGCCAGCTGCCTGAGTAGGTGCAAGCTGCCTTGGCCAGATCCGAGGTGGACGACTGCGCGGCACTCGCGGCAGAAGCGGACAAAATTTTTGCAGTAACGCAGCAGTACTGCACCGCCACGAGGTGCCCATCCCCCCACAGACGCCGCCTCCAGCTCGTCAGCCTGCCTGGGCTGTGTTTCTACCCACGCGCAGTTCGGCGCGAAGGCGCGACGTTGCCGACCCTCCCCTGCAGCTTTCCCCCCAAAAAAAACAACTGCAACTACTGAGGAACAGGTCTAACGGGCGCCCCGCGGCCGCCATGGCGATCGGCAACGCGGGCAAGTTGCTTTTTCATCACCGATACGCTCTCCCGGTCGTCGTTTTCTGTGCGACACCTAGAGCGCAGTGCAGCATTTTACCCCGCGTCCGCCCTCGATGTGCAGGCAGGGAATCATGGCCTCGCCCTTGAAGCGGCCAATGGCGGAGCAATTCGGACCTTCGGCAGACGGCGAGTGGAGGTGTGCTTCGGGGGGCAACGTTTTCACTGGGAGTTTGTGATGGGCCAAGGTTTCTCAACCGCATTCTCGTGTGCGGATTTCCTGTGCGCCAACAGCCTCCTGGTCGACGTGAAGAACTGACGGTTGATCAACGCGGCAACTTTCAATTCTATCCTTTGTTACTGCAGTAACACTACGTCGCGCACCGTCGCCTGTGCTTTCCCGACTCCTGACGAGTTCGCTCGTCTGCTCGCCGAATTTCCCGACCTGACAAGACCCACGTTCTCCTCCACAGCCACGAAACATGGTGTGGAACACCACATCACCACCAACAGCCCCCCGGTCTACGCGTGGGCCTGGCGCCTGGAACCTGGCAAGCTGGCGGTTGCAAAGGTGGAGTTCGTGACCATGGAACGGTTAGGGATTATTCGCCGGTCGAATAGTCCCTGGTCTTCACCCCTCCATATCGTCCCGAAGCCTGGTGGCGGATGGCGACCATGCAGAGACTATCGACGCCTAAACGACGCCACCACTCCTGATCGGTACCCCGATCCCCCACATCCAGGATTTCTCTGCCCATTTGGCAGGGAGCACCGTCTTCTCAAAAGTCGACCTCGTACGGGGCTAAAACCAGGTCCCAGTGCACCCACAGGAGGTCCAGAAGACCGCAGTCATCACCCCATTCGGCCTCTTCGAGTTTTCTGCGAATGCTGTTTGGGTTAAAGAACGCCCGGCCCAGGCTTTCCAACGCCTGATGGACTCCGTGCTGCGGGACCTCAAGTTCCTCTTCGTCTACCTGGACGATATCCTGATTGCCAGTCACCACTAAAGAAGAACATATCTGTCACCTACGCACCCTTTTTCGGCGCCCTCAGCCAAACACGGCCTGATTATCAACCCGGCCAAGTGTCAGTTTGGCCTGCGCCAAATTGATTTCCTGGGACATCGCATCACCGCAGAGGGAGCGGTTCCTTTACAAGTGAAGGTAGAGGCGGTGATATCCTTCCCACGCCCACAAAGCATTAAGGCCCTGCAGGAATTCCTAGGCATGGTAAACTTTTACCACCGTTTCGTGCCTAAGGCAGCACTACTCATGCAGCCCCTGTACGAGGCCCTCAAGGGCAAGACTGGCAAGAACCCGGTAGACTGGACGGACGACATGGCCCGAGCGTTTGACGACACCAAAAGCGCCTTAGCCAACGCACCATGCTAGCGCACCCGCTGCCAGGAGCCACCATCGCCCTCACCACCGACGCGTCAGACTACGCAATCGGCGCCGTGCAAGAGCAGTGGGTGAACGGGACGTGGCAGCCATTGGCATTCTTCAGCCGTCAACTACGGCAGAACGAGAGAGCGTATAGCACGTTCGACCGGGAGTTGCTCGCCGTTTTTCTGGCCATCTGCCATTTTCGCTTCCTCCTGGAAGGACGTCCTTTCACTGCCTTTGTGGACCATAAGCCGCTAACTTTTGCCATGGCCAAGACCGCCGAACCATGGTCATCCCAACAGCAACGTCAACTGACCTACATATCCGAATTCACCACGGATATACAGCACGTGGCCGGTAAGGACAACCTGGTGGCAGACTGCCTCTCCCGCGCGACTGTCAATACGGTTCATTTGGGCATCGATTACGCCCTTATGACAGCGGACCAAGCCTCAGACCCAGAAGTCCAAGCCTGCAGAACGACCGTCACTGTCCTCCGGTTGGCCGGCGTCAAGTTCCATTCGGCAGGTACCACGCTGTTGTGTGACGTCTCCGTACGGGACCCTCGCCCAGCCGTGCCGGTCGTCTGGCGCCGTAAAGTGTTCGACGCCATACATGGGTTGTCACACCTAGGAATGAAGGCCTCTCAGAAGCTGATGTTAGCGAAATTCGTATGGCATGGCATGCACAAGGATGTCCGCGACTGGGCCAACACCTGCGTGGTCTGCCAAAAGGCCAAAGTACAGCGCCACGTCAAAGCTCCATTAGCCACCTTCACAGTTCCTGAGCGACGTTTTGACCATGTCAATGTGGACCTGGTAGGACCACTCCCACCCTCCCATGGTTTTTCACACATCCTGACCATGGTTGACCGCACCACCAGATGGCCGGAGGCAGTTGTCCTGTCATCCACTACTTCGGCGGACGTGGCCGGGGCGTTCATTTCCACCTGGGTCGCCCGTTTCAGAGTGCCCGCAGATATTTCTTCCGACAGAGGACTGCAGTTTTCCTCCGAACTCTGGAATGCAGTGGCCCAAGGACTCGGTGTCAACTTACATCGCACCACAGCCTACCACCCACAGGCGAATGGCCTCTGTGAACGTTTCCACCGATCACTGAAAGCCGCCCTGAGGGCCGACCTCCAGGACGCTGGATGGGCAGACAAGCTACCGTGGGTCCTGTTGGGCCTTCGCACAGCCCCCAAAGAAGACCTTCGCTCTTCATCAGCGGAGCTGGTGTACGGTCAGCCGCTGCGAGTCCTGGGGGATTTCCTGCCAGCTTCGACGAAGCCATGGTTCGCGTCTGACCAGCTTACTAGTCACCAGGAGGCGGCCAGATGCTTCGCACCGGTGCCCACCTCGCACCACGGGCTGCAGAGTTCGCACATTCCCCCGGAGCTTCACAAGGCTGAGTACATCTTTATTCGCCATGGTGCTCATAGGGATCCACTCAAGGCCCCATATACTGGTCCCTTCCGCGTGCTGGAGGCAGGGGACAAAACCTTCACGGTAGATGTTGGTGGTAAACTGGACCACATTTCGGTCGATCGCTTAAAGCCAGCACATCTGGACCTCGACCGCCCCGTCGAGACAGCACAACCGCGGAGACGAGGTCGGCCACCCATCGCCGTTACAGCAGACCAAGTGCAACCGCCCGCCAGACCGCCAGCCGCCCAACAGCCTCTGCCTCAGGAGTACAGGAGTCGTTCTGACAGGCTCATCAGACCAACTCACCGCTTGACTTTGTCCGTTAAAGCGAATTCTGGGGGGCGCATGTGGCAGAGCCACTGAATGACTCTGGGCAACTGTACATAATTCCCTTTAACGATGTTCTAACACCAGCCTAAGCCTATACCATTGTGCTAGACATTACTGTGTTTTGTATATCGTGTTTGTATGTATGGGGCATGGCCCCTTTAAGAGCACGGGAAAACGCGGGCAAACGCGATGACGTCACGTCGCAAACCACGTGACTGTCCGGGCAGTCCTCGTGGAATCTCCATCTTGTTAAGACCTGTTTTCGTGGTTCTCCTGTATCGATCTCAACAAACTGTTTGAACTCATTTAGTCTTACATTAAAGACCTGTTTGATTGATCTCCTGAGTCGACCTCAGTTATTGGTTAGGAATTCGTCAATTCCTACATTATAAGATAAAAAGCACACTTCAACATTTAATGTTATATAAAGACTGGTAAGCCCAAATTATTCTGACTGGTACATTTGCCCATTAGTGAAAGTATTGAAATATAGGTGGGGAGGGGGATTGAACTGGGGATGGGAATGGTAATGGGATGGGGGTAGGGTTCTCTATGTTAGTTCAAATGTGCAAGGTAGAGGCCGTATAAACTCTTTAACTGCATTGTTTAACCTGTACAGCCGTACGTGACTCAAAGGTGTTCAGCTGTGTTATTTTAGTGCCATTAATAGACTCCATGTTAAATCAGCTGTGCGGACTTTCAAATATTTATAGGAGTCCTTAGCATTCTACTATTCTGGCTGCAAGGTTTACAGCAGTTTAGGTTGACATCAGGAACACTCAGCTCAGCCTCAGGAGCACTCACTCCAATTTAAGTGTCATTAACCCAACCCGAGTGAGAAGTATGTTAAATAACACCTCATAAAAAGTCACAGAACTAACCAATTAACTATATGTAGAACTACTTTGGGAAGCTTTGAACTTTTGTCCTTATTCAACCGCTAAGCTGACTGCATTGAGATGAATACCATATCTGATCAAGCAGCTCCGCTTTCGGCAAATAAAAGGCAAAGTCCAAAACCTTCTCTCACCTACACAGCATAACAATAGTTGCCATTGTCCTATATTTTTTAATTTACTAGAGGACTTCGACAATAAATGTATCCTAACACACACAAGCTGTGATGCTTCCATGAGCATGCTGATATCACTGGTGTTCAAATCATATAGTACCATGTTGAACTACAGGAGGTAGCTGTTCACAATCAGATCCAAGACAGCCACACCAGTAAAACCACCAACACTGACAAGTAATGTTAAGTTTGTATTCATTCGGGGTTCCAGGTTTTTGGGTTTGCATAGAATATACAGCACAGAAACAGATCATTCAGCCTAACCAGTCTATGCCGGCATTTATGCTCCACTCGAGCCTCCTCCCATCCTTCTCAACTAACTCTATCAGCTTAACCCTCTATTCCCTTCTCCCTCAGATGCTTATCTAGCCTCCCCTTAAATGCATCTATACTATTTGCTTCAACCACTCCCTGTGGTAGCGAGTTCCACATTCTCACCACTCTCTGGATAAAGAAGTTTCTTCTGAATTCCCTATTTGATTTCTTGGTGACTATCTTATATCGATGGCCTGTAGTTTTGCTCTTCCCCACAAGTGGAAACACTCTCTCTGTATCTACTGTAACAAAACCGTTCAAAATTTTAAAATTAGGTCACCCTTCAGCCTTTTTTCAAGAGAAAAGAGACCCAGCTTGGTTATCCTTTCCTGATAGGTATAACCTCACAGTTCTGGTATCATCCTTGTAAATCTTCTCTGCGCCCTCTCCAGTGCCTCTATATCTTTTTTATAATATGGTAACCAGAACTGTACACAGTACACCAAATGTGGTCTATTCAAGGTTCGATACAAGTTTAGCATAACTTCGCTACTTTTCAATTCTATCCCTCTAGAAATAAACCCTAGTGCTTGGTTTGCCTTTTTTATGGCCTTATTAACCTGCATCGCTACTTTTAGCAATTTGTGTATTTGTACTCCCAGATTCCTATGCCCCTCTACCCCATTTAGATTCTTATTTTCCAAGTAATGTGTGATCTCTTTATTTTTCTTACCAAAATGTAATACCTTACACTTATCTGTGTTGAAATTCATTTGCCAATTATATGGCCATTCTGCAAGTTTATTAATGTCGTCTTGTAACTTGTTGCAGTTCTCCTCAATATTGACTATCCCCTCCAATTTGGCGTCATCCACAAATTTAAAAATTGTGTTTTTGATTCCAAAGTCTAAATTGTTAATATAAATTGTGAACGACAGTGGTCCCAGCACTGATCCTTGTGGGACCCCACTCTCCACCTTCTCCCACTCTGAATAGCTACCCTTTACCCTTACTCTCTGCTTTCTGTCTTGCAGCCAGCTAGCTATCCATTCTGCTAGTTGACCCCTGACTCCGCATGCTCTGACCTTATTCATATTATGTGGTACCTTATCTAAGAACTTTTGAAAATCTAGATATATTACATTTACTATATTACCCTTGTCTACTCTCTCTGTTACCTCTTCAAAGAATTCAATGAGGTCAGTCAAGCAAGACTTTCCCTTTTGAAATACATGCTGACTATTCATTATTATATTTTTAACTGATAAAACCTCATTGAATGCAAAATTTTGAAGTGTGCATTTATTTTCACGACACCAAAAATTACAGGAAAACTTAATAGAAACTAATGACTTGCTCTCATTGAAGAGCTCTGCATAAGTCTGTCTCATTAAAAAAATAAATTGCACAACCCGCAAGGAATCTCATAACTAAATGGTTCATGCCCATGCGCTTTCCATTTGCAAAATCTATAAACCTGATTGTATCTCCTTTTGCTTTTATTGAAAGTACTGAATTTGGTGAAACTGAAAAAAAATGAACATCAACCTCTCCCCCACTAGAAGCCATAAAAATCAATATTTTTAAAATGCATTCATGGGATGTGGGCCAGGCCAGCATTTATTGCCCATCCCTAATCTGAGTGGCTTGCTAGGCCATTTCTGAGGGCAGTTAAGAGTCAACCACATTGCTGTGGGTCTGGAGTCACATGTAGGCCAGGCCAGTAAGGACAGCAGATTTCCTTCCCTAAAGGGTTTTTACAACAATCCAGTAGTTTCATGGTCATCATTACTGACACTAGCTTTTTTAAATTACAGAATCATTAATTAACTGAATTTAAATTGCTGTGGTGGGATTTGAACTTATGGGGGCAATTTTCCCAGCCCCGAGGAGGCGGGTTTGGAGGTGGGACAGTTGGCAAAATGGCAAAAACTGAGGACGGGTTCGGAACCCGCCTCCAACCCGCCTCTGCGCAATTTTGCCGGAGGCGGTTTTGATGGGTGCGATTCGGTCCCGCCTCCATCAGTCAGGAGAGGTAGTTAAAACCCTTAAATAGTAGTTAAGGGCCTCTATAATCCTATTTTGACAGGCCTTCGTTATTTTACCACATTTTCAGCGTGTTCCACGACCCTCCTAAACCAGGGCAGAAGGCGCCAGCGCATGGAAGCACATCACCACAGAAGATACCCTCCTCTCAGGGTTTACAGACAGAGGTTGAGCTACCACAACATGAGTGAGCAGCAGTGCCAAAGGAGGTTGAGGGCTCGATTTTGCCATTGGTGCAGGCTGGGAGCGTGTCAGCCGCTTTTCGTGTTAGCCACCAACTCCAATTTGATGTGGGAAAAATATGCGATTTTCCCCTAATTGGGCAATTGATTGAGTCTTTCCATCCTGAAAGTCGCCTCTGATGACGTCGTGATGGTGGATTTAAGGCATGCAAGCAGCCTTGATTCTTCTGCAGACTGCAAACCTTATGCCCTTTGTTGTGATAGATTGCTCCAGCCAATATGTCCAGCAGTAGGCCAAAGTCTGCACCAAGGTTTGATGACGCCGCCCTGCAAGCTCTGGTGGAGGGAGCAAGAGGAAATAAGGAGGTGCTCTTCCCTTCCTCAGGGAGGAAGAAGCCTCCCCAGCAGATGAAAGCTGTGTGGATGCAAGTGGCCCACGAGGTCAACTCTTTGTCTATGTGCCACAGAACCTGGCTGCAGTGCAGGAAGAGGTTTCATGACCTTCTGCACACTGGAAAAGTGAGTATGACTTTCCCATCACCCTCAATCCGATCCCCATCGCCTCTCCTCACCAGCACTCAGCTTTGACAACCTCTTCCTCCACATCCCACTTGATACTGACGTTCCTGCACCCTTACCCATTCCCTCTCTCTCTATGGTCACATTCACCTAACTATTCGACTATGCATCCCTCACACTCCCTATTGCTGTGATGCTATGAAAACAACTTACAACACACAGGGAGGGCCCTTGGTCTTGCCAACTCACTCCATCTTTGTCTCCTTCTAACCATCAATGATATGGATTCTCTACACTCACTCCTTCATTCTCACTCAAACTCCACTTGTCTCCCTCATTGCAGGAAAAGAGAGCCCACAATAAGAGGGAAAGAACGAGGACAGAAGGAGGGCCACCCTCAGTAGCCCAGCTCACCCCCTGGGAGGAGGTGGCCCTGGAGATCGTGGGAGTGGAGAAGGATGCGCAAGTGGGGGACGGACAGACGGGTGCATCAGAGCAAGCTGGTGACAGAATAGTTTATCATCTCTCTCATTGACATTGCATGAGTCACTGATAATGATTCTGATGCTCTAACAGATTGACTTTTGATCATCTGCAATATTCTATGTGCATGTAACCTTGGCCTCACATCTCTGACTCTTTCCTTTACTCCCCCACAGGACCATCGAAAGCCCCCATCCCCACTATCCTGGCGAAACAGCCTGAGCCTCCAGACTCCTCAGAGGAAACTGCAACTTCTGAGGGTGCAGCGTCAGCAGAATTCAGTGCACCCAGCACCAGCACAGACACTCATACCTCGGTGGTACCTTCACGAGATAGTGCAGTGTTGTCACCTGGTGTATCACAGCTCACAAGTGAGCATCAGCAGATTGTGGAGACAGGGACAGCAGTGGAGAGTCCTAGTCGTAGGGCGCAGGACTCTGCCAGCTTGGTTCAGCTGCATGTCGACCCTCTGCCTCCGGGTCCATCCAGAAGAAGAGTGGTGCTGGAACTCCAGGAAGAGGTGCAGGAGTCTCTGGCAGGTTTTGTCTCCAGGGTCGCTGCAAGTGTGGAGTGAATGGAGGAGCCCATCGCTAACATAGAAACATAGAAGATAGGAGCAGGAGTAGGCCATTCGGCCCTTCGAGCCTGCTCTGCCATTCAATGAGATCATGGCTGATCATCCAAATTCAGTACCCTGTCCCTGCCTTCTCCCCATATCCCTTGATCCCTTTAGCCTTAAGAAATATATCGAACTCTTTCTTGAATATACTTAATGGACTGGCCTCCACCACCCTCTGTGGCAGAGAATTCCACAGGTTCACCACTCTCTGGGTGAAGAAATTCCTCCTCATTTCAGTCCTAAATGGCTTACCCCTTATCCTTAGACTATGACCCCTGGTTCTGGACTCCCCGGCCATCAGAAGCATCCTTCCTGCATCTAGTCTGTTCAGGCCTGACAGAATTTTATAGGTTTCGATGAGATCCCCTCTCAATCTTCTAAACTCCAGTGAGTATAAGCCCAGTCGACACAATCTCTCCTCATACATCATTCCTGCCATCCCAGGTATCAGCCTGGCGAATCTTCGCTGCACTCCTTCCATGGCAAGAACGTCCTTCCTCAGGTAAGGCGACCAAAACTGCACACAATACTCAAGGTGCGGTCTCACCAAGGCCCTGTACAACTGCAGCAAGACATCCTTGTTCTTGTACTCGAACCCTCTTGCTACGAAGGCCAACATACCATTTGCCTTCTTAACCGCCTGCTGCACCTGCATGCTTACCTTCAGCGACTGGTGCACAAGAACACCCAGGTCTCTTTGCACTTCCCCTTCTCCCAATCTATTGCCATTCAAATAATAATCTGCCTTCCTGTTTTTGCCACCAAAGTGGATAACCTCACATTTATCCACATTATAGTGCATTTGCCATGTTTCTGCCCAATCACCCAACCTGTCCAAATCGTACTGGAGTTGCACGATATCCTCCTCACAGCATACCCTCCCACCCAGCTTTGTGTCGTCTGCAAATTTGGAGATATTACATCCAATTCCCTCGTCCAGATCATTAATATAGCTGGGGTCCTAGGACCGATCCTTGCGGTACCCCACTAGTCACTGCCTGCCACTCGGAAAACGACCCGTTTATTCCAACTCTTTGCTTTCTGTCCGCCAACCAGTTCTCTATCCAAGTCAATACCTTGCCCCCAATCCCATGTGCCTTAATTTTGCACGCTAATCTCTTGTGCGGGACCTTATCAAAAGCCTTCTGAAAGTCCTGAAACCCGGCGACCAGCGAGGCCCGAGACCAGTCGGGAGCAGTGTGAGACCGGTATAAAAACCGGAGAGAGGCGAGGCCCGAGACCAGTCGGGACCAGCGGGAGCAGCGAGGAGGAGCTCGGCAGGAAACCCGGCGACCAGCGAGGCCCGAGACCAGTCGGGAGCAGTGTGAGACCGGTATAAAAACCGGAGAGAGGCGAGGCCCGAGACCAGTCGGGACCAGCGGGAGCAGCGAGGAGGAGCTCGGCAGGAAACCCGGCGACCAGCGAGGCCCGAGACCAGTCGGGAGCAGTGTGAGACCGGTATAAAAACCGGAGAGAGGCGAGGCCCGAGACCAGTCGGGACCAGCGGGAGCAGCGAGGAGGAGCTCGGCAGGAAACCCGGCGACCAGCGAGGCCCGAGACCAGTCGGGAGCAGTGTGAGACCGGTATAAAAACCGGAGAGAGGCGAGGCCCGAGACCAGTCGGGACCAGCGGGAGCAGCGAGGAGGAGCTCGGCAGGAAACCCGGCGACCAGCGAGGCCCGAGACCAGTCGGGAGCAGTGTGAGACCGGTATAAAAACCGGAGAGAGGCGAGGCCCGAGACCAGTCGGGACCAGCGGGAGCAGCGAGGAGGAGCTCGGCAGGAAACCCGGCGACCAGCGAGGCCCGAGACCAGTCGGGAGCAGTGTGAGACCGGTATAAAAACCGGAGAGAGGCGAGGCCCGAGACCAGTCGGGACCAGCGGGAGCAGCGAGGAGGAGCTCGGCAGGAAACCCGGCGACCAGCGAGGCCCGAGACCAGTCGGGAGCAGTGTGAGACCGGTATAAAAACCGGAGAGAGGCGAGGCCCGAGACCAGTCGGGACCAGCGGGAGCAGCGAGGAGGAGCTCGGCAGGAAACCCGGCGACCAGCGAGGCCCGAGACCAGTCGGGAGCAGTGTGAGACCGGTATAAAAACCGGAGAGAGGCGAGGCCCGAGACCAGTCGGGACCAGCGGGAGCAGCGAGGAGGAGCTCGGCAGGAAACCCGGCGACCAGCGAGGCCCGAGACCAGTCGGGAGCAGTGTGAGACCGGTATAAAAACCGGAGAGAGGCGAGGCCCGAGACCAGTCGGGACCAGCGGGAGCAGCGAGGAGGAGCTCGGCAGGAAACCCGGCGACCAGCGAGGCCCGAGACCAGTCGGGAGCAGTGTGAGACCGGTATAAAAACCGGAGAGAGGCGAGGCCCGAGACCAGTCGGGACCAGCGGGAGCAGCGAGGAGGAGCTCGGCAGGAAACCCGGCGACCAGCGAGGCCCGAGACCAGTCGGGAGCAGTGTGAGACCGGTATAAAAACCGGAGAGAGGCGAGGCCCGAGACCAGTCGGGACCAGCGGGAGCAGCGAGGAGGAGCTCGGCAGGAAACCCGGCGACCAGCGAGGCCCGAGACCAGTCGGGAGCAGTGTGAGACCGGTATAAAAACCGGAGAGAGGCGAGGCCCGAGACCAGTCGGGACCAGCGGGAGCAGCGAGGAGGAGCTCGGCAGGAAACCCGGCGACCAGCGAGGCCCGAGACCAGTCGGGAGCAGTGTGAGACCGGTATAAAAACCGGAGAGAGGCGAGGCCCGAGACCAGTCGGGACCAGCGGGAGCAGCGAGGAGGAGCTCGGCAGGAAACCCGGCGACCAGCGAGGCCCGAGACCAGTCGGGAGCAGTGTGAGACCGGTATAAAAACCGGAGAGAGGCGAGGCCCGAGACCAGTCGGGACCAGCGGGAGCAGCGAGGAGGAGCTCGGCAGGAAACCCGGCGACCAGCGAGGCCCGAGACCAGTCGGGAGCAGTGTGAGACCGGTATAAAAACCGGAGAGAGGCGAGGCCCGAGACCAGTCGGGACCAGCGGGAGCAGCGAGGAGGAGCTCGGCAGGAAACCCGGCGACCAGCGAGGCCCGAGACCAGTCGGGAGCAGTGTGAGACCGGTATAAAAACCGGAGAGAGGCGAGGCCCGAGACCAGTCGGGACCAGCGGGAGCAGCGAGGAGGAGCTCGGCAGGAAACCCGGCGACCAGCGAGGCCCGAGACCAGTCGGGAGCAGTGTGAGACCGGTATAAAAACCGGAGAGAGGCGAGGCCCGAGACCAGTCGGGACCAGCGGGAGCAGCGAGGAGGAGCTCGGCAGGAAACCCGGCGACCAGCGAGGCCCGAGACCAGTCGGGAGCAGTGTGAGACCGGTATAAAAACCGGAGAGAGGCGAGGCCCGAGACCAGTCGGGACCAGCGGGAGCAGCGAGGAGGAGCTCGGCAGGAAACCCGGCGACCAGCGAGGCCCGAGACCAGTCGGGAGCAGTGTGAGACCGGTATAAAAACCGGAGAGAGGCGAGGCCCGAGACCAGTCGGGACCAGCGGGAGCAGCGAGGAGGAGCTCGGCAGGAAACCCGGCGACCAGCGAGGCCCGAGACCAGTCGGGAGCAGTGTGAGACCGGTATAAAAACCGGAGAGAGGCGAGGCCCGAGACCAGTCGGGACCAGCGGGAGCAGCGAGGAGGAGCTCGGCAGGAAACCCGGCGACCAGCGAGGCCCGAGACCAGTCGGGAGCAGTGTGAGACCGGTATAAAAACCGGAGAGAGGCGAGGCCCGAGACCAGTCGGGACCAGCGGGAGCAGCGAGGAGGAGCTCGGCAGGAAACCCGGCGACCAGCGAGGCCCGAGACCAGTCGGGAGCAGTGTGAGACCGGTATAAAAACCGGAGAGAGGCGAGGCCCGAGACCAGTCGGGACCAGCGGGAGCAGCGAGGAGGAGCTCGGCAGGAAACCCGGCGACCAGCGAGGCCCGAGACCAGTCGGGAGCAGTGTGAGACTGGTATAAAAACCGGAGAGAGGCGAGGCCCGAGACCAGTCGGGACCAGCGGGAGCAGCGAGGAGGAGCTCGGCAGGAAACCCGGCGACCAGCGAGGCCCGAGACCAGTCGGGAGAGAGCAGCAGCGGAGAGGCAGCAGTCGGCGAGACTCGGGGCCATTTAAAAAACAGCTGAGGCGGAAGTCCAGCTCTTGAGCTTTTTTTCAGAAGCGGACCTGGTGGGAAGCACCCAGGTGAAAGGTATTTAAGGAGGGTGGTGGCTTAAACCCGAGTTCCTACAGAGTAGGAACCCCCACCGCCCCCCTCCTCTAACCTAGTAGTCTTTTAGCAGCTGTCTAAAAACAGAGGTCACAAATTTTTTGGTCTCAGTTTCTTTCAGCAGGGCAGGAACCGGGAGGAGCGGGAAGTCGGCGTAGGACCAAGGGGACACAAGACCGGGAAGTCAGCGAAAGACCAGGGAGGTAAGACTAACTGGTAAGTACTTTCCTCAAACCTTCCTAGGAAGTAAAACCAAAACTAGTGGGATTTGGTTAGTTTAAAAAGGAATAAGAGGAGTACAGTATACATTGGTCTAAGTAAGCTTCGGGAAAACAAAAGTCGATAAATAAACTAAAACTAGAAAATTAAAAGTAATATAAGGGTTAAGTCATGGCAGTAGAGCTCGGACCTGTGTCATGCTCCTCCTGTAACATGTGGGAAATCAGGGACGCTTCCTGTGTCCCTGACGACTATGTGTGCAGGAAGTGTGTCCAGCTGCAGCTCATGTGGGACCGCATGACGGCCCTTGAGCTGCAGATGGACTCACTTTGGAGCATCCACGATTCTGAGAGGGGTGTGGATAGCACATTTAGTGAGTTGGTCACACCGCAGGTTAAGGCCAGCGTAGACAGTACATGGGTGACCAAAAGGCAGAGCAAGGGCAGGAAGGTAGTGCAGAAATCCCCTGGGGTTGTCTCCCTTAGCAACAGGTTCACCGCCTTAGGTACTGTTGTCGGGGGGGGTGACACATCGGGGGAAGGCACCAGCAGCCAGGCTCATGGCACCATGACTGGCTCTGTTGCAAAGAAGGGAGGGAAAAAGAGTGGCAGGGCTATAGTAATAGGGGATTCGATTGTAAGGGGAATAGATAGGGGTTTCTGTGGTCGCGACCGAGACTCCAGGATGGTATGTTGCCTCCCTGGTGCAAGGGTCAAGGATGTCTCGGCGCGGGTGCAGAACATTCTGGAGGGGGAGGGGGAACAGCCAGTTGTCGTGATACATGTTGGTACCAACGACGTAGCTAAAAAAAGGGAAGAGGTCCTACAAGTAGAATTTCGGGAGTTAGGAGCCAAGCTAAAAAGTAGGACCTCGAAGGTAGTAATCTCTGGATTACTACCAGTGCCACGTGCTAGTAAGAGTACAGAGAACAGGATAGTTAGGCTAAATACGTGGCTTGAGCAGTGGTGTAAGAGGGAGGGTTTTAAATTTTTGAGGCATTGGAACCAGTTTTGTGGTAGGTGTGACCTATACAAAAGGGACGGTCTACACCTGTGCAGAGATGGAACTGATGTTCTCGGGGTAATTTTTGATAAAGCAGTTCGGGAGCATTTAAACTAGTATGGCAGGGGGCTAGAAACCTATGTAGTGAAATAGAGGAAAGTGAAAGGCAGACAGAAATAAATGATAAAAGGGTGAGGAACAAAAAACAAAGGGCCAAACTAATTCATAAAAAATGTGAGCATAAAAAAAGCCTGAGGGTTTTATACCTTAATGCGAGAAGCATCAGGAACAAGGTAGATGAATTAGCTGTGGAAATAGAGGTTAATAATTATGACCTAATTGGGATTACGGAAACATGGTTGCAGGGTGAGCAGGGCTGGGAGCTTAACATACAGGGGTATTCAGTATTTAGGAAGGATCGACAAAAAAGAAAGGGAGGAGGGGTAGCATTGCTAGTAAAAGAGGGGATAAATGCAATTGAAAGGAAGGATATTAACTCAGTTAATACAGAATCTATATGGGTGGAGCTAAGAAATAGCGAGGGGCGAAAAACATTAATAGGAGTGGTATATAGGCCTCCAAATAGTAAAATAGAGGTTAGGGAGGGCATCACGAGGGAAATTAGAGAAGCGTGCAATAAGAGCACAGCTGTCATCATAGGTGACTTTAACTTACATATAGATTGGACTAGCCTAATCAGTAAAAATAATGAGGAGGAGGAATTCCTTGAGTGTTTGAGGGATGGTTATCTGGATCAATATGTCGAGGAACCAACTCGGGAACAGGCTATATTGGACTGGGTACTGTGCAATGAGAAGGGACTAATCAGTAATCTTGTTGTACGGGGACCCTTGGGTCAGAGCGATCATAACATGATCGATTTCTCACTCGAAATGGAGAGCGAAGAAATTGACTCAGAGACTAAGGTCCTGAATTTAAACAAGGGGAATTATGATGCCATGAGACGGGAACTGAGTAGGTCTGATTGGACAACGTTCCTGGGAGGACTGGAGGTAGATAAACAATGGCAAACATTTAAAGATAGAATGACAAAATTGCAAAAATTGTTTATACCAATCTGGCATAAAAGGAAATCTAAAAAGGTGACTCAACCGTGGATAACAGGGGAAATTAGAGACAGCATAAAATCCAAAGATAGGGCGTATAAAATAGCCAAAAAAAGCGCCAGAGCGGAAGATTGGGAACAGTTTAAGATAGAGCAAAGGAGGGCAAAGGGCATAATCAAGAGGGGCAAAATAGCTTACGAAAACAAGCTGGCGGAAAATATAAAAACTAACTCCAAAAGCTTTTATAAGTATATCAAAAGGAAAAGACTGGTGAAAACCAAAGTTGGTCCATTGCAGTCAGATACGGGGGAATATATAATGGGAAATAAGGAAATGGCAGATCAACTAAATGCATACTTTGGGTCAGTCTTTACGAAGGAAGACACAAAAAACCTCCCTGGGATATCGGGAAAAATAGGGACATTGGCAAAGGAGGAACTGACGCAAATCAATATCTCTAAGGATATGGTGTTAAGGAAGCTAAAGGGATTGAAGGTGGACAAATCCCCAGGGCCTGATAACATGCATCCTAGGGTACTGAAGGAGGTGGCCCTAGAGATAGCGGATGCACTAAGGATGATTTTTCAGAATTCATTAGACTCGGGAACAGTGCCGATGGATTGGAGGGTAGCTAACGTTACCCCACTATTCAAAAAGGGGGGTAGGGAAAAAGCAGGTAATTACAGACCTGTAAGCCTTACATCAGTTGTGGGCAAAATGCTGGAGTCCATCATTAAGGATGAAATAGCGGAGCACTTAGCAAATGGGGACAGGATAGGACAGAGTCAACATGGATTTACAAAGGGTAAATCGTGCTTGACTAATCTATTGGAATTTTTTGAGGGAGTAACTGGTAGAATAGATGGGGGAGAGCCAGTAGATGTGGTGTACCTGGACTTCCAAAAGGCCTTCGATAAGGTCCCACATAAAAGATTAGCATGGAAAATTGAGGCTCATGGGATAAAGGGGAAAGTTTTGGCGTGGATAGGGAACTGGCTGTCAGATAGAAAACAGAGAGTTGGAATAAACGGCTCATTTTCTGAATGGCAGGCAGTAACAAGTGGGGTACCACAGGGATCTGTCCTGGGCCCCCAGCTGTTCACAATTTACATTAATGACCTGGATCAGGGAGTCGGATGCAGCATTTCCAAATTTGCAGACGACACTAAACTAGGAGGGGGGGTGGGCTCAGAGGAAGAGACCAGGAAGCTCCAGAGCGATTTGGACAGACTGGGCGATTGGGCGGATAAATGGCAGATGCACTATAATGTGGACAAGTGCGAAGTTATCCACCTTGGGTGCAGGAACGGGAGGGCAAATTATTATTTAAATGGCAATAGATTGGGAGAGGGGGAAGTACAGAGAGACCTGGGTGTTCTTGTACACCAGTCACTGAAGGCGAGCATGCAGGTGCAACAGGTGGTCAAGAAGGCAAACGGTATGCTGGCCTTCATAGCAAAAGGGTTAGAATACAGGAACAGGGATACCTTGCTGCAGCTGTACAGGGCACTGGTGAGACCACACCTCGAGTACTGTGTACAGTTTTGGTCGCCTCATCTGAGGAAGGATGTTCTTGCCATGGAGGGGGTGCAGCGGCGATTCACCAGGCTGATACCAGGAATGGCGGGAATGACCTATGAGGAGAGACTATGTAGTTTAGGGATGTACACACTGGAGTTTAGAAGATTGAGAGGGGACCTCATAGAAGTGTATAAAATTCTGACAGGTCTAGACAGACTGGATGCAGAAGGAATGTTTCCCTTGGCGGGTGAGAACAGAACTAGAGGACATAATTTAAGGATAAGGGCTAAACCATTTAGGACAGAGATGAGGGGGAATTTCTTCACTCAGAGAGTGGTGAACCTGTGGAACTCATTGCCACAGAGGGCAGTGTACGCCAGCTCATTAAATATATTTAAGAGGGAATTAGATATATTTCTACGGGCAAAAGGGGTTAAGGGTTACGGAGAGAAGGCGGGGACGGGATACTGAATTAAAGGATCAGCCATGATCTCATCGAATGGCGGAGCAGGCACGAAGGGCCGAATGGCCTACTCCTGCTCCTATCTTCTATGTATCTATGTATCTATGTACCACATCCACTGGTTCTCCCTTATCTAGTTTACCAGTTATATCCTCAAAAAATTCCAGTAGATTAGTCAAGCGTGATTTACCTTTTGTAACATGAGCAGAGCCTTTGTGGAGGCGTTGGTGCATGAACGCATCACCACGGAAAGGATGGCAACCTCCGTGGAAAGGATGGCTACATCCATGGTAAGGATGGCTACCATAGAGGAGAGGATGGCTATGGTAGAGGAGAGGATGGCTACGTCCATGGAGGAGCTTAGTCGCCAGGGTATGGAAAACATGGTATTTGTTCAGAATAGACTGACATCTCTTGAGGAGCAATGGTCAGCTCTTGAGTAAACAAACCAGACCAAGTCCTTGGGAGTATGGGCCTAGAAATTCAGTGGGCTGCGCCACCAGTTTGCGCCCAAAGAGGGCACTCAGTGGCTTTAGCGCCACTGGCCACACCTCCCGTGATATTTAGCGGGGCGCTAATGGCGGCATTAGCCTGAAGCGCTGCGCCGCCACCGATGACGTCGTCGGTGTGCGCAGCGCCCCGCCCCGATGACCATATTTGGTCGCGCCCGCCTCTTTAACGCCGGTCGCAAATCGCGACCGGTTCACAGGGCCGACCTGTGGCGGTAGTGGCGCTAGTTAAGGTGGAGGTGCGGGGCGGCCGCTTTTTCGGCGGCCGCCTGCCAGCACCTCCGTCCCCGGCCTCCTAAACCCCCCCCCCCGCGGCATTGCCGGCTGTTTCCTGAGAGCCCGGCACTTCTCCTTGGTGCCGGGCTCATTTGCCGGCACTCGCGAGCGGGGATCGCGCTGTTGCAGGCACCTCCCCCTTAACAGTGGGAGGAAGGCCTGCAGTACCGCAGCGTGCCGTGCCGCAGCGTGTGGCGCTGTGGCCCTTAGCGCGCCGATATTCAGGGTGAGCGCCCCAAGCGGGGCGCGGGGAGCCTCGAGTAGCGGCCCGCTTCCATTTGGGGTGCAGAAACTGAATATCGGGATGGCGCAAGTGGCTCCGCTCGCAGCGGTAATTCCGGCGCCCAGGCGAGCTTGGCGCCCCAAACGGCGCCCAACTGAATTTTTAGCCCATGACTTCCAGTACAGAAACGGGTCCTCATGGCCCCCCTGAATTGCAGCAAGGTGCTGTCAAGCCACTTGCTAGCTCTGAAGTGGGGCTGACCCATGAGAGGGATGTTGGTGGCATACAACAAGGAAGTGGGGGCTCCTCTCCAAGCGCTCACACGACCATGCCACTGCAGAGCCCCCGGTCAGAGCCCCACCAGAGTCCCCACCCAACTGAGATCGGCATCTCAACCTCTGCACAGCTGCAGGAGCAGCAGACTGTTGCTGAGCCCTCACAGGTTCGCAACCCCAGAGGACGCCCGCCAAAGGTGTTGAGACAGGAGCAGCAAGAAAGTGAGCAAGGGGCCTCCACATCTGCTGAAGCCACAGGGGAAGCACCACGTAGGAGCACGTGTAAGAGGGAGATAATGCACAAGTAGTCACAAGGGTAGTCACTTGGGGAAATGTTATGTTTAATGTTGAAAAGCCATCAGTTGGTTATTGTCATTAAAAATTCTGATGTCAACTGTTGCAGTTGTGACGTGTGCCATATCGCTAATGGGGCTTCCACATTGCGGGCTTAGGATGATTTGCAATTGTCAGTATGGTGGTCAGAGTGGTAGGAACCGTAGATTCTTGGCCATTGTCGATGCTCTGGTAAGAAGCTGCAAGGCAAAAGTGCTTGATTGGCTAGGCTAAGCAAATCTGGCCAAGATGAGTGCGTGCCTTGCATCCCGGCCAGCAATGTGCTGCTGGCGCTGGTTGATGCGCCTCTGCAAGCTGGTCATTGTTGCTCTCCTCCTCCTCCTCCTCCTCCTCATCTGAGGAGGCTATGTGATGAGCCACTTGTTCCTCAGGCATCTGCAAGCCACGATGCTGTGCCATGTTTGAAGTGCACAGCAAACCACAACGATTCTGGAGACCCTGGCTGCTGAGTACTGCAGGGCTCCACCTGATCTGTCCCGGCATCTGAAGCGCATCTTCAGCAAGCTGATGGTTTGCTCGATTATGGATCTGGTGGACATGTGGCTCAAGTTGTAGTGCTCCTCAGCTTCGTTGGATGGGCTCCTCAACGGTGTCATTAGCCACGTCTTCAGGGGATAGCCCTTGTCTCCAAGTAGCCATCCGTTAAGTTGGTCTGGCGGACTGAAGAGCGGAGGCACACTAGACTGGCGCAGGATGAAGGAGTCATGGCAACTGCCAGGGTACTTGGCACAAACATGCAAAATGTCCTTGTGGTCACACACCAGCTGTACGTTGAGGGAGTGGAAGCCCTTGCGGTGACAAAAATACCTGAATTGTGATGGGGTGCCTTAAGAGCCACATGTGTGCAGTCAACGACGCCCTGCACCCGACACTGGCTTGATCCTTGGAGAAATGGATGTGATTGTGCGCGATGGCAAAGAGGGCATTGGTTACCTGCGTGATGCTAGTGTGTGCGGCCGCCTGGGAGACGCCGCTGATGTCTGCTGCTGATCCCTGGAATGAACCTGAAGCAAAAAGGTTGAGTGCGGTGGTGACTTTGACGGCCACTGATAAGGGGTGTCCACCTACTCCTCTGGGCTCCAGGTCTTGCTGCAGCATTGCGCAGATGTCACCCACTACCTCTCGCGAAAGTCTGAGCCTCCTTTGGCACTGCTGCTCAGTCATGTTGAGGTAGCTGATCCTCTGTCTGTAGACCCCGTTTGGGGGTTATCTCCTGCGCCGACAGGCTTCCACGTGCTGGCGCCTTCTGGTCTGTGCAGCTTCAGGTGGGTGTGCAGCAGCTTGGAGCTCCTGCTGTTGCTCCTGCAGTTGGTGCTACTGTTGTTCAGGGTTCTGCTGCTGCCGCGGCTGGTCTTCCTCCAAATCTGATGTCCAGGAGGAAAGGAAATAAATGGTTCCCATTCTTCTGGTATATCCCTCAGTTGAGGAAGCGCTCATTCAAGATGGGGAGAGGGGTTTCCCAGGAGGCCACACTGGAGATGGGTGTCAGGCTCCAAACTTCCACAACAATGAGTAGGCCTGTTAAAAGTTCCCCCAGACCTGAGACAACAAAGTTCTGCCACCTGCAAATGATGATTGGTGAAAACTCCTTTTTAATGGTGGAGCTGTAGCTGTTAGTAAGCTATCCACTTGTGCTGCCGCCAGGTTTCGCTGGCGTGTTTCAGAGGAAGCGTGCAGCACGTGGGAAAACTGTTAAAATCAGAAAGACCGCTCAAAATGGGATTATAGAGGCACTTAACTGGTTGTTAAGGGCTTTAAGGGCCTATCCCGCCTCTTGGAGGCAGGATGGAGATGGAGTCAGAAAACTCGCATGTGGGAAAATTGCTCGGAGGCGGGATGGAGGCGGGATCGGGCCCACCCGCCAGTTTTTTGCAATTTTAACACCTCACACGCCTCCAATCCCGCCTCCTCGGGCCTGGCAAAATCGAGCCCTCAGACTTTCGCGAGAGGTTGTCAGAGACATCTGTGCACTGCTGCACCAACACCTGGAGCCCAGAGGAGTGGGTGGACACCCCTTACCAGTGGCTGTCAAAGTCACCACCGCACTCAACCTTTTTGCCTCAGGCTCCTTCCAGGGATCATCAGCAGAAATCAACGGCATCTCACAGTCAGCCGCCCACAGTTGCATCACGCAGGTTACCGATGCCCTTTTTGCAAAGGCCCACAATTACATCCACTTCTCAAGGGATCAAGCAAGTGTAACCGCGCGTTCAATTGGATTTGCACATATGGCAGGCTTGCCAATGGTGCTGGGCATCATAGACTGCACACATGTGGCCCTTAGGGCAACCCATCAAAACCCAGCTATCTTTGTCAACAGCAAGGGCTTCCACTCCCTCAACATACAGCTGATGTGTAAGCACAAGAAGGAGATTTTGCATGTTTGAGCCAAGTTCTGTGGTAGTTGCCATGGCTCTGTCATCCTGCAGAACTCTAGTGTTCCTCCGCTCTTCAATCCGCCAAACCAACTTAACGGATGGCTCCTTGGTGACAAGGGCTACCCCCTAAAGAAGTGGCTAATGACGCCGATCAGGAGGCCAGCTAACGAGGCTGAAGAGCGCTACAACGCCAGTCACATTTCAACCAGATCCATCATCAAGCAAACTATTGGCTTCTTGAAGATGCGATTCGATGCCTTGACAGATCAGGTGGAGCCCTGCAGTATACAGCAGCCAGGGTCTCCAGAATGGTCGTGGTCTGCTGTGCACTGCACAACATGGCACAGTGTCATGGCTTGCAGCTTCCTGATGAGCAAGTGGCTCAGTTCATAGCCTCCTCAGATGAGGATGAGGATAAGGAGGAGGAGGACCGAGCGCTGGCCTATCGGCCAGCAGCAGCGGCAGCACGTGAGCACATGGCTGCCCGTGATGCAAGGGATGCACTTATCCTGGCCAGATTTGCATAGGTTGTCCATGTTGGCACATGTCCTTGGCTCCACCTTAAGACATGATAGACAATGGACATGACTCTCTGGCCTCATTTCACTCTGGCCACCAACCTCACCATGCAAGTGTCATGGAGCCCGCAATGTGGAGCTGCCTAAGGCGAAATAACAGATGCCATCATGCCAACAGTTTGCTTTCAAACAGGGATGGCATTTCGTCAATAAACATAAACATTCACTCAAGTGGCTACCCCTGTGACTAATGGTGCTTTATTTTTCTCTTACGCGTGCTCCTACATGGTGCTCCCCCTGTGGCTTCAGCAGAAGTGGAAGCCCCTTGCTCACTTTCATGCTGCTCCTGCTTCGACACCTTTGGTGGACGTCCTCTGGGTTTACGGGCCTGTGAGGGCTCACCAAAAGTCTGGTCCTCCTGCATCAGTGTAGGGGCTGAGACGCCCATCTCAGTTGGGTGCGGACTCTGGTGGGGCTCTGACCGAGGGCTATGCAGTGGCGTGGAAGTGTGAACGCTTGGAGAGGAGCCCCAACTTCCTTGTTGTCTGCCACCAACTTCCCTCTCATGGGTCAGGTCTACCTCAGCGCTTGCAAGTGGCTTGAGAGCACCTTGCTGCACATCAGGGGGGCCATGGGGACCCGTATCTGCACTGGCAGTCCTACTCAAAAGGACTTCCATAAAGCTCTGGTTTCTCTGTTCAATCAGCCATCGCTCCTCCAGAAATGTCAGTCTATTCTGAACAACCACCATGTTTTCCTGACTCTAGCGACTTATTGCCTCCATGGCCCCATGGCCGTAGCCAGCCTTTCCACGGAGGTTGCCATCCTTTCTGTGGTGCTGCGTATATGTGCCATTGCCTCCCCAATGGCACTGCTCAGGTTAGAGTTGGACTCCTCCATCCTCTCCACACTCGCAGTGACCCTGGAGACAAGACCTGTCAGAGACTCCTGCACCTGCTCCTGAAGTTCCAGCATCGCTCTCCTTCTGGATGGACCCAGAGGCACAGGGTCCACATGCAGCAGAGCAGAGCTAGGAGAGTCCTGTGCCCTCCACCGAGGGCTCTCCACTGCTGTCCCTGTCTCCACCACCTGCTGATGCTCACCTGTGAGGTGTGATACACACGGTGACAACACTAATCTATGTCCCAAAGGTCCCACCGAGGTGTGCGTATCTGCACTGGTGCTGGGTGCGCTTAATTCTGCTGACGCTGTGCCCTCAGAGGTTGTAAGTTCCCCCGAGGAGTCTTGCTGCTCAGCCTCTTCCTCGTCGATAGTGGGGTAGGGCTCTGTGGATGGTCCTGTGGGGGAGTAAAGGCATGGGTTAGACATTTGACGGAAGTGTGGCATGCACATGCAATAGTGCAGATGCTCAAGTAGCATTCTAATAATGTACACCAGCAGCCATTTCAGTCACTCAAGCAGTGTAAATGAGAAAACTATTCTGTCACCAGCTTGCTCTGCCTCACCCATCTGTCCATCCCCCACTTCCACCTCCACCTCTGTGCCGGCGATGCCCAGGGCCGCCTCTTCAGCCTGGGTGAGAATGGCTAGGGAAGGTGGCCCTCCTCCTGTCTTCGCCCTTTCCCTCTTATTGTGGGCTCACTTTTCCTGCAGTGAGGGAGACAAGTGGAGTTGGAGTGAGAATGATGGAGTGAGTGTAGAGAGTCCAGAGCATAGATGCTTAGAAGGAGACAAAGATAGAGTGAGGTTCTATGTCCAAGGGCCCTCCCTGTGCGTTGTTAGTCATTGTCATTACATAACATTGAAAGCGAGTGTGAGGGCAGATTAGTTGAATAGTCAAGTGATTGGGTTCATAGAGTGAGAGGGATGGTGAAGGGTGCAAGGGTTGTAAGGATAAAGTGAGATGTGGAGGAGGAGGTTTAAAATGCAGAGTGTTGGTGATGAGAGGAGAAGGGGAGCAGAAGGAGGGTCAAGCTGAAGGTATACTCACTTTGCCTGATCTTACAAGGTCATTGAACCTTTTACAGCACTGCAGCCATGTTTTGCTGCACAATGATCTCCCTTGCCAGCTGTACCCAGACAGCCTTGGTTTCTTTGGGAAGCCTCTTCCTCCCTGATGAGGGGAAGAGCACCTCCCTGCTGGCTCTCGCCCCCTCAACCAGCATTCCCAGCGCCTCATCGGAGAACCTCAGGAGGCCCTTGCCTTGGAGTTGGCCATTGTTGAAGAAGAATTTTTTTTGGAGGTGGTGCACCATTGACCAAAATCCAGTGGAATGAGCCAAGGCAGCAAGCAGCTCTTAAATGAGGCTGGATAAGTGACGTCAGCAGAGGCGAGTTTCAGTCCCAAAACACTAATTGGCCCAGGGCAACCCACACCTCTGAAATCAACTGGTCAATTAGAGGAAAATCGCAATTTTTTCCCACCTCTCAGTGGAGGCAGGTTTGGAACCCACCCAAACTGCAACCCGCCTCCATTGGGAAAATCGCCCCCATGTCTGCAGATCATTAGTCCAAGCTTCTAGATTGCTAGTCCAGTAACATAACCACTATGCTACTGACCCCAATATAGATTATGCAGAATGGCACTGTTTGAAGGCAGGCAACATGTGTTAGAATGTTGTTGATAAATGACTTGGACTTTGCTTTATTTGTACCGGATATAATTCCAACCCTCTTGATGTGCCACTTGCTAATAATGGCATACTTTGCCATTGTATCCAAACGGTCAGTTCCCTTGTATTCTGCATTAGATGATAAGGCAAACACTATTAACCCTTTGAGCAGCTGAGATGGTGCGAAATTAGTGAGGGCTGGCTTCTGATCCATGAAGATCACTGATAGTGTCCTTCAATCCTCACCTTTTTCTGCTGGTCTTGTCCCTAACAATCACGTTAGCTTAAAACTTTGTTAAGCTGCTAGCGATTTGAAGAGAAATAGTTTCAGTGTTGTTTAATTTATACAGTTTATTAATTTATTATTACCCATATAATTCAAATTATCAAGAGGGCTGATGAACCCAGCAGGCAGGGTTTTGTTTAGCTTCACTTGTGCCTGCTTTGCCACAGTAGTTGCCCAAGGAATGACTGGTACTGTATAGTTTGTGTTCATTACTGCCCAGTACTATTCTACGTACATATGGTTGTTCAGGCAGAAACTTTACAGAATTTTCTTTTGTTGGAAGCTTGACCTATAAGTCATTGGGGGTGATTTTGACTTTGTGCGATGGTGTAAAAAGGGTGAGAGCGAATCGGCAGCCCGTTTTACATCGCTCCTGATTTTTATTTCCATTGTCTTCATCGTACAGTCAAAATGACCACCCCCACCGCCCCCCGCCCCCCCCCCCCACCCCCCGTGACCTGCCAGAAGATTACATAAATTGGATAAAGTCCATGACAGTGAAAATTGTATCTGGTATGTTGGAAGGAGCAGGGTTATGGCCCATTCGCAAGGCGAAGGGGGAGCAAATCGCTCCTTAGTTCGCTCTGAGTTTGGAGAGCTGATTTATACAGTCACCTTCAAAACCTGATCTTACTGGTTGGGTTTGAATGGCTGTTGATGTTATTGCGTCATGGCATCTACATGATGATGTCACACGGCAGCCCCTTACTATCCTCCACCAGATTTTCATGATATTTCAATTTCTTTTCTCCCTTTGCTCTAGTCTGGCCTTTGGAACTCGAACTGCACAAGACCACCCTTTCACTGCAGTATGAGGCCTGCAGTTTGTGTCCCAAACCATCCAGTGCTGGGGGTTCTGGTACTACCTTGGATCTACAGATTGATTTGATCTGACATTGCTAGTGTTTACACACCATCTTCGGTATTGTGATGAAGATCACTGTGACTCTAAAGATGGTGTGTGAATACACCTTCATTACACTAAATACCCATAAACCATTGGATACATAGCTGATTTCTCACACTTTCTTCCTTCTGCTTATTCTCACAGGATCTGCTCTGCCCCTATTAGGTTTTTGGTGGGGGGTGAATAAGAACAACGTAATTTGATTCAATCACCCAGTTTTTCCTCCCTCTCATCACTCGTTAACTTTCTGGCCCTTTTTGGAGCTTTTACTGTCAGCGCTGTTTACATTATTGGAATTTCTCCAGAATTTCCTCATAGCAGGAAACAGTGATTGGCAGCTATGCAATATGTTCACATTTCCTTTTATGTGCAAGAGATTGACAATATTCCTTTAAATAAATGAACCTATGTGAAAACATTTGAAAGTAGCCTAATGTTTAAATAAAATTAAAAAAAATTAATGGGGGAATCCAGGTGAAAAGCTGGGATGTATATTTCTTTTATTCGTTCATGGGATGTGGGCATCGCTGGCAAGGCCAGCATTTATTGCCCATCCCTAAGTGCCCTTGAGAAGGTGGTGGTGAGCTGCCGCTTTGAACCGCTGCAGTTTGTGTAGTGAAGGTACGCCCACAGTGCTGTTCGGGAGAGAGTTCCAGGATTTTGACCCAGCGATGATGAAGGAACGGCGATATACTTCCAAGTCAGGATGGTGTGTGACTTGGAGGGGAACTTGGAGGTGGTGGTGTTCCCATGCATCTGCTGCCCTTGTCCTTCTAGGTGGTAGAGGTCGTGGGTTTAGGAGGTGCTCCTGAAGAAGCCTTGGCGAGTTGCTGCATTGCAACTTGTAGATGGTACACACTGCAGCCACGGTGCGCCGGTGGTGGAGGGAGTGAATGTTTAAGGTGGTGAATGGGGTGCCAATCAAGCGGGCTGCTTTGTCTTGGATGGTGTCGAGCTTCTTGAATGTTGTTGGAGCTGCACTCATCCAGGCAAGTGTAGAGTATTCCATCACACTCCTGACTTGTGCCTTGTAGATGGTGGAAAGGCTTTGGGGAGTCAGGAGGTGAGACATTCGCCACAGAATACCTAGCCTCTGACCTGCTCTTGTAGCCACAGTATTTATGTGGCTGGTCCAGTTGAGTTTCTGGTCAATGGTGACCCCCAGGATGTTGATAGTGGGGGATTCGGTGATGGTAATGCCGTTGAATGTCAAGCGGCAGTGGTTAGACTCTCTCTTGTTGGAGATATTCATTGCCTGGCACTTGTATGGCATGAATGTTACCTGCCACTTATCAGCCCAAGCCTGAACGTCGTCCAGGTCTTGTTGCATGCGGGCATGGACTGCTTCATTATCTGTGGAGTTGTGAATGGCACTGAACACTCTTTAAAGTACTGGAAACTCTAAAGAATACTTAAAGGTAAATGTCAAACTGAGCCTTATAATAAACAATGGAGCATAGTTTAATCTTTATTGTAAATGTTGTTAATTTTAGTTGATATTTGGCAAGATTTCACTACCGAACACATATTACCACTTCAGTTTCAATTACAGTGATTACTCCTACATAATGAATAAAGCTTTGTAGCAAATTATTCACTTAATAAATTTACCGTCTTACCAACTGACCGAGTACAAAGCCAAAAACATTTTGAAGCTTTTCTCAAAATATGTCATTTTTATTGTTTTTTTAATACTGAGTTAATCAGTAATTTTGCAGAACTTGCACCACCACGACTGTTTAACAGCTTTTCCAGTCTAATCTGAAAAGCGGTATCAGGAATAACTAAACCTGAACCGAGGGGAAGTTCGTGTGAGGCTTTTCTGAGAACTGTACTAATGCCCAAGGTCAGCGACAGCCACAAGCAAACAAAAATGTGGCTAGAGATACGGGGTGCAATGGGGTCAGGAGGTGCAAGGGCAGCTTATCTGTGCACTCAATTCTTTAAAAAAAAGAGTAACAATTTGTTTCTGAAGTATCTTCTTTTGTTCAAATTTTAACATACACAATGCATTTTCTCCCCTTTCATAGATTGCTGATTTGTGCTTCTGCAGCCAGGAGAATATGTTAACTAATGTCAAAGACAAATTTCTATTTGAAACCAAATGCATCATTCTGACAGTTCACGATCAAGGGAAAATAAAAGTGAAATTCTACAACCCCCACTCCACAAAAAATAAGACAGTGCTCGCTCCCATTTAAAAACCCAGCACTGAATTAACTTTTGAAGGAGAACATTTCTGTCAAGGAAGTATATTTGGAATATAAGTCACAAGCATGGTGGATGTCGGAGTGCCAATGAACATTGTCTATATGGACTTCCAGAAGGCATTTGATAAGATTCCGCACAAGAGGTTATAGCAAAAATGAGAATTGGAGATAACCTTGTGACAAGGGTTGGTAATTGGTTGGGAGGTAGGAGACAGAGAGTAGGGATAAAGGCCGTGATTTTCCCTACCTCGGCTGGTCCGTGGCGGGCGACGTCAGTGGCATGTCCTGACCCCGCTGCTGCCTCCAGCCCGCTCTGTAGAATAAATTTCCCCTGATTGGGCTTGTTAGGCCCGCCCAGCGCGTTTCCTGGTCCAATTGAAGGAAGCGGGTCTGATGACATCATTTGATGATGCGCCATCAGCCGGTTTCCTTAAAGGGGCCATGCCCAAATTTATTTTGACATTTGTGCTGTCAGTGTTCTACAGCATTGCGGTGCTGCAAACACTGACAAGCACTGCACAAAGGTGCACCCAGGCTCTCCCATGACTCCCTCCATATGCTTATGGAGGGAGTCACAGCACGCAGGAAAGTTCTCTTCCCTTCCAATGGGTGGAAGAGACCTCCCAGGAGACCAACGCAGCCTGGTTACACATTGCACAGGAGGACACAAGCAGGGATGTCATCAGGAGGACCAGGCTGCAGTGGCGCAAACCTTCCAATAGATCACAATGCTGATGAGTGTGAAAGGAATGGCTTGGGCATTGTAGGGATGCTTTATGGTGTTGGTGTGGGGTGGTGCCAACCTGGTGCATCATGTGACAGCCAGGGTGTGCAGCGTCAAGTGAAGTAAATCTGGCCATAGTGAGGCCATCCTGGCATCCCGGGCAGCAATGTGGTCGGGTGCTGATGCCCTCTGTCCTGTGCAGCATCAGGTGATTGCGGAGAAGGTTGGTGTGGTTGTTGGTGCTGCTGGTGTGCCTGGTGATGCTGGTGTTGCGGCTGATCATGGTCAGATTCTGTAATTAAAAAGACTAATGGAATGTTGGCCCTTTGTCTCAAGGGGGCTGGAATGCAAAGGGGAGGAAGTGATGCTTCAGTTGAACAGAGCCTTGGTCAGACCCCACCTGGATCACTGTGTTCAGTTTTGGGTGCAGAACCTCAGGGAAGATATATTGGCCTTGGAGAGGTACAGAGCAGGTTCACCAGAATGATACCAGGGCTTAAAAATGTAAATTATGAGGACGGTTTGCATAAACATGCCTTGAATTCCCTTGAGTTTCGAAGCGGATCTGATCAAGGTATGTAAAATGATAAAGTTATTTAATATGTTTGAGAGAGATAATCTGTTTCCTCTGGTGGGGGGAATCCTGAACAAACGGGCATTATCTTAAAATTAGAGCTAGGCCATATAAGAGTCAAGTCAGGAGCACTTTTTCACAGAAAAGGTAGTGGAAATCTGGAACTCTGTTCCCCATAAGGCTGTGGATGTTGAGTCAAGTGAAATCTTCGAGACTGAGATTGATAGATTTTTGCTAGGTAAGAGTATCAAGGGATATGGAACAAAAGTAGGTAAATGGAGTTGAAGCAGAGATCGGCCATGATCTAATAGAATGGTGGAATAGGCTCAAGGGGCTGAATGGCGTACTCCTGTTCCTATCTAAATGCTCTCTCTTGTTAGGTATGCTTCTAAATTCCATGTTTAAATCACTCCAATCAGGTTTCCGCCCGAGCCACAGTACCGAAACGGCTCTCATCAAAGTCATAAATGACATCCTTTGTGACTGTGACAAAGGTAAACTATCCCTCCTCGTCCTTCTTGACTAGTCTGCAGCCTTTAACACGGTTGACCACTCCATCCTTCTCCAACGCCTCTCCACCGTCATCCAGCTGGGTGGGACTGCACTCGCCTGGTTCCATTCTTATCTATCTAATCGTAACCAGAGAATCACCTGCAATGGCTTCTCTTCCCGCTCCCGCATCATTACCTTTGGTATCCCCCAAGGATCTATCCTTGGCCCCTCCTATTTCTCATCTACATGTTGTCCCTTGGTGGCATCATCCAAAAACACAGCATCAGTTTCACATAAGGATGTGATTGCTTTGGAGAGGGTGCAGAGAAGATTCACCAGGATGTTACCTGGGATGGAGCGCCTCAGCTATGAAGAAAGACTAAACAGGCTGGGATTGTTTTCCTTGGAGCAAAGAAGGCTGAGGGGGGACCTGATTGAGGTGTACAAAATGATGAGGGGCATAGATAGGGTAGATAAAGAGGAACTTTTCCCCTTAGTAGGGGGGTCAATAACAAGGGGGCATAGATTCAGGGTAAGGGGCAGGAGATTTAGAGGGGATTTGAGGAGGAACTTTTTCACCCAGAGGGTGGTTGGAATGTGGAACTCAATGCCTGAAAGGGTGGTGGAGGCAGGAACCCTCACAACATACAAGAAGCATTTGGATGAGCACTTGAAATGCCATTGCATACAAGGCTATGGACCAAATGCTGGAAAATGGGATTAGACTGGACAGGGATGGATGGGCGGCGCAGACACGATGGGCCGAAGGGCCTCTTTCTGTGCTGTAAAACTCTATGACTCTATGACTCTATGTACACTGATGACACCCAGCTCTACCTCACTACCTCTTCTCTCGACCCCTCCACGGTGTCTAAAATGTCAGACTGCTTGTCCAACATACAGTTCTGGATGAGCAAAACCTTTCTCCAATTAAATATTGGGAAGACCGAAGCCATTGTTTTCGGTCCCCGCCACAGACTATTCCCTAGCCACTGACTCCATCCCTCTCCCTAACATCTGTCTGAGGCTGAACCACACTGTTCGCAACCTTGGTGTCATATTTGACCCTAAAATGAGCTCCTGACCACAGATCTGCAGCATAACAAAGACCGCCTACTTCCACCTCCGTAACATTGCCCACCTCCGCCCTTGCCTCAGCTCATCTGCTGCTGAAACCCCCATCCATGCTTTTGTTACCTCTAGACTCGACTATCCAAATGCATTTCTGGCTGGCCTCCCACATTCCACCTTACGTAAACTTGAGGTCATCCAAAACTCGGCTGCCCGTGTCCTAACTCGCACCAAGTCCCGTTCGCCCATTACCCCTGTGCTCGCTGACCAACATTGGCTCCCGGTTAAGCAGCACCTCGATTTCAAAATTCTCATCCTTGTTTTCAAATCCCTCCATGGCCTCGCCCCTTCCTATTTCTGTAATCTCCTTCAGCCCCACAACCCCCCGAGATATCTGCGTTCCTCTAATTCTGCCCTCTTGAGGATCCCTGATATAATCGCTCAACCATTGGTGGCCATGCCTTCTGTTGCCTAGGCCCTAAGCTCTGGAATTCCCTGCCTAAACCTGTCCGCCTCGCTACCTCTCTTTCCTCCTTTAAGACGCTCCTTAAGACGCTCTTTGACCAAGCTTTTGGTCACCTGCCCTAATTTATCCTTATGTAGATCAGTGTCAAATTTTTTGTCTTAAAATACTCCTGTGAAGCGCCTTGGGATGTTTTACTATGTTAATGGCACTATATAAATTCAAGTTGTTGATGTTGTTGTTGTAAATTCATTTGAAAATCTGCTAACTGACTGAAGATATTACTCTTTTATTTTCCTAAATGCATTTTATCCCTCCTCACTTGAAGGCTCTTCTCTAGACCACACACAGAGTTCAAAGCCAATGATGACAACAACAAAAACTTGCATTTATATAGCACCTTTAACGTAGTAAAACGTCCCAAGGTGCTTCACAGGAGTGTTAGCATAACAAAATTTGACAGCGAGCCACACTGGGTCATTACTGAGGATACTGGCTTTAGTGAGTCCCCATTGTGATGCCTGACTGACCTGAATACAGATCCATTTGATTCCCTGTAGAATGACAACTATGGGGCAAGTTGGTGATGCCAGAAAAGTAGCCTCGAGCTGTGTTTGGAGATTCAAAATGGTGGAACTCTATTGACAGCGAGGAGGATGGGATGCAGAATAAAACAGGACTATCTCCTGAATGGTTTTAGCCTAGTAGAGTGGTGCGGAGAAAGTGTGCTTGGCCCATAACCCAGAAATGCAATGGTTCAAAACCATTCTCTGCTACCTGGGAGTGAAAGCTTGATTGCATTTATACACAGCTTGTGAAAATATTAAAAAGGAAAGACTTGGCTTTATATAGCACCTTTCACAACCTCAGGATGTCCCAAATACTTTACAAACTTTTCAAATGTAGTCTTCCTTGTAATGTAGGAAACACAGTAGCCAATTTGTGCACAGCAAGGTCCCACAAACAGTAATGTGATAATGACCAGATAATCTATTTTTTAGTGATGTTGGTTAAGGCATAAAAATTGACCAGGACACCAGGGATAACTCCCCTGCACTTCTTCGAAATTGTGCCATGGAATCTTTTTACCTCCAACTGAGAGGGCAGGCGGGGCCTCGGCTTAACGTCTCATTCGAAAGACAGCACCTTCAACAGTGCAGCACTCCCTCAGCACTGCACTGGAGTGTCAGCCTAGATTTTGTGCTCAAGTCTCTGGAGTGGGACTTGAACCCACAACCTTCTAACTCAGGTGAGAGTGCTGCCCACTGAGCCACAGGTGCCACCTTAAAAACACAGGAATGGCCACTTTAATGTGGTCAATGAGGTGGCTGAGCGGTTAAGGTGATGGGTTGCCTATCCGTTGTGCTCTGCGAACATGGCTTCGAATCCCCCTCCTTGTCGTTGTTGCACTTAAACGTTGAGATGTTGCTTCCTTGCTTTAATATATATAAAAGCGACTGGGTTTCACCCCCATCCTTGTCGAAGCCACAGTGGAAGCAAGGTGCTGAGACCAGTGAGCACTTCCAGTGTGCCACACCCAAATCGCCCAGGCTCATTGCCCGAGTGCCTGCTCAGGAAAGTCCTAAATGGGTTCTACCTGAATTTATTGAGTATTGAGTGATGCCGAGCATTAGTGCTCTGGCACTCAGTGATATAAAGCAGGGACAGTTGCAATTTGAGTCGTGCTCTACTTAATTCCTGACCTGAGTTGTATCCGACAGGTGTTAAGGAAGGAGGCACTAACTGGAAAGTGTGTTGTTGCCCCCGCAGAAGGGAGGAAATATTGGAGGGCAGGGTGGTCCTTATCCCGGCAACTGCAGATGTTTTGGGTCAGACACAGAAAGGAATAAAATTACAAAAATAAACATAAAAAGTCAATAAAAATACCTAGTTAACCTTTCCCTTTAAAGACAGTAATATTACTTCTTATGCTACATCTACGCCACCTTAACCACAGCAGAATGTTTTCTTCAGCACATTAATATTTTCCACAGGTCTAATTATTTTGAAGAGAGATTCATGAGAGACGATCGTATCATTGCATCGTCTTTATTTTGCACATTTCGTGCTACTCAGAACCACAAGAAGAGTCTTTTCCACGGACTCCAGTTAGGAGGGGGGATTGTCCCACAGAGCTGCAACAAGAAGAATTTATTATGCTTTCTGAATACAAATTATACTCCCCTCAGATACTATTTTTTTTTTACCCAGTTGTCAGATCTGGCCTAGTTTCACACTCGAGTCCAACCCACTGCACCGTCAAATCCCTCCCCTCCCCACCCCCCCGCCCAAATTCCGATTTTCACAGAACCGGAAAGCTATAACCACATAGCTTGTCAGAAGCAGGGCCCAAATTGGTAGATGTGTGAGTGGTAGACGGTGTCTGTTGTGCAGTGAAGTGTGCATCCTGTGCGCAGTTCATGCTTCATGTTAAATGATTAGAGCAAACTGCCGTGTTCACTGACAGTACCGCTGGCAGGCCGAGAAATGTGTTCCAAGTATTCCATGTGTGAAATCTCACTATATTTACTGCCCCCCTCCCCCGGGTGAAACCCCATGCACCTGCGAGACATTCTATCTGACAACGTGGCCACAAACCCGCACAACTCACCATACATATGTCTGCAAGGAGTAGGACTTGAACTCCCAAACCACACAGATATCCTGTGAGCTGTGAACTGTTATATCTTCAGGCTGATGAACCGACTCAATTTTGAGATCCTTTCATGAATCACAATTAAAAATGTAATCAGAGAAGCTAACTCTTAAAGGGTTAACACCACTCAGCCTCTTTTCCAGCCAGATGATGTGTACCCTGCAGTTGATAGATAACCCACCAACATTCAAGTACTTTCTAATCAAGAATACAGTACTTGGATCAGATGTGATATACAACTATCTGACAAAGCTTTGACAGTTGAGATAAAACAGCCGCATTATGGTGTCAACTACAGTTACATTATATCGCTTTACACTATGATAAATTGATTTCTGTACTCCCAACCTTACCTACAGAAATGACATTTAAAAATGCAACCTTTTATTCTTTCTCTGGTATAACAACAGCATTCCCGTCAGTAAATAATACTAAAAGGAATTACAAACACAAAGAAGGAATGCAAAAAATCGACAATTTACAGTCCCATTGTTGCAGGAGAAAGCGCCTCGGTAATCTCAGCTGGCAAGTTTTACCAGGTGGGGGCTTTCCTCCTCACTGAAAATATTTCTAGAATGACTAAAGGAGTTGTTCATTTTAAGTTTCGTTTTTTCTCCATTTGTAATTCCTTCATGAATATTTTCCTGATAAGTGAGGTTAATTGGAAGGTTAGGTTCGGGTTCAATCCCTATATTTGAGTAGATGTAAAGAAGAAAGACAAGAGGGGCTAGTTTGGTTTGCGCTCTTCAGAATCAAGTTAGCCAGACGTAGACCAGATTAATCAATCATGATCATGCTGATGACAGGGATAACAATCAATAATGTAACTGGCCTGGGTAAAATGGAATCAACGATTGGCAGGCAGCACTGTAAGAGAACAATGGGCAGCCTTGAAAGAGGTGATGGTTCGGGTACAGTCGATGTACATTCCCACGAGAGGGAAAGGTAGGGCAACCAAAGTCAGAGCTCCCTGGATGACAAAAGAGATAGAGAGTAAGATGAAGCAGAAAAAGAGCGCGTATGACAGATGTCAGTTTGAGAATACAAGTGAGAATCAGGCTGAATATAGAAAGTTCAGAGGGGAAGTGAAAAAGAAAATAAGAGGGGCAAAGAGAGGGTATGCAAATAGATTGGCAGCTAACATAAAAGAGAATTCAAAAGTCTTCCATAGGCATATAAATAGTAAATGGGCAGTAAGAGGATGGGTGGGGCCAATTAGGGACCAAAAAGGAGACCTACGCATGGAGGCAGAGGGCATGGCTGAGGTACTAAATGAGTACTTTGTATCTGTCTTTACCAAGGAAGGAGATGCTGCCAAAGTCATAGTTAAAGAGGAGGTAGTGGAGATACTGGATGGTGTCCTTTAAGAGCCCCAAGTGTGCTGTAATGCCGGTAATTGCCACTCGGGCTATATAAGCCTGTATATTATGTATATCCGTTAGAACCACCCCCCCCCCCCAGACTTTGCTTAGTAAATACCTATGAACCAATTCCTGTCTTCAGTGTCTTTATCTACACACGGACACTACAGTGGCGACGAAGTGGAAACGGACTTACCTGCAATTCGGCAGCACCTCAAGGACATCGATTCCTCGGGCGTCCAGAAGACTCAAGGAAGTGAGAGAAGCTGTGGTTTCACCAGCTGGCCAAGCTGGTGGCAGGTACTGCGCTAATCCTTCCTGGGCGTCAGGCTGGGGCTCCAGCGGCTGGCTCTACAGCTGAGACAGGCAGCGAAATCGGAGGCAAGCAATAACGGACTGGGAGGGAGCACTCGGGAGACGGCCGGCGCGGCAAGCAGGTCAGCGTTCAGACCTCCGGCGGGAACAAGTCTCCAACAGTAAATTAAAAAAAAGAGAACGGAAACCGCAGTAAACAGCGTTGTTATCGGCAGCAGCGGCGGGAAAGCGCGGGAAGCGCCATAGCTTTGCTACAGAAAAAAAAAGCGCGGGAAGCGCCATATCTTTTCTGAAATGCCTAAATCTGGTCATATTGATGCTTTTGATAGTGAAATAGAGGATTGGACCACATACGTGGAAAGAGTAGAGGTATATTGCACTGCAAATGGAATAGAAGATGAAAAAAAAGCTTCAGTACTTCTGAACTTAATGGGCGCAAAGACATACGGGCTGTTACGAAATTTAATCACTCCAGCCAAACCAAAGGACAAGAATTTTAAAGAAATTGTTGATACCCTGCAGGAGCACTTAAACCCAACACCGCTGCTGATAGCGGAACGATTCAAGTTCTTCAAGAGAAATCAACACAAGAATGAAAGTAACGCTGATTACCTAACCGAATTAAGAAAGCTATCAAAGTACTGCCAATTCGGGGCAGGACTATCAGATTATCTTCGAGACAAATTCGTTTGCGGTCTCTTAAGTGAAGGAACACAAAAAAGACTGCTTTCTGAAAAAGATTTAACATTGGACAAAGCTTTCAGTATGGCTGTATCATACGAAGCAGCAGCAAAAGGAGCTGCAGAGATACAACAAAAGACACAGGACTTCGGCACCCATGAAATGACACAGGGTTTCGAAAGATGTTATCGCTGCGGCAGATCCACCCATAACCAGAGGGACTGCTGGTTCAAGGACAAAGCATGCAGGCAATGCGGGAAGATTGGACACATTGCACGGGTATGCCGATCTGGACAAAATAAATCCACTGACAGAAAAAAAAAAATCAATAAAGAAAAGTACAGGAAGGTACAAATGATGACGGACAGTAGCTCCGAAGACCAGAAGAGCGATAGCGACTTCGAAAACAAAAGACTAAGCTGTCTCAAATTACATAATGTACTTGCCAAAGATGATTACCAAACCATTTGGGTTACCCTCACAATAGCAGGGTCCCCAGTTAAAATGGAGCTAGATACAGGATCAGCTCTAACCGTAATAAATCGACGGGATTACGAGAGGCTATTTTCGCATATACCTCTAAAAGACACATCCATTATCTTAAAAACATATACGGGGCAGAAAGTATACCCCAAAGGAAAAATAAAGGTGCCTGTTGTATACAACGGCAAAGAAATACAGAAGTTGTATTTATACATTCTACAAGATGGTGGTCCACCGTTGTTGGGACGTGAATGGATCAGGAAGATACGTTTAGACTGGCACTCCATTCAGGCACTGACGGTGACCAGTAAGGAAAAAAACAATGATGACATCATACCTGAACGATTAAAAGACATCTTGGCCAACGTCAAAGAAGTGTTTCAAGAGAAACTAGGAACCTTGAAAGGCATCACCGCCTCAATAAAAGTGGAAGATGCAGCAATTCCCAAATTTTTTAAGGCAAGACCGGTGCCATACGCAATATGTCCAGCAGTCGAGGCAGAGCTGGAGAATTTGGAAAAAGCAGGCGTATTATCCAAAATAGATTGGAGCGAATGGGCAACACCCATCGTTCCAGTCATGAAAAAAGCATTGAATAAAGATAAATCTGAAGAACAGAGAAAAATTCGCATCTGTGGTGACTTCAAGGTGACTGTAAACCCGGTCCTTCACACAGTACAGTATCCTCTTCCGAGGATAGAAGATATTTTTGCCTCACTATCCGGAGGGAAACGTTTCAGCAAAATTGACTTGGCACAGGCATATCTACAGATGGAGGTTGAGGAGGCCTCTAAAAAGTATCTCACGATAAACACACACAAAGGCCTCTACCAGTACAATCGACTGGTTTTTGGAGTAGCATCAGCTCCAGCTATCTGGCAAAGAGCTATGGAGCAAGTCCTGCAAGGGATTCCGGGGACTCAATGCTACCTAGACGACATCCTTATAACAGGAGAAAACGACAATGAGCACCTTGCCAAATTGGAGCAGGTGCTCACTAGGCTGAAAGAACGGGGCCTACGAGCGAATCGCCCCAAGTGCGAATTTTTCCAAAATCAGATATCATATTGTGGCCACATAATTAATAATGAAGGGTTGCATAAGTCACCTGAAAAAATTGAAGCGGTTATAAAAGCACCAGCACCTGAAAATGTTTCACAATTAAGGTCGTTCCTGGGATTAATAAATTACTATCATAAATTTTTACCGAACTTATCAACTCTTCTACACCCTCTTAATGAACTTCTACAAACAGGAATGATTTGGAAATGGAACGAAGACTGTAAACGTGCCTTCCATAAATGCAAAGACTTAATCACATCCGAAGAAGTTTTGGCTCATTACAACCCATCACTGCCAATCAGACTGGCATGCGATGCATCCCCTTACGGCATAGGAGCAGTATTATCCCATAAATTCCCTGATGGCTCAGAACGGCCGATAGCTTTTGCGTCACGCTCATTAAACTCAGCTGAGCATAACTATGCCCAAATCGACAGGGAAACACTCAGCCTGGTATGGGGAGTGAAGAAATTCAACCATTACCTACACGGACAAAAATTTACCTTGTTGACTGATCATCAACCCCTCATCTCCATATTCAACCCTAAAAAAAGGTGTTCCCATTATGACAGCGCAAAGGCTACAGAGGTGGTCCCTTTTTCTAGGGGCACACCAATACAACATAGAATACAAAGGGTCAAAACAGCATGGGAATGCTGACGGTTTATCGCGCCTACCGTTGCCAACGGTAGAAGAGGCACCTACAGTAGACCCAGTAGAGATGTTCCACTCTACCATAGTGGAATGTCTACCAGTGACAAATTCTGCCATTGAAAGGGAGACGAGAAATGACCCGACTCTCTCACGGGTCTACGATTTAACAGTGAAGGGATGGCCAGCACATGGCGAACCACTCTTGCCAACATTCTCGCAAAGAAGAGAACAGCTGTCAGTGTGCCGAGGAACCTTGATGTGTGGATCCAGAGTGGTGATTCCACCCAAACTCCAGGATAAAATGCTAAAGGAGCTTCACGAGGGGCATCTGGGTGGAGTGAAAATGAAGAACCTAGCTAGGGCGTTTGTATGGTGGCCAGGTATTGATGGAGACATCGAAGAAATGACCAAGAGCTGCCTAGGATGCCAGAAGGTCCAAAACGCTCCACCACAAGCCCCTCTACATCCATGGGAGTGGCCCTCATCTCCCTGGCAAAGGGTGCACATCGACTTTGCTGGTCCATTTATGGACTCAATGTTCTTAATCGCGGTTGATGCACACTCCAAGTGGCCGGAGGTAATAAAGATGTCCTCCACCACCACGGAAAAAACCATCACAGTATTAAGGACCATATTTGCCAGGGATGGGCTGCCGGAACAGATATGTTCTGATAATGGACCGCAATTTGTGTCCGAAGAATTCAGAAAGCTCTTAAAAAACAATGGGGTTAAGCACTACACGTCCGCCCCGTACCATCCCACCACCAATGGATTGGCTGAAAGGTTTGTCCAGACCTTCAAGAAGGCCATAAAGGCCATGGGTAATGAAGACATAAAACTTCAGCACAAGGTGGATAACTTCTTATTCGCATACAGGAATGCAACACATATGGTTACCAACCAAACTCCCGCCATGATGTTCTTCAATAGAAACCTAAGATGCCAGCTGGATTTGATCAAGCCCAACATCAGAAGGGACGTGGAGAACCAGCAGTTTCAAGGCATGAATGAAAGGCCAAC
The DNA here is from genome assembly GCF_052327205.1 of Somniosus microcephalus. Classification (NCBI taxonomy): domain Eukaryota; kingdom Metazoa; phylum Chordata; class Chondrichthyes; order Squaliformes; family Somniosidae; genus Somniosus; species Somniosus microcephalus. The sequence continues at coordinate 58,042,301 of NC_140987.1, read as the reverse complement.
TAGGGCCTTCCAGATAGGTCAACAGGTTTTGGCCCGGGACTACCGTACCGAGAAATGGCAGCCTGGAACTATCTGCACATGACTAGGACCACTGATGTATACCGTGGACATCGGAGAAAGCATAATAAGGCGCCATGCTGACCAAATCATAAAGTCATCCGAAAAGGGACAACCTACACCACAACTCTATACATCTAACGATGAAGTAGAGATACCCATATCTACCTCCGATCCGGTGATACTGGAACCCGATGAACCCGACACTGGCATTCAAGCCGAAGCAGCCTTGCCAGAAGAACCTACTACACCACCAGAAACTACTACACCCCCGAGGCGTTATCCGGACCGAGTCAGGAAGCCTCCTGAGAGACTAACTTATAATTAATTAACTACAGCAATATATATTATTTTGCTTATAACATGTACTTAATAATTAATTAAAATATGATGTACTGGTTAGCTAAAAGGGGAGGAATTGTGGTGTATGTGCCTTTAAGAGCCCCAGGTGTGCTGTAATGCCGGTAATTGCCACTCGGGCTATATAAGCCTGTATATTGTGTATATCCGTTAGAACCCCCCCCAGACTTTGCTTAGTAAATACCTATGAACCAATTCCTGTCTTCAGTGTCTTTATCAACACACGGACACTACAGATGGGATTAAAATTGATAAAGAGGAGGTACTAGAAAGGCTGGCTGTACTTAAAGTAGATAAGTCACCAGGACCAGATGGGATGCATCCTAGGATGCTGTGGGAAGTAAAGGTGGAAATCGCAGAGGTACTGACCATAATCTTCCAATCCTCCTTAGGTACAGGAGTGGTGCCAGAGGACTGGAGAATTACAAATGTTACACCCTTGTTCAAAAAGGATAAACCCAGCAACTGCAGGCAAAATAATTTCAACTTAGTTGATAGCTTGACAATTAGTAATGAGCTGTTTGACCTTTATTAATAAGTGTGCCATGTAGCACAAAGGTAGTAAAATGAAAAAAAAAAATAAACAAAGGTTATCGTGCCACATTTCATGGAGGATGAAAAAAGGTACTTAGTGATTCAACAATTTATGACAGGAAAATAAAACAATCTTGGATCTGCCGACAAAATACCAACACATTCTGTACATCTAAAAAGCTCCCAAAGGAGAAGGACATCCTGCGTTACTAGGATACCGAGTTACCAAGTACAATTGGGCCAAATGGGGAACTCTAACAGTGGGTTACCACAGTATTCTCTCGCTTCTGGGATTAAATGCAGCACATACTTATGACATGAAAGCTTCTGTTGATCACAAGGGTCTCACATGAAATAGATACACTGCTGTCTCAATCCAGGCCCTAAAGAGCATGGCTCTGCCCTTAATCCAAATATGACTCCAGTTAGTAAATCTCACTTAGAAAAGCCATAAAAATGGTACTGCTGCGAGAAATGAAAAACGTCACATTGGTGCAGTATCAGGTGGGCTTCCGAGGCTCCAGTTAAAGCGTATTATTGCAGTAGGATAGAGGGAGCTGTACTGTACATCTGGCCCAATATATCTGATCTGGGAATGATCAAAGCTGAGACTAAGTGACAAATTTTTTTTTTAAATGTTCCATTCACCAACATGGATATTCTGACCTTGAGAAGCATTTTGTTTTTGAATGGTATGATATTGCCAAAGTTAAAGGTAACCCAATGATAGCTCATGATGGAAACAGTCACTGCTGTTGTATGAAGACCAGTGTAAAATTTTAACATCATGAGGCAGCTACAGACCACACTCACTGATTCATTGAGTGTTAGACCAGATTTGAACTCTAGGCAGATTTTGGGTGGGTGGTGACGAGGTTTTCTGAAGTCTCCCTGGAGGTCCTCATAGAAGAGGTGAGGGCGAGGGGGGAAGCCCTGTTTCCAACCAGTGGGAGGACGATCTCTAAACATGATGCACACTAGGCCTGAAGAGAGATTGCTGATCTTCCAGTTCTGATGAAACGTCAACCTGAAACGTTAACTCGGTTTCTCTCTCCACAGATGCTGCCTGACCTGCTGAGTATTTCCAGCATTTTCTGTTTTTATTTCAGATTTCCAGCATCCGCAGTATATTCCTTTTGTTTGAGTGCATTTCACAGCCTTACAACTTCCTGTGTAAAAATATTTCTGCAGCTCTATGTCCTAAATCTCTTACATTTCATCTTATATCTGTTATGTCACCCACTGTGTATAAATAAGCGCATGTAATGAAGATAAACTTGGTATGGATACCAATATCACATTATAAAGCCACTGTAACACTTACAGAATACCATTTGTCCGGTTTTATCCGTATTCCTTAAAGTTTTTAGAGTAGATAGAGTTCACACTCTTACACTGAAATACATACTTTAAAAACCTGTCTTAAATGATATATAGTACAATGTTAAAGTTTATAATTCATATCATCAGAGATGATTTATCTATATTCTTAAAAGTGGCTGAAACTTCAGAGGAAGTCCTCGTCATCTTTTAGAAACCTCAATCACCACACCATATTTGTTGAAGAAAAATAGGGATACAGTATATGAGTAATTTGAGACATGACATGTGGTACACGTAGCGTGCTTGGGGGGAAAAAAATGTCACTTTGGACCTATGGTTCCCAAAGCTCTCCACCACTAGGATTTTCCTCGCCTCATGCCTGAGTATCCTGTAGACTAATTGATGGAGATTGATTGCTGTGGTTAGTCAACAACTCCATTATCGTTGTATCATGTGAATACCAGGATGGTAGAAGGTGAACCAGATGGACCTTGGTCTTTTCTCGTCTAGAATCTCCTATATTCCTATTTGCCTCTGAAGAAGAGTCTGCACCTTAACATAAAGTTGTCTGTTCTCTCTCCATAGTTGCTGGCTGGACCTGTCAAGTGTTTCCAGCATTTTCTGGTTTTTGTTTCAAATTTCTAGCATCTGCAATATTTCAATTTTTTACTTGCATGTATATAGCGCTCGTCACATCCTCAGAACACCCAAAGTGCTTTGCATCGAATGAATGACTTTTGCAGCGTAGTCATTATTGTTATTTATGTAAACATTGTTAACTGTTATGTGCACACAGCAAAATCCTATAAACAGAAAATGATACAAAATGGGAACAAAACCAAGCGCACCATAAATTCTACAAAACACGTATTACTAACCCATAACTAGCAGAGAACACATCGCCTACAAGCCGACCTCTAACATATGGCATAAGGAAGTGGAAGTGCTGAAGACAGGTCTCCTGTGACATGCTCGAGAAGGACACTCTGGTTTAGTAAATGCAGGTCCTGCCGTAAGAGCAAGTGTGTATTTAATCCTTGAAGTACAATCGTAACTGCCTCTTTCATCCCCTCTTCCTCCTCCAAGTCTAGGGGCTAGAAATTGGGCTCCTTTGCGCCTCCTGTTAGCGCCTCCGGGGCGCAAATGGGTTTGCGACTGGGCGCGGCGATATCAACGCCTACCACTAAATTTGGCGGGAGTATTGCGGTGGCGGTAAGATGTTGCACCCCGATCTCCTGCGCCCAGAGATCGCGACGTCATTGCCGTGTGCATTGCCCCGGATGAAAAAATCCCTCTTGCCTTCTGCTTGTGCGCCTGCCGTTAACAACGACAGGTAGAGGAGGCGGCTTTCAGTCGGATGTCCCCTGGAGGAGCGCTATTTAAAGGCGTCCACATCCGGTGTAGTGTTTGTCGGCCAACAACGCTGCGTTGTTAATTTCACATCGGCAAAGAGGCCTTTTGACCGATTTGAGCGTTTTGCATTTTAACATGTGTTCTGGCACATAAAGATTATTGAGTTTCATTGAGAGGAGATTTGAAAGAGCAATATTTGTTTCCTTCATGGGGGCTGTAATGGCACTGTTCCTCGCCCTCCAGCGTCAACGTCGGAGGCAACTGAGGCAGAAAGAAAGAGTATAAAATGTGGCCAGAGGTAGGAGGGCTAACAGGGCTCTCAACAGGAGGCCTTACCCACCCAGGGTATTCCAGCAGCTGAGGACCAGTGTGTTAGAAGGGTCCGCTTCAGTGAGGGCGTGGTCACAGAGCTCTGCCACCTCCTGCTGCCAGACCTCGAGCCTGAGATCAGGACCAGCACGGCTCTCTCAGTGGCGGTCAAGGTCACCGTCGGCCTCAATTTCTACGCCAGATAATCATTCCAGTGTGCGACAGGTGAACATAACATAAGAACATAAGAAATAGGAGCAGGAGTAGGCCAATCGGCCCCTCGAGCCTGCTCCGCCATTCAATAAGATCATGGCTGATCTGATCCTAACTGCCAATCCACTATCACAGAACCATCTCCTGCATCTAACAGAATTAGACACACGAAATAGGAGCAGGATCAGGCTACACGGACCCTGGGCCCGCTCCGCTACCCACAGGGCCATGACCGATCTGAACCTAGACTCATATCCAAATTCCTGCCCGCTCCCCGTAACCCTTAATTCCCTTTACTTCTAGGAAACTGTCTATTTCTGTTTTAAATTTATGTAATGATGTAGCTTCTACAGTTTTTTGGGGCAGCATATTCCATGGACCTACCACCCTCTGAGTGAAGTAGTTCCTCCTCATCTCAGTTTTGAAAGAGCAGCCCCTTATTCTAAGACTATGCCCCCTAGTTCTAGTTTCACCCATCATTGGGAACATCTTCCCTGCATCCACCCGATCCAACCCCTTCACAATCTTATATGTTTCAATAAGATCGCCTCTCATTCTTCTGAACTCCAATGAGTAGAGTCCCAATCTACTCAACCTCTCCTCATATGTCCATCCCCTCATCCCCGGGATTAACCGAGTGAACCTTCTTTGTGCTGACTCGAGAGCAAGTATGTCTTTTCTTAAGTATGGACACCAAAACTGTACGCAGTATTCCAGGTGCGGTCTCACCAATACCTTGTACAACTGAAGCAATACCTCCCTATTTTTATATTCTATCCCCCTAGCAATGAAAGCCAACATTCCATTGGCCTTCTTAATCACTTGCTGCACCTGCATACTAACCTTTTGAGTTTCGTGCACCAGGACCCCCAGATCCCTTTGTACTTCAGTATTTTCCAGTTTCCTGCCATTAAGATAATAACTTGCTCTACGATTTTTCCTGCCAAAGTGCATAACCTCACACTTTCCAGTACTGTATTCCATCTGCCAAATCTCTGCCCACTTACTTAGCCTGTCTATGTCCCCTTGAAGGTTTTTTATGTCCTCCTCACTCACTACTTTCCCCCCCATCTTAGTATCATCTGCAAACTTTGATATGCTACACTCGGTCCCCTCCTCCAAATCATTAATATAGATTGTAAAGAGTTGGGGACCCAGCACTGACCCCTGCGGAACACCACTAGTTACTGATTGCCAGTCTGAGAATGAACCATTTATCCCAACTCTCTGCCTTCTGTTAGATAGCCAATCCTCTATCCATGCCAGATTATTACCCCCAATCCTGTGATTTTTTATCTTAAGCAATAATCTTTGGTGTGGCACCTTGTCAAATGCCTTTTGGAAGTCTAAATACACTACGTCCACTGGTTCCCCTTTATCCACCCTATATGTTACTTCCTCAAAGAACTCCAGCAAATTTGTCAAACATGACTTCCCCTTCATAAAACCATGCTGACTTTGTCCTATTAAATTATGATTATCCAAATGTCCTGTTACTGTCTCCTTAATAATGGACTCCAAAATTTTACCTACCACAGATGTTAGGCTAACCGGTCTATAGTTTCCAGCCTTCTGTCTACTGCCCTTTTTAAATAAGGGTGTTACATTAGCAGTTTTCCAGTCTGCCGGGACCATTGCCGAGTCCAGGGAGTTTTGGAAAATTATTACCAATGCATCCACAATCCCTACCGCCACTTCCCTCAAGACCCTAGGATGTAAGCCATCAGGTCCAGGTGATTTATCCGCCTTGAGTCCCATTATTTTACCGAGTACCACTTCCTTAGTGATTTTGATCGTGTTTAGCTCCTCCCCCCCTTTAGCCCCCTGTTTGTCCAGTGTTGGGATATTCTTAGTGTCTTCTACTGTAAAGACTGATGTAAAATATTCATTCAGTGTTTTTGCCATCTCCATATTTCCCACCATTAATTTCCCGGTCTCATCCTCTAAGGGACCAACATTTATTTTAGCCACCCTTTTTCTTTTTATATAACTATAAAAACTCTTACTATCTGTTTTAATATTTTTTGCTAATTTACTTTCATAATCTATCTTCCCTTTCTTAATCAATCTTTTTGTTATTTTTTGCTGTCTTTTAAAGTTTTCCCAATCCTCTATCCTCCCACTAGATTTGGCTACCTTATATGCCCTTGTTTTTAGTCGAATACTATCCTTAATTTCTTTACTTAGCCACGGATGGCTGTCTTTTCTTTTGCACCCTTTTCTTCTCAGTGGAATATATATTTTTTGGAAGTTGTAAAATAACTCCTTAAATGTACACCACTGATCATGTATCGTCTTACCCTTTAATCAATTTTCCCAATCCACTCTACTCAATTCCGCTCTCATACCTTCATAGTCTCCTTTATTCAAGCTTAGCACGCTTGTTTGAGATCCAACCTTCTCACCCTCTAATTGAATATGGAATTCAACCATGTTATGGTCACTCATTCCAAGCGGATCCTTTACTAGGACATTTTTAATTAATCCTGTCTCGTTACACAGGACCAGATCTAAGGTTGCCTGCCCCCTGGTCGGTTCAGTTACATACTGCTCAAGAAACCCATCCCTAATACACTCAATGAACTCATCCTCAAGGCAGCCCTGCCCAATTTGATTTGTCCAATTAATATGATAGTTAAAATCCCCCATAATTATAGATGTTCCCTTATTACAAGCCTCAACTATTTCCTGATTGATTCTCCGTCCAACAGAGTTGCCACAGTTCGGAGGCCTATAGACTACGCCCACTAGTGTTTTTTCCCTTTATTATTCATTACCTCCACCCAAACTGTTTCATTGTCCTGATCTTTTGACCCAATATCATTTCTCTGTATTACAGTGATTCCTTCCTTTATTAACATAGCCACCCCACCTCCCCTTCCTTCCTGCCTGTCCTTCCTGATCGTTAAATAACCTGGTATGTTTAATTCCCAGGCATTGTCACCCTGCAGCCATGTTTCTGTAATGGCCACAAGATCATACCCATATGTAGTTATTTGTGCCATTAACTCATCTATTTTGTTACGAATGCTACGTGCATTCAGATAGAGAACTTTCAAAGATGTTTTGTGACACTTAGTTCCTGCTTTTGCCCTTTTTATTACTTTACCTTTTACTCCATACCTTCCGCCCCTTCCTGACATGCTCTGGTTTTTAATTTCCCCACTGCTACCTAAGTCTATGACCTTCTCTGTTGTCATTTTTATTATTTGCTCTCTAGGAACCTCCCCCCGACTGGTTAGTTTAAAGCCCTCTCTACAGCCCTAGTTACATGATCCGCCAGGACTCTAGTCCCAGCACTGGCCAAGTGAAGCCCGTCCCAACGGAACAGCTCCCTCCTGCCCCAGTACTGGTGCCAGTGTCCCAGGAAGCAAAACCCATTTCTCCCACACCAGCCTTTGAGCCACGCATTTAACTCTCTAATTTTATTTGTCCCAGCCAAATTCGCTCGTGGCTCAGGTAATAATCCAGAGATTATTACCCTTGTGGTTCTGCTTTTTAATTTGTCCCCTAGCTGCTCAAACTCCCTCAGCAGAACCTCCTTCCTTGTCCTATCTATGCCGTTGGTACCAACATGGACCACGACAACTGGATCCTCCCCCTCCCACTCCAAGTTTCTCTCCAGTCCAGAGGAGATGTCCTTAACCCTGGCACCGGGCAGGCAACACAGCCTTCGGGACTCTCGCTCTCGGCTGCAGAGAACTCTATCTATCCCCCTAACGATACTATCCCCTACCACTACAACATTTCTTTTAACTCCCCCCACTTGAATGGCCCCCCGCTCCACGGTGCTGTGGCCAGGTTGCTCATCCTCCCCGCTCCCATCCTCACAGGGAGTAAGAGCCTCGAACCTGTTGGACAAGTGCAAGGGCTGCGGCTCCTCCAACACTACCTCCTGGATCCCCGTACCTGCCTCACTTCTAGTCACACCATCCTGACCCTGGCCACGGACTACATCTGAATTAATTAATCTAATTGGTGTGACTACCTCCTGATACACAGAGTCCAGGTAACTCTCCCCCTCCCTGATGTGTCTCAGTGTTTGAAGCTCGGACTCTAGCTCTTCAACACGGAGCCGGAATTCCTCGAGCAGCCAACACTTACTGCAAATGTGATCACCGTGAGCATCAATGGTGTCCACCAGCTCCCACATATTGCAGCAGCAACACATCGCCTGATCTCCCATTCTATGTAATTAATTAAATTTATTATTATTCTTAAATACCCTCTGCCTCGATTCTAGATGGTGAATATCACACCTTAGAAACTATAAACCAAGGAGATTTAAGCTTAAAAAGGGAGAAATACTTACCAACCAATCACTTACCCGCTTTGTGGTGACGTCACACCTTGAATAATTTTTACCTCTCTCCTTCCCTGAGATTGGAGATTGGAGAGCCTACCTGAGCCTCTGGGGCCTCTTGTAGTCGCTCTGCCGCTCAGCTCCGCCTCCACCTGCTGCCGATGCCGCACTGGGGCCTACCTGAGCCTCTGGGGCCTCTTGTAGTCGCTCTGCCGCTCAGCTCCGCCTCCACCTGCTGCCGATGCCGCACTGGGGCCTACCTGAGCCTCTGGGGCCTCTTGTAGTCGCTCTGCCGCTCAGCTCCGCCTCCACCTGCTGCCGATGGCGCACTGGGGCCTACCTGAGCCTCTGGGGCCTCTTGTAGTCGCTCTGCCGCTCAGCTCCGCCTCCACCCGCTGCCGATGCCGCACTGGGGCCTACCTGAGCCTCTGGGGCCTCTTGTAGTCGCTCTGCCGCTCAGCTCTGCCTCCACCCGCTGCCGATGCATCTCCAACATCTCCCAGTTTGCCGTCCATTGCTCCGTCCACCAGGTCACAGATGCTCTGTACAGAAGGAGAAGGGACGACATTTCCTTCTCCATGACCAGAGAGAAGCAGCGCGAGCGTGCATATGGCTTTGCCAGGGTAGCGGGCTTCCTCATAAGTGTTAGATCCGTGATTCTGAGAGTATGATGTTTTTCAATAACCACACGGATGCTGTAACTTAACAATCAACAGGTATTTACTGGAGTAGGGTAGTCTCAAGACTGGGGGTACAGAGGCATGCTCAAGGCTTATATACAGGTGTGCTCACTGCCGGTACTACAGTATATAGGAGCTGTAAAAGTAGTTCTCTCTTAAAGGTACATACACTACAATAAGAACATAAAAAATAGGAGGAGGAGTAGGCCATTCGTCCCCTCGAGCCTGCTCCGCCATTCAATAAGATCATGGCTGATCTGATCTTGGCTTCAACTGCACTTCCCTGCCCGCTCCCCATAACCCTCGACTCCCCTGTAGATCAAATATCTGTCTATCTCAGCCTTGAATATATTCAATGACTCAGCTTCCACAGCTCTCTGGGGTAGAGAATTCCAAAGATTCACAACCCTCTGAGAGAAGCAATTCCTCCTCATCTCCGTTTTAAATGGGCGACCCCTTATTCTGAACCTGTGCCCCTAGTTCTAGATTCCCCCACATTGCGAAACATTCTCTCTGCATTGACCCCGTCAATATGTTTCAATAAGATAGAAACATAGAAGATAAGAGCAGGAGTAGGCCATTCGGCCCCTCGAGCCTCTTCTGCCATTTAATGAGATCATGGCTGATCATCCAAATTCAGTACCCTGTCCCTGCTTTCTCCCCATATCCCTTGATCCTTTTAGCCTTAAGAAATATATCTAACTCCTTCTTGAATATATTTAATGAATTGGCCTCAACTGCCTTGTGAAGAAATTCCTCCTCATCTCAGTCCTAAATGGCTTACCCCTTATCCTTAGACTGTGAGCCCTGGTTCTGGACTCCCCCGCCATCGGGAACATCCTTCCTGCATCTAGTCTGTCTAATCCTGTTAGAATTTTATAAGTTTCAATGAGATCCCCTCTCATTCTTCTAAACTCTAGCGAATATAAGCCTAATCGACCCAATCTCTCCTCATATGTCACTCCTGCCATCCCAAGTATCAGTCTGGTGAACCTTCGCTGCACTCCCTCCATGGCAAGAACATCCTTCCTCAGAGAAGGTGACCAAAACTGCACACAATACTCAAGGTATGGTCTCACCAAGGCCCTGTACAACTGCAGCAAGTCATCCTTGCTCCTGTACTCAAATCCTCTCGCTATGAAGACCAACATACTATTTGCCTTCTTAACCGCCTGCTGCACCTGCATACTTACCTTCAGCGACTGGTGCACAAGGACACCCAGGTCTCGTTGCACTTTCCCTTTTCCCAATCTATTGCCGTTCAGATAATAATCTGTCTTCCTGTTTTTGCCACAGAAGTGGATAACCCTGCATTTATCCACATTATACTACATCTGCCATGCATCTGCCAATTACCCAACCTGTCCAAATCATACTGGAGTTTCTCAGCATCCTCCTCACAGCACACACGCCCACCTAGCTTTGTGTCATCTGCAAATTGGAGATAATACATCTAGTTCTTTCATCTAGATCATTTATATATGTGAATAGCTGGGGTCCTAGCACCGATCCCTGCGGTACCACACTAGTCACTGCCTGCCACTCGGAAAAAGACCCGTTTATTCCAACTCTTTGCTTCCTGTCTGCCAACCAGTGCTCTATCCAAGATAGTACCTTACCCCCAATCCCGTGTGCTTTACTTTGCACGCTAATCTTTTATGCGGGACCTTATCGAAAGCCTTCTGAAAGTCCAAATACACCACATCCACTGGTTCTCCCTTATCTATTCTACCAGTTACATCCTCAAAAAATTCCAGTAGATTAGTCAAGCATGATTTACCTTTTGTAAATCCATGTTGACTTTGTCCAATTCTGTCACTGTTTTCCAAGTGCTTTGCTATTACATCTTTTATAGTGGACTCTAGCATTTTCCCCACTACCGATGTCAGACTTACCAGTCTATAACTCCCCGTTTTCTCTCTACCACCTTTTTTAAATAGTGGGGTTACTTTAGTTATCCTCCAATCCATGGGAACTGTTCCAGAGTCTATAGAATCTTGGAAGATGACCAGCAATGCATCTATTATTTCTAGGGCCACTTCCTTAAGTACCCTAGGATGTAGATTATCACCTTTCATTCTTCTAAACTCCAATGAGTATAGGCCCAACCTGTTCAGCCTTTCCTCATAAGACAACCCCTTCAACTCAGGAATCAACCTAGTGAACCTTCTCATGGTGCAGGGTGCCACTGACTGCACCCACGTCGCTTTGCGGGCACCTCATAACAATCCTGAGGTATTCCGTAACCGCAAAGGCTACCACTCACGTAATGTGCAGTTGGTGTGTGATCACACACGGCGAATCCTGACTGTCAATGGCTGCTATCCTGGCAGCAGCCACGATGCCTTCATCCTGCGCCAGACCAGTGTGCCAGGTCTGTTCCAGCCACCACATGACGCTTGCGGCTGACTGCTAGGAGACAAGGGCTATCCGCTCTCCTCCCTTCTTCTTAGACAGTCCCTCGGAACGAGGATGACTTGCATCCACATTAAAAATGAGTTCTCAGGTGACTGAAGAATCCAATGCGGGACCTACAGTCTCTGCTACAGGTGGGGCAGATGGTGGTTGAAGGGGTGGGTGGGTGGGGTGCTTGGGTTGACATGCGCTCCTTGTGCTGCTTGCGCTTGGCTTTCACTTGCTCTTGCCGAAGAGACTCGAGGTGTTCGGCACCTTCCCGGATGCTTCTTCTCCACTTGGTGCGGCCTTGGGCCCGGGATTCCCGGGTGTCAGTGGGGATGTTACACTTTTTCAAGGAGGCTTTGAGGGTGTCCTTGAAGCGTTTCCTCTGCCCACCTGGGGCTCTCTTGCCCTGCTGGAGCTCCGAGTAGAGCGCTTGTTTTGGGAGTATCGTATCGGGCATGCGGACAATGTGACCCGTCCATCAGAGCTGATCGAGCATGGTCAAAGCTTCGATGCTGGGGATGTTGGCCTGAGTGAGAACATTGACATTGTTGCGCCTATCCTGCCAATGAATTTGCAGGATCTTGCAGCGGCAGCGTTGGTGGTACCTCTCCAGTGCTTTGAGGTGCCTGCTGTACATGGTCCATGTCTCTGAGGCATACAGCAGGGCGGGTATCACTGCTGCTCTGTAGACCATGAGCTTGGTGCCGGGTTTGAGGTCCTGGTCTTCAAACACTCTCTTCCTCAGGCGACCGAAGGCTGCACTGGCACACTGAAGGCAGTGTTGGACTTCGTCATCGACGTCTGACCTTGTTGACAGTAGGTTCCCGAGGTATGGAAAGTAGTCCACGTTGTCCAAGGCCTTGTCGTGGATTTTGATAATCGGGGGGGCAGTACTGTGTGGCGGGGGCAGTGTGTCCGCTCTCCACCTGGCTCATGACTCCCCTGCACAACCCCAACACTCCTGCCCAGCACTCATACAATGAGAGACATCCTGCTACCAGGAACATCATTGAACAGACCATCGGAATGCTCAAGCAATGGTTCCGCTGCCTTGGCCGCTCGGGAGGAGCCCTCCAGTACTCGGCTGAGTGGGCGTCACTTTTCATCGTCGTCTGCTGCATGCTGCACAACTTGGCCATCATGAGGGTGCGGCCGCACCTCCTCAGGAGGAGGAGGATGAGGACAAGGAGGAGGAAGAGGAGGATGAGGAAGAAGAGGAGCAGGAGCAACAGGAGGACAAACAGCAGTGACAGAGGAGGTAGCCACTCAATCGGCGTTCTGCAAGGTCGCTCCGTGACCGCTTCATCAGACTTCATTTCCAGTGACTTTGGGGGCGATTTTCCCAATGAGGCGGGTTGGAGGCAGGTTTCGGTTTGGGTGGGTTCCAAACCCACCTCCACTGTCAGGTGGGAAAAATTTGCGCTTTTCCCCTAATTGGCCAGTTGACTTCAGAGGTGTGGGTTCCCCTGGGCCAATTCGTGTTTTGGGACTGAAACTCGCCTCTGCTGACATCACTTATCCAGCTTCATTTAAGGGCTGCTTGCTGCCTTGGCTCATTCCACTGATTTTTGGTCGATGCTGCACCACCTCCAAACTTTTATCTCCTTGAAGAATGGTCAGCTCCAAGGCAACGGCCTCCCCGAGGTTCTTGGTTGAGGTGCTGGTTGAGGGGGCGAGAGCTAGCAGGGAGGTGCTCTTCCCTTCATCTGGGAGGAAGAGGCCTCCCAAAGAAACCAAGGCTGTGTGGGTCCAGCTGGCAAGGGATATAACCTCCAGATCTGTGTGCAGATTGGGTGATTGTTTCTGTTTATTGATGAAATGGCACCCCTGTGGGTATGTATTTAAATTAGGTGATGGCAAACTGTTGGCGTGATGGCATCTGTTATTTCGGCTCAGGCAGCTCCACATTGCGGGCTCAACGACACTTGTGTGGTCAGGTTGGTGGTCAGAGTGAAAGGAGGCCAGAGAGTCATGTCCATTGTCTATCATGTGTTAAGAAGGAGCCAAGCACATGTGCCACAATGGGCAACCTATGCAAATCTGGCCAGGATGAGTGCATTCCTTGCACGATGTGCTTCCATGCGCTGGCACCTTCTGCCCTGTGCAGCATCAGGTGGGGAGCAGGAGGTTGGGGCTCCTGCTGCTGTTGCTGCTGAGCTGCCTGGTTCTGCTGCTGCCATGGCTGCTCCTCATCCGAATCTGAGGTCCCTGGTGAAAGGAAATAAATGTTTCCCATGCTACTGGCAGATACCTCCGTTGTGGAAGCGCTCAGTCCAAGCGGGGAGAGAAACATAGAAACATAGAAGATAGGAGCAGGAGTAGGCCATTCGGCCCCTCGAGCCTGCTCCGCCATTTAATGAGATCATGGCTGATCATCCAAATTCAGTACCCTGTCCCTGCTTTCTCCCCATATCCCTTTAGCCTCAAGAAATATATCCAACTCCTTCTTGAATATATGTAATGAATTGGCCTCAACTGTGTGGCAGAGAATTCCACAGGTTCACCACTCTCTGGGTGAAGAAATTCCTCCTCATCTCAGTCCTAAATGGCTTAACCCTTATCCTTAGACTGTGACCCCTGGTTCTGGACTCCCCCACCATCGGGAACATCCTTCCTGCATCTAGTCTGTCTAGTCCTGTTAGAATTTTATAAGTTTCAATGAGATTCCCTCTCATTCTTCTAAACTCTAGCGAATATAAGCCTAATCGACCCAATCTCTCCTCATACGTCATTCCTGCCATCCCAGGTATCAGGTCCCACAGTTGAGAAATAGAAGCTGCAGCACCTCTGACTTCAGTAGGCCTGCTAAAAGATCTTTGGAACAAAAGTTCAGCCACTAGCAACTGCTCCCTGATGAAAGCTCCATTTTAATGGTGGAGCTGCAGCTGTGAGGAGGTCACCCACTTGTCAACCCGCCAGGATTAGCTGGCGTGGTTTAGGAGGGTCGTGCAACATGCTGAAAATGTGGTAAAATAACAAAGGCCTGTCAAAATAGGATTATAAAGGCCCTTAAATATTATTTAAGGGTCTTAACTACCTCTCCCGACTGATGGAGTCAGGATCGAATCGCTCCCATCAAACCCGCCTCCAGCAAAATTGCGCTGAGGCGGGTTGTAGGTGGTTTCTGAACCCGCCCTCAGTTTTTGCCATTTTGCCAACTGTCCCGCCGCCAAACCCGCCTCCTCGGGGCTGGGAAAATTGCCCCCTTCGAGTCCTCTTTCCGGTTGCTGAGCACGTCGCCATCATCCCATCACTTTGTGATTCCATACCTCACCTCAGAACTGAAATGAGACACAGCACCAAATCTGCAATATTCCAGTAATAAATTTATCAAAAACCATTAACCAAATATATACAAGAACAATATTGACTAATCGCCCTTGTGCAAACCCTTGCCTCCCCTCTTTACAGTCCCCTTTCCCAATCTAGTGCTCCTCCGTAGTGTCTCCCCCGAGGCTGCAGCAGGGCTGGTGGAAGGCTGCTGAGTATCAGTGCCACAGACTACAGATGCCCTTGCAGGACGCCCTCGACCAGCTCTCTCCCTGGGAGTGGGAACAGCCATAACCATCAGGGGATTCAGTTGCTCGCAGGTTGCCCCAAAGCCAGCAATGCTGAAAATGAGCATCTGCACAATGATGCAACCTTCCCTTTAAGAGCTGGAAGGAACCAGTGTGAAGGATCATTGCTGAATGCATTGCACCTGAAATTCATTAGCGCTTTGCTGGTAGCGCCCCACTGAGGTCATCAGCGCTTGATTTAGCGCCCCACTTCCTTCCTGGGGCGCTAACACCCAATTTAGTAGAAGTTCAGAATCCTTAACGCCTGGCGCTAAATTTTCAAAATTTCAAAAGTTAGCTCCTAAAATGGGGCGATACCCAATTTCAACCCCTCGGAGTTCAATTGGAATTCCCAAAGGAATGTGAGTCTTTCTCACTCTGTTTGCTGCACGCTAAATAGCAGATGGAAGCAAGAGGGTTGTAAGAAACGCATTTGGAAATAAAAGTCTTGCAAGGCAAAAAAAAATCATCCCTAAATCCTCACCACAAAGCAATAAGAAATCTATTGCTACAGACCAGGCCATCCATATGCTGCAGTGCCCATTTAAAATAGGCAAGCAGTGCTGCTGGTGAGAAGGTGGTCAGAAAGCTGGAAGATCCAGTGTGGAACCTATTGAGATGAATTTGGATACTTAATGAGATATATGGCATGCTGTCAATTGGATACATTAGCCAGTAGTGTAGTGTAAAATCAGCCCTCTAAATTATACAGAAGTGCAGTTTGCATAGTGGTGGGTGTAGAATTTATTGGAAGGGAATGTAAATGGGAAAGGCATACGATTTATTTTCTAGGAAGTCTTCATTCTGATACTTTATTTTGTGCATTTTTTTTAGCATTTTGGAGAATACTGTAATTCTGCCTTTCAATCCAAAAAATATCATTAATAAAGATGGTTATTAAAAACTCAACTGGTTCACTAATGTCCTTTAGGGAACTTATATGTGACTCTAGACCCACGCCAGTGTGATTAACTCTTAACTGCCTTCTGAATTGGCCTAACAAGCCACAAAATGCGACGGTTCAAGGAGGCAGCCCACCACCATTTTCTCAGGGCATTTAGGGATGGACAATAAATGGCAGCCTTGCCAGTAATGCCCACATCCCGGAAATGAATATTTAAAAAAAAATACAACTGATACTGCATCCTACAAGACAAAACTGCTCACTACCTCATCTTTCCTTGTCACGGATATGGTATTGACCTACTCTTGTCCTTCCTGAAGCTGTGATGCTGTCCTTCAATCCCCCATTTTGGAAGAAGCAGATGGCAAATAACTGGACTGAGGATGAGCTGATTTAATTATTTCATAGTCATTGGGGGAAAAATTTGGTTGCTTTGCACCTCCCGTTGGGGTGTAAAGCAACTAGCGCCCGGGCGAGGCGATGTTTGCGCCTTTTGCAAAATTGACCAGACATTTTGCAGCGGCGCTAAACACTACCGCCATGATCTCCTGCGCCCGCAGATCATGACATCAGTCGAGCGTGCAACGCCCCGGTAGTGCCCCGGACCAGATATTGAGTGGTGCTCCCTGTCTTTCTGCCAGCCGCTAGCAACGACAGGTTGAGAGGAATGTTTTGCAGTCGGGAAGGGACTGGGGGAGCGCTATTTAAAGGCGACCGTTTCCTGACTTTTTTTGTCACGACATTTTTGCACCACGCATTCTGAGAGAGAGAGAGACTTCTGGAGAGATTCAACTCTGTGTGAAAGAGTTTTGGGTACTGAGCAGCACTTTGCAGGTTCATTTTGATTTGGCCTTCCTTGCATCGATTTAGAAGAGACTATGTGGGCTGCACTCTGAGCTCTTTCCCTGGGCCTCTCCATTGTTCTTTCCAGCAGATTTGATGTACAGGTCTCTCCAGGCTGAGATTCAAGGCTGCAATGAGCAGGGTGTGGATGGAGAGCAAGATCGACCCTCCCCTTTAAGAACTGGCCGGCACCATTGTGTCTGTGTTCCATTGCTGACTGACATCACATAAGCTTCGCCAGCGCTCTGAGGTAAGATAGGTGTGTAGCGCCTGATCTAGCACGCCAATCACCTCCAGGGGCAATAGAAGCCAAGTTTGCAGTCGGAGGCGATAATTTTCAGCAGGCGCTAAACTTTGCACCTGGCCGATAATTGCACCCCAAATGTGGCGATACCGAATTTCTCCCCCATAGAGTCATAACGGCACAGAAGGAGGCCATTCGGCCCATCGAGTCCGTGCTGGCTCTCTGTAGAGCAATCCAGTCAGTCCCATTCTCCCGCTCTATCCCCGTAGCCCTGCAAGTTTATTTCCCTCAAGTGCCTATCCAGTCTCCCCTTGAAAACATTGAGGGCAGGAATTTAACTCAGGAGTCGGGTTGGAGGCGGGACTACAACTTTCGGGGTTGTAGTCCCGCCTCCATCGAGATGTGGCCAATCCACGCAATTTTAACTTGATTGACCTTGTTGAGCCCGCCCAGCGGGCTCAGCAGGCCAATTAAGGGCCACCCGGCAACAGGTGACGTCACAGACTGAAATTTCATCTGTCAAGAGCTTTTGACAAATGAAATAACAGTGTTTCACAGCTGTTTGAAGCTGTCAAACACTGACAGTCTTGCTTCTAACCTGGGTCCTTCTCCACAGACTCAGTTAGAAATCTCTCCTGCACAGTAAGCTGAAGGCTGTCACGTTTGACAGTTCACAGCCATTCTGCTTTCTGTGTCGGTGAGATGAGGGACTCCTGGAACCTAAAGGAAGGTAGGCTGAAAAGGTAAGAAAAGGTATGTAAAACTTATTTAATCACTTTAGATACACCAAACACACTTACCTTTGCACTTATGCACACATCACTCACCTGAACACTGACATCTCGACCTCTCCAAGTCCTTCAACCTGACGACCCGCCTCCTCTAACTTGGCATGGTTTGGAGCCATCGGGAATCCCACACTTTAACATCAAAAATAGGGATTAGGCTAAAAACTGCCTGTTAACTACCTGTTAACAGGCAGTTAATTGGCACTAATCCCTTCCCGCCTCGGGTAGGCGGGTCCCAGTGCGGGGCGGGTACCCGCCTCCTTTGAAACTGGCATGGAGGCAGGTTTCGGGCGGGATGGGGTCGGGACCCCTGATTTCGGGATTTTAAACCCCCCCCACGCCTCCAATCCCGACTCCACGGCACAATGAAAATCCTGCCCTGAGTATCTCCGCTTCCAGCACTTCCGTCGGCAGCGAGTTCCAGGTCCTCACCACTCGCTGCGTAAAAAGGTTTCTCCTCGTATCCACCCTGTATCTCTTGCCCAAAACCTTAAATCTGTGTCCTCTAATCCTTTTAACAATTTTTATTTCTAAGCAGCTTCATGAAGAACAAGGGTGAATCAATATCATCAAAACCAGTGAAGTAAAACCTTAGAACTGAGTATTGATGAAGAGTCATGCCTGTTTTTACCTCTCTTAGACGCCAATCAACTTGCTGTGTGTTTCAAATATTTTCCGTTTGTAAAACCCTTAAAAACATGAGACTAGAAATAGTCTGTATGGCATTCCTCTGTCCACTTTCTTTTAACAGAGGCGTTAACCCGTTTAAATTAAATGAGTTAATGGTGCATTGCCTGGAATTTTCTAATATGAGATGGCTGAGGTTCCTCACTGCCAGACTTAAATATCCAAATCTACGACTGTGACTCTCAGGAATCACCCGCTCATCTTAAAGCTGTTTTTGCCTCAAATCCATACACAACCAACAGTGGGAGAAATTAATGTATGATTTATTGTTTCTCATAGCCTCCAGTCTCATCCTCTAACTTGAGCTAATTGGATAAAACAGTAAAATTCCAGTATATAAAAAACTGATATCCTTGTGAAATGCTAAGGGCAGGATTTTCATTGTGCCGTGGAGTCGGGATTGGAGGGGTGTGGGGGGGGTTAAAATCCCGAAATCAGGGGTCCCGACTCCATCCCGCCTGCAACCCACCTCCATGCCAGTTTCAAAGGAGATGGGTACCCGCCCCGCACTGGGACCCGCCTCCCCGAGGCGGGAAGGAATTAGTGCCAATTAACTGCCTGTTAACAGGTAGTTAACAGGCAGTTTTTAGCCTAATCCCTATTTTTAAGGTTGAAGTGTGGGATTCCCGACGGCTCCAAACCACGGCAAGTTAAAGGAGTCGGGCTGTCGGGTTGAAGGACTTGGAGGGTTCGAGATGTTGGTGTTCAGGTGAGTGATGGGTGCATGAGTGCAAAGGTAAGTGTGTTTGGTGTGTCTAAGGTGATTAAAGAAGTTTTACATACCCTTTCTTACCTTTTCAACCTTCCTTCCTTTAGGTCTCGGGAGTCCCTCATCTCATCGGCACAGAAAGCAGAATGGTTGCGAACTGTCAAAAGTGACAACCTGCAGCTTTCTGTGCAGGAGAGATCTCTAACTGAGTCTGTGGAGAAGGACTCATGTTAGAAGTAAGACTGTCAGTGTTTGACAGCTTCAACCAGCTGTGAAACACTGATATTTCATCTGTCAAAACCTCTTGACAGATGAAATTTCAGTCTGTGACGTCACCTGTTGCCGGGTGGCCCTTAATTGGCCTGCTGAACCCGTTGGGTGGGCTCAACAAGGTCAATCAAGTTAAAATCGCATGGATTGGCCGCATCTCGATGGAGGCAGGACTACAACCCCAACAGTAGTAGTCCCGCCTCCAACCCGACTCCTGAATGAAAATCCTGCCCTAAGAATCTGATGCATGGGTTGAAAGTTTCACGCACGCTGCCGACCCGGGGACAAATTTTTGTCTCATGTCAGGCTGGCAGTACATACTGGGTAACTTGGCATTCTACAGACCTCCCCCTCACCCAAGATTTAAAAATGAAAATTTACCCCTCGATCTTTATGTACTGCTCTTAACCAGATCAGAAAATTATTTTCCAAATTTAATTAATTTAACATTTTCAACATATGCTCACGATTTATCTGGCCATATGCTTTATCTTGATCCAAGTTAACCAAGTATATCGGGAATGTTCTCTCCTTTTCAAAATGTATTCTATCCCTCAACAATAGCAAAGACACCCTTTGAATCAGTCTGGGACTCCCACATGTCTAGTCCAGGTGAATAACTGTTCTATTATAGAAACAGAAA
This sequence comes from Somniosus microcephalus, assembly GCF_052327205.1. Lineage (NCBI taxonomy): Eukaryota > Metazoa > Chordata > Chondrichthyes > Squaliformes > Somniosidae > Somniosus > Somniosus microcephalus. The sequence goes on along the minus strand of NC_140987.1, from coordinate 58,022,121 downwards.
ATGCTGGAAATACTCAGCAGGTCAGGCAGCATCTGTGGAGAGAGAAACAGAGTTAACGTTTCAGGTCAACGACCTTTCGTCAGAACTGTTCTATTACCTTTTGCTAAAACGAGCCTGGGACCTTAGCAAAAATGTTATAATCAAAATTCAGCAAAGTATTAGGCCGGCAGTTCTCAATTTTCTCCCCAATCCATTTAACCATACAAGTTAACATTACTATTCCCTCTCGATGACAGTGCCATTACTCCCTTGCTAACATATTCCGAAACAACTCTAAAATGTCCTCCTTTAATTTATTTCAACAACACTGATAAACTCCATCTGAAGCTCCCAAGCCTTATCTTTTTTTCAACAAATGCATTGCTTGGATTACGTCAACCTCTGGCAAGGAGATGTTCAATTGCTTTTCTTTGTTCTGAAATCCATCTTTCTATCCCATTAAAAAGAAAACCTCTAATTTGTTAACTTCTATTATATTTCCACTGTATAATTAGAGTAAGAGGAATGCACATTTTATCACAGCTCATTCTTCTCAATTTACCCAGTATCACTCTTGCATGAAGATGTTATCAGCGGTCTGTGTTTACAGAAGAAGATGAAGCAGGTACTAGGAACACAGGAACAGGAGTAGGCCATTCAGCCCCTCGAGCCTGTTTCGTCATTCAATGAGATCATGGATGATCTGTATCCTGACTCCATCCACCTGCCTCGGCTCCATATCCCTTAATACCCATGCCTAGCAAAAGTCTATCAATCACAGATTTAAAATTATTAATTGAGCTAGCATCTCATTTGTGGGCGAGAGTTCCACACTTCTACCACCCTTTGAGTGAAGAAATGATCCTAACTTCTCTCCTGAATGGTCTGGCTCTGATTTTAAGGATAGGTCCCTTTGTCTTAGACACCCCACCAGCAGAGAAAGATTCTCTCTCTTCCGTATCAATTCCTTTCAAAAACCTAAAAACCTCAATTAAATCATCCCTTAACCTTCTATATTCCAGGAAATACAAGCCTAGTTCATCTGGTGAATCTGCACTACACTCCTTCCAAGGTCAATATATCCTTTCTAAGGTACCATGCCCAGAACTGAACACAGATGTGGTCTAACCAGGGCTTTCTTTAGCTGTAGCAAAACTTCCTCCCTTTTATATTCTAGCCCTCTAAGTATAAAGGCTAACATTACATTAGCCTTTTTGATTATTTTTTGTACCTGACCACTACATTTTAGGGATTTGTGTACATGGACCCCTAAATCTCTTTGAACCTCCACTGTTCCTAGCTTTTCATTCAGATCTATCCTTTTTTGGTCCAGAATGGATGACCTCACACTTACCTGCCTTCAAACCATCTGCCATCGTTTTGCCCACTCACTTAACCTATCAATGTCTCTTTGTAATTTTATGCTCCTGTCTACACTAGTTACTATGCCACCAATCGTTGTGTCATCTGCAAACTTGGATATATGGTCTATATGCATTATCTAAGTCATTAATAAATATAGTGAATAATTGAGGTCCCAACACAGATCCTTGTGGTACACCACTAATCACTTCCTTCCAATTTGAGTACATACCCATTATCCCTACTCTCTGTCTTCTACCGTCTAACTAATCTCCTAATCAGGTCAATAATTTGTCTTCAATTCCATTAGCTAACAATCTCTTATGTGGAACCTTATCAAATACTTTCTGGAAGTCCATATAAACTACATCCGTAGACATTCCTGTCTACTACTTTAGCTACTTCCTTTAAACAAATCAATTAGGTTCATTAGACATAACCTGCCCTTTACAAATCCATGTTGGCTCTCTCTAATCTGCTCTAATTTCTCTCAGTACTAACAGGAAGAAGTAATATTGGTGCTGACTTTGAACTTGGGCTGTCTCTAACTTCTTCTTTTCCCACTTCCTCTACGCTCTTAATAATTTTGAGTGTGGCCCCTTTTGAAAGTGCTCAGTGGCTTGAAACTCCCGAGGCTTCCTCTTATGTGGGTTTGCTCATTTCTGTCTCCTTTTTTTCTTGAAAAAGTACAATTTCCTTCAAATGTTAGTTGCAGCCCTATACGTAACTGAAGCAATGGCAGAAATCCTGCCCCCACTCTGCAAGCTCCCAGTGGTCAGTGGATTGAACGCTAGAGGTCATATTGAATATGCTACTGACAAAGAACTGGAACTCGCAGTGGGAATACCCTTGCAGCATGGATGGGTGGATAGCTTGCTGCACAAAGACACATGCAGTAACGTCATGGGAGCGCCTTCACCTCCAAGTTTCCCTGCAAGTTACACACCATCCTGACATGCACATGTATCAATGTACCTTCATTTTCATTGGGTCAAAAGCCTGGAATTCCTTACCTAACAGCATTGTGGGAGCACCATCACTACAGGAACTGCAGCAGTTCAAAAAGAAGACCCACCACCACCTTCTCAGGGAAATTAGGGAAGGGCAATAAACATGGCCTTGCCAGCATCACCCACATCCCAAGGACAAAAACCTCATCCTGCCACCTGAGCGCTAGGAACAGAATATTTGCACCAAATATCTTTTCAGCCATATTTCACTCATAATCAGATACAGCCATATTTTACAGTCGCGCCGTTAAAACTTTTATTTCCCTAAAATTTCAATTAAGAATGGATTCAACAGTTCTACATGTGTTTTCATTAAAATGGTCCCAGAAGACTCTTAGCAGCTGAGCAGTTTGAAGTTCACTTCAACAACAACAACTTGTATTTATGTAGCGCCTTTAACGTAGTAAAACATCCCAAGGCAGGAGTACAGGAAACTCTCGATTTACCGGCACCTAAATAACCGGAAATCTCTGTTAACCGGCAAAGTTCAGGAGTAGGTTCAGGTAAGTTTTACTTCATATTAGTGGCCGTTCCTGGATCTGTGGTCGTGTAACCGGGGTTCCTGCACCTGTTGCTATGCAACAGGGACACTTGGTCTGTGGCCGGGGTTCCTGCACCTGTTGCCATGCAACAGGGACGACTGGATCTTTGGCCGTGTACGGGGCTCTCATACCTTTTCCATCGGTGCCGGATAAAAAGAGTTTCCTGTATTATAAGACTAAAAATTTGACACTGAGCCACATAAGGAAGAATTAGGGCAGATGACCAAAAACTTGGTCAAAGAGAGGTAGAGAGGCAGAGAAGTTTAGGGAAGGAATTCCAGAGCTTAGGGCCTAGGCAAGAGAAGGCACGGCCACCAATGGTTGAGCGGTTATAATCAGGGATGCTCAAGAAGGCAGAATTAGAGGAGTGCAGATATCTTGGGGAGGTTGTGGGGCTGAAGGAGATTACAGAGATAGGGAGGGGCGAGGTCATGGAGGGATTTGAAAACAAGGACGAGAATTTTGAAATCGAGGCATTACTTAACCGGGAGTGAGTAGGTCAGTCAGCACAGGGGTGATGGGTGAACAGGAATTGGTGCGAGTTAGGACACGGGCAGCCGAGTTTTGGATTACCTCAACTTTACGTAGGGTGGAAAGTGGGAGGCCAGCCAAGAGTGTGTTGGAATAGTCAAGTCTAGAGGTAATAAAGGCATGGATGAAGGTTTCAGCAGCAGATAAGCTGAGGTAAGGGCGGAGACGGGCGATGTTACGCAGGTGGAAATAGGCGGTCTTAATTATGCCGCAGATATGTGGTCGGAAGCTCATTTCAGGGTCAAATATGACACCAAGGTTGTGAACAGTGTGGTTCAGCCTCAGACAGATGTTCGGGAGAGGGATGGAGTCAGTGGCTAGGGAATGGAGTTTGTGGCGGGGACCGAAAACAATGGCTTCGGTCTTCCCAATATTTAATTGGAGAAAATTTCTGCTCATCCAGAACTGTATGTTGGACAAGCAGTCTGACAATTTAGAGACATGGGAGGGGTCAAGAGAGGTGGTGGTGAGGTAGAGCTGGGTGTCGTCAGCGTACATGTGGAAACTGACGCTGTGTTTTCAGATGATGTCGCCAAGGGGCAGCATGTAGATGAGAAATAGGAGGGGGACCAAGGATAGATCCTTGGGGGACACCAGAGGTAATGATGCGGAAGTGGGAAGAGAAGCCATTGCAGGTGATTCTCTGGCTACGATTAGATAGATAAGAATGGAACCAGGTGAGTGCAGTCCCATCCAGCTGGACAACGGTGGAGAGGCGTTGGAGGATGGAGTGGTCAACCGTGTCAAAGGCTGCAGATAAATCAAGAAGGACAAGGACGGATAGTTTACCTTTGTCACAGTCACAAAGGATGTAATTTGTGACTTTGATGAGAGCCGTTTCAGTACTGTGACAGGGCAGAAACCTAATTGGAGGGATTCAAACATGGCGTTGTGGGAAAGATTGGCATGGGTTTGGGAGGCGACAACACATTCAAGGACTTTGGAGATGAAGGGGAGGTTGGAGATGGGGCGGTAGTTTGCAAGGATGGAGGGGTCAAGGGTTGTTTTTTGAGGAGAGGGGTGATGACGGCAGATTTGAGGGAGAGGAGGACAGTACCTGAGAAGAGAGAACCGTTAACAATGTCGGCTAACATGGGAGTCAGAAAAGGAAGCAGGAAATAGGTCTCATGGACAAGATGAACGCGGAAAGGTCATGAGGGGCGATCAGAGAGAAACTGGAGAAAGATGTGAGTTCAGGGCTAGGGCAGGGGGGGATTGTTATGTATTATGTGTTCTCCTCCCACCTGCGGTGGCGCTGTCACAGCAGATGAATGGTTGGGTTTGTTCTCTTTTGTTCTGTACTTTTCTCCGGAACTTTCCTTTTGAATAAAGAAGCAGTATGTTTGCAATCTCGGGGTTCTGAGCACTAATTGTGTTTAAGTATAACGGCACCGGTACAGACACAATAAAGTGGCGATGAGGATCGGATGAATCTGCGTTGTGGGAACTTTCTTGTTTTCGACTACAAAACACTCGGAACAGAGATTGCAGCATTACATTAACGTTACGGGTGCAGTGAGTAAACAGAAATTAAAATTTGAAATGTGAGATGGCTGCTATATTCGGAAACATCGGTGATTTTGATGAAAATGTTGAGCAATGGAGCGCTTATACGGAACGTTTTGACTATTTATTTTGGCGAATGCGTTGGCAAACGATAAGGTCGTACCTACCTTTTTGAGTATAATGGGAGCAAAGACATTCAATTTACTGTGCAGCCTTGTACAGCCAGTTAAGCCAGGAACTAAAACATATAAACAACTAGTGGAAATTCTTGGAACACATTTTTCATCGAAACCTCTGGTTATTGCTGAGAGATTTAGATTTCACAAATGGAATCAAGAGGGGGAAACAGTGATTATGTTTATTGCTGCTTTGAAAAGGTTGTCAGAACACTGCGAGTTCAAGGAGGTGCTGAATGACACCATTACAGACAGACTTGTGTGTGGTCTGCAAAGTGCAGCCACACAGAAGCGCCTTCTTACTGAGGACAACCTTACTCTTGAAAAGGCTAGTGTCTCCATGGAGATGGCGGAAAAGGAGGCTCACCAGTTTAGTTCAACAGGGAGAGTTCACAAGGTGTCGTCTGAGCCTAAAGGTGCGTGGAACGGCACATGTTACCGTTGTGGAAAAATGGGCCATCACGCTAATGACTGCTAGTGTACGGAGCTGGAATGCCGAAACTGTGGCAAAAAGGGTCACATTGAACGTGCCTGTAGAGGTAAAAAATGAACAGACAGAGCTGGGAAACATGAAAACAAAATGTCTGTATTTGGACAAGAGAAGAAAAAGAGTTCATTCAGTGCAGCATGATGGAACAAGCAAAACAGAGGGGAACGACACCTCTGAGGAGGAAGAGGTGCACATACTGACGGTTGCAGGTGGTCCAAATGGCTACTGGGTGTCACCACTGGTGGAGGGACAATCCGTGCGGATGGAGGTGGGCACAGGCGCGGCTGTGTCCCTTGTTTCAGACACTGTCTACAACAAAATGCTAAAGCACCTTACCCTTCAGCCAACAAACATTGTGCTAAAGACGTATACCGGCGAACCTGTGGCCATGAGAGGCGCCATTGAGGTGACAGTTAAATTGAACGGACAGACTGCGAAACTGCCACTATATGTGGTAAAGGGAAATTACCCATCTCTACTGGGATGTGCGTGGCTAGAGAAAATCACGCTGGACTGGCCTGCAGTCCGCATGATGTCAAAAGGGGAGTCAGGTCTGACTGCAGTTTTAAACAAACATGCAGAACTCTTCAATGGTGAACTTGGGAGCATGAAAAAGATCAGCGTGAGACTGGACATTAAACCTGACAGCAAGCCGAAGTTTCACAAAGCCCGACCTGTACCCTATGCAATTAGGCCAAAAGTTGAGGCTAACTTGAAGGCCTTAGTCGAGAATGGAGTCCTGGAGCCTGTGAGCGTGAGCAAATGGGCCACACCCATTGTTCCTGTCCTGAAAAAGGATGGATCTATTCGAATCTGCAGGGATTTTAAAGTGACTATTAACCCAGTGCTGTCTGCAGAACAGTACCCTCTTCCCCTCATTGGTGATCTCTTTACGGGCCTGGCCGGAGGGCAAAACTTCAGCAAAATCGACTTATGCCAGGCTTATCTACAAATGCATGTCGATGACAAATCAAAGGAGCTGCTGGCAATTGTGACACACAAGGGGCTATACAGGTACTGCCGCCTTCCGTTTGGAATTACGTCGGCCCCTGCTCTATTCCAAAGGGCAATGGATCAGATTTTGAGTGAACTGCCAGGAGTCCAGTGCTACCTGGATGACATCCTTGTCACTGGGACAAATGAGGATCATCTTCTGAACTTGGATGCGACACTACAGCGACTGAAAAAGTACGGACTCAGGGTTCGTAAGGACAAATGTGAATGCTTTCAGTCTTCAGTTGAGTACCTGGGGCATGTGATTAACGCTACCGGCCTGCACAAGGCGCCGTCAAAGGTCAAGGCGATCGTGGAGGCCCCAGCATCCCAGAAGGTGAGCCAGTTATGTTCATTCCTGGGGCTACTTAACTACTATGGAAAGTTTATTCCAGACTTAGCAACATTGCTGAAGCCGCTACATCAGTTGCTATGTCAAGGCAAAACATGGAAATGGACTGAACTGTGCAACGAAGCTTTCGCCCAAGCAAAGAAAGCATTGCTGAAGTTGGAGGTCCTGACACACTTCGCCCCAAAGCTACCCGTGCAGCTAGCATGTGATGCATCACCATATGGTGTGGGAGCAGTCATATCCCACATCATGCCTTCTGGTGAAGAGAAACCTATCGCCTTCGCATCACGCACCTTGAACAAGTCCGAGAGTAACTATGCACAGATTGAGCGCGAGGCCTTGGGAATCGTTTTTGGAATTTGAAAATTTCATCAGTACCTGTTTGGGAGAAGGTTCACACTCCTGATGGACCACCGTCCATTGACTTCAATCTTCGGGCCCCACACCGGAATTCCGTCTCTTGCTGCAAGCAAGATGCAAAGGTGGGCTTTACTGTTGTCGGGACACACATACGACATCAAATATCGCAAATCAGACTTGCACGGCAATGCAGACGGTCTCTCGAGGCTGCCCTTGCCTGTTACTCCCCCAGAGCCTCGGCAGATAGACATCTTCTACTTCAGACAAGTGGAGGGAGCACCTGTCACTTCAGCTCAGGTGCGAAGGCACACCCGCAACGATCCAGTCCTGTCTGAGGTAATGGACGATGTCATTCGAGGGAGAGCTACAGGAGATTCTCCTAGTTTGAAACCTTACGTTTCAAAAAGAAATGAGCTCTCCGTCCAGGCAGGTTGTCTTCTCTGGGGACACCGTGTCATCATTCCGCCACCTCTGAGGGAACCTGTACTGCAACAACTTCATACAGGCCACAGTGGGATGGTTCGGATGAAGGAAATGGCAAGAAGCTACTTCTGGTGGCCAGGTCTCGATGGACATATTGAGGAGAAAACCAAAACACGTTCCCCGTGTCAAAGGGTCCGGAATGTTCCACAGCTGGCTACCCTACACCCTTGGGATTGGCCTGAAGAAGTGTGGCAGCGCGTGCATGTGGACTTCGCTGGTCCTTTCGAAGAGAAGATGTTTATGGTGGTTGTGGACGCTTGTAGCAAGTGGCCGGAGGTTGCTGTGAAGAGGTCTACCACGGCAGAGAAAACAATTGAGAAACTTGGTGAGATGTTCAGCCGTTATGGCTCACCGGAACAACTCGTAAGTGACAACGGTCCACAATTTGTGTCACAGGAGTTTGCAACCTTCCTGCAAGTGAATGGTGTCCAACACATCAGGTCTGTGCCCTACCATCCCTCTATTAACGGCCTGGCAGAAAGGTTCATGCAAACTTTGAAGCACGCCTTGAAGGCATCGCAAGGTCAAGGCTCAACCCACCAACGTCTGAACAGCTTCCTGTTGTCCTACAGGAACAAGCTGCATGCCACAACCAGAACTTCCCCCGCTTCGCTCATGATGAAGAGGCAGTTGCGGACAAGTTTTGACTTGCTCAAACCTCCAAGGGCAGAGCAGGTTGTCCAACGTCAACAACAAGCTCAAATTGAAAGAAGAGAGAAAAGAGCCAAGGAGAGATGGTTTCATCCTGGAGAGAACGTCCTAGCTCGAAACTACAACACTGGACCGAAATGGGTTCCTGCTACGGTGATCGCGCAGACGGACCCTGTGTCTTACACGGTTGAGACTGCTGAGGACGTCGTCTGAAGAAGACACACTGATCGATCAACTGTTGCTAGGAGCAGAGACAGCCACAGAGGCTCCAACGGCTGGTTGGCCTGAACTGTTTCCGGATGATACCGCAAACCAGCATCCTTCGCCACAGTGCTCTTCTCCAACACAGGAAGTCAAAGAGACTATTCCACCTGTGCAAACTTCTGACTTTCGACTGACACAGGCACCTTCTCCATCCAGGCCTGTGTCAATGCCTACTGCTGTGGAAGCCAGCGATGACCGCCGGTATCCTGTCAGAGAGCGGCGGCCTCCAAGACGCTTGGATCTGTAGGCTTAGCGACTTACCCACAAGACTGGGGCAGAATAAACCTCAGGGTAAAGTCAGAGTTTGAGGCAGTCTACCTCTACCCTTGGTTAGTTGAGTGCATTGAAAGTAACTTACCTGTTGAGGAATAATGTGGACATTTTATTTAAGAGGGGAGGAATATGTTATGTATTATGTGTTCTCCTCCCACCTGCAGTGGTGCTGTCACAGCAGATGAATGGTTGGGTTTGTTCTCTTTTGTTCTGTACTTTTCTCTGGAACTTTCCTTTTGAATAAAGAAGCAGCATGTTTGCAATCTCAGGGTTGTGTTTAAGTATAACGGCACCAGTACAGACACAATAGGAACGTTAGAGGAAGATGGCCCAGTGGGCTAGGGGAAGGAAGGGAAGTGGCAGAGGCAGCTGAACGGATGGTCTCAATCTTAGAGACAAAGAAGTCCATGAGCTCCTCACACTTGTTGTCGGAGGTGAGGGTGGAAGAGACAGGGGAGAGAGGTTTAAGAAGACAGTTAGCAGTAGAGAATAGGGCAGCGTGCCTTCAAGTTCTAGATATCCTGATTTCAAATGCATGCACCCTGCAGGTGAGGCTCCCTGTCAGGAGCGCGTAGTCTGATAATTGGCCCTTTTATCTATTTAGCTGTCCTTGCTTAATTATACAGTTTAAGTCACACAGTCCAAACCTAGGTGCTTTTGCAGAACCTATCTGCTGGAGTCAAGTCTTCTAAGCTCCTCTTCTTCAACAAAACCTTCCTTACCCATCTCCATTAGTCTTGGATCAATTCCGGCTCGCTTCCTCATATCCCCTTCCCCAGGCACAGATACTCCAAAAGGTTAGCGGTGAATTTGTCTTCAGTATCTCTTGGCATTTGGAAATGTACACATAATAACACACAGCTGCACACACAGGCTCCAAGAATTTTTTAGATCTTTCTCTACCTGCATGTTCCAATATCTGTGAGTTTTTATGGTAAGTATTATGGGCTCCACCTGAACCGGGATAGGACCCGTGGCCTAGCGGAAAGGGTAAATAGGGAGGTGGCAAAGGCTTTAAATTAGTAAGACAGGGGGAGGGACCTACAAGAAATGAAACCAGCCTAAATATAAACAAAACAGGAAAGGAGAGCATAGGAAAGAGTAAAGTAAGAGAGGACATTGATGGCCAGGGAATAAATAGAGTTATAGAACAGGGGGAAAAATTGAGTCGCACCCCCTTTGGGGTGCTAACATCGCCGGGGCACTAATTTCCAAAAAAATTAGCACCCCCGCAGCCGAAATTGAATGGAAGCGCCCCAAGAGGAAAGCAGCGCCCCGCCTCCCTCTTGGGGTGCTGCGAGGGAATATCGCAGTGCTACATGCCGTGGTACTGCAGGCCTTCCTCCCCTTCTTAAAGGGGAAGGGCCTTGCCCAGTGTGACCTGGGGCCCAGCTGGGCCACCAGGGATCAGTGTGCCGGCAAAAGAGCCCGGCACTCAAGAGAATTGCCGGGCTCACAGAGCATAGCTGGCACTCCGCGGGGGGGCTGCAGAGGAGGCCGGGGACGGCAACAGTGGGCAGCTGCTGGCAGGCGGCCAGCAACAAAAATGGCCGCCCAGCACCTCGCCTTTAATTAGCGCCGCCCCGGCTGCAGGTAGGCCCCCCTGACCCCGTTGGACATAGCGCTGTAAGTCAGGGGGCGCTACTGAAGATCATGGCCGGGGCGCAAGTGGGGCGCTGTGCACGGCGATGATGTCATCGCTGGCAGCGCTGCGCCGCTGGGCGTTAACGGTTACTGCCACCACTAACCTCCCGCTGAATTTAGCGGAAAGTATTGGCAGTGCCGCGCCCGGGTGCTAGTTGCTTTGTGCCACGTTAGCACCCGGAGATGCAAAGCAACCGAATTTTTCCCCCCGGGAGTTTAAAAAGATGGTTAAAAATAAAGTGAGAGGAACTGCTATTAAAAATAGCTTGGGCCTCAGCTATTCACAATCTACAGCAATGATTTGGATGAGGGGACCAAATGCATTATATCCAAAATAACAACAGAAAATGCTGGAAATACTCTGATGTAATAAAGACTCACTACGCACTTGGTTGTACGTAAAGCAAGGCTTTAATCGACTTGTAACAAAACATGGAGGTCTAGTTAGTAGTCACTAGCTTCCTATTTCCAGATTGTCTCTGGCCAAGTATTTATACTCCTCGGATGGCACCCGCAGCTGGCTGTTCAGTAGTACTTCCTGAGTTACTTCTTGTAGAAGTTGCGATTTATGACATACTCTTTAAGATAATAATTGAGAAGGACATAGGCATGACAAAGACCAGGGTAATAGATTGGAGAAAAGCTGATTTTGAGGGGCTGAGAATAGAACTTGGGAAAATAAAATGGACAACAGTATTAGCAAACAATGATGTAGAACAGCAATGGGAAACATTTAAAATAGTGTTCAACAGAGTCCAGGAAAAATATATTCCGCTAATAAACAAGAACAAGCTCAACACTAATGAGACACCATGGATGAATAAAGCCATAAGGGAAAAATTGAGGTAAGGAAAGAGGCATACATTAAGTACATGGACAGCATGATAAGGGAAAATATGAAGGGATTAGGAGAGAAGTCAAAAAAGCAATAAGGAAGGCAAAGAGGAACTATGAAATTAAATTATCAAGGAACATAATAGAAAATAGTAAAATATTTTACAGGCACATCAATAAAAAAGGAAGGTTGGGATGGGAATAGGGCCACTAAGGGATGGAGAGGATAATGCCAAAGGTAACAATAGAGAGATGGTAGAGATATTAAATAATTACTTTGCTTCAGTATTTACCAGGGAGATATAACAGGTGGAGATGACTTCAGATGATGAGATTAGTAATGAATTAACTGCATTTAAAATAAAATGAGGAGATATACTAAATAAACCAATGAAACTCCAAGAGGATACAACCCCTTGTCCAGACGGATTACATTCACGCATTTTAAAAGAATCTAGGGAAGAAATAGCAGAGGCATTACTACACATATTTAGTAATTCATTAGAAAAAGGTGCAATGCCAGAGGACTGGCAGATAGCTAACGTAATACCTATATTTAGGAAAGGCGATAGAACATGTCCAAGGAACTATCGGCCAGTCAGCTTAACATCAGTGTTTTGAAAAATAATGGAATCCCTACTAAAGAAGAAAATAGAAAAACATCTAGAAAGGAAATTTATAATAATAAATAGTCAGCATGGATTTCAAAAGGGAAAGTTTTGCTTGACCAACCTCATTGAATTTTTTGAAGAGGTAACATAGAGAGTAGACAAGGGTAATGTAGTAGAAGTAATTTATCTAGATTTTCAAAAGGCCTTCGATAAGGTACCACACAATAGACTAATGAATAAGGTCAGGGAATGCGGAATCAGGGGACAAATAGCAGAATGGATAGCTAGCTGGCTTCAAGACAGAAAGCAGAGAGTAGGGGTAAAGGGTGGCAGAAGGTGGGAAGTGGTGTTCCACAAGGATCTGTGCTGGGACCACTGTTGTTCACAATTTATATTAACGATATAGACCTTGGAATCAAAAACACAATTTCTAAATTGGCAGATGACACCAAAATGGGGGGGGGTAGCCAATACTGAGGGGAACTGCAACAAATTATAAGACGTTAATAAACTTGCAGAATGGGCATATATTCGGCAAATGAAATTCAACACAGATAAATGTGAGGTATTACATTTTAGTAAGAAAAATAGGGAGGTCACATATTACTTGGAAAATAAGAATCTAAATAGGGCAGAGGAACAAACGGGTCTAGGAGTACAAATACACAAATCACTAAAAGTATCGGCACAGGTTAACAAGGCCATAAAAAAAGCAAACCAAGCACTAGGGTTTATTTCTAAAGGGATAGAATTGAAAAGTAGTGAAGTTATGCTAAACTTGTATCGAACTTTGGTTAGACCACACTTGGAGACTGTGTGCAGTTCTGGTTGCCTTATTATAAAAAGGATATAGAGGTACTGGAGAGGGTGCAGAGAAGATTTACAAGGATCATACCAAAAATGCGAGGGAAAAGATGAACAGGCTGGGTCTCTTTTTCTCTTGAAAACTGAAGGCTGAGGGGTGACATAATAGAGGTCTTTAAAATCATGAAAGGTTTTGATACAGTGGATACAGGGAGAGTGTTTCCACTTGTGGAGAAGAGCAAAACTAGAGGCCATCAATATAAGATAGTCACCAAGAAATCAAATAGGGAATTCAGAAGAAACTTCTTTACCCAGAGAGTGGTGAGAATGTGGAACTCGCTACCACATGGAGTGGTTGAAGCAAATAGTATAGATGCATTTAAGTGGAGGTTAGATAAACATAAGAGGGAGAAGGGAACAGAGGGTTATGCTGATAGAGTTAGATGAGGAAAGACGGGAGGAGGCTTGATTGGAGCATAAACGCCGGCATAGACTGGTTGAGCCAAATGATCTGTTTCTGCGCCATATATCCTATGTAATCCTATGTAAAGTAGTTGTGACTATCTGTCCGACAAGGAATAGTTTGCACTGACTACTCAAACAGTCAAATAGATAAAAGGGCCGATTATCAGACTACGCGCTCCTGACAGCGAGCCTCGCCTGCAGGGTGCATGCATTTGAAATCGGGATATCTAGAACTTGAAGGCACACTGCCCGTGATTGTCCTTTGCATGGAAAATTATGGGAAGCACACCCGCAGCTTGCTGATATGTGCTGCCGGAGGGTGAGGCTCCCTGCCAGAAGAGTGCACTTGATAAACCAGTTCTGTTGTGTCCTTTTGAATTCCAGTAACAATTATTGTCATTACATCTGGGAGAAGTAAAAGAAGACAATTTACAAAATTCAGAGGATAAGAACCATGTGGAAACTTTCAGCATGTGAGATTGCAACATCCATGGGGTATAATACAGATGGGAAAAGCGCATGGCGGACATCGCTTCCAATCCAGGTTTCTCAAATGAACATGTCAAAAAAAGCTGAGGTCTTTGAAAGACTGACCTAAAATATATAAGGGGACACACAACAGTTGGGTTCAAGAGATCTTCCCTCAACCCTAGCTGCATTTTAGGATAATAGAAGACAGTGACAGTGATATTAGTGACAGCCTGCTGTTACTACTTGTAATGTAACATAACATAATGTGATGGAATGGAACGGAACATCCAAGTACACTGGGCGCAGGCAGCCAATAATGTAGACCTATGTTTTTATGATAATAGATTCATAACTACTAGAAAAATGTTGGAAATGTCTGAGAAAGTATTAAAGTAAAATTCTGTGAGGTATGAAAACCTGTTTTAAAATTTGATTTATAAGCCCCAATTTTGCAAGAACTGTAATGGCCACAAGATATCCATCCAGCATCTTCTAGACTCTTTGGATGCCTGCTAGTTGGTAAAATATCAGTGCCCTCTCCAGTTGGTGGCTCATTTTTCCCTCTCCAGTTAGTGTCTTCTTTTTTTTGTAACGTTTGTTCTCGGGATGCAGGCAGTGTTGGCAAAGCTGCATTTATTGTCCATCCTTACTTGCCCTCAGAAGGTAATGAGGGGCCTTCTCCTTGATAGGTCTGGGGAGGGCACTGCAGTGTGCCCCTGAGTGGGTCGGTCACATCAGTTGCTTCCTGTGCCCTGGACAACTTGGTTATTCAGCAAGGAATGGGAATGGAATCCCTGGAGGAGATAAGTTTGGCTGCTGTGCAGGATGAGGAACATGGAACTCAGTCTCATGAAGATCCTGACTTGGAGGAGGCTACCATCCCAGTGGCCAAGAAAATCCATAGGCAGATTATTGTTAATATAGTCTCTTTGGGTTAAAGATCAACCTCTTGAAAATTTCCAAGACTACATCTCCCCAGCCTTCATCCCTATCTTAATCCTTCTATGATAACCATGTATCTTGGCATCTCACTCAATAACCATGCCACTTTACCCCAACCTGACCTGGCAAGAGCAAATGAGTTAATCGAACAATAGAGCCAATTCAAACAACAACATCTGATTTATTATTCTTATATACAGTTCAACTTCAATTTTAGGCCCTAATTCTTATCACGGTGATGTGATTTTCTATTACCTATTCTGGTGCTTTGTCTACATGCCACTTGAGGGTCAGTGTCACAAGAGGTGATTGGCTACTAGACTGGAACAAGAGTGAGGTGGCCGTCATCTCATGAGAGCTGAGTCCTGGGAAGGACCCCCTGTGGGCTATATGTCTTGTTCAAGTGCCTGGGCCGCCTGGCCCTGTCTCCTACATGCTCCTTGAATAGGCTACTGAGGCGCGAGGCCAGAGCCTGGCATATGCTGCTATCCTGAGAGACAGCTGCATCATGTCAGTCGACTCCGGCCATGCCACTGGTTTAGAGTGGCCATTGATCAGCAGGATGGCAGATCCAAAGGTTCCCACCAAATCTTCAAAGTCCTGAATGAGTGTCTCGTGAAAGCCAATGCTAGGTGTCCGAAGCCCAGAATACAGCCTATCTCGCAGGGCTCCAGTTAGTGCTTACTGTGACCTGTCCTTACCGTTTCTGTGAGATGGAAGTACGAGGATCAGTCACAGATTCCGGTGAATCTGGCACAAGCTCCGTTTATGCCGGCAATGAGAAAGAAGTTTCCCTGATGTTGCCGCATATCAGGACAGTCAACTCTAACATGACTCTTGCCAATTGCCACTCGTCCTGGGAGAGTGACCTTGGTTCCTGCACATAGGTGCAGTACTCTTTGAACATCCTTCTTTCGATAGTAGGATCTATGAGATCTGAGTCTGCTTTGCTTGTCTTTAAGTTCTAAGATGACAAGGTGACACTGACACGATGTTCATTGCACATTAATATGTATTTGTGAATGTTGAAGTGATAAATAACTAAACATGTGCTCCACCCTCGGTAAACAGGATGGCAGGTGGGTCCTTCTACTGGTCTGAGGTTTGTGGTAAAGATATAATGAGTAGAAATTGCTCCAATGGCTACAGCCCATGTGAAACACACCCTGTGCTCAGTCATTTATGTAGTTTTGTATTGATTACTCTATTAACTGCCTGCTTCTGCCACTGTAACAGTTTTTGACTATTTTACATTCTTAATGCCAGATAATCAATGGCTGATGACTGGTTAGGAAGGGAAAGGCTGTCAGTGTAGCAGGATAAAAAATATAATCTAATGTTAATCAAAATCCAATCTGTTTCTTATATGATGAGGTATTACAAAGTGATAATTATTAAAATGCAGTCACAAGTGCTTTACTGCATAGTAAAGTGAATTTTGTGCCTCTGCTTACTACAAGGTAAAGTTATATTACTTCTCTAGCTCGTTGACCAGAAGCCTCAAGGTTCATGCTATTAGCCTAAAAATTATGCTGTGCTATATTATGGGGAACTATGTAATTATCCACTTTGGTAGGAAGAATAGAAAAGCAGAATATTTTTTCAAAGGTGAGATGTTAGTAAATATTGGTATTCAGAGGGATTTGGGGGTCCTTGTACACGAATCACAGAAAGTTAACATGCAGGAACAGCAAGCAATTAGGAAGGCAGATGGTATGTTAGCCTTTATTTCCAGGGGGTTGGAGTATAAAAGTAAGGAAGTCTTGCTGCAATTATATAGGGCTTTGGTGAGACCACACCTGGAGTACTGTGTACAGTTTTGGTCTCCTTACCTAAGGAAGGATATATTCACTAGGCTGGTTCCTGGGGTGAGAGGGTTGTCCTGTGAAGAGAGATTGAGTAGAATGGTCCTCTATTCTCGGGAGTTTAGAAGAATGAGACGTGATCTCATTGAAACATATAGGGGGAGAAATTTGGTTGCTTTGCTCCTCCCATTAGCGGCCTAAGAGGGGGCTAATGGGGCGCAAAGCAACTAGCGCCCTGGCGTGGTGCCGCCAACACCTCCCGCGAAATTCAGCGGGAGGTTAGCAGCGGCGATAACTGTTAGCGCCCTGAGGTGGTGCGCCGCCAGCGATGACGTCATCGCCATGCACAGCACCCCGCTCACGCCCCGGCCATGATCTTCGGTAGCGCCCCCTGAATTACCGCCAGATGCTAGGTCCGACGGGGTCAGGGGGGCCTACCTGTGGCCGGGGGGGCGGCGCTAATTAAAGGCGAGGTGCCAGGCGGCACCTGCCTTCGTTGCCGTCCCCGGCCTGCTGAGCACCCCCACCCCCCGCGGAGTGCCGGCTGCGCTCCATGAGCCCGGCACTTCTCTTGCGTGGCGGGCTCTTTTGCCGACACTCCGATCCCCAGTGGCCCAGCTGGGCCCCGGGTCACGCTGCACAAGGCCCCTCCCCTTTAAGAAGGGGAGGAAGGCCTGCAATACCGCAGCACGTATTGCTGCGATATTCTCTTGCAGCACCCCAAGAGGGAGGCGGGGCGCTTCCAGTAGTGATGAATTTCGGCCGCGGGGGCGCTAATTTTTTTGGGGCACTAAAAGTAGTGCCCCGGCGAAGTTAGCGCCCCAAAGGGGGTGCGACTCAATTTTTCCCCCATAAAATTCTTAGAGGGCTTGACAGGGTAGATGCTGAGAGGCTGCATTCCCTGGCTGGGGAATCTAGAACTAGGGGTCATAGTCTCAGGATAAAAGATCGGCCATTTAGGACTAAGATGAGAAGAAATTTCTTCACTCAGAGGGTGGTGAATCTTTGGAATTCTCTACCCCAGAGGGCTGTGGATGCTGATTCAATGAGTATATTCAAGACAGAGATCGAGATATTTTTGGACTCTAGGGGAATCAAGGGATATGGGGATAATGCAGGATAGTGGAGTTGAGGTTGAAGCTCAGCCATGATCCGGCCTCGGGTGACTGTCTGTGTGGAGTTTGCACATTCTCCCCGTGTTTGCGTGGGTTTCCTCCGGGTGCTCCGGTTTCCTCCCACAGTCCAAAGATGTGCGGGTTAGGTTGATTGGCCATGATAAAAATTGACCCTTAGTGTTAGGGGGGATTAAATACGTGGGGTTACGGGGATAGGGCTTGGGTGGGATGGCTGTCGGTGTAGGGACCGGGTGCTAGGGTTTGGATGATCAGCCATGATCTCGTTGAATGGCGGAGCAGGCTCGAAGGGCCGAATGGCCTACTCCTGCTCCTATCTTCTATGTTTCTATCTTATTGAATGGCGGAGCAGGCTCGAGGGGCTGTGTGGTCTACCCCTGCTCCCATTTCTTATATTCTTATGCTCTTATTATTGTACCCATGTTTAATATCACACAACACAATTACCAGGCTTGCAATCCCATTCAACAAATTAATGCCTCTACTAAAATATGTACGATAATGCTGCACCATGTAACTTCGAGTGTTTTGGGGCACAGCTTGAGCCTACAGACCCAATTTATAATGGCAGATTCGCATTACAATGTAGTCAGGGAATGCCTCAATTCTCCAGCGTCCAAATGCTCGTACCGTAGGGAGTCGCTGGAAATAAACAGACTGCGAGACTTTCATAGCAGCAAAGAAAAACGCGTGTTAGCTTTATTAACTCTCCGCATGGACTGAGGGACTCGGTCTCGTCGCAGGGCTATGATGTCATCACACAATCGACAACTCTTAAAGGGACCCTGCCCCGATAACCCGAGTTCCGTACATAACGTGGAGTGATAACAACATTGGCTATACATAGTGAATTGTGTTACTGTCCCTATGTGGTCTCCGCCACATACGTCCCCCCAGAATTCACTAGAACTGGCAATGTCAGTCGTTGAGGGGCCCGGATCACACGGCCGAAACGGCTCCTTAAGTCCGGGGTGGGGACCGAGGGGGTCGCAGGAGGGTCCCCGGGCGCTCGGTGGTGGACTGAGGGTGCAGAAGCCGGAGGCCGGCCCCGCCGCGGGGGCTGAGCCAACCCAACGGGTCGGTCCAGATCCAGGTGGGCCGGCTTAAGACGGTCCACAGAAATGTAGTCCGGCTTACCGCCGACATCCGCCACGAAGGCCTTGTCCCCGGCTTCCAGGACGCGGAATGGTCCGTCGTAGGGTGGGTGAAGAGGTCCCCGGTGGGCGTCGTGGCGGACGAAAACGTACTCCGCCGCACGAAGGTCGGGCGGAACGTGGGACTGAGGGAGACCATGCTGCAACGCGGGCATCGGCGTGAAAACCTTGATGTTGTCCAGGAGGGCGGACCTATGACGGGCTGCGGACCAAGGGTCCGTGGCGTTGGGGATGAAATCCCCGGGAACCCGCAGCGGCTGCCCGTAGACGAGCTCGGCGGACGAGGACTGGAGGTCCTCCTTGGGGGCGGTCCTGAGTCCTAGCATGACCCACGGGAGTCTGTCGATCCAACTATCGTCCCGGAGGCTGGCCAGGAGCACGGCCTTCATGGAGCGATGAAACCGTTCACACAGCCCGTTAGCCTGAGGGTGATATGCGGTGGTGCGGTGGAGTCTCAACCTGAGGCCTTGGGCGACAGCGTTCCAGAGCTCCGACGCGAACTGGGGCCCCCGGTCGGAGGAGACATCAGATGGGGCGCCGAACCGGGCGACCCAAGTGTTGATGAACGCCCGAGCCACATCGGCAGGCATTGTTGATGACAGCGGGGCGGCTTCCGGCCATCGGGTGGTTCTGTCGACCATCGTGAGGAGGTGGGTGAACCCGCGGGAGGGCGGCAGGGGCCCCACCAGGTCCACGTTAACATGGTCGAATCGCCTCTCGGGCATACCACGCAGGTATTGGCCCAGTCGCGAACGTCCTTCTTGAGCCCGTGCCAGACGAACTTAGCCACCACCAGCTTCTGTGACGGCTTCCTGCCCGGGTGGGAAAGGCTATGGACGGCGTCGAAAACCTGCCGTCTCCACCCGTCGGGCACGACGGGGCGTGGCTGCCCAACGGAGGCGTTGCACAGGAGCGTGGTGCCGGCATCGTCAAACGTGACGTCCGCTAACTGAAGGCCTGTGACAGCCGTCCTGTAGGCCTGGACGTCTGGGTCAGAGGCCTGGTCGGCCGCCATGCGGGTATAGTCGATGCTGAGGTGTACGGCACTGGCGACAGCCCGGGAGAGACAGTCGGCGACAGGGTTGTTTTTCCCAGCCACATGCTGGATGTCCGTCGTGAACTCGGAGACGAAGGAAAGCTGGCGCTGCTGACGGGCCGGCCACGGCTCAGAAACTTTGGCCATGGCAAAGGTCAACAGCTTGTGGTCCACGAACGCCGTGAACGGGCGGGCCTCCAGCAGGAAACGGAAGTGTCGGACGGCGAGGTAGAGGCTGAGAAGCTCGCGATCGAAGGTGCTGTAATTCCGCTCGTTGGGGCGGAGCTGCCGGCTGAAGAAAGCGAGCGGCTGCCAGGTGCCATTGACCCACTGTTCGTGGACGGCGCCGACAGCATAGTCTGAAGCGTCAGTGGTGAGAGCGATCGGCGCATCGGGCAACGGATGCGCCAGCATGGTCGCGTTAGCCAGGGCCCTTTTCGTGTCCATGAAAGAATTGGCCATCTCTTCGGACCAGTCAACGGTGAGCTTGCCTTTGAGGGCCTCATAAAGGGGCCGCATAAGTTGGGCTGCCCGGGGAACGAAGCGATGATAAAAGTTCACCATGCCCAAAAACTCCTGCAGGGCCCTCACGGTGAGGGGTCGCGGAAAATCCTTCACGGACTCCACTTTCGACGGCAGTGGCACCGCCCCGTCCTTCGTGATGCGGTGCCCGAGAAAGTCGATCGAGGACAGCCCGAACTGACACTTGGCCGGATTGACGATTAGGCCGTGCTGGCTGAGGCGTTCGAAGAGAGTCCGGAGGTGGGACACATGCTCCGTCCTGGAGGTACTGGCGATGAGAATGTCATCCAAGTAGATGAACAGGAATGGCAGGTCCCGTAACACAGTGTCCATTAGGCGTTGAAAAACCTGAGCGGCGTTTTTGAGACAGAATGGCATGTGGAGGAATTCGAAAAACCCGAACGGGATGATCACCGCGGTTTTCGGGACGTCCTGCGGCTGAACGGGGACCTGGTGGTAACCCCGAACGAGGTCCACTTTAGAGAAAACAACTTTCCCGGCCAGGTGGGCGGAAAAGTCCTGGATGTGTGGAATCGGGTAGCGGTCACGGTCGTAGCGTCGTTGAGGTGCCGGGAATCGCCGCACGGGCGCCAACCGCCGCCTGGTTTCGATGCAATGTGGAGGGGCGAGGCCCATGGACTGTTCGACCGGTGAATGATGCCGAGGCGCTCCATCGTGTCGAACTCGGCTTTAGCGATGGCGAGTTTCCCCGGGTCGAGGCGCCAAGCGCGGGCATAGACAGGCGGACCGGTGGTTGGGATGTGGTGTTCTACCCCGTGCTTGGTGGCGGCGGATGAGAAAGTGGGCTTCGTGAGGTCCGGGAACCCGGCGAGGAGGCGGGAAATCTCGTCGGAGGCCAAGGGTGCGCTGGACAACTTCGTCGTGCTGGAACCACTGAGCGAACACGGGAGCGAACTGAAAGTCTCAGCGTTGACGAGACATCGGTTCTTGACGTCCACCAAAAGGCCATTGGCGCAGAGGAAGTCAGCGCCGAGAAGGGGGGTGGACACTTTTGCTGTAACAAAGTCCCAAGCGAAACGCTGCTCACCAAAACACAGCGCCACGCTCCGTTGCCCGAAAGTACGGATGGAACTGCCGTTGGCGGCTTCGAGGGCGGGGCCATGGTTCCCCCCCCTGTATGTCTACGGTTGACGCGGGCAGCACGCTCACCTGGGCACCCGTGTTGCAGAGGAAACGATGTCCAGAGTCAGTGTCCATAATGAATAACAGACTACCTGAACGGCCGACAGCCATGGTAGCTAATAAGTGGGCCTTCGCGTTTCCCGACGCGGTAAAGCTGCACAGGGGCCAGCACTTCTTAGCGTTGGGGCCGAACTGCGCGTGGTAGAAGCACATGCTTGGGGGCTGCCGCCGTCGGGCTGTGGCGGTGGGGGCAGGGCCCCGCATGGCCGCGCAGTACTGTTGCCCGGCAGAGAAAAATTTGTCGGCCTCCTTGGCCAGGGCGCGGAAATCACTAATATGCGAGTTGGCTAAAGCTGACCGTACCTCCCCTGGCAGCTGTTGTAGGAACAGTTCTCTGAAGAGGAAGCACGGCTTGTGCTTGCCCAGGAGGGTTAACATGTGGTCCATCAGTTCTGAGGGCTTGGAGTCGCCAAGCCCGTGTAGAGAGAGAAGCTGCCGTGTGCGCTCGGGTTCAGTTAGTCCAAAAGTCTCTAGGAGGTGCATTCTCAGTGTCGCAAATTTGTGGTGCTCCGGGGGGTCCTCGAGCAGGCTCATGACTCTGGCCGCGGTGGAGCTGCCGAGAGCAGAGACGACGTAGTAATACTTTGTGTCGTCCGCGGTGATGTCCCGGAATGCAAACTGAGCCTCGGCCTGGGCAAACCAAGCGGCAGCCTGGCGTTCCCAAAACTCCGGAAATTTGAGAGAAACGGCGTTCGTCGCCATCTCGGATAAAGTCTTTGGAAACGTCCAAAAGAGAAACGGGGTCACCAATGTAGGAGTCGCTGGAAATAAACAGACTGCGAGACTTTCATAGCAGCAAAGAAAAACGTGTGTTAGCTTTATTAACTCTCTGCATGGACTGAGGGACTCGGCCTCGTCGTAGGGCTAAGATGTCATCACACAATCGACGACTCTTAAAGGGACCCTGCCCCGATAACCCAACCAAGTTCCGTACATAACATGGAGCGATAACAACATTGGCTATACATAGTGAATTGTGTTACTGTCCCTATGTGGTCTCCGCCACAGTACCATTGTTTCTGTTAGGGATGAGCTGATGGGACAGTCAGCTCTCTTCAAACATTAAGATGGTTATAAATGAAGTCTAAAAAGTTTCTATGTGTTCCAACCAACCAGTTGGGAACTTCCTAATCCTCATTTTGTATTGACTGCATTGGGAAATACTATTGACTTCACACTTGTGCTTCATTGCACATTTTCTATCAATACAAAGCCAAAATCCCTTTGCACCAAACACAAAGGGCTAGAAATTGGGTTGGTAGCGCCGGCGCTGAGCGCCTAAAGAGACCTAGAATTGGGGCGAAGCCCTATGTTGGGGCGAGCGCTATGAAGATAGCGCCAACTCAGATATTGACTATACATTTAGCGCCTGCGCTAAGTGTTTGCGCGCACCCGCGAGCGCAAGCAGCTCATGACGTCATTTCAGTGTGCAACGCCTTTTAGGAGCGCCTGAGTGCATATTGGGTGGCGCCCGGAGCCTTAGCGCCCAGCGCTATTAGTGACAGTTCGAGGGAGGGCTAACAGGCCCTTCTCGGAGTAGGGCGGCGCTATTTAAAGGGGACAGCTCTAGTGCAGAATCTTCTGCCACTTGGCCTGCTCATTGCAATCGCTGTTAGAGAGAGTTGGCGAGCTAATGTGGAGCGGAGTTCTGGGAATTTAGCTTTACAGTACTTGGGACCTTCAACCCTGTCCGAAGCACTTGCAGCACTACACCCAAAAGCCTTTTGACCAACTGGCATCGGAATGGGAGCTTGTTTGGAGGGCGACGGCCTCATCGCCCAACACTGTGAAGGGGCAGAGAGACGGCAGGAGAGAGGGCCGGGATTGGCCAGAATGAGGAGGGGCAATGGAGGTCGGCCAACCCGACGGGATGCTGCGAGGGTCTTTAGGCAGCAGGTGACAAGCTTTGACATGTCGGAGGAGCAGTGTTTGCGAAGGCTCCGAATCTGGAGGGACATTGTTACTGATCTGTGCCACCTGCATGGTCAGCATCTGCAGCCGCGTGAACGCTGCAGAACCTCTCTGCCCGTTATGGCTAAACTGACTGATGGCCTCCATTTTTATGGCAACGGATCCCTTCAGTCAGCCACTGGGGACAATGCGACTGTCGCTCAGGCTGCAGTCCGCTGTTGCATCCGGCAAGTGACAGATGCCCTTTATAGGCGAACGCGTCAATTCATTACCTTCCCTCGGACCCTGCACAAGCAGGCGGAGGAGGGGGAGTATGAGGAGGAGGAGGAGGAGGAAGAGCAGGCGGAGGAGGAGGAGGAGGAGGAGGAAGATGGAAGGGCTGCTGAAAGTGGAAGGTCCATACGTCAGAGGCTCCACTGGACTCGTGTCGACACCCCTGTGGCGGAATGATGAGAGTCTTAACTTATGCGCACTTTGGATGCTTGAGGGCCTCTGAATGCCAGCATCACTGAAAGTAGTCACATGCACCATGCAACATTGAAACTTCTGTTTATTGACACAAAAGTCTTTCATTACAGCTAAACAACGTAATGTGAGCACAAACCAAAACTTTCAAAATAACTGTTAACTGTTCGGCCAAGCCGCAAAACTCAACAAACCTCAGCAAATATAACAGCAGGTGAGGGTGTCCTTGAATTTGGACAAACAAACGTCTCAGCACCTCCCTCTACAACTGGCCCCTTGAGGGAGAACGACTTCTCTTCTGCGCCCGGCCCGTTCCCTCCCTGCTGCTCCTACGTAATTGGACCCCAGTGGCGGGCTCAAGGCTGGGGGACGCCTCCTGACTGTCTGGAAGCGCAGAAGCCCCTGAGGGACGGCCTGGCCGACCTCTGGGCTTGGAGGGTGCAGACGCAGGATGCTTGCTGTGACCATGGCTGGAAGCAGTGTGGGCTGCAGGTGGTGGCAGCTGCAATGCAGGCGTCCCAGCGCTGGCATGTGCAATGCTCTCCTGCCGAGAGAGGACACCTGCACCATGGTCGGACGACACACTGGCTATCTGAGGGGAGCGGCTCGGCTCATCCGCCACAATCGCATGCTCCACTGATCCCTGGCCTTGTACGGGACTGGAAGGGCCCGGGGTGATCCTATCTGATGCAGAGAGGGTGGCTGCAGTGAGAGATCGCGTTGCGTCAATCTGGCTGTGGAGGAGCCCAGCAAGTGACTGCATGGCAACAGTGAGGACCTGTGTGCCAGGTGCCAGTGCTTCGGAGAAGGCCTGGACAGTTCTTCCCATGGCTTCGGACAAGGCAGGTGCCGACCGCTCCACTGCCTCGGACAAGCCCTGCACAGACCTTTCCAGGGATTGTCCGAAGCCCTGAACAGTCCTTTCCATTGCCGACTCAAAGCCGTGGACAGTCCTCTCCATTGTTGGGCCGAAGCCCTGGATAGTCCTGTCCATTGTTGCCCCGAAGCCCTGGATAGACCTGTCCATAGTTTCCCCGAACACCTGGAGAGTCCTCTCCATTGTTGCCCCAAAGCCCTGCAGAGTCCTCTCCATTGTTGCCCCGAAGTCCAACATACTCCTAGCCAATGAATCTATTGACTCAGGCATCTTCTCCACTGCAGCCATCAGCTCCGTGTGTCTGACCCGGGCCTGTTTGCTCATCTCAGCCAGGCGATGGACCTCATCTGCACTCTGTGCAGCAGTCATGACGACCTGCCTTGCCCTGCAGGGAGACGGTGGCCGAACTTGCCTATCCCCCATGCGTTGCTGCATGCCGCTTGGTCCGGCAACTGGTTCATCCTCAGAGCCAGCCCCCCTCCCCTCCAGGGGACTACTATCCCCAGTCTGCAGATGTCTCAGCTCCCCGGATTCTGCAGCGGCTGGTCCGGATTCCTCCTGGTCCTCGCCTCCGGTGGCACTGGCACTGGCAGCTTCAGCGCGTTGAGCCCGAGTTGGTGCTGCTTCATCTGAAAATGGGAGGTGGAAGAGTGGCTTTAGCAAAAGGACAGCTTTGCTGAAAGGCATGCCAGATTGCGGCAAGGCTCTGACATGGCTGCACACTGAGGATGCATGCTGGCGGGGGGACCAAGTGGAAGGCAACAGGTGATAAAGGTGAGAGTCTTACCCTCGCTGTCGGTAATGGGGTCGGCAGAGGCAGTGGTCACAGGACCAGACAAACGTCCTCCAAGTATCTGGTGCACTCTCTCCTCCAGATCCGTGAGAGTGACCACTTGTGGAGGTCCGCCACCGGTTCGACGCTGCTTCTTTCGAATCATCGCCAGCTTGGACTGCAGGGGAAAGAAGGGGAGGTTCTGTTACACGATGCCTTGAGACCTCATCGCATGCCCCCCATGGTGCAAGAGCCCTTACATGAGGTCTTGAGACATCTGTCCATGTGTGTGCCCAGAAAGGGCCATGGGTGCATACTGACAGATGGCCATTGGCGCATCATTGCAGCAGGGTGCCCGAAGTCAGCTGCAGATGGAGGGAAGCACAAGTTTGGTAAACCATCACTTACCCTAACGATCCGTGTGAGGTCGTTGAATTTCTTCCTGCACTGAACAGGGGTCCTGGTCACCATGCTGCTGGAGTTCACCCTCACAGCAACCTCCCTCCAAGATCGTCGATAAGCCTTCTGATTCGGCCTCTTGCCATTATCCGGAAACAGGACCTCTCGACGGTGTTCAACTGCAGCCACCAAGTGGTCCAGAGCCTCAGTGCTGAAGCGCTCTGCTCTCTGCCTAACCTTCTCCATGATGAACAAGTTTGTACCGCCAGACAAGGGCGAGCGCCGAATCTGAGGCCTACATGGCGTTGGGTGTTGAAGCTCAGGCTGACTGACCCACCCCTTTAAGAGCTGGCCGGCGCCTGGAGGTCTCGTGCTTTCCCGTAATTGAGTTCACCTGCGCTGCGCCCGTCCGCGTCGAAATTGAGTAGCACCTGACCTTTTGCGCCTTAAGAGCACCGTGCAACGGCTGATTTAGCGCCTCAATCCCCTTTGGGGGCGATGCAACCCAATATCGCGCCAGGCGGCGATAAGTTTCGTCTGGCTATAAACTTTGCGCAGTGCCATTTCTAACGCCTCAAGCGGGGCTATACCCAATTTCTAGGCCAAAATATGTTGCCCTATTATTTTCATAGTTTTTTTAACACATACTTAAGCTTGTCCATGTGTATTTTTGCCACATATATTTTCCTATAGGATCAAAATAATTTCCACTTTGCCTTCTCCAGCCAGGATGGCAGTATAACATGGGTTGTAATATTTTTGGGCAATCATTCAGCAGAGCTAACAGGCTTCATGCATGTTTCTGTTTAATTCCTTCCTAAAGGATTAATATTGACTGATATCCAACAAGGCACAATACTGGGTTTGTAAACAGTGGCATTCTTAATGCTGCAACAGTCTCATCAAATCAACCATTACATCTAAGCCTAACAAATGTCTAAACTTTAAATTGAAACTCAAGGGGTAAAACGAATTGCTGGCTTGACAAGGCAGAATCCTGATATACCTATCAATTCATCCAATGAAAAGCGACGAGTTAAGAAAGTAACTATAGGTTTTTATTGGCTAAATAACAGAGCCCACCCTCGTGGGTGATCGGATACAACAAGGAGGAATGCCAGCCAGTCGACTACCTTTATACCTGGGCAGGTAGGTGGAGTCATGGGCGGAGTCAGCAGTGGTCAGCCCAGGTATAGCAGCGTGACAAGAGGCGACCTCGTATAGTGATACAACAGTGTGAACAGTGATAACCATAGAGTAACGATATAACAGTGATAACTATAGTGTAACGATAGTGGACGATAAAAGTGGTTTACCACATTCACCCCTTGTTTAGATTTGAGTCCGGCGGGGTGAAGTGTACTACCAGTTCTGGTATGTCAGTCTGTCCGGAGGCCTCGTAAGCCTTTCTGATCATCGCAGCGGCGGTGTTGCATTATCCGATGTTAATGCTGGTGTCTGCGTGGTCGGCGAAGGCTCGTGGGGTTCCGGCATGCCGTCTACCTGGCCTGGAATTGGGGGGGTGGTGGGGGGGGGGGTGAAGGTGGTGTCTCCAGAGTGCCCGAGGGTGCGAGGTCTCGTAAGGAGACTGTGTCCTCCCGCCCGTCTGGGTATGCCACATAGGCGTACTGGGGGTTGGCGTGCAGGAGGTCCACCCTCTCGACCAGGGGGTCCGTTTTATGGGCCCTCACGTGCTTTCGCAGCAAGACGGGCCCCGGAGAGGTCAGCCAGGTTGGTAGCGTGGTTCCCGTAGTCGACTTCCTGGGGAAAGCAAACATTCGTTCATGGGGGGTGGCGTTGATGGCAGTGCAAAGTAGTGACCGGGTGGAATGCAGCGCTGCCGGAAGGACTTCCTGCCAGCGGGAGGTTGGGAGGCCCTTAGACTTTAAGGCTAAGAGGACGGCCTTCCATACCGTCGCGTTCTCTCTTTCTACCTGGCCGTTCCCTCGGGGGTTGTAGCTGGTGGTCCTGCTTGCAGCAATACCTCTCGCTAGTAGGAACTGACGGAGTTCCTCGCTCATGAAGGAGGAGCCCCGGTCACTATGTATATAGTTTGGGAACCCGAACAAGGCGAAGAGGTCGTTCAGGCATTTAATGACCGTCGTACTGGTCATGTCTGGGCA
Source organism: Somniosus microcephalus (assembly GCF_052327205.1). Taxonomy (NCBI): domain Eukaryota; kingdom Metazoa; phylum Chordata; class Chondrichthyes; order Squaliformes; family Somniosidae; genus Somniosus; species Somniosus microcephalus. Next base: position 57,993,978 of record NC_140987.1, on the reverse strand, counting down.
GGGGAAGGCAAAGGGGAAACGGGAGTACTCATCAACAATGTTGAGGAAGTACACATTACGGTCAGAGGACGGGAGTGGCCCCTTAAAGTCGATGCTCAGGCGCTCGAAGGGGCGGGTGGCCTTGATCAGGCTTGCTCTGTCCGGCCTAAAGAAGTGCGGTTTGCACTCGGCACAGGTCTGGCAGTTCCTGGTCATGGTCCTGACCTCCTCGATGGAGTAGGGCAGGTTGCGGGCCTTAATGAAGTGGTAAAGTCTGGTGACCCCGGGGTGGCAGAGGTCGTTGTGGAGGGTCTGAAGTCTATCACTTTGCGCGCTGGCGCATGTAATTCGTGACAGAGCATCGGGGGGTTCGTTCAGCTTACCTGGCCGGTACAAGATATCATAATCGTAGGTGGAGAGCTCGATTCTCCACCTCAAGATCTTGTCATTCTTGATTTTGCCCCTCAGCTTGTTATTAAACATAAAAGCGACCGAACGTTGGTCGGTAAGGAGGGTAAATCGTTTGCCTGCCAGGTAGTGCCTCCAGCGTCGTACCGCCTCCACAATCGCCTGGGCCTCCTTCTCGACCGACGAGTGTCGGATCTCAGGGCCCTGTAGGGTCCTTGAGAAGGCCACAGGTCTCCCCTCCTGGTTAAGGGTGGCGGCTAGGGCGAAGTCGGATGCATCGCTCTCGACTTGGAAGGGGATGGACTCATCCACTGCATGCATAGTGGCCTTGGCAATGTCTCCCTTAATGAGGGAGAAGGCTGCGCACGCTTCCTCCGTAAGGGGGAAGGATGTGGACTTCATGAGGGGTCTGGTTTTGTCCGCATAATTGGGCACCCATTGGGCATAGTAGGCAAAGAGCCCCAGGGTTCTCTTCAGTGCCTTTGGACAGTGGGGGAGGGGTAGCTCCATGAGGGGGCGCATTCTTTCGGGGTCGGGGCCGATGACTCCGTTCTCTACTACACAGCCGAGGATGGCAAGGCGCGAGGTGTTAAACACACATTTATCCTTATTGTAGGTGAGGTTCAGCCGTTGGGCCGTACGGAGGAATCTCTCCAGATTAGCATCGTGGTCCTGCCGGTCGCGGCCGCAGATGGTGATGTTATCTAGATAGGGGAACGTGGCGTGCAGCCCGTTCTGGTCAACCATCCGGTCCATCTCCCTTTGGAAGACCGAAACCCCGTTGGTGACGCCGAAGGGAACCCTCAGGAAGTGGTAGAGGCGGCCGTTCGCCTCGAAGGCTGTATACTGGCGGTCCTCAGGGCGGATAGGGAGTTGGTGATAGGCCGACTTAAGGTCGATGGTGGAGAATACCCGGTACTGCGCAATCTGATTGACCATATCAGATATGCGGGGAAGGGGGTATGCGTCCAGCTGGGTGTACCTGTTTATGGTCTGGCTGTAGTCGATGACCAGGCGGTTTTTATTGCCGGTCTTAACGACCACGACCTGGGCACGCCAGGGGCTGGTGCTCCCCTCGATGATGCCCTCCTTCAGGAGACGCTGCACCTCAGAGCTAATGAAAGCTCTGTCCCCGGCGCTGTACCGCCTGCTCTTGGTAGCGACGGGTTTGCAGTCGGGGGTGAGGTTAGCGAACAGGGAAGGTGGCGGGACCTCGAGGGTGGATAGGCCGCAGGTGTTACGCGGTGGGCGGTTTAAAATCTGCTGGTTGTCGACTGTGAGTGGGGGGAGGGGTCCGCCGTATGCTAGCGTGACGCTTTGGAGGTGGGATTGGAAGTCTAGGCCTAGTAGGACGGCAGCGCATAGCTGGGGCAGGACGAGGAGTTTAAAATTTTTATACTCCGTACCCTTAACCGACAGGGTCACAACACAGTAGCCGCTGATGTCTGTGGCGTGTGACCTCGATGCCATCGAGATCCGGTTGCGCGTTGGCAGGACAGGGAGGGAGTAGTGGCTCACCGTGTCTGGGTGGATGAAGCTCTCCGTGCTTCCGCTGTCAAACAGGCAGGTCGTGGCATGGCCGTTTACTTTGATGTCCATCATCGACTTGGACAGGTGATGCGGGCGGGCCTGGTCCAGTGTGACGGAGGCTAGTGTATAGCTGAGCGAGTTGTTGTAGTCTGCGGTTGAGGCGGTAGTCGGGTCTAGAGGCACGGTGGCGGTCGGGCGTGGTGGGTAAAATGGCGTCTCCCACGAGGTTGGACAAAATGGCGGAGAAGATGGCTGCCCCCATAACTCACATGAGGCACTGCTGGTGTCGGTTGCCTGTATCAAAGATGGCCGCCCCATGACTCACATGTGGGGATGCTGGCCTCTGTTGCCTTGAAGGAAGATGGCCGCCCCCACAGCTCGCATGAGGCACTGCTGGCCTCTGATGATCCACCTCTGCAGGCCTTAGCGAAGTGGCCTTTCTTCATGCAGTTAGAGCAGGTAGAGTTCCTGGCTGGGCAGCGCGACCTCGGGTGTTTCGCCTGGCCGCAGAAGAAGCAGCCAGCGGCCCGATCGCGGGGGTCCGATGTCGGAGCCGGTACCGGGGGTGGCGGTCTCGGTCGGGTCCGGGACGCCGATGCTGAGGTAGGTCCCAGGGGGGTTGCTGCGGGGGGTATCGCGGTCGGGGTCGGTCCCAAGCCCCAGGGTCGCGAGTTACAGTACCTTGAGTATGCCTCGAGGTCCCGATGGGCCACCTCTAGAGAGAGAGCGAGGGCTGCTGCTTTGTCCAGGTCGAGGTCCCTTGCTTCCAGTAGTCTTTGCCGTGAGTAGTCGGACCGCAGGCCTTTCACGAAGGCATCGCGGACATTGTCTTCAGTATTTTCTGCCGCCGTTACCGCTTTAAAGTTACAGTCTCTGCCGAGTGCTTGTAGCACCCGTAAAAATTCCTCCACGGGCTCTCCTGGCTGTTGCGGGCGGGATCTCAGGAGGTGTCTGGCATACATGGAATTTACCGGGGTTTGGTACTGTCTTTTCAGCCGGTTGATGGTGTCCTCGTATGTTTTAAGGTCCCGGATGAGTGCGAATACTTTAGGGCTCACTTGGGCGTTCAGAACTCTTAGCATGGATTTCTGAGGCACGCCGGATTCTCCCAGGTAGGCTTCGAAGCAGCTCAGCCAGTGTTCGAAGTCGAGGGCTGAGTTTGCTGCCTGTGGGTTTAGATCCAGGTACGGTGGTCTGCGGGCTCGCAGCCAGGCCGGCTGCTGTGGCTGTCGTAGCTGGGCGTCTGGCTGGTCGCTTGGCTGGTCGTTTGACTGCTCAGGAGTCGACATTTTAAAATTTAGCCAATAAAATTAATATACCTATCAATTCATCCAATGAAAAGCGACGAGTTAAGAAAGTAACTATAGGTTTTTATTGGCTAAATAACAGAGCCCACCCTCGTGGGTGATCGGATACAACAAGGAGGAATGCCAGCCAGTCGACTACCTTTATACCTGGGCAGGTAGGTGGAGTCATGGGCGGAGTCAGCAGTGGTCAGCCCAGGTATAGCAGCGTGACAAGAGGCGACCTCGTATAGTGATACAACAGTGTGAACAGTGATAACCATAGAGTAACGATATAACAGTGATAACTATAGTGTAACGATAGTGAACGATAAAAGTGGTTTACCACAAATCCCAATGCCCTGCATCATGGACAGGGGGGAGGAAGGTCGGTGACAACAATTCGCACATGCCGAGTGCCTGATTTCAGTCGTGCCTCTGTGAGGAACAGTCAAGCTAAGGATAGATGCTTCTCCACAGAGAAAGAGGGAAATCAGAGGGGAAGCCATTCCAGACCATCACCTCCCGGTGGCTGGTTTCAGAGTACCATTGGAATATCACCAGCCTGCCAGCCCACTTGACCACAGATGTTACAGATCGTCAGGATGCTGAAAAAGTGAACAAGCGAGCAAATACTTAAAAAGGAGTGTCACTGTGAAAAAAATATAATGACAAAATAGCGCTCTGTTGGTGGCGATTTTGAACTTTCACCCTAAACAGGGAGGTTTTGCTATCCACTGCCCCTGCCTGATGGCTACAGCAAGAGGCTCGGTCAAAGAGGTAGGTTTTAAGGAGTATCTTAAAGGAGGAAAGAGAGGTCGAGAGGCAGAGAGGTTTAGGGAAGGAATTCCAGAGCTTAGGACCTAGGCAGCTGAAGACACGGACACCAATGGTTGAGCGATTATAATCAGGGATGCTTAAGAGGCCAGATTTAGCGGAGCGCAAATATCTCGGAAGGTTGTGGGGCTGGAGGAGATTACAGAGATAGGGAGGGGCGAGGCCATGGAGGGATTTGAAAACAAGGATGAGAATTTTAAAATCGAAGCGTTGTTTAACCGGGCACAGGGGTGATGGGTGAATGGGACTTGGTGTGAGTTAGGACACGGGCAGCCGAGTTTTGGATGACCTCAAGTGCATTCTGAGCAGCTTGCTGATTGGACAGGGATGAAAAACCGGCAGCTCCAGCATGGAGCCCAGCCAGTGCAAGGTAAGTGAAATGGGGAGCGGGGGAGATCATGGGGCATCGTGGACATTGATTTTTGAGGGGCCAGGAAGAGCATTAATGCTCCTCCTGATCCCTCAAAAATCACTTTTACATCTGAAACATACCTGTCTTTTGAGCAGCCTTTTCATGACCGCTGGATAGGCCGCATATTCCACCCATCAGTACTGAAAATTGCTACAACCAGCGTAGGACCCCGATGTGTAAAGGCACATACACTGTCATCTGTTTTGGGTGGGAATGCTGGATACTCATTTCGAGGACCGCCTGATAATCATGATGGGCGGGTGATTATTTTATCCAATTTTCAACTGGCAGCTGGCCCATTTACACTGACACACAGGGTGAGAAGCAGCCGAAAATCTCCCCATTCCATCTGCTGCATCTTCAACTTATCACTGAACGTGAACGTGGCCTGCCTGAAAACTCCCAGGAACAAACAATAATTCTGAATTCTCGTCCAGATTGACCTTAGCTCAGTTGTTGAAATTGCTCTTTTATCCTGTACAAGTGACAGCCTGCTTTAAAAACAGAAGTTTTAGTTGTGTTTGTAATGATCACAGGAGGCCATGGAGGGAGTGCAGCGAAGATTCACCAGACTGCTACCTGGGATGGCAGGAATGACGTATGAAGAGAGGTTGGGTCGATTAGGCTTATATTCGTTAGAGTTTAGAAGAATGAGAGGGAATCTCATTGAAACTTATAAAATTCTAACAGGACTAGACAGACTAGATGCAGGAAGGATGTTCCCGATGCGGGGGAGTCCAGAACCAGGAGTCACTGTCTAAAGATAAGGGGTAAGCCATTTGGGTCTGAGATGAGGAGGAATTTCGTCACCCAGAGAGTGGTGAACCTGTGGAATTCTCTACCACACAAGGCAGTTGAGGCCAATTCATTAAATATATTCAAGAAGGAGTCAGATATATTTCTTAAGGCTAAAGGGATCAAGGGATATGGGGAGAAAGCAGGGACAGGGTACTGAATTTGGATGATCAGCCATGATCTCATTAAATGGCGGAACAGGCTCGAGGGGACGAATGACCTACTCCTGCTCCTATCTTCTAGGTTTCTATAAATGGCTGCTATGATTCTATAAACAAGGAGTGAGTCTTCGAGAGCAATAGTCGGTCTACGCTGTCTTCTGATATGTACGCCAAACATTATCCATTAACCAGCTATTGTGAAATATCTAATCATAAGTGTTCATTTGCACCGTGTACTTGCAATCTGCACCTGGCATTTCCCAATAACTTTTGCGCTGACATCATTGTACTGTGGAACAAAGTGTGGTAAATTTCTCAAGACCTTACAACAGACATAGTGATTGTTTAGAAAGACATCCCATACAATGCCCTTATAGTTTCAGCCATCTTATCTTTATTATGTGTCTGTCCCATAATCTGTGTTTTTTTCTCAAAGGCATGAGACTGTGTTTAAAAAAATGTGGAAGATTTAAAACAAAATTCTCACCTGCCCTCTTGGACGGTTTTGACACATGCCGGGGCATGGATGCCAGTTTCAGCTGTGGCTCAGCGGGTAGCACACTCGCCTCTGAGTCAGAAAGTTGTGGGTACAAGTACCACTCCAGAAACGTGAGCACCAAAATCTAGGCTGACACGCCAGTGCAGTACTGAGGGAGCGCTGTGCTGTCGGAGGTGACGTCTTTCGGACGAGAGTCTGCTCTCTCGGGTGGACGTAAAAGATCCCATGGCACTATTTCGAAGAAGAGCAGGGGAGTTATCCCCGGTGTCCTGGCCAATATTTATCCCTCAACCATCACTGAAGAAAAAACAGATTATCTGGTCATTATTACATTGCTGTTTGTGGGAGCTTACTGTGTGCAAATTGCCTGCCGTATTTTCTACTTTACAACAGCGATTGCACTTCAAAAAGTACTTAATTGGCTGTAAAGCGCTTTGAGGTCATGAAAGGCGCTATATAAATGCAAGCCTTTCTTTTTTTTAGCAACTCTGCCGTATCTTCTCCAATAGGCATGTTTGACCTTTGACAGTGAATATGGGAAAGCTATTTAACTTTGGAGGAGGCACCACTGCCTAATATAATCATTTCTTCACCTGATTTTTCCAGTAGCGATCAGGGGATAATAACTAGGGACTCCAGTGGATTTTCCCCCTCGTTTGCTCAGTGATACCAAGGATAATTATAGCAGTGCTGCCCCAATGGAGGTTAGCTACTGCAGCACAGATAAAGTGCAACAGTTCAGCTTTTCTCCCACTATATCTGTCTTGTGCTCACGGCAGAAAGTTATTTCCCATAAGCAGACTGAGTCCCATTAACCAATAATTGTGCCCCTGGATGCTCTGTGAGTGATACAGGACTAAACAATTAGCCTTTAATATGGTATAGTGTACTTGAGATCACATGGTTTTCCACCATGTTCTGCTTTCATCTCTGAAAGGTGATACATACCAAGCTGTCAGATCATTGCATTCAGGCTAACACTGGTAGTCGGGTTTATTTTTAACATAAGATGCTACACAGAAGCAGTAAGATACAGCAATAAACTAAAAGTACAATATTTAAAACAATAAGCAAAGAATGAGTCCATAAGTCAACTCCCAGCCATATATTGTAATCATGTAAATCAGACAACTGGGAGCAGGAAACTGGTGGAGCTACCATTGAGCTCCCTTTATTGTCCATCCTATTTTCTGCCATCATTTCCAACAGCTGGGAGAAGTGCCTGCCCAAAAATGGGGGGCACATGCAGATGTGGTGACATTCTACCTCACATTTTCCACTGTATTAGTGACAGTTCAGGCTATCGCTGGTACAAAGTAGCATCTGGGGTTGCTAGACACTAGAGAAAAGGCAGCAGAGGTCACTAGCTAGATCTGTAGAATGTACAGAAACTTTATTTATGATTCAATTTTGGTGTTTTATTTATTTATTTGCTGCTAGAGAAAGCAATTACATCCAGCTCACCATGGACAATTGGCAGCTGCATGACAAGATAGTCCAATTTTACAGAGTGGCAGGATTTCTAAAGATGGTTGTCTTTTGCACACGTGCTGGGTTCCGCGATCATTGAGGATGAGAATGTTCATGGAGCCTCCTCCTCCCGTTAGTTTTTTAATTGTACACCACTATTCATGACTGGATGTGGCAGGACTGCAGATCTATGACCTGATCCTTTGGTTGTGGGATCGCTTAGATCTGTCTATAGCATGCTTCTTCTGGTGTTTAATATGGATGTAGTCCCATGTTGTAGCTTCTCCAGGTTGGCACCTCATTTCAGGTATGCGTGGTGCTGCTCCTGGCATGCTCTTCTACACTCCTCATTAAACCAGGGTGGGTAATATGGCTTGATGGTGATGGAGGAGTGAGGGATATGCTGGGCCATGAGGTTACAGATTGTGGTGGAATAAAATTCTGCTGCTGTTGACAGCCCACAGCGCCACATGGATGCCCAGTTTTGAGCTGCTAGATCTGTTTTTAATGTATTCCACTTAGCATGGTGGTAGTGCCACACAACACGATGGAGGGTGCCCTCAAAGTGAAGATGGGACTTGGTCTCCACAAGGATTACAGTGTTCACTCCTACCATACTGCCATGGACAGATGCTTAGACCAGAGATTGTTGCAAGTACACAATTCTGAGGGACAGAAATAGGCTCCACTTGGAGAGGCAAGGATTAATCAAGGATAGTCAGCATGGCTTTGTCAGGGGGAGATCATGTCTAACCAATTTGATTGAATTTTGAGGGGGTGACTAGGTGTGTGGATGAGGGCAGTGCAGTTGATGTAGTCTACATGGACTTCAGTAAGGCTTTTGACAAAGTTCCACATGGGAGACTGGTCAAGAAGGTAAGAGCCCATGCGACCCAGGGCAGTTTGGCACATTGGATCCAAAATTGGCTTAGTGACAGGAGGCAGAGGGTGATGGTCGAAGGTTGTTTCTGTGACTGGAAGCCTGTGTCCAGTGGTGTACCGCAGGGATCGGTGCTGGGTCCCTTGCTGCTTGCAGTGTACATTAATGATTTAGATATGAATGCAGGAGGTATGATCAGTAAGTTTGCAGATGACATGAAAATTGGTGGAGTGGTAAATAGCGAGGAGGGAAGCCTCAGGCTACAGGATGATATAGACGGGTTTTGGTGTTAGGGAAATTGACGGGATTGAAGGCCGATAAATCCCCAGGGCCTTATAATCTACATCTTAGGGTACTTAAGGAAGTGGCCCTAGAAATAGTAGATGCATTGCTGATCATCTTCCAACATTCAATGGAATCTGGAACAGTACCCATGGATTGGAAGGTAGCTAATGTTACCCCACTATTCAAAAAAGGTGGTAGAGAGAAAACGGGGAATTACAGACCGGTAAGCCTGACATCGGTAGTGGGGAAAATGCTGGAGTGCATTATAGAAGATGTAATAGCTGAGCACTTGGAAAAGAGTGACAGGATCAGACAAAGGCAACATGGATTTACAAAAGGTAAATCGTGCTTGACTAATCTACTGGAATTTTTTGAGGATGCAACTGGTAAAATAGATAAGGGAGAACCAGTGGATCTGGTGTATTTGGACTTTCAGAAGGCTTTCGATAAGGTCCCGCATAAGAGTTTAGCATGTAAAGTTAAGGCACATGGGATTGGGGGCAAGGTATTGACTTGGATAGAGAACTGCTTGGCAGACAGAAAGCAAAGAGTTGGAATAAACGGGTCTTTTTCCGAGTGGCAGGCAGTGACTAGTGGGGTAGCGCAGGGATCGGTCCTTGGACCCCAGCTATTCACAATATATATTAATGATCTAGACAAGGGAACTAGATGTAATATCTCCAAATTTGCAGGTGACACAAAGCTGGGTGGGCGTGTGTGCTGTGAGGAGGATGCCGAGAAACTCCAGGATGATTTGGACAGGTTGGGTGATCGGGCAGAAGCATGGCAGATGCAATATAACGTGGATAAATGTGAGGTTATCCACTTTGGTGGCAAAAACAGGAAGGCAGATTATTATCTGAATGGCAATAGATTGGGAGAAGGGGGAAGTGCAACGAGACCTGGGTGTCCTTGTGCACCAGTCACTGAAGGTAAACATGCAGGTGCAGCAGGCGGTTAAGAAGGCAAATGGTATGTTGGCCTTCGTAGCGAGCGGGTTTGAGTACAAGAACAAGGATGTCTTGCTGCAGTTGTACAGGACCTTGGTGAGACCACATCTTGAGTATTGTGTGCAGTTTTGGTCACCTTATCTGAGGAAGGATATTCTTGCCATGGAAGGAGTTCAGCGAAGATTCACCAGGCTGATACCTGGGATGGCAGGAATGACATACGAGGAGAGATTGGGTCGATTGGGCTTATACTCGCTGGAGTTTAGAAGAATGAGAGGGGATCTCATTGAAACTTATAAAATTCTGACAGGACTGGACAGACTAGATGCAGGAAGGATGTTCCCAATGGTCGGGGAGTCCAGAACCAGGGGTCACAGTCTAAGGATAAGGGGTAAGCCATTTAGGACAGAAATGAGGAGGAATTTCTTCACCCAGAGAGTGGTGAACCTGTGGAATTCTCTACCACAGAAGGCAGTAGAGGCCAATTCATTAAATATATTCAAGAAGGAGTTGGATATATTTCTTAAGGCTAAAGGGATCAAGGGATACGGGGAGAAAGCAGGGACAGAGTACTGAATTTGGATGATCAGGCTCGAGGGGCCGAATGGCCTACTCCTGCTCCTATCTTCTATGTTTCTATGGTCAGATGGGCAGAACAGTGGCAAATGGGATTTAACCCTGAAAAGTGTGAGGTGATGCATTTTGGGAGGACTAACAAGGCAAGGGAATACACAATGAATGGTAGGACCATAGGAAGGACAGAGGATCAGAGGGATGTTTAGTTTAATGTCTGTTTAGTCCTGTTAGAATTTTATAAGTTTCAATGAGATCCCCTCTCATTCTTCTAAACTCTAGCGAATATAAGCCTAATCGACCCAATCTCTCTTCATACGTCATTCCTGCCATCCCAGTTATCAGTCTGGTGAATCTTCGCTGCACTCCCTCCATGGCAAGAACATCCTTCCTCAGATAAGGCGACCAAAACTGCACACAATAGTCAAGGTGTGGTCTCACCAAGGCCCTGTACAACTGCAGCAAGACATCCTTGCCTGTACTTGAATTCTCTCACTATGAAGACCAACATAACATTTGCCTTCTTAACCGCCTGCTGCACCTGCATGCTTACCTTCAGCGACTGGTGCACAAGGACACCCAGGTCTCGTTGCACTTCCCCTTTTCCCAATCTATTGCCATTCAGATAATAATCTGTCTTCCTGTTTTTGCCACCAAAGTGGATAACCTCGCATTTATCCACATTATACTGCATCTGCCATGCATCTGCCCAATCACCCAACCTGTCCAAATCATACTGGAGTTTCTCTGCATCTTCCTCACAGCACACATGCCCACCCAGCTTTGTGTCATCTGCAAACTTGGAGATATTACATCTAGTTCCCTCATCTAGATCATTAATATATATTTTGTGAATATCTGGGGTCCTAGCACTGATCCCTGCGGTACCCCACTAGTCACTGCCTGCCACTCGAAAAAAGACCTGTATATTCCAACTCTTTGCTTCCTGTCTGTCAAGCAGTTCTCTAACCAAGTCAGTACCTTACCCCCAATCCCATGTGCTTTAACTTTGTACGCCAATCTCTTATATGGGACCTTATCGAAAGCCTTCTGAAAGTCCAAATACACCACATCCACTGGTTCTCCCTTATCTATTCTACCAGTTACATCCTCAAAAAATTCCAGTAGATTAGTCAAGCATGATTTACCTTCTGTAAATCCATGTTGACTTTGTCCAATCCTGTCACTGTTTTCCAAGTGCTCTGCTATTACATCTTTTATAATGGACTCTAGCATTTTCCCAACTACCAATCTCAGGCTTACCGGTCTATAATTCCTGTTTTCTCTCTACCACCTTTTTTAAATAGTGGGGTTACATTAGCTACCCTCCAATCCATGGGAACTATTCCAGTGCCTATTGAATTTTGGAAGATGACCAGCAATGTATCTATTATTTCTAGGGCCACTTCCTTAACTACCCTAGGATGTAGATTATCAGGCCCTGGGGATTTATCGGCTTTCAATGCTGTCAATTTCCATAACACCATTTCCCTATAAATACTGATTTCATTCAATTCCTCCCTCTCATTAGACCCTATGTTCCCCAACATCTCTGGAAGGTTATTTGTGTCCTCCTTTGTGAAGGCAGCACCAAAGTATGTATTTAATTGGTCAGCCATTTCTTTGTTCCCCATTATAAATTCCCCTGGCTCTGACTGCAAGGGACCTATGCTTGACTTCACCAATCTTTTTCTCTTCACATATCTATAGAAGCTTTTACAGTCAGTTTTTATGCTCCCTGAAAGCTTACTGTCATATTCTATTTCACCTCTCTTAATTAATCCCTTTGTCCTCCTTTGCTGAATCCTAAACTGTTCCCACTCCTCAGGTTTTCTGCTTTTTCTAGCCAATTTATATGTCCTCTCCTTGGATCTTATGCTATCCCTAATTTCCCTTGTTAGCCACGGTTGAGTCGCCTTTTTGTTTTATTTTTATGTCAAACGGGGATGAACAAATTCTGTAGTTCATCCATGTGATCTTTACATGTTTGCCATTGCCTATCCACCATCAACCCTTTAAGTAACGTTCCCCAATCCATCCTAGCCAACTCGCGCCTCATATCATCGTAGTTTCCTTTATTTAAATTCAGGACCCTAGTCTCTGAGTCAACTACTTCACTCTCCATCTTAATGAAGAATTCTATCATATTATGATCGCTTCTCCCCAAGGGGCCTCACACAACAACATTGCTAATTAATCCTTTCTCATTACATAATACCCAGCCTAAGATGGCCTGATCTCTAGTTGGTTCCTCGACATATTGGTCCAGGAAACCATCCCATATACACTCTAGGAATTCCTCTTCCACAGTATTGTTACTAATTTGGTTAGCCCAATCTATATGTTGATTAAAGTCACCCGTGATAACTGCTGTACCCTTATTACACGCATCTCTAATTTCCCGTTTAATGCCATCTCCAACCTCAGCATTACTGTTTGGGGGTCTGTATACAACTCCCTCTAACGTTTTCTGCCCCTTGGTATTGCTCAGCTCTACCCATACAGAATCCACATCATCAGAGTTAATATCCTTCCTTACTATTGTGTTAATCTCCTCTTTAACCAGCAATGCTATCCCACCTCCTTTTCCTTTTTGCCTGTCCTTCCTGAATATTGAATACCCCTGGATGTGGAATTCCCAGCCTTGGTCACCCTGGAGCCATGTTTCCGTAATTCCAATTACATCATATCCATTTACATCTATTTGTGCAGCTAATTCATCCACCTTATTACGAATGTTCCTCGCATTAAGACACAAAGCCTTCTTGTCAAAGTGGGATTCCTTTCAGATGATGCCCAGTTGATTGGAGAGCTTTCCTGGAAACCTCTTCACGATAAAATTGGGCCCCTGGAAGACTTTGTTTGGAAATCATACAACGATCATGTTGTACAGAATTATGAGCTCTGTATTAACCTTTAGCCTATCCACCGGTCCAGAGAAATTGGTGTTTCCTTGGGTCAGCTCACACATTCTGACACTAAAAATAATGTTAAATTTTCAGTAATAAAGCTACGCAGCTAGAAGCAAAGCCTTTTGTTATTACAATGTTAATCCTATGGGCCTGAATTAGACATGTATTATACAAGTGTAACTCAAACTTAAAAAGTAAACACTTTCTCTGTCATTCATACTTTTCCACAATTATCTTCTTTGTCATTCTCTACCTACCCCTTTTTTTTACATTCTTAATTTTAATGTTACTATTTTCTACCTAATTTAACCTTTCCCATCTTTTCTAACCTTTTTTAAGTTTAGGAGCCTGGTGTGCCCATGAAGTGTGGAGTGCTGGAACTGCCGTCTGCTGCTAACCCCATGCCAGAATGTTTCAATATTCAGGTTGGGCGCCCGGGTCTATAGCCATGGAACAGGAGAGCCCAACGCACCAAGGAGACGGAACTCAGGGGGACAACCTGACGCTCCAAAGGAGAAAGTCCAAAACCTTAAACCTGACCAAACAAAAAAAAAACGTCTGGTAAAACTTTTCCTCAATCTGCAGGGCAACTCTTTAATGGTAATCGGTCCCACTGGGTCTATCAGGCTAGCTTCGAGTGGTGTTCCCAGGAAAACCTGAGACATTACCGCAGATTATCGGTTCCACGGCCAGCGAAGAAACACCTGCTCCCTCTGATTCGGGATTGCCGGGGCTGCTTAAATGGGGCCAAAATCAGGAAGATCTGGGTTGCATCCCAAATTGCTACTCCTCCACCACAAGAGTTCCAGAATTCCACTCTCCAGGACACAGAATTTCTGCCCTAAATTCTTCTGCTTACCTGGGTTTTTATTTCTCCTGGCTCCAACTGGCTGTTTTGGAGATGAACACAACCCATTTGCTGAAACCTGGCTTTAAAAGTTACTTTTCTACCCAATCAGAAATGGACGTGACGTGACCAGATAATTCTTCAATGTAATTATATGTGTCCAAACCAGGAAGAGAGCTGCTGAATGATTATAGTTGTCAGTAGTTATGTAGCCCAAGAATGCCTGGAGAAGCAAACTCATTTACAGCGTTTGAACAGATGACAACAGAATTGTAAAACAGTACATTGATAAAAGAGGCAGTGTATCTGCTGTACTCTTTGTTTTGTTCCCTTCAGGTCTCCATGTAGCATACACCATTCCCCAGCAGGCAGGACAGCAGGAAGGTCTTCTCCCAGCTTCTAGCAATTACCGCTTGTTAGGAATTGCGATAGAGCAACCTCAAACTCCTCCTCCAATACTTCATCCTAAGGGCAAGTTCTTGGCCCCTGAGTAGATTTAAGTCTTACATTGTTGTCTACTTGTGGGGGAAGGTGGATTACCATTTTATTTAAAAGGCCAACATGATCAGACTTAACCCCTTTCTTTATGTATCACACAACTTATAAAGAGCAATTCTCCATTGTAATACCCAACTAATTAGTGTTTTGTGAAGGTAAACAAGCTCTGGTGACAGGACAGGGGATCCTGTGAAACACACCAATCGGAAGCCATTCACATCTTCAAGTTGATTGTGAGTTATATTTTCATTTCTAAAGTGATCCTCAGCAAGCTTTACTGTGTTCTATGATTGCCTATAAAAGGACAACTGTGTCATTACACACTGTGTAAGGATCAAAATGAAGACTAGAGCAAAATTTGCATAGATCATGGTATTGCCTCAGATTTAGAGTCATGGGCTGGATTTTACCTTTCGGTGCGGCCTAGGGGCGGGACAGCTTCCTTCCAGGTTCCGATCCCGCCCCCAACAATGTCCGACGCACAGACGCTATTTTGCGTCAATTGGCCTTGTTAAGCCCGCCCTGTGGGCTTGCTGGCCAATTAGGAGAAAGCTGGTGTCAGATGATGTCAGTTGATGATGCGTCATCTGCCGGTTTTCTTAAAGGGGCCACGCTCAATTTTTTTTTGACAGGTGATTTTTCAGTGTTTGACAGCATTGAGGTGCTGCAAACACTGACATCACTGTACAAAGGTGAGCCCTTGCACCCAGGCTCACCAGAGACTCCCCCCTTAGGATAAAACAGATGGCAGCTGCAGGTGAGGTTACAGAAGCGATCTGTCACTGGTGAGAGAGGTTCTCCCAATGAGGTGGGACTACACAAACACTTCAAAACTTGTTACCTACAGAAAAGTCTAAATAAGTTAAAAATGATTTTCCCAACATTTTCTTACCTCTGAAACTCATCAGTGTACAGTTGGATCCTTCACACCACTTCTGCAGCTTTCATCAATGAAGAAACATTACAGTAGACCCACAGCATGCCACACTTACCCTAGTGTGGTGTCCAGACGTTGGGAAGCCCACAGTAGACCTGTCAAAATTACAAAAAGCCTTTTAACTGCCTGTTAACAACCTGTTAACAAGCAGTTAAGTGGCTATAATCCTCTTCCTGCCGCTAGCTGTCGGGTCCATGCGCAAATCGGGGCCCGACACCTGGGAAGATTGATTGAAGGCGGGTTGACAGCGGGTTTCTGACCCACTGTCAATCTTTGCGATTTTGCCAGATGTCCCGCCTCAAAACCCGCCCCCTATGCACCAGCAAAATTCTGGCCATAGAGTCATAATAGCACAGAAGGAGGCCTTTCATTAGGAATGTAGATATGTAGATTCAACTTCATTTGTTAAAAATCACAATTAAATGCCATTGTTATACAAGTGAGTGTATGCAGATATAATAGTTAAAGTGTATATAGAGTCATTTTTATTGTATATTCGGTACTTTCAGTGGGAATTCTGGCTGGAGAGTCTAGAACTTCAGGTCATAGTCTCAGGATAAGGGGTTGGTCATTTAGGACTGAGATGAGGGTTGTGACTCTTTGGAATTCTCTACCCCAGAGGGCTGTGAATGCTCAGTCATTGAGTATATTTAAGACAGAGATCAATAGTTTTTTTGGGGGGGGAATCAAGGGATATGGGGATAGTACAGGAAGGCGGAGTTTGAGGTCGAAGATCAGCCATGATCTTTGACGTAAGAAAACTACTAGGCACTTGGTCTAAGCGTTAAACAAAGCTTTAATCAACTGTTTTACAACATGGAGGTCTAGTTGTGTCCTTCACTAGTACCTGTTAAGAATGTTCTGCGCAAGCTGGGCCCGTGCCCGAGTATTTATACTCTCCCTGGACAGCATCACCCATAGGCCGCTCAGTATTATTTCATAAGTCTTTCTTTCATGACTTTCAGGCCATCTTAGGCTGGGTATTATGTAACAAGAAAGGATTAATTAGCATCTTGTTGTACGAGGCCCCTTGGGTCGGAGCGATCATAATATGATCGAATTCTTCATTAAGATGGAGAATGAAGTAGTTGACTCAGAGACAAGGGTCCTCAATTTAAATAAAGGAAACTACGATGGTCTGAGGAGCGAGTTGGGTAGGATTGATTGGGGAATGGCACTCAAAGGGTTGACAGTGGATAGGCAATGGCAAACATTCAAAGACCGAATGGATGAGCTACAGAATTTGTTCATCCCAGTTTGGCATAAAAATAAAACAAAAAAGGTGACTCAACCGTGGCTAACAAGGGAAATTAGGGATAGCATAAGATCCAAGGAGAGGACATATAAATTGGCTAGAAAAAGCAATAATCCTGAGGATTGGGAGCAGTTTAGGAGTCAACAAAGGAGGACAAAGGGATTAATTAAGAAAGGGAAAATAGAATATGAGAGTAAGCTAGCAGGAAACATAAAAACTGACTGTAAAAGCTTTTATAGATATGTGAAGAGAAAAAGATTGGTGAAGTCAAGCGTAGGTCCCTTACAGTCAGAATCAGGGGAATTTATAATGGGAAACAAGGAAATGGCAGACCAACTAAATACATACTTTGGTTCTGTCTTCACAAAGGAGGACACAAATAACCTCCCAGAGATGTCGGGGAACATAGGGTCTGATGAAAGGGAGGAACTAAAAGAAATCAGTATTTGTAGGGAAATGGTGTTAGGAAAATTGATGGGACTGAAGGCTGATAAATCCCCAGGGCCTGATGGTCTACATCCCAGGGTACTTAAGGAAGTGGCCTTAGAGATAGTAGATGCATTGCTGGTCATCTTCCAGAACTCGATCGACTCTGGAACGGTACCCATGGATTGGAGGGTAGCTAATGTTACCCCACTATTCAAAAAAGGTGGTAGAGAAAAAGCGGGGAATTATAGACCGGTAAACCTGACACCGGTAGTGGGGAAAATGCTGGAGTGTATTATAAAAGATGTAATAGCACAGCACTTGGAAAGCAGTGACAGGATCAGACAAAGTCAACATGGATTTACAAAAGGTAAATCATGCTTGACTAATCTACTGGAATTTTTTGAGGATGTAACTGGTAAAATAGATAAGGGAGAGCAAGTGGATGTGATGTATTCGGACTTTCAGAAGGCTTTCGATAAGGTCCCGCATAAGAGATTAGCGTGCAAAATTAAGGCACATGGGATTGGGGGCAAGGTATTGACTTGGATAGAGAACTGGTTGGCGGACAGAAAGCAAAGAGTTGGAATAAACGGGTCGTTTTCCGAGTGGCAGGCAGTGACTAGTGGGGTACCGCAAGGATCGGTCCTAGGACCCCAGCTGTTCACAATATATATTAATGATCTGGACGAGGGAATTGGATGTAATATCTCCAAATTTGCAGATGACACAAAGCTGGGTGGGAGGGTAAGCTGTGAGGAGGATGTCGTGAAACTCCAGTACGATTTGGACAGGTTGGGTGATTGGGCAGAAACATGGCAAATGCGTTATAATGTGGATAAATGTGAGGTTATCCACTTTGGTGGCAAAAACAGGAAGGCAGATTATTAATTGAATGGCAATAGATTGGGAGAAGGGGAAGTGCAAAGAGACCTGGGTGTTATTGTGCACCAGTCGCTGAAGGTAAGCATGCAGGTGCAGCAGGCAGTTAAGAAGGCAAATGGTATGCTGGCCTTTGTAGCAAGAGGGTTCGAGTACAGGAACAAGGATGTCTTGCTACGGTTGTACAGGGCCTTGGTGAGACCGCACCTTGAGTATTGTGTGCAGTTTTGGTCACCTTACCTGAGGAAGGACGTTCTTGCCATGGAGGGAGTGCAGCGAAGATTCACCAGGCTGATACCTGGGATGGCAGGAATGATGTATGAGGAGAGATTGTGTCGATTGGGCTTATACTCACTGGGGTTTAGAAGATTGAGAGGGGATCTCATCGAAACCTATAAAATTCTGTCAGGTCTGGACAGACAAATGCAGGAAGGATGTTTCGGATGGCCAGGGAGTCCAGAACCAGGGGTCATAGTCTAAGGATAAGGGGTAAGCCATTTAGGACTGAAATGAGGAGGAACTTCTTCACCCAGAGAGTGGTGAACCTGTGGAATTCTCTGCCACAGAGGGCGGTGGAGGCCAGTTCATTAAATATATTCAAGAAAGAGTTGGATATATTTCTTGAGGCTAAAGGGATCAAGGGATATGGGGAGAAGGCAGGGACAGGGTACTGAATTTGGATGATCAGCCATGATCTCGTTGAATGGCGGAGCAGGCTCGAAGGGCCGAATGGCCTACACCTGCTCCTATCTTCTATGTTTCTATGTTTCTATGAATGACTGATTCATGTCAATCTTACTAAATGGTGGAGTAGACTCGATGGGTCAAACTCTTGCCCCTATTTATTGTGATTTTATGTTCTTAATTCCTTGTACGTAGATACATCTAATGTAAATAAACTGTCTACCAAAAACAAATTAAGTGTATTTTATGAAGCCAGAGAATGAGAATTGTTACTTATTACAGCTGCCAGAATAAAAACAAATATAATAATCATCGCAACAAATTAATAACATACGTTCAATCAAACAGGCATCTCCGAAACCATCAAGTACTGCTTGCTGGGCATCTCTCCTGAAGATATTCGAGGCTCAGCAAGCAAGGAACTGGTTCACGCCCTCCTTTATATGGCTAAGAAATGTATTTGACTGCACTGGCTCCAAGCCAAACATCTTCAGTTCAGTTTATGACTCTGGTTACGATGAGATAGTCTAGCAATAGAAAAGATACCATTGTCTTTGATTGGGCCTAGACTTACTTGAAAAGCTTTGTGAGCCTCTGGTTAATTTCTTTAATAGTTCTTAATTGATGACCCAAATTTAAGATAATTTAACTTAGGTTTGGGAGGGGGTTGGGAATGAAGAGTTTCCTCTTTTACAATATTAATGAAGAAAACTCAGTACTTATCTACATCTAGATGGGTAGCTGTCATTAATGTTACCCTGACTATTTCATTGACAGTAAATAGCACACATCACAACACAACTGGCTGAGTCTGGCATCAATGAGGGCTAGTAAAACTGAAGTCAATGGGAATCAGGGGTAAAATGCTCCACTGGCTGGAGTCATATCTAGCACAAAGGTAGATGATTGTGGTGGTTGAAGGTCAATCATCACAGCCCCAGGACATTGCTGCAGGAGTTCCTCAGGGCAGTGTCCTAGGCCCAACCATCTTCAGCTGCTTCATCAATGACCTTCCCTCCAACATAAGGTCGGAAATGGGGATGTTCGCTGATGACTGCACAGTGTTCAGCGACATTCACAACTCCTCAGATAATGAAGCAGTCCATGCCCGCATGCAGCAAGACCTGGACGACATTCAGGCTTGGGCTGATAAGTGGCAGGTAACATTCGCGCCACAGAAGTGCCAGGCAATGACTATCTCCAACAAGCAAAAGTCTAACCACCTCCCCTTGACATTCAATGGCATTACCATCGCTGAATCCCCCACTATCAACATCCTGGGGGTCACAATTAACCAGATACTTAACTGGACCAGCCACATAAATACTGTGGCAACAAGAGCAGGTCAGAGGCTAGGTATTCTGTGGCGAGTGTCTCACCTCCTGACTCCCCAAAGCCTTTCCACCATCTACAAGACACAAGTAAGGAGTGTGATGGAATACTCTCCACTTGCCTGGATGAGTGCAGCTCCAACAACACTCAAGAAGCTCGACACCATCCAGGACAAAGCAGCCCGCTCGATTGGCACCCCATTCACCACCTTAAGCATTCACTCCCTCCACCACCGGCGTACCATGGCTGCAGTGAGTACCATCTACAAGATGCACTGCAGCAATTCACCAAGGCTTCTTCGGCAGCACCTCCCAAACCCGCGACCTCTTCCACCTAGAAGGACAAGGGCAGCAGGCGCATGGGAACACCACCACCTCCAATTCCCCTCCAAGTCACACACCATCCTGACTTAGAAGTATATCGCCGATCCTTCATCGTCGCTGGGTCAAAATCCTGGAACTCCCAACCTAGCAGCACTGTGGGAGTACCTTCACCACACAGACTGCAGCGGTTCAAGAAGGTGGCTCACCACCACCTTCTCAAGGGCAACTGGGGATGGGCAATAAATGCTGGCCTTGCCAGCGACGCCCAGATCACATAAGCAAATTTTAAAAAACTCTTAACACTGAAAATTAAACTAACCTGGTCAACCACGGTACCATCTCCCTGCAGCCTGCCTCAAACAACTTAAGTAAATTACTTTAAAATTACTTACTACCAGACTTGCATTTTATTAATTTAATGTACCTACAGTGGCTGAACATTTTTATGGTTTATATCGTTCCTTAATTGAAAAGATTATGACGACTTTGATTCATGTATCTATAGGACAAAGAAAAGAAAAAGAGAGCTTTACATGCCTTTAAGTGGAAGCTAGATAAGAACATGAGGGAGACAGGAATAGAATGATATGCTGATAGGGTGAGATGAAGTAAGGTGGGAGGAGGCTCGTGTGGAGTCTAAACACCGGCATAGACCTGTTAGGCCAAATTGATTGTTTCTGTGCTGTAAAATTCTCTGTAATTCTATGTAACTTTCTTTAGGGGCTGATTTTCATCTACTAGTGTAAGCCTCTCCTCATATGACCACCCCCTCATTCCCGGGATTAACCGAGTGAACCTTCTTTGTACTGACTCGAGAGCAAGTATGTCTTTTCTTAAGTATGGACACCAAAACTGTATGCAGTATTCCAGGTGCGGTCTCACCAATACCTTGTATAACTGCAGCAATACCTCCCTGTTTTTATATTCTATCCCCCTAGCAATAAAAGCCAACATTCCATTGGCCTTCTTGATCACTTGCTGCACCTGCATACTAACTTTTTGAGTTTCGTGCACCAGGACCCCCAGATCCCTTTGTACTACAGTACTTTCCAGTTTCTTGCCATTAAGATAATAACTTGCTCTATGATTTTTCCTGCCAAAGTGCATAACCTCACACTTTCCAGTATTGTATTCCATCTGCCAAATCTCTGCCCACTTACTTAGCCTGTCTATGTCACTTTGCAGGTTTTTTATGTCCTCCTCACTCACTACTTTCCCTCCCATCTTTGTATCATCTGCAAACTTTGATATGTTACACTCGGTCCCCTCCTCCAAATCGTTAATACAGATTATAAAGAGTTGGGGACCCAGCACTGACCCCTGCGGAACACCACTAGTTACTGATTGCCAGTCTGAGAATGAACCATTTATCCCAACTCTCTGCTTTCTGTTAGATAGCCAATTCTCCACCCACGCCAGAATATTACCCCCAATCCCGTGACTTTTTATCGTGAGCAATAATCTTTTGTGTGGCACCTTGTCAAATGCCTTTTGGAAGTCTAAATACACTACGTCCACTGGTTCTCCTTTATCCACCCTGTATGTTACTTCCTCAAAGAACTCAAGCAAATTTGTCAAACATGACTTACCCTTCATGAAACCATGCTGAGTTTGTCCTATTAAATTATGTTTATCCAAATGTCCCGTTACTGTCTCCTTAATAATGGACTCTAACATTTTACCAACCACAGATGTTAGGCTAACAGGTCTATAGTTTCCAGCCTTCTGCCTACTACCCTTTTTAAATAAGGGTGTTACATTAGCAGTTTTCCAATCTGCCGGGACCTTTGCTGAGTCCAGGGAGTTTTGGAAAATTATTACCAATGCATCCACAATCCCTACCACCACTTCCCTCAAGACCCTAGGATGTAAGCCATCAGGTCCAGGGGATTTATCCGGCTTAAGTCCCATTATTTTACCAAGTACCACTTCTTTAGTGATTTTAATCGTATTTAGCTCCTCTCCCCCTAGAGCCCCCTGTTTGTCCAGTGTTGGGATATTCTTAGTGTCCTCTACCGTAAAGACTGATACAAAATATTTGTTCAGCGTTATTGCCATCTCCATGTTTCCCACCATTAATAATCCCAGTCTCATCCTCTAAGGGACCAACATTTACTTTAGCCACCCTTTTTCTTTTTATATAACTATAGAAACTTTTGCTATCCGTTTTTATATTCTTTGCTACTTTACTTTCATAATCTATCTTCCCTTTCTTAATCATCTTTTTGTTATTTTTTGCTGTCTTTTAAAGACTTCCCAATCTTCTATCTTCCCACTAGATTTGGCTACCTTATATGCCCTTGTTTTTAGTCGGATACTATCCTTAATTTCTTTACTTAGCCACGGATGGCTATCTTTTCTTTTACACCCTTTTTTCCTCAGTGGAATATATTTTTTTTGGAAGTTGTAAAATAACTCCTTAAATGTACACCACTGATCATGTACCGTCTTACCCTTTAATCTATTTTCCCAGTCCACTCTAATCAATTCCGCTCTCATACCTTCATAGTCTCCTTTATTCAAGCTCAGCACGCTTGTTTGAGATCCAACCTTCTCATCCTCTACTTGAATATGGAATTCAACCATGTTATGGTCACTCATTCCAAGGGGATCCTTTACTAGGACATTTTTAATTAATCCTGTCTCATTACACAGGACCAAATCTAAGGTTGCTTGCCCCCTGGTCGGTTCAGTTACATACTGCTCAAGAAACCCATCCCTAATACACTCAATGAACTCATCCTCAAGGCTGCTCTGCCCAGTTTGATTTGTTCAGTTAATATGATAGTTAAAATCCCCCATAATTATAGCTGTTCCCTTATTACAAGCCTCAACTATTTCCTGATTAATACTCCGTCCAACAGAGTTGCAACTGTTCGGAGGCCTATATTCCCTGGGGTCAGTCTATTTTTGATACACAAAAGTGATACATTTTGGTAGGAGGAACAAGAAGAGGCAATATAAACTAAAGTGACTTTAATCGACATATAGATTGGGCTAACCAAATTAGTAACAATACTTTGGAGGAGGAATTCCTAGAGCGTATACGAGATGGTTTCCTGGACAAATAGGTCAAGGAACCAACTACAGATCAGGCCATCTTAGGCTGGGTATTATGTAATGCGAAAGGATTAATTAGCAATCTTGTTGTGCGAGGCCCCTTGGGGAGGATCGATCATAATATGATGGAATTCTTCATTAAGATGGAGAGTGAAATAGTTGACTCAGAGACTAGGGTCCTGAATTTAAATAAAGGAAACTATGATGGTATGAGGTGCGAGTTGGCTAGGATGCATTGGGGAATGTTACTTAAAGGGTTGACGGTGGATAGGCAATGGCAAACATTTAAAGATCGCATGGATGAACTACCGAATTTGTTCATCCCTGTTTGGCACAAAAATAAAATTAAAAAGGTGACTCAACCGTGGCTAACAAGGGAAATTAGGGATAGCATAAGATCCAAGGAGAGGACATATAAATTGGCCAGAAAAAGCAGAAAACCTGAGGAGTGGGAGCAGTTTAGGATTCAGCAAAGGAGGACAAAGGGATTAATTAAGAGGGGGAAAATATAATATGACAGTAAGCTTGCAGGGAGCATAAAAACTGACTGTAAAAGCTTCTATAGATATGTGAAGAGAAAAAGATTGGTGAAGTCAAGCGTAGGTCCCTTGCAGTCAGAGTCAGGGGAATTTATAATGGGCAACAAAGAAATGGCAGACCAATTAAATACATACTTTGGTTCTGTCTTCACAAAGGAGGACACAAATAACCTTCCAGAGATGTCGGGGAACATAGTGTCTAATCAGAGGGAGGAATTGAATGAAATCAGTATTTGTAGAGAAATGCTGTTAGGGAAATAGATGACATTGAAGGCTGATAAATCCCCAGGGCCAGATAATCTACATCCTAGGGTACTTAAGGAAGTGGCCCTAGAAATAGTAGATGCATTGCTGGTCATCTTCCAAAATTCTACAGACTCTGGAATAGTTCCCATGGATTGGATGGTAGCTAATGTAACCCCACTATTTAAAAAAGGTGGTAGAGAGAAAACAGGGAATTATAAAGGTGGTAGAGAGAAAACAGTACGCCTGACATCGGTAGTGGGGAAAATGTTAGAGTCCATTATAAAAGATATAATAGCAGAGCACTTGGAAAACAGTGACAGGATCGGATAAAGTCAATATGGATTTACAAAAGGTAAATCATGCTTGACTAATCTACTGGAATTTTTTGAGGATGTAACTGGTAGAATAGATAAGGGAGAACCAGTGGATGTGGTGTATTTGGACTTTCAGAAGGCTTTCGATAAGGTCCCGCATAAGAGATTGGCGTGCAAAGTTAAAGCACATGGGATTGGGGGTAAGGTACTGACTTGGATAGAGAACTGGTTGGCAGACAGGAAGCAAAGAGTTGGAATAAATGGGTCTTTTTCCAAGTGGCAGGCAGTGACTAGTGCGGTACCGCAGGGATTGGTGCTAGGACCCCAGCTATTCACAATATATATTAATGATCTAGACGAGGGAACTAGATGTAATATCTCCAAGTTTGCAGACGACACAAAGCTGGGTGGGCATGTCTGCTGTGAGGAGGATGCCGAGAAACTCCAGTATGATTTGGACAGGTTGGGTGATTGGGCAGATGCATGGCAGATGCAGTATAATGTGGATACATGCGAGGTTATCCACTTTGGTGGCAAAAACAGGAAGACAGATTATTATCTGAACGGCAATAGATTGGGAAAAGGGGAAGTGCAACGAGACCTGACTGTCCTTGTGCACCAGTCGCTGAAGGTAAGCATGCAGGTGCAGCAGGCGGTTAAGAAGGCAAATGGTATGTTGGCCTTCATAGCAAGAGGATTCGAGTACAGGAGCAAGGACCTCTTGCTGCAGTTGTACAGGGACTTGGTGAGACCACACCTTGAGTGTTGTGTGCAGTTTTGGACGCCTTATGTAATATATGTACCTTTAAGGGAGAGAACTACTTTTTACAGCTCCTGTATACTGTAGTACCAGCAGTGACCACACCTGTATATAAACCCTGAGTAGTGATCTGTACAATTAGTTCTAGAGTAACCCTCATTCAGTAAACACCCGTTGTACCGTTTCTCCTGCAGTCTGTGTCTTATTATACACAGACACAACATTGGCGACGAGCAGATTCGAGCCTACCTGCAACTCTGCATCACCTCACAGGGATTCGCTCCTGGAGAACAGTGGAAGGAGGTCGAGTCCAGAAGCATGGGCGTCGACCACGGGCAATCGCCCAGTCATCCAGCGGAGATTTGAGCATCGCAGGGTTAGGCTGTCGAGAGCCAGGCTTGGCTTTCCAGTCACGGTGGTCCAGCGAAATGGGCTGGCAACAGGTACTGCGCAGACCCTTCCCGGACAGCGACGGGCTAGAGCCCGACCGGACGTCCCAGAAAGAGGCCGAGCAGCGTCGACCGGGGAGAGAGAGAGGGCAGAGCGCACAGGGCGCAGCCGGTGTTCAGGACCGAGCGGCATCAACGGGGGAGAGAGGCGAGAGAGAGCAGAGCACAGCCGGTGTTCAAGGGCCGAGCAGCGTCAACGGGGGAGAGAGGCGCGCAGGAAAACGCGCAGAGCGCAGCCAGTGTTCAAGGGCCAAGCAGCGTCAACGGGGGAGAGAGGCGCGCAGGGAAACGCGAGGCGCTGCCATTGCCACGAGGACCGCAGAGAGTGGCATTGGCAGCAGCGCAGGAGCAGCGCACGAAACCCACAGGGCATCGCCATTTGCCACGAGGACCGCCAAGAGCGGCGTTGGCAGCAGCGCGGGAGACGCCATTTTAAGTCGCAGCAGGGAAGAAAGGAAAGCGCGGGAGACGCCATTTTAAGCCGCAGCGGGGAAGAAAGGAAAGCGCGGGAGATGCCATTTTAAGCCAGTCTAACCACACCCAAAAATGCAGAAGAGTGGCAGTATCACAGCGTTCGACAATGAAGTCGAAGATTGGACGACATATGTCGAACGCATAGAAGTCTACTGCAAGGCGAATGAAGCGCCAGATGACAAGAAAGCGCTGGTATTGTTGAATTCAATGGGTGCAAAAACGTATGGCTTACTACAAAACCTAGTAACCCCAGAGAAGCCAGTAGAAAAGGATTTTGAAAACATAGTGTCAATCCTACAGGACCACTTAAACACCACACCGCTGCTGATAGCAGAAAGATTTAAGTTTCACAAAAGGAACCAGCATAAAGATGAAAGTAATGCTGAGTATTTAACGGAACTGCGCAAGCTATCGAAACACTGCCAGTTTGGAACGGGACTAGCAGATACTTTAAGGGACAAGTTTGTGTGTGGGCTTCAAAGTGAAGGAACCCAGAAACGGCTTCTATCAGAAAAGGATCTTACGCTGGACAAGGCTTTCAGCATTGCAGTATCACACGAAGCAGCAGCACGGGGCGCTGCAGAGATACAACGGAGACCGCAAGAATATGGCACAAATGAAACGTCATACGGAACAGTGAAGTGCTATCGCTGCGGCAGAACAACACACAACCATAATGATTGCTGGTTCAAGGACAAAGTGTGCAGGCAGTGTGGAAAAATAGGACACATAGCAAGAGTCTGCAGGTCGGGAAAGAAAACCAGCAGCAAGAAATCTCCACAGGAGAAGTACAAGAAGGTATATAAGGTGACGGAGAGTAGTTCAGACGAACAGAAAAGTGATACAGACTCCGGAAACAAGGAGCTGGGTTGTCTGAAACTACATAATGTGATCAAAACGGAGGATCACCAAACTATCTGGGTCACGCTCAAGATAGGAGTCCAAGTGAAAATGGAATTGGACACAGGATCAGCCCTAACAGTCATAAACTGAAGGGACTACAAGCGGCTATTATACCCTTGAGAGATACAAAGATTGTCTTGAAGACGTACACAGGGCAAAAAGTCTACCCCAAAGGAAAAATAAGGGTGAACGTTATATATAACGGCAAGGAAACACCAAAAATGGACCTATATGTATTGCCAGATGGAGGACCACCACTACTAGGACATGAATGGATCTGGAAGATACAGCTAGATTGGCATTCCATACAAGCACTGACTGTAGATGCCAAAAAGGATGACGACGTCACACCTGGACGACTGTCAAAAATGCTAACTGACGCACAAGAAGTGTTCCAGCAGGGACTTGGAACACTAAAAGGCATAACAGCGATGAGCAAAATAGAGGAAAATGCAAGCACAAAGTTTTTTAAGGCCAGACCGGTACCTTATGCGATCCGCCCAGCCGTCGAAGCAGAACTGGAAGGTTTGGAACGTTCAGGAGTACTGTCCAAAGTGGACTGGAGCGAGTGGGCTACACCCATCGTTCCTGTAATGAAGAGGTCGTTGAGTAATACGCCTGGGGAAACAAAGAAGGTTCGCATCTGTGGGGACTTTAAGGTGACAGTGAACCCAGTCCTTCACACTGTACAATATCCGCTTCCGCGGATTGAAGATATTTTCGCCTCGCTATCTGGAGGGAAACACTTCACTAAGATTGATCTGGCCCAGGCGTACCTGCAAATGGAGGTAGAAGAAGCCTCGAAACAGTACCTCACGATCAACACTCATAAAGGTCTCTACCAATACAACCGGCTGGTGTTCGGGGTAGCATCAGCTCCGGCTATTTGGCAAAGGGCAATGGAACAAGTCCTGCAAGGGATTCCAGGGACCCAGTGTTATTTGGACGACATCCTGGTCACGGGCGAAAATGACAGTGATCACCTCGCCAACCTGGAGCAGGTGCTCACTAGATTGAAGGAATATGGGCTCTGAGCTAATCGCCACAAATGCGAGTTTTTCCAGAAGCAGATCTTGTATTGTGGCCTCGTTATTGATAAAAAGGGGTTACATAAGTCCACTGAAAAGATTGAGGTAGTAGTCAAGGCTCCAGCACCGGAAAATGTGTCACAACTGAGGTCGTTCCTCGGGCTGGTGGACTACTACCATAAGTTCTTGCTGAATTTGTCTACAGTACTACACCCACTGAACACCCTACTGCAAACGGGGGTACCATGGAAGTGGAGTGACGAATGTAAACGAGCTTTCCAGAAGAGCAAAGCATTGATCACATCAAAAGAGGTGTTGGCTCATTTCAACCCAGCACAACCAATTCGGTTGGCGTGTGATGCATCACCCTATGGCATTGGAGTGGTGCTGTCGCACAAATTCCCGGACGGCTCGGAGAGGCCAGTAGCCCTTGCGTCTCGGTCACTAACCTCAGCCGAGCGTAACTACACCCAGATTGACAGGGACGCCCTCAGCCTAGTGTGGGGAGTGAAAAAGTTCAATCACTATCTGCACGGGCAGAAGTTCACCCTGCTGAGTGACCACCAACCACTTGTCTCCATCTTTAATCCAAAGAAGGGCGTTCCGGTGATGACTGCGCAACGGCTACAAAGATGGTCCCTTTTTCTAGGGGCGCACCAATATGAAATCGAGTATAAGGGCACGAAACAGCATGGAAACGCTGATGGGCTATCACGCCTGCCACTGCCTACTGCGGAGGAAGCACCAGCAGTGGATCCTGTCGAAATATTTCATTCGACTACAATTGAATGCTTGCCAGTAACTAACGCTGGTATAGAGAAGGAGACCCGAAATGACCCGACACTGTCTCAGGTATATGATTTGACAGTGAAGGGATGGCCAGCACATGGCGACTCACTGTTGCCAGCATTCTCATCCAGAAGAGAACAGCTGTCAGTATGCCAGGGGACCTTGATGTGTGGATCCCGAGTGGTAATTCCACCCAAGTTAAGGGAGAGAGTGCTCAATGAGCTTCACGAAGGTCATCTGGGAGGGGTGAAAATGAAAAGCCTTGCTAGGGCTTATGTGTGGTGGCCGGCGGTCGATCAGCAAATCGAGGACCTGACAAAGAGCTGCTCAGGATGCCAGAAGGTCCAAAATGCACTACCACATGCCCCTCTACACCCATGGGAGTGGCCCACATCTCCATGGCAACGGGTGCATATTGATTTTGCTGGTCCATTCATGGACTCAATGTTTTTAATAGCCGTGGATACGCACTCGAAATGGCCTGAGGTGATCAAAATGTCCTCCACCACCACGGAGAAAACTATTGCAGTCCTACGGACCATTTTTGCCAGGAACGGCTTGCCAGAGCAGATTTGCTCTGATAACGAACCACAGTTTGTGTCCGAAGAGTTTCGAAGATTTATGAAAAGGAATGGGGTAAGGCATTACACATCCGCCCCGTATCATCCAGCCACAAATGGATTGGCTGAGAGGTTCGTACAAACCTTTAAAATATCAGTAAAGGCCATGTGCAATGACGACATTCCACTGCAGCATAAGGTGGACAATTTCCTGTTAGCCTACAGAAATGCGACACATGCAGTCACCAACCAGGCCCCGGCCATGATGTTCTTTAACCGAAGGTTGAGATCTCGTCTGGATTTGCTCAGACCAAATGTACGAAGAGATGTTGAGAATAAGCAATTCCAGCACATCAATGAGAAGCCGACAAGGAGCTTCAATGTAGGGCAACCAGTCTTGGCCCACGACTACCGAACAGAGAAATGGCAACCAGGAACGATATGCACACAGCAGGGGCCATTAATGTACACAGTGGATGTTGGGGAGAACATTGTGAGACGCCATGCTGACCAGATCCTAGAGTCACAGGAACGAGTCAACCCCATGTCTCGGCCATACGTACCTGGTGAGGAACCCGACGTACAGGTCGCAGCTACCTTAGAAACAATAGCATTGGAAGCTGATGAATCAACTGACGACAGGGTGCTAGAATCGCTTCCGCACCAAGAGCGAGACACTCGGGAAAGGCGTTATCCAGAAAGAATCAGGAAGCCTCCCCAAAGACTGAATTTATAAATAGACTATTTTCAGCTAATGTTGCATGTTAAAAGTGTTAATTGTAATTAGTTTGATATTTAATTGTTAAATGAGTGTTATGGTACTGTTAATCTAAAAGGGAGGAATTGTAATGTATGTACCTTTAAGGGAGAGAACTACTTTTTACAGCTCCTGTATACTGTAGTACCGGCAGTGACCACACCTGTATATAAACCCTGAGTAGTGATCTGTACAGTTAGTTCTAGAGTAACCCTCATTCAGTAAACACCTGTTGTACCGTTTCTCCTGCAGTCTGTGTCTTATTATACACAGACACAACACCTTACCTGAGGAAGGATGTTCTTGCCATGGTGGGAGTGCAGCGAAGATTCACCAGACTGATACCTGGGATGGCAGGAATGACGTATGAGGAGAGATTGGGTCGTTTAGGCTTATATTCGCTAGAGTTTAGAAGAATGAGAGGGGATCTCATTAAAACTTATAAAATTCTAACAGGACTAGACAGACTAGATGCAGGAAGGATGTTCCCGATGGTGGAGGAGTCCAGAACCAGGGGCCACAGTCTAAGGATAAGGGGTAAGCCATTTAGGACTGAGATGAGGAGGAATTTCTTTACCCAGAGAGTGGTGAACCTGTGGAATTCTCTACCACAGAAGGCAGTTGAGGCCAACTTATTAAATATATTCAAGAAGGAGTTAGATATCTTTCTTAAGGCTAAGGGGATCAAGGGATATGAGGAGAAAGCAGGGACAGGGTACTGAATTTGGATGATCAGCCATGATCTCATTAAATGGCGGTACAGACGCGAGGGGCCGAATAGCCTACTCCTGCTCCTATCTTCTATATTTCTATCTTTCTAATTCCATTTTTTGGTCATAATTTATTATGAGGTAGATATTTGACATGCCATCCAGGGGTAAACTGGCTTTGTATGGTGGTAACTTTTACAGCTAGAGGTAGAGAGGTCTGGGCAGTGGTCGAGCTTGGTTGCAGTAGCTGGAATATCTCTCCTATTGGCTCTTTGAGGAAGTACCCTCTTCTCATGCAGAACTCCTCGCTGAGATTTTTATACAATCTGTATGACCTGTAAATGTTTGGGGTGGGGTGGGGTGGTGAGGGTGGTATTGTGGGGTGCGTCCTCCTCAAATACTATTTCACTCTCCTTTCCTCCAACCTTTACTGTTCCAGTCCATCCATTAAGATAGTAAACAAGGAAATGTCCATTGGTATAACCATAATTCTTACTCAGAACCTCTGACTTTGGGTGGGGGGGATATCATTTTCTAGGTACTTCTAAGTAAGCCTAAAACGCACATTGCTAGTGCGTAAAGAAAGACTGATATTTATATAGCGCCTTTCACAACATCCCAAAGTGCTTTACAGCCAATGAAGATATTTGTTTGAAGTGTAGTCACTGTTGTAGTGAACGCGGCGGACAGTTTGCACACAGCTAGGTCCCACAAACAGCAATCTGATGGTAACTAGATAATCTGTTTTTTTGTAGGTGTTGGTTGAGGGATAAATATTGGTCAGGACACTCGAGGCGCTCGAGCTGCGGGTGGATGAATTTTGGAGCATACGCGATGCTGAGAGGCTCGTGGATAGCACGTTTAGCGAGTTGTTCACGCCTCAGGGTAGGGCAGCACAGGGGGTGACCATCAGGCGGAGCAACAAAGGCAGGCAGGCAGGTAGTGCAGGGAACCCCTGCGGACATCCCCCTTTCAAACAAGTATACCGCTTTGGATACTGTTGAGGGGGATGACTCACCAGGGGAAGGCAGCAGCAGCCAACTTCCTGGCACTGGCGGTGCTCCTGCTGCCCAGGAAGGGGGGAAAAAGAGTGGGAGAGCAATAGTGGTAGGGGATTCTATAGTAAGGGGAACAGATAGGCGTTTCTGTGGCCGTAGACGTGAATCCAGGATGGTTTGTTGCCTCCCTGGTGCCAGGGTCAAGGATGTCACTGAGCGGCTGCAGGGCATTCTGGAGGGGGAGGGTGAACAGCCAGTGGTCGTGGTCCACATTGGTACCAACGACATAGGTAAAAAGAGGGATGAGGTCCTGCAGCAAGAATTTAGGGAGCTAGGTGAAGGATTAAAGAGCAGGACCTCAAGGGTTGTAATCTCTGGATTACTCCCGGTGCCACGTGCTAGTAAGTGTAGGAATAGGAAGATAGAACAGATGAATGCGTGGCTAAAGGGATGGTGCAGGGGGGAGGGCTTTAGTTTCCTGGATCACTGGGTCTGCTTCTGGGAAAGGTGGGACTTGTACAAGTCGGACGGTTTACACCTGAACCAGAGGGGAACCAATATCCTTGCGGGGAGGTTTGCTAGCACTGCTGGGGGGGGTTTAAACTAACTTGGCAGGGGGATGGGGTACAGAGTGGAGCTATAGTAGGGGGTGATTTACAGCCAAATACAGAGGGAAAAACAAGTCAGCTGGGAAGGCAAAGCAAATATGTGAAGGCAAAAGAGAATATGGCAGGGCTGGAAGGCATTTATTTTAATGCAAGGAGTCTTGCAAATAAGGTGGATGAACTGAAGTTGTTGTTGAACACATGGGAGTACGATATTGTTGCTATCACGGAGACATGGTTGAGGGAGGGTCAGGACTGGCAGCTCAATATTCCAGGGTATAGAATCTTCAGGCGAGACAGAGGGGGGTGTAAAAGGGGAGGGGGTGTTGCAATATTAATTAAGGAGTCAATTACTGCTGTAAGGAGGGATGATATATTAGCGGGTTCCTCTAATGAGGCCATATGGGTAGAACTTAAAAACAAAAAGGGGGCAAGCACTTTGCTGGGAGTGTACTATAGGCCCCCAAACAGTCAGGGGGAGATAGAGGAACAGATATGTAGGCAAATCTCAGAAAAGTGCGAAAATAATAGGGTAATAATAGTGGGGGATTTCAACTTCCCCAATATAAATTGGGATAGTCAGAGTGTGAAAGGCTTAGAGGGTGCAGAATTCTTAAAGTGCATCCAGGAGAGCTTTTTGAGCCAACATGTAGAAAGTCCTACAAGAGAGGGGGCGGTACTGGACCTAATTCTGGGGAATGTAGCCGGGCAAGTGGTGGAAGTGTCAGTAGGAGAGCATTTTGGCGACAGTGACCACAATTCGGTGAGATTTAAGGTGGTCATGGAAAAAGACAAAGACGGCCCGGAAATAAGGGTTCTAAATTGGGGGAAGGCCGATTTTAATATGATAAGGCAGGATCTGGCCAAATTGGACTGGGAGCAGCTACTTATAGGAAAATCCGCATCAAAACAGTGGGAGACTTTCAGAAGGGAAATAGAGAGAGTACAACGCCAACATGTTCCTGTAAAGGTCAAGGGTGGGACCAACAAGCAAAGGGAACCTTGGATGACAAGGGATATACAAAAATGCATTAGAAATAAAAGGGGGGCTTTTGGCAGTTACAAAAGACTAAAGACGGAAGAAGCCCTAGAGGAGTATAAAAAATGCAGGGGCATACTTAAAAAAGAAATTAGGAGGGCGAGGAGGGGCCATGAAATAACACTGGCGAGCAAAATAAAGGAAAATCCTAAGATGTTTTATAAGTATATTAAGGGCAAGAGGATAACCAGGGAAAGGGTAGGGCCCATTAGGGACCAAAGTGGCAATCTGTGTGTAGAGCCAGATGATGTAGGTGGGGTTTTAAATGAATTTTTTGCATCTGTGTTCACTATGGAGAAAGACGATGCAGACATAGAAATCGGGCAAGGGGGCTGTGACATACTTGAACATATTAGCATCGAGAGGGAGGAGGTGCTAGCGGTTTTAGCAGGCCAAAAAGTGGATAAATCCCCAGGCCCAGACGAGATGTATCCCAGGCTGCTGTGGGAGGCAAAGGAGGAGATTGCAGGGGCTCTGACACAAATTTTCAGAACCTCTCTGGCCACAGGGGATGTACCAGAGGACTGGAGAACAGCTAACGTAGTACCATTATTCAAGAAGGGTAGCAGGGATAAACCAGGGAATTACAGGCCAGTGAGCCTAACATCTGTGGTAGGGAAATTATTGGAAAAAATTCTGAGGGACAAAATTAGTCTCCACTTGGAGAGGCAAGGATTAATCGGGGATAGTCAGCATGGCTTTGTCAAGGGTAAATCATGTCTGACAAATCTGATTGAATTTTTCGAGGGGGTGACTAGGGGGGTGGATGAGGGAAATGCTGTGGATGTGGTTTACATGGACTTCAGTAAAGCTTTTGACAAAGTCCCGCATAGGAGACTGGTCAAGAAGGTAAGAGCCCATGGGATCCAGGGTGCCTTGGCGCGTTGGATCATAAACTGGCTGAGTGGCAGGAGGCAGAGGGTGATGGTCGAAGGTTGCTTTTGTGACTGGAAGCCTGTGTCCAGTGGGGTACCTCAGGGATCGGTGCTGGGTCCCTTGTTGTTTGTGATCTACATAAATGATTTGGATGAGAATGTAAAAGGTATGATCAGTAAGTTCGCAGATGACACGAAAATTGGTGGGGTGGTAAATTGTGAGGAGGAAAGCCTCAGGCTACAGGACGATATAAACGGGTTGGTCAGATGGGCGGAAAAGTGGCAAATGGAATTTAACCCTGAAAAGTGCGAGGTGATGCATTTTGGACGGACAAATAAGGCAAGGGAATACACAATGAGTGGTAGGACCCTAGGAAGTACAGAGGGTCAGAGGGACCTTGGTGTACATGTACATAGATCCCTGAAGGCAGCGGAACAGGTAGATAAGGTGGTTAAAAAGGCATATGGGATACTTGCCTTCATTAGCCGAGGCATAGAATATAAGAGCAGGGAGGTGATGATGGAGCTGTACAAAACGCTGGTGAGGCCACAGCTGGAGTACTGTGTGCAGTTCTGGTCGCCTCACTATAGGAAGGATGTGATTGCTTTGGAGAGGGTGCAGAGAAGATTCACCAGGATGTTACCTGGGATGGAGCGCCTCAGCTATGAAGAGAGGCTGGACAGGCTGGGGTTGTTTTCCTTGGAGCAAAGAAGGCTGAGGGGGGACCTGATTGAGGTGTACAAAATGATGAGGGGCATAGATAGGGTAGACAAAGAGGAACTTTTCCCCTTAGTAGGGGGGTCAATAACAAGGGGGCATAGATTCAGGGTAAGGGGCAGGAGATTTAGAGGGGATTTGAGGAGGAACTTTTTCACCCAGAGGGTGGTTGGAATCTGGAACTCACTGCCTGAAAGGGTGGTAGAGGCAGGAACCCTCACAACATTCAAGAAGCATTTGGATGAGCACTTGAAATGCCATTGCATACAAGGCTATGGACCAAATGCTGGAAAATGGGATTAGACTGGACAGGGATGGATGGGCGGCGCAGACACGATGGGCCGAAGGGCCTCTTTCTGTGCTGTAAAACTCTATGACTCTATGACTCTATGACTCTATGACACTGGGGCAAACGCCTCTGCTCTTCTTTGAAATAGTGCCATGGGACCTTTTACATCCACCTGAGAGGGCAGACAGGGCCTCGGGTTAACGCCTCATCTGAAGGACAGCACCTCTGACTGTGCCGCACTGGAGTGTCAGCTGAGATTTTTGTGCTCATGTCCCTGGAATGGGACTATGAACCCACAACTTCTGACTCAGAGGCAAGAGTTCTACTGACTGAGTCAAGGCTAAGATGGGGAATGATTACTTTCGGAAACTTAAAGAGTATGGTTCAGTTTGAGGTTCTTAAGAGGAAATGATGGCTAAAACATATAAGTACCTAACTCTCCCAGATTCTCATGTAATCTGACAGAGTTTCCTGTTGGTTTCTTAATGCCTGGGTTTTTTTAGTGGGAGGAATTTTATTGTTACATCTGACTCATTAACGTAATTTGTCTATCTCCCTCGGAGTGTCCCAGGTTCAATCTCTGTGTAGCAAAATTGGGGGATTTATATGGCTCTAGTTGGACAGAGCAACGGTGTTTTAAATAAATCCAGAATTAAAATGGAAGTTTTCTTTCCTGACCACATATCTAAAAGGAGACTGGAGCCCACAGATACAGGCCAGATTGCTTGATCTGTAAATTAATCAGGGTACAGGGGCTTTGCCGTTGCCCCCAAGAGGAGCTCTTGTGCTCCACACTGCACCTCTTCCTAATGACACACCCAAGATCAGGCACTCTTATGTGGAGAATCGCAGGGTCGATCTAATATAGATAAGCATCAGGTATTACATTTTGGTAGGAGGAATAAAGACGCCTCATATTCCTTGGAAAATAAGGCCGGAATTTTCTTTACCTGGGCGGGTTGGGTGCGGGCGGTCATCGTGGCGGATCACGACCCCATTCTTGCTTCCATCGCCCTGCAGAAATCGACTTTGCGCTAATGGGGCCTATTAAGCCCGCCCTGCGTGTTACCTGGCCCTATTAAAGTCTGATGACGTCATCGATGACGCGTTTTCAGACGGGATATTTATAGGAGCCATGGCCACATTGCATTTGAAGGTTCATCTAGGAGTGTGCAGTCTCTGCGTTGGAGGCTTTGATTGCTCCAAACACTTGGAGACATGACTGCACAGAGGCAGAGGGCTGCACCCAGGTTCTCCGATAACTCCCTCTATATGCTTGTGGAGGGAGTCAGAGCACGCAGGGAGGTCCTCTTCCCTTCCAATGGGCGGAAGAGACCTCCCCAGGAGACAAAAAGAGCCTGGCTCCAAATTGCAGAGGAGGTGAACAGCAGGGATGTGTTCAGGAGGACCTGGGTGCAGTGCCGGAAACGTTTCAATGAGCTCATTAGATCAGGAAAGGTGAGTACAAAGCCACACTCAACTTCATCCTGCAGTGCCTCTCATCACTTCCCCATCGCTCTGCCTTCCCAACCCTGCTCTTGCACATCCTTACTCAAACCAACATACCTTGCACATCCACCCATCATTCTCTCTATCTACATCATCATATCCCCATCTTACCAGCCACCCCTCACACTCAGCCTCATCTTAATGCAATCATACCGACTAACAACACACAAGGAGGCCGCTTGGCATTGCCACCCCAATCCATCATAATCTCCTTCTAAAGATGTAACCCATTCATTCCTTATACTCATTCCATCATTCTCACTCAACCTTCTCTTCTATCCCTCCTTGCAGGAAAACAGAGCACACCATAAGAGGAAGAGGGAGAGAACTGGAGGTGGCCCTCCATCATTTGCCACCCTCACAACAGCAGAGGAAGTTGCGTTAGAAGTATTGGGAGTGGCCAAGCAGCTGGAGGCGGGAGATGAAGAGCGCGATCCTGGAGGTGCAGGAAGAAGTGCAGGGAGCTCTGACAGGTTTTGCGACCGCGATGTCTGCAAATGTTCAGAGAATGGAGGAGTCCATCTCCAACATGAGCACCACCATGTCGCAGGCGATGGCGACTGTCAGCTCTTCCATGGATAGGATGGCCACCTGCATGGAGCAGCTAATGTGCCACTCACAGGAGCACATGGTCTCTATGGAGAATAGATGGCAGAGGCTCATAGACCTTCTGTCTAGGAGGGATGTCAGCATAGACATGGGTCCTCATGGCCCCACTGATGTGCAGCAAGGTGCTCTCCAGCTGCTTGCTAGCAGGGAAGTGCAGGTGACCCATGAAAGGAATGATGGTGAGGGGGAAGTGGGGGCTCCTCTCAAAGCACTTACACTTCTTCCCCGTCGCCACCCCCTCAGTCAGAGCCCCAGATGCTTCCTCGGACGGCGATGGCCGAGTCTGCCCCTGTATAGTCGCAGGAGGAGCAGACTTTGGCAGGGCCACAGGCTCCAAAACCCAGAGGACGTCCACCAAGAGTGTTTAAGCAGTCGCAGCAGGGAAGTGAGCAGGCTGCCTCTACCGCTGCTGAAGCATGCGTAAGAGAAAGATGACACACAAGTAGATTCACAAGGGCAGTCACTTGGGTGTTTTATTCAATGTTAATGTCAAGTTTCTGTTAATGTGATGTCAACCATAAAAATCTTTATTTTCACCACTTTCTAATTGGTCTAATTCGTGTGCACATTTGGAAGTGGCATGGTGAGTTGCAGTGAATGGTGAGACATAACGGTACCTCCAGCAATGGTGGTCAGTGTGAAAGGAATGGCTTGGTCATTGTAGGGATGTTGTAGCATGTTGCTGTGGGGTGGTGCCAACCTGACGCAGCATGTGGCAGCCACATGGGTGTAATGTGTAAAGTTAAGTAAATCTGGCCATGATGAGGCCATCCCTGGCCTCCCGGGCAGCAATGTGCTTGGGTGCTGGTGGGACCTGGGCTGCAGGTTCTTCCAGCTCCTGCTCCTCCTCATCTTCCAGCTGATTCTCCTCCTTCTCCTCCTGCTCCTCCTCCTCTGAAGAGGCTGTACGCTCAGTGCCTTGCTCCTCACACAGCGCTAATCCTTGCTGCTGCACTATGTTGTGAAGGGCGCAGCAGACCACGATGATTCTGGAGATCCTGGCTGGCGTGTACTGAAGAGCTCCTCCAGATCTGTCAAAACATCTGAAGTGCATTTTCAGCATTCCTATTGTCTGCTCTATGACACATCTGGTGGAAATGTGGCTTTCATTATATCTCTCCTGGGCCTCAGTACTTGGCCTCCTCAAGGATGTCATGAGCCACGTCTTCAGTGGATAGCCCTTGTCTCCAAGCAGCCAACCGGAAAGTTTGTTTGGAGGAGCGAAGAGCTGAGGGAGGGTGGACTGGTGAAGGACGAAAGAGACATGGCAGCTGCCAAGGAATTTTTCGCACACATGAATGATGATCTTCCTCTGTTTGCAGACCAGCTGCACATTGAGGGAGTGGAAACCCTTGCAGTTGAGAAAGACTCCTGGGTTATGATGGGGTGCCCTGATGGCCACATGTGTGCAGTCGATGATGCCCTGCACCCATGGGAAGCCAGCCAGAGTGGCAAAGCCAAGCGCCCGCTCAGTAACACTGGCTTCATCAGTGGCAAAGTTGATATAATTAGCTGACTTGTCAAAGAGGGCATCGGTGATCTGTGTGATGCATCGGTGGGCGGCTGACTGCGAGATGCCACAAATGTCTGCTGCAGATCCCTGGAAGGAGACTGAGGCGAAGAAGTTGAGAGTGCTGATGACTTTGACAGCCACTGGTAAGGTGTGTCCACCCGCTCCTCTGGGCTGCAGGTCTTGCTCCAGCAACGTGCAAATGTCTGCGATGACCTGGCACGATAGCCTGAGCCTCCTTTGGCACTGCTGCTCAGTCAAGTTGAGGAAGCTCATCCTCTGCCTATATACCCTGTGATGGGGGTATCGCCTCCAGCATGGTGCAGCCCTGCGTTGATGCCCTCTGTCCTGTGCAGCATCAGGTAGTTGAGGGGAAGGTTGGTGGTGTTGTTGTTGGTGCTGCCGGTGTGCCTGGTGCTGCTGGTGTTGTGTGGTGACCTAACAGAGATCTTTAAAATTATGAAGGGGTTTAATAGAGAAACTCGCACAAAGTCCCGTACCCCCATCACCCCTGTGCTCACTGACCTACATTGGCTCCCAGTTACATAATGCCTCGATTTCAAAATTCTCATCCTTGTTTTCAAATCCCTCCATGACCTCCCCCCTCCCTATCTCTGTAATCCCCTCCAGCCCCACAACCCCCCCGAGATATCTGCGCTCCTCTAATTCTGCCCTCTTGAGCATCCCTGATTATAATCGCTCAACCATTGGTGGCCGCGCCTTCTGTTGCCTAGGCCCTAAGCTCTGGAATTCCCTGCCTAAACCTCTCCGCCTCGCTACCTCTCTTTCCTCCTTTAAGACACTCCTTAAAACCTACTTCTTTGACCAAGATTTTGGTCAGCTGCCCTAATTCCTCCTTATGTGGCTTGGTGCCAAATTATTTGTCTTATAATACTCCTGTGAAGCGCCTTGGGACATTTTACTACGTTAAAGGTGCTATATAAATACAAGTTGTTGTTGTTGTTGTAGATGTAGAGAAGATGTTTCTACTTGTGAGGATTCCAAAACCAAGGGTCATAAATATAAGATAGTCACTATAAATCCAATAAGGAATTCAGGAGAAACTTTTTGATCCAGAGAATGGTTAGAATGTGGAACTTGCTATCACAGGGAGTGGTTGAGGCGAATAGCATAGATGCATTTAAGGGGATGCTAGATAAGTACATGAGGGAGAAAGGAATAGAAGGATATGCTGGTAGGGTGAGATGAGGTCGGATGGGAGGAGGCTTGTGTGGAGCAGTTGGGCCAAATTGCCTGTTTCTGTGCTGTCAATTCTATGCAAAATCAATACAAAAAAACTCGGCAGAGGTACAAATCTGGGAGCAATGCTATTCTTAGACAATTTGGTGGAAGATAATTAAATTTGTATCCAACATAGGGCCTAAGGGTCTTCCTTGAGAAGGACAGTTGTAAGTCACATTTCTGTGATAAGGAAGAAATACTAAACACAATATTAGCTGAAAGGTAACCTGAAATCCAAAGCTTAATGCCAAAAGTTCCATTGAAGTTCAACAACCTGATCAACTAAATCCAGATCAGGCACAAGAAAATTAAGATATCTTTCAAATGTAGATCCCTGAAAAAGGTATTGGTATAACAACTTGAATTCTCAAACCTGTAGGGGAGGAACAAGTTGCTTTCTTTCCAATTATCCCTCACAACTCGTGTTGTCCTCTCTCAAAGTAAATCGACTAACATCATGACTTAAAAAACATCACAGTCTAATCCTGGCAACTGCTACTGTCAGTGTCAAAGCTCACAAAATTAATGGACACCATTCAATCACAACATTCTGGAATCTGGTTGCCGAATTACTTTCAGAATAAATATGTTATCTTGTGATGCAATCAGTTTCCTGATTCTCTTGATGCCCAGCAAGAACCCTTGAAAGATCCAGAGGATTTAATTGTATATTGTAGTGTATGGTATCTTGGCCTTATTCTGAAGGTCACCCATTGTGGTGTATCTGGTAAGCTACTGAATTGGATTTGTGACTTACTCACAGGAAGTAAATACTGGGCAGTGATAAATGGATATTTGCTTTCTTATCTTGACGCCCACAAAATTGTGTTGGGTCCCACTCGGTTCCTATTCTTTATCAAAGTCGTGATTGTTGTCATCAGAAGAGATGTTTTTCCTAATGACGTGTCCTTCTGCACAGTGGTTTATTTCCCCAAGTGAAAGAGAAACACCAACCAGATCACTGTTGGTAGCTATAAATAGAATTGCAATGACAAATTGTCTGCTATCTTCAGTTTTGAGAGAACCAAGGCAATAATTCTGTCAATAAAGCTGAGCTGTGATTCTTACCACCCAACTCTCCTCATTAAGGCACCAAGGCCTAGAAATTCAGTTGTTTGCGCCAGCCGCTAGCGCCTTAGGAGGAGGAGATGTGGGGCGCTAGGCGGCTAGTGGCCGGGCGCAGCGCGATCTGCACCTCTCCCCAACTTCAGTAAAGATTTAGCGGCGGCGCAAAGCCTTTGCGCGCGCTCAGCTTCGCGCGCAGATCCTGACGTCATTTCATCGTGCAACGCCCTTTGTGCGCCCCAAACCGGAAATTCAGTGGCGCCGGCCTATTGTGTGCCTGGTGCCCCTAGCGACTGGTAGAGGGGAACGGTTCCCAATCGCTGCGGGGTGCGGGGGGCGCTATTTAAAGGGGACTCCTCCTGCAGTATAAGTGGCAGCCATTTTGTGCCAATCCCTCTGTGTGAGAGACGGATATTTGGAGAGAGACAAAGGCAGAGAGCTTTCTGCTTTGACTCAGCGCTTGCACAGGTACTTGTGGCTTCAGGCCAGAGCTTTGCACTTGGATTTCACTTTCAGTGCCATAGCCTTGAGTCGCCACATATAATGGGGGCTGCAATGGGTGGAAACGTTGGCTTTCTGCATTGCATTCAAAGGGATCAGAGACGCCGTGAGAGAGTGCCAGTCATGGCCAGACGGAGATTGGCCAACAGGCGTCGGCACAGGAAGCCTTACCCACCCAGGGTATACCGCCAGCAGTTCTCATATCTGAACACGTCTGAGGAGCAGTGTGTTCGGAGGATGCGATTCAGAAGGGAGGTGGTCACTGAGATCTGCCACCTGCTTCACAGAGATCTGCAGCCACAGCTGAGGAGCAGGACGTCTCTGTCGGTGGCAGTGAAGGTGACGGTGGCTCTCAACTTCGATGCCACTGGCTCCTTCCAATCCGCTACTGGGGACATTGCCAACATCTCCCAGTTCGCGGAACATTGCGGCATCCGCCAGGTGAACAATGCCCTTTTCAGAAGGAGACGTCAGTACATCTCCTTCCCCATGACCCTGGACAAGCAGCAAGAGCGTGCAATCGGATTTGGAAGAATAGCGGGCTTCCCCATGGTTGAGGGCGTAGAACTGATGAACCAGCAATGGTCAGGCCTTGCTTCAGGGCTGCAGTGTGCAGGGCATGGCAGCCAAACAAGTCGACCCTTCCCCTTTAAGAGCTGACCGGCACCAGCGTGTCTGCCTTCATTGAGCAACTCGCCGCACCTGCGCTGCGCCCGTCCTCGGTGTTAGCGCCCCGGATCGCCGGCTTAGCACCTAATGATAGTCGTGCATCGCCTGCTTTAGCGCAGCAGCAACCTCTTGGGGCGGTGCAACTGAATATCGGCGAAGATGGCGCGAAGTTGCGTCGGGCGCAAACTTTAGCGGCCGCCCGGCTGTAGCGCCCCAAACGTGGCTATACTGAATTTCTAGGCCCAAGTTCTCTCCAATCATAAGCATTCAGTTTTCAACTTGGTAATCATATCCGAGCTATGCTGGGGTATTCGGGTGGCAAAGATAGCTGGAAAAGGAGGTAAAAGAATGGGAAGTTTGTGAAAAACATGGTGCTATTCACCCCAGTCAGTAACTTGAAACCTATAAATTCAGTACTGGGGGGGATATTCGATATCGCTCTGTTTGGGGCGCAATTATCGGCCAGGCGCAAAGTTTAGCACCTGGTGCTAATTATCGCCTCCGATTGCAAACTTGGCTTCTATCGCCCCTGGAGGTGATTGGAGCGCTAAATCAGGCGTTACACACTTCTCTTAAGGTGCTAACGCCGAGGAGCAAAGTGCCACCTCATGGCGCTGGCGAAGCTCATGTGATGTCAGTCAGCAATGGAACACAGACACAATGGTGCCGGCCAGTTCTTAAAGGGGAGGGTCGATCTTGCTCTCCATCCACACCCTGCTCATTGCAGCCTTGAATCTCGGCCTGCAGAGACTTGTACATCAAATCTGCTGGAAAGAACAATGGAGAAGCCCAGGGAAAGGGCTCAGAGTGCAGCCCCCACAGTCTCTTCTAAATCGATGCAAGGAAGGTCAAATCAAAATGAACCTGCAAAGTGCTGCTCAGTACCCAAAACTCCTTCACACAGCATGGAATCTCTCCAGAAGTCTCTCTCTCTCTCTCTCTCTCTCAGAATGCGTGGTGCAAAAATGTTGCAGACAAAAAAAGGCAGGAAGCGGTCGCCTTTAAATAGCGCTCCCCCAGTCCCTTCCCGACTGCAAAACGTTCCCCTCAACCTGTCGTTGCTAGCGGCAGGCGGAAAGGCAGGGGGCGCCACTCAATATCTGGTCCAGGGCGCTACCGGGGTGTTGCACACTCAACTGACATCACGATCTGCGGATGCAGGAGATCGTGGCGGTAGTGTTTAGCACCGCCACAAAATGTCTGGTCAATTTCGCGAGCGGCGCAAACATCGCCGCGCCCGAGTGCTAGTTGCTTTACACCCTATTAGCGACCTCTTAGGGCACTAACGGGAGGTGCAAAGCAACTGAATTTTTCCCTGAAAGTATCATAGCCCAGATTGCCAGGTTGCAAAAAAGTCACATCTCCTTGTGGTCAGTTTATGTGAACTCTGGCTTCTTTCAGGGCAGCCCAGTTTCTGGAAGAGTCCGAAAACAGGCGTTAGGTCTTTCATTAATATATGCAAGGGGCCTAGAGCCTGTTTTCAAGCAGCCACTGGGGATGGATCTTTGGGGCATGGGACATAGCTGCACTAAATTGGCTCTTTTTGTGGTCCAATTTCTAGGCCAAAGTCTCAGAAAGGGAAAGAGGAGAGAATGAGGGGAAAAGACAGAATGGGAGCAATTGTGTGAGAGACAGGGAGAGAAAATCAGAGTCAGAAACAATTGAAGTTAGGACCTTGCTAGTTTGTATGGCTCAGCTATTTACCAGATAAACTTGCTGAGCCAATGGGAGAGCCTAAAATAATGAAGCATTTCTTTGACTTCTTTCTAGTAGATTGAGATGTGTGTGATAACACATTCCATCATGCAGTACCCAGTAAAAACTAGCAAC
This sequence comes from Somniosus microcephalus, assembly GCF_052327205.1. Taxonomy (NCBI): domain Eukaryota; kingdom Metazoa; phylum Chordata; class Chondrichthyes; order Squaliformes; family Somniosidae; genus Somniosus; species Somniosus microcephalus. Next base: position 57,949,772 of record NC_140987.1, on the reverse strand, counting down.
AACAATCAACCCATCAGCAGGTCAGTGCCTCTTACACATCTGTCACTTCTTTGACAGTTCTCTCTTCTAAAAGACCAAGCATATTATTGTACAAAAGTAAAATACTGCAGATGCTGGAAATCTGAAATAAAAACAGAAAATGCTGGAAATACTCAGCAGGTCAGGCAGCATCTGTGGAGAGAGAAACACAGTTAACGTTTCAGGTCGATGACCCTTCATCAGAACTGGAAAAAGCTGGAGATCGAACAGGCTTTTAAGCAAATACAGGGGCAGGGAAAGGGGGGAGGGGAGGAAAGAACAAAAGGGAAGGATGTGATAGGATGGAAGGCAGGAGAGATTAATAGATGGTGCAAAGCTAAAGGAGATGGTAATGGGACAAGTTAAGAAACAAAAGATGGCTCTAGATGGGAGGCAGGAGAGATTAAGAGACATTAAGAGATGGTGCAAGGCAAAAGGAGATGGTAATGGGACAAGTTAAGAAACAAAAGATGGCTCTAGATGAAGTGTAAATAAATAAAAATAATAAATAAAATGAATGGAAAAAAAAGAATAGGGGCTGAGGTTATAGTCTGAAATTGTTGAACTCGATGTTGAGTCCAAAAGGCTGTAAAGTGCCTAATCGAAAGATGAGGTGCGGTTCCTCAAGCTTACATTGAGCTTCATTGGAACAGTGCAAGAGGCCGAGGACGGAAAGGTCAGAGTGGGAGTGGAGCGGAGAATTAAAGTGACAGGCGACCAGAAGCTCAGGGTCACCCTTACAGACTGAACGGAGGTGTTCTGCAAAGCGGTCACCCAATCTGCGTTTGGTCTCCCCAATGTAGAGGAGACTGCATCGTGAGCAACGAATACAGTATACTAAATTGCAAGAAGTACAAGTAAATTGCTGTTTCAGCTGGAAGGGGTGTTTAGGGCCCTGGACAGTGGGAAGGGTGGAGGTAAAAGGGCATGTGTTGCATCTCCTGCGCTTGCACGGGAAGGTGCCGGGCGAAGGGGAAGGGGTGTTGGGGGTGATAGAGGAGTGGACCAGGGTGTTGCGGAGGGACCGGTCCCTTCGGAATGCTGAAAGGGAAGGTGAGGGGAAGATGTGTTTGGTGGTGGGATCACGCTGGAGGTGGCAGAAGTGGCGGAGGATGATCCGTCGAATGTGGAGGCTGGTTGTGTGAAAGGTGAGGACAAGGGGAACCCTATCGTGGTTCCGGGAGGGTGGGGAAGGGGTGAGAGCAGAAGTGCGGTAAATAGAATGAACACGGTCAAGGGCCGTGTCAACCACAGTAGAGGGGAATCCTCGGTTGAGGAAAAAGGAGGACATGTTGGAAGCACTGGTATGGAAGGTGGCATCGTCAGAGCAGATGCGGCGGAGACGGAGAAACTGGGAGAATGGAATAGAGTCCTTACAGGAAGCAGGGTGGGAGGAAGAGTAGTCCAGGTAGCTGTGGGAGTCAGTGGGCTTGTAGTGAATGTTTGTCAAGAGCATATCCCCAGAGATGGAGACAGAGAAGTCGAGGAAGGGGAGGGAAGAGTCGGAGATGGACCATGTGAAGATGAGGGAAGGGTGGAAATTGGAAGCAAAGTGAATGAAATTTTCTAGTTCAGGGCGAGAGCAGGAAACGGCACCAATACAGTCATCAAAGTACCGGAAAAAGTGGTGAGGGAGGGGAACTGAGTAGAACTGGAACAAAGAATGTTCCACATATCTCACGAAAAGGCAGGCATAGCTGGGACCCATGTGGGTTCCCATAGCAACACCTTTAATTTGGAGGAAGTGAGTGGAGTCAAAGGAGAAGTTGTTCAATGTGAGAACAAGTTCAGCCAGGCGGAGGAGGGTGGTGGTGGATGGGGGCTGGTTGGGCCTCTGTTCAAAGAAGAAGCAGAGCGCCCTCAGGCCATCCTGGTGGGGGATGGAGGTGTAGAGAGATTGGACATCCATAGTGAAAAGGAGATGGTTGGGGCCAGGAAACTGGAAACTGTTAAAGTGACGGAGGGCGTCGGAAGTGTCGTGGATATAGGTGGGAAGAGGCTGGACAAGGGAAGAAAAAATAGAGTCGAGATAGGAAGAGATAAGTTCTGTGGGGCAAGAACAGGCTGAAACGATGAGTCTACCGGGGCAGTCCTGTTTGTGGATCTTGGGAAGGAGATAGAAGCAGGATGTGCGGGGTTGGAGAATTATGAGGTTGGCGGCCGTGGGGGAAGATCTCCAGAGGAGATGACGGTCTTGGAAACGGTGGCTTGATGTTCGGTAGTGGGGTCATGGTCCAGACAGAGGTAGGAGGAGGTGTTGGAAAGTTGACATTCAGTCTCTGCTAGGTAGAGGTCGGTTCACCAAACAACAACAGCATATTATTGTACTCTTTATTAGTAAAGCAGGTAGATCTGAGCCTGGTGAGCTCTAATCCAAAGATCTGTGTTTGCAGATGTTGCAAATACACATATATGCAGAGGTTTATATGCACCAGGTGCATTCTGTATGCAGCAAGCAAAATATTTTATAAAGTACATTTTCTCTGTAATACATAATTCTACTAATTTCAATGGCCTAGAAATTCAGTGGGTTGCGCCAGCCGCTAACGCCATAAAAGGGCTATATTTCCGGCGCTAGACACTTAGCGCCTGAACGCTCCGATCTGTGCCAACGCCCAAATTCAGTTGACATTTAGCGCCGGCGCAAAGTGTTTGCGCCCACTCAGGTGCGCGCGCAGCTTATGACGTCATATCGTCGCGCAACGCTGTTTGTGCGCCCCAAACCGGAAATTCAGTGGCGCCCGCCCAATGTGGGCGTGGCGCTGCTAAGAACTGTGAGGTGGAACGCAAAAGAGGCCCTGTGGGCCTCGGGGAGCGCAAATTAAAGGGCACTTACACTGACCTATAAAGCCCAGCCATTTTGCTGCAATGACTTTACTGCTTTGGATTTCTGGACAGAGACCAAGGGACAGAGGTTACTGATTTGGGACAACATAGGAGAGGTATTTTTGGCTTCTGGCCAGTGCTTTGACATTTGATTCATTGTGATTTATCTGTTCTCAACTTTATTATGGGGGCTGTATGGGGGGCCAACCCTCAGTTGCAGCATTATGTGCGAAGGGCTCGCAGACGCTGTGAGAGAGGGCCAGCCATGCCTAGACGCAGAGGGGCCATCAGGCGTCGGCAACGTAGGCCTTACCCACTCAGGCAATACCGGCAGCAGGTGTCCTATCTCACCATGACTGCGGCGCATTGTGTTAAGAGGCTGCGCTTCAGAAGGGAGGTGGTTGCAGAGATCTGCCAGCTGCTTCACACAGATCTGCGTCCACAGCTGATGTGCAGGACGTCTCTCTCGGTGGAAGTGAAGGTCACGGTGGCTCTGAACTTTTATGCAAGCGGCTCCTTCCAAGCCGCTGCTGCGGACATAGCGAACATCTCCCAGTTCGCCGCGCATCGCTGCATCCGGCAGGTCACCGATGCACTTTACGCGAGGAGACACCAATTCATCTCCTTCCCCATGACCCGACAGAGGCAGGAGCAGCATGCAGTCAGATTTGGCAGGATCGCGGGCTTCCCCATGGTGCAGGGCGCCATTGACTGCACGCATGTGGCTATGCGGGCACCTATCCACAATGCCGAGGATTACCGCAACCGGAAGGGCTACCATTCCCTAAATGTACAGCTGGTGTGTGACCACAGGCAGCGCATCCTAGCTGTCAATGCCCGCTTCCCAGGAAGCAGCCACGATGCATTTATCCTGCGCCAGACTACTGTGGCTGACATGTTCGAGGCACAGCCTCCGCCAAGGGGATGGCTTATCGGGGACAAGGGCTACCCTTTGTGTACATGGCTCATGACCCCGCTCCGCGCACCCAGGACCCCAGCGGAGGAGGCATACAACGAAAGCCATCAAGCCACAAGGAACATCATCGAGCAAACGATAGGCGTCCTCAAGCAACGGTTCCGCTGCCTGGATCGTTCCGGAGGATCTCTTCAGTATTCGCCGGATAGAGTCTCCCAGTTCGTCGTCGTGTGCTGCATGCTGCACAACCTGGCTATCCGCAGGACTCAGGCACTGCCACCTGGCATTGCACCACCACCTCAGGAGGACGAGCAGGAGGAGGAGGAGGAGGAGGAGGAGGAGGACCAGCCCAGGAGGGAGCGACAAGGGCCAAGGGCCGTCCGCCGGGGGCTTATTGATCGACACTTCTAGGCCCCCTGTCAGGGAATGACCTGTGGCAATGAACGCACCTGAGGCAGCCGCTCCGCAAGCCCTCAGCCGGTTAACGCAACAACCACTTCAAACATGACACCTGGACATGCTGAATAAATCAAAAGCTTTATTTCACAAACTCAGGGCCCTTCCCACATGAAACAGAAAAACAGACAAGACCCCCAAAAAACAGACAAAAACATCTGTCACTCCCAAAACCTGGGGAGGACTAACAAAACTTGCCCATCCAAAAGGCCTTCAACAGCGGCCTTACAAAAATAAGCCCCCCCCACAACAGAGACACCCCCATGAAAACAAAAAATGCCTTGATCCTCGGCCTTAACAAAATAATGCCCCCCACAACACAAGCCCCCCAATATAAAAGAAACCGCTCTCACCACACTCTAATGGGTGTGCCGAGAGGGCGAGTCCTTAGACAGGCTTCTCCGGCCCCTGGCCGACCTGCTGCTCCGCCTCAACCTGGGCCCTGCGGGTGTGGCGAGGCTGGGGGAAGGCTCATGAGGGCCACAAAGCGTGTCGGCAGATGCCCTTGGGGGTCGGCCTAGACGAGGCCTGGCCCGGGAGGGGCCGCCTGCTGACTGCTGCAGCTGTGGCTGGGCAGCATCAGTCTTAGCAGCAGCTTGTCGCACCTTGGCTGGGGGAGTGGCAGTGTCGGCAGCACCATTGGGGACAAGCTGGCTGATGGCAGGTGCGCGCTGCTCGCCAGAGACACTGGCACTCGGCCGGGCTGGCAGTGTAGCAAGCGTAGCAATCTGGGGGAGGCCAGACCGCTGTGCTGCAGCAGGGCGGCGGGTGCCATGGCGATGCCTCCGTGCCACAGCGAGTGTGGCAGAAGTGAGTGCCCGAACTGCCCTGGTATGTGCCCGCATCAGCTCTGCCAGTGTCTGGACGGCACCACTCATCTCGCGAGTCGCGTCCTGCGCTGCCGCCAGTTGCTGCACACCCGCGTCCTGCGCTGCCGCGAGTTGCTGCACACCCCTGTCGTGCGCTGCGGCCAGTTGCTGGACACCCCTGTCGTGCGCTGCCGTGAGTTGTTCGAACCCCCTGGCCTGTGATTCCCCGAAAGCCACCACACTCTGAGCCAGGGACTCAATGGCGTGAGGCATCTGTTCGACCACCCCCATGAACTCTTGGTGGCGCCACTCAGATGCCGCCGACATCTCATCGAGGACGCGCACCTCCTGGGCAAGGACCGTGTCCGGACTGGAGGGCGGACTCTCCCTCCGGGGAGAAGGCCGCCGAGCTGGCCGACCCTTCCCGCGTGCGTCGACCCCACTTGGGCCAGGTTCTGCCCTCCCCTCCAACACCTCCCCCCTCTGGGCAGAAGGCCGGCGTGCTGCCGGAGCCTTCCTGCGTGCGTCCACCCTACTGGGACCAGCTTCGGCCCTCCCCTCCAACACCTCCCCCTGGCTCTCCTGCAGGCCAGACGTCTCCCCTCCATTGCCATCCCCTGGCGCGGAGGAGGTTTCCCCCGATGTGCCACCTTCCTCCTGGTCCTCGACGTCCTCCTCCTCCAAGGGCCTGGCTCTCTGCGCTTCAGGGACCACCTCCTCCTCACCAGCTGAAAGCAGGAAGGCACAAGAGTAGCTTTAGAGTGAGGACAGGCCGTCAGCGAGGGAGGCCTGAGTGGTGCATTATGCGCATTTGTCGGTCAGTGGGAAAGGATGTAGATCTGAAGCGCGAGGGCAACGAGAGAGGTGCAACCGGTCATGTCCTTACCAGTGGGTACCAGTACAGGGTCCACCTTGCCGATCGCGACAGGGCCAGTCACCCGGCCACGCATGAGTCGTGCCACGCTCTCCTCCAGATCAGTGAGCGCCTGGTACTCGGGACGGCCTCCACCAGTGACAGCCTGGCTCCTTACATTGCTCGCCAGCTTGGCCTGCAAGAGAAAGGACGGCCTCTAAGTACAGTGTGGTGCCCTGTCGCTGTGTGCACTGCCTCCCATGGTGGAATAGCTTGGCCAGTGTGGTGCCCTGTTGCTGGGTGCACTGCCTCCCATGGTGGAATAGCTTGGCCAGTGTGGTGCCCTGTTGCTGGGTGCACTGCCTCCCATGGTGGAATAGCTTGGCCAGTGTGTTAAGTGCAGAAAGTGCTATTGATGAACATGCAAGTGCCATTGCTGCGGGAGGAGGGCTGCCCATTAGGCCTTTGAGGTCCCTTTGCCCATAATGTGAGGTGCACATGCAAGGATGAGGGGGACACTGGAAAGGGTACTCACCTTCACCATCCGAGTGAGGTCGTTGAACTTCTTGCGGCATTGGTCCGCACTCCTGGGGACATCACAGGTGGATGACACCCTGCGGGCGATTTTGCCCCAGGCTCTCCTGTACTGGCTCCTGGGAGCCTTCCTGCCACTGTCCGGGCACAGGATCTCTCTTCTCTTCTCCACACCATGAATGAGCACACTCAGAGCATGCTCTGAGAAGCGCTGCGCTCGCTCACGGGCCCTCTCCATTGCTCCAGGCGCTATTTTGGCACACCAGTAGTGCTGAGGCCTAGCTGCAGGGCTCCAGTATGCAGGGCGTGGCAGCAGTCAAAGTTGACCCTTCCCCCTTTAAGAGCTGGCCGGCGTCAGGGTGTCTGCTGTCAATCAAAACATGACCGCACCTGCGCTGCGCCCGGCTTCGGCGTTATTAGGCCGCATCGCCGGCTTAGCGCCGGAACACAGCATTTCAACGCCAGTTTCAGCGCTCGGCCAAACTTAGGGCCAACTCTACTGAATTTCGGCGATGTGGCCTACACTTTCCGGCGGGCGCTAACTTTAGCGAGCGCCCGACTTTAGCGCCCCAAAAGTGTCCAGACTGAATTTCTAGGCCAATATCTTTTCACAAAATGCTTCTGTTTACTGTCTGAACTAAAATGATCTCAGGGTTTAGTCATCTATGGATGATAATGTGTCAAATCGAACCCTTTAATTACTAATGTCTGTGTGTATACAGTGATGCTTGGGAATTTCAGACATATTGGAGAAAGATTTGATAACTGTTCGATGATAAACAGCATTATGTGATCTCTTGCCACAGTATAATCATAGAGTACTGGTAAATCCATTATATAAATGCCTGTCTGCAGACCAGAATCACCCATATGTCTGGCAGCGATTACAGACTGATGCCAATTCATAAGGTAGATTTGGATGAAGTAGTTTTTGGCCAATTTGATTTCATCCTTCTTAAAGATGTTTCTTAAATGAGTACAGTTTGCCTAACCAAAAATTTCTGGCAACCCACTCAGACTGTTGATGAGCCTCCGTGTAGAGGAATACTTCCTGACATCTGCCCTAAAACTACCCTGCACAATTTTGAATCTGTGCACTCTTGCTGTCCTCATATATCGGAAAGTATTGGGCCATAATTTGCTGTAGCAGGGCATCTAATGACGTCTGCTGTTAGTCAGACGTGCCATTGCACATTTAGGTTTTTTAATTTTTTGCCTAGTGAGTTGCTGAAGGTGCGAGCTGATAATAGCACAGCGAGGAAAACAGGGCACCTGGGACCTGAGTGAACAGGGCAAGCAATTGTGTATCTCCTTAAGCAATCAGATTGGATGAAATCAATGTCAAATCAGATTCAGAAAGGGAAATAAAGAAAGGGAAAGAAAGATTGAATTAAGAGAAACAGAACAAAAAGACAGAAAGTAAAAGTAAAACAAAAGTATAAAATTTAAAATGAAACATTAAAAAAAAATGACAACAATTAAAAGCTGAAAGACTGAGGCCTAGAAATTGGGTTGGGGCGCCAAAGTGGCGCAAAAGTTGCTTGAGCGCAGGATTTAGCGCAGCGTTCGAGGCTTTAGCGATCGTCAGATATTCAGTTTCAATGCTCCTCGAGGGACACGGGGCGAGGCTCGAGGCGCTCCGCGTCCCTCTTAGAGCGCTGAAACTGAATATCGCAGTGCAACATGCTGCAGCGCCACACGCTGCGGCACGGCACGCTGCGGTACTGCAGGCCTTCCTCCCACTGTTAAGGGGGAGGTGCCTGCAACAGCGCGATCCCCGCTCGCGAGTGCCAGCAAATGAGCCCGGCACCAAGGAGAAGTGCCGGGCTCTCGGGAAACAGCCGGCATTGCCGCGGGGGGGTGGTTAGGAGGTCGGGGATGGAGGTGCTGGCAGGCGGCCGCCGAAAAGGCGGCCGCCCCGCACCTCCACCTTAACTTGCGCCACTGCCGGCACAGTAAGGCCCCGTGAACCGGGCGCGGGTAGCGAGCGGCGCAACTGCGGCGTTCGCTACCAAATATCGCAAACGGGGCACGAATGGGGCGCTGTGCACACCGATGACGTCATCGGTGGCAGCGCAGCGCAAATGCCTAACGCCACCATTAGCGCCCCTGCAGAATATCGCGGGAGACGCAGCCAGTGGCGCTACAGCCACTGACTGCCTCTTTAGGCGCTAACAGGTGGCGCTACTCACCCAATTTCTCCCCCTGAGACTCCACATTTGTAATAGTTAATTTTCAGCACCAGAGAAGTTGATTGGCAGTAATTTACATTTATTATGTCATTAAAAAAGATACTTAGACTGCAATGGACAAAACTTAACTTTCTGTGGCGACTTTAGTTCGTATCTACCGCACAAATACAGCAACTTCAGGACATTCAATGTATTACATTTGTGAGGTAGGGAGCAAGGTGCCGTTTTCACGAAGCTAACAGCGGAGCAGCGCAACTCGGACACCAACTTTTGGATTTTGGAGTTTAACCGCACATCTGGCCCTCGCCTGAAGTTGCCGTATCATTTGCGCATAAATAACGGAAAGCACCATTAGCCTCACCGTTACTTTGACGACAAAATCGGAGCCATTGTTCTGGGTTTACTTTCTCTATCTCAGGTATCTTAAATACCTCTATAAAATTCTCTCTGAGATATCGTATTTCTGGGTCTGAAAAGCCCCAGCTTATCTAGACATTCTTCATAGGTCATCCCTCTAACATCATTATTGTCCTCTAAACAACGTCAGAGGCCTTGATGGCCCTCTTTTATGTGGCAATCAAAACTGTGTTCAGCACTCATAGCACAGCCAGAACAGAGTGCTGAACAGCTTCTGCATGACTCTGGGAACTAGAACTCAACAGATTAGATTATGGGGCAGTAATTCCTCCCCAAACGCGTGAGTACGGAAGGGGTACTCACGCGTCTGGCCGGAGGAAATGCCGGTTTTCAGCATGCACAGCGCATGCGCTGAAAACCGGCATTTCCTCTCCTCTAACCCAAGAGGTGAAGAGGCTAGCGCGTGCGCTGTAGGGGGCAGCGCATGCGTCTTGGATTTCCTCTGTTTTGGGGGATTTGCGCATGTGTAAAGGCCGCCGGTCTTTACGCTTGTAAAAAGCACACGTAAGTATTTATTTTTACAGGTAAGTGGTGTTTTAGTGCAATTTAGAATTTTTTTTCCACAGGTTTATTATTTTAAAGAATCTACAATAAGGTAAGTTTAGTTTTAGACCCTTTTTATTAAAAATTTATTTTTTTCAAAAAAAAAATTGTTGTTTAAATTATTTTTTTTAACTTATTTATACTTAATTTAATGATTGGGATGTTTTTAAAAATTTTATTTAAAGTTTAAGTAGTGTTTTGGGGTGCAGTACTTCTCATGAGTTTGACAGTTCTTACTCTCAAACTTATGAATGAAGTTTCCCCTCCCCTGATTGGCTGAACAGTGCTCACCTGATCCCAGCCGGCACATCGCACTAACTACGCCGCTGGGTCAGGTTAGCACAGCGCGCCGACATCAGAACCGGGCCACTGACAGGAAATCCACTGTGGGCCAGGTTACAGATGTCGGCGCGCCAGGTAAGTGCACATCGGGGGCTTGCACGCGCGGCAAGCCCCCGACACCAAGTTCTGGGTCAATATAACTCAGCATCCTGTTCACATTGTTTAGTGCAATACCAAGGTAACCAATACTTTCCACTTCCCGTTTGTCAGATTCACGTGACTCCTTTTTATTTCCTATTGGGCAATCCATGGCATTACAAATGGAAATCGAGACAGGTGGAGTGTTTATCCCGATGTTCCCAAAGAATATGATGACAATACACCCCAAAACAGTAGACAACAGAAGCTGCTACTACGATATCATGGAGGTTAAAAATTCACAAAATAAACTGGAGGACTTAAATTAGAACTAAATGTGACGTTAGTTTTTTGAAGCCATAAAATTGCAACAGTAGAACTAAACCCAAAGAAGCCAACACAAACCCCATACATCATGGGGGCGATTTTCCCAGCCCCGAGGAGGCGGGTTTGGAGGCGGAACAGTTGGCAAAATGGCAAAAACTGAGGGTGGGTTCGGAACCCGCCTCCGCGCAATTTTGCCAGAGGTGGGTTTGATGGGTGCGATTCGGTCCCGCCTCCATCAGTCGGGAGAGGTAGTTAAGACCCTTAAATAGTAGTTAAGGGCCTCTATAATCCTATTTTGACAGGCCTTTGTTATTTTACCGCATAGAAACATAGAAGAAACATAGAAGATAGGAGCAGGAGTAGGCCATTCGGCCCCTCGAGCCTGCTCCGCCATTCAATGAGATCATGGCTGATCATCCAAATTCAGTACCCTGTCCCTGCCTTCTCCCCATATCCCTTGATCCCTTTAGCCTCAAGAAATATATCCAACTCTTTCTTGAATATACTTAATGAACTGACCTCCACCGCCCTCTGTGGCAGAGAATTCCACAGGTTCACCACTCTCTGGGTGAAGAAATTCCTCCTCATCTTAGTCCTAAATGGCCTACCCCTTATCCTTAGACTATGACCCCTGGTTCTGGACTCCCCGGCCATCAGAAACATCCTTCCTGCATCTAGTCTGTCCAGACCTGACAGAATTTTATAGGTTTCGATGAGATCCCCTCTCAATCTTCTAAACTCCAGTGAGTATAAGCCCAATCGACACAATCTCTCCTCATACGTCACTCCTGCCATCCCAGGTATCAGCCTGGTGAATCTTCGCTGCACTCCCTCCATGGCAAGAACGTCCTTCCTCAGGTAAGGCGACCAAAACTGCACACAATCCTCAAGGTGTGGTCTCACCAAGGCCCTGTACAACTGCAGCAAGACATCCTTGTTCTTGTACTCGAACCCTCTTGCTACGAAGGCCAACACACCATTTGCCTTCTTAACTGCCTGCTGCACCTGCATACTTACCTTCAGCGACTGGTGCACAAGGACACCCAGGTCTCTTTGCACTTCCCCTTTTCCTAATCTATTGCCATTCAAATAATAATCTGCCTTCCTGTTTTTGCCACCAAAGTGGATAATCTCACATTTATCCACATTATAGTGCATTTGCCATGTTTCTGCCCAATCACCCAACCTGTCCAAATCGTACTGGAGTTTCACGACATCCTCCTCACAGCATACCCTCCCACCCAACTTTGTGTCGTCTGCAAATTTGGAGATATTACATCCAATTCCCTTGTCCAGATCATTAATATATATTGTGAACAGCTGGGGTCCTAGGACCGATCCTTGCGGTACCCCACTAGTCACTGCCTGCCACTCGGAAAACGACCCGTTTATTCCAACTCTTTGCATCCTGTCCGCCAACCAGTTCTCTATCCAAGTCAATACCTTGCCCCCAATCCCATGTGCCTTAATTTTGCACGCTAATCTCTTACGCGGGACCTTATCGAAAGCCTTCTGAAATTCCAAATATACCACATCCACTGGTTCTCCCTTATCTATTTTACCAGTTACATCCTCAAAAAATTCCAGTAGATTAGTCAAGCATGATTTACCTTTTGTAAATCTATGTTGACTTTGTCCAATCCAGTCACTGCTTTCCAAGTGCTCTGCTATTACATCTTTTATAATGGACTCTAGCATTTTCCCCACTGCCGATGTCAAGCTTACCGGTCTATAATTCCCCGCCTTTTCTCTACCATCTTTTTTGAATAGTGGGGTAACATTAGCTGCCCGCCAATCCATGGGTACCGTTCCAGAGTTTATCGAGTTCTGGAAGATGACCAGTAATGCATCTACTATTTCTAGGGCCACTTCCTTAAGTACCCTGGGATGTAGATTATCAGGCCCTGGGGGTTTATCGGCCTTCAGTCCCATCAATTTACCTAACACCTTTTCCCTACAAATACTGATTTCTTTCAGTTCCACCCTTTCATCAGACCCTATGTTCCCCGGCATCTCTGGGAGGTTATTTGTGTCCTCCTTTGTGAAGACAGAACCAAAATATGTATTTAGTTGGTCTGCCATTTCTTTGTTCCCCATTATAAATTCCCCCGATTCTGACTGCAAGGGACCTACGCTTGACTTCACCAATCTTTTTCTCTTCACATATCTATAAAAGCTTTTACAGTCAGTTTTTATGTTCCCTGAAAGCTTACTCTCATATTCTATTTTCCCTTTCTTAATTAATCCCTTTGTCCTCCTTTGTTGAATCCTAAACTGCTCCCAATCCTCAGGATTATTGCTTTTTCTGGCCAATTTATATGCCCTCTCCTTGGACCTTATGCTATCCCTAATTTCCCTTGTTAGCCACGGTTGGGTCACCTTTTTTGTTTTATTTTTATGCCAAACTGGGACGAACAAATTCTGTAGTTCATCCATTCGGTCTTTGAATGTTTGCCATTGCCTATCCACCGTCAACCCTTTGAGTGCCATTCCCCAATCAATCCTACCCAACTTGCTCCTCAGACCATTGTAGTTTCCTTTATTTAAATTGAGGACCCTAGTCTCCGAGTCAACTACTTCATTCTCCATCTTAATGAAGAATTCGATCATATTATGATTGCTCCGACCCAAGGGGCCTCGTACAACAAGATTGCTAATTAATCCTTTCTCGTTACATAATACCCAGTCTAAGATGGCCTGATCTCTGGTTGGTTCCTCGACACATTGGTCCAGGAAACCATCCCGTAAACACTCCAGGAATTCCTCCTCCACATGTTGCACAACCCTCCTAAACCACGCCAGCTAATCCTGGTGGGTTGACAAGTGGGTGGCCTCCTCACAGCTGCAGCTCCACCATTAAAATGGAGCTTTCATCAGGGAGCAGTTGCAGGTGGCAGAACTTCTGTTCCAAAGGTCTTCCAGCACTTTTAGCTGGCCTACCGAAGTCGGAGGTGCTGCAGTTTCTATCTCTCAACTGTGGGACCCCTTTGGAAGACCCTCTCCCCGCTTGGACTGAGCGCTTCCCCAACAGAGGTAGCTGCCAACAGCATGGGAACCATTTATTTCCTTTCACCAGGGACCTCAGATTCGGATGAGCAGCAGCCATGGCAGCAGCGGAACCAGGCATTGCTCAGCGTCAACAGCAGCAGGAGTGCCAACCTCTTGCTCATCCACCTGATGCTGCATTGGCAGAAGGCGCCAGCACTTGGAAGCACATCGTGCAAGGAATGCACTTATCCTGGCCAGATTTGCATAGGTTGCCCATTGTGGCACATGTGTTTGGCTCCTTCTTAACACATGATGGACAATGGACATGACTCTCTGGCCTCCTTTCACTCTGACCACCAACCTGACCACGCAAGTGTCACAGAGCCCGCAATGTGGAGCTCCTGAGCTGAAATAACAGATGTCATCACGCCAACAGTTTGCCATCACCTAATTTTAATACATTCCCACAGGGATGGCATTTCATCAATAAACAGAAACAATCACCCAATCTGCACACAGATCTGGAGGTTATATCCCTTGCCAGCTGGACCCACACAGCCTTGGTTTCTTTGGGAGGCCTCTTCCTCCCAGATGAGGGGAAGAGCACCTCCCTGCTAGCTCTTGCCCCCTCAACCAGCATACCCAATGCCTCATCCAAGAACCTCGGGGAGGCCCTTGCCTTGGAGCTGACCATTCTTCAAGGAGATAACAGCTTGGAGGTGGTGCAGCATCGACCAAAAATCAGTGGAATGAGCCAAGGCAGCAAGCAGCCCTTAAATGAAGCTGGATAAGTGATATCAGCAGAGGTGAGTTTCAGTCCCAAAACACTCATTGGCCCAAGGGAACCCACACCTCTGAAATCAACTGGCCAATTAGGGAAAAATTGCAAATTTTTCCCACCTCTCAGTGGAGGTGGGTTTGGAACCCACTCAAACCGAAACCGCCTCCATTGGGAAAATCGCCCCCCATAACTCACTGGCAATAACAAAGGATACTGATGAACATTGCAGTATAAATAGGCACCACTGAATTAATAAATTAAGGGATGAATGGGCATCAATGATCAAAACATTAATAGAGCAGTGGGCATCAGTAAATTTATTAATGAATATAGCAGCAAGTATATAAGTACATTTTTTAAAAATGGAGCAGAAAGCATCAGTGATTGATAAACGAATATAACAATGGGTTCCAGTGAATTAAGTGGAGAAGTGGGCAGCAGTGAACTAATAAATTCATAGAGCAGTGGGTAACAAACAAATCAATAAATTAATGCTGCAATGGGCAAACCAACAAATCAATAAAGTAATGAAGCAGCAGGCACCAGTGAATTAATGGACTAGTGCAAATGACAACAAATCAATAAGGGGCACAACAAATCAATAAGTTAATGAAGCAGAGGGTAGATCAAGAAATCAATAAATTAATGGAGTAGTAGGCACCAGAAAATTAATACATTAAGGGAACAGCAGGTACACCAACAAATCACTAAATGAATAGAGCAGAAGGCCTTCCGTGAAGTCTTGAATTAAAGAAACAACTAGAACACCAATAACTCAATGTTAATAGTACAATGGGTACCAGTGAATTAATGAATTAGTAGAGTAGAGGACAGTCAATAAAGGAGCATCAGACACACCAACAAATAAATAGGTTAATGGAGGAATGGGCATATGTGAGCTCTTCCTACCTTTGCCATGATTGCTTCCTTCCCCCAGTGGCCTCAACAACAACTTGTATTTGTATAGCATCTTAAAGGAGGAAAGCGAGGTAGAGATGCTGAGAGGTTTAGGCAGGGAATTCCAGAGCTTAGGGTCTTGCCAGCTGATGGCACAGCCGCCATTGGTGGAGCGATTGAAATTGTGGATGCTCAAGAGGCCAGAAATAGAGGAGTGCAGATATCTCGGAGGGTTGTGGGGCTGTAGGAGATTACAGAGATAGGGAGGGGCGAGGCCATGGAGGGTTTTGAAAACAAGGCCTCGATTTGACTTTTGTTGGTTTCACCAACATTCTACTTTTCAAAGTGATATGAGGCATTATCATATATTAGCTGACTGCAAAAGTAATTTGAGAAACTAAAAAGGGCCACTTAAGCATTTAAACTTGTGCCTTTGTATAGAATAATAAATGTAAGTGTTTCTAAGGATTCTTGCTGATTAAAAATTTAGTGTATGGCTCAGCCACCATGAAGAAAGATCACTGGAGGAAAGCTCCCAGAGAGGAGTGGTGCAGTAAGTCACGGTAGGGTCAGAGGTCACAGGGCTGTGGTTTGTTATATGGGCTTCAGACCTGAGGTAGTAAGCTTGAAGGCAGTTACAAAATTGGGTGGCCAGCCACTACACCAACAGGGAAAAGAAACAGGGCGGGCAGGATTCAGGTAAGCCCCAGGCCACAATTGGGCAGCTGTGGATGGGGTGTCCTGGGTGCCATGTTTATTGAGTGAAAACCTAAAAATTTGGTTCCAAACTCCTGAACAGGGGGAGGAAAAACTGAAAAATTTATGAATAAAACAAAATGGCTGTTGGAGTTGGGAGACAGAGTTAAGAAACTTGTGCCACTGTATCACCTAGTGGTTGGAGTCAGTAACTGCATCATGATAGCAACTGTTTACATACTGATTGGCATTACAATGTTTACATAAGCACATTCAACTTTAAATGTTGATTGAAAATCATGACAAATTAAGTAAGGTTTGCAGACAGAAATTGTGTACCATATGCAAAACCTTTAATAATATATAGTTACCTAGTAGTTTGCATGGACCATATTGAACTTTATTTGTCACCCATCAGCCCAAGAGCCCTCTCAAGCTCGCTCTGTAAGATTTTCTCAAACTTAAATTGTGACCACAAGTTGTTCTGAAAATTCCTGTTTGGCCTCATCATAGAATCATAAAATGGTGCAGCACAGAAGGAGGCCATTCGAGCCCATTGTGCCTGTGCCAGCTCTTTGCTAGAGCTGTCCAACTAGTCCCACTCGCCCGCTCTTTCCTCATAACCCTACAATTTTTTTCCTTCAAGTATTTATCCAATTCCCTTTTGAATGTCACTATTGAATCTGCTTTCACCGCCTTTTCAGGCAGTGCATTCCAGATCACAACAACTCGCTGTGTAAAAAAATGTTTCTTCATGTCGCCTCTGATTCTTTTGCCAATTACCTTAAATCTGTATCCTTTGGTTACTGACTCTTCTGCCACAGGAAGCAGTTTCTCCTTATTTACTCTATCAAAACCATTCATGATTTTGAATACCTCTATCAAATCTCCTCTTACCTTTCTCTGATCTCCTCTGCACCCTCTCTAAGGCCTTAACATTCTTCCTAAAGTGCGGTGCCTAGAATTGAACACAATACTCCAGCTGAGGCCTAACCAGTGTTTTACAAAGGTTTAGCATAACTTCCTTGCTTTTGTACTTTCGGTTTCTATTAATAAAGCCAAGGATCCCGTATGCTTTCTTAACAGCCTTCTCAACTTGTCTTGTCCTGTCCCCTTCAAAGATTTGTGTACATACACCCCCAGTTCTCTCAGTTCCTACATCCCCTTTAAAATTGTATTATTTAGTTTACATTGCCTCTCCTCATTCTTCCTACCAAAATGTATACGGGATCCTGGGCTTCATAAATAGAGGTATAGAGTACAAAAGCAAGGAAGTTATGATCAACCTTTGTAAAACATTGGTTCAGCCTCAACTGGAGTATTGTGTCCAATTCTGGGCACCGCACTTTAGGAAGGATATGAAGGCCTTAGAGAGGGTGCAGAAAAGATTTACGAGAATGGTTCCAGGGATGAGGGACCTCAGTTATGTGGATAGACTGGAGAAGCTGGGGTTGTTCACCTTGGAGCAGAGAAGGTTGAGAGGAGATTTGATAGAGGTGTTCAAAATCATGATGGGGTAGCCAGAATAGACAGAGAGAAAAGTTCCCATTGGCAGAATGGTCGAGAACCAGAGGACACAGATTCAAGGTGATTGGCAAAAGAACCAAAGGCGACATGAGGAAAAACGTTTCTACGCAGCAAGTGGTTAGGATCTGGAATGCTCTGCCTGAGAGGGTGGTGGAGGCAGATTCAATCGTGGCTTTCAAAAGGGAGTTGGATAAGTACCTGAAGAAAAAGGAATTGCAGGGCTACAGGGAAAAGGCGAGGGAGTGGGACTAGCTGAAGTGCTCTTGCAGAGAGCCGGCACAGGCTCGACAGGCCGAATGGCCTCCTTCTGTGCTGTAAACATTCTATGATTCTTTGATTCTAAATTTCATCTGCCATGTATCTGCCCATTTGACCAGTCTGTCCGTGTCCTCCTGAAGTCTGTTACTAACCTCCTCATTGTTTACGACATTTCCAAGTTTCGTGTCATCTGTAAACTTTGAAATTACACCAGGTCATTAATATATGCCAAAAAGAGCAGTGGTCCTAATACCGACCCCTGGGGAACACCACTGCACACTTCCCTCCAGTCTGAAGAACAACCGCTCACCACTACTCTCTGCTTTCTGTCCCTGAGCCAACTTTGTATCCAGACTGCCACTGTCTCTTTAATCCCACAAGCTTCAAATTTGCTAACCAGTCTATAATGAGGTACTTTCCCATTTTTAAACAGGGGTATAACATCTGCAATCCTCCAGTCCTCTGGCAGCACCCCCATATCTAAGGAGGATTGAAAGATTGTGCCCAGAGTCGCCACAATTTCAACCCTTACTTCCCTCAGTAACTTCAGATGCATCTCATCCGGACCGAGTAACTTTTCTACTTTGAGAACTGCCAACATTTTAAGTACCTCCTCTTTATCTATTTTTATCCTATCCTATCTCGCTACCACCTCCTCCTTTACTGCTACATTGGCAGCATCCTCTACTCTAGTGAAGACAGATGCAAAGTACTCATTTAGTACCTCAGCCGTGCGCTTTGCCTCCACAACATCTCATTTTTGGTCCCACCCTTCCTTTGACGACCTTTTTACCATTAGTATGTTTTCAAAGACTTTTGGGTTCCCTTTTATGTTAGCCACTAATTTATTCTCATACTCTCTCTTATTCCCTTTTTTAGACCTTCTCTGTACTTTCTATTTTCAGCTTGGTTCAATACTGTATTATGCAACTTTTGTCATAAGCCTCCTTTTTCTGTATCATTTTAATATCTGTATATTTTGTCATCCAGGGAGCTCTGGCTTTGGATGCCCTGCCTTTCCCTCTCGTGGGAATGTGTCGATTCTGTACCTGAATCATCTTCTCTTTGAAGGCCTCCCATTGGTCAATTACTGTTTTGCCTACCAATTTTTGAATCAAACCCACCTGGGCCAGATCCCTTTTCAACTCACTGAAGTTAGCCCTCCTCCAGTTAAGTGTTTTTACACTTGATTGTTCCTTGTCCGTTTCCATAACTATTCTAAACCTGATAATGAACACCAAAAACCTGTCAAACCAAATATTTAACGTCGGCGGGAACTCAGCGGCAGCAGCGGGGCTATAAAAGTCCCAGAGACCCAGGTAAGGCCTCAGTGCGTCAGCGGGAATCCTGAGCGGCAGAGCGGGGCTATAAAAGGCCCCAGAGACCCAGGTAAGGCCTCAGTGCGTCAGCGGGAATCCCGAGCGGCAGAGCGGGGCTATAAAAGGCCCCAGAGACCCAGGTAAGGCCTCAGTGCGTCGGCGGGAATCCCGAGCAGCAGAGCGGGGCTATAAAAGGCCCCAGAGACCCAGGTAAGGCCTCACAGCGTCAGCGGGAATCCCGAGCAGCAGAGCGGGGCTATAAAAGGCCCCAGAGACCAGGTGATGTGCCTTCAATAACCACAAAACTAGAAGTTATAGACTTTAACAAGTTGGCTTTTAATCACTAAGATCAGAGCTAACATCTCAACACACTGACTGGCTCGCAGGAATGAGTCATACAGATCCTGGGATCTTTATGTAAGAGAAGTCAGGGGCGGAGCCAAGAGGCAAGACCTGGAACCTTCCAGATTAGTCAGGAAAGAGGAAGTGAAACTATACACCGTGTGGGGGAGGGTAATATACATGAGTGCAAAACGAATACAGGCAAGAACGAATACAGGCAAGACAAACAGATTTCATTACATTCACCCCTTCTTTAGATTAAGTCCATCGGGGTGATGTTTCTTAAAAGTTGGTATAAGTGAGTCTGTCAGGAGGTTTTGCGGTTCTCAGTGATCGGCACAAAGCTGGTTGGGGTGCCTCTAGGGGAGTGGATTCTGGTTCCTCCGCTGTCCGGGCCTCCGCAGTGTCTTCCAGTTTATCTGCAGTGTCCTCCAGGTTAAAGTTGGGTATTGATACCTCTGGGCGTCCTGTCTCTTTTTGGTGTAGGCCTTCCTCGGGTAGTCTCTCATCGTTCTCTCCGCTCCCCAAGGGAGCGAGGTCTTTTATGTAAACAGTGTCCTCTCGCCCGTCAGAGTATTCGATATAGGCGTACTGAGGGTTTGCATGGAGGAGCTGTACCTTTTCCACAAGGGGGTCCGTTTTATGGCCTCTCACGTGCTTCCGCAATAGTACTGTCCCCGGAGACGTCAGCCACGTGGGTAGAGATATGCCCGAGGTCGATTTCCGGGGGAAAACGAACATCTTTTCGTGAGGGGTAGCGTTAGTGGCTGTACATAACAGAGACCTTATGGAGTGGAGCACGTCTGGGAGGAATTCCTGCCAGCGGGAGGTCGGAAGGCCTTTTGACTTTCAGGCTAATGTGACAGCCTTCCAAACAGTAGTGTGATGAAATATATTCCATTCATCACTGCCTGTTTTCTGTGTCTTGTAACTGCCTGCTTTCTGTGTCTTTTCCCTTCCCCCAGTCCTCATGTATTGCGTGTTTGACGGCTGCGGAATTGTCCAGGAAGAATTCCATACAGTCAAACCAGTGTCCGAAGCGTGCTGATGCGTCCGGAGCATGTTGATCCAAATCCAAACGTTCAGGTTTCAGGAGTTGATCCATCGTGTTGAAAATTTAAGTTAATAAAATTGATGTGCCTCAATTATTCCGAGACTCGAAGTTAGCAGAACAAAAGTAAGGCTTTTATTAACTTAGAACATAACACGTAAACTAGAGAGATGTCTTCCTTCAGGAGGCTGATGCCCGACTGACTTAGATTACAAAGGAGCCAGGTATGGGCGGAGCCCTGCACACAACCAATTCCAGCACATTCCAATACATAATACATGAGGACTGGGGGAAGGGAAAAGACACAGAAAGCAGGCAGTTACAAGACACAGAAAACAGGCAGTGATGAATGGAATATATTTCATCACAAGTAGCATTCTCCCTTTCCACTTGCCCATTACCCCGAGGGTTGTAGCTAGTGGTTCTGCTAGTGGCTATCCCCTTTGAGAGCAAGAACTGGCGCAGTTCGTCACTCATAAATGACGTCCCCCTATCGCTGTGTATGTAGTTCGGCATGCCAAACATGCAGAATAGATTACCGAGACACTTGATGACCGTGGCACTGGTCATGTCTGGGCAGGGAATGGCGAAGGGGAAGCGGGAATATTCATCGATGATATTGAGGAAGTATACGTTATGGTCGGCAGAGGGAAGGGGTCCCTTGAAGTCCAGACTTAGGCGCTCGAATGGCCGTGTGGCTTTGATAAGGTGTGCATGGTCAGGCCTGTAGAAACGAGGCTTGCATTCCGCACAGATGCGGCAGGCTCTGGTCATTACCCTGACCTCCTCGATGGAGTGGGGCAGATTGCGGGACTTTATAAAATGGTATAGTCGGGTGACCCCTGGGTGACAGAGGTCGTTGTGGAGACCCTGTAATTTGTCCGTATGAATGCTGGCACACATTCCCCGCGATAGGGCACCTGGGGGTTCATTAAGGGCTCCCGGCCTGTACATAATATCATAGTCGAACGTGGATAGTTCGATCCTCCACCTGAGTATTTTGTCATTCTTGATTTTCCCCCTTTGTTTGTTATTAAACATGAAAGCCACCGACCGTTGGTCGGTGAGCAGGGTGAAACGTTTGCCGGCTAGGTAGTGTCTCCAGTGCCGCACTGCCTCCACTATAGCCTGTGCCTCCTTCTCGACAGAAGAGTGCCTGATTTCAGGTCCCTGAAGGGTTCGGGAGAAGAAGGCCACAGGTCTCCCAGCCTGATTGAGGGTCGCAGCTAAAGCAAAGTCTGACGCATCGCTTTCGACTTGAAAGGGAATGCTTTCGTCCACTGCACACAGTGCAGCCCTTTCAATGTCCTGTTTGATACTGGTGAAAGCCTCCCGAGCTTCAGCTGATAGTGGGAAGGACGTCGATTTAATGAGGGGTCGGGCCTTATCAGAGTAATTGGGCACCCATTGGGCATAATACGAAAAAAATCCCAGGCACCTTTTTAAAGCTTTGGGATTGTGTGGCAGGGGCAGTTCCTTTAGGGGGCGTAATCGGTCAGGGTCCGGTCCAATTACCCCATCTTCCACCACACAGCCAAGGATACAGAGACGGGTTGTGTTGAAGACACATTTGTCTTCGTTGTAGGTTAGATTCAGCTTTAGGGCAGTTTTTAAAAATCTCGCAAGATTTAGATCGTGGTCTTGCTGGTTGTGCCCGCAGATAGTGACATTGTCCAGATAGGGGTAGGTAGCTTGTAGTTTATTCTCGTCAACCATGCGGTCCATCTCACGTTGGAAGACCGAGACCCCATTTGTTACCCCGAAGGGCACTCTGAGAAAATGGTAGAGGTGCCCGTTCGCCTCAAAGGCGGTGTATGGGCGGTCCTCCGTTCTAATGGGGAGCTGGTGATACGCGGATTTGAGGTCGATAGTCGAGAAGGCTCGGTATTGCGTGATCTGGTTGACCATTTCTGATATGCGGGGTAAAGGGTAGGCGTCCAGCTGGGTAGAAATATTAACAGCCTGGCTGTAGTCAATTACCATCCGTTTCTTTTCGCTATTTTTAACTATGACTACTTGGGCACGCCACGGACTGGTACTGCATTCAATAATGCCTTCCCGCAGGAGTCTGTCCACTTCCACCTTGATAAAGTGTCTGTCTTCCAGACTGTACCGTCTACTTTTGGTCGCTATGGGCCTACAGTTCGGAGCGAGATTAGCGAATAAAGAGGGCGGGCTGATTTTTAAGGTTGATAGGCCACAGACTGTGAGTGGCGGCTGGGACCCGCCATATGCTAGCGTGACACTTTCGTGGTGGCACTGGAAGTTCAGGCCCAAGATTACATTAACACAGAGTTCTGGCATCACGAGGAGTTTAAAATCCTTGTAGTCCGTGCCTTTTACAGTCAGTGTTACCACACAGTAGCCCAAAATGTCCGAAGTGTGGGGCTTAGCAGCCATAGCAATTCTGCTCCGTGTAGGGGTTACCGTTAATGAGTGCTGCCGTACCAGGCTAGGGTGGATAAAACTCTCGGTACTCCCACAGTCAATTAAACATTTCGTTAAATTCCCGTTTACCTGTATGTCCATCATGGATTTTGTCAACAGGTGTGGCCTGGATTGACCCACCGTGATCGAAGCCACTGTTGGGCCCTGGGCGGCCGTTGAGTCGGGAAAAGATGGCGGATCCCAAGATGGCGGCCCGCACGGCACGCACGAGGCGGTGATGGAGTTGGAAATCGGATTCCCCCTGCAGACTTTGCTAAAATGCCCCTTTTTCTTACATTTGAAGCATGTAGCGTCCTTCGCTGGGCATCGTTGTCTGGGGTGCTTGGCCTGGCCGCAGAAGTAGCATTTCAGGCCTCGAGACATTGCCGCTGTAGTAGGACTCCTGGGTGAACTTCTGTGTGGGGACTCCGGCGGTGTAGAGCTGGTCTGAGACCTGGATGGGGAAGATGGCTGATTCCAAGATGGCGGCCCGCTCGGCGCGCACGAGGCGGTGAGGGCCGCATGGCCGGAAGAATAAGAGTCAGAGTTTTTCTGGGCCACGTCCAGCGATCGCGCAGTGGCCACTGCCTTTTTTAAGTCCAGGACCTCCTTCTCCAGCAGTCTCTGCCGGATATAATTCGATTTGAGGCCCGTGATGAAGGAATCGCGGACCAATTCGTCAGAGTACACATTGGCCGTCACAGCCTTGCAGTTACAGTCCCGGACCAAGTCCTTTAGGCCCTGTAAGAAATCGTCCATTGATTCCTCAGGTCGCTGCCTGCGTGTAGCCAGCAGATGCCTGGCGTACACTTCGTTTACTGGCCTCTGGTATTGGGCCTTCAGGATAGTGATGGCCTCCGTGTAAGAGGTGGCGTCCCGGATGAACGAATAAATCCGATGATTAACGCGAGTAGTCAGTAGACTCAGTTTATCTACCTCGCTAGCGGATGAGGCCCTCGCGAAGAGTTCGAAGCATTTGAGCCAGTGTCCAAATTGATTTGATGCTTCAGCAGAATGTGGATCCAAGTCCAGATGCTCTGGTTTTAGGAGTCGATCCATCCTAGTATTCTTTAGTGATTAAAATTGATGTGCCTTCAATAACCACAAAACTAGAAGTTATAGACTTTAACAAGTTGGCTTTTAATCACTAAGATCAGAGCTAACATCTCAACACACTGACTGGCTCGCAGGAATGAGTCATACAGATCCTGGGATCTTTATGTAAGAGAAGTCAGGGGCGGAGCCAAGAGCCAAGACCTGGAACCTTCCAGGTTAGTCAGGAAAGAGGAAGTGAAACTATACACCGTGTGGGGGAGGGTAATATACATGAGTGCAAAACGAATACAGGCAAGACAAACAGATTTCATTACACCAGGTAAGGCCTCACAGCGTCGGCGGGAATCTCGAGCGGCAGAGCGGGGCTATAAAAGTCCCCAGAGACCAGGTAAGGCCTCACAGCGTCGGCGGGAATCTCGAGCGGCAGAGCGGGGCTATAAAAGTCCCAGAGACCAGGTAAGGCCTCACAGCGTCGGCGGGAATCTCGAGCGGCAGAGCGGGGCTATAAAAGTCCCCAGAGACCAGGTAAGGCCTCACAGCATCGGCGGGAATCTCGAGCGGCAGAGCGGGGCTATAAAATTCCTCAGAGACCAGGTAAGGCCTCACAGCGTCGGCGGGAATCTCGAGCGGCAGAGCGGGGCTATAAAATTCCTCAGAGACCAGGTAAGGCCTCACAGCGTCGGCGGGAATCTCGAGCGGCAGAGCGGGGCTATAAAATTCCTCAGAGACCAGGTAAGGCCTCACAGCGTCGGCGGGAATCTCGAGCGGCAGAGCGGGGCTATAAAATTCCTCAGAGACCAGGTAAGGCCTCACAGCGTCGGCGGGAATCTCGAGCGGCAGAGCGGGGCTATAAAAGTCCCAGAGACCAGGTAAGGCGTACCAGTCTCCGAACTCGGAACTCGGAGGAAAGCAGAGAGGTAAAAAGTAATCCAAGTGTGACGTCACCAGAAAGCGGGTAAGTGATTGGTTGGTAAGTATTTCTCCCTTTTTAAGCTTAAATCTCTGTGGTTTATAGTTTCTAAGGTGTGATATTCACCATCTAGAATCGGGGCAGAGGGTATTTAAGAATAATATTAATAAATGTAATTAATTACATAGAATGGGAGATCAGGTGATGTGTTGCTGCTGCAATATGTGGGAGCTGGTGGACACCATTGATGCTCACAGTGATCACATTTGCAGTAAGTGTTGGCTGCTCAAGGAATTCCGGCTCCATGTTGAAGAGCTGGAGTCCGAGCTTCAAACACTGAGACACATCAGGGAGGGGGAGAGTTACCTGGACTCTGTGTATCACGAGGTATTCACACCAATTAGCTTAATTAATTCAGATGTAGTCCGTGGCCAGGGTCAGGATGGTGTGACTAGAAGTGAGGTAGGTACGGGGATCCATGAGGTAGTGTTGGAGGAGCCGCAGCCCTTGCACTTGTCCAACAGGTTCGAGGCTCTTACTCCCTGTGAGGATGGGAACAGGGACTGCGGGGAGGATGAGCAACCTGGCCACAGCACCGTGGAGCGGGGGGCCATTCAAGTGGGGGGACTTAAAAGAAATGTTGTAGTGGTAGGGGATAGTATCGTTAGGGGGATAGATAGAGCTTTTTGCAGCCGAGAGCGAGAGTCCCGAAGGCTGTGTTGCCTGCCCGGTGCCAGGGTTAAGGACATCTCCTCTGGACTGGAGAGAAACTTGGAGTGGGAGGGGGAGGATCCAGTTGTCGTGGTCCATGTTGGTATCAACGACATAGATAGGACAAGGAAGGAGGTTCTGCTGAGGGAGTTTGAGCAGCTAGGGGCCAAATTAAAAAGCAGAACCACAAGGGTAATAATCTCTGGATTATTACCTGAGCCACGAGCGAATTTGGCTAGGACAAATAAAATTAGAGAGTTAAATGCGTGGCTCAAAGACTGGAAGACTGGTGTGGGAGAAATGGGTTTTGCTTCCTGGGACACTGGCACCAGTACTGGGGCAGGAGGGAGCTGTTCCGTTGGGATGGGCTTCACTTGGCCAGTGCTGGGACTAGAGTCCTGGCGGATCATATAACTAGGGCTATAGAGAGGACTTTAAACTAACTAGTGGGGGGGAGGTTCCTAGAGAGCAAATAATAAAAATGACAACAGAGAAGGTCATAGACTTAGGTAGCAGTGGGGAAATTAAAAACCAGAGCGTGTCAGGAAGGGGAAGAAGGTATGGAGTAAAAGGTAAAGTAATAAAAAGGGCAAAAGCAGGAACTAAGTGTCACAAAACATCTTTGAAAGTTCTCCATCTGAATGCATGTAGCACTCGTAACAAAATAGACGAGTTAATGGCACAAATAACTACATATGGGTATGATCTTGTGGCCATTACAGAAACATGGCTGCAGGGTGACAATGCCTGGGAATTAAACATACCAGGTTATTTAACGATCAGGAAGGACAGGCAGGAAGGAAGGGGAGGTGGGGTGGCTATGTTAATAAAGGAAGGAATCACTGTAATACAGAGAAATGATATTGGGTCAAAAGATCAGGATATTGAAACAGTTTGGGTGGAGGTAAGGAATAATAAGGGGAAAAAAACACTAGTGGGCGTAGTCTATAGGCCTCCGAACAGTGGCAACTCTGTTGGACGGAGTATCAATCAGGAAATAGTTGAGGCTTGTAATAAGGGAACATCTATAATTATGGGGGATTTTAACTATCATATTAATTGGACAAATCAAATTGGGCAGGGCTGCCTTGAGGATGAGTTCATTGACTGTATTAGGGATGGGTTTCTTGAGCAGTATGTAACTGAACCGACCAGGGGGCAGGCAACCTTAGATCTGGTCCTGTGTAACGAGACAGGATTAATTAAAAATGTCCTAGTAAAGCATCCCCTTGGAATGAGTGACCATAACATGGTTGAATTCCATATTCAATTAGAGGGTGAGAAGGTTGGATCTCAAACAAGCGTGCTAAGCTTGAATAAAGGAGACTATGAAGGTATGAGAGCGGAATTGAGTCGAGTGGATTGGGAAAATAGATTAAAGGGTAAGACAATACATGATCAGTGGTGTACATTTAAGGAGTTATTTTACAACTTCCAAAAAATATATATTCCACTGAGAAGAAAAGGGTGTAAAAGAAAAGACAGCCATCCGTGGCTAAGTAAAGAAATTAAGGATAGTATTCGACTAAAAACAAGGGCATATAAGGTAGCCAAATCTAGTGGGAGGATAGAGGATTGGGAAAACTTTAAAAGACAACAAAAAATAACAAAAAGATTGATTAAGAAAGGGAAGATAGATTATGAAAGTAAATTAGCAAAAAATATAAAAACAGATAGTAAGAGCTTTTATAGTTATATAAAAAGAAAAAGGGTGGCTAAAGTAAATGTTGGTCCCTTAGAGGATGAGACCGGGAAATTAATGGTGGGAAATATGGAGATGGCAAAAACACTGAATGAATATTTTATATCAGTCTTTACAGTAGAAGACACTAAGAATATCCCAACACTGGACAAACAGGGGGCTAAAGGGGGGGAGGAGCTAAACACGATCAAAATCACTAAGGAAGTGGTACTCGGTAAAATAATGGGACTCAAGGTGGATAAATCACCTGGACCTGATGGCTTACATCCTAGGGTCTTGAGGGAAGTGGCAGTAGGGATTGTGGATGCATTGGTAATAATTTTCCAAAACTCCCTGGACTCGGCAAAGGTCCCGGCAGACTGGAAAACTGCTAATGTAACACGCTTATTTAAAAAGGGCAGTAGACAGAAGGCTGGAAACTATAGACCGGTTAGCCTAACATCTGTGGTAGGTAAAATTTTGGAGTCCATTATTAAGGAGACATTAACAGGGCATTTGGAAAATCACAATTTAATAGGACAAAGTCAGCATGGTTTTATGAAGGGGAAGTCATGTTTGACAAATTTGCTGGAGTTCTTTGAGGAAGTAACATATAGGGTGGATAAAGGGGAACCAGTGGACGTAGTGTATTTAGACTTCCAAAAGGCATTTGACAAGGTGCCACACAAAAGATTATTACTTAAGATAAAAACTCACGGGATTGGGGGTAATATTCTGGCATGGATAGAGGATTGGCTATCTAACAGAAGGCAGCGAGTTGGGATAAATGGTTCATTCTCAGACTGGCAATCAGTAACTAGTGGTGTTCCGCAGGGGTCAGTGCTGGGTCCCCAACTCTTTACAAGCTATATTAACGATTTGGAGGAGGGGGCCGAGTGTAACATATCAAAGTTTGCAGATGATACTAAGATGGGAGGGAAAGTAGTGAGTGAGGAGGACATTAAAAACCTGCAAGGGGACATCGACAGGCTAAGTAAGTGGGCAGAGATTTGGCAGATGGAATACAATACTGGAAAGTGTGAGGTTATGCACTTTGGCAGGAAAAATAGTAGAGCAAGTTATTATCTTAATGGCAAGAAACTGGAAAGTACTGAAGTACAAAGGGATCTGGGGGTCCTGGTGCACGAAACTCAAAAGGTTAGTATGCAGGTGCAGCAAGTGATTAAGAAGGCCAATGGAATGTTGGCTTTCATTGCTAGGGGGATAGAATATAAAAATAGGGAGGTATTGCTTCAGTTGTACAAGGTATTGGTGAGACCGCACCTGGAATACTGCGTACAGTTTTGGTGTCCATACTTAAGAAAAGACATACTTGCTCTCGAGTCAGTACAAAGAAGGTTCACTCGGTTAATCCCGGGGATGAGGGGATGGATGTATGAGGAGAGGTTGAGTAGATTGGGACTCTACTCATTGGAGTTCAGAAGAATGAGAGGCGATCTTATTGAAACATATAAGATTGTGAAGGGGCTGGGTCGGGTGGATGCGGGGAGGATGTTCCCGATGATGGGTGAAACTAGAACTAGGGGGCATAGTCTTAGAATAAGGGGCTGCTCTTTCAAAACTGAGATGAGGAGGAACTACTTCACTCAGAGGGTGGTAGGTCCATGGAATATGCTGCCCCAAAAAGCTGTAGAAGCTACATCATTACATAAATTTAAAACAGAAATAGACAGTTTCCTAGAAGTAAAGGGAATTAAGGGTTACGGGGAGCGGGCAGGAATTTGGACATGAGTCTAGGTTCAGATCCGTCATGGCCCTGTGGGTAGCGGAGCGGGCCCAGGGGCCATGTAGCCTGATCCTGCTCCTATTTCGTGTGTCTAATTCTGTTAGAGTCAGGAGATGGTTCTGTGATAGTGGATTGGTGGTTAGGATCAGATCAGCCATGATCTTATTGAATGGCGGAGCAGGCTCGAGGGGCCGATTGGCCTACTCCTGCTCCTATTTCTTATGTTCTTATGTTAACCTTCTTAACAGTAAAATTGTGTTCTGTAGGTGTTATATTAATCACAAATTATTTACAGAAGATCCAGAAGTACCTAGATCATGAAGTAGTAAGTGCCAAATTTGAATCTATCCACTTTAAATGACAAATGATTTACAACATTCAAAAACATTTTGTCAAATTTTTAACATTTAAACTGCCAGCAGGTTCAGGAAAATTCCTTTCCTCGTGGCCGAATTGGTTTTGTACACTTCCTACTCATAAGCTGTTACGCTGAAACAAACACTGATATTATAGTAATAACGCTCAATTGTCAGGGTTTTTATTACTGTAGCAACACTAAATTGTTAAAATAAAATATCGAATCATTAAAAGCCAGTAGTCAGGTACAGGCCCATGGGTTTATAAATAGAGGCCTCTGTCTCTGCTGCTCTACTCAATCTTATAGGCCCAATCTACTCGAATTGTTAAAATAAATACCTAAAACAAAATTTCAATTAAAACACTTAATTCTGCTTGTCCTGTTGTGCCTTACCCCTACTCTTCCATTTCATTGGTTCTTGCTCCTACTTTTGTTTTTAACTTTAAATTTACCTTTTACTTGCCTTCCTCCTAGCTATTGGAGGTGGCAATTGGTTTTGATTGGGTGAAACTGACTTTTAAGGTGATCAATTCAATCCTACAAAAGCAGGACCAAGATCCAATGAAATAGAAGAGCTGGGAGTAAGGCACAACAGGACAAGCAGAATTAAGTGTGTTACATAGATACATAGATACATAGAAGATAGGAGCAGGAGTAGGCCATTCGGCCCTTCGAGCCTGCTCCGCCATTCAATGAGATCATGGCTGATCATCCAAATTCAGTACCCGGTCCCTGCCTTCTCCCCATATCCCTTGATCCCTTTAGCCTTAAGAAATATATCCAACTCTTTCTTGAATATACTTAATGAACTGGCCTCCACCACCCTCTGTGGCAGAGAATTCCACAGGTTCACCACTCTCTGGGTGAAGAAATTCCTCCTCATTTCAGTCCTAAATGGCTTACCCCTTATCCTTAGACTATGACCCCTGGTTCTGGACTCCCCGGCCATCAGAAACATCCTTCCTGCATCTAGTCTGTCCAGGCCTGACAGAATTTTATAGGTTTCGATGAGATCCCCTCTCAATCTTCTAAACTCCAGTGAGTATAAGCCCAATCGACCCAATCTCTCCTCATATGTCATTCCTGCCATCCCAGGTATCAGCCTGGTGAATCTTCGCTGCACTCCTTCCATGGCAAGAACGTCCTTCCTCAGGTAAGGCGACCAAAACTGCACACAATACTCAAGGTGTGGTCTCACCAAGGCCCTGTACAACTGTAGCAAGACATCCTTGTTCTTGTACTCGAACCCTCTTGCTACGAAGGCCAACATACCATTTTCCTTCTTAACCGCCTGCTGCACCTGCATGCTTACCTTCAGCGACTGGTGTACAAGAACACCCAGGTCTCTTTGCACTTCCCCTTCTCCCAAACTATTACCATTCAAATAATAATCTGCCTTCCTGTTTTTGCCACCAAAGTGGATAACCTCATATTTATCCACATTATAGTGCATTTGCCATGTTTCTGCCCAATCACCCAACCTGTCCAAATCGTGCTGGAGTTTCACAACATCCTCCTCACAGCATACCCTCCCCCCCAGCTTTGTGTCATCTGCAAATCTGGAGATATTACATCCAATTCCCTCGTCCAGATCATTAATATATATTGTGAACAGCTGGGGTCCTAGGACCGATCTTTGCGGTACCCCACTAGTCACTGCCTGCCATTCGGAAAATGACCCGTTTATTCCAACTCTTTGTTTTCTGTCCGCCAACCAGTTCTCTATCCAAGTCAATACCTTGCCCCCAATCCCATGTGCCTTAATTTTGCACGCTGATCTCTTACGCGGGACCTTATCGAAAGCCTTCTGAAATTCCAAATACACCACATCCACTGGTTCTCCCTTATCTATTTTACTAGTTACATCCTCAAAAAATTCCAGTAGATTAGTCAAGCATGATTTACCTTTTGTAAATCCATGTTGACTTTGTCCGATCCAGTCACTGCTTTCCAAGTGCTCTGCTATTACATCTTTTATAATGGACTCTAGCATTTTCCCCACTACCGATGTCAAGCTTACCGGTCTATAATTCCCCGCCTTTTCTCTACCACCTTTTTTGAATAGTGGGGTAACATTAGCTACCCGCCAATCCATGGGTCCATTCCAGAGTCTATCGAGTTCTGGAAGATGACCAGCAATGCATCTACTATTTCTAGGGCCACTTCCTTAAGTACCCTGGGATGTAGATTATCAGGCCCTGGGGATTTAGAGGCCTTCAGTCCCATCAATTTTCCTAACACCATTTCCCTACAAATACTGATTTCTTTCAGTTCCAACCTTTCATCAGACCCTATGTTCCCTGGCATCTCTGGGAGGTTATTTGTGTCCTCCTTTGTAAAGACAGGACCCAAATATGTATTTAGTTGGTCAGCCATTTCTTTGTTCCCCATTATAAATTCCCCCGATTCTGACTGCAAGGGACCTACGCTTGACTTCACCAATCTTTTTCTCTTCACATATCTATAAAAGCTTTTACAGTCAGTTTTTATGTTCTCTGCAAGCTTACTCTCATATTCTATTTTCCCTTTCTTAATTAATCCCTTTGTCCTCCTTTGTTGAATCCTAAACTGCTCCCAATCCTCAGGGTTATTGCTTTTTCTGCCCAATTTATATGCCCTCTCCTTGGACCTTATGCTATCCCTAATTTCCCTTGTTAGCCACGGTTGGGTCACTTTTTTTGTTTTATATTTATGCCAAACAGGGATGAACAAATTCTGTAGGTCATCCATTCGGTCTTTGAATGTTTGCCATTGCCTATCCACCGTCAACCCTTTGAGAGCCATTCCCCAATCAATCCTACCCAACTCACTCCTCAGACCATCATAGTTTCCTTTATTTAAATTGAGGACCCTAGTCTCCGAGTCAACTAATTCATTCTCCATCTTAATGAAGAATTCGATCATATTATGATTGCTCCGACCCAAGGGGCCTCTTACAACAAGATTGCTAATTAATCCTTTCTCGTTACATAATACCCAGTCTAAGATGGCCTGATCTCTGGTTGGTTCCTCGACATATTGGTCCAGGAAACCATCCCGTAAACACTCCAGGAATTCCTCCGCCACAGTATTGTTACTCATTTGGTTGGCCAAATCTATATGTAGATTAAAGTCACCCATGATGACTGCTGTGCCCTTATTGCACGCTTCTTTAATTTCTCTTTGAATGCCATCCCCAACCTCCGCCTTACTGTTTGGAAGTCTATAAACCACTCCCACTAACTTTTTTTCCCCTTAGTATTTCTCAATTCTACCCATACAGATTCCACCTCATCAGAGCTAATATCCTTCATTACAATTGTGTTAATCCCTTCTTTAACCAGTAATGCTACCCCACCTCCCTTTCCTTTTTGCCTATCTTTCCTGAATATCGAATACCCCTGGATGTTGAGTTCCCAGTCCTGGCCTTCCTTGAGCCACGTTTCCGTAATCCCAACCAAATCGTATTTGTTTACTTCTATTTGCGCAGCCAATTCATCCACCTTATTACAAATGCTCCTTGCATTAAAACACAAAGCCTTCAGGCTTGTTTTTTTAACGCTCTTAGACCTATTAGAATTATTATTTACTGTGGCCATGTTTGATTTAAACCGTTGATTTCTCTGACTGCCACTTTTGTTTTTCTCCTTCCTATCTTTTGCTTTTATCCTTGTTTCCCTTTCCTCTGTCTCCCTGCTCAGGTTCCCAACCCCCTTCCATTTTAGTTTAAACTCTCCCCCACAGCACTAGCAAACACTCCCCCTAGGACATTGGTTCCAGCCCTGCCCAGGTGCAGACCGTCCGGTTTGAACTGGTCCCACCTCCCCCAGAACCGGTTCCAATGTCCCAGGAACTTGAATCCCTCCCCCTGGCACCATTCCTCTAGCCACGTATTCATCTGAAGTATCCTTCTATTTCTACTCTGACTAGCACGTGGCACTGGTAGCAATCCTGAGATTACTACCTTAGAGGTCCTGTTTTTTAATTTATCTCCTAACTCCCTATACTCCGTTTTTAGGACCTCATCCCGCTTTTTACCTATATCGTTGGTGCCTATATGCACCACGACAACTGGCTCTTCACCCTCCCCTTCCAAGATGTTCTGGAGTCGCTCAGAGACATCCTTAACCCTTGCACCTGGGAGGCAACACACCATCCTGGAGTCTCGTTTGCGGCCGCAGAAACGCCTATCTATTCCCCTTACAATTGAATCCCCTATTACTATAGCTCTACCCCTCTTTTTCCTCCCATTCTGTGCAGCAGAGCCACCCCTGGTGCCAGGAAGTTGGCTGCTGCTGCCTTCCTCTGATAAGCCATCCCCCCCAACAGGTATCAGTCTGGTGAATCTTTGCTGCACTCCCTCCATGGCAAGAACATCCTTCCTCAGATAAGGCGACCAAAACTGCACACAATACTCAAGATGTGGTCTCATCAAGGCCCTGTACAACTGCAGCAAGACATCCTTGCTCCTGTACTCGAATCCTCTCGCTATGAAGGCCAACATACCATTTGCCTTCTTAACCGCCTGCTGCACCTGCATGCTTACCTTCAGCGACTGGTGCACAAGGACACTCAGGTCTTGTTGCACTTCCCCTTTTCCCAATCTATTGCCGTTCAGATAATAATCTGTCTTCCTGTTTTTGCCACTGGGTGTATAACCTTGCATTTATCCACATTATACTGCATCTGCCCAATCACCCAACCTGTCCAAATCATATTGGAGTTTCTCTGCATCCTCCTCACAGCACAGATGCCCACCCAGCTTTGTGTCGTCTGCAAACTTGGAGATATTACATCTAGTTCCCTCGTCTAGATCATTAATATATATTGTGAATAGCTGGGGTCCTAGTACCAATCCCTGCGGTACCCCACTAGTCACTGCCTGCCACTCGGAAAAAGACCCGTTTATTCCAACTTTTTGCTTCCTGTCTGCCAACCAGTTCTCTATCCAAGTCAGTACCTTACCCCCAATCCCATGTGCTTTAACTTTGCACGCCAATCTCTTATGCGGGACCTTATCAAAAGCCTTCTGAAAGTCCAAATACACCACATCCACTGGTTCTCCCTTATCTATTCTACCAGTTACATCCTCAAAAAATTCCAGTAGATTAGTCAAGCATGATTTACCTTTTGTAAATCCATGTTGACTTTGTCCGATCCGGTCACTGTTTTCCAAGTGCTCTGCTATTACATCTTTTATAATGGACTCTAGCATTTTCCCCACTACCGATG
This sequence comes from Somniosus microcephalus, assembly GCF_052327205.1. Taxonomy (NCBI): domain Eukaryota; kingdom Metazoa; phylum Chordata; class Chondrichthyes; order Squaliformes; family Somniosidae; genus Somniosus; species Somniosus microcephalus. The sequence continues at coordinate 57,915,501 of NC_140987.1, read as the reverse complement.
TCAGGCTTACTGGTCTATAATTCCCCGTTTTCTCTCTACCATCTTTTTTAAATAGTAGGGTTACATTAGCTACCCTCCAATCCATGGGAACTATTCCAGAGTCTGTAGAATTTTGGAAGATGACCAGCAATGCATCTACTATTTCTAGGGCCACTTCCTTAAGTACCCTAGGATGTAAATTATCAGGGATTTATCGGCCTTCAATGCCGTCAATTTCTCTAACACCATTTCCCTACAAATACTGATTTCATTCAATTCCTCCCTATGCTCCCTGACATCTCTGGAAGGTTATTTGTGTCCTCCTTTGTGAAGACAAAACCAATGTATGTATTTAATTGGCCTGCCATTTCTTTGTTCCCCATTATAAATTCCCCTGAATCTGACTGCAAGGGACCTACGCTTGACTTTACCAATCTTTTTCTCTTCACATATCTATAGAAGCTTTTACAGTCAGTTTTTATGTTCCTTGCAAGCTTACTCTCATATTCTATTTTCCCCCTCTTAATTAATCCCTTTGTCCTCCTTTGCTGAATCCTAAACTGCTCCCAATCCTCAGGTTTGCTGCCTTTTCTGGCCAATTTATATGTCCTCTCCTTGGATCTTATGCTATCCCTAATTTCCCTTGTTAGCCACGTTTGAGTCACCTTTTTTGTGTTATTTTTATGCCAAACAGGGACGAACAAATTCTGTAGTTCATCCATGTGAGCTTTAAATGTTTGCCATTGCCTATCCACCGTCAACCCTTTAAGTAACGTTCCCCAATCCATCTTAGCCAACTCGCGCCTCATACCATCATAGTTTCCTTTATTTAAATTCAGGACCCTAGTCTCTGAGTCAACTACTTCACTCTCCATCTTAATGAAGAATTCTATCATATTATGATCGCTCTTCCCCAAGGGGCCTCACACAACAAGATTGCTAATTAATCCTTTCTCATTACATAATACCCAGTCTAAGATGGCCTGATCTCTGGTTGGTTCCTCGACATATTGATCCCGGAAACCATCCCGTACACTCTAGGAATTCCTCCTCCGCAGTATTGTTACTAATTTGGTTAGCCCAATCTATATGTAGATTAAAGTCACCCATGATAACTGCTGTGCCCTTATTGCACGCGTCTCTAATTTCCCATTTAATGCCATCCCCAACCTCAGCAATACTGTTTGGGGGCCTGTATATAACTCCCACTAATGTTTTCTGCCCCTTGGTATCTCTCAAATCTACCCATACAGATTCCACATCATCAGAGCTAATATCCTTCCTTACTATTGTGTTAATCTCCTGTTTAACTAGCAATGCTACCCCACCTCCTTTTCCTTTTTGCCTGTCCTTCCTGAATATTGAATACCCCTGGATGTTGAATTCCCAGCCTTGGTCACCCTAGAGCCATGTCTCCGTATTTCCAATTACATCATATCTGTTTACATCTATTTGCGCAGAGTAAATTACCTGTGCCCCAACTATTCCCCATACATTGCAAGGGAGAAAACCATATCCAGATGTGGGGGGTTACAAGATCATTAGTTACATAAAAGGCAATATTGAAAGTGGTGCACATCTATTTATATAGTGTGCTTGTCATTCATTGTTGCATTTTGGAGCACACGTCCTGACTTAACACTTACAAACTTCCAAATAACAAGATAGTAGACTAAACAGCGCACCAAGTAAATTATTTTAGAAATATATTTTGAAATGCTCACGGCCCCAGGTATCTGTAAAACACTAATGAAGAATGGACCAAACACCATCTGTTGTTTCAGTTCATTAAATGATTTTTATCTTACACTCTAAAATGATTACGTCACACCACAAATCATCAGCTTTCTTTGTCTTTGCTAAATTTTATAGACTTAATAATAATAAATCTATGCCTTGAAATAGTTTCTACAGATTATATCAATCAATCAAAATTCTGCAAGCTTAAGAACTATTAATGCCATATAGCAATAACCCAAGCACTGCAGAAATCCATCTAAATCATCCCATTATCACTGAAGATACACTTTAAGAGCATTAAGATAAAAGCTGCAGCATCGAGGTTATATTACACTGCTATTTGTGTCAGTCACTCAATCATATAGTTGAGTCACTGCAATGGTCAATCTTTTTGCATTATCTGGAGACTATTAGTGGTGATAATTAGGTAGACGACATGATGTCTGCGGAACTCATTTTCCTGCTGTACTGGACAGAACAGCATTTCTAGTGTTGAGAAATGCAGGCCAATTCTATCTGCACTGCCAGAATGTTAGCTTCAAACCCTGCCTACATCATTTCCAAAAATCAAACCCGTGTGTGTTATAAAACGTAATATACCTATCGACCAGGCCACAGAAAATAGGAATTTTGCAAAGTGCAATTAGGGAGAATCAGATGACATCATTGCATCACCAATCCTACCTGAATACCATGATTTTTATTACAATGTCATTATAAATATTCTGCTTTTTGCATTTCTCAAAAATTAATTGCATTTACTGCAGCACACACAGTTTTTAAAAGAGATATTTTCCTGATTATTTCAATAATTGAATCGATCAGAAAACTCTCTAATGAGACAGTCATGTGCCTTTAATTATACGAGCAATAGCTTCCTGGATCCTTTGACTTTTTTTCGCTTGCTAGGTTTGACGTGATTTGCACAGAATGCAATTTGGATTTTAACTGACAACATTCAAGTAAATCTGCTTACACTAATTCCCCAGTACAATACACAGAAGGGTCAATGTTCAATTACACCTTTCTGAAATTAGGAAGAGATTTCATCTTTGTGTACAGAAATCGTTTCAGCTTTGTTAACATGTGAATTGGCTGGTTATAAGAATTTCCTCAGCCAAAGTTGCAGATACAGCATACAACCAAAAGGAATGCTTCATTTCATTCAGGTATGATCAAATAATCACTTTTATGAATATACAATTGAAAAGCTACATAGATGTTGTGTATGTACCTTTAAGGGAATAACTGGTCTTAGACTGCAGTACCGGCAGTGACCACCCCTGTATAAAAGGCCCTAGCAGGCTTCTGTAGTTTCAGTTTCAAGCTGCCTCTTGTTCAGTAAAGTACCTGTTAAACTGTTCTCCCGAAGTCCGTGTATTATTGAGGCGCGGACTTTACAGTGGCGACGAGTAAGTTCCAACTCACCTGCAGTGTGGCATCATCTCACGGGGATCTCGCCTGAAAGGAAGGTCCTGGAAGGTCATAGTCTGAGCAACGGGCGTCGACCGAGGGCAACCGCCCAAAGAATCCATCGGTGTTTGGAGAGTTGCGGGAGAGACTGTGGTTCCAGCGAATCGTGCTGGTAGCAGGTAGCGCGCTGACCCTTCCGGACTGCGGCGGGCTCAAGCTCGATCGAGCGGCTCGACAAATTGGGCCGCGCAGCGTCGCCGGGAAAAGAAAACAAGAGAGAGAGGGTGGAGCGCACAGGGCGCGGTCGGTGCTCGAGAACAGGACGGCGGAGAGAAACTAAACGGGGGGGGAAGGAAAGCGAGACGCGCCGAAGCTGCGGGTCACCGCCATTACCCCGTAGAACGCTAGGAGCAGCGTGGCAGTAAGGGGAAGAAGCAAAAGCGCGGGAGGCGCCATTTTATCCCGTTGGGGAAGAAGCAAAAGCACGTGAGGCGCCATTTTATTCCATTGGGGAAGAAGCAAAAGTGCGGGAGGCGCCATTTTAAATCGCCCAAGATGCCGAAAAGTGGCAGTATCACTGCTTTCGACAACGAGGTAGAAGACTGGACCACGTATGTGGAAAGAATTGAAGTGTACTGCAAGGCAAATGAGGTGGCTGATGGAAAGAGGGCGTCGGTATTATTAAATCTGATGGGTGCAAGTACGTACGGCCTATTGCAGAATTTAATTACCCCAGCTAAACCAATGGAGAAAAGTTTTGAGGAGATTGTTCATATCTTACAGGAACATCTAAGCCCTACACCACTGCTGATAGCAGAAAGATTCAAGTTCCATAAAAGAAACCAGCACAAAGATGAGAGCAATGCTGACGATCTTACGGAACTACGCAAGTTATCGAAGCACTGCCAGTTCGGAGCAGGACTGGCAGACACCTTACGGGATAAGTTTGTCTGCGGGCTCCAGAGTGAAGGAACCCAGAAACGACTACTTTCAAAAAAGGACCTGACGCTAGAACAGGCTTTCAGCGTGGCAGTATCCTACGAAGCAGCAGCACGGGGAGCTGCGGAAATACAACAGAAACCACAAGAATACAGCGCTAACGAAATGGCGTATGGAGCCGAAAAGTGCTATCGCTGCGGCAGAACAACCCATGAGCAGAAGGACTGCTGGTTTAAAGACAAAATATGCAGGCAATGCGGGAAAATGGGACATATAGCAAGAGTCTGCAGGTCGGGAAAGAAGACCAACACGACAAGAACTACTAAAGAACAGTACAGGAAAGTAAAGAAACTGACAGATAGTAGTTCAGAAGATCAGGAGAGTGATAAGGACTCCGGGAGCAGGCGACTAAGTTGTTTAAAGTTACACAACGTGATCGCAAAAGAAGATCACCGAACCATTTGGGTCACCCTCATGATAGCAGGGTCCCCAGTGAAGATGGAATTGGACACAGGATCAGCCCTAACTGTCATGAATCGACGAGACTATGAGCGGCTATTCTCACACATGCCCTTAAAGGACACGTCCATTGTATTGAAGACATACACGGGGCAAAAGGTCTACCCCAGAAGAAAAATAAGGGTGCCAGTTGAATATAACGGAAAGGAAACACAGAAACTATACATGTATATACAGGTAGACTACCCTTTATCCGAACTTCCGAAAACCGAAGCCCTCTAAAAACCGAAGGTTTTTTCATTCAGCGTAAGTCGTGCGCACGACAAGACCAGAGTGGCGCACGACTTACGCTGAGCAGGGCAGAGGGTCACTGAGTTCCCTCCTGGGTAGGAGATTGCAGGCCGAGCCGGGCAGTGTGAAGGAGGTAAACCGGGAGAGTGAACCCAACAATACAGCGGCCCGTCCGATAGCTGCAGCGGCCTGTCCAATATTCTTTTCTCCCCCCCCGACCCCCGACCCCCCGCCGACCCCCCACCCTTTCGGGTAAGAGATAGTGGGCCAGAAATTTGTGACCAAATGCGTGAGTACGGTCGGGTTACTCACGCATCTGGCCGTTGGAAATGCCGGCGTTCAGCATGCACAGCGCATGCGGGGAACGCTGGCATTTCCAGTCTTCGGAACGAAGGGGTTCATAGGCACAGCGCGTGCGACTGCACAGGCAGCGCTTGCGCAGTGAACTTCGTAGATTTCATTCATGGATTCAGTGAGGGTAAGTCCTTACAAGTTACACTTGAAAAAAGCAGGTGTAAAGTTGTTCCAAGGCTGCGGAGGAAGATATATTTTATCGTGGAGCTTCTGAAAGGCAATATTTTTGTTTGGGAAAGGGAGGGAAGTTATTTTAAGAAATTTTAAGTAAGTTTTAAAGTTTAAATTTTTTTTTTTAAACGGGTTTTCAGAACGGTAGGTAGAAGGAACAATTGTGGCTGTGTGAATGGAATGTGAAAATGAGTGTTCTAAAATGAGTAATGTAACATTTCCAGCACTTTTAAGAAATAAACTTTTCATCAGTAATAAGTAATTATGTATGTATGTCCGCATATATTCCTTTACGTATATGTATGTATGTTTTATATTCCTTTACTTATGTGTATGAATGTATGTTTTTAATTATGATTTTCCAATAAGTTACTTTCTCTGAAAGTCATAATTAAATAATACATTCATACACATAAGTAAAGGAATATATACATAACATGCAAAGGAATATATACAGACATACATACTTTCAGAAGCTCCACGATAAGAAATATCTTCCTCCGCAGCCTCTGGAGCAACTGTACCCATGCTTTTTTCATGTGTAAGTTGTAAGGACTTGACCTCACTGAAAGCATGAATGAAAGCGGCGAATTTTACTGCGCACGCGTTCTGCCTCTGAACCCCTTCGTTCAGAGGACAGGAAATGCCGGTTTTCCCCGCATGCGCTGTGCATGCTGAAAACCGGCATTTCCTCCGGCCAGACGCGTAAGTACCTCGACCGTACTCGCGCATTTGGAAGGGAATTACTGGGCCAACATTTTACATGTCAATAAAATGAAAAATTTAACAATTGCACGATTTGCCCCCTCGCATCTGCGACTGAGGGTCCAAGGAGGTGCATTGCGCAAGAGGTCATCGTCGTACATATCCTCACACTGTTCCCTTTGGGGAGCTGTATGAAGTGGTGGAAGGATTTATGGCCGTGATTAACGCTCATTCCGTGACCGTAACCATCTTTGAACCAGCCATTAGGGTGGTTAGTCCTATGGCGTGAGGGTTTTACGGGCTCCCACAACCCATCTGAGGGGGGGGGCCACCCACACCCACGGACGCAAGTATCCCGCTGGATGTCCACCCAGAATTTATAGTTGGAGCTCCGACTCCACTTGCCGGGACTGTCTGGAGTGGGGTTCGAAACCCTACTCCTTCTGGCCCAGCGGCGGGGATGCTTACTGCTACGCAAAAGGCCCACTCCGCACAAAAGGTGACACCCATACGTTTCCTGCGCCTTTTCCCTCCCCGTGACTGGAGCCCTATGCTGCCACTTGAAAGACCAAGCTATCATCTGCCCTTTTTGCGGCGCCTTTGACTTCTCATTACCAATGATGAGCAGGCGCTGCGCCTCCACCTCCTTGAGGAGATTGCTGAGGTCATCATCAGTTCAATTGTGAGTTCTTTTAATGCCGTGAATTGTGCTCATTCCAGCCATTTCACGTTGCTAATCGGATTGGGCCTTTGGCATAGCAGTAGGATCCCCGCCGCTGGGCCAGATCAGGGTAGGGTTTCGAACCCCGCTCCAGACAGTCCCGGCAAGTGGAGTCGGAGCTCCGGCTCTAAATTCTGGGTTGACATCCAGTGGGATATTTGCGTCCGTGGGTGTGGGTGGCCCCCCCTCCTTGTATAGCTTGTGGGAGCCCGTAAAACCCTCCCGCCATAGGACTAACCGCCCTAATGGCTGGTTCAAAGATGGTTACGGTCACGGAGTGAGCGTTAATCATGGCCATAAATCCTTCCACCACTTCATACAGTTCCCCAAAGGGAACAGTGTGAAGACACGTATGACGACGACATTGCTAAATAAATAAATGGAATTAAAAAAATTCTTTTAGGGCTTTTAAAAGTCTTTAAATTGCTTTAATTCTGTTTAAAACTACTTCAGATTCTTCAAAATAATGTAAACATTTTTAAAAGTTTATAAAAGTTACCAAATTCTTCAAAAAACTTCCAAAAACCTATTTAAACTGCTGCTTTGCATGTAAAAATGCTTAGCAGCTTGGCAGAAACATTGGGGGCGTGTCCTGTGAAACTGAGACCTCAAGGGGCGTGTCTCAGTTGCACAGCGCGCTACAGGCTTCGCGCTGGCTGCACTCCTGGGCGGCGTGACGTCATACGCTGCCCGGGATTCTTCTTTTTGAAACACGAATTCCAGGCGTCCCTGGAGGTGATCGGCAGGCGCGTCGGGTAAGTGCAAATCGGGACCTTGCACGCGCGGCAAGCCCCGTACACGAATTCCTGGCACAGCGTATCCTTTATCCGCACTTCCGAAAACCGAAATCCTCTGAAAACCGAAAGTGTTTTCGTTCAGCGTAAGTCGTGCGCATGACCCCGACCCCCGCCGACCCCCACCCCGACCCCCCCGCTGACCCCCACCCCCGACCCCCCGCCGACCCCCCCGCCGACCCGACCCCCGTCGACCCCCCGCCGACCCCCACCCCCGACAAATTTCCCAGTCTTATAAAATACCTTCCGAAATCCGAAATTTTCCGAAAACCGAAACACGGCTGGTCCCGAGGTTTTCGGATAAAGGATAGTCTACCTGTACTACGAGATGGAGGACCACCATTATTGGGACGTGAATGGATCTGAAGACTACAATTGGATTGGCATTCCATTCTGGCACTAACTGTGACTGACAAAAAAGATGATGACGTCGCACCTGGACGTCTGTCACAAATTCTATCTGACGCGGAAGACGTGTTCCAACAAGGACTTGGGACTCTAAAAGGAGTAAAGGCAACCATAAAGATTGAGGATAACGCAACCCCAAAATTTTTCAAGGCCAGACCGGTGCCATACGCGATACGCCCAGCTGTGGAAGCTGAACTGGAGAGTCTGGAGCGTTCGGGGGTGCTGTCTAAGGTGGACTGGAGCGAGTGGGCCACACCCATCATTCCTGTAATGAAGAAAGCATTGAGCAGCACGCCTGGGGAGCCAAGGAAGGTTCGCATCTGTGGGGACTTCAAGGTGACTGTGAACCCAGTCCTGCACACAGTACAGTATCTGCTTCCGCAGATAGAAGATATTTTCGCCTCACTATCTGGAGGGAAACGTTTTACAAAGATTGACCTGGCTCAAGCGTATCTACAAATGGAGGTGGAAGAAGCATCTAGGAAATACCTCACAATAAACACTCACAAAGGCCTTTACCAGTACAATCGACTGGTATTTGGGGTAGCATCGGCCCCGGCTATGTGGCAGAGGGCAATGGAACAAGTCCTGCAAGGGATCCCGGGGACCCAGTGTTATTTGGACGACATCCTGGTTACAGGCGAAAATGACAATGAACACCTTGCCAACCTGGAACAGATGCTCATGAGATTGCAGGAATATGGGCTATGAGCCAACCGTCCCAAATGCGAGTTCTTCAGGAGACAAATCTCGTATTGTGGCCACATGATTGATTAGGAAGGGTTGCATAAGTCGCCGGACAAGATTGAGGCTGTAGTCAAGGCTCCAGCACCAGAAAATGTGTCGCAACTGAGGTCGTTCCTCGGGTTGGTGAACTACTACCATAAGTTCTTGCCAAATTTATCTACAATTCTGCACCCACTGAACGCCCTCCTTCAAACTGGTGTAACATGGAAATGGAGTGATGAGTGTAAGCGTGCCTTTCAGGAATGTAAATGCTAAATCACTTCAAAAGAAGTATTGGCCCACTACAACCCAACACTACCGATTCGGTTGGCATGTGATGCGTCACCTTACGGCATTGGAGCGGTGCTGTCACACAAATTCCGTGACGGTTCAGAGAGGCCAATAGCCTTTGCATCGCGCTCGCTAACCTCAGCCGAGCGTAACTACGCCCAGATTGACAGGGAGGCCCTCAGCCTGGTGTGGGGGGTGAAGAAGTTCAATCACTATCTGCACGGGCAGAAATTCACCCTACTAACTGATCAACCCCTGGTCTCAATTTTTAACCCAAAGAAGGGTGTTCCGGTGATGACGGCGCAACGGCTGCAAAGATGGTCACTTTTTCTAGGGGCACATCAGTATGACATAGAGTACAAAGGTACGAAACAACATGGAAACGCTGATGGGCTGTCGCGCCTACTGTTGCCTACGGCGGAAGAAGCACCTGCAGTGGACCCGGTGGAGATATTCCATACGACCATAGTCGAATGTTTGCCTGTTACAAACGCAAGTATTGAGAAGGAAACCCGAAATGACCCGACACTCTCTCGGGTCTATGATTTGACGGTGAAGGGATGGCCAGCATATGGCGACTCACTGTTGCCAGCATTCTCGCCAAGGAGGGAACAGCTGTCAGTGTGCCAGGGAACCTTGATGTGTGGATCCCGAGTGGTAATTCCACCCAAGTTGAGAGATAGAGTACTCAATGAGCTTCACGAGGGTCATCTGGGAGGGGTAAAAATGAAGAGCCTAGCCAGGGCGTTTGTGTGGTGGCCGGGAATCGATAAAGAAATCGAGGATATGACCAAGAGATGCACAGGATGCCAGAAGGTCCAAAACGCTCCACCACAGGCCCCGCTACATCCATGGGAGTGGCCCTCATCTCCATGGCAACGGGTACACATTGATTTCGCTGGTCCATTTATGGACTCAATGTTTCTAATCGCTGTGGACGCCCATTCGAAATGGCCAGAGGTCATTAAAATGTCCTCCACCACCACGGAGAAAACTATTGCAGTCCTAAGGACCATCTTTGCCAGGAATGGGTTGCCAGAACAGATCTGTTCCGACAATGGCCTACAGTTTGTGTCTGAGGATTTCCGGAGGTTCCTGAAGAATAATGGGGTGAAACATTACACATCTGCCCCATATCATCCAGCCACAAATGGATTGGCTGAGAGGTTTGTTCAGACCTTTAAAAAGGCCATAAAGGCAATGTATAATGACGACATACCACTGCAACACAAGGTGGATAACTTCCTGTTTGCTTACCGGAATGCGACACATGCATTAACCAACCAAACTCCAGCCGTACTGTTTTTCAACTGAAGACTAAGATGTCGCTTGGATTTGCTCAAACCAAACATAAGACGAGATGTTGAGGATAAGCAGTTCCAGCACATAAATGAGAAGCCAACCAGGAGCTTCAAGATAGGGCAACCAGTCTTGGCCCGCGACTACCGAACAGGAAAATGGCAGCCAGGCACGATATGCACACAGCAGGGACCACTAATGTACACAGTGGACGTTGGAGAGAGCATCACGAGATGCCATGCTGACCAGATTCTAGAGTCACAGGAACAAGCCAAACCTGTACCACAAGCATGTGCACCTGGTAATGAGCCCGAAGTACAGATTGCGTCTACCTCAGAAGCAGGGGTATTGGAAGCTGACGAACCAACCAATGACAATGAGCCAGAATTGACTCCACCGCCAGAACAGGATACTCGAGAAAGGCGCTATCCAGTCCGGATCAGGAAGCCTCCTCAAAGACTGAACTTATAAATGACTATTTCAGTTGATGTATATATTACTGAGAAAATTGTAATTGTAATTAGTTATTATTTAGTTGTTAAATGAATGTTATGTACTGTTTATCTAAAAGGGGAGGAATTGTTGTGTATGTACCTTTAAGGGAATAACTGGTCTTAGACTGCAGTACCGGCAATGACCACCCCTGTATAAAAGGCCCTAGCAGGCTTCTGTAGTTTCAGTTTCAAGCTGCCTCTTGTTCAGTAAAGTACCTGTTAAACTGTTCTCCCGAAGTCCGTGTATTATTGAAGCACGGACTTTACAATAGAGAAATGGGGTGGGGGAGTGAAGTGATGAGTTCAGTACACAAACCTTGGAGAGAAGTTTCCAAAATCTTAACATTTCAAAGTCAGCCAAATCCTGGACAAGCTCACTAGCAAAGGAATAATACTGAAGGAATGTTCAGGAAATGTATTCTTCTACTTCCTAGTTGGATGTTGGTGCTTAGATAATGCTGTTTCTTCTTACGGAGACTGGGTGTTGATAATGAAGTGGGTCAGCAATGGAGTGCAACCTGAGGTACTGATGAGGGTGATAAGAACATAAGAACATAAGAATTAGGAGCAGGAGTAGGCCATACAGCCCCTCGAGCCTGCTCCACCATTCAATAAGATCATGGCTGATCTTCGGCCTCAACTCCACTTTCCCACCCTATCCCCATCTCCCTTGATTGCCCTAGAATTCCAAAAATCCAAAAATCTATCTATCTCAGCCTTGAATATACTCAAAAATGCAGCATCCACAGACTTTGGGGTAGAGAATTGCAAAGATTCACAACCCTCTGAGTGAATTCCTCCTCATCTCAGTCTTAAATGGCTGACCCCTTATCCTGAGACTATGCCTCCTCGTTCTAGACTCTCCAGCCAGGGGAAACAACCTCTCAACATCGACCCTGTCAATTCCCCTCAGAATCTTGTATGTTTCAATGAGATCACCTCTCATTCTTCTAAACTCCAGAGAGTATAGGCCCAATCTACTCAATCCCTCCTCATAGGACAACACTCTCATCCCAGCGATCAATCTAGTGAATCTTCATTGCACTGCCTCTAAGGCAAGTGTATCCTTCCTCAGATAAGGAGACCAAAACTGTGCACAGTACTCCAGGTGTGGTCTCACCAAGGCCCTGTACAATTGTAGCAAGACTTCCTTACTCTTATACTCCAACCCCCTTGCAATAAAGGCCAACATGCTAGCTGCCTTTCTAATTACTTACTGTACCTGCATGCTAACTCTCTGTGTTTCCTGCATGGGGACACTTAAATCTCTCTGAACACCAACATTTAATATGATAGCAAAATACTGCGGATGCTGGAAATCCGAAATAACAACAGAAAACGCTGGAAAAACTCAGCAGGCCAGGCAACATCCATGGAGAGAAACAAAGTCAACGTTTCAGGTCGAAGACCCTTCATCAGAACTGAGAAAAAAGCAGGAAATGAAACAGATTAAAAAGCAAGTTTGGGGGCTGAGAAATGGTGGAGGGGATGAAAGAGCCCCAGGTGGGCAGAGGAAACGCTTCAAGGACACCCTCAAAGTCTCCTTGAAAAAGTGTAACATCCCCACCGACACCTGGGAATCCCTGGCCCAAGACTGCACAAACTGGAGGAGAAACAGCCGGGAAGGCACCGAACACCTCGAGTCTCTTTGCCGGGAGCAAGCGGAAGCCAAGCGCCTCGTCCTCACCCTCTTACACTGTTCCACAGAAGCTCAGCGTAAGCTTGAGGAACAGCACCTCATCTTCCGATTAGGCACTTTACAGCCTTCCGGACTCAATATCGAGTTCAACAATTTCAGATCATAACCTCGGCCCCTATCATATTTTTATATATTTTTTTTTCCCCACACTTTTGGTTTGTGCCTTTTCCCTTTTTTTTCTCTCCCACATGGCAGCTGTCTTTCATTCTGCCAGCGTATTTCACACTTCATCTAAAGCCATCCTTTGTGTCTTTACCTGCCCTATTACCATCTCATCTCGCCTTGAATATCTCTTAATGTCTCTTCACCCCCCCCACAGACCTTCCCTTTTGTTCTTTCATCCCCTCCACCATTTCCCAGTCCCCAAACTTGCTTTTTAATCGGTTTCATTTCCTGCTTTTTTCTCAGTTCTGATGAAGGGTCTTCGACCTGAGACGTTGACTCTGTTTCTCTCCACGGATGGTGCCTGGCCTGCTGAGTTTTTCCAGTGTTTTCTGTTGTTATTACCAACATTTAATAGATTTCACCATTTAAAAAATATTCTGCTTTTCTATTCTTCCTACCAAAGTGAATAACCTCACATTTCCCCAAATTATAGTCCATCTGCCACCTTATTGCCCACTCACTTAACCTGTTTATATCCCTTTGCAGCCTCTTTGTGTCCTCTTCACAACTTACTGTCCCACCTAGCTTTGGATCATCAGCAAACTTGGATACATTACACTCGGTACCTTCACCTAAGTCATTGATGTAGATTGTGAATAGCTGAGGCCCAAGCACTGATCCTTGCAGCATCCCCCTAGTTACAGCCTGCCAACCTGAAATGACCCGTTTATCCCTATTCTCTGTTTTCTGTCCGTTAACCAATCCTCTATCTTATGCTAATATATTAGCCCCAACGCCATGAGCCCTTAGCTTGCACAACAATCTTTTATGTGGCACCTTATCGAATGCCTTTTGGAAATCCAAATATACCACAGCCACTGTTTCCCCATTATCTACCCTGCTAGTTACATCCTCAAAATATTCTAATAAATTTGTTATGCACAATTTCACACTCATAAAACCATGTTGACTCTGCCTAATTATATTATGATTTTCTAAGTGCCCTGTTACCACTTGCTTAATAATGGATTCCAGCATTTTCCCAGATGACTGATGTCAAGCTAATTGGCCTGTAGTTCCCGGTTTTCTCTCTCCCTCCTTTCTTGAATAGTGGGGATAAAATTGCCCTAGCATTCATGAGACTTGGATGATTTAGCTGCTTAGCTGGAGCTGGTGCCAGGAGTTGTTACCCAGTTGCTGAATTCAAAGGCTGGGTAAAATATCTGACGGTTAAAAGAGAAGGCTATGAATGCCCTAGCAAATTCACTAACCATGTTAGCTGGTGCACAAGGAATGCTGCTTGGCCAGTACATCTGCATCTTTTTTTGGAATGCTCCAGGCAGCACCTACCACTTATGCTCAATTACCTCGCTGAGTTTTAGGTACACTCAGCAGAACAGAGGGGCATCTGAGAAATGAAGCATTGAGCGGTGTGATTGGCAGTGAACGAATGGGTTATGCAGGGTCCTTGTGCTAAGTTTGGAGCTTATTTCACTCTTTTGGAAAAGCCACACAACTATAGAAAACAACAAAGACGTGGACGGGGATGCGAAACGGGCGGTATCGCCTCTGGCGCCCGTTATATTCTACGTTGTGTCCATTATTCAGTTCTATTGGCTTCAATGGAGCTGAATTTCAGACGGGGTGTATAACTAGGGCTCATGTTTATTGATCATTGCGAAGATTATGTGATAGTTGATGCATTTTAAGACCAGAAATTGGCATTGACTGGAAGCAAAGAATGAACTGGATGAAAGCAACAGCGCTAGGTCTGGGTGGGCCAAAATTAAGGCACAGCAAGTGTCAGTTGGTTTAAAATGGAGTTGATGATTTTGTGCTAATAACCTGTGAATACTCAACAACACTATTCCCAGACAAAAGCTAAAATATTGGACCAAATATGCATTTGTATATTCAGAAGGTGTTTGATAAGGTCCCACATAAAAGACTAATGAAAATTAAGGCAGGTGACATTAAAAGGAAATAAAGATGCATGGATAAAGAAATGGCTTGAGGATATAAAGCAGAGCAGGTGTAAATGGGTGGTTTTTGGATTGGCAGGATATGGGTAGGGTATGCACCAAGGGTCTGTGCTGGGGTGTATTGTTTCCCCATTTATTTGAGTGACTTGGACATAATCACATAATTGAAGTTTTCTGATTATACCAAATCAGGCACCATGGCAAATTGTAAGGAAGAATGCAGCAGGACAGACAAATTTGCAGAGTGTTCAATCCAGTACAACAACATGCATGTTATAATGCCATTAATGTAGTAAAATGTCACAAGGCATTTCACCGTAATGTAATCACACAAAAATTGACACCGAGCCATTAGGATGGATGACTAAAGATTAGTCAAAGAGATAGGTTTTAAGGAGCATCAAAGAAGAGGTGGAGAGGTTTAGGTAGAGGATTCCAGATTTTAAGGCCTAGCTGGCTGAAGGCATGGTGGAGCGAAGGAAGTGGGGATGTACCAAGAGGTCAGAGTTGGAGGAATGCAGAGTTCTCAGTAGGGTTGGAGGAAGTTAGAGAGATAGGGATCTACATTCCCTCTAAGCTGTGCAGTCACACAGCTCTCTGCTGGTCCCGCGAAGCCCGGGACCAGCTTTTTCAGTGTTAAGTGCGCAAAACTGTGAATGGGCTGTGCACCCAAAAAAAAGTGAGGGGGAGCATTGATGGGCGGGGCAATGATATGGAGGGATTTGAACACAAGGATGAGAATTTTAAAATCGAGGCCTTGGTGGACTGGGAGCCAATGGTGAGCACAAGGGTGATGGGTGAATGGGACTTGGTGTGAGTCAGGATACAGGCAGCAGAGTTTTGGATGAGCTTAAGTTTATAGAGGGTGGAATGTGTGAGGCTGGCCAGGAGAGCATTGGAATTGTTTTTACTATAAGCCCAGTGACTCCCAAAACTAGCTTGATTACACTTTTTCCCACCCCACTTCCTGTAAGGACTCTATTCCTTTCTCCCAATTTCTCTGTCTCATTTATTCGGACAATGCCACCTTCCACACCAGTGCTTCAGATATGTCTTCCTTTTTCCTCAACCAAGGATTCCCCTCCACCATGGTTGATAGGGCCCTAGATCATGTCCATCCCATTTCCCACACTTCTGCCCTCGTCCCTTCCTTCCTCCCAGAACCACGATAGGGTTCCCCTTGTTCTCACCTTCCACCTCACCAGCCTCCACATTCAGTGGATCATTTTCTGTCATTTCCAGTGCAATGCCACCACCAAACACATCTTCCCCTCCCTTTTCAGCATTCTGAAGGGACCATTCCCTCTGGGACACCATGGTCCTCTCTTCAATCACCGCAACACCCACTCCCCTTCCCACGCAAGCGCAGGAGATGCAACACCTGTCCTTTCACCTCCTCTCTTCCCACCATCCAGGGCCCCAAACATCCTTCCTGATGAAACAGTTTACTTGTACTTCTTTCAAGTTAGTATACTGTATTCGCTGCTCACGATGCGGTCTCTCCACTGGGGAGACCAAATGCAGATTGGGTGATCGCTTGGCGGAACACCTCTGTTCAGATCGCAACCGTGACCGAGCTTTCGGTTGTTTGCCATTTTAATTCTCCGCCGCTCTCCCACTCTGACCTCGGCCTCCTACATTGTTCCAATGAATCTCAATGAAAGCTCGAGGAACAGCACCTCACCTTTCGATTAGGCACTTTACAACCTTCTGAACTCAACATCGAGTTCAACGATTTCAGATCATTACAACTGCTCCCATTTTTTTTTCCCCCCAGACAGCAGGTACTGGTAATAATTCTGCTGTTGCCATTTACAGCTCCTCTAGGCCCATCTTTCTTTATTAGTCCCATTACCAACCCCTTTTGCATGATCATCCCTTGTCATTTAATCACTCCTGCCATCCACCCCATCACAGTGTTCTTCCCCCCCCCCCCCCCGCCCTCGATTTCCCTGCCTCTCCACTTGCTCAAAACCAGTTACATCTGTAACATTTTCCAGTTCTGACAAAAGGTCACTGACCTGAAATTCTGTTTCTCGCCACAGGTGCTGCCTAACCTGTTGAGAATTTCCAGCCTCTGCAGTATTTTGCCTTTTTTATTGGAATAGTGGAGGCTGGAGATAACAAGAGCATGGATGAGGGTTTCAGTGCAGATGCGCTGAGGCAAGTGCGGAGACGGGCGATGGTCTTTACGGCAGAGTATATAGGGTTAAAAGCTCAGCTCAGGTTAAAAATAGGACACGGAGGTTGCCAACAGTCTGATTCAGCCTGAAACAGTGGCCAGGGAAGGGGGATGGAATCAGTGGAAAGGGAATGGAGTTTGTGGCAGGCACAGAACACATGGCTTCAGTCTTAATGTTTAATTGGAACAAATAGCAGCTCATTCAGGACTGGATGTCAGACAAGCGGTTTGACAACACACAGGCATTGGAGGTTTCGAGGTGTAGAGCTGGGTGTCGTCAGCATACATGTGAAACCTGACATCGTGTCTTCGGACGACATCAGCAAGGGGCAGCACGTAGATGAAAAATAGAAGGCGAAGGGTAGATCGAGGTAATAGTGCTCTGGATGCCAAGATAGGTGAAGAGTGGAACCTGGCGACAGCAGTCCCACAAAGCTGGATAACGGAGGAGAGGCATTGGAAGATGATGTGGACAACAGTGTCAAAGTGCAGACAGGTCAAGGAGGATAGCACACCATGGTCAAAGTTACAGAGGATGTCATTTGTGACTTTTATTAGGGCTGTTTGCTGTGGTAGCAGTAGAAACCAGATTGGAGAGGTTCAAACATGAAGTTGCAGGAAAGGCAAGTATGGATTTGGAAAGCGACAAGTTCAAAGGGCTCGAGGAAAGGGAGGTTGGAGATGGGGTAGTCGTTTCCAAGGATCGAGAGGCATGGGGAGGATTGCGGTAGATTTGAAAATATGAAGTAATACATTTTGGGAGACGGACAGTGAAAGGAAGCATACTCCAAGTGGCAAGATCTTTATCAGTAAAGGAAAAGAGATCTAAGGACGCAGATAAATAAATCTTTCTGATGGGAGTGCAAGTAGAACAGCCCATAAGCAGGCAAACGGTATTGAGTTTTATATATAGGATACAAGTGTGAAAGTGTGATATTGAATTTATACAAAACATGGATTAGGCCAGTTATAGATAAGGGCCTAGAAATTCATTAAGGCACTGCCAGCTTTGCGCCCAGTTAACGCCTAAAGGGTGATTTTGTGCCAAAAATGAGTTTGCGCAGATATTCAGCGCAGCGGTATTGGCGGCGGTAGCCGTTTGCGCTGCGCCGGCACCGATGACACGTCATCGGTGTGCGCAGTGGCCCGGTTCCGCCCCGAAACCGCGCCGATCCCCATATTTAGTTGCGGCCGCCTCCTCCGAAGCGGCCGCAAACAGCGACCAGAAAACGGGGCCGTCCTGCTGCCTTAGTGGGGCGCTTTAAAGCGGAAGGTGCGGCCGGCCGCTTTTGCGGCGGCCGCCTGCCCGTACCTCCTTCCCCGGCCTCCTCCACCGCCCGCGGCATTGCCGGCTGCTTTCCGCAAGCCCGGCACTTCTCCGTGGTGCCGGGCTCATTTGCCGGCACTATCCAGCGGCGACCTCCCCGTTGCAGGCAGCTCCCCCTTAAGAGGAGGAGGCCTGCAGTACCGCAGCCTGCCGCTGCGCAGCGGCGCCAAAAGCGCTGATATTCAGTGTCAGCGCACCAAGCGGAGGCGGGCACACCCTGGTATAGCGCCCGCTTCCGAATTGGGGCGCTAATGAATATCTGACGATCGCTATAGGCTTCCCGCCCAGCGCTAACTTTTGGGCGCTAGCCAGCTGGCGGGGCCATAGTGAATTTCTAGGCCAAGGTGCCCATAATTACACCACTAAATCTGGCCTTACCAACAATTATATAGGGTTAAAATATCTTGTTTTGATTTATAATAAAATGCCCTCAAGATGGCATTTGGATTTGCTGCATTAATAAAACAGCTTTGTCAGAGTGAATATTTCTAAATGATTAGTAATTACAGCACACATCCTTTTCCATTGATGTACTCATTTTGTATATGCATATTGGAACAAAAGTGAAATGCA
The DNA here is from genome assembly GCF_052327205.1 of Somniosus microcephalus. Taxonomy (NCBI): domain Eukaryota; kingdom Metazoa; phylum Chordata; class Chondrichthyes; order Squaliformes; family Somniosidae; genus Somniosus; species Somniosus microcephalus. The sequence continues at coordinate 57,896,849 of NC_140987.1, read as the reverse complement.
TCACCTTGAATTCATACCTACATTAAAATCCATCTGCCATTTCTCAACCTACTTTGTTCATATTCGGAGTGCTACCATACTGTAATTATGATAAAATTAGGTTTAGCTTTGTACATACTCTATCTTTAAAAATTGAACATTTTTCTTGAATTAAGAATTACTGCAAGAGGAACAACAGGAAAATTACTGTGGCGTCACCATATTTAGAACAGAGAAACAAGCCCGTGGAGCCTGTTCCGCCATTCAATTAGATCATGGTACCTTAGATCATAGTACCTCAACTCCAGTTACTTGCCTTTGTTCCATAGCCATTGATACTCTTACCTAACCAAAAAAAATCAATCTCTGTAGGAAAAAGTGCTGCTAGATTTTGTTTCTAAATAGTCTAGCTCTAATTTTAAGATTATGCCCTTTTGTTCTGCATTCTCCCCACCAGAAATAATTTCTCTGTATCTACCCTATCAAATCCCTTAATCACTTTAAATACCTCAATTATATCACCTCTCAACTGTCTAAACTCAAGGGAATACAAGCCAAGTTTATGCAACCTGTCCTAATTTAACCCTTTAAGTCCTAGTGTCATTCTGGTGAATCTGCAGTTCCCCGTCCAAGGCCAATATATATATATTCTCCTGTGATTTGGTGCCCAAAACTAAACTCAGTACTCCAGATGGAGTCAGACCAAGGCTCTGTACAATAGAAGCATCACTTCCTCCTTTTTGAATTCCAATTCCCTTTAGCTAAAGTTCCATTAGTCTTTTTGATTACTTTTTGTATGTGCACTAGCTTTTAGTGATTTGTTTCCAGATACCTAAATCCCATTGCTCCCAGTTCCTCACCATTAAGAAAATATTCCAATTTTTCTTTCTTGGATCCAAAGTAGATAACCTCACATTTCCCCCACATTGAACTTCCATCGGCCATAGTTTTACCCATTCACTTAAGTCTGTCTATGTCCCTTTGTAACGTTCTCCTCTTATCCACACAACGTACTGTGTCTCTTAACAGTGTTATCTGCAAACTTGGATATACAATTCTTTATTCCTTCATCCAAATCATTAATATGACAGTAAAAAGCTGAGGCCCCAAATCAGATCCCTAGGGAACACCACTTATCACTTGCCGCCAATCAAAGCAGGAACCCTTTACCCCAATTCTGTCTACCTCCCATCTAATTACTGACCCATGTCACAAGGTTACCTTCAATTCTACGCACTCTTTTTGCCTCCTCAAAAAAATTCAATTAGGTTAGGCATGACTTACCCTCCACAAATCCATGTGGACTCTGATCAACTGATACCCGTCTTAAGAGCTCAGTCACACTGTCTTTGATGATAGATTCCAGTAACTTCCCCACAATTGATTTTAAACTGACTGATCTGTAGTTACCTGGTTTCTCTCTTCCCTCCCTTCTTAAATATTTAATTTTGAGGTTGTAAACTATTATTCTGGAAATATGTTCAAATTCCAGTGGGACAAGACATTAAAAGCCAGTATTCCTAGTACGGCCAACTACTGTATATGATTGGTCAAAGGTTTCGAAGGAGGAATGTTTATAACAATAGCAGTTCAAACCAATTATGTAATGGTGATTTCCCAAGACTGTGATAAGGTGCTGATGGTTAATACTTTTTGCAGAATTGATATGCAAAACTGGTTACACACAAGTTAAGACTTCTGTACAGATATACCACTGCTATTCGATGAATAAGTTGGTGCTGCATGGAATTTCTTTTCATTCGCTTTCACAAAGACCTTTAAAGACTCGTCTTCAATACTGCATAATACATTATAGAATTGCCCATGTGCATGTTTTAAATAAATCCATCGATTTCTGGTTAAATGGTTTGGATGGCTCTAAATAGGTTTTTTTTCCTATAAAAAATTATGCAGTTTATAATGTGGGAAAGGAGGCCGTCAGCCATATTTCAAACATGACCTAAAATAAAAGAATTGGTAATTTCATGCTTTAGTGCCCGAACAATAGGGCCTTTTAACAAAAAAAATGGACTTTTAGCTCTAATGCCATTAATGAATTCATAGGTGTGCAGTTACCAAGGATTTTTGCATCTAACAGATTCTGTATGTCAATATCCATGGCAACTACACACCTCCCTCATTCATGGCTGCTTAAAATAACTCTGCACCTCATTACAAAAATCTGCAAGAATTATGCCCTGTAGTTACGTGAAAACCAGCAGCAACAGGCCACAGCGGCAGCGTTAGAAATTCTACACTACTTTGTTTTCAGATTCTTCCTCCTCCTCCTCCTCAGTTCCACACAAAGTATTTTTTTTTCAAACAAAACTTTATTCCTTATGATAGCCAAATACATGAATTATAGCAATTTAAAACGAGACAACTATATCAAACCTAGAGCTTAAGCATAGTTTTAAGAGGTTGTACTCGACAGTGATGGTGCTGCCTTCTCAGACAAGCTACAACCTGTCCCGCTATCCTCCCGATATTTAAAAGAAAAGAAAATAAGCAATAGGCTTTTTAAACAAAGCAATCTTGACTACTTTACAAACATTATTCAACTAATGGAGTTTTTGAATTTCTAAAGATTGAAAAATAATAGCAGCATATTGGGCAGCAACTGCAGTCTCAGTGACGAATCACACAATATGAATGACTTTACCTGTGAATGTGCACAGCAGGGCTAATTTGTTTAAGTCGCATCTGGTATCTTTTGGAAAAGTAACTGGTCAAATAGAAGAAAAATTGAACAAAAACAGAATTTTGTCTCATGAGAACTGAGAGTTTCAACCTGCACAGCCCTTTCCCTTAGTGAATTTAGCTCAGCCAGCACTCAAGGTACAGTCACTCTGTATGCTTAGCAACCTGTAGAATAGAGTTTTGGGATGGGGTGGTGGAGTCTTTTAAAACGCCCAACGTCAGCACAAATTCTGCAACTACATTTATTACTTCAAGAAATGAAATGGCTCATGAATAATTACAAGATTAATATCCTTTCAGATCAGTCTTGTTAAGATATGCATCTCCATGTGAAAACCCATAGAATAGCCCACAAAAAGGAACTTCCACAGAAATGCAACACTGAACAAAAATGGCACACAATGCATTTTTTAAAAAAAAGCACAACAGCAGTAGTACCATTAAAACAAAGAAGCATTACACACATTAAAGGAGCAAAGCTTCTTCAAAAAACACAGCTGCAGCAAAATACAGAGAACATACACAGTAGAGACACAGAAACAATGAATTTCAATACAGAAGGAAAATTCTGTGCGCATAACCGGTTCTTAACATCCAAACATTTAACAGTTGAATTGAATTTGTAAAGCTCATCACACATGGTACCTTTGGAAGAGCTTAGATAAAGCATGCTCATAACCATAGTTATCTTGTTGCGGCCTCCTGTATCTAGATTGTTTCACACTACCAAATGCAAAAGCATTCTGAAGTTAGAAGTGTATGCGAAAAGTGCAACAGGGTTCGTGGTGCGCACAATAGGACAGTAACGTGAATTATTCTAAGCTCTAGCTCATCTTTCGTTAAAGTCTAATACTTTACATTTAATAACTTCATTATACATCATGAACTTAAGTAAACAATGCTATTTCTCCTAGCATGCTGACAATGGGTGGAATGACTTTTTTGCAGAGGATATGCATTGTACTTGTAAATTGAACTAGAAAATGTGCATAAATGGTAAGCAAATCCTCACTGTTTCTCATTTACTAATGTCATCTTTTTAAAAAAAAAGACCAGCATTAGTCTGTTTGATCTGCAGAACTAAACCAACATTAAATTTTACTTGATTGTCTTTTAGCAGGGTTGGGTTTCATGTTTTCTGTGACAACTCAAGTTGCATAGTTATGGATGCTCAGTTATGTAATGTGCAGATTTCATTAAAAGTTATATATTTCACAGTACATTAGATCACTTTATTTTAGCCTCGTGGAAGATTAGCTACAAGAAATTTGTTTTAAAACTCATTTTTCCCCCGTGATCTTCATTAATTTCTTCTACCCGCCACTCAAATAAAAAATTCCTGCACAAGCTACCGATTCCCACGCAATCTCCTTTAGTAGGGCGGCAGTAAGGTTATTATGACCTAATTTCATGACTGCAGCCAATATTACCCTGCAGCTAGATGGTCCAAAGTGTGCTTGTAGGTGGCAAGTGGCTTATTTTAACATTTTCACTCCGGAGATGCGAAGGGAGAGGAGGTACCCTCTAGCTCCTCAGACAAGAATAGCAAAACTTACAAGTAAATAGTAGCTGAGCTACAGTATTGCCAATCCAGGGTTTTGAACCCATGACCATCTAGTTCAAAAGGCTGGCACTCTACCCACCTTGTGTTACTGGGCCACATTATGCAGCTGAAAATTTAGCACAGCACATGGGTATTTTCGCTTCTTTTCAGGAGTCTCAAAAATGTGCACCATTATGCTGTTGAAGTTCCAAAACACTTCAGCTTTTGTGTTGTGTGAAACAATAAACTGAATTACAGCAATGCACTGAGCTCCAAGGTAAGGTAAAGAACTTTGATATCAAACATGTCATTTTCCACTAACATGACCACTAAAAGTTCTGGTGCAGGGTTACAGTTACACCCATTACAAGCCTAATTTTTGTTTTTACAATTGAGGTACGAAGTTAAAGGGCCAAGGCCCATAAGTGCAGGACAATGGCAAAGTTGAAAATAAAGATGAGGCAAATCAGAAAACAGCAATTAGATTATACCAAGCCTGAAAATTGTAGGAAGCATGAAAGACTGAGGGAGATAGGGTGTTCCAGTTTTCAAGCTGGAGTAAGAAACTGTTACATACATTAAAAATGTTGTTTACTCATGGTTTGGGTACGGGAGTTTGATGCATTTAAAAAAAAGGATTTTCTTTAGTGTTTTCTGGATACATCATAACCAAAAATGGTTGCTTGTTAGGAGAAAGCGACGTGGCTAAAACTTATTTTTGAACCAGCTAAAAAACCACTGCCATATAATGAATATCTGAAACATGTTTTGAAGTCTGTTTTTTAAAATTCTTGGCTTAATATAGCCAAATATGCTATTCAGATAGCATTAATAAAAGATTCAGAATGCATCAGTTTCTTCCCCCTCCCCTCGCTAACTTTAGAAGTTGCATTCACAGGCACCCTTTGTGTTTTGAAAACACCCAACAGAACATTATTATAATAACTGACAACACTTTTAGGCAACAAAACAAAGCTTATATTGTGGGTACTTTTTTTTTGGAAAATATGCAATATGCAGCCTTGCATAGCAATGTCTGAAAAAACACATCAGCTTTAAAATAGGAAAAAACAGAATGCAAAATCTGGTATGGTTAGGTTGATACCATTTTACTTGATCCAACTCTCCCAGAGTGACATAATCCATACACATTATATACAATGATTTTATATACTGCGCGCCACTTTTTGTTGAAGTCTTTTTCTTCAGGTTTTAAACAGTTTATAAAGCAGGCTTAAATGGCCTGAACTCTACAAATCTGGCACTTTGTTGTGAGCGTCCCATTCCTCCCCCTACCGAACAAAGCATTCCCTTTCTCATCTTAAATCTGGTACAGATTTCCAAAGTGCCAGTTTGCTACACATGATGAAGTCCTCATTTGTTTCTCAAACAAGTCATTCCATTTTGATACATTTCCTCAGTCAGGATCCAAGAAACGCACATCATCACTGGATATAATTAACATTTCAATGTTCTTGCTTCAGTTTTTTTTATATCCCTGGATTTGCAGTATCCGACATTCCAGCTGGTAAATCTTTTTGAAGAATGTAAACAAGCACCAATAAAAATAGGCCCCAACATCCCCAAAAAGGAGATAGTTTAGCAGTCCTCACTTAATTTGTGCTTCCTTAAAAAGCACTTTTGGAATTTACATTCACAGCTCCATACGGTTGCTTCTCCCAGTTAAATCTGTGGAAAGCTCAAGTCAACACTTTGCACACTGTCTTCTGAACAGGAGTCAAACTGAATCAGAGCAAAGGAGTTGGAGCCATTTCAATGACCTCAAGTCTAGCAGTCAAAAGCCGAAATCTTTAGCTCTCATCTTCTCTGATTAGCGTATACTGGATAGGCTAGTGTGACATTGAGGGAGTCATTGTGCTGTACAAGCGACGTGTGCTGATAATGTAGCACCAGTTCTCTAAGCGAGTTGTACAAGTTGTATGGCTCTGCAAATCCATATCCCGTGGGGGTTTTATTTATGACACAGTGCTTCACATCACCATCGACCCTACAAAGAGAGGAAACAGACATTACTATAACTGAAATGCATTAGAAATAATAGCAAGCCACCTTTGATAGCTTTCTTAGGAAAAAAATAAAATCCACCCAATTTTGTTTTTGATGGAAAATATCACTTACTTTTTAGCTTAGGCAACATTGCAGACCATTACAGTATTTGGCATTAATATTGGGCACACCAAGGGTGCGCAAAATCCTCCAATAAGGGCAACAGTGATAGTGCAAAGAAAAAGGTCGCCAACTTTAGACCAAACATTTGACCATAGTTGAAAAGCCTGCCTGAAAGTCAGTCTATGGGTTCACATACAAAGAATCATCACATTGGTGAGGTGTTGGTAGGAGGCCAGGAGAGAAGAGGAAAAAAATTGGTGGAGGGGAGGATGGGAAAGGATAATAAAGGTATGGGGAATAGTAAAGACAGCCACAGAAATTGTTATGAGGGATCTGTCCAAATCACTGGTTGAAAATTGTCATCTTAGCTCAGTCGGTAGCAGTCTCGCCCCGAATCGCAAAATCGTGGGTTCAAGCCCCACTCCAGGACATAACCTAGGCTGGCACACAGTGTCATACTGAAGGAGTGTTACACTATTGGAGGTGATGTTAAACAGAGGCCCCATGTGGCTGCTCAGGTGCACGTTAAAGAGTCAATAGCAGTATTTGATGGAGAGCAGGGAGTTCTTCCAGTACGATAGCAAAATACTGCAGATGTTGGAAATCCGAAATAACAACAGAAAATGCTGGAAAAACTCAGCAAGTCAGGCAACATCCGTGGAGAGAAATTTGAGTTGACGTTTCGGGTTTGACCCTTCTTCAAAACTGGAGAGAAAAGGAACTAGATCGAAGGCAGGGCTGCGATCGGACAAAAGAATAAAAGAACCAAAAGAAGTAAAAGAGATTAGAAGCTAGACGAGATGGTAATAGGCTGTGATTAGGTGTAAAGTGTACTGGCAGGGTAAAAGATAGCTCCTGGCCAAGAATTTTCCCTCAGCCAACACCAAAATCTCAGATATTTATGTAATCTTGCTAGGTGCAAAATGGTTGCCATGCTCAACAATACTTCAAAAAGTAATTCATCGTATTGAAAGCGCCTCGTTAGATCCGGAGTATCATGTTAAATAGTTTTATAAATGCTTTTCTTTCAATTTCTAGCGTATCTGCTGCAAAGGATGAGTATACATACACGACAGAGCAAGCATAACAGCCGGGCTTGCTGCTCTCTCGGACTAGGAATGTTCCATCCCGCTTTCCTCTTAGCAGACTCTCTGCCCGAGTCCTGTTAATATTCCCTACGTTCCACGTTCGTTCATCATGATGGGGTAGATCTTCATCATCCTCTACCATGGAGTATTGGCTAAAAGAAACAGAACATTTTCAGTTATAAAAGCAACAAAACATGGAAAAATGTGTGTACTCTTTTAAAAGTCAAAAATGAAAGTCACTTACTCTTCAGCATTCTCATTCTTAATACCAAGCCACTCATTGATCTTCTTTTGTCGAACACCCTTCTGTGTCAACCACCTTCAAAAATAAAAAAAATGAAATTAACGGGAGTGAATGTTATGGAGCTCATGTATTTTGTGATACTTAGAACGCCACTTAATCTCCTTTCTGACTTTCCATGCCTTGTTCCTTTACCCAAACTAGTTGTGGCTGCAGACATCTCCATTACCACATTCAAAATAACCCTGCATTGGACAACAAGAGTTGTGTATAACAAGGTAGAGTTAACTTTCCTGCTCTTCCCCCTCCCCAGTAAAACAAAACGCTATAGTGAAACGTTCTATTTCCAACCCAACTGCAAGCGATGCAACTAAGCTACAAAGAGTTTGCAAGTTGATGCTGAGATTTTGACCCAAGCAGTATGAGTAAGAGTCATATGCCCAACAGTTATATTTATAAAGCTACCACACCCTTGTTTTATGACCATCACAGATACAGGTTTAAAAGCCAAAAGCAAAATACTGTGGATGCTGGAAATTTGAAATCAAAACAGAAAATTCTGGAAATACTCAGCAGATGTTTCCATTAACTCGGTTTCTCTCTCCACAGATGTTGCCTGACCTGCTGAGTATTTCTAGCATTTTCAGGTTTAGAAAGCCTTTCAACAAAGTACTCTGCTTACGTAAGGTATTGGTCTCTTGTCTTTCTTAATTGAATCAAGTCAGGTTTGATGCTGTTCATCCTTTTGTCAATTTCCCGATAATCAGCTGCTTGTTTCTTCAAGTCTTCTTCTAATCTCCGCTTGCTGTCAACAATTTCACTGATGCGAGACTTCAGCTTTTCATAATTTACCATAATTCTGGAGAGAAATAGTAAAACATTAGCAACATTGAATTTGAACAAAAACAGGTACTTTGGCACTAAACAGGAAACACCAAATCTAGAGGATATACAACCTTTATAACCACAACATAGAAACTGCCCTTCCACTAACTTCTAAAATATATTCCACTATAAATATGAACAAACTAGCCAAGAATAAATAAAGAGGCGAGGATAAAATTGAATCTAAAGAAAAAGGCAAATGCAAAGTCCATAATCAGTAAGAGAGAGGATAACAAAAGGGAATATGATGAGCTTAGGGAAAAGGCAATTAAGAAAGCAGAGAAAGTATGAAATTTTAAAAAATGTTTTAAAGTAAAGCATTCTATATGCACATAAGCAACAAAAACAAAATGAAGATAGGGATAGAGCCACTAAGGGACGAGCTAGATAAACTCACAGGAGCTCATACTGAAATGGCAACAGATACTCTGCCTCAGTTTTCACTAAAGAAGCTAACAAAGAAGGAATGACAACAGTAGGAGGGATATTAGAATAGCTAAGATACAAAGAAGAGATACTAGAGAAACGAGCCAAACTCGAGGACAAAATCCTAGGTCGAGAAGGATTGCACCTGTGGATACTCAAAAACTAGGGAGGAGATTGCCGAGGCACTAATATCCACATCTAAAAATTCAATAGAAAAACGAATAGTGCTAGAGGACTGGCGGACAGGAATGTAATTCCTATCTTCAAAAAGGTGGTAGAACTAATCCAGGAATCTACAGACCAATTAGCTTAACGGCAGTGGGAGGACAGATACTAGAATCTTTGCTTAAAAAAAAAAATCATAATAAAACATCTAGGAGATAGAAAATGTAATAAAAAATAGTGGACATGGATTTCTAAAAGGGTCATGTTTAACCAACCTTTAATTCTAAGAAGAATCAGAAAGAGTAGAAAAGGGCTATGCAGTGGATGCGATATCAAAAACTTTCTGAAAGTCCATGTATAAGATGCCACATAAGAGACTTGTGAAAAGGTCAGGGTGTGTGGAGTCAGGGGCAAGGTAGCAGAATGGACTGAAAGATGGCTACAAAACAAAAAACAGAAGGTAGGAGTTAAGGGAAGTTTCTCAGACTGGCAGGAAATGGATAGTGGGGCCCCACAAGCATCTTTGCTGGGATGACTTATTTACCATATGCATAAATGATTTGGACTCAGGAATTGGATGTATGGTATCTAAATTTGCAGATGATGCCAAATTGGGGGCTACAGTTAATAATGTGGAAGACTACATCAAAATACAGGATGACATAAATAGGCTTGCAGAGTGGATGGGTAAATGGAAAATTATATTCAATATAGTAAAGTGCGAGGTGGTTTCTTTTGGTAGGAGGAATAAAAAGTCAATTTATTCCTTGGAAGGTAAGAAACTAAATGGGGTAGAGAAGCAAAGAGATATAGGAATACAGATGCATAAATCACAAAGTAGCCATGCAAATTGATAAGCCATAAAGAGTGCAACTATAACTACTGGCATTCAATTCTAGAGGAATAGAATACAAAAGCTGCAAGGTAATGTTAAATTAATATAGAACCCGGTTAGACAACATTTGGAGTAGTGTGTGTAATTCTGGTCTCCATACTACAGAAAAGATAATGAAGCACTACATGAAGTGCAGAAAAGATTTACAAGGATGTTACTAGAATTGAGAGGATGCAACTTCCAGAAAAGGTTGGAGGCTGGCTCAATTCACTGAAATATAAAGACTGGGAGACCAGACAGGTCTTAAAAATAATGAAGGGGTTCGACAAGGTGGACATGGAGAAACCGTTTCCAATTGTGAGTAAGTCCAGAACAAGGAGGTATAAATATAAGATAGCCGCCAACGGGTCAAATAAAGAATTTAGGAGGAATTTATTTTACAGTGATGAGAATGTGGAACTCGCTGCCACATGGAGTAGTTGAAGCAGTGATCACTGACATATTTATGGGGAGGCTTGATGCATACAAGAGGGAGAAGGGAACAGAGGGATATGGGAGAGGATGGGAAGAGGTAATGAGACAGAGGAGGTTTGTATGGAGTATAAACACTGGCATAGATCAGTTGGGCCAAATGGCCTGTTTGTGCGCTGTAGATTCCATTTGGCTGAACCAGTTCATGCTGGCATCAATGCTCCACTCAAGCCTCCTCCCATCCTTCCTCATCTAACTCCATCAACATAACCCTCTATTCCCTTCTCCCTCATGCTTATCTAGCCTCCCCTTAAATGCATCTGTACTATTCGCCTCAACCACTCCCAGTGGTAGCAAGTTTCACATTCTCACCACTCTCTGGGTAAAGAAGTATCTTCTGAATTCCTAATTTGATTTTAATGCAAATAAGTACAAAATAAATGCCAAATAATACAATTAGAAACATTACACATCTATTTCAATTTTCTGGAAATTAAACTAGTAACAATAACAGTGTACAATCACCTATGAAAATACTAATTTTTTGATCCGTCTACCAAACCGAATAAGACTAAACGTAGACGAGACACAAACCTCTGGATCTCTTTTTCATTTCCTTCTCGTCTGAATTTTTCAATATACTCCTTGCTGTACCTTTCCTGTGTTTGACACTGCTCCTCAAATATTTTGATTGTTTCATTAAATGCTTCAATAGCTGTCCTTTTCATTTGAATTTCCTAATTGAAAAAACAAATTAGCATATATACAAATACAGCACAGAAATATTTGGTAAAGCACAATTTCATCGATAAAATAGATTTAGTTTTAATGAGAATAATTATGAATTAAACTGAAAAAAGCACAATTGTCTTCTCAAATATATTTCATGGATGAGATGCCTTACAGAATTCACTTGTAGGAAAAATGCTAATTTTTATGGAAGCAGCCAGGTTGATGGCAAAAAACTCACTTGAGATGTTCTTGTACATTCTTCATAAAGTCGGTCGTACTCTCGGCTCTTTTCCTGGTACTGAGTGTGATACTCATGCAGTTTCTTGCCCACTGCTTCAATGTTGTCCTCTTTTACCACCTGATCCTGAAGAAATTACAGGAAATGATATAATACAAAACCAGTGACACTGTGCAACTGCTACAATCTGGTTGATGCTAAAGGCTATTTCAAACAGTATTATGCATAGAACACATTAAGTTTCCTTTTAAGTTTCACATTTAAGTTATACATTTAAGTTTCTTTTATACTTTTTAATTAAATACAGTAAATATACTGCAACAAGTTAGTTAAAATTTAAAGGAATGCTTTGTACTAAGAAGTCCAGGAATCAGACTTTTCAACACTACACAAGGCCAACAAACAGATTGGTCTTAAACAAAATAGATTCCTCCATCATTTAGAACAAAAAATGTCCAAAATACCTGTTGGAACTTAGACACAGGGTACAACAGTTTAACATCTAGCTTAGGGTTGTACTGTGCCAAAGATTCATGACGATAGTGATTTATAAGCTCCACCACTGAATTGAAAGTCAATGGGTCAGAAAAGCCGTATTTGCCATCTCGGTGAAAGATTTTGATTAACTTATTGTTGCCCCCTTTCCTGCAAAACAGACACATTTTACAGTTTAAGTTGGCAAAATATTAGAACATTTATCAAGACTCTACAAAGCATGAATACTTTATAACAAATGCTCAGAAAATTTACCTCAGGGTTAGAGTGTAGTCACCATGCATTTTTGTAGAAGCATCACGGACTAAGAAGGTACCATCAGCGGTGTCTCGCAGTTTTTCATTGACCTCCTCTCTGAAACAAAGGAAAGGTGGTTCAATTAGATTTCCATTCTGCACAGCTCTCAGTTCTGCATGGGGAAGTATGTACCAGGATACTGGCTAGGAATTTAGCAAGCAGAGAAAATAAATTTAGCTGCATTTACATAAGCCCTATTGGGGAAAGAAATGCCAAAGTGCAAAGTTACCATTTGGGGAAATAGTTAACTTTGCTATAGTAGATACTCTTCCTTCCCTTGAGAATAAGTTCTGAATCAGATCTATATTCCAAAGAAATTTCTGTATATATGTATACCTGCAAACTACCACAGCCAAATGTTTTGCCAGGTTCGCATCAGTCCTGTTCTGTTCTAACCTGCCTCTAGCAGGCATGAAAGAAATCCTTTCAGCAAAGGTAACCTTGACTTGGTGAACACTTCCTCTCCGATTTAAATAATATCTTTCAATTATGTCCCTGCTGACAACCACACAAGGACTCCACTCTCACTACTCAAATAATGAAAATACTTTCTGCTTTGCTGTTATCAGACTTTATGTTCAGTCATATTTTCTGCCTTGCAACTCTCTGGCAGTTAGGTTTGGAACAGATGCAAACAGTTAACCAGATCTAGGTCCGAGTAGCTGTCTCAGGTGAACTACAGTGCTTAATGTATTCTCTATACTTCTAAATCAGAATGAAACAAGTTTACGGACTTACCTTGAAATGTCTCCCCAGTACCATTCAGCATCCTGTAGAGACATGTTACTGTTTATCCCGTTATTAGTTACAGGTGTGGGTTTTGGTGGCTTCGGAGGCAAAGCTGTATGGATTAAAAATAAAGAAACTTAAGAACACGGTTTCAGAAAACGTCAAACATTTTCATGTTTTTTCCTATACCCAATACAACAAATCTGCTTTATAATGCTCCCATGACAGCCACGTGAAAAATGTTCTAGGTGAGACATCAAATAGAAGGGGGCTTCAAAAGTTATCATCCATCAGGGAGTCAGAAATAATGCACATTACTTTAACTTATTGTACTCAAATGTCTAATTGCATATGCAGTAGTTAAATGTAACCATATGCTACATTTTAGTGCATTGCAGTTGGCTATAGTTAAAATCAGATTCTGTTCAGCTTCACTGTAATAAAACATTTTGTATTAACAGTACAAAACACAAGATCCTTTAGCAACAAACTAGAAACCTGGTATTCTGGAATCAAAACAGTTGGCCTAAAGTATGATATAAATGTACGAGTGGAACACATTCTCCTTCTGCAAGTATTCCAGCTTAAGGAAACACAGCTTCACACAATATGGAGAAATAATCCATCTGCAAATGAGGTCAATCATACCGCTCTCCTTCCTTAAGTTCATCAGCTCTGACGAATGCTTCTGCTTTCTAGAAACTCTGGACATTGATGAGAGCAAACCAAAAGACTGCATCCTGAGGTAAATATATTTTTTTTAATGTATGATGCTGCTAATTAGCAATGCACAGAGAGTCGGAATCCAAGCACCAGTTTAGCTTAAGACTAAAATAACCTGGATGATTTTCTATGTGGCAAAGTACAATACTCATTTCTGAAGAAATTTTCAAATCATGCACAATTAAACTGGGTCAAACCACCAGCATCTCATTCTTTTTAAAAAATCAAGTATTAATGAAAGAGAAAATTAAGTAAACCTAGATTGAAGGACCCTTCTCAAGCAAAAACACATTTTAAAAGATCAGGAAATAAAGTCAATGATGAAAATTGCTAATTAGGTATTCAATCGACCACTGTAATCAAAAGCAATCAAACCATAACCCACTTGACAGATTATACAACAGATATATATATAAAAATCTGAAATTCAAACATGTTCTGCTCAGCATTTTTGAAATATTCTCGCCATTAATCTTCAAAAGGCTGTTACACAATCTCAGATTTATTTCCAAAAAGCTACTTCTAAATATATTCAAGATCCATTTAAGTGCTTCAGTTGTGGGGGGGGGGGGGGGGGGAAATGGCTATGAAAGGGTTAAGGTACTGCACTGAAACCTTGCTCAAAAAGCTGTTTAAATGAACCATACAGAAACAGATTCTACAGCCAATAAAAACAATACTGCAGGATTTTTTTCAGCTTCAGTGGGCATTAAACCGTCAAAGATTAGTCATTAATACAGAGACACTACTAAGCATAGCCTGGCTCTTTATAGGTTTTTAGCTGAACCTAAAATATGGTCACTGGAAAGTATCTCACACCAGCCATTTCTATTGTATAATACTGGTAATTAAAAATGCACATTTAAAAACCAATGGTGATGTCAGCTAATTCTGTTGAATGTGCATTTACAAACAAAAACTTCACTTGCAAGTTTTCATAAACCAACTACTTTTTCCCACCTATTTCAACAATTTGATAAGCAACAGTGATACTGATTAAAACCTGCAGATTTAACTGTTATTCTTAATTTGTAATAAATGCTAAAAATTTAAAGTAAGGCTTTAAAAAATTCTGCAGCTTGGATAAAAGCTATTATACAATGCGCAGTAATCAAAATACAGTTAAAACTAAAAGCAGAAAATGTAAGCACTTATAATAGGCTTCTTACCACAGGGTAGATAAATATTAGAGCATAAAGTAAAGCAACATTTCATCAATTTAGCTATAGAAATATACAGATATTATACTTCAGTTCATACTGCACAAGTAATCCTGGACTGAGTGACTTTCCTTTTAAAATTCAGTTCTTGTACAAAGAAACTACAATTTCTTAAAACAATATGCATTTGCTGTTCACTTGTGTTAACACTGTAAATTGAATCCTGCATTTGTCTCAATAAAACATCTTTATGATGCTTTATCTAATACAAGTGCAATTTTTCTGTGCAGACTCGGGGGCTTCATTAAAGTCATTACCAGGGACTAATCACTGTTGACTCAGAATATAAATTCTCGGTAAATGCACAATTTTTACACTGCCGCTTAGATTTCAGGAAAATGTACTGTGATGCACCTTCCAGAATACCAGCCTCTTGCTACTAGCCCTATAGCAAGATAAAAATATTTATAGGAACATTTCACTATATAGATTAAGTTTTTGGTTTTGCAGATTTCCTTCGTCATCCAGCATGCTTGACAAGGATAAATAAGGCTAGTCTTATCTGCTGTTAAATGGAGTTACAAGCAATGACTAAAGTATCCCCTACAGCTCTGAAGTTAACATATCCAGTACAAAGAGGGAAAAATGCTCCTCATCCACAACAAACATGCTTTGTCTATTCTGAATATTTAAACATTTAAACAACTCTAACCTTCAGTAATCACTAAAAAAAGACAATATCCACTATTGTCAGATTGCACACACGTATACATACATTAAAACCGGTGCTGTTCTGGTTTTATTGCAGCATTACCTGGTGGATCCATTTCTATGTAAAACATCAAATCTGTGGCACAGTGAATTTCTGTTCTACGATAGTCTAATTCTAGTTCTTCCATATTCCAAACTGTGTTGCACATTAAGATTCAAGCATTGCTGTTCAGGGTCAATCATAAGAAGAAATGCAGTCTTTTTATAATGGTGTCTTGGAATTCATTTTAAAACCTATGAAGGGCTGCACTGTAACCTCTTACATCATACACCACAGCCAATCCAATCAAGATAATGTCACCAGACCACTCCTGTTCATTTCCTATATCCAGTGGCTTTCAGTATCAATTTATGTATCAATTCCAAAATTCAGCAAATGAAAAAAAATTACATTAAAACAAGAATAGATAACAGACTAAAATCCTGTGGAATAAATTAACACTGACAATTTTCTATTTCATATCTAATGCTTCCAGCTTGGTACATCCCACTTTTGGCAGGCTGACAAAAGCTTAACTGCAGCACGTAGGCTCCTCAATGCATCTGGCAGTACACACAGCTAGTCCATTCCAAGAAGTGTTAACATTTAGAAGGATTTACACTATTTTAAATCTATTTCAATCCTAGATGGCAAGTCTAATATCATGAACAAAAATAGAGCACATTTAAATACACCCATGTAAATTTTTTTTTAAATTGACAAAGTATAAACCAGTTAAACCAATAAAGATACAGTCTAGCAAAGTTTATAAATAAACATCAATGATACTTTAAAGCTGCCATTATATTATAGATACAGGTTTATCGCAGGCACCTGAACAGTGTGATGACCAACTGGAAGAGTAGAGCTGGGCTAGTGGCAGTAATTCACATTCACCCCAACCAGAAACAAGCTCTGTCCAAGTGTTTGCATGTATACAGAGCTCTGCTCTCGGAATCGCTAAGCATTAGCATTGAGAGTGGGTTGAAGCATCCGCTTTCTCCCAATATTAAAAAAGTTTACAAAATCACAGGAGGTCCAAACCAATGTGAAGCTTAAACAAGAGACACATTCCTTCATTTAACTCCACTCAGAAGCTGATCAGAGACTTCACTGTAATACTGTCACTTTGTATCCCAAATCACTGTGGATTAACAGGCACTACACCAACAGCCCAATATATTTACTAAGAGCTTCTATACAAAACCAAAGCAAAACCAACCATACAAATTTGTGACAAGTCATTTATAGCAATTATAAACAATTCAAAATGTTTTTCTTGTTAAGAATCCTCTATGGATTATTTTCAAATTTGATAAATTTTGTTAATCATCTGTCTACTCAACAGTAAACAGAACACTACAGTACAACTATATTTAGAGGAAAATTCAAAATGGGAGGAGAGAGAGGCAAGCCACTGCTGTTTGCACAATATGCAAAAGTGAAACAAGTTTTTCCACTAAACCCGTAACGGAGACGCTTACTGCTTTTCTGCAAGTTTTCATACAAACAGTATTGATTTAAAGCAGCCTCACCTTTTATTGAAGCATTTAAAATTTAAAAAAGAGTCCATGTTTAAACTGAACTGTAAAAGCTATTGTGGAAAGGCACAATGTACAAAAGGGAGTGAGTACTATGTAGAAAATAAGATTTCTTACTTTTACTTTGGAAGTGAAAAAAAGACAATAGTTTTTAAACTGGAAATAAAAATCTGGAGTTCTGCAACTAGGACAGGAAATTTTTAATCCCTTCAGGGCTTTACCAAAAGAGCCAAACCCTGGATGCGTACACTTGTACAATCAGGTTAATGCTCAACTCAAACCAGTCTAGCTTGCTGCGACACCATATGCTAAGCCAGCATAGGCAGAACAAGTGACGGACAGGTGATTTTCCACTGCTTCTGCATGGTCTGGCCAAACGCCAGCTATATGCTAAGCTAGGCATTGGGGGCGGTGGCAGGGGGCGGACACAAAAAAATAAAAATCACATCTCATCTAAAAAAGTCACTAATTCTTGAGGAACAATTTAAAATCAGATTTTTTTTTTTTTTTTTTTTTTTTAAAAAGTACATACTCGTAGACAAAGCTTACATCTTGTACTGTGGCATCGTCAATGTGGCTTTTCTGTTTGGTTAGATATTTTGATCAACTATCCTTAGGCAGGCTCCTCGCGTAGCTCGTAACAACTCAATACAAGAATAACTGCAAGCCGATGGCCCTTTGCCTTCCCCAAGTGGTTTCAAGGTACTTTTAGTGCTACAGAAGTACCATGCTGCTGACGTTGAAAAACCAGGCCCTATATCTGAACATCGGGTCCTTGTGATTAGTCCAGAAATGCATGCAATTAATAAATGAACTCTTTGCAATGAGGGTGCAGATACCTCTGCAGAGCACAAAGTTAATCATTAAAAAATGAACCCAAGTTCTGTACTTCCAGCACAGTCAGTGATCTGCATTTAACTAATGATAAAGATCTCTCTTTAAACATTAACCTAGGCGAGCTCAAATATTTGCTGAGTTAGGGATTTCTATCTTGGGAGGGGGAGGAGGAGGAAGAGCAGGTTGTAGGTTAGAAATTTGGGTAAGCTTTCATTAGCAAAAGTCCAACTTGTATTTAAAGGGGTATTTCCAATACAGAAAATGCCAGGGCCTGTGCGAGTGGCACTATAAACTTTCTTAAAATAGTCACTGCAGTTGAACATAAAATTACAGAAAGCAAACTACTTCAAGCAGCCACATGCAGGAAGCAGCTAAGCTGGTTCAGCGAAAATAGAATCAAAGCCTTCCTCGAGCTCCTTTCCTCCACTAGCAATCCAACTCAGAATCTGACTCCATCTATCCCCTCAGGTCAGACTACAGGTGCAGAACAAAGACGACTCTGCATTACTTTAGACAGCTCAGATTTCAGTCCTCAGTGTATTTCAATAATAAAAATGCCCACATGGCAGGTAACCCAAAGCAAAGTGCACAGATTGAAGAATACTTGCCAATCAAGAAATTAAACAGATGTAAGCATTTCAACCTGCCACACCAAGGGTTTTTAAAAGTGCAGTTTCATGTATTACAAAGCTTCTCAATCCATTTCAAGACCAAAAACAAACAGCCCGAGCATGTTACTCCCAACCAACAGGTCATGAGTTTCAATGCCAGGGTCTCATTAGGAAAGTTCAGCTAGAACAGCATGGAGACAGAGGATTTGGATTTCCCAGGCCAGCTGACAGCAAGTTCACCAGCTTTAGCAAAGTTTGGGATAAGTAACAAAATAGTGCTTATGATTAATTTTTTATATTAAAATGTAACTATTAGAAACTGGCATAAAAGGTTTATGGATTCCTTAATCAATATGTACCTTTACAGTTTTCAATTGGACTCAACATTAACTGAATTAATGAATATTCATCTCGCAAACCCTTAGTATCTACTATGAAAAGTTCTGGCCTTTTCATTTATTCCACATCACAGCCAAATGATTTTCTTAACTCTAAGCATTGCAATTACACTTCAAACAATCGAGGCCCATTCACACAGGCAACTCTAAAATCCACTGTGGTGGTGGGGATTCCTTTTGTGGCGAGGTCATGACTTCATGAGGCATACAAACAAAAGTGAGTTCATTTTTAATAAAACTTTAAAATTATTTTAAACCATCTCAAGGAGGGACAATTCGCAAATGAGTTTTGACATTTAAAAATATAGCGCTGCTAAACTTCACCCCATGTTACTCAAACTGCAGAAGACTACATTGATACTGCAATGCTAAAGATGGTGTGTGAATGCACACTTAAATTATCCCAGGTATCAGTAATCTAAATTATGAGGAAGGATTAAGTTGGTCTTATACTCTTTGGAAAAACAGAAACCGTGACATACTTGGAAGATTTAAGGGAATTGATAAATCTTACTGAAGTGATGTGAAATGTTCAGCCTGGTAAGGGGTTCAAATACAGGATTAGTCATCATGTTAAAAGGTTAAAATACAGGATCAAGGAGTCATGTTAAAAGGTTACGAAGTTCAGAGCAAGAAGAGGTTAAGCATCATAGTGAAGCGAGATTCTGTCTGCTATTTCCTCTCCCCTGTTCAGGGACAGCAAAGTAAACTCTTGCACTCCACTTCAATTTCAGCTGGGAACAGCTACTTCTGTACAGACTAGAGATCAAACCAGGAATCATCTTGGTCTCAATGACTCAGTACCACATCATATGATGTATTTATGCTCAGTCATCAGGAGCCAATTATAATTCAGTTTATTCAGAAAATAAATTGTGAACGAGAGAATATCCTATAACTCTGTATATCACTTCAATTTTACTTTAGGATTTTCATTAGAAAGCTTTAGAAAATAATTTTGTATAAATTAAAACATTTTGACTCCAAAGGCAAAATTCATTTGAGTAGGTGTAATATAAGAACATAAGAAATAGAAGCAGGAGTAGGCCATATGGCCCCTCAAGCCTGCTCCGCCATTCAATATCATGGCTGAACTTCTACATCAAGTCCACTTTCCTGCCCCATCACCATATCCCTGGATTCCCTTAGTGCCCAGTTTATCGATCTGAGAGTTGAATTACTCAAAAGACTGAGCAGCCACTGGGGTAGAGAGTTCCAAAGATTTACAACCCGGTGAAGAAATTTCTCCTCAGGCCAACCCCCTTATCCTGAGTCTATGACCTCTAGTTCTGGACTCTCCAGCCAGAGGAAACAGCCTCTCCGCATCTACCCTGTCAAGCTCTCAGAATCTTAGACGTTTCAATGAGATCACCTCTCATTCTTCGAAACTCCGGAGAGTACAGGCCCATTCTACTCGATCTTTCCTCATAGGACAGCCCTCTCATCCCAGGAATCAATCTAGTGAACCTTCGCTGGACCCCCTCAAAGGCAAGTATATCTTTCCTTAAGTAAGGAGATCAAAACTGTACACAGTACTCCAGGTGTGGTCTCACCAAAGCCCTATATAATTGCAGCAAGACTTCCTTACTTATACTCCAACCCCCTTGCAATAAACACCAACATGCCATCTGCCTTCCTAATTGCTGCTGCATGTTAACTTTCTGTGATTCGTGTACAAGGGCCCCCAAATCCCTCGGAATACCAACATTTACTAGTCACTCACCTTTTAAAAATATTCTGCTTCTTCCTACCAAAGTGGATAATTTCATACTTCCCCACATTATAACCCATCTGCCACCTTCATGCCCAATCACTTAACCAGTCTATATCCCTTTGCGTCCTCCTCACCGCTTACTTTCCCACCTAGCTTTGTATCATCAGCAAACTTAGATACATTACATTCGGTCCCCTCATATAAGTCACTGATATAGATTGTAAATAGCTGAGGCCCAAGCACTGATCCTTACGGCACCCCACTTGTTACACCCTGCCATCCCAAAAATGACCGTTTTCTGTTCGTTAACTAATTCTTAATCTATGCTAATATATTATCCCAAATCCCATGAGCCCTAATCTTGTGTAACAATGCCTTCTGAAACTCTGAATATACATCCACCAGTTTCCCTTCATCTACCCTCCTAGTTACACCTTCAAAAAAAACGATTAGATTTGACAAACACTATTTCCCCATCATAAAACCTTGTTGACTCTGCCTAATCATAGTGATTTTCCAAATGCCCTGTCATGACACACAAATAAAAATTGTAGAAATAAATATACCATCAGGGGCAGAGGTAGAAGGAATGGGAGCAGAATCCTAGACAGTGAACTACATTAACACGTCAGAGCCAACTACCACGTTCAAAGGGATGAGAGTAAATTTCAATTATGCACTTAAGAAAAGGGCATTGGGATGTTACAATTCTAACAGGACTAGACAGACTAGATGCAGGGGAGAAAGCAGGGACCGGGTACTGAACTTGGATGACCAGCCATGATCGCATTGAATGGCGGAGCAGGCTAGAGGGGCCGAATGGCCTACTCCTGCTCCCATCTTCTATGTTTCTAGGATGTTCCCGATGGCGGGGGAGTCCAAACCAGGGGTTACAGTCGAAGGATAAGGGGTAAGCCACTTAGGACAGAGATGAGGAGGAACTTCTTCACCCAGAGAGTGGTGAACCTGTGGAATTCTCTACCACACAAGGCAGTTGAGGCCAATTCATTAAATATATTCAAGAATGAGTTAGATATATTTCTTAAGGCTAAAGGGATATGGGGAGAAAGCAGGGATAGGGTACTGAATTTGGATGATCAGCCAGGATCTCAGGCTAGAGGGGCCGAATGGCCTACTCCTATCTTCTAATTTTCTATGTATCAAGCTTTGGACCTTGCTGGCTTGTATGTCTCAGACAGCGACCTAACCTCAGAGCCATGAGGAAGTCCTGAAGACATGTCAATCACGTCAAGTTTTTGTTCTGAACAAAATAGCAAAGGGAAAATACATCTATACCACAACAGCAAGTGCTCCTGCTCTTGATTAATTTACTTGACACTTCTAGCAGAAAAACAATGTTTGGTTTGGACTGAGTCTTTGAGTATATTCACGGCCGAGATCGATAGATTTTTGGACTCTAGGGGAATCAAGGGATATGGAGATCAGGTGGGAAAGTGGCGTCGAAGTCGATGATCAGCCATGATCTTACTGAATGGCAAAGCAGGCTCGAGGGGCCGTATGGTCTACTCCTGCTCTTACTTATGTTCTTATGTCATGCTTGACTGTGATGCTCTTTACAGTCGAATAGGATCAGACATGAAAAATGGCGGGTTGGACAAGATTCCAATTGTCTGTTCATGGAATTGTAGCTAGCAAACATCAGCACCTTCAGGAGGAGGGGGGAAATTCCAAAAAGGAAAAACAAACTACATATAAATGCTTGCCTCAAAAGTCAGCACATTTTATTTTAATATTCAGAGCCCTCTTCAGGATAAATATAAAACTTCATGTAAAATATAACAAAGTCCAAACTCAAAGTCTGTGCCCACAGACTCTGGAACAGTACCCATGGATTGGAGGGTAGCTAATGTTACCCCACTATTCAAAAAAGGTGGTAGAGAAAAAGCAGGGAATTATAGACCGGTAAGCCTGACATCGGTAGTGGGGAAAATGCTAGAGTCCATTATAAAAGATGTAATAGCAGAGCACTTGGAAAACAGTGACAGGATTGGACAAAGTCAACATGGATTTACAAAAGGTAAATTGTGCTTGACTAATCTACTGGAATTTTTTGAGGATGTAACCGGTAGAATAGATAAGGGAGAACCAGTGGATGTGGTGTATTTGGACTTTCAGAAGGCTTTCGATAAGGTCCCGCATAAGAGATTAGCGTGCAAAATTAAGGCACATGGGATTGGGGGCAAGGTATTGACTTGGATAGAGAACTGGTTGGCAGATAGAAAGCAAACAGTTGGAATAAACGGGTCGTTTTCCGAGTGGCAGGCAGTGACTAGTTGGGCCCCAGCTATTCACAATATATATTAATGAATCTGGACGAGGGAATTGGATGTAATATCTCCAAATTCGCAGACACAAAGCTGGGTGGGAGGGTATGCTGTGAGGAGGATGTCGTGAAACTCCAGTACGATTTGGACAGGTTGGGTGATTGGGCAGAAACATGGCAAATGCACTATAGTGTGGATAACTGTGAGGTTATCCACTTTGGTGGCAAAAACAGGAAGGCAGATTATTTGAATGGCAATAGATTGGGAGAAGGGGAAGTGCAAAGAGACCTGGGTGTTCTTGTGCACCAGTCGCTGAAGGTAAGCATGCAGGTGCAGCAGGCGGTTAAGAAGGAAAATGGTATGTTGGCCTTCGTAGCAAGAGGGTTCGAGTACAGGAACAAGGATGTCTTGCTGCAGTTGTACAGGGCCTTGACGAGACCACACCTTGAGTATTGTGTGCAGTTTTGGTCGCCTTATCTGAGGAAGGATGTGCTTGCCATGGAGGGAGTGCAGCGAAGATTCACCAGGCTGATACCTGGGATGGCAGGAATGACGTATGAGGAGAGATTGTGTCGATTGGGCTTATACTCACTGGAGTTTAGAAGATTGAGAGGGGATCTCATCGAAACCTATAAAATTCTGTCAGGCCTGGACAGACTAGATGCAGGAAGGATGTTTCTGATGGCGGGGGAGTCCAGAACCAGGGGTCACAGTCTAAGGATAAGGGGTAAGCCATTTAGGACTGAGATGAAGAGGAATTTCTTCACCCAGAGAGTGGTGAACTTGTGGAATTATCTACCACAGAGGGCGGTGGAGGCCAATTCATTAAATATATTCAAGAAGGAGTTGGATATATTTCTTAAGGCTAAAGGGATCAAGGGATATGGGGAGAAGGCAGGGACAGGGTACTGAATTTGGATGATCAGCCATGATCTCATTGAATGGCGGAGCAGGCTCGAGGGGCCGAATGGCCTACTCCTGCTCCTATCTTCTATGTTTCTATAGATGCTGCCTGACCAACAGTTTCCGTTTTCATTTCAGATTTGCAGCCTCTGCAGTATTTTGCTTTTGTTCTAGGTTTGTGGAGATGCTTTGGTTTTAAAGCTGAAGCAACGGGCCATTATTTAACCTTTTTGCATTATCACCGACTATCTCGGCCACTCCTACAATCATTCAGTTGTATGCATCAAGATAGTCATTCATTTAATTCTATTACCTCCACCTATAGATTTTGTATAGTATTTTAGAACTACAATTCTATTTAACCAGAGGCAAGAAATACACAAATACAGATTCACTGTTGGTGCACAAACACTCAAAATACATAGATGCTTTAAAACAGTTTCTAGCAGTTACTCAGGCTCTGCACACATTTGCAGTAAACTACATTTTCCTTATATGCACTGAGCACGATATTTCCTTTGCAGTGTGTTCTGCTGCTGATACAGTATAACAGGACATAGAGGTGCACACTGATGCTTTAGAAATCTAGACTAAAGCATTTCTTTGCAAGAAACCAAACATTGTTACACATCCTTTAGAATTTACACAAAAACATATTACAGGAAACTGTGTGTTATCTGGAGGCTAAATGTCCGGCAAGCTCGAGCCACCGGCAAAAATCAGGAGCCGTTTTGTTAGGTTTTTTTTTTCTTCTCGTGGCTTTTTTTCCCCCAACAGTCAGGCTCTACAAAGTCTCTGTAGCTTAGCAACAGCTTCAGAGAGACACTTCCAAGGTACGGGCCGACTGTTTAGAAGCTGTTGCTAAGCAACAGGTGTTTGTTGTCAGATACGGAGATGAAAAGCTCCGTATGCTTCAACATTAACGCTGGTGTGTCCGGCAGTTTTGAGGGAACGGCAACAGCTCGGTCCCGTCGGTGCCGGATAGCACAAAGTTTCCTGTATAAGCCAAGGTGTTAAGAGATGGCATACTCGGCATCCTACAGTTTTGAATACACTTGGAAGGACGTATAGTTGACCAAGAAGTTTTTTCAGGTTCCACAAAAGAAATATATTTACAAATGTATTATATCCTCAGTACTCCCCAAAGTGCTTTACAACCAATGGATTATTTTTGAAGTACGTTGCTACATAGACAGACACGATCAGCCAAAATTCCACAGCAAATGAATGAATGAAAACCAAAAAGATCAAATCTGAATACTAATAATCAGGTATGTTACTAATACTGAACACTTTTTGCTTGGGGGAACAAAGATTGATGCAACCACTTTAAGGTTAACAAAATCTGATCTGTACAACAGGCTGACTGGAATGATAGCATGGGCACAGAAGGTAGCTTACAGTTAAATAATCCATCTATGCTTGGGCATCATTCTGACTAATCAACTTAGCAACTGGATTTAACTTAACTCAAGCAAATACTGTAACCCCCTCTTCCTTTCTCTGCACTTAGCCTAAGGAGACTTCCCGTGCAACACATAAAAGAAACTGTCAAAATGAATGAGCTCTAATCATTTAGCATCTACTGTTGTGCTTTTGTTTAATGCACAGCACTAGCTGTCATCTCAGGATACATGACATGCCATTAAATGTTATGGCTTAGGACAGAGGCAATCAGTTGACCATTACATATCCTAAAGAACTGATTTAGGAGGGTTTTTCTTTGTTCTAATCCACAAATCTATTAAGTTCTTAAACCATCAAGAGTATAAATTGAGACAAAAGCAGAAGAAACATCAGTTGGAAACTAACTGGGTATAACTGATGGCTCTGATCCTGGGCTTCAGGAGATAAAAAGGGAATGGCTGAGGCCACACTTTGTGCCCTTAAAATCAGCAAACCTTAACTTACTAGTTTAGTAAACAGGAATTCCAAACGATTAATAACGAGTGCTTTAAGGAGCTACAATTTCTACACATCAACTTTCAAGCACTATATTGCCATGACATTTTTTAATATGCTCTTTGTGATAACTACAATACGACCAGTGGATTAGTGGGTTAGCACACTAGTACACTGATGGGATGGAAAGTCTTGTGCGCTCTCTCTCTAGCTGTAAGGGCCTTCAATTAAATGACTTTGAAGATGTCTTGCCCAGTTCAGCACAACTGGCAATCTCACTCAGGCCAAAAGGATGACTAATGCGGGAAATGTGAAGGGGGAAAAAAAAAATACGCCAGTGCAGTGGCGTGTGTGTTTGAGTTTGGGATTAAAGCATATTCTTGGTGCAAAATGCAGACACCCTTACTCTACACCCAAACCATGTCTGCCCTGGGACTCCTTAATGGAGAAACAGAATGCCAAAAATGGAAAAGGATACTGCTTCTTGTCATCACATTAATTAAAATAGTACCTTTAAACAGATCTAAATGCTTTTACATATACACATTGACATTGAGATTACAGGCACTAATATGAACTTAAAACATTATAGCACAACCTGCTCATTTTCAGCTCATGAGAGCAAACATATCTTTTAAGAGTTTATGGTTTGACATTTCCATTTAAAAAATGTGTAAACATGTGTAAACGTATTATCTGCAGCAAGCCAGTCGAATCAGAGAATCAAAATGAATTTTCTGTTTTTGCTAACCACGACCTTTCCTTTTTTATAATTCAGTCTAGGGATGTGGTCGTTGCTAATAAGGCTGGCATTTATTACCCATCTCTAGTTGCCCAGAGAAAGTTGTGATACAACTGATTGACTTGCTAGGCCACATAGAGGGAAATCATAGAGGGAAGTTAAGAGCCAACCATGTTGGTGTGGGGCTGGAGTTACATACAGGCCAGACCAAGTAAGGGCAGCTGGTTTCCTTCCCTAGTTGTTTTTTTTTTACAACAATCTGACAGCTTCATAGTCACCTTTATTTGATATACCTACTTTTTATTTCCAGACTTTTAACTGAATTCAAATACTCAAACTGCAATGGTGGGACTTAAACTCACCTTGGATTATTTTCCAGGCCTCTGGATTACTAGTCCAGTAATATAACCACCATGTTACCGTACCCCATGAAAGCCTCCCAATGCAACATTGCTCACTAAAATTATTTTAGTCAGCAGCATTAAATCTATTAGTTTATTTATGCCATTTCTCATACTAGATTTTATGGCATAGTCTAACAAGATGATACTGATAAAGCATTGCTAACACAAGTGAAATTTAACACTGCCATTATACTACCATTTTCACATCAATGCAAAGTGATTTCAAGTATGCATGAATGCAAAAGTGGCAGTACAAGGTCAAGTGTAGTACAGCAAGAGATGTGACCATCGCGAGTAGGTAATTTCACACTGCTTGGACTTTGCACCAAGTGCATTATGAATCCAGCCCAGTAGGAAGCCACATTTTCACAGACCCTGGGCAGTCCAGCAAACGTCCTGGGAATGTTACAAACTTGCTTTTGAGTCTTTTAAATGTCTTGGGGAAAAAAAAAAAGTGAGGCTCCCACCTGTGGGAGGCAGCTTCTCACAGCAGCACAGCCAAAGTAGGAACTTGACAAGGGCCTCAAATCTGTATCTTACCACCAACACAACAGTGGTTCTAACAAACTATCCAATCCTTGATTCAACTGTTGATTTTCAATTTAATAAGGACTCGGGATAATTACAGATGATGGAGGCCATGCAGCCCACTAAGCGCAGTCATCCAGAAGTGCTTTAGCTTGCCCCTATTGCAGTATCCAATTGACTCCCAAATGAAGTCCATTCCAATGCACTGATCACTCTTGAAAATGCAGAGGGCTCTTTAACACTCAGCTACGTGAGCTATTTTTCCACCATATCTACAAGTCTGTGACAATGGCCTTGACAAGAAAGCAAAATTGAATTGCATTCAGTCAAAAATTAATACAAGCAGTTGAACTCTTAAATCTCATGACTCCATGCTGCAATGTGTTCGAATTTGGACCAAGATGTAAAACTTTATTCTTCATCCAAAACTGAACAATTTTAAAGAGGTCAAATGGCTTCTCCCCCTATTCCAACCCATCCAAAAAAGGAGAGGGAGAAGGGCAGAGGGTAAAAGAATGATGGAACACCGTAAGGTTAGTCTAGTTAGAGACAAGTTGGAAACAACTAAGCTACATAACAAATTCTAGTTGAGCAACCAGTTAATTAAAACACCCTGACAAGAGTCTTTTAAAGGAAGTCATGAAATAATTTTCTCCTCACTTATTCAGGTTAGAAATATTGATGACATTTATATTTATTATAAAGAAATGTACAAGAGTATGTAGCATTGATCAGATACATTTTTGCATCTTTAAGAATTAAAACATACACTTAAGAATGCAGTATCCTATACTGCACAACAGTATTTTTTAAAAAGCTGCATGGTATATTATATTTTAACTTTAATATATAATCCCATAACTGAAGAATCAGTTGCAAAAGAAAAACCAAACAGCAGTGAGCAAAAAGGTTCTGCAGGAGAGCCCACTTGCTCCTTCATACTCGCAAGACCGAGTCTAAATGGGACAGCTAGGAAGAGACCCAATCTCGGAGTCTTGCTGACTAGGTTCACATTAAAACCTTTCTTCAAGGATACATTAAAAATGAAGAGCTACTTAAAAACTGTTCTGAAATTTAGTTCCTCACCAAAGGCATCAATATAATGTTAGATAGTACATCGGTATTACATGCATTTTGAGTGCCGCTGTAACACTGAGCCCAGTACAGCAAAGCTAAATTGTCCAGCACCATATAAAACTTCCATTTTAACAAAATACACTTAAAAAATTCCACTAAGTCATCTTACTTAAATGACCTCTTAGAATTAAATGAGTGCCAACCACAAAATGAAAAAAAACACCTTTATGTAACAAATATAGGATAAAGTCATTCTATGCAGAAGCACTGAAGAGAAAGGAAACCATTATAGATTTACATAAACAATTTAATTTAGTTCAGAATTGAATGGTTTACATTTTATAACTATTAGTTCTTTATACAAAAGACAAAAAGTAATCCTGCCTAGAGTCAGAAAACCACTCAGCCCTACATAAGCCACAAGTTACTTTTAACATTTAACCAAGACGCATAGCTAGATCGGATCTTACCTGGCGCTGGTGCTTGTGTTGTTTGTGTTTCGTGGCATTCACTGGCTATAAGTACTTCTATAATTTTTATGTTGTATTCAGGATTTGTATCTGAGCTAGATAACCAAAGAGAAAAATTAAACCAAAATCAAATTTGAACCCGAAACATTTCTGCTTTTACAAAATACATAACATTTTAAAATAGGTATGTCATTGCTAACAAACATTTTTAGCAATTTGGTATTTAATGTACATTTTCCAATGTTTCACAAAATACATAAGAGTGCACCTTAGGAAACAGTCTTCCTGGTAGCATACATACCTTGCTGCCTGTTGTCTAAAAAGCAAAGGACTAAAGATTTCTGCCAATGTTCTTGCACTCAGGTTGTTCTTCCCGGAGCTTTGGCAAAGTTTGCAGAAATGCTTGATCAAATAATGAAGTGTAAGCCAATACTGGTGAGGCACATTATGGGACCGGATAGCTCTCCTTAGCAACTGTGCACACTCCTCTGTATTGAGTACCTCTGCAGTTGGAGAAATTTAAAATCATGGTTGGCAACAGTGAGGCAACAGAACTAACATTCAGCTCTCGATCAAAATCCAGTGCACCTAAACATACTATTTTTAAGGAAACGTTTAGACTACTGACAGTTAGTAATCTGTGTCCGGTACAAGAAAAGAAAATCCTCAAAAAGGTACAGTGGGCAGCTAGTGGAAAACTATACGCATTGTAATGTAGACCACAAATACTTAGTATGTATGATACTATAGGTCTGCTACTTCTCAGAAGGCAGATGATTGGGCAATTTATAGATACAGCAGATAAGACCAACAACCACATCCTTTGCCTGCATTAAGCATTTGTATAAAAGGTTAATAGGTCTATGCACAGTGCAGGTTAACAGCCCTATAGACTGTGCAACAAGAAGTCTTCTGCGTTTTTAATCTTTGCCACATAATTACACCCAAACTTTACACCACATAGTGGTTATGTCTCAGTACTTTGTGTGCCACATCAAGATCAAGTCAGAGGCCTATCACCATCATAGGAATATTGTATTTATCCTAGTTCGTACATTTAATGAGTTTAACTTGCTAAGTTTCTGCAAACAAGGAGGACAGAATCTAAGTTCAATAAAGGGAGCAACAATCTCAGATTCTGACCGTAATGTGTGATGTCAACTGGATCCTAAACAAATTTTAAGACCACTTAAGATTCACAACCAAAGAATTCAATATTATAGAAGTTATATCATTTATTTTACCAACATCTACAAAAAAATGTTGTCAGAGGTAAGCATCAAACATTAAAAGCAGATATGAAGCAAATTGCATGTGGGGGTGGGGGCAGACAGAATAAAAGAACACTTTATCCTAAACTTTTCAAAATGGTCACTCAACCCCATAGCATAATTAATGAAGCCACTGCTGCACTTTCCTTGTATCGTGTCCTTTTACTTGAACATTCTGGTGGATTCGTTTTTTCGATCAAATATAAAAAAGTCAGCACACATTAACTGAAACTACTTCAATAACAAAATACTGTGGATGCTGGAAATCCGAAACAACAGAAAACGCTGGAAAAACTCAGGCCAGGCAGCCTCCGTGGAGAGAGAAAGAGAGTTAACGTTTCAGGTCGACGACCTTTTGTCAGAACTGGAAAAAAGTTAACCTGTCCCATTACCACCTCCTCTTGCTTGAATATCTCAATGTCTCTCAATCTCTCCTGCTTTCTATCCTATCACTGACCTTCCCTTTTGTTCTTTCGTCCCCTGCCCCTTTTCCCAGCCCCTAAACTTGCTTTCCATTTCCTGCTTTTTTCTAGTTCGGACGAAAGGTCTTCAACCTGAAACGTTAACTGTTTCTCTCTCCACGGATGCTGCCTGGCCTGCTGAGTTTTTCCAGCATTTTCTGTTGTTATAACTGAAACTACTTAATGTTTTATCATCTGGTTTGAAATTTTGGGTCTTAATCTTGGAGAATTTGTCCTTAAACCAGATTAAAAAGTCAACCAAATGAAGTAGATAAAAGTAGCAGAGAGAGAGAGTCAGGTCAGCCACTAAAATCACGCAAAAGCTCAAAGAGCTCAGGCATGCCGCTGATCAAAAGGCAACACAGACTTTTTTTTTTAAAAACCTATCTGACCATGATTTTATGCTTAGCTAGCTCAGCGATAGTACACTGAATCAGAAATCATGGGTTCAAACCCCACTCCAGGACACACAATCTCAGCTGACATGACAGTGCAGTATTTATCCCCTCCACTACCACCACTACAACAGCTCGATTGGTCATTTATCTCATTGCTGTTTGTGGGCCCTTACAACGCACAAATTGGCTGCTGCGTTTCCTTACATTACAACAGTGACTATACTTCCAAAGCACTTCATCATGGCTATAAAGAGCTTTGCAGTATCCTGATGTTGTGAAATGTGCTATATAAATGCAAGTTCGTTCTCTCTTACCTTGAGCTATGTAAACCATATCACTGTAGATGGATGCTGGAATGACTGGATTTGGCAGATCCTGAAGATATTGCCTTAATGCGTCAGCCAGTGACTGCAGATCAAACTGCTCAACGTCCACTGAAGCTGCATCTAGTAAATTGAGAAATGCACATGACTATTAGAAATATTTTCAAAACAAACTGGTTGTTGTGAGTTTTACTGAACTCTTGCCTTTATAGAGAGGGCATAGAGTTACAAGAATGCAGAAATCTGTTTACAAAAAGCAGTGGCATTGTTATGGGATATACCTGCAAAAGAGCCTACGTGCTAGGCAGATTCTCAGCACAACAAAATACACTTCCACAAATAGAAGCCACATCAGGGCCCCCCCCCAATGGTTGGGTTACGTGGAGCAGTACTGCACCCTGCTAACCAGTAAGGGCCCAGGTTCAATCTCTAGTCCATTCTGAGGTAACTGATCTGAGCCAGGGCAGTACTGGTGGGGCCATGAATACTACTGCCCTGCCCCGAGGCAGGGAAGAGAAACAGCCAGGGGGCCCATTACACTGGGAAGTGCACTTCTGTGGACTTTAAATGAAGACAAGGTCAGGCAAAATTGTGATAGTTCCACTGGTCAACGAGTCTGCTGATACTCAATGTCTAGGTCACTATAGATTGGCCTTTTGAACTCGGAACTAGAGGCTACTGGCCTCTGTGATACCAAAACCAACATAAGCATCTTCTAAAGGGGGTAGAAAAATTGGAGGGGGTAAAGAGTTAGATAGAAATTTCTTCTGTCGCAGACTATGAATATACACGGAGGTTCTTTTTAATTGAGATCATGGCTTACAAGGACTACCTTTTGCTTTGTAGTGGAATGTACACCATTCTGAGAAAGCGTACAGTACATTCATAAGTAACAAGCTCATTTACAAAGCATTGGGCAGAACTAAAATTAGGTGTAAAGAAAAAAAATCAGGGTTGAATAGGCAGGAACAATTTTGATCTCGATTATCAATGGGATACATTAGCTGTGCTAAAATCAGATACCACCTTTTAGTCCTTTGCTTAAGTCACCATTTTCAATTTTTGTAATACAATCAACACAATACACAGCATTAAGAAGCCCCCTAGTGGTAATCCAGCATACATACAAAGCAGTTCTGCAATGAAAAGAAATCCGAGGCTGTCCAGATCAACTTGCGTTTCAGAAACTACCCGCTGAAGTTACGCAAATGCTGTGACTTTACAACCTGAGAATTGGCAATACTTCATCCCACCGCCCCCCTCCCCACAAAAAAGGAAAAGATGCTACTGTAACACCAATTTATTATAATGAGGGGATAGGTATAAGCAGGGAAAGGGAGTAAAAGTTAATTGAAGTGGCAATATACTTAACCACAAATAGAAAGAAACTCAGTGCATACATTTGTACCAAGCATGAAGTGTTGCAACTTGGAAAACATCCAAATGTGGCGTATATTTACCATAATCCAACAACTGCTTTAATTCAGCATCACCACATGAACCAGAAGTCCGGTATAAATTGGCACTCTCTAGACCTGTAAAATATAGATCAAAATGCTTACATAAGGTGAGCTACAAGTTCCCAGTCATACAAGAAAAGTTAGGAACTGTAAAAATGCAGTCAAGAGTGACAAATTGATCAGCTACACAGTTTAGAGAACTAAAGAGAAACAGTCAAACACCACCCTTTTGCAGCATTCCTAGGTAAGTGCAGTTAATTTCAAAGGTACAGTAGCTTCTACACTTTAGTTCTTCCATGAGACATGTTATCCTGATTATAAATGAAGAAAAACTCACGTTACAAAAGAATCAGCATTGTTAAAGGGATACAGCAGGAGATGGGCAGCTTTCAATTAAATCTGCTGTGCAATTGTAAAGTTACTGTGATTTGACTTGTTTTGAATCTAGAAAACTTAACATATGTTAGCTTGCTAGATCAATGGGGTTAGAGACAGAAATGTAAAACTGCGGCTGTTATTAATGTTGCCAGTATTGTATTAGAAATTCTAATTCAGATATATAAATATTTGAAACAAAGAATTACTGGAAGCATTTAGGAAAATTTGCCATTTGACAGAATCATCTGCAAATTGGTTGTGTAATAGATAGCCAGTGAGTGTTCTTAATTAAAAATATCTATTTGAGCAAATACCACACACAATTCCAGAAAGAATTAACATTTCTTACCAGTCTCCAGACCGGAGTTACATTAATAGTTGTAACCCAAACAAAATTCATTTTTACAAAAACTAGTTACAAGTCATTTTGTCCATACTGTGCTTATAATGATTGCTTTGGACATTTTTTAAAACAAAACTCACATTCTAACATGTATCTCAACTAAAAGTACCATTTCAGAAACTCCTAGAAGTTATGAATTCAGATTGTTCATCTTACCTGTTTTTTCAACAGCCTCTACTAACTTCACTAGGATTGCTGGTGCAAGGTCTGGGGGCGAGAACTGCTCCGTTAAATCTGGTAGAACAGAACCTACAGAAGCAAATTTTTTTTAAATTTAGTTAATGTTTTAACAGTCTAAAAATAAATGCACGACTGTTTAAATTTTAAACCCTAAATAAATGTACTAATTGCCTGTGTCAATATTGCAGACACATCTCCTCTATCAGTCTGGCACTCATACTTTTTTATTCTGATTACCCGAACATCACGAGAAACTTTTTGGCTTTAATGTTTGACTTTAGTTTCCAAAGATACAGGATTTGAAGTAATGTATTACCATATATATCAAAAGACCTTCAAAGGCTATTCTGATTTGTTCAGCTGGTTACTCCTCCCAAGTTCCAGCTTGTAATTTAACAGATAAAAAAAAGTCTCTTGGCATCAGTTTTCTTTGAGTCTAAAATGTTATTAGTAGGCTGATAGACGTGTGAATGCAGTTCTAGGGCAGCTCTTTGCTGTCCAATCACCACAGCTTGCTTATGTGACAGCAAATTAGATACTCATTTTCAGACCCAATCATGGATTATGTATATTTGAAATTATTGCCAACTTGGACTGGGTCTGAAATGGAGTAGAGGAGGAAGAAATGGACAGAAAACCCACAATTTTTTTAAAATGTTTTACTTGATTTCTCCTTCGTTTTTGCATTTCAATCCAAGCAATTTGCAAAAATTTCCATGACTTTTTAAACTGTGCTGCTCTATTGTCACCAGATGAGGGCACTGCTGATGTACTTCTGCTTTCAGAGCTATGTTGTTGCACGACATTAAGTAGAACAGATGCTTTTACAAGTCTTCAAATTTCATTTTTAACTGACATTTTAACCAGAATTGAAAAGAAAACCAAATTTCAGTGAATCAATGTTTTTGAAATAGCAGATTCCACAGCTCTATCCCTTTAAATTGCAATAATAAAATTTAGGAACATAGGAAAGGAACAGAGGAAAATACAGGACAAGAAGAGTCTGTAGTCCATCTGGCGGGTCCCAAAAACAAATGCCTCTCAGTTGCTTATTCCTTCAAAATGTTATTTTACATTTTTTCACACCATCTCCCTTCACCCCTTCCCTAGGCAGTCCATTCCACACATTCACCACTCAGCATAAAATAGTAAATCAAAACTGTGCACTTTCCTTCTTCTAAGCTTCAGCCCATGTAGCCGGGTTCTACAGCCTGTGGCACACTACACATTATTGAGCTTCAACTTATCTATTCCCTTAAGATTTGTAAATACGTGACACAATGGGCTGAATAGCCTCCTCCTGTACTGTAAACTACAGCTCTAATATTGCACTTGAGCTTTCAGTTCTCCAGAGTAGTAAACCTCTCCATTACTGCAAGCCCTTGCACAGATTGTTTTGTACTATGCATAAAAAGATTTCCCCTCCCAAAGAGCAACAGAATGTAAAGATGATGTGCCCCATATTTTATATAGGATTTTATTTTGTACTATCTGCTGCGTTGTTGTTGACCAAAGTTTGAGAGTTATAAATGTTCAAAAATAAAAGCATTTTCAAAAGAAAAAATTGAAAGTGCCAGTGGGAAACCCATGAAATTACAAAATCTCTATCAAAAGAAAAAGGAAATTCTCGACCATTTCAATTATTTCCAGCCAGTCTTCAATATAGAAGGGGAAGGGTGCATGGTGGAAGAGGTGCTCTGGATGTTACAGATCTTCAATGAATTTCCTTTCCAGTTCTGGGAAATGCAGAGTTTGCTGCTTTACAAGTCCTTCAAATCTGAACTTTCATATAACAGCAGCAGCTCTACATAGTCAAGAAAGTTAGCCTTTCGCTCCAGTTTCAGGGTGAACACTACTCTTTTGAAGCACCACACTCAAATGGTTGTGGGTTCAAGCCCCACTCGACTGGAGCATGACACTTCAGTGCAGTGCATAGGAGGTGCTGCACAGTCGGAGGTGCCGTGCTTCGGGTGAGATATTAAAACAAGGCCCCGTCTCCTTAGTTGAGACAAAGGGCATCGTCACACTATTTGAAGAGGAGCAGAGATTCTCCCGGTTTCCTGGCCAACATTTATCCCTCAACCAACATAATTGAAAACGATTTAATTTTACTGTTATTTGTGGGACATTGCAGTGCAAATTGACTGCTACATTTTCTTGCTGTACGACAGTGACTACAATTTAAAACGTACTTAATCGGCTGTGAGGCACTTGGGATGTGCTGAGGTTGTGAACACGCTAATAAAAGCAAATTGTTGTCGACTACAACTGATTAACAGAAAATTGGTGGTCAACAGGCATTAGACATGAGCAACTGCTTCTTTCTGAAACTGGAGAACTTTACACAAACTCAACATGATCTCTGCAATCCAAAATCAAAAGACTTAAAGCAATGAAAACAAATTAATAAGATTTTAAGAAAAGGAACAATAGCAAGAGTTTAACAGACAACTATTTCTTCATACCCTGCTATGAATAATGGTGATGAGCTCCTATATTAAAATATGTTCACTTCTGGAGCATTGTGCTCAATGCATAGTTATGGATCACTAAAACAACCTTTGGGAAATGTAGTTGGATCTTAATCCCCATGCTGTTGTTTATGGACATTATTTATGTCAATTAGCAGAAAACTGTAACTTTTAATATACATCTGCTCTTCAATCACAAACAGAAGCATAATATTTTTCATACAAAACTGACTTTTCCTCTGGTTTTTGGAAGCCAATTTAAAAGGAATGGTGCAATGCCATCAAGTTGCAACTGTGTAGAAATGTTTCCACACATCAATATCCATCTGAGACTACATAGCAGGTGCTGCTTCTAATCAATTTAAGTACAACAATACCAGGATATCCTAGTTAATCCAGCTGGTGTATAGTATTCAATACTTCCTTTCTGAACATTCAACTTTATTTTTATAAAAAGTACAACATTGTAATTGCAGTTTGTTTCAATGTGTTTAATCCCTCACTTCAAATATACAAAGCTAAAAAAGGACAGTTCTAACACATCTGGATATTGTAATTTGTATCCGTTAGTACAGGACTTAAACTTAAAAAGCAATTACTGTAAAGTACTTGCGCTAAGACTGGATAAACTTACTGCAACAGCAATTAAGTATTAGACAATACAGTAAAGTTCTGAATATGTCCAGCTAAATCTTATGGAATTAAAAAATGTAACAACACTGGTCGTATGGATGTTGATTTGATGAAGATGAAGTGATTCCATTATGGTGGTCATTGTTCACACCAACCTCCTAATACACACAGAACGTCGGAAGAGAGGATGCTACTATGACGGTAACAGCATGTATTATAAAAGATATTGTGCACTGGAGTAATTGCAAGCCCCTCGGGATGTTTTTCTACATAAATGCACTATATAAATACAAATAATGTTGTTGTAATCTCATCTCGGCATGTGAACTCCAGTTATAAACTGATCAAGTTTTCTTTTCCCATACCTATTACACCAGCCAAAACCAGTGTATGGATTGCTTCCCTGTAATGTTTAAGTTATACATGCATATCTATAACATATTAAAAGTCTCACATGTAGTATGCAATGCCTATAAGTGTTATACTTTACCTCCTGTAACACTGCCACTACACCCATCTGTTATGATGTATAGCTAACTTTTTAAGCATATGTAACCTCAAAATGGGCTTTCCCAGTTCTGGCTACACAGCAGATGCAGTGCAATCTGTCTTAAGCAGATTGAAATTAAGACCGTTGCTGCCTCTCTGTGCACCATGCTAACCTTACCCCATGTCTCCTCTCTGGAGTGGCCTTTCCCGCTCCCTACTCCAGTACTTTCCTCCTAGTGCAACACTGCGAAAGCCACATTCTCAAACATGAAAGGGAACAGGCCTCAAGTGTTTAAGCATTTTCTGCATTTTTAATCGCCATAGTTAAAGCACAGAAAGCACCTAAACAACTTCTATGCCCGCCCCAGCTTGTTTACTTATGATGGTTGGATTCCCTAAAGGGCTTCCCCACCACTGCACTGAGAAAACCTCTTGTTATTTAAAGCACAAACAGTGCCTTTGCTGTAATCGGTTCAGTCAGGAGGTTGTGGGTTCAAGCCCCACTCCAGGACTTGAGTACACAATCTCAAAACACTTCAGTGAAGTACTGAGGGAGTGCAGTGAAGTACTGAGGGAGTGCTGGATTATCAACGGTGGCACCTTTTGGATAAGAAATTAAATCTGCTTGATCAGGTGGATGTAGAAGATCCTATGGCACTATTCAAAGAGCATGGAGTTCTCTGGTATCATGTCAAACATTGAACCAAAATGCACCAATCTGGCATTTCTATTTTTCCACACCAGCTATCCTTATTGCTCGAGTGAGATAGACAATTTAATGCTGGATGCTAATGCTCACTAGGAACTGGGTCGACATTGGCGAAATGTCTTTCACTGTAGGAGCTCAATAACCACAAGGACAAAAGGAACTGCATCCTGTTCTGGACTCTAACCCAAATCTCCTAGGTGAAAGACAGATCTAACCCACTGAAGCTCCCAGCTTCCACGAATGACCCGTAACTTTTTATAAAATTAGCTCGTTCCTCAACTTCCCCCAACTTCTCTCAAATAAATAAAGACTAGCCCAGTAACAGGAGTAGGCCATTCAGCCCCTCAATCCTGTTCCACCATTCAATTAGATGATGGCTGATCAGTATCTCCAACTCATACCTACCACAAAGGTTGTGGTTGTTGGTGGCCAATCATTATAGCCCCAGGACATTGTAGCAGGAGTTCCTCGGGGCAGTGTCCTAGGCCCAACCATCTTCAGCTGCTTCATCAATGACCTTCCCTCCATCATAAAGGTCAGACATGGGGATGTTCGCTGATGATTGCACGGTGTTCAGTTCCATTCGCAACTCCAGATAATGAAGCAGTCCATGCCCGCATGCAGCATGACCTGGACGACATTCAGGCTTGGGCTGATAAGTGGCAGGTAACATTCGCGTCACACAAGTGCCAGGCAATGACCATCTCCAACAAGAGAGAGCCTAACCACTGCCCCTCGACATTCAACAGAACTACCATCGCGAAATCCCCCACCAACAACCACCTGGGGGTCACCACTGACCAGAAACTTAACTGGACCAGCCACATAAATACTGCGGCTACAAGAGCAGGTCAGAGGCTGGGTATCCTGTGAAGAGTATCTCACCTCCTGACTCCCCAAAGCTTTTCCACCATCTACAAAGGCACAAGTCAGGAGTGTGATGCAATACTCGCCACTTGCCTGGATGAGTGCAGCTCCAACAACACTCAAGAAGCTGGACACCATCCAGGACAAAGCAGCACGCTTGATTGGCTCCCCATCGACCACCATAAACAAACATTCACTCCCTCCACCACTGGCACACCGTGGCTGAAGTGTGTACCATCTACAAGATGCACTGCAGCAACTTGCCAAGGCTTCTTCGACAGCGCCTCCCAAACCCGTGACCTTTACCACCTAGAAGGACAAGGGCAGCAGGCGCTTGGGAACACCACCACCTCCAAGTTCCCCTCCAAGTCACACACCATCCTGACTTGGAAATATATCACATTTCCTTCATCCTGGAAATCGCTCCTTAACTTCACCACAGGGGCTGCAGCAGTTCAAGGCGACGGCTCACCGCCACCATCTCAAAGGCAATAAATGCTGGCCTTGCCAGCGACGTCCAGATCCAATGAACGAATTTTTTAAAAACTATTTACCCACCTTTGATCCAGCCTAGCATCCAGAGCCTTATGGGGAAGCAAGTTCCAGATTTCCACTACCCATTGTGGAAAAAGTACTTCCTGATTTCACTCCGAAATGGCCTAGTTCTAATTTTAAGATTATGCCCCATTGTTCTGGATTCCCCCACCAGAGGGAATAGTTTGTCTGCAGCTACCCTATTGAATCTCTATCGATTTAAAGACCTTGATTAGATCACCCCATAAGCCTTCTAAACTGGGCTGTTCCCCTTCCAGGGCCGATATATTCACACAGAATCCCCACAGTGCAGATAGAGGCCATTTCGGCCCATCGAGCCTGCACTGACACATATCCCACCCGATCCCCGTAACCCCACGTATTTAATCCCCTAACACTAAGGGTCAATTTGTCATAGCCAAATCAACCTAACCTGCACATCTTTGGACTGTGGGAGGAAACCGGAGCAAATCCACGCAGACACAGGGAGAATGTGCAAACTCCACACAGACAGTCGCCCGAGGCCAGATTTGAACCCGGGTCCCTGGCGCTGTGAGGCAATAGTGCTAACCACTATGCCACCGTGCCCAGGACTACCTGCCAAAAACTGTCATTTTGAATAGACCTAAATGTCAAATAAAACTAGAGTGGGTTGCTTCTACAATTTATTAATTAATCACACTAACTTGTGCATACTGCAGCTTATTTACTACTTGGTTGCGACAGTGTAAACCAATTGGTTCTAAACTAATTTCCGTGCACAATTATTTCAGCCCATCATCTACTATGTTAGGGGAAAAGTTTGAAACTGTCCACTCATTAAATATTTAAGCATTTCACATTCGGTTGTTTGATGATGGACGCTGAGGTTCTAACGGATAACATTAACAATTGCCACACACACACACAAAGAATTTGTGAACATTTTGTCCAGAAGCACTACCATGGAAGATCAACCAGTGGTATAAATTTTAACAAAGCTGCAGAGACTTTTACCAGTACCCCTCAGACTAATTAAAATAGTGGGATGTTGCAGCTTAAAAAATATTTACTAATTTTGTAAACTGCAGTGTCAACATCTACAAGGAATGAAAATTGCAAGTAACCATGGTGACTTTTCATTAAGATATTAACAAACTAGTAACATAACTAGTATAATCACATTCACAGTTTTGATGGTCAGCACACTATTACATGGAAGTTAATCACAACAACTATTTTCAGCCAGGTATGGCTTCAAAAGATGCTAGTTCCCACTCCAGAGACCTTTTTTGTTAATAGCTCATAGTTTCAGTAATAAAAGTAGTAAATGACTTAACCAATAAAGTCTCCAGAGTCATAGGCTACATAAATCGATTATGGCAATTTAAGACTCTTTCAGCCCCGACAGGAAAGTGCAGGGCCAATATTATCTGGATTTTCATGATTCTGACAATCATTTAAAAATACCAAAATCACTTAAGAGCCTACCTCAGTCAAGTATTCATGTATCATGCACTATTCAAGCAGTCAAATCTAGATAATTATATCATATCTTGCTTACAATGACGAGGTCGCTTTCTTGAATATAGCAATGAAGCAGGAGAATATCGAGAAACAAGCTTGTCCTTTAGAATTTGCGTAACTTTGTAGATTCCTTTACTGCTGTTTTCGATCAACTTCTCGCTTAAAGTCATCATCTTTGTCGAATGCAGACAGATCAGACCAGTTACTGGATGTCAAAGCAGTTGTACTCTGCTTCTAAAGAAATTGGTAGCCCAACTGGATGTAGCGCACACATTTACAGAATCATTCAACTGTCTGTACTCTCAATCAAAGTTTGCAATGGATTTGATGTCAGTCGGGTCCGTGCTAGGCTTCTGATGACACATCACAACTGTCAGATTCCATATGTTCTATTTTTTACTAGGCTAAGCAACAACCAATCATACAAATCCAGCCCAAGAAAACCTTCCTAGCTATGCTACAGTTCTTGGCAACAAACTCGAATCGAAGCAGAAACAAGCAACTCTGCCTTGCGTGACAACATACTCTCAGATATAGTGAAGGTTTCCAAATCAGCTAGAGTTTCAAAAGGACATTCTCAGATGGCGGCTTTTGGTAACTTTTTTCTTGCAATAAGATTACTAAAGTAAAACAGGAGTTCACAATAACAACCATACTAATAGAGCTGGCTGAGGAAAATTGTGAAATTTATGGTTAATCCATGAAGTGCTATTTAGATTACAATTGCTATCGCTCAGCTTGTATTTATATAGCTCCCATGCAGAGTTCTGAACTCAGAAAATGCATTATTTCACCACCCATATCTCAATATGGTTCTTCTAAATTATTCAAGATATCCTTGCTGTACAACCAGTTTACAGGATATTCTAGGGTGGCTATTTCTTCAGCAATGTTTTGACAGATTGAGATACAAAAAGCATTCCAAGGGATTTCTGTAGCTTGGCAGAGAGTCATAACGACACAGGAGGAGGCAATTCAGCCCATCGAGTCCGCTCTCTGCAGAGCAATCGAGTCAGTCCCATTCCCCCACTCTATCCCCATAGCCCTGCAAGTTTATTTCCCTCGTGTCTATCCAGCCTCCCCTTGAATACATTGAGTGTCCCCGCTTCCATCGGCAGCGAGTTCCAGGTCCTCCTCACTCACTGCGTAAAAAAGTTTTCCCTCACATCCTCCCTGTATCTCTTGCCCAAAACCTTAAATCTGTGTCCTAGTCCTTGTACCATCAACTAGTGGGAACAGCCTCTCTGTCTAGCCTATCCAAACCCGTCATAATCTTGTACACCTCTATCAAATCACCCCTCAACCTCCTTTGCTCTAATTAAAACAAATCCAGCTTCTCCAACCTGTCCTTGTAGCGAAGATCCCCAATCCCATTCGGGTAAATCTCCTCTGCACCCTCTCAAGGGCCTTCACATCCTTCCTAAACTGTGGTGACCAGAACTGAACGCAATACAACAGTTGTGGCCTAACAGCGCTTTATGATTCAGCATAACTTCTCTACTTTTGTACTCAATATCGCTATATATGAAACCCAAGATCCCATAAGCTTTGCTAACCATGCTCTCAATATGTCCTGCCACCTTCAGGGATTTATGCACATTAACTCCCAGGTCCCTCTGTCCCAGCACACTGTTTAAAACTGTGCCATTAAGTGTAGATTGCCTCTCCCTGTTCCTTCTGTCAAAATGCATCAGCTCACACTTCTCTATTAAATTCCATCTGCCACTTGTCTGCCCATTCTGCTAGCCTTTCTATGTCCTGTTGCAGTCGATTGGTGTCATCCTCGCTGTTTGCCACACCCCCAAGTTTGGCGTCATTGGCAAATTTAGAAATGACCTTATTAACCTGCATCTATGTAGGAAACTTTTTTATCCGGCACCGACGGGACCTGGTTGATCAAAAAGTACGGATTACAGAAAGGTATACTTACCAAGGTACGAGAGCCCCGTACATGGCCACAGAGCCAGGAACCCTGGTTACACGGCCACTAATATATAGTAAAACTTACCTGAACCCACTCCTGAATTTTGCCGGTTAAGAGAGATTTCCGGATATTTAGGTGCCAATTAAAAAAGAGTTTCCCTTTGCTCCTCTACCCCATTTAGACTCTTATTTAATTTGTAACTAAGGCTAATTATGGCATGGTGCGACTTTGCATGACTTTTGTAACTTTCTTCTCTTTGGCTGGTTTGAAAAGTATGAAAATGGCTTTCAGATCAATTTTTCCTAGTTTGGCTGGATTTCCAACTTGGTAACCACCTCATTTCAGGATAACAAGTGAACACCATCCCAAACAGGATTGGTAGTGACAAGTGGCAAACATTTTTATTTCATTTTTCCCCAGGAAGTGGTCAAATTTTATTCCCAAATAATTTGTCCAACGAGAAACAATGGTCTTCACTTGCTGCCAGAAAGCACTAGGGAAAAGTTATTAAATTTGAATTAAGCTTATTACCTGGCTCAGGTACAAGCAGAATTACATTTAATAAAAGTCATAGAACTTTCTTCATAAATTCTGCGAATCC
The DNA here is from genome assembly GCF_052327205.1 of Somniosus microcephalus. Classification (NCBI taxonomy): domain Eukaryota; kingdom Metazoa; phylum Chordata; class Chondrichthyes; order Squaliformes; family Somniosidae; genus Somniosus; species Somniosus microcephalus. The sequence goes on along the minus strand of NC_140987.1, from coordinate 57,853,241 downwards.
ATGGCAAGTCCACAAGGAGAAAAATGTCCCTTTATTTGAACTTTCCATTATGCACCCACCTATTCTGTAAGTCAGACAAGGCAGACATGGCAGACATTTGAGAGTAATGCTCAACAGGCTACAGCATATGTGCACATACCGAAAGACCAACATCCACACTGCACAAATCTTTCACCGGCAATTGTAATTTTATATTTCTTCAATGATGCTAGGACTCAATTAGCCCTTTAATGTAAATTTCCATGTAGAATTCTAGGCTTCTTTCATTGTTCGCAAGCTACAGCGCTTCATTTTTGAGAACAAAAAGAGCAAATCAAACAATGCAGAGTCTGAAAGAAATTGATCCCCTATTCTCAGATTTCAGAGGCAGAATTGGAAATAGCACCCAACATGAACTATTCTAAATAGTTAGTAAGTCCTATTAAAACAGAACAAAGACTTTCCCAGACTTCTCGTGTGAGGCATCTTCAAAAGAGCCATAGATGCTGGCACAAAAACATGCTAAAAGCTAATTAAAGTGCAGCCATCCTATTTCAATTGTTGGACTTACCTTTTATATTATAATAGATTTAAGCCAAAATCTGAAAAAATACTAACCCTTACCGTTGCTACCAATATGTGAAGATAAACAAGCATTCTTGGAAATAAGCTTCATCCTACAGAAGGGGGAAGAAATTGGTCACAAAATGTACAAACACCTCCAGGTATGCAGAGTTTGGTCATGCATTTCTACAGATGTATGTTGTTCAAATAGGTTTACCTCCTAAAGCAAAGTCCAACATTAGATGAAGGAATTTGTGAAACAGAACTTACATTAGACTACAGGATGATAGACGGGTTGGTTAGATGGGCAGAACAGTGGCAAATGGAATTTAACCCTGAAAAGTGTGAGGTGATGCATTTTGGGAGGACTAACAAGGCAAGGGAATACACAATGAATGGTAAGACCCTAGGAAAGACAGAGGGACCTTGGTGTGCATGTACATAGATCCCTGAAGGCAGCAGGGCAGGTAGATAAGGTGGTTAAAGGGGCATATGGGATACTTGCCTTTATTAGCCGAGGCATAGAATATAAGAGCAGGGAGGTTATGATGGAGCTGTACAAAACGCTAGTTAGGCCACAGCTGGAATACTGTGTGCAATTCTGGTCGCCACACTATAGGAAGGATGTGATTGCATTGGAGAGGAGATTCACCAGGATGTTACCTGGGCTGGAGCGCTTCAGCCATGAAGAGACAGACTGGGGTTGTTTTCCTTAGAGCAGAGAAGGCTGAAGGGGGACCTGATTGAGGTGTACAAAATTATGAGGGGCATAGATAGGGTAGATAGAAAGGAACTTTTCCCTTTAGTAGAGGGGTCAATACCAGGGGGAATAGTTTAAAGATAAGGGGCAGGAGGTTTAGAGGGGATGAGAGGAAAAACTTTTTCACCCAGAGGGTGGTTGGAATCTGGAACACTCTGCCTGAAAGGGTGGTAGAGGCAGGAACCCTCACAACATTCAAGAAGCATTTAGATGAGCACTTGAAACGCCATAGCATACGGACCAAGTGCTGGAAAATGTGATTAGAATAGACAGGGCTTGATGGCCGGCGCAGACACGATGGGCCGAAGGGCCTCTTTCTGTACTGTATAACTCTATGACCATTAGTGAGGTATCCACAACCAACCTGTATGTCTCTTTCTGGTCTGGAACCAATTTAGGTTCAGTGACGGTGACAAAGGAGGTCAGTTCCTCAACATTGTAGGTGGTTTCCCTGAGGACCTCTCTGCTGAGACCTGGAGAATCATTCCTATTGGGAGATGGAAGGTTCAACTTAGTCAGAGACTTGCCAGCCAATGCCAAAGTCTTGTCCTCCAGAAGCATCAATACCTGATTGTACATTGCATCAGTGAAGTTCAGCGTCATTGTGGGGTTGGTCGTCTTGAGTTGGTGTAAGATGTCTTCTGTGAGGCTGTCTCGGTGATCTTCCCACAACTGCATCGGGTTGGAAGGGCTGCAGAGGGCAATTATAATGGCAAAGAGATTTCGTAGCCTATTGGGGGAGTAAGACAGAGCAGCTTCGGTCATCGTCGCATGCCAATGAATGTCATCCTCAATGAGTCCTCTCCTGCGGCAAGCTTCTTGAAAAGGAGTCACAGATATGGCCAGTGACAGTCTTGAGGTCATTAAATGATGTTGGCCCAGCAACGTCATGGAGGAGTAGACGAAAGTGAAAGCACTCTGTTGTTTGGATGGACCGTGTAGACTCTGCCAAGTGCATCTGACGAGTACACCCCTGTATGACCAGGAACTTCCTTCTGACCTGCTCCAGGGCGCCGAGCCCGCCATGTCTTGTTTGGCTGCCAGGTGTAGTACTTGGGCACCTGATGATACAAAAGTGTCTTGGCAAAATCATTTGTTTGGCACAACTCAAAGAATGCTGTAAGTTTTGTCTTTGGAGGTTCCTCGGCACGTTGGCTGGCATTTCCTGGTCGGAATAAAATCCTTTGTCCATTTTGCAAGTGAATATCCAATTTCGTGAGTGGGGTAACGGTTGTGGATGTCAAATCCAAAAGTTCACCAGGCTGCCTTATTGCTGCAGATGTAACGGCCCATCAGATGTGTGGTGATATCATTTTGATTCTGCTCTCCAGCTGGTTGAAGATCAAAGACAGCTTGGTCACTGCCCTTATGGATGTACTTGCACACATATTTGATAGACTTAACTGAGTGGCAGTACTCCACATTGATGTGACATTTGAAGAGCCTGGATAGGAATGGACAGTAAGGAACAATCCAACAGTTGTCAACTTCAAATGTCTGTCTTTGCTGTGTTGTCTGATTTGACGGAACAGGTTGACCTGAGTCGCTAGATTTTTGAGTTCGCATTCTTACCTCAGTGCTGAAACCTCCACTCTTTGCCCCTTCTCTTGTACAAAGGATAGCCATCAACCCCATGCTGAGTTTCTTCGCGGAGTGGCTTTGGGTACCCTTTTGTACATGCATTGTTTTTCATGCAGGGAGAAGGGTTGTGTCGCCCACAAGGACCATGAATCATATTTTTTACAACATCAAAGAGGATTGGATCCTGGTCCTTATCGGGTAGCTCTGCAGAGATGAAGGAATCAAATTGATTGGGGTGAATCTTTGCCTGAAGCCAGAGTAAAAGATGAACATGAGGAAGTCCTCTCTTCTGCCACTCAATGCTGTACAAGTAGCAATGGTGTGCACTAAAAAGTTTGCCCAGTCAGGAGTTTGAGCAGTTTTTTAACTTTGAGGTTGAAGACCCGTGCTATGACCTCATGCCTTTCAGTACCAGCTTTGGCTGGGAACTCCTGCCATTGGGGATTGCAAGTCATGGTGATGAAGAGGTCAGGTCTGCCATAGTTTCTGACATAGGTCATGGCATCTTGCATGTGTTCATGCATGTACCTAGGACCTCCAACGAAGGTGGCTGGTAGGATGACCAGTTGACCAATGTCCTCAGGTGTAGCCATCATTGGCCACAGCATCTCGTAAGTGTATATAGTCTGTGACTCTCAAATGATTTTGGTTATTCCGGAACCAATTAAGCCGCTCTCCTCCTATTTTTGCATACATGTCAGTGAGGAACTGGTGGAGAAGTCCTCCACACTGAAGCAGGTAGTTTGAAGCAGTTTGTCATTCCATCAGCCTGTATGAATAGAATGCCATGGCAGAAACCATCTTTTGCCTTTGGGCTGTAGGTGGCACACTAGTTTTGGGGTCAACATGTGGGATCTTGTTATAGGCATCATATCCATCTTCCCCATGGCAAAACAAAAGCGGGTATTGCAGAGGATCATATGACCGGTGAAGCTCAGAAATTCTTTTGAGTGGACCACCTCTCATATGCAAGACAATGTCCCGTTGTTCAAATTCTTGGCCCACAAGGACAATGGCTACTTCATTGGTGGTCGGAGCATTGAAGCGTCGCTCATGTTCACCTGCAGGAGTCTTGTCAACTTTGAGGTCTTCATTTGTTGTTTTTTCAATGGCCGTTTTGAAACTCTTAACATATGGATTTTGGTGATGAAGCATCTCCTGTAACCGAAGCAAAGTTTCAAGCTTGATTTGGTGTTGTTGTGCAGGGTAAACAGCAGCTTCCCTGCGGCGATTGGCTTGCTCTTCGTCATCACCCAAGTAGAAGATTTGGAGAAACTGAGGTCTTTCGTTTGGTAGAGGAAGTAGGGAGCTAGCTGTATGGTACACCTGTCCATGAACTTTAAAAGTTGGGCAAAATCCTGATTCACGCACTCTGTTTGCACCAAAAGAGGTCATTGCAAAGCAGTTGTTGTACTTTCTGATGCGAGTGAGGAAATGTCTTGAAGCTGGAGTTCGGCCCAACAGAAGTGAGTGTAGGGGTTCAGGTGGAGCGGTTAGTGTTGAAAGTTTAACCTTCCCCTCCATTGCAGCAAATCCCATCAATTTCCCCATCCCACTTCAGAGCGCCACAGTGAGGGCAAATGATGGTCATCTTGCCAATGATGACTGTGGGGTCTGCTTCATAATTGATGGGGGGGGGGGGGGGGGGGGGAAGCCCGAGTCCGTGGCCACAAACGGAGCCGAGCCCCGGGACCGGGCCGAGGGGGAGAAAGGCCGAGTCCCCGGCCGATACATCTCCCTGTCTGGGCCGGGAGCCTAGGACTGGAGTTGCGCTGCCGGCGGTTGGAGAAGCCTAGGCTCCGGGGCCTCGGGCCCCCGCACTGACATGGCCCAGCCGAGCCCAGCGCCCCAAGCAGCCCACGCGCCGCAGGTGCCGCAGACCACAAAGCACCGAGGGAAACGAAAATGGCGGGAAGGAGAAGCCTACTATTGGAAGGTGAGCCGCCGCCGCTCGTTCTCCGTCTCTCTGTTTGTCTGTCGGCCACCTTTGACGGGTTTTTTGTGTGATCAGGCTGCTCTTTGTAGATTGTGTGTTTTAAAGGGAATTGATTTCAGGATGTTCTACCTTTTAATACTTTGAAACGTGAAATTTAAAGTACTTATACAAAGCTTTAACCAAAAATGTTTTATAACATACACTTTACAACCTCACCAATTTTTATTAAAAAAGGGGGTCCTCACCTTTCACTGTGCTCTACCACAAACAATGGCCGCAGCTTGCTTTTCAGTTTGAAGGATTAGGCCCCGCCCACGCCCCCCGTGACATAGCACGCGCCCCCCCGTAGGATTGGTCAACCTTCACGTCACTCAACGCTAATGAGCGGTAGGATTGGTCAACTGCTAATGAGCGGATTTTTGAACATTTTTTGTCTATTGTCGGAACAATTTTTGTCTGACCAGAAAGTAAATATGCCTATGACACTCCCCTGATCATAACCTTTCTTTTGATATAACATATGTGTAGGTACGCTCTATAACTTGAGTGTATAGCGGACATAAAAAGACAGAGACAGAGACCGAGAGATGAAATAAAGCATAGAAAATATTCCTATTTCTAAGTCCCCCTCCCAAAAATACTGTTACCACACAAGTTGGAGATTCTGGGACTTCATGGGTTAATAAGCAGCTCGCTGTGAATTTATTTTGAGCTCCCAGTAATCTATCCAATTCCTACAGCATATATTCTAAGAAAAGTATGCTATAAATAATGACAGATGGTTTTTTGAGAGGTCTATTGGTACTTACTGCAGCTCCCTATTGCAGGCCAAACGTTCATCAGCATGAAGGAATTAGGTCTTCCTCTACAGCCAGTTCAGTTTATAGCTTCTTGAACTATACAGTCTTCACAAATAACCCGGCCGTAGACTATTTCACTGAATTCAGGACACATGTATTTTACATATCAGTAATGTAAAATGACAACTCAATCATTGTATTTTGCCCGCATGCAGCAAAACCTGGGCCACATTCAGGCTTCGGCTGATAAGTGGCAGGTAACATTCACGCCACACAAGTGCCAAGCAATGACCATCTCCAACAAGAGAGCCTAACCACCTCCCCTTGACATTCAACGGCATTACCATCGTTGAATCCCCCGCAATCAACATCCTGGGGAGGGGGGGGGTGGTCACCATTGACCAGAAACCTAACTGGAACAGTTAAATACTGTGACTACAAGAGGTCAGAGGGCTGGGCATTCTGTGGTGAGTGACTCACCTCCCGACTCCCCAAAGCTTTTCCACTATCTACAAGGCACAAGTCAGGAGTGTGATGAAATACTCTCCACTTGCCTGGATGAGTGCAGCTCCAACAACACTCAAGAAGCTCGACATCATCCAAGACAAAGCAGCTCGTTTGATTGGCACCCCATCCATCACCTTAAACATTCACTCCCTCCACCACCAGTGGTTGCAGTCTGTACCAGATGTACAAGATGCACCGCAGAAACTTGCCAAGGCTTCTTCGACAGCACCTCCCAAACCGGCGATCTTTACCACCTAGGACAAGGGCAGCAGGCGCATAGGAACACCACCTGGAAGTTCCCCTCCAAGTCACACACCATCCTGAATTGGAAATATATCGCCATTCCTTCATCGTCGCTGGGTCAAAATCCTGGACCTCCCTACCTAAACACTGTAGGAGTACCTTCACCACAGACAGCAGTGGTTCAAGAAGATGGCACACCACCACCAGGGATGGGCAATAAATGCTGGCCTTGCCAGCAACACCCACATCCCATGAATCAATTTTTTTTTTTTTTTTTTTTTAAAACCACACGTCTATGCCAATGTTTTTGCTCCACACGAGCTTCCTCCCACCTTACTTCATCACACCCTTCATGCACTTATCTAGCTTCCCCTTAAATGCATCTATGATATTACAAATCACTAAAGAATACATAGGATGCCCATCACAGTCTCCCTTCTAAAAGATGAAAACATCACTTTGTTGGACCAATGTGCACAGGATAAGCTACTCAGATCACTTTACACGTTGAACACATAGAAACAGTAAGATACTGAAAGATATTTCAACAGCACAATACTCAAATAAATAACAAAATTGGGGTTAACATACCCTTTATCAGACCACATTTAGTCTGAAAAACAAGGCTTATGAAGGCTTTTCTTGATGAAGCGGGTGATGCAAATTCAGGTTCACCCACAGCTTGCAGACCCTTTGCCAGAACCAAAACTGAACAACCAGGGCTATGATGGAACGTCTTTAATGTTATAACCACTTAGAGATAAACAAACAAACTGAGAATCTAACAGATCCTACACATTATGTGCAGAGTTCTTAAATGTTTGGATATTGCGGCTTCCTATAAATATTTCCTTTTACAGTTCGCCATTCAGAAATATTAGCATCCGCAATCCTGCCTGGCAATCTACATGTTAACGTTTCAAATCGACTGTTCCAGCTGCCAAGAACTTTTTGACTTAATTGCTTTAACAAAAACATTGAAATAACAAAGAAAACCTGTTTCAGAACAGATCGTTCCCCATTGAATATGATGACTAGCGCATGTGCATTGATCACGATTACCACAGGAAAACAGAATCTCCCAGAAATCTCTCTATTGATCATAGGGCAGCATCAACATCGTCATAGTCAACAAAGACTTCAGAGAGTAATCTCAATTAGTTTTAAAAATCACTTACACAACATATGGTACAAACTGAATACATTTTACAGTCTAGGGAGAAAAATTCAGTCCATTCTGGTACTGGCCACACATTTGATGCTGACAAGTGTCAGTTGTGGCTCAGTTGGTAGCACACTGGCCTGAGTCAGAGGTTGTGGGTTCAAGTCCCACTCTAGGGACGTGAGCACATACATCTAGGCCGACACTCCAGTGCAGTGCTGAGGGAGTGCTGCACTGTCGGAGGTGCCGTCATTCAGATGAGACGTTAAACCGAAGCCCCATCTGCTCTCTCAGGTGGACGTAAAAGATCCCATGGCACTATTTTGAAGAGCAGGCGCGTTCTCCCGATGTCCTGGCCAATATTTATCCCTCAATCAACATTACAAACAGATTATCTGGTCATTATCTTATTGCTGTTTGCCACATCACAACAGTGACTCCACTTCAAAAAGTACTTAATTGGTTGTAAAGCACTTTGAAACGTCCGGTGGTCGTGAAAGGCGCTATATAAATGCAAGTCTTTCTTTCCTGAGTTATCAAGCTAGACTGATCATAGAGTACCCAAAGAGTGGTAAGAATGTGGAACTCGTTACCACAAAGAGTAGTTGAAGCAAATAGCATAGATGCATTTAATTTAAGCTAGATAAGCACATGAGGGAGAACAGAATAGAAGGGTATTCTGATGGGGTTAGATAAAGACAGGTGGGAGGAAGCTTATGTGGAGCATAAACACCAGCATTGACCAGTTGTGCCGAATGGCCTGTTTCTGTGCTGTAGACTCAACGTAAATGTATAAGTAGAATCTCACACTAAGAGGCCATTTCCACTTACTTGTCCTCACAGGCAATCTTACTTGGTGAGCTACTGGTACCCTTTCATTCACAAAAGGCATTGCAGAACATGGTCATGAATTATAGGCAACTGCTCGAGAAGCGAAGAAAAAATACTTTCTTTGCACAGCTGTCCAATTCGTCCCTACACTTCAATGACACCTTTTCACTCACTGATCATGGCTGGCGTTTCCTCCACTTATTGGAGAAAGTAGCCAACCAGAAACAAAGCCACAAATCACAACTTTAAAATAACTGCTTAATGTGCTTCTCGTTGCTGTAGACTATAAAAGTCTTCGACTATAAAAGAGACAGTTTTAGCAGGCTTAAAAGTGGATAAATCCCCAGGCCCTGAAGGGATGTATCCCAGGCTGCTGTGTGAGGCATGGGAGGAGATTGCAGGGGCTCAGACACAAATTTTCAGAACCTCTCTGGCCACAGGGGAGGTGCCAAAGGACTGGAGAACAGCTAGCTTAATACCATTGTTCAAGGAGGGTAGTAGGGATAAACCAGGGAATTACAGGCCAGTGAGCCCAACATCAGTGGTAGGGAAATTATTGGAAAAAATTCTGAGGGACAGTGTTAGTCTCCACTTGGAGGGGCAGGGATTAATCAGGGATAGTCAGCATGGCTTTGTCAGGGGGAAATCATGTCTGACCAATTTGATTGAATTTTGAGAGGGGGCGACTAGGTGCGTGGATGAGGGTATTGCAGTTGATGTAGGTAAGGCATTTGACAAAGTCCCGCATGGGAGACTGGTCAAGAAGGTAAGAGCCCATGGGATCCAGGGCAATTTGGCACATTGGATCCAAAATTGGCTTAGTGGCAGGAGGCAGATGGTGAAAGGTTGTTTTTGTGACTGGAAGCCTGTGTCCAGTGGTGTACCGCAGGGATTGGTGCTGGGTCCTTTGCTGTTTGTAGTGTACATTAATGATTTAGATATGAATATAGGAGGTATGATCAGTAAGTTCGCAAATGACACGAAAATTGGTGGAGTGGTAAATAGCGAGGAGGGAAGCCTCAGGCTACAGGACGATATAGAAGGGATGGTTAGATGGGCAGAACAGTGGCAAATGGAATTTAACCCTGAAAAGTGTGAGGTGATGCATTTTGGGAGGACAAACAAGGCAAGGGAATACACAATGAATGGTAGGACCCTAGGAAGGACAGAGAATCAGAGGGACCTTGGTGTGCATGTACATAGATCCCTGAAGGCAGCAGGACAGGTAGATAAGGTGGTTAAAAAGGCATATGGGATACTTATATTCTATGCCTCAGCTAATGAAGGCAAGAGCAGGGAGGTTTTGATGGAGTTGTACAAAATGCTAGTTGGGCCACAGCTGGAATACTGTGTGCAGTTCTGGTCGCCACACTATAGGAAGGGTGTGATTGCATTGGAGAGGGTGCAGAGATGTTATCTGGGCTGGAGCGCTTCAGCTATGAAGAGAGACTGGTCAGGCTGGGGTTGTTTTCCTAGAGCAGAGAAGGCTGAGGGGGGACCTGATGAAGGTGTACAAAATTATGAGGGGCATAGATAGGGTAGATAGAAAAGAACTTTCCCCCTTAGCAGAGGAGTCAATAACCAAGGGGCATAGTTTCAAGGTAAGGGGCAGGAGGTTTAGAGGGGATCTGAGGAAAAACTTTTTCACCCAGAGGATGGTTGGAATCTGGAACTCACTGCCTGAAAGGGTGGTAGAGGCAGGAACCCTCAACATTCAAGAAGCATTTAGATGAGCACTTGAAACGCCATAGCATACAAGGCTACGGACCAAGTGCTGGAAAATGGGATTCGAATAGACAGGGCTTGATGGCCGCCGCGGACATGACGTGCCGAAGGGCCTCTTTCTATGCTGTAAAACTCTATGACTGAGTTTTCACAGCACCTAGACCCACTCACAATAATGAACAAGTGCTTTTTGAAACAGTTCTTAAATATAAGTATGACATTAAATTCTATACACGTGTCCTCAATAACTGCGTTATGTCCCTAACACGTTGAACGAGTAATATTCTGTAAAATGCCCAAGAGCATTTTCCCCAGTGCCAGCGAAGATTAACTGGCCCATAATTACTCAGTTCACATTTTATTTGACTACTAGAACAACGTCCACCTTTATATTCCACTCCTAGGATACAGGCCTGTGTTTATGAAGCTTCTGAAAGACTGACTACAGCCCTGCTCATTTTCTCAAGGATTGTTAAATACAAGTCATCTGGTCCATGGACCTTATCGATATTACATGGCATTTCTTCATAATGGACGCTTTTCTATTCAAGTGTTCATGAACTTTGACTGGATTTGGGAATTGCTCCGAGTTTTCATTATGAAGAGTGATATGAAGAATTGATTTCCAAAATATTTCTACTCCGCTTATCCCTTAAAAGGGTCTTCAATATTTCATCTACTTTGGACAGTTACACAAACAATTTTTCTGGATTATTCTTGGTACTTCCTAAAATCTGTTTTTTATTTGCTCACTCCTTCCAATATTTACTTTGGTTGCCTTCGACTGACTTGTACATTTCCAAGTCCTCACAACATTGTTTCCTTATGTCTTAGCCTTCAGCTTTGTTCTTGCTTCCTTATTCTGCAATGTGATCTTGATTCTCCTATTTTGTCAAAGATTTATAACTATATTTCAAAGTAGCCTTTAAAATTCTGTATGTGACATCCATTTATTGTTTGTATGACTTGCATGGATTCAATAAAAATGCTGTAATTTGATGGTGTTTGTTCTTACCTGGAGCAAGAAATTTATAAGCAGATGTCAATGTACAATATTTCTTCACCAGCAATTAGACTCTGTGGCATTAAAGAATAAGCCTATTTAAACACATCTGCATAGGAGCAACTGAGCACCATATTGTGTGTTACATGGTATAACTGTGCTATTGTTTTAAAACAGTGCATCACTCAACTTACCATGAGCAATGCTATGGGAGAGCACCAGTTAGGTGATAAAGGAATACAGGACAGTATGAACTTTTTTCAGCCATCATCTGAATTTTCTCAACTTTGAATTTTTGAATATTTTAAGTAGCCGTTGCACCAAGTAGACACGAACATTCAAAAAACTCAAGCTACTTTTTTGAGCTGAGCCAGCAGATGCGGCTTTGGAATCGTGATGGGATAAGAAGTTTCTTTTTTTTTTGCAACATCATATTGGTACCACTGGGTGGCACTGTGTAGAATCAAAAGTAGCTGCGACAGCACTCAGCTTCCACACAGCACCAGCTAGCAAGAGAGAAAAAATAACAGCAAATGTTACAAATCTTTAACTTAAAAAAAAATGTTGGAAATACACAAGAGGTCTGTCAGCATCTGACAAGAAAACTGGTCTTCATCCAAAATGTTAACCCATCTTTTATCTTTTCAGATCCTGACTGTGTTTTTCCAGTATTTTCAGTTTTTTACACCACCTGGCAAGAATCGGGTGCTACAGCAATCACTAGACTGTTAAATGTCACGGTGAGATGTTCAGCTAATGAAATGCAGCAAAATAAAATGGAACTTAAATCAATAAAAAAATTGAAAATATCAGAAGTTATACATTTATAGATGATATTTTAATGAATGCAGTGGATAAAGGAATAATATTCAAATAAACACTTCCAACCTTTTTTTGTAGTACTCTTTTTGGAGAGGTTAAATCTTTATACCAAATAATTATGGTTGGCCCACAAAGCAAAGAGGGGGGAAATGTCACTTATTTTTTGCAATTTAGCATCAAGTTCAAGATCAAATTTCAGAACAATTAAAAAAGCCCCCCAACAAAGGTATTCGTTTTTCAATAGCTCAAAAATAATTCACATCACCATGCTTTAGGCCACATTGCTTAACCCTTTAAACTTTAAAGTAACCTCAAAGAATTTGCTTTCAAGTCCTTGCGAAAAAGGCTTTAGTATTTCATCAGATGCTGAACCTAAACCAATTACTGTAGGCTCCAGGGAAGGGGCAACATTTTCACCGACAGAATTCAACTTAGTACAAGTTTAAAAGGTTGGTTCAGTCACCGTCAGACTGAGGCTACATTAAACAAAGATTTTGCAAACTTACCACTGGTTTTAATGCGACTTTTGCCAGGCACAACATCCCAAACACATTGGTAATACTAACCAATTTGCAGGAATATTTGAAAGAAAATGTTTCACATGTCTACTTTCAACTGTGAGGTGCCTCGGAACATTTTTTACGTTAAGTTATAAAAATTCACATTTGTTGTCATTACAGTTTAAGTGATGCATTTTAATATTGTCATTATTCAACAGGTTACAAGATGAGCCACACCCACCCCCTCCAACCCACGTCAACCAGCTTTTCTGGATCCGTTCCATAATGTTCTCCACAGGATCAATGGTGCTGAAGTTAATACAAGAATTGACTGTTCTACAATAACAAGATTAATTAAAAATACCTTGTAATATGATACCATGCACATGGGAACATGAGTAGGCCATTAAGCCCCTTGCGCCTGTTCCGCCATTCAATGAGATCATAACAATGAAGATTGTTATGCTATGGTTTCTGTATGCCAAACTTATGGAAACTATTTCTTGTGGACAGTCAGTTGTGTTAATAAATGAAAACTAATAAATTTAGGAATGGGGTTTCCCAGATTAATTTTATCTTCTCAACAAATGTGAAGTTTCCTCCACATTGGAAACTCGAGCACACAAAGGAGGAAAAAATGTACACAGTAACACCATTTTTTTTTTAAATTAAAGAAAGCTATATTGTCAGACTTACAAATATCATACCCTAAGCTCCCTGGAACTCCCTACTTAACAGCACTGAGAGTAACTTCACCACACGGACAGCAATAGTTCAAAGCAGCTCATCCTCACCTTCTCATGGGCAACAAACGCTGGCAATGCCCATGTTCCAAGAATGAACAAAAGAAAAAAAAGCATTCTGCTGGATGCAGCATTTCCTTAAATAATAAATTCTAAACTTGCCTGCAGAAATTTCTTTTTTTTTTAAGCTCCTTCCGTGCTTATGAAATGTTTGCAGCTAGTCACTTCCTGTGCTAATTTCCAGAACAAATGATGCAGGATGAGATGGCAGTACTAGAAGCCAAGTCCAGCAGTCCCCCATATGAGAACAGACTAAAAGAAAAATGAAAGAGAGTACATGGTCCTTCTGGAAGCTACTACAACTACAGGAAACTCCCGATTAACCGGCACCCAAACAACCGGAAATCTCGGTTAACCGGCAAAATTCAGGAGTAGGTTCAGTTAAGTTTTTCTTCATATTAGTGGCCGTTTCTTGGCTGTGTAATCGGGGGTTCCTGCACTTGTTGCTAAGCAGCAGGGACGCTTGGTCTGTGGCCGGGCTTCTTGCAGCTGTTGCTAAGCAACAGGGAAGCCTGGATTTGTTCCTGTGTACGGAGCTCTCGTACCTTTTAACTATAACTCTCTGTAATCCGGACTTTTTGATAAACCGGCACCACGCCGGTCCCGGATAAAAAAAAGTTTCCTGTATTTACTTTATTGGGCTTAGCACTTAAAATGCTGGATTCTGTGCTCATCACTCACATAACCCTTCAGCACTTTTCTCTAAAATTAGCCAGAAGACACATCTAGTGGCCACAAGTACCCACTTACATAGATGGCCATTTGTATAATAAAGATTACTTGCTCATTTCAATGTTCATTCTTCAAGAAAATCAAACATACTAGAGAGTCTCAAATATTTTTTGTAAGCTCTTAATGAAGCTAACTTTTGCCAAATGAAATCAGCTTTGCACTAGTTTTTAATGGATAGTGTCACTCATTTACTTCTCCAAAGTTATACCACAAGTTAAATTAGAATTCTTAGAAGACAGTGGTACCTTTTACAGTATTACAGATTCCATCCATGGGCATTGATATTTCAGCTACGAGTCCACGTGAAGCAATGTCCTCTAATCAAGTTTCACTCTACCTGCTGCTGCAATTAAAATCTTCAGGACATGTTCCAAGCAATTTTTAGCCAATCTGTTGCTATCATGGATCAAGCAAACGTCAAATTAGGTTAACCTGAGGCCTCATGTTTTATTGTATTGACATGGTGCCCCATTCCAGTTTATGAGGAGAGGAGGGCAGCACGGTGGCATAGTGGTTAGCACTGTTGCCTCACAGCGCCAGGGACCCGGGTTCGAATCCGGCCTCGGGTGACTGTCTGTGTGGAGTTTGCACATTCTCCCCGTGTTTGCGTGGGTTTCCTCCGGGTGCTCCGGTTTCCTCCCACAGTCCAAAGATGTGCGGGTTAGGTTGATTGGCTATGATAAATTGACCCTTAGTGTTAGGGGGATTAAATACGTGGGGTTATGGGGATAGGGTGGGATATGTGATGGTGTAGGGGTTACGGGGATCGGGTGGGATATGTGTCGGTGCAGGCTCGATGGGCCGAAATGGCCTCTATCTGCACTGTGGGGTTTCTGCGATTCTGTGATTCTGAGGAGGGAAACAAATAAAGCCAGAGACAAATTTTCACTGCAAGCTCAAACTAGAGGCTTACTACCTACAGGCCTGAGAATTATAATACAGGTACTTTTAACCTGAGGGAGACTTTCCCATTTCTGGGTTTCACTGGGCCACCAAACATACTTGCTCCCAGCCTTCCACGTATGCTGCTTTGAACAAATTGCTAGGTGGTGTGTATGAACAACCTAGGATGGCTCATCCCCCAGTTTTCCTCCCTTTTCATTGGAATATGCTTGACTGCAAGTTGGGACTTCTCCTTGGTATAACAAAATGTGTCTCATTTGGGGTAAATGCTCATGGAAACAGTGACTTGGCCCATGCCAATTTCAGCAGTAACCTGTTCGCTAAAGCACAGGATTCATGTGATGTTTATCAAGGATTTAAAGCCCAGCTGTACATCAATTTACAAAAAGTAAAATGGTCTAAAAAAGAGTTTAAACTCACAACCAGAAGACATTTAGTTGCAAGTAAAAAGCATAAACTACATTGCAACACAGTTAAGTTCTGCTTACCTAGGCCCTCCAGAAAAATTCACCTGGGACCAAAAGAGGATCCAAAGCCTGAAGAAATTTTTAAAAAAAAAGAGGTGGTGCTAGGTTGAAATAGATCCAAAATACCAAAGGGGCCAGCTGGGAAGAGCAAATCTCATTTTAGCCACCCCAAGTAAAACAAATCGACAAAGAAAGCAGCCAAGAGAAGTAAAACAAAGAGAGGCTAGGAAATGTGTTTGATGTATGATGAAAAAGAAAAGATGAAGAGATGTGAAAGATGTTTGATCAAAAAAGCTAAGGAAAGGGTTTTGGTCTAAGAGAGGAAGGTACAGGAACTTAAAAGTTCAGATGCAAGTATGTTATTGAAGGCAAGTTCTACTCATTGTCATCACAGATTAGTGAAATGGCTGGGATACCAAAGTGTGAATCATCAGGGATCGAAGGCAAAGAATGGTACAACCAGGAACAAAGATGCCATGAGATGACGGCAAATGCTGAGCATATAGGATATGTACATACTTACAAGCAGCAAGCTCAGGATAAATAGATGCGATCCTAAATGGATTGTTAAACAAATTAAAAATTACATTAAAAAAGGGGGGAAAAACTTTACAAATCCTGCAACGAAAGAGATGGGGTTCACTCGGATAACTAGAACATGCAGAAGCATGGCAAAAGGGTGATTGGAGGGGTTCAGAGGGGACCAAAAAAACCTATAGCTATAGACACAAAACTTAACAGTAAGAAACGGCTTTAACACTTCAACATGGAAAGAGATGAGGCAAAAACCAGAGCTACAAAAGAGCCTGAGAGAGAGTGAGCTGAAGAGAATATACATTCCAAATGACTGCTTCCTACTAGTATTCACAAGGGAAGTCATGACTAACATGCCTTCCCCAAAGTTAACCCAGGCAAAATTAATTACTTTAGTATAAAATGAGTCCTAGACAAGCTAAGAGGAATCAAAAATAATGACTCCTCAGGGATATATATTTATCCCAGAGTGCTAAAGGAGACTGGGGAAATTGGAGAGGCATTAACAATCATCACGAGGGAGTCAATGCTCACTGGGAAGGTACCAGTAGCTTGGAAACAGCCAATGTGATGCCGATATTCAAAATGGGTGACTAATCAGACAGCAGTCCCGTGTAAAATAATAGAATTAATCATCAGGCATAAATTCTATTAACTGTACAATAATAATTTAATTAAAATTAAACATGGATTCAGAGGGGAAGCACCAGCTTGACCAATGTTTTTGACTTCTTTGAGAAACTGACATCAAGTGGACTCTACGTAGCAATCTCTACAGTGTAACTTTGTCAAATGCCTTTCGGAAGGCGATTAGGTGAGCTCAAAGCTGTGGAAATTAAAAGGTAAATCTTGGGTATGGATAAGAAGTTGACTATAGGGTGGAAATAAGAGGTGGCTTTTAGAGGAGTTACTGTTTCTAATTTATATCAATGGCTTGGACTCAAACCCAAAATCAGCATCGAACAAACCAGGAGGGGTAATGAAATCGGAAGAGGCAGCACAGAAATTATAGAATGAGCTGGACAAAATATCTAAGTAGACAGAACAATGGCAAATGAAATTTAATACAAATGTGACGTGTACGCCATGAATGGTATTGAAGTATTAAGGATGACACTGAAAAAGACCTAGGAGTCTTTGTAGCCTGAACGCTCAACATGCCCAACCACTGCAGAGCAGCAATCAATAACAAAAAAATAAGAGGTTGAGCTATATAGCCCATACAGCAGGATACAAGACAGAAAATGTTACGATCAAACTACAGTGCTCTGGTCGGACCACACCTCGAGTACACTGTCCAGTTCAGGTCACTGAGATACAAGGGCTGCAAGCCCTGCAAAGTGCAACAAGGCTGATTGCCAGTCTTAGCGTTCTGGGTTAGGAGTAAAGACTGGAGAAACATGGGCTCTTCATTCTGGAAAGGAGGGATATATACACGAGAGGTAATCTTAGAGGTATACAAGATTATAAATGTACAAATGGTAAAGCCATAAAATTACTTTAAATGAAATTGCAAAAGTAGAACAAGGGATCACAGGTTTAAACTAGCAAAACACAAATTTAGGAATGTCAATGGCCCTGAAATTAGATCGGGGGCTTGGCGCGCGTGCAAGCCCCCGATCTGCACTCACCCTGCGCGCTGACATCTGAAGCCCGGGCCTGCTTGCATTTCCTCTCACAGGCCCGGTTCAGATGTCGGCGCGATGTGCTAACCTGATCCAGCAGCGTAGTTAGTGCGATGTGCCGGCTGGGATCAGGTGAGCACTGTGCAGCCAATCAGGGGAGGGGGAACTCATTCATGAGTTTGACAGTAAGAGCTGTCAAACTCATGAAAAGTATGGGCTGCCAAAACACTACTTTAACTTTAAATAAAATTTTAAAAAACATCCCACTGATTATAATAACTATAAATAAGTTTTAAAAAATGTTTTAAACAATTAATCAATTTTTTGAAAAAAATTAATTTTTAAAAAATAGGGTCTAAAACTAAACTTAACATCCTGTAAATTCTTTAAAAATAACAAACCTGTGGAAAAAAAATTCTACATTGTACTAAAAGCCCACTTACCTGAAAAACTAAATACTTACATCTTGTTTTTCCACGCGTAAAGACCGGAGGCCTTTACACGCGCGCAACTTTGGAAAAAAGAGGAATTTTACTGCGCACGCGCTGCCTGTGCAGTCGCGCGCGTTCTGCCTCTGAACCCCTTCGTTCAGAGGACAGGAAATGCCGGTTTTCCTCGCATGCGCTGTGCATGCTGAAAACCGGCATTTCCTCCGGCCAGACGCGCGAGTACCCCGACCGTACTCACGCGTTGGGACAGGAATTACTGGCCCATTAAGTTTCCCCCCTCCCCCCCACAAAGAGTGACAAATAGCTGGAAAGGAGAGACAGCCAGAGAGTCATGAAAGCAGAATAATTTAAAACATAATTGGAGGCTGCACTGTGGGGACTTTTAGCTCATCTTTCCAGGATGACCCTAAATATCCTGAATGGACTTTGTTTTCCATAATTATCTTGGGTAAAGATGGAAGGTATTCTACTAATGTACTGTCTACACTAGAGCAGTTTGAGACAATGGATACCATCTCAATTAGAGGCTTTATATTCTTCCACTGGCGATCTCACCATACAGAGCATAGTAAACAGCTGAAAATCGTCAATGTTTTCATATTTTCTTTTACCTTTTTCTTCACTTACAAAATTAGAGAAATGTTCCCAACTAAAATTTTAAACAGCTAAAAGGAGAACAGAAAATATTTTAACATCCATCTCACCACCCCCCCCCCCCACTTACAAGGGGAATCACACAAAAAAGGCTGGATTTAGTAAAAAAAACATTTTCTGCAATAAACTCAGCAAGATTCTGGCCAGAGTGCCCAAAAGTACAGGATTCTATACGAACAAAAATTACTTCTAAGCAAAAAAAGGCAATTTAACTAAAACAAAAAGAAAAAAAGAGAGATTAGGAATCTGAACTGCAGACAGAATATCAGCCATGTCAAAGTTTTGAAGTGATCTCTTAGTCAACAAACAGCTGTAATCAATTTTAAAAAAAGTGAGCTCCTTCTAAAGAATGGAGTCCAAGATGATGCAAGGGCCCTGGTATACAAAGAGGTGATAGAGTAAAGATCCAGCTTTACCTGAGGAAGGCAAGTGCCACTGATAGTCAGCCTATCAGTAAGACAAAGTAGGTAAGTATGAAACCTTTACTGAAAAATCCTCGACTGCCCAGAAAGCCACTTGTTGTTTCTTAAAGACAGCAAGCAGAAGTTTCAGGAGTACGTCATGAATCAACAAGAAATGCTAAAATGGGCAGTACTTGAAGGTGGAAATGGCTAGAAAGATTTAAAGTGCATAGTTTGGAGTAGTTTTCAGATTAAAAAAGACATTTTAAATCAAATCCCGAACACAAAACAGCTAATGAGCTATCCATAAATAACCAATTTTCATAAAAATACAGAATAAGTAATCCTCCATGTACACATTTAACAGTATGCTTTTGAGAGGGGGGCATGTAAGCAGATATTCTTTATACTGGTGAAAAGCTCGATACAGATACCCCACAACAGTAAGAAACTACTGGATAACTGTAATAAATAACAAACTGAGCAGATACAGTTCTTATTTAAATTCTAGCAGGCAAGTCCACACTTATCAAGGCTCCAGATGACAGGAACAGCAAACTAAAGACAATACTTCACTTCTAAAGAAGGAATTCTGCATAACTTAAAACACTGGCAATTTTATTCAGAAGATTTAACATAAAAAGGATGCAAATGCATAAAAATAAATGTTCAAAAATAAATACAGCACATCACACTCCATTTGATAGTTCATGGCCACATTCAGGGTGACAAGTTCAAACAGTGTCCAATGCAACTCATACCCATGATATGTAAAGCTTTTTCTAACAAGAATAACCAGAATTTGCGCTCTGGTGCACATGGCCCTTTTTCCCTGCCATGCAGTTAATCCTGCCAGCAGACAAACTATGCTTCCACAAACTAGCTTTGCCAATGTAAACAAAAGGCTCCTCGAGCAATCAAGTAATGAAACGCACATGTACACACTTGCACGCACATACTGGAGAAGTGCAGCCTAAAGTTTCCAAATTAACTAGAAATTCTAACTTGGTATAATTAAAGAGAAAAAAAATCACTAGTTTACATTGTGAGCTATCTTAACAGCAGTTAAAATCTCAGAAATGCATTTCTTATAGATGAATAATAAAGCCACCATTTGTTGAAAGGAGTCTGGAAATGGTATCATTGTTGCTCTAATAGATTACATTCATCTGTAATCTAGAATCCACTAAACAAGCTAAAGTAACTGAGTACTCAGAGTTAAAATAACACTGGTAACCTAAAATCAACAGGGCTGAAACTTGGTGGAACTATGTCCTGCTATACCAAGGAATACAGCAGCAGGATGCTCAACAATACCTTTGGTCCAAAAGCATACTCAGGAATCTTAATACTTCCAAACACTCGCCCTAGATTTCTTCCCTTGTTAATGCTTCTGCAATTTGCAGTGTAGTTGGCAAACAAAACATTTCCCCCTGGGCGCTAAAAAGTAAACGAGCAAAAATCAACGTGCAGTGAGTGCTCACATCCTCTGGCCCTTGGAGTAACTTACTTTTCTTTCTCCCAGGAGATGGGAGAGACTAGAACCAACACTAGCACAAAGAAATGCTTAGTGTAAATTTGAGCCTATTGCAGTATTGCCCAACACATTAGCCACTAGGCACATGTGGCTAAATAAAATAAAAAGTAATAGGCACAATCATTGGGTATGTGATCTCAATACTCAGATTCGCATGATGCATGCAAGTGTACTTTAACCTTTTTGTGTGTTTGTTGGCAAAATCGTAAGACGAAAAGCAGAGTTTTTTGATTGTTCAGTGCTTTACTTCTTTGGTTACTGAATGGTGATAGATGTTTGTTAAGCAAATATACATGTGTAAAGTACAATTACCTGTATTGAGTGTATGCAAGACGTTTGCTGCTAAAATGAGTGCGTGTGGCTAAAACGGTGTCGCCGCAGAAATACTTATGGCTAGTCAGCAATTTCTATTGGACAACACTGGCGTATTGTGCTTCCATTATCAAAAGCATTCAGGTCTCCACCATATTTGGTATTACCAAAACCTCAATTACAGCATTCATTAATTAACAGATTAATAAAAGTAATAGTCAAGTTAACTTGTACAAATAAGAAAAAAATACTACAAATCTGAAATAAAAACAGAAAATGCTGGATATACACATCAAGTTAGTCAGCATCTGTAAAGAGAAAAAATACAGGTTAATGTTAGATGTGTATCCTTCATCAGAAGTGAAAAATAAAAGATAAGTAAGCATTTTATTAAGGTGGAAGAGAGAAAAAGAAAAAGGTTCTCCAATAACAGAGGGAGTTAATGGGTTGAATTACCTCCAAATTGCTTTATGGAAACAGTTACAATAATATAAAAGATAATTTCCATAAACCGATGAAAAGATATCAAAAGAATGTGCAATTAAGGTGTTTTTCATGCTCTTAATTTATTTACATATTTGTTTAATTGAATATTGGGGGAATTGTCCATCTAGATCCTTTTCTTTTTCTAATGGCACTGCTATTAATCTTAGTCAGCAGAATCAAGCCTTTCACAGGTTTGAATTGCATTTCAGTACAGAACATTCTCATTATTGCCATATTCTCTCAAATCCAACGACAGAAGTGAGAAAAAGTATTCAAATGAAAGACTATAAAAAGATATTTTGACATGCTCTTAGTTATAGCAGGCTGTGAGAGATTAATGGTGTGTATTTACTTCACTACAGCAAAGGAAAAGCAATGCAGTTTTCTTCCTAACCAAACTGATATTTGACATAAAAATTTGAAGTTAACTCTTCCTTAGTAAACACAGCGTTATCACTAGAATAAATGTTTACAAAAGTGCAGTTACATAAAAATTGGAACAAATGCATTCAGTCTCACTGCATTCCATCTGCCTTCTACAAGAAAGTATAGTACAAAAGGTCAAAAGGCCATGTTTCAAAAGCTGGCAAAAGCCCATATGCTTCTTAGTACTGTACCAGCATACTGTGAATACGGAGGTCAAACCCTTTGAGTTAGCTAGATTTTCATTAGTGTGTGTGCAAAAATATTTTGAGGACTAACAAAGGGAAGTATTTAAAAATCCACCAGGCAAAAATCAAATTATAGTGCACCAACTGTCCACTGCATAATGAAACTTCTCATTTCTAAACATAACTGCAACATACATTTCATAAATTCCTTGCTAAGTAAGCAGGGGATGGGCAACAGCATTTTATTCAATGGCTGCACGCCAGTTTGTTTTATTTTCTTTCCAGAGCCATTCGTTGGCACAAAGTATTTCTCCATTTTTGCCAACAACTTTTTCTGTCCCAAATCAGTCATTAAAATAAACAGGGCTGTAAACTAGATCACACACAGAATTAAAAAAAAGCGTTTAATACATTAAAAATTGCAATTATATTACCAATATGATTTCAGTCGTTTTTCCAAATATCTTTTAAACAATATTTTACCAAGCACCTTGATAAGCTTCTTGTAATAGCATCATGGTGCTGGACTTTTTAATTATTGTAAATTTGCATCTAACTTTATAGATTAGGACCATAGCATTTACATTACAGGAGGTGGCCATTTTGTCCATCTTGCCAGTTCTAGTTCTTTAACTGGAGCAGTCTACCGTAATCCCATTCTGCTGATCTTTTCCCAAATTCTTTATATTCTTCCTCTTCAAATAATTATCAAAGTCCCTTTTAAATATTCTTCCTCAGTTTTTCATGCCCTTAATTAGGCAACAGCAAATTTCTAGATCATTCAACTTGTACCTGTTCAAATCACTTATATAAATGGAAAGCAAAAAATAGTCCCAACATAGATCCCACCAATCTGGAACACACCCAATTTACTCCTATTATCTTTCTGTCCCCTATCCATAGCTCTGTCTGTGCAGCTATATTCTCTTTAGTAATATGCCTTAATTTTTGTAACAAGTCTCTTATGTGCCACCTTATCAAAGACCTTATGAAAATCCATATACAACGTTAATTAGACCATAATTTCCCATCTTATCCATTTGTCTTTTTTGAACAATGGAACAGCATTTGCCACCCTCTGACCCTTTAGCACAATTCCAGTTTCCAAACACTTACAGCAAGTTATGGCTGCAGCTTCTGCTGACTGTTTCCCAGCCTCCATTATTCTGAGATACATACCATCTGGGTCTGGTGACTTCTTTTTTCATTCCATTAACTTTTTAAATACTTACCTCCAGTAGAGGTGGTTTCACATCCTCTTCAGGTACTCCTAGAATCTTTACTTCCACCTTGCTCTGTAAAAACTGATGCAGAATACATCTCCACTTACATTTTGAAATTTTGCTAGCAAATGCTACTGTACTCATCATTGATATATATGGACTGTGGTCAAAACTAAAATACCAATTGTATTAAATACTAGTGGTCAAAAAGGAATGGGGCTTTGGCATTTTGCAATATTGGAAAAGTGTGTACTATACTGTATATAGATACGGCAGTTAGAATCATAGAATCAGAGTAGTGCAGCATAGAAGGCCATTCAGTCCATCGAATCTGCGCCGACTTTCGGAAAGCAATCTAGTTACTACCACTCCCCATTCTTTTCCCATGTCCCTGCAATTTTTTTCTCCTTCAAGTATTTATCAAATTCCCTTTTGAAGGCTACTATTGAACCTGTATCCATCACCAGTGCATTCCAAATCCTAGGGCTGAATTTTGCCGGCGCTCAGAGGGCGGGTCCAGTCAAAATAGAAAAGATCGACAGCGGGTAGGGAACCTGCCATCACGCAAGTCTCCCAGGTGTTGGGTCCGTCAGTGCTGGGCAGACAATACAAAGCGGCAGGGGAGGCAATTGACATCATTAAATGTATTAACATCCAATTAAGTGTTATTTTATGCCTACATTTCAATTTTACGTGCGCTCCCACGGGTTACCTGCTGCTCGGGGAACGTCAGCTCAGCATGTCGTGAGTGGATTCAGCATTGAATTATCTCATGACCTGACAGCTGCCAAAGTTGTATAAAAGATCCCATGTTACAGCTGTTCACTTTCAAAGCTCAGAAACTGTTGGTTACTGCATTTGGAAGACATATAGCTTTCTGCAGCTTGCAAGTGTTTGCAGCCAACTCTCTATCCAGTGCCACCTGACTGGAACCACCTCTCTCACCATTGACAGATCGCTTCTGTCATCACAACCTCACCTGCCATCCATTCCATCAGCATCGTTGCCCTTGAAAATATTTCACCTTGGTCCTCAGAATCCCAAGATCAGCCCGAACACCAGCATCACGCAGCAACAACACCAGCCTTCTCGGCAATCAACTGATGCTGCACAGGGCACAGGGCATCAGCACCCGACCACATTGCTGCCCGGGACACCAGGGATGCCTTGACCATGGCCAGATCTACTTACTTGACGCTGTACACCCTGGATGCCACATGATGCACCAGGTTGGCACCACCCCATATCAACACCACAACTACAATGCAAAAGCCATTCCTTTCACACTCGTCACCATTGCCGGGGGGGGGGGGGGGGGGGGGTTACCCTCATGTCGCACCATTCACTACAACGCACTAAGCCACTCCCAAAGGGGCACACAAATCTGCCCAAAAATGCAAAAAGCTGAAAATATAGGTTTCAATATTTAACAGCACATTATCAGAAACGTCACAGGAACATTGGCTAAACCACCCAAGTGCCTACCCTTGCGTGTTAGTTCGTATGCTTGCAGTAGGAGGAGGCAGAGTGTGAGGGGTGGCTCAGGAAATGGGGAAGTGATAATGTAGATAGAAGGAAATAGGTGGAGGTGCAAGGTAAGTTGGTGTAAATAAAGATGTGCAGGAGTAAGGTAGGGAAGGCAGAGTGATGTGGATGTAATGAGTGGCACAGCAGGATGAGTGAGTGTGGCTTGGCAGTAACATTTCGTGATCTACTGAGATCATTGAAAGGCTTACACCACTGCAGTCTGGTCCTCCTGACGACATCCCAGCTTGTGCACTCCTGTGCAATGTGCAACCAGACTGCGTTGTTCTCCTGGGGAGATCTCTCCCGCCCATGGGAAGGGAAGAGGATGTCCCTGCGTGCTGCGACTCGCTCCATAAGCATAAGGAGGGAGTCATGGGAGAACCTGGATGCAGCCGTGCACCTCTGCAGTGCTTGCAGCACGTCAATGCTGTAGAATATGGACATGGCCCCGTTAAGGAAACCGGCTGATGACGCATCAAATGACACCAGACCCGCTTACTTTTAATTGGCCGGGAATGTTACTGCGCGGGCTTAACCTGCCCTATTAAGGTAAAATCACTTGGAGAATGCGGGTTGCAGTAGGCAGCGAGCTGGGACAGTGCTAACGACCCCGGCTGGCGAAATCGCTGCCCTAATCACTCATTGTGTAAAAATGTTATTCATGTTGCGCCTCTGGTTCTTTTGCCAATCACCTTAAATCTGTGCCCTCTGGTTATCGACCCTTCAGCCATTGGAAACAGTTTCTCTTTATTTACTCTATCTAAACCCTTCATGATTTTAAACACCTCTATCAAATCTCCTCAGCCTTCTTTGTTCCAAGGAGAACAACTACAGCTTCTTCAGTCTACCCATGCAACTGTAATCACTCATCCCTAGAACCAACCATTCTAGTAAACCACGTATACACTCTTCAAAGCCTTCCTAAAGTTTGGTGCCCAGAATTGGAGACAATACTCCAGCTGAGGCCGAACTAGTGTTTTATATAGGTTTTGTATTAGTTTGTTCATTCTGCACCAGTAACAGAATTCCCTGAATTTTCCACTAAAATTCAGCTGCGCTCAAATTAAGAAATATGATCTAGTCTGGAAGAACATCAAGTATTACCCATCTCCCTCAACCTTTCCTTGGACTTTATGTCTATCGCACACTCGAGGGGAAGGCGGTTCAGAAATAAAATGAGGTAACCAGTTTAAAATTTGTCTTAGTAAGACGACAGTTTGACTTGGGCAAATTAGGATTCTTTATTCAACCTACAAAGAGAGAGCTACAAGTCCCATTTACAGCAGTGATACATGCAGTGGCAGTTCAATGTAGACACAGAAGATTTAGAGATATTTAACAAAACAGAATGAAAATTTACAATGTAAAGCACCTTTACAGAAATCCAAAATATGTTCACCATGGAAACCCTGCGGCATAGTATCCAAAGTGTCGACTTACAAGCAACAAGTGGAATTTTCCATTCCCCGATTCCAACAGAAACAATGCGCTGAACCCCTCTTGGACTATACCTCTGAACAGACCAATAGTTACTGCAACTTTAGAAATTCACAATATTTCAAAATCTATTTAAATAGATAATAAGACCTTCTCTAGATTACAGCTTGCTTTTTTGGATATCTTGGCTTCAACAGAATATCAGTGTAGTGGAGCATTCCGAATTATAATTTCAAAACTCAAATCAAAAGTACACGAGGAGAGAGAGAGAAATACTTTTTTTTTGGGGGGGGGGGGGGGGGGGGACAGAAAAGGGATGTTTGGCAGTAAATTATTTTTAAGTAGCCTGGCTCCCATTGTATAATCTATTTTTTACACATGGAAACATTGCATCTAACGCACACGGTCAGAGGTCTCATTTTGTTACAGATGCAAAAAAACCTACAAAAAGACGAGGAACACCAGTCAATGTTGGGCGCTTCTGACGTGGAGTCTAAAACGTACAGCCACTTAAAGCTCCTGCACCAAGCAAAAATCAAACTCTGATTGGGCTAAGCCTGTGTCTACTGTGAAATGGATTTAGCGGTAATGGATACATATGTACGAATAGTAGCTCTATAATGCAAGTACTGGGTAAAGTCTGTACAGCACCATGCTCCATAGTAGGTTTTTCATATTACGTACAGTTGTAGCAGTATGTCTTGGGTCATTTGGCTCACAGTGATGTTTACATTGTTTTAAATGTGTTAGCCAGCTACGTGCTTTATAATTTGACACTAGCGCGCTTGGCAAAAAAACAATTTCAAATGATTACTTATAGGAACACAAGGAGCACAGATCATTTGCAGAAGGGGAAAGTTTTGTACAAATTAATATTGCAGTAGGTACAATGCTGAATGGTACAGAAAGCGCTGACAAGTTGGTAGTTTAATTTAAAATTCTAATTTATTTTAATTCTAGTGAACACTAGACTAAAAAGTTAACAAATTTATACATTGAGACTACAGATTAAGAGAAACTTTACTCTTGACACTGGGCTCTGGTTTATTTTTTTGATTCCCTTCCCCCAAAACGTGGGTTGATTTTTAATGATATATATAATTAATGTAGCATACTGGCATCTTTTTATATTTCAATTTCCATAGGATTGTGACCGATATACACAGTCTACACTACACTGCAGACAGAGTTAATTTTAACCACAATTGAGGTAAGTTATCCTAACATCCCTCAAGGTAAATTGCCTTCTTGTAAGTTTGATCAGTGACTATTCACTTTACTCAGGAGAATAATTTGGGTAGAGACCTTGCTAGACAGTACATAATTTGCTCCATTGGAAGCAGATTTGACAAACGAAATTGCTTTTGTACCATACCGTAAGTTGTCATTACAATTTAAGTCAGGCATTGTTTCTACAAGAGACAGTAGTAGATAAGTCTCCCACAGGAGACAGTAGTAGATAAAAGTCTCCCAATGTAACCAGAGACCCACCATCTGCAAGATACTTTACAACACTAGTTACAGTCCCACAGTTTCACTGAAATTAGGGGAAGCTACTGCATAATTATAGATTGCACAAAGGAGGTTATAATTTCTAAGTTATCATTCTCCTTTTGGGTCTATTTCTCTCCACCCCCACAACTTCAAAACTGCCACAGTGCAGATAAGCCTGCCTACTCCTTTAGAAGACAACTCTTAAAAATTGCATTTGTCACTTGTCCCACTTTCACAAGAACATTAATAATGACTAAACACAGGTAAAGGTGCATCCATTAATGTAAAATATTATGCAATTCATAATTAGGCCAGATGATCCCAACAATTAAATTCAGTCTAAATTGTAAACAATATAAATGGGTTCTGAACTGCTGCAGTACATGGCAACTGTTCTGCCCATCATGTTGATATCTATCCAACAATGTTGTCATATGGATCTCTAACAATGTTAGTATGTGAAAATAACACTTTTTTGTATATAGAGAGTTACTTAAAAAAAATTCATTTGGAAATCGACAAGTCAAAACAATTATGGCAGGAATGAAATTTGAACAGCTGCACAAGTTGATGATTTTTTACGCACTATTAGCCATTACTGAAAATCATCTGGCAAATGGCATGCCACTTTTACAGCTAGTATTACATAAAAGTACAGGCAGATGTTGACCATGGCACGAGGGGCTGAAAAACAGTACATTATCTCAAACTATAAATATGCAGTGTAACCCAACAGTAGAGCCCACATTTATCGGGTCAAATGGACTCCACACTTGGTGCGGACTAGAGGCACCCACCAGGACTTGCAAATCTACACGTTTGACATCAATCCTAGCAAACTAGTTCAGTTCATAAAGATGCAAAATTGCATATTTTCCAAGTGTGTAAAAGATGAAATGGGCTGCTCAGTTTCTTGACATCTGCCTTGTTATTTTGCTGATGATCAAGAATCCAGTATAAAATTGCCTGCAGTTTGATGCTGAATAGCACTTTCACAAGGATAAATTGTATGGAAATGGACACTGGCGAATTCACATTACTGCAATACAACATAATCTTCTGAGATTAATACACAGGCAGATTGTGGAGGTAGCGCATTGAGCACTTTATTTTGAATATGGTCAATGCTACAACTGATTGGTTGATACCGTCCTAGGATACCAAAAAAGTTTCTATTCCCCATCTTAAGCAAAAAAAAAATCAAACTGTAAAGCATGTTGTGCAAAATACCTGTTGTTCTTAGTAACTTAATCACACAAATTTCACTCATTGGGGAACAATCCAAGTTGTGTACGTACATAAACTTACTATTTTACATTAAAAAAAAACACACAACTAACCATATACTGTACTACGTTATCAGAACATACTCAAATGGGGAAATTCAGTTCTAGTAAAGAGCATGGTCAAGACTGAATAGCAATATCATGGAGCTAGGGACGAACACAAGTTCAGTTCTTGCTCTACTTAGTTTATCATCTGAGCCAAATCGAAGCTTGTATGGTTTCAGAGGGGGAAGAGAAGAACTAGTCGAAGGGGACAGATATCCCTGGTGACCTCTACTGTCCAATGGCTACAGTTTGTATTATTAGCACTCTGGGAGCACTGTCCTCTCATCAAGAGGTAGTTATATACCAAGGTGCCTGATCATTTACAAAGAAAGAAAATTATATAAAAAGGATAATCGTTCAGATGGTTAAAATGCTGAAAGGCATATATAATGTAGATACAAGCAGATTAATTTAATTTAAATTGTAATAAGTGAACTGAAGCAAACAAGCACAAACTGGCAGGGTTCAAATTTGACTAGAAATGAGAAGTATTTTTTTCCTCTACAAAGCAGTAGCTATGAAGTATGAACACCAATCACTGGTAATTCCTTTTAAAAAAGAGCTGTATGAATAGCTGGTTAATGAGAGAGACAGTTAAAAAACAGATGTAGATGATTAAATCCTCTATGCAACACTATGGCTTCAGTCACATCATCTGTGGAATGCAACCAGGTCAGAGCGAAGTAATCATAGAATGGTTACAGCACAGAAGGCGGCCATTCGGCCCGTCGAGCCCATACTGACTCTCTATAGTAAAATCTATATGTTATAACTTGAGTAATCAAAATGAAATAGATGCGATACCGATCGACTTTTACTATTGCCAGACACTGACTCAGGGTAAAACTGGCGTGACAACAAAACTTGCGCATACTTGGGTATTACAATTAATAGGTGGTTCAAAATATTTCCTATCCGCCCGAGTTTAATTGCTACGGTTACTCAATGAACTTCCTGTGCTTTAAATAATGAAAAATGGTTTCATCTGTTTTAACAGAAACAGTACATTTTTAACCCCAAGAGTAACTAATCAAATTTACTTGCATTTTCTTACTCTTCAAGGATTGTTTATTTCACCATCCGCAAAACTTGACGGTATGGTTGTCTTGTAATATAATGCATGCCTCTAACTGTTGTAACCTACAGTACCTTGATTCACAAAGTGAAATTGCATTATTCCAGCCCTCATTTAGATCAAGAACCATCCTACAGCTAACTTCCATGGAATAAATCGTCAAACACAAGCTTGTGGAAACAAGCTTCTACATTTTGTATCCAGCCAGACTGCAGCTCCATATGGCTGCACTATGAACAATGGATATTTTGCTTAAGATCATTCATGCCAAATAAAGCTGATCAAGTAAAATATTTAAGTCATGTCTGGTCATGTTTCCCATCAAAGCAATACTAGCACTATAGGCCATTTAGTTACTTTATATAAAAACCCATTATTTAATCCATGGGGAAGAGAATATACATTGCAAATTTGCAGTGTAAAAATAACATTTTATATGTACTGACAGTATGATTGATTCTGTATAGTCCATGAATTTCTAGTCATTTTGTAAAGTGGCTATAATGTGATGCTTAGAATCATATTTCTAGTATAAAATGTGCAATAAAGCAGATTTGGTGGAACATCTATTAGTCAGTCATACATTTTTTTTTATATATTCATTCCTGGGATGTGTGCGTCACTGGCAAGGCCAGCATTTATTGCCCATCCCTAATTGCCCTCGAGAAGGTGGTGGTGAGCCGCCGCCTTGAACCGCTGCAGTCCGTGTGGTGAAGCTACTCCCAGTGCTGTTAGGGAGGGAGTTCCAGGATTTTGGCACAGCAACGATGAAGGAACGGTGATATATTTCCAAGTCAGGATGATGTGTAACTTGGAGGGGAACACCATTGTTCAAGAAAGGGTGTAAGGACAATCCTAGTAACTACAGGCCGGTCAGTTTAACATCAGTGGTGGGTAAAGTTTTAGAAACAATAATCAAGGGAAAAATTAACCGGCACTTGGAGAGGTTTAAGCTAATTGAGAGCCAACACGGATTTGTAAAAGGCAGATCATGTTTGACTAATCTAATTGAATTTTTTGATGAAGTAACAGGGAGGATTGATGAAGGGAATGCAATGGATGTTGACTACATGGATTTTCAGAAGGCATTTGACAAAGTACCATATAGAAGGCTGGTTAACAAAATTGAGGCTCATGGAATAGGTGGGACAGTTGCATCTTGGATAAGGAATTGGCTTAAGGACAGAAAACAGCAAGTTGTGGTAAATGGCTGTTTTTCAGGCTGGAGGATGGTAGACAGTGGCGTTCCCCAAGGGTCAGTGCTGGGGCCACTGCTTTATATATAAATGACCTGGATATTGGAATACAGAGTAGAATTTCTAAATTTGCCGATGACACCAAACTTAGGGGTGTGGCAAACAGTGAGAATGATACCAATCAACTGCAACAGGACATAGAAAGGCTAGCAGAATGGGAAGATGGAATTTAATAGAGAAGTGTGAGGCAATGCATTTTAGCAGAGGGCAATATACACTTAATGGCATAGTTTAAAGAGTGTGCAGGGACAGAGGGACCTGGGAGTTAATGTGCATAGGTCCCTGAAGGTGGCAGGACATATTGAGAGTGGTTAGCAAAGCATATGGGATCTTGGGTTTCATAAATAGAGGTATTGAGTACAAAAGTAGAGAAGTTATGCTGAATCTTTATAAAGCGCTGGTTAGGCCACAACTGGAGTATTGCGTCCAGTTCTGGTCACCACACTTTAGGATGTGAAGGCCAATGAGAGGGTGCAGAGGAGATTTACCAGAATGGTTCCGGGGATGGGGGATCTTAGCTACAAGGACAGGTTGGAGAAGCTGAATTTGTTTTCATTAGAGCAAAGGAGGTTGAGGGGTGATTTGATAGAGGTGTACAAGATTATGACAGGTTTAGATAGGCTAGACGGGGAAAGGCTGTTCCCACTAGTTGATGGCACATGGACTAAGGGACACAGATTTGAAATTTTGGGCAAGAGATACGGGGGGGAACGTGAGGAAAAACTTTTTTACGCAGCGAGTGGGGAGGACCTGGAACTTGCTGCCAATGAAGTGGTGGAAGCGGAGACACTCAATGTTTTCAAAGGGAGACTGGATAGGAACTGGAGGGAAATAATGCAGGGCTACAGGGATAGAGCGGGAAATGAGACTGACTGGATTGCTCTAGAGAGCCGGCACGGATTCGATGGGCCGAATGGCCTCCTTCTGTGCCGTTATGACTATGACTTTTCTATTAATCGACAGTATAGATGTGTATCATGGAGCTTCAGGGGCCAAATCAAAAGTTTAAATCCATTAATTTACATCAAGTATTTCCAGCATTTTCTGTTAATTTACATCTCAAGTTGCTGATACCAAAAGACTTGGTGCCCTGTGATATACCTATCAATTCCTCCAATAAAAGGCGAAGAGTTACGAAGGTGACTAAAGGTTTTTATTGACTAAATAACAGAGCCCACTCTCGTGGGTGATCCGATCCAAGCAGGAGGAATACCAGCCAGTCGCTCACCTTTATACCTGGCCTGGTGGGTGGAGCCAAGGCGGAGTCGGCAGTGGTCATCCCAGGTATAGCAGTGTGGCAAGAGGCGACCTCGTACCGTGATACAATAGTGGTCAGTGATACAGTTATAACGAACAGTGGTGAACAGTGCTAACTACTAACAGTGATACGATAGTGAACGTGGTTTACCACATTCACCCCTTGTTTAGAATTAAGTCCGGCGGGGTGAAGTGTACTACCAATTCTGGTAGGTCAGTCTGTCCGGAGGCTTCGTAAGCCTCTCCGATCGCCGCAGCGGTGGTGTTGCCTTATCCGGTGCTGGTGCCTTATCCGGTGTTGATGCTGGTGTTTGCGTGGTCGGCGAGGGCTCGTGGGGTTCCGGCATGCCGTCTACCTGGACTGAGGTTGGGGGGGGTGGTGGCGGTGTTTCCGGATCGGCTGAGGGTGCGAGGTCTCGTAGGGAGACAGTGTCCTCCCGCCCGTCTGGGTACGCCACGTAGGCGTACTGGGGGTTGGCGTGCAGGAGGTTCACCCTCTCGACCAGGGGGTCCGTTTTATGGGTCCTCACGTGTTTCCGCAGCCAGACCGGCCCCGGGGCGGTCAGCCAGGTTGGTAGAGTGGTTCCCGTAGTCGACTTCCTGGGGAAAACGAACATTCGTTCATGGGGGGTGGTGTTAGTGGCCGTGCAAAGTAATGACCGGATGGAGTGCAGCGCTGTCGGGAGGACTTCTTGCCAGCGGGAGGTTGGGAGGCCCTTAGACTTTAAGGCTAAGAGGACGGCCTTCCATACCGTCGCGTTCTCTCTTTCCACCTGACCGTTACCTCTGGGGTTGTAGCTGGTGGTCCTGCTTGCTGCAATACCTCTCTCTAGGAGGAATTGCCGGAGTTCCTCGCTCATGAAGGAGGAGCCCCGGTCGCTGTGTATATAGTTCGGGAACCCGAACAAGGCGAAGAGGGCATTCAGGCACTTAATGACCGTGCTACTGGTCATGTCGGGGCAGGGGAAGGCAAAGGGGAAACGGGAGTACTCATCAACGATGTTGAGGAAGTACACATTACGGTCAGAGGACGGGAGGGGCCCCTTAAAGTCGATGCTCAGGCGCTCGAAGGGGCGGGTGGCCTTGATCAGGCTTGCTCGGTCCGGCCTATAGAAGTGCGGTTTGCACTCCGCACAGGTCTGGCAGTTCCTGGTCATGGTCCTGACCTCCTCGATGGAGTAGGTCAGGTTGCGGGCCTTAATGAAATGGTAGAGTCTGGTGACTCCAGGGTGGCAGAGCTGGTCGTGGAGGGTCTGAAGCCTATCGATATGCGCGCTGGCGCATGTCATTCGTGAAAGGGCATCAGGGGATTCGTTCAGCTTGCCTGGCCGGTACAAGATCTCATAATCGTAGGTGGAGAGCTCGATTCTCCATCTCAAAATCTTGTCATTCTTGATTTTGCCCTTCAGCTTGTTATTAAACATGAAAGCCACCGAACGCTGGTCGGTGAGGAGGGTAAATCGTTTGCCTGCCAGGTAGTGCCTCCAGCGCCGTACTGCCTCCACGATCGCCTGGGCCCCTTTCTCGACCGACGAATGTCGGATCTCGGGGCCCTGTAGGGTCCTTGAGAAGAAGGCCACTGGCCTCCCCTCCTGGTTTAGGGTGGCGGCTAAGGCGAAGTCGGATGCGTCGCTCTCCACCTGAAAGGGGATGGACTCGTCCACTGCGTGCATCGTGGCCTTGGCTATGTCTCCCTTAATGAGGGAGAAGGCCGCGCACGCCTCCTCCGTGAGGGGGAAGGAAGTGGCTTTCAGGAGGGGTCTGGCTTTGTCCGCGTAATTGGGTACCCATTGGGCATAGTAGGCGAAAAGCCCCAGGGTTCTCCTAAGTGCTTTAGGGCAGTGGGGGAGGGGTAGCTCCATGAGGGGGCGCATTCTTTCTGGGTCGGGGCCGATGATTCCGTTCTCCACTACGCAGCCGAGGATGGCAAGGCGCGTGGTGTTAAACACGCATTTCTCCTTATTGTAGGTGAGGTTCAGCCGTTGGGCCGTACGGAGGAATTTCTCCAGATTCGCGTCATGTTCCTGCCGGTCGCGGCCGCAGATAGTGACGTTATCTAGGTAGGGGAATGTAGCCTGCAGTTCGTTCTGGTCAACCATCTGGTCCATCTCCCTTTGGAAGACCGAGACCCCATTAGTGACACCGAAGGGGACCCTAAGGAAGTGGTATAGGCGCCCATTCGCCTCGAAGGCGGTATACTGGCGGTCCTCAGGGTGGATAGGGAGTTGGTGGTAGGCCGACTTCAGGTCGATGGTCGAGAATACTTTATACTGTGCAATCTGATTGACCATGTCAGATATGCGGGGGAGGGGGTATGCGTCCAGCTGGGTATATCTGTTTATGGTCTGGCTGTAGTCGATGACCAGGCGGTTTTTATCGCCGGTCTTTACGACTACGACCTGGGCACGCCAGGGGCTGCTGCTCCCCTCGATAATGCCCTCTTTCAGGAGGCGCCGCACCTCAGAGCTAATGAAGGCTCTGTCCCCGGCGCTATACCGCCTGCTCTTGGTAGCGACGGGTTTGCAGTCAGGGGTAAGGTTAGCAAACAGAGAGGGTGGCGGGACCTTGAGGGTGGAGAGGCTGCAGGTGTTACGCGGTGGGCGGTTTAACGTTTGCTGGTTGTTGACTGTGAGTGGGGGGAGGGGTCCACCGTATGCTAGGGTTACGCTTTGGAGGTGGGATTGGAAGTCCAGCCCTAGTAGGACGGCAGCGCAGAGATGGGGGAGGACGAGGAGTTTAAAGTTTTTATACTCCGTGCCCTTAACCGACAGGGTCACGACACAGTAGCCGCTGATGTCCGTGGCGTGGGACCTCGATGCCATCGAGATTCGGCTGCGCGTTGGTAGGACAGAGAGGGAGTAGTGGCTCACCGTGTCTGGGTGGATGAAGCTCTCCGTGCTTCCGCTGTCGAACAGGCAGGTTGTGGCGTGGCCGTTCACTTTGATGTCCATCATTGACTTGGACAGATGGTGCGGGCGGGCTTGGTCCAGGGTGACGGAAGCTAGTGTGTAGCTGAGCGAGTCGTTGTCATCTGCGGGCGAGGCGGTCGGGCGTGGTGAGTAAAATGGCGTCTCCCACGAGGTAGGGCCCCATGAGGCACTATTGGGGTCGGTTGCCTTAATCAAAGATGGCCGCCCCCATGAATCATGTGTGGGGATGCTGGCCTCAGTTGCCCTAAACAAAGATGGCCGCCCCCATGACTCATGTGTGGGGATGCTGGCCTCAGTTGCCCTAAACGAAGATGGCCGCCCCCATAGTTCGCATGCGGCACTGCTGGCCTCTGAGGATCCGCTCCTGCAGGCCTTGGAGAAGTGGCCTTTCTTCAGGCAGGTTTTACATATGGAGTTCTTGGCTGGGCAGCGCGACCTCGGGTGCTTCTCCTGGCCACAAAAAAAACAGCCGGCGGCCCGATCGCGGATGCCCGATGTCGGGGCCGGTGCCGGGGGTGGCGGGGCCGGTCGGGTCCGGGACGCCGACGCAGAGGTAGGTCCCGGGGGCGGCGCTGGGAAGGGTGCTGTGGTAGGGGTCGGGCCCGAGTCCCAGGGTCGCGAGCAGTACCTGGTGAATGCTTCCTGATCTTGGTGGGCCACTTCCAGGGAGATAGCGAGGGCTTCAGCTTTTTCCATGCTGAGGTCTTTAGCTTCCAGCAGTCTTTGCCGTGAGTACTCGGACCGTAGGCCTTTCAGGAATGCGTCGCGGATATTATCTTCAGTATTTTCGGCTGCCGACACCGATTTAAAGTCACAGTTCCTGGCGAGTGCATATAGCGCCTGTGAGAATTCGGCTACTGATTCTCCTGGCTGTTGCGGCCGTGATCTTAGGAGGTGCCTAGCGTACATGTAGTTTACCGGGGTCCGGTACTTCTGTTTCAGCAGGTTGATGGCGGTCTCGTAGGTAGTCATGTCCTCGATGAGAGTGTATACTCTCGGGCTCAGTTGTGCCTGCAGGACACTTAGTTTGGATGCCTGAGGGACGCTGGATTCTCTCAGGTATGATTCGAAGCAGACCAGCCAGTGTTTAAAGTCTGCGGCTGAGTTTGCTGCTCGTGGGTTCAGGTCCAGGTACGGCGGTCTGAGGGCTCGCAGCCAAGCTGGCTGGTGTGGCTGTGCTCCTGGGAGCTGCGCTGGTGGCTCCTCCGCCGGTTGTGACTCGTTGTCGGACATCATTAAATTTAGTCAATAAAATTGATATACCTATCAATTCCTCCAATAAAAGGCGAAGAGTTACGAAGGTGACTAAAGGTTTTTATTGACTAAATAACAGAGCCCACTCTCGTGGGTGATCCGATCCAAGCAGGAGGAATACCAGCCAGTCGCTCACCTTTATACCTGGCCTGGTGGGTGGAGCCAAGGCGGAGTCGGCAGTGGTCATCCCAGGTATAGCAGTGTGGCAAGAGGCGACCTCGTACCGTGATACAATAGTGGTCAGTGATACAGTTATAACGAACAGTGGTGAACAGTGCTAACTACTAACAGTGATACGATAGTGAACGTGGTTTACCACACCCTGATGTAGAATTTCTCCATCAATGAGGCAGCAGCATAATATAACCTTTTCCAAATTTCCAACTCATAAAACTCAGAAGGGGAAGCCGGCAACTGAGACACACAAGCACAAGTAGAATTCAGTTGCCTCAGGTTTGGAGTGCCGGATCACCAGAACTTGGCAGTCGCAGTTTGGACATCTATACTTTAGAGTAGTAACTTAATAATTGTATGCAGTATGAAGATTCCTGGCATTAAACAAAACAGATTTAATAAATCCAAAATCTGTCCGGTTTAATGCCACATTATTAAGGCTAGTGTCTAGTGTGGGTTTGTTATAGCAGGTATGCCAGGCCAGCTCTTTTGATGGCGCTGATCGACAACTCTGTCCCGGCAGAGAAAAATATTTACCAGCTTTTGGCCGAGTAGTTCTTCCTTTTCTACTGTACTGCAGCTTGTGAACAAGGTGAGTATGTGAAGGCGTGTAGACTGGAATCAACCTCACATACAAGTTGTGCGTTACGGACAGTGGTCCACGTTCAAATGTCATTGGGAGTTATTACCTTAAATATATCTGCACCTTATGGAGAAGATGGGGATCGAACGCAGGGCCACATACGTACAAAGCATGCGCTCTACCACTGAGCTACACCCAGATATAAAGTCGCACTTCTGTTTGTAGGCAGCGAGAGCTTACTTATGCTTTGCACTGAGCACACCAGTATCTGGTGCAAGCCTAAAAGATTTCAACTGTGACAGATGTACTGTCAAATTGTAATAGAAGTAGCCTGGGGCTCCCTTTTCCACTCACTTAAGAGGTCGAGTCAAGAGTGCATTGATTGCTACACTTTTAGAATATTTGACTATCAGCATTTTCATTATAAGCCACTCTTCGCCAAATGGATCAAAAAAGTTATTTTTAAAAGCAGTTGAGCCTCTGATCGGCCCCTCCATTGTTCCACCACAACTCAATGTCATATCATAGAGTCATACAGCACAAAGAGGGGCCCTTTGGCCCGTTGTGTCCGCGCCGGCCATCAAGCCCTGTCTATTCCAATACGATAGCAAAATACTGCGGATGCTGGAAATCCGAAATAACAGAAGACGCTGGAAAAACTCAAGACGACCAGGCAACATCCGTGGAGAGAGAAATAGAGTCAACGTTTCAGATCGAGACCCTTCTTCAGAACGGAGAAAAAAAGGCAGGAAATGAAACAGATTAAAAGGCCAGTTTGGGGGCTAGGAAATGGGGGAGGGCATGAAAAAACAAAGGGGAAGTGAAGAGACATTAAGAGGTATTCAAGACAAGACGAGATGGTAATATCACAGGTAAAGAGACAAAAGACGGCTCTAGATGAAGTGTGAAATGCGCTGGCAGAATGAGAGACAGCTGCCATGTGGGAGAGAAAAAGAGGAAAAGGCACAAACCAAAGGTGTGGATAAAAAATATATAGAAATATGATAGGGGCCGAGGTTATGATCTGAAATTGTTGAACTCAATAGAGTCCGGAAGGCTGTAAAGTGCCTAATCGGAAGATGAGGTGCTGTTCCTCGAGCTTACGTGGAACAATGCAAGAGGCCGCGGATGGCGAGGTCAGAGTGGGAATGGAGCGGTGAATTGAAATGACAGGCGACCGGAAGCTCGGGGTAACACTTACGGACTGAACGGAGGTGTTCCGCAAAGCGGTCATCCAGTCTGCGTTTGGTCTCCCCAATGTAGAGGAGACCACATCATGAGCAGCGAATACAGTGTACTAGATTGCAAGAAGTACAAGTAAATCGCTGTTTCACCTGGAAGGGGTGTTTGGGGCCCTGGACAGTGGGAAGGGGAAGGTATAAGGGCAAGTGTTGCATCTCCTGCACTTGCACGGGAAGGTGCCGGGCGAAGGGGAAGGGGTGCTGGAGGAGTGGACGAGGGTGTCTCGGAGGTAGCGGTCCCTACGGAACGCTGAAAGGGGGGGGGGGGGGGGGGGGGGAAGGGGAAGATGTGTGTGGTGGTGGGATCATGCTGGAGGTGGCGGAGGATGATCCGTTGAATGTGGAGGCTGGTGGGGTGAAAGGTGAGGACAAGGGAAACCCTATCGTGGTTCCGGGAGGGAGGGGCAGGGGTGAGGGCAGAAGTGCGGGAGATAGAACGGACACGGTCGAGAGCCGTGTCAACCACGGTGTATATTCTAATCCCATTTTCCAGCACTTGGTCCGTAGCCTTGTATGCTATGGCATTTGAAGTGCTCATCTAAATGCTTCTTGAATGTTGAGGATTCCTGCCTCTACCACCCTTTCAGGCAGTGAGTTCCAGATTCCAACCACCCTCTGGGTGAAAAAGTTTTTTCTCAAATCTCCTCTAAACCTCCTGCCCCTTACCTTGAAATTATGCCCCCTGGTTATTGACCCCTCTACTGAGGGGAAAAGTTCCTTTCTATCTACCCTATCTATGCCCCTCGTAATTTTGTACACCTCAATCAGGTCCCCCCTCAGCCTTCTCTGCTCTAAGGAAAACCCCAGCCTGTCCAGTCTCTCTTCATAGCTGAAGCGCTCCAACCCAGGTAACATCCTGGTGAATCTCCTCTGCACCCTCTCCAATGCAATCACATCCTTCCTATAGTGTGGCGACCAGAACGGGGCACAGTATTCCAGCTGTGGCCTAACTAGCATTATGTGCAGCTCCATCATAACCTCCCTGCTCTTATATTCTATGCCTCAGCTAATGAAGGAAAGTATCCCATATGCCTTTTTAACCACCTTATCTACCTGTCCTGCTGCCTTCAGGGATCTATGTACATGCACACCAAGATCCCTCTGATCCTCTGTCCTTCCTAGGGTCCTACCATTCATTGTGTATTCCCTTGCCTTGTTAGTCCTCCCAAAATGCATCACCTCACACTTAAATTCCATTTGCCACTGTTCTGCCCATCTAACCAACCCGTCTATATCGTCCTGTAGCCTGAGGCTTCCCTCCTCACTATTTACCACCCCAATTTTCGTGTCATCTGCGAACTTACTGACCATACCTCCTACATTCATATCTAAATCATTAATGTACACTACAAACAGCAAAGGACCCAGCACCGATCCCTGCGGTACACCACTGGACACAGGCTTCCAGTCACAAAAACAACCTTCGACCATCACCCTCTGCCTCCTGCCACTAAGCCAATTTTGGATCCAATGTGCCAAATTGCCCTGGATCCCATGGGCTCTTACCTTCTTGACCAGTCTCCCATGCGGGACTTTGTCAAAAGCCTTACTGAAGTCCATGTAGACCACATCAACTGCACTACCCTCATTCACACACCTAGTCACCCCCTCGAAAAATTCAATCAAATTGGTCAGACATGATCTCCCCCTGACAAAGCCATGCTGACTATCCTTGATTAATCCTTGCCTCTCCAAGTGGAGGCTAATTCTGTCCCTCAGAATTTTTTCCAATAATTTCCCTACCACTGATGTTAGGCTCACTGGCCTGTAATTCCCTGGTTTATCCCTACTACACTTCTTGAATAATGGTACAGTAAACTCTCGATTTACCGGCACCTAAATAACTGGAAATCTCTTAGCTGAACCTATTCCTGAATTTTGCCAGTTAAGTTTTACTTGATATTAGTGGCCGTTCCTGGATCTGTGGCCGTGTAACATGAGTTCCTGCACCTGTTGCTATGCAACAGGGACGCCTGGATCTGTGGCCAGGGTTCCTGCACCTGTTGCTATGCAACAGGGACTCCAGGATCTGTGGCCGTGTACTGGGCTCTTGTACCTTTTACTACACCTCTCTGTAATCCAGACTTTTCGATAAACCGGCACCACGCCGGTCCCATCGGTGCCGGATAAAAAAAAGTTTCCTGTACTATGTTAGCTGTTCTCCAGTCCTCTGGCACCTCCCCTGTGGCCAGAGAGGTTCTGAAAATGTGTGTCAGAGCCCCTGCAATCTCCTCCCTTGCCTCACACAGCAGCCTAGGGTACAGCTTGTCTGGGCCTGGGGATTTATCCACTTTTAAGCCCGCTAAAACCTCTAGTACCTCCTCCCTCTCGATACTAATTTGTTCAAGTAGATCACAACTCCCTGCCTGATTTCTATGCCTACATCGTCCTTCTCCATAGTGAACACAGATGCAAAATATTCATTTAAAACCCCACCTACATCTTCTGGCTCTACACACAGATTGCCACTTTGGTCCCTAATGGGCCCTACTCTTTCCCTGGTTATCCTCTTGTCCTTAATATACATAAAACACCTTGGGATTTTCCTTTATTTTGCCCGCCAGTGTTATTTCATGCCCCCTCTTCACTCTCCTAAATTTATTTTTTTAAGTACCCCCCTGCACTTTCTATACTCATCTAGGGCTTCCACTGTTTTTAGTCCTTTGTATCTGCCAAAAGCCTCCCTTTTTTTCTTAATCCATTCTCGTATATCCCTGGACATCCAGGGTTGCCTGGGCTTGTTGGTCCCACCCTTGACCTTTACAGGAACATGTTGCCATTGTACTCTCTATTTCCTTTCTGAAAGACTCCCACTGCTCTGATGCGGATCTTCCTACAAGTAGCAGATTCTAGTCTACTTTGGCCAGATCCTGCCTTATCATATTAAAATCAGCCTTCCCCTAATTTAGAACCTTTATTTCCGGTCCATCTTTGTCCTTTCCCATGACTACCTTAAATCTCACCAAATTATGATCACCGTCACCAAAATGCTCTCCTACTAACACTTCTACCACTTGCCCCGCTACATTC
This sequence comes from Somniosus microcephalus, assembly GCF_052327205.1. Taxonomy (NCBI): domain Eukaryota; kingdom Metazoa; phylum Chordata; class Chondrichthyes; order Squaliformes; family Somniosidae; genus Somniosus; species Somniosus microcephalus. The sequence continues at coordinate 57,811,502 of NC_140987.1, read as the reverse complement.
CCTAGAATTAGGTCCAGTACCGCCCCCTCTCTTGTAGGACTTTCTACATGCTGGCTCAAAAAGCTCTCCTGGATGCACTAAGAATGCCACACCCTCTAAGCCTTTCACACTGATTATCCCAGTTAATATTGGGGAAGTTGAAATCCCCTACTATTATTACCCTATTATTTCTACACTTCTGAGATTTGCCTACATATCTGTTCCTCTAACTCCCCCTGACTGTTTGGGGGACTATAGTACACTCCCAAAGTGCTTGCCCCCTTTTTGTTTTTAAATTCTACCCATATGGCCTCATTAGAGGAACCTGCTAAGATATCATCCCTCCTTACAGCAGTAATTGACTCCTTGATTAATATTGCGACACCCCCTCCTCTGTCTCGCCTGAAGATTCTATACCCTGGAATATTGAGCTGCCAGTCCTGCCCCTCCCGCAACCATGTCTCTGTGATAGCAACAATATCATACTCCCATGTGTTCATCAACAACTTCAATTCATCTGCCTTACTTGCAAGACTCCTTGCATTAAAATAAATGCCATCCAGCCTTGCCATACTCTCTTGTGCCGTTACATATTTGCTCTGCCTTCCAGTCAGACTTGTTTTTTCCTCTATATTTGGCTGTGCATCACCCCCTACTATAGCTCCACTCCGTATCCCATCCCACTGCCAAGTTAGTTTAACCCCCCCCCCCCCCCCCCCCCAACAGCACGAGCAAACCTCCCCGCAAGGATGTTGGTCCCATTCCGGTTCAGGTGCAACCCGTCCGACTTGTACAAGTCCCACTTTCCCCAGAAGCAGGCCCAGTGATCCAGGAAACTAAAGCCCTCCCTCCTGCACCAACCCTTTAGCCACGCATTCATCTGCTCTATCCTCCTATTCCTATACTCACTAGCACGTGGCACCGGGAGTAATCCAGAGATTACAATCTTTGAGGTCCTGCTTTTTATACTGCTACCTAGCTCCCTAAATTCTTGTTGCAGGACCTCATCCCTCTTTCTACCCATGTCACTGGTACCAATGTGAACTACAACCTCTGACTGTTCGCCCTCCCCCTTCAGAATGCCCTGCAGCCGTTCAGTGGCATCCTTGACCCTGGCACCAGGGAGGCAACATACCATCCTGGAGTCACGTCTGCGGCCACAGAAACATCTATCTGTTCCCCTTACAATAGAATCCCCTATCACTATTGCTCTCCCACTCTTTTTCTTCCCCTCCTGTGCAGCTGAGCCACTCGTAGTGCCACGGACTTGGCTCTTGCTGCATTCCCGAGAAGCCATCTCCCCCATCAGTAACCAAAATGGAAAATGCGTCGGAAAGGGAGATGGACTACCGCCCTAGTTCTTTCCGAGCAATCCTGATGCTTCCGTCCTAGCACCCATTCCCTGTCTGCCTGTGCACTCTTTTCCTGCGGTGTGACCACCTTGTTAAACTTGCTATCCACGAAGATCTCAGCTTTGCGGATGCTCCACAGTGACTCCAGCTCCGAAACGCGGATTTCGAGTAGCTGCAGCCACTTCCTGCACGTGTTCGCCCTGGACACCTGAAGTGTCCCTGACTTCCAACATGGCACAAGAGGAGCACTCCATGCTGCAGAGCTGCCCTGCCATATCCTACCCTTAATTTACTCCCTTTAAATTAAAGAATATTAAATACACTAGGGACTTTACTTTCCTTTAAACACTACTTACTCTAAACTAGAGACCTTACTTTTACTTTCATGACTGGAATGTAGAAATACTCACCGCTGGTTCTCTGTCCCCTCTTGTGCAGTTTTTTAGCTCTTGCTCTCCTGGAAGCTGACAAAGATGGAAAAAGAAAGGAACACCTCCCTCCCCTCACTCACCAAACTCGCAGCTTAACACTCTGTTCTGATCTGCACTCCGTGACAAACTGCACTCTAGCCTCCCTTATTTATACTGCTAAGATTTAAATAAGTGAGCTCTCTGGCAGTTACAGAACCAGATTAGATCACTTAATTAATTAATTACTCTCACCTGCTCTCCAGCACAGAGCTTGCTTAGCCCTGCCCAAGCCTGGAAGAAACTTAAAACTTGAAAAACAGTAAATTTAAATGCTAATTGCAAGCACACAAGACTAGAATTTATAAAAATAAAGAGATTAACCTTTAAGATTTGGAGTTTGCACATTCTCCCCGTGTTTGCGTGGGTTTCCTCCGGGTGCTCCGGTTTCCTCCCACAGTCCAAAGATGTGCGGGTTAGGTTGATTGGCTATGATAAATTGACCCTTAGTGTTAGGGGGATTAAATACATGGGGTTACGGGGATAGAGTGGGATATGTGTTGGTGTAGGGGTTACGGGGATCGGGTGGGATATGTGTCGGTGCAGGCTCGATGGGCCGAATGGCCTCTATCTGCACTGTGGGGTTTCTGTGATTGTGATTTACTCCCTCACTCACCAAACTCGCAGCTTAACACTGTTCCAATCTGCACTCCATGACAAACTGCACTCCGATTCATAATTAATCTGTTGCAAAAGCATTCACAATAGAAATATTTCCGAGCAATCCTGATGCTTCCGAATGGGTGTTGTATTGTAATTAATGTACTAGTCCTTCCATTCCCTTCCCATTTTAAAAGCATAGAACAGCACATCCAAAAAGGTAGTTTTACACAATTGTTAGTTGAAAGAATTCACTTAGCCACAGTAAAGCAACAAATAATTTACATCTGCAATAACTGATAAATTACAATGAAAACTAACTAAGCAGCAAGTACTAGGAACTGACAACTAAATTGAACATAGAAAATTACTGTATATTACTCATAAGACCATCTCCACAAATTCCAAATTTTGAACAAAAAATGAACGAAATAAAGAACTTGCAGTCACAGAGCTCCATTCACATCGCACTTCACAGCCAATTAATTGCTTCTGAAGTTCGGTCACTGTTATTAGTAGGCAAATGTGGCAGCCAATTTGCAGACAGGAAGATACCACAAACAGCAAGAAGATAAATGACCAGCTAAATCCGTTTGGTGGTGTTGGTTGGACACATGTTGGCCAGGACATCACGAGAACATCTCTGCTCTTTTGAAGTGCGCTATGTTTTACGTTCACCCGAATAGGTAGTTTAACATCTCATATGAAAGGTGGTACCGCTAACAATGCAGCATTCTTTTGGTACGGCACTGAAACATCAATGATAAATTATGTTCCCAAGTCCTGGAACTTATCTCTTCCCATCTCAACTATTTTTTCTCCTTGTCTAGTCTCTTCCTACCTATGTCCGCGACTCTTCCGACACCCTCCGCCACTTTAACAGCTTCCAGTTTCCTGGCCCCAACCGCCTCCTTTTCACTATGGATGTACAATCACTCCATCCCCCACCAAGATGGCCTGAGGGTGCTCCGCTTCTTCCTTGAAGAGGCCCAACCAGTCCCCATCCACCACCACCCTCCTCCGCCTGGCTGAACTTGTTCTCACATTGAACAACTTCTCCTTTGACTCCACTCACTTCCTTCAAATCAAAGGTGTTGCTATGGGAACCCGCATGGGTCCTAGCTATGCCTGCCTTTTCGTGGGATATGTGGAACACTCTTTGTTCCAGTCCTACTCAGGTCCCCTCCCTCACCGCTTTTTTCGGTATATTGATGACTGTATCGGTGCCGTTTCTTGCTCTCGCCCGGAACTAGATAATTTCATGCACTTCGCTTCCAATTTCCACCCTTCCCTCACCTTCACATGGTCCATCTCCGACTCTTCCCTTCCTCGACTTCTCCATCTCCGGGGATAGGTTATTGACATTCGCTACAAGCCCACTGACTCCCACAGCTACCTGGGCTACACTTCCTCCCACTCCGCTTCCTGTAAGGACTCTATTCCATTCTCCCAGTTTCTCCATCGCCGCCGCATCTGCTCCGACGATGCCACCTTCCATACAGTGCTGCCGACATGTCTTCCTTTTTCCTCAACCGAGGATTCCCCTCTACTGTGGTTGATGCGGCCCTTGACAGTGTCCGTTCTATCTCCTGCACTTCTGCCCTCACCCCTGCCCCTCCCTCCTAGAACCACGATAGAGTTCCCCTTGTCCTCACCTTTCACCCCACCAGCCTCCACATTCAACGGATCATCCTCCGCCACCTCCAGCATGATCCCACCACCACACACATCTTCCCTTCACCGCCCCTTTCAGCATTCCGAAGGAACCGCTCCCTCCGTGACACCCTGGTCCACTCCTCTATCACCCCCAACACCCCTTCCCCTTCGCCCGGCACCTTCCCGTGCAAGCGCAGGAGATGAAACATGCCCTTATACCTCCCCGCTTCCCATTGTCCAGGACCCCAAACACCCCTTCCAGGTGAAACAGCGATTTACTTGTACTTCTTGCAATTTAGTACACTGTATTCGCTGCTCACGATGCGGTCTCCTCTACATTGGGGAGACCAAATGCAGATTGGGTGACCGCTTTGCGGAACACCTCCTTTCAGTCCGTAAGGGGGACCCCGAGCTTCCGGTCGCCTGTCACTTTAATTCTCCGCTCCACTCCCACTCAGATCTCACTGTCCTCGGCCTCTTGCATTGTTTCACTGAAGCTCAACGCAAGCTCGAGGAACAACCTCAACTTTCAATTAGGCACTTTACAGCCTTCTGGACTCAACAGAGTTCAACAATTTCAGATCATAACCTCAGCCTCCATCATATATATATATTTTTATTATCCAAACCTTGTGTGTCTTTTTTCTTCTCCCCATGGCAGCTGTCTTTCATTCTGCCAGCACAATTTATACTTCTAGAGCCATCCTTTGTTTCTTAACCTGTCCCACTACCATCTCCTTTTGCCTTGAATATCTATGTCTCTTAACCTCTCCTGCCTTCTATCCTATTGCAGACCTTCCCTTTTGTTCTTTCATTCCCTCCCCCCTTTCCCAGCTCCTACACTTGCTTAAAAATCTGTTCCATTTCCTGCTTTTTTCCAGTTCTAACGAAAGGTCATCAACCTGAAACGTTAACTCTGTTCCTCTTTACAGATGCTGCCTGACCTGCTGAGTATCTCCAGCATTTTCTGTTTTTAGCCCACAAGTACATGTTCTCTGTCCTTTCTCATTTCATCGAGGGCATATCCATCAGCTACTACTGAAATTAGGAGCTAGAAGAAATTTACCATTCAACTATCACTGTGCTGGAGGAGCATAGTAGAGAACAACCGCCTGTAACAGCTTGCAAGAATGCATTGATATAGTGCGGTTGGCGGGTCGACCATATTTGGAAGAAATGGCTTCCTAGGAGTGAAACCAGGGAAGGATATAACCCACATAGGTGACCTCCCTACTTTCAACATGATTTTATAATCTTGTGCATGAATATGCACAGTAAATTACCTTTCCAAATGAATGATACTGGAAGAACTGGGGAATGGTGCAAACTTTCAAAAATGAAACTAATTATTTAAAAATCAGGAGAATTAATCTAATTTCTCTGAAAAACCACCACAAAATAGAAAACTGCAGCCTGATCGGTTTTTAATATCAGCATCAGGCAAGGGGACAGGTGAGATAGGGAGCACTGGTATGTTACCCCTTGTAGCTCAGCTTGGTGAACATGGAGTTTAGCAGGAGCAACTAAAGGACCCACTCTGCGAAGAGGAAGGGAGTTAAGAACAACTATGATAAAAAGAAACAGGCAGATTCAGCAAACCACAAAGGAACAAGAGACCATTTACTCCAGTTAAACAATCTAAAATCTCTCTACATAAAAAGACAGCACAATGGGTGCAGCCAGCTTAGTAACAGGTCTAAGATTTGTGTCTGTAGTATAATAATGTTACGTTTACACTTGAAAGCATAAAAAGCAAAAAAGCCAATTGGGTCATTAAACTCATTCCTTCCAGAAACATACAATCCTTTCAACACAGACCCTACCCAATCCAATCTCACCAGAGGGTAGGTTCTGCAACGTGTTGCTGCAGTTTACTCCCACACACTAGTTGCCATGCTATAAATCACAACAATCCAACTAATTAAGCGGTTCAGTGCAGAAGTTGCAAAGTATTACTCCTACTCTAATTTACCCATCTTTCAAAATCACATTTGAAAATAAACGAAGGTGCTGGATCAGTACATTAACCAGATCTGCCTAGCACATTATACAATGCACCACAGCGCTACATTTTTGGCACTTGCTAACAAGTTTTGTATGTTCAGCTGTTTATGGCAGGAATCCTACACAACTGTAACCAGTGTTGTACTCAAAACAAATCTCAGACAACAGGATAGTGCAATCTGACCCTCAGTAAATGTGAATAGCTACAGTTATTAACCACAAAAGCCATTTTCTATCATTAAAATTGAAAAGAGACAATGCTCATCTTGTCAATGGCCTAGATATATTACAGCTAATAATCAGATTTACATTAACGTGGAACAGGGATTGGCTTTGTCTGACTCTGCCAAGTCTTTTACTGCTATTAGAGACAGGTACAAAAAGAGGGGGGGAAATTGTATTGTTGCTACTAGACAGGTTTTACACATTTGCAACTTAGTATCTGCATAAACTGTACTGGAGATACCGAGAAAAATATTTTCATTTTTGTTTGCCAAAATCTTCCAGTCAGACCTCCAGAGTTGGATAGAAACGCATGGAAAGGCAGTTTTTGTAAAATATATGTGTTTGCTCTCAGGATGTGGACAACAATCGACAAGGTTACATTTGTTGCCCTGAGGTCATTAAGAGTCAACCATGTACAGGAAACTTTGTGCTATCCGGCACCGAGCTGTTACCGTCCCATCAAAACTGCCGGACAAACCAGCGCTAATGTTGAAACATACGGAGATTGAGCTCCGTATCTCGCAACAAACCCACAGCTTCTAAACAGTCGGCCGTACCTTGCAAGCGTCTCTGTAGCTTAGCAACAGCTTCAGAGACCTTGCAGAGCCTGACTGGTGGGAAAAAAACTCACGAAACGGCTCCTGATTTTTGCCGGTGGCTCGAGCATTCCGGACAGTTAACCTCCGGATAAACCAAAGTTTCCTGTAATGTGGGCTGGAGTGACATGTAGGCCAGGCTGGGTAGGGGTAGCAATTCTCTGAAGGGCATTTTGTGTTTACAATTCTGGCATCTTCCATGGGTCATTTTTTCTGGTGCTAGCCCACAAATTACCAGATTTATTGAATTCAGTTTCACAACTTGCCATGGTCAAATTTGACCTGGCAACCTCTGGCTTACTAGTCCTGTACTATGACAATACCATACCTTGTGAAGACTAGCAATTGCCAAGTATTGTTTTAACATTTATATACACCTCTGAAACAATGAAATGATTAGTAATATCACTAAATGCTTTCAAAACGGTTAAAATTTCAATGTGAGCCTGACTTGATTGCAGTTTTTGCACCCTTCATGAAAATAGCACAATAAGCCATTAGATGGAAGCCTTCAGGAACTCAATGAGGCAGAAATTCCGGTCCCTACGGGTGGGTATACGCTGTGTACTCACCCGTTGGGCCAACAGAAATGCCAGTTTTAGGCATGCGCTGGAAACCGGCATTTCCGATCTGTCAAGAAAGCTCTAGACAGATCCTCCGGCTATGCTGGAACAGGGCCTCAGCGGGTGGAGAGTTCCGTTTTTTGGAGACCCTCTGCCCACAGAAAACACTTACAATTCTTGCGCCTGGTAAAAGCAGGTGCAAGGCCTGCTTTTATCAGGATAAGAGTTGAAAAAAGTTTTTTTTTTAAATTCCACCGATTTATCATTTAAAAATACTTTAAAGAAAGTTAAGTTTATTTTTAGCCCCGTCAAAAAACTTTTATTTTCAAAAAATAAAATTTGTTAAAATACTTAATTTATGTAATTTAAAGTCATTTTAAAAATGTGATGTTTCTTTTTAATGTATTTAAAGTTTTACTATGTTTTTGGGGGTGATCTCTATTCATATTTGACTTCCTGTCAAATGTATGAATGGAGATTCCCTTCTGATTGGCTCCCCATGGCCCACGTGATCGCAGGGACGCTGGGAACTACCTGCGCCTCTGGGATCGGTGTGCCCTGCACACCGGCAGTTTGGAGAGGCCCAGCAACGGAACTCTGCACCTCCCGGGAGCCCTCCGGTTCAGGCGCAGATTTTTCCAGATTGCAGCCCTCCGCCTGCGGGAGGCCTGCGAACGGAATTTCTGGGCCATTGGTTTCCATCTCTACGCTTATGGTGTATTTTTTCTACTTTAAGACGTACCACTTCTTTGCAGACATATTCTGTATGTTTCAATCTGGACCCATTCTCTTAATAAAAAGTCTTATTTATTTATCTTGCTGTTTTTATTTGCTTAATCTTACTCTATAAAATCTTACATCTAGCACAGTTGTCACACTCCAGATGTCGTACTTCAAAGTGTCAAAAGTATGAAGAAGAAAAAAGGCCCGTCACTGCCTCCTTTTTCTCTAACTTTGACAGCCTGGTCTCTCCCAAAGGGCAGGAGTCAGCAATTTACAAGCAATAAATGATGCTTTAATTGACTTCAGGATGTACCTATTTAACTATTTCCCCATGGGAATACCTGGGCAGTGGCCTTAAAAGGGATAGGATAGGTTAAATAAAGCTCCACCTTAGCAGGCAAATATCACGATCAGGCCCGAGAGTACCCATGGGGAAGGACGACAGAATATAAATATATTTGCATTCTTGAAGTGAATGCAGGGACCGGTCACAGGGCAGGCTGATCAGAATCCTTGGTTTGACTAGCAGGACTATTAAATTGGGAAGAATATCTTTTGGTTCCCACTACCCAAGAATACCATGCATTTTAAGATTGGTTAACATCTGTAAGATGGAGGAGATAAAGTGTAAATTATCCTTAATAAAAGTTTAAATTTCCTGCATTTACACCTAGTTTCAAATGTTCACTGGTTTTAACTTGACAGTGCTCTACTGTAGGATTGAGAAAGTCTCTTCACTCCAAAGGGCTGGTATAATCACCAAGTGGAGTAGTCATTCACAGTACATACAGAACAATAACCAATGTCATATTACATATTAAGGATTTAGCTTTGAGGAAGTGCTGTAGTTATTCAAACAACCAGCTACATAAACAACTGCGCACAGACATTTAGAAGCACATTTACAAGTTTCATGCAAGGTAACAAAAGTCTAGAGGTGGAACTGTTCTATCTCCAGAAGCTGCGGTTGTACCTGCAGTCCTTTTTTCCCTCCCCATCTTGACAGTAGGCCAGACAATTTGCACTATCAGCAAGGATTACTGCCTAAAGTAGAACTCATTACAGGAACAGACACTGAGGCCAGCTTGCCAAAAGGAATTTTCACTCTGCATACAGCTGGAATGGACGTGACAATATGGAAAACAAGTTCAACTTCATGCCTTACAGTAACCATGTCAACATTTCCTTCCATGTTTATTTTAAATTAAGTGTGAAGAATTTTTTTTATACTGCGATAACTTGTCAGACAGGTTTCATACCACCACCCACTCGTGGCCGCTGTACTCAAAATGCATTCAAAAACTCCAAATTTGAAATGCTGCAAGAGTAAAGCTCGAATAGCTTAGGTGATCAAACCCTGAAATTCAACTGCTGCCTAACAACACATTTACTCCTCATTTTTTTTGACAAGAATATTAATTGGTAGCTTCCAAAGGACACAGACGACAGGACAATATAAATAAGTGATATTAAGCTTGAAAGTATGAAGCATTAGAGAAGTGGTGGGTCAGAATTGGATCCACTTTTGTTCTCATCACAAGGTAATTACTGTTGAGGATCATTTGACCCATCTTAATTAGTCTATCCGGAAGCACCTCAATTCCCTCATTGCAACATCCAATTGTTTCTTATATAATTTCATTCTTTTTGCCTCCGCTATTCTATCGGGAGTCCATTACATAGGTTGATCACTTTTGGTGTGAAGAAAAATTTCCTGAGATATAGGTAGTTATAACTTGGGCTTCTGTGTAAAGAAATTTTCTGACAAAGAAGTTGGAGGGTTGGCAAACAGCAAAAAGGACTCTATAAACATCTTCAGAAAGACATACACAGAGGAATGGGAAGACAGGTAATATATAGAGAACTGAGAGGTTATGCATTTTGGGAGAAAAAGCAAGAAATTAGAGTTTAAACTCAATCTTCTTAGGCAGTCCCTCGGAACCGAGGATGACTTCCTTCCACACTAAAAAAGGAGTTCTCAGGTGACTGAAGAGTCCAATGCGGGACCTACAGTCTCTGTCACAGGTGGGGCAGACGGTGGTTGAAGGGGCAGGTGGGTGGGGTGCTTGGGTTGACGTGCGCTCCTTCCGCTATTTGCGCTTGGCTTCCGCTTGCTCCCGGCGAAGAGACTCGAAGTGTTCGGCGCCTTCCCGGATGCTTCTCCTCCACTCTGTGGTCTTGGGCCAGGGATTCCCAGGTGTCGGTGGGATTGTCGCACTTTTTCAAGGAGGCTTTGAGGGTGTCCTTGAAGCGTTTCCTCTGCCCACCAGGGGCGCTCTTGCCGTATCGGAGCTCCAAGTAGAGCGCTTGCTTTGGGAGTCTCGTATTGGGCATGCAGACGACGTGACCCGTTCATCGGAGCTGATCGAATGTGGTCAAAGCTTCGGTGCTGGCCTGAGCAAGAACACCGACGCTGGTGCGCCGATCCTGCCAATGGATTTGCAGGATCTTGCAGAGGCAGCGTTGGCGGTACCTCTCCAGTGCTTGAAAGACACTGAAGGATGTGCAGGAACAGAGAAACATAGGGATGCAAATACAAAATCCTTTGAAAGTATAAATGCAGCTAGATAAAAGTCATAAAGGCTTGTCGTGATTTCCATTTTATAAATAGGGGACCAAGTACAACAGCAAAGAGATTACAGCAACAGTTTACAAGTCAATGGTTAGGCAGCACTAAGTGTGAGCAGTTTTAGACAGAACATTTAAGCCATCGGCAGTGTACAACGTAAGTTCACCAAGATGAAAATCTATAACCATGGAGACTCAAGATACTGGACCAGAGAAGGCCAAGAGGAGATTTAATGGAGGTTTTTAGTTATGAAGCATTTTTAATAGGGAAAATAAGGAAGTTATACCTTTTAGTTGAGGCAAGGAGTCATTTTAAAATGGTCACTAAATGAGACACAAGGAGAAATATCTGCACAAAAAGTTGTAAGAACATGGAATATGTTGCCACAGGGAGTAGTTGAAGCAAAGGACACTGCATCTTTTAAGGGAAGAATGCGTAGGAGATACTTGGCTTTGTAAATAGGGGCATTGAATACAAAAACAAGGAAGTCATGCTAAACCTTTACAAATCACTGCTTAAGCCTCAGTAAGAGTGTACAATTCTGGGCACCACATTTTAGGAAGGAGGTCAAGGCCTTGGAGAGGGTACAGAAAAGGTTGACCAGGGGCATACCAGGGATGAGGGACTTCAGTTATGTTGAGAGATTGGAGAAGCTGGGGTTGTTCTTGGAATAGAGGAAGTTAAGGTGAGATGTAATAGAGGTATTCAAAATTAGGTGGTGTTTTGATAGAGCAAGTAGGGAGAAACAGTTTCCTCTGGCAAGTGGGTCATAGGTTGAAAATAATTGGCTAAAGATCTAGAGGGGAAGTGAGAAGAAACGCTTTCTAGAGGGTTATGAAGATCTAGAACGCACTACCTGAAGAGGGTGGTGGAAGCAGATTCCATAGGAACTTTCAAAAGGCAATTGGACGTGTACTTTGCAGGGTTATGGGGAAAAAGCTGGGTGTGGGACTAAATTGGACAGTTGTTTCAAAGAGCCGGCACAGGCACGACAGGTTGAATGGCCTCCTTCTGTGCTGCAAGATTCTATGATTCTAATGAACAATTAAAGCAAAAGATACAATGCTATGGGGAGAGGTCACCTCCTGCTCTACTGCAATTTTTTTATGGTTCTGTAGCAACTACATGTCATCTTTACTGTACCAGAATAGAATTATTGCATTTTTTTTTTTTTTTTTTATAAACTTGGTGCTCCGACCACATTCAGTAACCGTCTTACAACTACAGCTTACAATACCAACTACTGCCTGTAATCTTTGAAGCAATTGAAACTTGTGAAAGTGGATATTCAGCCAACCAGAAGTCATGCAAGTCTCCAAGGCAAGCTAACTATTTTACATTAAATGTATTTTAACAAAAACTTGTATTGTAGATTGGCTGACAATCACACAAACAGATTGATAGTCCGATTTTGTGCTATAAATGAATTATGCTCTCAACGTAACATGTGTCCAAACACTGAATTCAAGAGATGCCAATAAAAACCACAAGTGCTGCAGAGTTGTCTGTAACTCAAAGAAAGACTTGCATTTATACAGCGCCCTTCACGACCACCGGACGTCCCAAAGCGTTTTACAGCCAATGAAGAACTCCTGAAGTGGAGCGTTGCACAGCAGTAGATTTTATTAAATACTTTTACATTTTATTCCAAATCAACAAGATGTCAGACATAAAAGTTAGGCGGGAAAAGATTTAGCAACCCTTACACATTCAATCATTTGTGATGTAAAAAATACAAATTCTTTTCCTCTTTTATAATGTGGTCTACAAAGTAGGGATTTACATGTATTAAGTGAAATTTGCAGCCAAAGTACTGGGATGCCAACATTCTACCTATGAAAAAGTGATCAAATATGTACTTTATGCAGTAATGAAATGACAGGCATGAAATAACAGCACTTCAGCAATATTCAAACTGAATCACTATGTTCAAACTTGATGTCATTTGGTTGCTGGAATGACTCTTAGATTTCATTGAAACTAACAACAATCTTGGTAGTCTCCCAATCTGAAAGGGTTAAGATAGTAGACACACCAACATTTCAAACAAAAAATAAACAGAGCATTGTATACAAATATGTGAATGCTATTGGGAAGCACATCAACAATTCAAAATTGCATGTATAGACTAACTTCCCATCAAATGTAGGTGCAGTGTTTTAGTTGCAGCATTTCGATCCTATCTGGGGAGACTAAGACTTGCCCATGCCTGAAGCTGCGCATGGAGGAATGTTGCTTCCAGGCACAGATTCTTTAGACAAAGAAACTTAAATCAGTCAGTCAGTCAAAAAGCAGATGATCACTTTACAAATACACAAACTCTTCTCAAATTGAAATATCATTTTCTTCCCTTCAATATTAGGCAGGCTCCCACCAAAAACAAATGTGTCAAATAAAGCTAGACAAGCACTTCATTGGGAAAAGGATTGAAACTTAATACGCAATATAAAGAGACAATCATTTGGTGGTAAATTAGTGGATGCATGCAATGCTGAATTGATGAGCTGCCCAATAGCATTTGCATACAATGCTGTTAGTTATTTGTGGCAAATGATGGGAAGTGATGTTCCACAAGGATTAGTGCTGGGACCACTGTTGTTCACCATTTACATAAACAATTTGACTTGGAAAATAAGTGTCTTAATGGGGTGGAGAACAGAGGGATCTGGGATGGGGTGGGGTACAGATACAAAAATCACTAAAAGTAGCGCGACAGGTTAATAAGGCCATAAAAAAGGCAAACCAAACACTGGGTTCATTGCGAGAGGGATGGAATCGAAAAGCAAAGAATTTATGTTAAACATTTTATAGAACCTTGGTTAGACCATATTTGGAATACTGTGAACAGGTCTGTCCTACATATTATAAAGGATATAGAGGCACCAAAGGGGCAAAAAGATTTACTAGAATGATACCTGTACCAGGAGGTTATACCCATCAGGAAAGATTGAATAGGCTGGGGCTCGTCTCTAGAAAAGAGAAGACAACTGAGGGGTGACCTGATAGAGGTCTTTAAGATTATTAAAGGGTTCGATAGGGTAGACGATGTTTCCACTTGCAGGCAAAACCAGAACTGGGGGCCATAAATATAAGATAGGCACATATAAAAAGAGTAAAGGTGAGGCCGATTAGAGACCAAAATGGAAATCTTTTGAAGCCAGTGGGCACGACTGAGGTACTAAATGATTACTTTTAATCTGTGTTCATGAAAGAGGATGCTACCAAAGAGCTGGCATAGGAACGATGGGCCGAATGGCCTCCCTCTGTGCTGTATCGTTCTAACACTCTAAATTCAATAGGGAATTCAGGAGAAACATTTTTACCCAGAAAGTGGTTAGAATGTGGAGCTTACAATCACAAGGGGTAGTTGAGGCAAATAGCATAGATGCATTTAAGGGGAAGCTAGATAAGCACGAGGGAGAAAGGAATAGAAGGATATGCTGATGGGGTTAGGAGGAGGGTGGGAGGAGGCTCGTGTGGAACATAAACACGAGCATGAACCTGTTGGGCTAAATGGCCTGTTTCTGTGCTGCAAATACTTTGTAATCAGATACTCCTCAGAATACAAGAAGAACATAAGAAATAAGAGCAGCAGTAGGCCATACGGCCCCTCGAGCCTGCTCTGCCATTCAATAAGATCATGGCTGATCATCGACCTCGACTCCACTTTCCTGTCCGATCTCCATATCCCTCGATTCCAAAAATCTATATCTATCGCAGCCTTGAATATACTCAAAGACTCAGCATTCACAGCCCTCTGGGGCAGAGAATTCCAAAGATTCACACCCCTCTGAGTGAAGAGATTCCTCCTCATCTCAGTTTTAAATGGCCTATGATTTCTACGCTGCTGCAATCAAGAAAATATCTGTTTTTTTGCTCAATGTGGGCAGTGTTGACCAAGGCCACAGTTATTACCCATCTCTAGATCCTTCGACATGGTGTTGGTGGGCCTTCTCACTGAAGTGCTGCAGCTCTTGCATTGATGGCACTTCTATGATGGTGTTAGGTAAGGAATTCCAGGGTTCTGACTCAATGGTAATGAAGGAACGGTAGCATCTCTCCAAGTCAGGATGGTGTGTGACTTGGAGGAAAGTTGGAGATGATGTCTTGATTTTCTCAGCAATGTTCCCGTTAAGCTACATGGCTGCGCAGAAGTCTGGAGGTTCCACCCAGGCCGCTTACCGGCTTTACAATGGTAATAACTGCACATGCGCAAAAAATTGAATGGGCCGCACAGCCAGTTAAAGGGCCCACGCACCCCAAAAAAATTACAGGGAACATTGCTTCTCAGTGGTAGAGGTCACAGACTTGGAGATATTGTCAAAGTAAGTTTAGCAAGTTGCTGCAGTGCATAGATGAGATCATACTGCGGCCAGCATGCCAGAGGTGGATAGTTTAGTGGCAGGGGTCAAGCAAACTGCTTCACCCTGGACAGTACCGAACTTCCTTCCATGCTTCTAAGTAATATTGATTCATCGGTGAGAAGGGGAGGGGGCTAGGGTTAAATAGTGGAGATGAATGGGTTGTGTTCTGGAGTTTCCTTTCACAATGAGGGAGAAATTATATATAATTTTATTAGGAAATTTTATTTAAAAAGAGTTCACACAAGGTCAATGGAAACGGATCTGTCTGTTATTCCTTAATTTCTTATGCTGCTGGGTAGAAATTGCCAACACTTTCACCAGATCGAATAGTCAGAACATTACATTTTCTGGAGCCCATCATAGAATACAGCACAGGCGGCCATTCGGCCCATCGTGCCTGTGTCAGCTCTTTGAAAGAGCTCTCCAAATAGTTGTTGTACTCCGCTCTCTCTCCTATACTGCAATTCAATCCATACTCTGAAAATGTCCTGCTCTCAGCTACAAGAACACAAAAATACTTGGTGAAAGGGGCAGAGGGAGGAGCTCAATGAGAAAGAAATGGATTGGCACAGCAGCAACATCTGTTCTTGGGTTGGAGATTAGGAACACTGCTTGACTGCTCGGAGCATCCGCCCCATGGAGTAATTTTGCCTGGCAGTATATTAGATAATAGGGAGCAAAAGTGGAGGGAGGGGGAAGGACGACAAGGTGGTAAACTGTTCCATTCACCAGTAATAACTAATCAACCCAATTAGAAACAGAATACTGAACTTTTCAAGTGCTCAAAAGGTAGCAGGTGAATACGTTTGCATCGCCCAAGTAACACTTAGGCGAAGGGGATTTTCTGCAAATTATTTTACAATTCCGTTAACCAATGTTCCCTTTAAGCCGCGGAACCAGATCACCGGCTTTTAAATGGAATAAACTGCGCATGTGCGGTATTTTGAATGGGCCGCGCAGCCTAATGAAATGAACGGGAACATTGCTGTTAACCAGTCTCTCCACAAAAGTAATAACATTTATTACCTGAAAGGTTTCTATCTAAAAAGGCAGGTTTAAGGACTCTGTAGACCGACAATTGACTTCTTTAAACACATTTAGACACGTATAATGCAAGGTTTCTATTAAGCACAACATTACATACAATCATATTTAGATACTGCAAGTGTCCTTATATTTTGATTATAAGGAACACTGGACTACTTGTTACAGTGGCACTCAAAACAATGTTCACAGTAATTTCCCTCTCCCACCTTTTCCTTTTTTGAGACAAACTAAACTCTAAATTTATATTGCTGCTAATTTTTCTATAAAAACCCTCAGTCACTACTGAAGTACACAGATCAAAGAAAGAAAGCAGTATTTAAGAAGTCAAATTGCAAAAGTGAACATGCAGTCATATGGTAAGCTGAAACTGAGTGCAAGTCATCCTTCAAATCAAGCTATACATCTTTAATGTATTTCCTGTCGCCATGGCTGATCTTCAACCTCAACTCCACTTTCCTGCACCATCCCCATGTCCCTTGATTCCCCTAGAGTCCAAAAATCTATAACTCAGTCTTGAATATGCTCAATGACTCAGTATTCAAAGCCCTTTGGGGTAGGGAATTCCAAAGATTCACAACCCTGAGTGAAGAAATTCCTCCTCTTCAGTCTTAAATGGCCGACCCCTTATCCTGAGACTATGCTCCCTAGTTCTAGACTCTCCAGCCATGGGAAACAACCTCTCAGCATCTACCCGGTCAATCCCTCTCAGAATCTTATGTTTTAATGAGATCACCTCTCATTCTTCTAAACACCAGAGTGTGTAGGCCCAATCTACTCAATCTCTCTTCATAGGACAACTCTCATCCCAGGGATCAATCTAGTGAACCTTTGTTGCACGGCCTCCAAGGCAAGTATGTCCTTCCTCAGATGAGGAGACCAAAACTGTGCACAGTAATCACCAGAGCCCTGTACAATTGTAGTAAGACTTCCTTACTCTTGTACTCCAACCCCCTTGCAATAAAGGCCAACACACCATTTGCCTTCCTAATTGCTTGCGTACTCTACCTGCATGCGAACTTTGTGTTTCCTGTGCGAGGACACTTCGTGGTCCTACTCCCAACCCGATTTTACTTTTTTTTAATTATTAATCGCCTGTAGAATATTTTACTATCTTGTTTTATGTTCCTTGCTAATTTAATTTCATAGTTCCTCTTTGCCTTCATTTTTTTTTTTACTTCTCTCCTAGTCTTTGTATTCTCCCTTGTCATGTATGTCTCTTTCCTTACCCTCAATGTTTCCCTCATGTCTTTATTCATCCATAGTGTCTCGTTTAGTTCTTGGCTTTTTTTCAGCAGAATATTTTTTTCCTGGGCTCTGTTGAACACCATTTTAAATGTTTCCCAGTGCTGTTCTACAACATTGTTTACCAATATGGTCATCCATTTTATTCCCCCCCACCCACCCCACCCCAAGTTCTATTCTCAACCCCTCAAAATCTATGACCCTGGTCTTTGTCATGCTTATGTCCTTCTCAATTCTTATCCTAAACCATATCATATTATGTCATTATTGCCTCGAAGTTCCCCTACTTTTACTTCTCGTATCTGCTCTGGCTCATTCCCTATTACTAGATCCAGTAGCGAATCCTCCCTTGTTGGGCTTCTTACATACTGGGTTAGAAAGGAGTCCTGTAGACACTGTAGGAACTCCATTCCCTTATCCCCTTTACCTACCTCTTCTGGCCAATTAATTTTGGGGCAGGATATGGAGCAATTCTGCAACTATTCATTTTTTTGAATAGCCAACAAAATATAAAACAAAAAACATAAAATATTCAGCCAGTCAGGAAGCATCTGTGGAGAAAACAGGAGTTGACACTTCAAATGCAGACCCTTTGATAAATCACAACTAGGTTAAAATATGCTATAAATATGGGTTAACGTAGGGGAAAAAATCCTCAAGGCCAGATAATCTGGATTTGTCCAGAGTTAACAGTATTTCTGGGCATCCATACCGTGACTACAATGAGCATTTCTAGACTATTGCTCAAGTACAGGAAGATGCAGGTTAACTCAGCAACAAAGCTTTCTACTGAAAGCTAAGGGTCACTATCCAAAGTAATTTAAAAAACTCTGAATTGTACAAACCTAGGGACCAATTACTACACTTCAACATAAGTTTAAACACACAACGACAGACAACCTATTTCACTTGGTCATTTGAGTCTGATCCACAGGCACCTTCAAAGATGTCGTTAATGCAATTGAGGGGTTAATCTAGTCACAGTAGCTGTTGAATGATGCTGGAAGGCATGCCATAGCCATTATCCCTCACTGATAATCTAGCAGAGACTGGCCAAACTGGTTTTTGGAAGAATCTAGTGTTCCAGTTAGAAATACAGTAATTTAGAGTTGTGGTTAAATCCAGGCTCTAAGTTTACTTCTCTCAACTTCCAGCTCTTTATTGCTACAATTCCACTTTTAGCCAGAAAGACTGCGTTTTTTTTTAATGCACTCAATTGCCACTGATCACCTAAAGGGAGAAACATGGCTTTGAAGCAAGAACGCATAACCTTTTACTTTCCTCCCCTAGACTTGGTACACTCTCTTTGAAAAGACCAACAAGGGGAAAACTTGCTATAATATGAACTCAATCATCATTCTTCTACTTGAGTTACAAGACCAAAAAAAATTCAAATCAATGGAGTCAACTGTTACAGATTACCCAACACTGACTGCACTCAGCCAGTGTACATTAAACACTAAATATCAAGCAATTTACAGTACAAAATGTATAAACGCTCAGTCAGACCTTCATTCCTCTTAGTAACCAATCAGCAATAACAGGAGCCATTTGCCTGCTCTCCCATCTGCAGGCATCAAAACCCATAAAGATAAAAAAAACAAAAAAAGGGAGATGTTTACCTAATATTCCACCACAAAGATATGAGGAAAGTCCATGAATTGCACCCAAAACATGTACACAAATATTTATTTATAAAATATAATAGGAGATAGTGACTTCACATTACTGCCAAAAAGAGCACTGTGTCTTAATACAGAAAAAGATGAGGGTGGGGGAGGAACAGTTGAAAATGCAGTATATCTGGAATGTCATGGATATAGTACCTGTTCAGTCTAAAACTTAGTTCTCAGGATCCAAGTATTGTGCATGCTTAAGCAAAAAGTGTGCTCTATAATAAATGCCACAAAACTACAAGAGTCAAGATTGAGTATTCTATAACAGAGGGACCACTGTAATGGAGAATTTAATTTTTTTAAATATATAAATGTAGTGCACATGGCTCTTCCCGTCATAACTATAATAAAACTTATCCACCATTAAAAAGCAAACTGCTTTGCCAAATACTCCAGCTTGGCTGGATATTATGACTTAGCATGTAGACTATAAAGTATCAAACACAACATACCAACGGCTCGTATAGCAAATACACCCTACTCACATTATAAAGCTCTCATTCAGAACAATGTTTCAAAGCTACCGGACTTTAGCTTCTGAACTTTGCAATGTCATGGATCATGCAGTGAAGCATTTTATTGCAATATGCTAAAATGCCTGCCTCCCGAGGACCATGTTATGAAGAGGAGAAAGTTGACAAAAACGTTATAATACAAGCTGCAGGGAGAAGAAAGGAGAACATTTTTATCACTGTATGCAACTTCCATCCGTCTCCACAGGCAGTGCATTAATCACCAGAGGAACAAAGACAGACATTTTTCCCCTTTCTAATGTCAATCCTCATCATGCTCTGTGTGTACAAGTAGTCTAGAGTACAACTTACATTGCTGAATGGGATAGGTTTGTGAAGCCCCAGAGGAATGCTCAGCTACCAGGACATACTGATTCTGGACCAGGCCAGATAATAATACTCTCCTACAGTGTATAACCAGGGCTAGGATATTAAATGGTAAAACCAATCACCGAATCATTATCTAAAAACTGATTACCACTGCCTTATGTTTGAGACCAACAGCAAAACATGTAGTTTAAACCAAGCAAACTTAAGACTAATGTACAGAAGTACTCACAACTATCTTATTGCGGTACAATAGCAAAATACTGCAGATGCTGGAAATCTGAAATAACAGAAAATGCTGGAAGCACTCAGCAGGCCAGGCAGCATCAGTGGAGAGAGAAACAGAGTTAACGTTTCAGGTCTGGGACCCGTCATCAGAGCTGGAAAAGGTTCGAGATGTAACAGATTTTAAGCAGGTGCAGAGACAGGGAACGGGGAGGGGAGGGGAGGGATTGAAGGAACAGTCTATACTAGGGTAGGAGGCAGGAGTGGTTAAATGTTGCAAATGGGGATGGCAGAATCATCAACAGCTGCCTGAAAAATGGGGCAGGGGTTATAGTCTGAAATTGTTGAACTCAATGTTGAGTCCAGAAGGCTGTAAAGTGCCTAATCGAAAGAAAGTTTTATTGCGGCATTTTATTGAGCTTCACAATTAACTGCCAGATTGCCATCAGCTCAAGACCTTACTTAATGTCTCATTAACTATTTTCCTTGGGCCTTTACCATCCTAATGCTCATCATCAGCCTAGAATCCACACCAGTAAAGAATCTTATGACTTACTTTAAAAAAGTGGTTCTGAAGGCCACTTTTCCAGGTAACTAGGAGATTGAATATTAATATTTGATCAAGTTGCAGCATTGTTATGGCCATGTCAAAATATTATCTCACAAAATGGCAGTCTGGTAAGAGGCAACAATGCACGGTGGCATAGTGGTTAGCACTGTTGCCTCACAGCGCCAGGGACCCGGGTTCGAATCCGGCCTCGGGCAACTGTCTGTGTGGAGTTTGCACATTCTCCCAGTGTTTGCGTGGGTTTACTCCGGGTGCTCCGGTTTCCTCCCACAGTCCAAAGATGTGCAGGTTAGGTTGATTGGCTATGATAAATTGACCCTTAGTGTTAGGGGGATTAAATACGTGGGGTTACGGGGATAGGGTGGGATATGTGTCGGTGCAGGCTCGATGGGCCGAAATGGCCTCTATCTGCAGTGTGGGGTTTCTGTGATTTCTGTGAATGAATTATACTACTGGCAGCTCAAGATCAGTTAAGACCCTTTTAAAGCATTTAATATTTCAAAGCCATTTCCCCAAATAAACCTCAATATTAAAGCAATGACATTCAATAGCTGTTCTGAACACAATTGTAACTCTTTTTCCTTCACCATTAAGAATTACAAAGAACAAACTGCATTTATATAGCGCTTTATCACATCCTCGGGATGGCTTTGCAATTGATGAATTAGTTTTGAAGTGCAGTAGCCGTTGTTATACGGGCAAAAAATTGTATATGATTGAAAAATATGATTGGTGAGAATCCAAAAAAGGAAAACAATTCTGGATTTAATTTGACACTTTTACAACAGTATTTTTTTAATGCATAAACTTTGTACATATTCAAAATTGTTGGTGCAATCCACTTCATTTACACATATGCCTACTGTCTGCAGTTATATTCCTCAATTCTGTATATGTAGTGAGTAAACTCCACCAATGACTTAGCTAGTTGATCTCTGCCATGGGGCTGCACTAATTGGTCTCACTGTAGGAATGATCAGGAGGGAGATGGAGAAGACAAAAAATAATCAATGTCCCTGCTCCAGTTCGCTACTTAGTGACCTCTGGTTGAAAGCCTCCATGATGGTTGTCAAGAAAGTTAACGTTCAGATTCAGTTATGACACCGGTCACTGTAAAGCTTGAGTTAGGTCCAGGGGGGCTGCTAGTACCCATGTAACTGCAGAGAAGGCTCGAAAGGCCGTATGGCCTACACCTGCTCCTAATTCATATGTTCTGATGCACCCCAGCAGAACTCACCACCTTCAGGTGGGGACCAAAGAAAATTGAAAAATAAATCTACACAAGCAATTTTCTGTTACATGCAAGTTTTTTTTGGTCCACAGTCCCACAAATAACAATAATGGTAATTTTACATGAACCTGGAGATCAATGTGTAAATATTCTGCAAGCGAAAACACTGTTTAATATATACAAACGTGAGCCAGATTTTATAAATCAGCCAATATTAGCAGTGAATAATAATTCCTAAACTAAACTACTTCTGCAGTTTTCTATTGGATAAATACAAAAAATTAATCAGTGCAATTGTTCCTTTTAAAACCAAACATTGTACTCCTTAACTGATGCATGCTATGCTGCCACATTATTCCTGGATTCACATCCTGAATATAACTGAAAGGACTCACCTTGCTGGTCAGAATCTTCTGGTCTTAATGGATTTGGAGCCACAGGCAATGGTCTAGGAGGGCGCGGCTTGGGTGTCGGTGGCGAAATTTTCCTGAAACCGTGAAACTCTACGTAAGTTCCTGGAAAATCTCCCCTTTCCTGTGTTGTTTCGTTTATGCCAGTGAGCCAGCCAATCTCATCTGGTCTTGCCTCATCTCCCTCACTAAAACCCAAGGCTAACAGGGTATTTTTAGTGACAATCAGTACATCACCAGTATGTAAATCAATGTCTTCTTCTCGCTCCTTTTTGTACTCGTATAGAGCTCTATATTGATATCCATCGGCACTCATTTTCTCTGTTATAGACGCAAAACATACAAGCAGAAGAACTTTTGCCTTTTATATACACACACCAGGTGATAAATTTAAAAAAATTACAAATGAGTTTTTCAAGTGAAAATGAATTCACCCAATAAAGTATCTGCCAACTCTGGACAGTGACTTGCTTACAGCCAAAAAACTTTTGAACAGCTTTGTACCATTTCCTTCAAAAATATGCAATGATGCTCTTCAAAAATAAAACACACTGTGTTCTTCTTGATTGTGTCAGCACATTCTAAAAAAAGTACAATTCCACAGCTGAGCAGTTTGACGTATCTTTCTTGTGCTTCATCCACAAAATGTCCATCAGTCAACAACAAACTATTATTGGCCTCTGCGACCAGCTCTGACCTAAAAGGAAGGGAAAATATATATATTTTTTTTTTTTTTTTTAAAGCAATTTAAAAAGCAACATTGCTTACATAAAGGCTATTTGACAATAACTCACTTGCGACCCATGGCTGCTCTAAATCCAGTTATATTATAAATTCAAATTTGTTCCAAAAAAAAATGTAGATATTACAATTTACAACCTTACAAACCAGTTTAATACCAAGGTGCAACTTTATGTAAGTGGACCTTCTGAGGTTGGCCAGTTGTACAAAAAGGAACAAACTGGCATGGAGATATTGGCTAGCATATTCAGTGCAACAGGAACCAGCTGAAACCATTGCAAAACTACTTGGTATTGGCCTCGTATTACTACTGAGCTTGAAGTAATTCTAATGATTAGATTTTTGAGACAAACTGTGTAAAACCTTAGTGCAATATTATCTGTTTCCAAAGTTGAGTTTAACATTGGGTATTATTCCACCTTCAAACTGCAAATGTTGCACCTCTTGATAAAACATTGAGACAATTTTTTTTTTAATGTATAAAAAGCAGTTAAATGGGAATTCTAGACTTCTCTTGACCTGCCAGACAGAAATTTGATACAACCTCCAAAAAAAAGTTTGAGAAATGCCATTTTAACAGTACTGTAGTATGGTTTGATCATCCTTGCAAACAAGGAACAAACGAGAACAAGGTCAGCGTGTTAACAAAAAAATGCCTGTCGTGACAATCCACGAGTCAAACTGAAGGAATAATGGCAATCCAATACAGTACTATATATAATTAGCAGGTGGTAAACATCTGGAAAACTGGAGCTGGAGATGCCCGAGGACTACCAATTCATCAATGTCAGGTCACGGTGATGAAATGATGAAATCAAAAATCAAACTATTGATTTTTGTTTACTCAGCAATGGGATTAATGGTAAACTAGTGCAAATATTATATAAAGAAATTTCTCATCAATCTTACAACAAAAATAAATGTTATCACGGTCAAATCCTTAAAAAGGACCAATAGAGGGAAACTGCAACCTGGAAATGGAAGTTAGCAAGAAAGGCAAATGTCTCCCAGAGCGCTACAGCATGTGGATTTGATTACTCAGGGAAGCTCAAAAATTCAATGCACTGTACATTTCTGAAAAAAAGAAATGTCTCTTCAGATGTGGGGAGAGCTGCAAAAGGCTTTTTCCCCCCAAATCATGTTCATAATAAATGTAAACATCATTTTTAAATTGCAAAATGGAGTTTGATTTTCGTCAAATTAGTGCGAGTGCAAATATAGCAACATTGGAGTCAAATCTAAACCAACTGGAACGATTAAGTTTTAAAAGAAAACTTCAAATCTTCATGCTCACAACTCAGTAATCAAAAGCCTTTATGTTACGCAAAAAAAAAACCCCACCGGGTCGACAATCTATTTTCTGGTGGAAAAATAAGTTTTGTCAAAAAAAAAGCAAAAGCGGCCTGATGGTCAGAAGCGTACAGTAATTCGAAGCGCCGCAGAACAATCCATATGGACTGCATTAATATGATATACGTGGTCAGCATATATGTTCGCGGAAAGAGGCTTTAGGGTTTTTTTGGGTTACGATTATTACCAAAAAGAAACAAATCCTAAAAATATAATCCAATACGACTGTTGCATCGGAATACAAACAAACCAAAGAAATGCTGCTCAAGGACGGTTTTAGCTCCACGATCTGGGACAATGAGTGAAAAAAATATTAAACGGGATAACGAGGTGAATTAAATCGGGACAAGATAGAAAAAAAAAACTTTCTGCTCGCTTTGTATTCCCAGTCTCAGGAATGTGGGTGATTCCCTCCCCCAGAAGTTGTCCCCTTTCTCCTCCTCCCCAAGTAAATGGAAGAAACAGCTCATTAAATCTCTTGCTCCGGTCACTAGCCTACCCACCCCCGGTCCTTTAAACCAGGCCCCTCCGGCCAGACAAGCCGGGGCATAACAACAGCAGAACGGCCAGGCCGCACTGGGTGTAAAAAAAAAAATCCCATCAATCGGGGTGTCCACGGCTCCGAACAACCACCACCCTCCCCATCGCCGCCACGGCTACGCTCCGGCCGGCCGAGGCCCAAGCTGCACTCGGCGGGCTCCACAAACCGGTCCGCTTTTATATTGCTAAAAAGGACCTGCCGTTTACCTGTTGCCAACATGCCCGAGGCCCGAGCCCGCTCCTCGCTCTCTCTCTCCCCCCCCCCGCTCTGGCGCCAGCTCACACCCTCCGACTCGGCTGGTCGCGCGAGCTCCAGCCCGCGCCGCTCGACGCTCGCCAAACGCTGCGCGCGGCTCCTCCCAGGCTCCGCCAGTATTGTTCCACAGGCGGCCACGCCCCCTTCCGCTTCGCTCCTCGCCCATTGGTCCATTCCACTACCACAGCGGGGCCCCCATCGCCTGTCAATCACGGAGTCGAGTCTGGTGACCGGCTACTAAACTACCGCAGTTGCAATACTCGCTTCTTACGATTGCGGGATGTCCTGT
Organism: Somniosus microcephalus; assembly: GCF_052327205.1. Lineage (NCBI taxonomy): Eukaryota > Metazoa > Chordata > Chondrichthyes > Squaliformes > Somniosidae > Somniosus > Somniosus microcephalus. Next base: position 57,785,990 of record NC_140987.1, on the reverse strand, counting down.
TTCGCATTAAATGAAATTTTTGGAAACGCAGTTACGATTACTGCCCTGTATTTGTCTTGTGTAAGCCATTAGTATAAACCTCTGTTTAATTATCTGGTATTCCTTAATTTTCCTGCATTACAGCAGTGTCTACATTTCAAAAGTACTTCATTGGCTGTAAAGAGCATTGGGACGTCCGGTGGTCGTGAAAGGCGCTGCAGAAATGCACGTCTTTCAGTTCCCTCCCCCCTTACTGCTTGAGGTGCCTCTTGCAATTATGACACTTCTGGTGGAGAGTTCCCAAGCCTCTGCGGTGCTGCATTTTGACAACCACATTATATAGACTTAATAATCCAGTGCCTTTAAGCTTGCAAAACATTCCAAGGCACTTTACAAAGAAGGTGGAGGGACCAAGGAATAGTTTGGGAGGAATATTAAAGGAACAGTTGAAAAGTTAATGTTTTGAGGAAGCTTTTGAAAGTGAAGAGCAGCGTGGAGGGTTTTATGGACTGGGTACCAGAATGATTGAAAGTTGTAATAGTGGACGAGAAGGAAAGGAGAGCCACAGGAGGTAACTTGCTAGGATTCAACCTCAGACACTCTTTTGCTAGGGCTACTGCACTTCATGTTTTTCTGTGCAACAGTACTTCAAAGTATTGCATGTGAGCAGATCAGTGCATTAGACTGCATTTAATTCTCTTAATTGGAATCCATAACTGAAGTTGAACAAGACATAACGACCTAAGAGAAATCAACAATGACAACAGTCCATTGCCTCATCAGAGCTCATTTGTGTAGTATATTCCAAGGCCCCCTCAACCAACTCAGATGGATGTACAAAAGTTTAATAGCGCTATCCTAGTGTCCTGATCAACATTCTTCCCTTGATTGGCACCCCATCCACGACCTTAAACATTCACTCCCTCCACCATCAGCGCACCATGGCTGCAGTGTGCACAATCTACTGATGTGCCTCAATAATCCCGAGACTCGATGTTAGCGAAACAAAACAAGGCTTTTATTAACTTAGAAGATAACACGCAGTGGAGAGAGGTATCTTCCCTGGAGGTCTGCAGTACTGGCTGTGAGGCCAGACTGAGCTGGCTTACATAGAGGCCAGGTATGGGCGGAGCCCTACACACAACACATTCCATACATTCCAATACACAATACAATGGTGAGGAGAAACCTGAAACCAACCACAGTCACAGGCAATACAATGGTAAGGGGGAACCTGAAACCAACCACAGTCACAGGCAGTGATGAATGGAATATTTCATCAAATTCACCCCTTCTATAGATTTAGTCTGTTCGGGGGTTTGTTTGGTAGTCCTCTGCGACCGACGTGGCTGTTGTGGTGTCGGCTGGGTGTCCCCGGTGGCCTCCTGGGTCTCTGCCGGGGGTGCCGCCAGGGTTGTTGAAGGGGTAGTTGGTGGGGGTGCCGTTGGTCGATGTTCTTCCGGGGGTGATGAAAGAGTAGTGGGTGGGTAAGAGTTGCTGTGGTCGTTGTTGCTGCTATTGCCGTGGTTGTTATCGTTACCGGCTGGGGCGACGTCTTTTATTGACACGGTGTCCTCCCTTCCGTCGGCGTGCCGAACATACGCGTATTGGGGGTTGGCGTGGAGTAGGTGCACTGGCTCCACAAGAGGGTCCGTCTTATGGCCCCTCACATGCCTTCGCACGAATACCGGACCCGGGGTGGAGAGCCATGACGGCATGGATACGCCTGAGGTGGATTTCCGGGGGAAGCTAAACATTCGTTCATGAGGCGTGGCATTAGTGGCAGTACACAATAGCGACCGTATCGAATGGAGCACATCTGAGAGGACTTCCTGCCAGCGGGAGATAGGGAGGCCCTTGGTCCTTAGAGCTAGAGTGACTGCTTTCCATACTGTCCCGTTCTCTCGCTCCACTTGACCGTTACCCCGGGGGTTGTAGCTGGTGGTACAGCTCGTGGCGATACCCCTGGACAGCATGTACTGGCGTAGCTCTTCACTCATGAAGGACGCCCCCCTATCCGTGTGGATGTAGCTCGGCATACCGAACAGGCAGAACAGGCTGTTGAGGCATTTAATGACCGTGGCGCTGGTCATGTCTGGGCAGGGGAAGGCGAATGGGAACCGGGAGTATTCGTCCACAATGTTCAGGAAGTAAACATTGCGGTCGATGGACGGGAGGGGGCCCTTGAAATCTAAGCTGAGCCGCTCAAAGGGCCGTGTAGCTTTGATTAAGTGGGCTCTATCAGGGTGGTAGAACCGAGGCTTGCACTCAGCGCAAGTGCGGCAGTTCCTGGTCAGAGACCGAACTTCCTCAATCGAGTAGGGTAAGTTGCGGGACTTTATGAAGTGGAACAGCCGCGTGACCCCTGGGTGGCAGAGGTCGTTGTGGAGGGTCTGTAGCCGATCCCCGGTGGCGCTGGCACACATCCCTCGTGAGAGGGCATCTGGGGATTCGTTAAGGGCCCCTGGCCGGTAAATGATGTCATACTCGAAGGTGGAGAGCTCGATCCGCCACCTAAGAATCTTATCATTTTTGATCTTCCCCCTCTGTTTATTATTGAACATAAACGCTACCGACCGCTGGTCGGTAAGTAGGGTGAAGCGTTTGCCGGCTAGGTAGTGGCGCCAGTGGTGCACTGCCTCCACGATGGCTTGGGCCTCCTTTTCCACGGAGGAGTGTCTGATCTCGGGCCCTTGGAGGGTTCTCGAGAAGAAAGCTACGGGCCGCCCCGCCTGGTTGAGGGTGGCCGCCAAGGCAAAGTCAGACGCATCACTTTCCACTTGAAATGGAGTGTTCTCGTCCACTGCCTGTAGCGTGGCCCGCTCAATATCCTGCTTAATGCTTTTGAAGGCGGCGTGGGCCTCAGCAGAGAGCGGAAAAGAGGATGCTTTCAAGAGGGGGCGGGCTTTGTCGGAGTAGTTGGGGACCCATTGGGAATAATAAGAAAATAACCCCAGGCACCTTTTCAGGGCTTTGGGAGTGTTGGGCAGGGGCAGCTCCCGTAGGGGGCGCAATCGGTCGGGGTCTGGTCCAATTTCCCCATTCTCCACCACGCTGCCTAGTATGCAGAGGCGCGTGGTGTTGAAAACGCACTTGTCCTCGTTGTAGGTGAGGTTGAGTTTTTGTGCGGTTTTCAGGAACCTCTCGAGGTTCGAGTCGTGATCCTGCTGGTTGTGACCGCAGATGGTGACGTTGTCGAGGTAGGGGAAGGTTGCCTGCAAGTGGTGGTCATCGACCATGCGATCCATCTCCCTCTGGAAGACCGAGACCCCATTCGTCACCCCAAAGGGGACTCTGAGGAATTGGTAGAGGCGTCCGTTCGCCTCGAAGGCGGTGTACGGGCGGTCCTCTGGTCTGATAGGGAGCTGGTGGTACGCTGACTTGAGGTCGATGGTGGAGAACACCCGGTATTGGGCGATTTGGTTCACCATTTCTGATATGCGGGGTAGCGGGTAGGCGTCTAGTTGGGTGTACCTGTTGATCGTTTGGCTATAGTCGATCACCATCCGTTTCTTCTCGCTACCCCTTACCACCACCACTTGGGCGCGCCACGGGCTATTGCTGCGTTCAATAATGCGCTCTTTCAGGAGCCTGTCTACCTCGGTTGCGATAAACCGCCTGTCCTCCCAGCTGTACCTCCTGCTTTTGGTCGCTATTGGCCGGCAGTTAGGGGTAAGGTTCGCGAATAGCGAAGGTGGCTTTACCTTCAGGGTAGCCAGGCCGCACACTGTGAGGGGCGGCTGGGACCCACCGTACTTGAGCGTGATGCTTTGGTGGTTGCACTGGAAATCCAGGCCCAAGATCACGCTCGCGCATAGATTCTTCATGATTAATACTTTAAAATTATCGTATACAGTCCCGTTAACGGACAATTGTACCGTGCAGTAACCCAGAATGGTCAATGTCTGGGTTTTATCAGCCATAGAGATGGTACCCCGAGTAGGGACCACCTTTAGGGAGAGTTGTCGTGCCAGTTCCGGGTGGATAAAAGTCTCCGTGCTTCCACTGTCAATTAAACATTTAACCCCGCACCCGTTTACCTCAATGTCCGCCATTGATTTGGATAGCGGGTGGGGCCTGGTCTGGTCCACTGTGACCGATGCCACTGTAGGGCCCTGATCGAGACAAGATGGCATCCGCACTGTCTGCTCACAAGATGGCGGACCCCACGAGGTCGGGCAAAATGGCGTCCAAGATGGCCGCTCCCACGGCGCACACGCGGCGGTGGTGGGTTTTGGTTTTCCAGCGGGGTTCCCTCTGCACACCTTCCCAAAGTGCCCCTTCTTACCGCACTTAAAGCAGGTGGTGCCTTTCGCCGGGCACAGGTTTCTGGTGTGCTTTGGCTGCCCGCAGAAGTAGCAGTTGAGTCCCCGACGCGTCGCGGCTGTCGTAGGGCTTCTGGGGGGAGAGCGGGGCCCCGACGGTGTCGGGCTGCCGGGCGGGGAAGATGCCTTCCAAGATGGCGGCGCCCTTGGTGCACACGTGGCGGCGTGGACGGCGCCGGCTGAAGAGTAGGCGTCCGAGTTTCTCTGGGCCACATCCAGGGATCGCGCGGTGTCCGCAGCCTGTTTCAGGTCCAATCCCGTTTTTTCCAGCAGTCTTTGCCGGATGTAAGTGGAGCTGAGGCCTGTGATAAAGGCATCGTGAACAAGTTCGTCGGTATACACTGCGGCTTTTACATCTCGGCACTTGCAGTCTTTGCCAAGCATTTTCAGGGTGCCTAGGAACTCCTCCACCGATTCCCCAGGTCGCTGTGCGCGAGTGGCGAGCAGATGCCTAGCATACACCTCATTCGTAGGCTGCTGGTAATGCGCCTTTAAGATGTCGCAGGCGGCCAGGTATGTGTCGGCGTCTTGGATGAGGGGGTAAACCCGGTGGCTTACCCAATTCCGCAGAATTCCGAGTTTCATACTCGCAGCGTCCGTAGCGTCTTTGACGGCTGCGGAATTGTCCAGGAAGAATTCCATACACATAAACCAGTGTCCGAAGCGTGCTGATGTGTCCGGAGCATGCTGATCCAAATCCAAACGTTCGGGTTTCAGGAGTTGATCCATTGTGTTGAAAAATAAGTTAATAAAATTGATGTGCCTCAATAATCCCGAGACTCGATGTTAGCGAAACAAAACAAGGCTTTTATTAACTTAGAAGATAACACGCAGTGGAGAGAGGTATCTTCCCTGGAGGTCTGCAGTACTGGCTGTGAGGCCAGACTGAGCTGGCTTACATAGAGGCCAGGTATGGGCGGAGCCCTACACACAACACATTCCATACATTCCAATACACAATACAATGGTGAGGAGAAACCTGAAACCAACCACAGTCACAGGCAATACAATGGTAAGGGGGAACCTGAAACCAACCACAGTCACAGGCAGTGATGAATGGAATATTTCATCACATCTACAAGATGCACTGCAGCAATTCGCCCAGATTTCTTCGCTAGCACCTCCCAAACCCGCAACCCCTGCCGCCTAGAAGGACAAGGGCAGCAGGCACATAGGAACACCACCAACTGGAAGTTCCCCTCCAAGTCACACACCATCCTGACTTGGAAATATATCGCCGTTCCTTCATCGTGGCTGGGTCAAAATCCTGGAACTCCCTCCCTTCAGCCTTCAGCAGTATCTTCACCAAACGGACTGCAATGGTTCAAAAAAGCGGCTCGCCACCACCTTCAAGGGCAATTAGGGATGGGCAATAAACGCTGGCCTTCCCGTGACACCCACATCCCATGAATGAATAATTTTAAAAATTGGCAACATGGGTGGGATCCTTTGGTTTGTCATCACTGTGGATGTGTACCTTGGGTTTGGCAGAACTATGGAAGGGGAACCTGAGGTTTACACAGACCTGGCAGGCGCAATATGGGGTTTGACTTATTGATGAATTTGTAGTGTCTGTCACCAGTGAGGGGACAGTAAGGTGTAAGCCTTACAGTATTGGGAGCGGTTGGGGCATCCCTAGTTTGGCAACCTGGATTTGTACATTTCTATTAAATCTCCAAAATCATTAAAGTTGGTGTGTTGTGATTGTTTCCTGGAATATATCCCTATGTCTCTCTCAGTAATTAGAATGTTTATATTTTATAACTAATTAACAAAAACACAGGTGATAATTAGAGGTTTTCTCTTTGTTTTCAAAATTCAAATTGAGTTTTTTAAATTTAAAAATAATCTAAGTAGGATAAAGAAAGACACTCTGGAGGCGATTTTGCCAGCCCTGGAGAGGCAGGTTTGGAGGCGGGACAGCCAGGAATATGGCAGAATCTGGGGACTGGTACCCATCCCGCCCCCATGCCATCTTCCTAGGAGGTGGACACCCAACCCACGCTGGGTCCTGTCTCCTCGAGGCGGGAAGGGGATTAGTGCCAATTAACTGCCTGTTAACAGGCAGTTTTTTTGAGAATACCCATTTTGAGCCCTGAAGTGCGGGCTTCCCGACAGCTCCGAACCTCGCCGGGGTCAGCAAGGTGGGCCGTGGGTCTGCGGGGGTCGGAGAAGCCGCGATGTCCGGTGTTCAGGTGAGTGATGGGTGCATGTGTGCAGAGGTAAGTGTGTGAGGTGTGTGTACTCTTTTTGAACAGTACTTTTAACAAATTTGACTGTAACTAATAAAACTTTAAATGAAACTTAAACAAATCAAATTAAAATTCTGTTGGCCGGGTTGATGATGCACTCCAGTCCCCGCGGCGCCCACCGGTCGCGGAAATAATCAAGCGTGCCGGCGGACACCGCGTGCTCCATCTCCAGGGCCACCCGGGCGCGAACATGGCCGCGGAAGAGAGGCAGGCAATCGGCTGAACGACCCCCTTGACCGCCCGCTGCCTGGACCAATTAATGGCTTTCTTAGCCAGGCCCAGGAGCAGTCCTACGAGGAGGTCCTCCAACCTGCCCGCTCCCCTCCGCACCGGGTGACCATAGATCTAGAGCGTGGGACTGAAGTGCAACCAAAAATCGAGGAGCAGCCCCTTCAAGTAGTGAAGTAGCAACCTCTCACACTCGACGTAAACATGAAACACGGACTCCTCCAGGCCGCAGAAAATGCAGGCAGCCTGGGAGTCCGTGAACCTATTTAAAACCATATTGCACGGGACTGCTCCGTGCAACACCCTCCAGGCCAAGTCCCCGATAGGTGAGGTGTGTGAAAAGTGTTTTAATAAGTTTTACTTCTTCCTGCAGGCTTCCTTCCTTCAGGTTTCAGGAGTCCCTCAGCTCACCGGCACAGAAAGCAGAATGGCCGCTGAACTGTCAAAAGCTGCAGCATTCTGCTTTCTGGTCTGGAGAGATCTCTAACTGAGTCTGAGTAGAAGGACTCAAGTTAGAAGACAGATTGTCCGTGTTTCACAGCTTCACACAGCCGTCAAACGCTGACATTTCATCTGTCAAAAGCTCTTGACAGATGAAACGTCACTCACTGACGTCACCTGTAACCGGCTTTCCCTTAATTGGCCTGCTAAGCCCACTGGGAGGTCAATCGTGGGAAAATAGCGCGGGTTGGCCACAAGTCAATGGAGGCGGGACTAAAACCCAACAAGTGGGAGTCCCGCCTCCAAAAGCTCCCCATTGACACAATTCAGCCCTCTGTATATGTCTGTGTGTCTTCTCAGCTTAATAATCTTTCTGAAGTTTAAGAATATTTATAATCCAACCAGCAATTAAAGCTAAAATAGGTATGTAATCAGTCTAACCAGTCATGTTTCTGTCTTTCTCTCTCTCCTTCTTTCTCACACTCGCGCATACAGCCTCTGAATATAAATTTTACATGAAAAAAGCTTTTGAAATTTGTCCTCTTGCTTTTCTACAAGTAAGTTTGAAAAACAACCAAAATAGAATTGGTTGGCGGCTGAGAGAGAAGCATTGTAGCTTTGGCATGCTTAAATGATAGTGATGCATCCTAGGAAATTGTGCATACTGCAATGCTAACACTGCAGAATATTCCTTCAACTAATAGATCTAGGCAAAAATATCAAGTCAAAGCCCAGACTTTGGGAGAGACAGAATCTTTCAATTAAAAAATATATTTAAGGTATTGAAAGGTGTGCAAAACAATTCTATTGATATATTTAATCACATTCTTATGAAACATGCATTGTTTTTATTTTTTATTTTGTTTAAAATGATATTTTTCAACATCAAAAATTTCAGTTACTGCGAAAAAATGGACAATTCTTTTTCAAAAAGCATTGAGTGATTTGATTGTTTGATCAATAAACTGGATGACAAGATGCCTACACATGTTTTGCCAATTACAACACATTTCCATAAATGTTTACATACAGGTATCCCATTATAAATTTTGACATAAGAAGTTTTCATTATAAATGTTGACTACAATGTATTGCACAAGGTTACATTTATAGACAAGAACTGTACATCATACACAAGATTGTTAATAAATATATAGATGAATTTCCTTTTTTAACCACTGTTTCTGGACTATATAGCTTAAGTTTCTCTAAACTTGCTCATAGCCCATAACTTTACACTTGGAATCAATCTTGTTTTTCTTTTTCTGGGCATTGAAATCAACCGAACTGATTTACTGCCAGCACAAAATAGGTTAAAAAAAAAGCAGCAGTATATATTACAATATAAACTCCTACATAATCATTATTGAGGTGTTTTTTTATTCGTGAGTCCTAGCATAACCTGTTGGCACCCTTTGGAATCACAATACAAAGAAAATTGTTGTAAATTTGCACATCAGAAATCAGCGTCAATATCAGAAGAAAACTAGGAGCTAGAAATTTGTCCAGGCAGCACCTGTTTTTCTGGAACAAACCGGCCTACAAGGCTTGCAATATGGCTGCTAGGAAGCACACGCACATTTCCAGCCAGATGTACGCCACCTGCCATATTGGATAAGATAGATGAGCTGGAAGCTAGAGCACATAGTAAAAAGCCAGAATAATTGATTCAAATTAGGGTCCAGTGTGTCTTGCAGGACCTATTTTCAATTTTCGAACGCCCAGTCATATCACATGCTGCGTGCTGAACTCATACAGCACAACGTGGTGCTAACTAGCCGGAAGGCCCCTATACTTACCTGAATGTAGAGCTGGGAGGAGTTCTTCCCGACCCCACATTAAAAAAACCATGGGCTGAACCCCGCCCTCCCTGGCTACCGATCCTCCCAACCCAGCCACCAATCTCTCCTCACCGCCCCAGCCACGATTCACTCCCCTCCCCAACCACCAATCACTCAGCCCCGGCTACTGATCCCTCCAACCCAGCCACCAATCACTTCCCCCTCCTCCCCCACCCAACCACGATTCACTCCCCTCAGCCACTGATCACCCAACCCCCGCTACCGATCCCCCAACTACCAATCCTCCCTAATAATGACAGAAAATGCTGGAAAAACTCAGCAGGCCAGGCAACATCCGTGGAGAGAGAAATAGAGTCAATGTTTCAGGTCGAAACCCTTTGTCAAGACTGAAGAAGCACAGGAAATGAAACAGATTAAAAGGCCAGTTTGGGGGCTGGGAGAGAACAAACTGGCCTTTTAATCTGTTTCATTTGCTGTGCTTCTTCAGTCTTGACGAAGGGTTTCGACCTGAAACATTGACTCTATTTCTCTCTCCACGGATGTTGCCTGGCCTGCTGAGTTTTTCCAGCATTTTCTGTCGTTATTTCGGATTTCCAGCATCTGCAGTATTTTGCTATCGTACCAATCCTCCCTCCCCGGCTACCGATCCCCCTGACCCGGCCACCAATTGCTCCACCCCCAGCCAGCCACCGACCACCCAGCCCCAGCTACCGAACCTCCCAACCCGGCCAGCGATCCCCCACCCGGCCACCAATCACTCCCCTTCCCCCACCCTGCCCCCAGCCACCGATCGCTCCCCTCCGCCCCCCACAACTACGGATCGCCCACCCTTCCTGGCCCGAAGGCCAAATCGCCCACCTTCCTCACTACCTGAGGGCCGCTGCGATCCCAGTAGAAGCCCAATTTTCAATGACGCTTCATCTGAAGTTCTGTGTAGCTCACTGGCTCCATGGAAATGAGGCCCGAGGCCCAATATCGGGGGCACCTTGAATCTCATCATTCAGGCACCTGAGCCTCTAGCGTGCCCAAAAATGTGCACGTCTGAATTAGTAGGCCAATATTTCTGTTTTAATATCACGTAGTCTGTTAATGTTATACTTACTGGATTAGCAAGGTGGTAGTAACGGGTAACTTCTATGTTATTGTGCATAGAGAAAACAATGACTAGGTGTATAAATTCTACTGGTAAGATTCTTTGGCTAAATAGTGCATAATTTTATAATTTGTTTCTTCCAATACATAACCAATGTCAGGGGGAAAGTTTGTTTTTCAAAGTACTTGCAAAGAAATATTGGTGTTTCCAGGACTTTAAAATATGTCGACATTCTCTTGGCAAATGGTCTTACTTCTCATTTTGGTTTTGAACTGTCCAACTTTTTTTCTATTCAGTCATCTGTACATACCTTGATTGAAATCATTTCTCTTTGTGGCCATTGTAACCTTACCTTTGACGTAAATCCAAATAAATCAAGTTAAGTTACTACCTTGTTATTATCGTCTATTACTGCTCCTTAGCATGGTAACCTCTCATGCCAATTTTGCCCTGAAGGCAGGTACATTTTCGTGTGATATACAATTACAAAACAAACATTGCAAACCATAAAGGAAAATATTTGCTGATGATTTTCTTTAAAACATATTTTAAACCACGGCAATATTCTCTTAATGGGTTTAGTAGGTTGTGTGCAAATGATTGCATTTGGTGAAGCATTCTTTCTCATTAATTTTTTTCATCAAAGTTTCTCCCCTTCCCAACTCTCTGGAATTCTTTCCTCCAGGAACTTCCATGACCACCAGTGTCCAGCAGTACCTCAGCCAAGTGCTACCATGCCACAAATTTTCTGTCCTTTACAGCTTGCCTGAATTTTTTCCTGGGACACTGACATGAGAACCAGTTGTCCTATGGTACCTCACCCAAGTGCCATTGTGCGAGTCTTGACTGAGTGTCAACAGGCTACTTCCCCAATCATAGCCTCTCCCAACATCAAAATATGTGCAGAATAATGACCAGGAGAATGATCCCTGATTGACTTTACCCTCCCTAACCCAAGCACTGAGGCAACTTGTAGCATCCCTACCATTGTGCCAGCGAAGATGAACTAATTCTACACAGATCAGAGGCTTGAACCTGAGATCGTCTGGGTCTATATGGTTCAGCTGCTCAATGGATAAGCGCACTCAGCCAATAGGAGGATCCTTTGGTGAGTTGCTTAGAAAGTTTTAACTAAAAACAATGTAGTCAAATGTCCCAAGGCGCTTCACAGGAATGATATGAAACAAAATTTAACACTGAGTCACATAGGAGCTATTAGGACAGGTGACCAAAAGCTTGGTCAAAGAGGTAGGTTTCAATGAGGGTCTTAAAAGGAGGAGAGGTAGAGCTTAGGGCCTTGGCAGCTGAAGGCACGGCCGCCATTAGTGGTGCGATGAAAATTGGGGACGCTCAAGAGGCCAGAATTGGAGGGGCGCAGATATCTCGTTAGGTTGTGGGGCTGGAGGAGGTTACAGAGATAGGGAGGGGCGAGGCCATGGAGGGATTTGAAAACAAGGATGAGAATTTTAAAATCGAGGCGTTGCTGGACTGGGAGCCAATGTAGGTCAGCGAGCACATTGGTGATGGGTGAACGGGACTTGATGTGAGTTAGGATACGGGCAGCAGAGTTTTGGATGATCTCAAGTTTAAGGAGGGTGCAAGGTGGGAGGTCAGTCAGGAGAACGTTGGAATAGTTGAGTCTAGAGGCATGGAGGAGGGTTTCAGCAGCAGATGAGCCGAGGCAAGGGCGGAGACAGGCAATGACATGGAGGTGGAAGTAGGCGGTCTTTGCTATAACTCACTTTACGGTGCTGGTTACGACAATGACGATAGTGGCAAAGCTTTTGTGCTGAAATAAGGACCAGAGAACACGAGGAGACAGCTGACAGCCTCAAATAGCTCATGACTATCTAATGCAGGGCAGAACCTTCCTGTCTTCAAATACATATGGATATCTGTGACATTATTTGAGGGTGTGCGATGAGTATGGGTGCCGCATTCATTCAGTTTCACTGGTAGCAATTACATGAATGTGGTAATATCATGCATGTTGTCACTCATTTTTAATTCATTCTTTTATGAGACTATTTCACTAAAAGTCTTCTTCTGTGCATATCCTTTTTTTTCAGACAGATCATTTCCAGTCAAATTAATTTGATTTAATTCATTATGTTCGATTAGTATGCATGTAATCTAGTGTGTATACACAGTTTCTGGGGTTGACAAATTATTCTAAGCAACAACAAAAAAACAAATCACCTGGGAAATCATTCTTGAACTGCTGCTCATTTAAACTGATCAGATTTCCAATCTGTTAAAGCAGAAAAGAACAGTAATCTCTTAATGAGGACTCAGAGTCACAGAGTCATTACGGCATAGAAGGAGGCCATTTGGCCCATTGAGTCCGTGCCGGCTCTCTGTAGAGCAATCCAGTCAGTCCCATTCCCCCGCTCTATCCCTGTTGCCCTGCAAGTTTATTTCCCTCAAGTGCCTATCCAATTCCCTTTTGAAATCATTGATCGTCTCCTCTTCCAACACCCTCGTCAGCAGCGGGTTCCAGGTCATTAACACTCGCTGCATAAAAAAGTTCTTCCTCACATCCCCCCTGTATCTCTTGCCCAAAACCTTAAATCTGTGTCCCCTAGTCCTTGTACCATCAGCTAATGGGAACAGCCTTTCTCTGTCTACCTTATCCAAACCCGTCATAATCTTGTACACCTCCATCAAATTGCCCCTCAACCTCCTTTGCTCCAAGGAGAACAACCCCAGCTTCTCCAACCTATCCTTTTAGCTAAAATCCCTCATCCCTGGAACTATTCTGGTAAATCTCCTCTGCACCCTCTCAAGGACCTTCACATCCTTCCTAAAGTATGGTGACCAGAACTGGACGCAATACTCTAGTTGTGGCCTAACCAGAGCTTTATAAAGGTTCAGCATAACTTCCTTGCTTTTGCACTCAATACCTCTATTTATGAAGCCCAAGATCCCATATGCTTTGCTAACTACTCTCTCAATATGTCCTGCCACCTTCAAAGGTCTATACACATGAACCTCCAGGTCCCTGCACACTCTTTAGAACTGTGCCATTAAGTCTATATTGCCTCTCCCTATCCCCTCTGCCAAAATGCATCACCTCACACTTCTCTGTATTAAATTCCATCTGCCACTTGTCTGCCCATTCTGCTAGCCTATCTATGTCCTGTTGCAGTCGATTGGTATCCTCCTCACTGTTTGCCACACCTCCAAGTTTGGTATCATCGGCAAATTTTGAAATTTTACTCTGTATTCCAAAAGCCAAGTCAAAAAAGTAGTGGTCCTAGCACTGACCCTTGGGGAACACCACAGTCTACCATCCTCCAGTCTGAAAAACAACCATTTACCATGACTCGTATTTTCTGCCAATCTCTTATCCAAGCTGACACTGACCCTCCTATTCCATGAACCTCAATTTTGTTAACCAGCCTTTTATGTGGTACTTTAAATGCTTTCTTAAAATCCATATAGACAACATCCACTGCACTCTCTTCATCAACCTTGTCTATTACTTCATCAAAAAATTCAATTCGATTAGTCAAACATGATCTGCCTTTTACAAATCTGTGTTGGCTCTCCTTAATTAACTTTCGAATCCTCTGGCACCTCCCGTGTATCTAGGGAAGCTTGAAAGATTATGGCAAGCCCTTCCGCTATCTCCACCCCCCCTTCCCTTAGCAACCTGGGATGCAAGCCATCTGGACCAGGTGGCTTATCCACTCTAAGTATATCCAGCCTTTCCAGTACATTCAGCCTATCAATTTTCACCCTATCCATTACCTCTACCATCTCCGCTTCTACCGATATTTTGTCAGCATCCTCTTCCTTAGTAAACTCTGACACAAAGTACTCATTAAGTATTCTAGCCTTGCCCTGTGCCTCTCAGCATATATCACCTTCTTTGTCCCTAATAGACCCCGCCCCGCCTTTTACAACCCGCTTACTATTTACATGCCGATAGAAGATTTTTGGGTTCCCTTTTCTGTTAGCTGCCATTCTATTCTCATATTCTCTCTTTGCCAGTCTTATTTTCCTCTTCATTTCCCCCCTCAACTTATTGTATTTGGCCTGGTTCTCACTTGAAGAATTCACCTGACATGCATCATACATCCTCTTTTTTTGTTTCATCATATTCTCTATCTCCCTCGACATCCATGGAGACCTGGCTTTGGTTCCCCTGCCTTTCCCTTTTGTTGGAATGTACCTAGCCTGTACCTGAAACATCTCCTCCTTAAAGATCACCCATTGTTCCATTTCAGTTTTTCCTGTCAATCTTTGGTTCCATTTTACCTTGGCTAGATCCCCTCTCATCCTATTGAAGTTAGCCCTCTTCAAATTTAGAAGTTCTACTTTAGATTGTTCCTTGCTCTTCTCCATTACTAATTTAAACTTTATGATACGATGATCACTCTTACCCAAGTGTTCTCCCACAGACAGTTGGTCGACCTGGCCCACCTCATTCCCCAGCACCAGATCCAGCAATGCCTCCTTCCTAATTGGGCCGAGAACATACTGGTCAAGGAAGTTCTCCTGTACACATTTCAGAAATTCCTCCCCCTTCTTTCCCTTTACTGTAACATTATCCCAATCAATATTTAGGTAATTAAAGTCCCCAATATCACCACTCTATATTTCTTGCACATCTGTGATTTCCCTGCAGATTTGCTCCTCTATCTCGCTCTCACTATTTGGAGGCCTATAGAATATCCCCAATAGCGTGATCGTACCCTTTTTGATCTCAACTCTAAGCAAATGGATTCTGTCCTTGCTCCCTCAAGGACATCCTCTCTTTCCAACATTACAATGTCTTCTCTAATCAGTACTGCCACCCCACCTCCCTTTTTTCCTCCCCTATCTTTTCTGAACACCTTGTTTCCATGAATATTAAGCACCCAGTCCTCACCATTTTTAAGCCATGTTTCCGTTATTGCCACCACATCATATTCCCACATGGCTAATTGTGCTTGTAGCTCACCAATCTTATTCACCACACTTTGTGTGTTTACATACATGCATTCCAAACCTGTCTTTGTATTCCTCGTAGTTCTTTCTTAGTCTGCTCCTATCTAATATGGTACTACTTCCTTCTCTAGTACTATCCAACATTCTCCCTCCTTTATGCACCTTATTCCTCTTTTCTACTTCTATCTGCTGGTGCCCACCCCCCCTGCCAATTTAGTTTAAACCCTCCCCAACCACACTCAACTCCAGAAAAACTCAATCTCATTCCCTTCCATCTCTCTCCATCCCTTGTACAGTTCACAACAGCACTTTGAGGCTTTTGTTTATAAAGTGTTAATTTTGGATTGCGCGCTTGAGAGACTGGCTGGGAAGTGAGGTACTGGAGTGAAAAGGATGAGAAATTACTGTGAATGAGCCGCTAAAATATTTAAATTTATTATAACATCTAATTATCAGTAAAATGCTGAATTTTATTCCGCGTTTTGCTTTAATGTTCCATTTTGATCCGGCTTAAGTCACCAGCACGCCAAAATTTAAAATGACAAAACTGGGACATTTAATTGTTCTGAAAAGAACTGTTGAGGACACGGAGACAGAGATTTAAAGGTTGGGGCTGTCCTGGTCAGTTTGGGCAGCTGACTGCTGTATTGTAAATGTCCAGATTACTTCTGTGTACCCTTTCCTTGACATGTTGTTCGTCAATTAATTTGTAAAGAATGCCACTTTCTTAAAGAGATGGTCCAAATTTTTATTCTTGCCATAACTACTTTGCTGCGTATTATGGAACTCTGCAGACTATATATAAAAAATTAGAGTGCAAAACACCAATTAAAAATAAAGCACTTTGGCCTCAATATAAACTCCACCTCCCCGCCCCACAATGAGGTGGGAGAGGGTCAGGGGAAGGGTTAAAGTGTTAAATATGGGGAATGCGACCCTAACCTGCCGCGCCTGTTGCTGTTTTTACGGTGGTGGGTTTCATGGCGTCCGATTGTTCTGCCATGGTTGGGTGGAACACTTCATTAACATATTTAAATCGGGCTCCTGCAGTAGAATTGGGGTTGGGAAACCCGGCAGTGAAAGGGTGGTAGGAGCTGCTGGATCCACCAGGTAAGTGCCTCCTTCGGCACGCCTTGTGGGCCAGGAGGAACAGTAGTGCTCCCGCCTCCCGATCTCCAACCTCGCTGATCTCAACCTCCTCCATCTCTCTTTCCAACCCCCACCCGTGATGTCCTCACTTCCTCCGCCCACGATCGACGACCATCCACCTTCCCGATCACCGGGGCCCATCCCCAAGGGTCCCTGGCTGTGGCCTCCTGCCGCTGGCTTTCCCTCCCGGCCGCTGGCCTGGCTGTCAATTTGGTCAGCTACCGGGCGGGAAACAGTACCAAAAATGATAGGAAGGCCTGCACGCCCCCTTCTTTGGCGGTGTTCGGCCTCTCCCGCACCCTCACCGCCTCCCCGTAAATATCGGGGCCTTTATACTGAAAACAATACCTCTTTTGCCACTCACCAACATGAAATTGAAGCAGTCTGCTATTGTTCTTTAATTGCCAATTTTGCAGCATTTGGCTGTGATGAAGCAATAGCTGCTCACTGACCACCTCTGCAATATTTCAATTAATTTTGTTTAATTAAATACATTGAAAGGAATCTGCTCCAAGCTTAGTTACAGTCTCAAATTGAAAAGAAAATGTGTTCAATTAAAAATACCATCTGGCACATGTGGAAATGGAAGGCTTCAAAAACATTTTTGGTGCAGTACTCGTCAGCTGCCTGCTCCCACTACAAGAAGGAACTTGCATTTATATAACTGACCCGTTCCAGCAACCATTTCCTCCCTAGGTTCAAAAATATCATGGGCCAAATACAGCTCTGGAGCAAATGGCTTTTCAATTCAATTCAACTCCATCTTGTTCCTAGATATTTTACTTCATTGCTTCCTCCCATTTTCAGAATTTTTTAAAAGTTTTATCTTTTGTTGAGACCAACGGGAAGTAGCATCAAGCAAGTTTAATGCCAGCAGGACATCTACAAGGCACCACCAACAGCTAGATCAAATGAAAAATGAGTCCGAGTAAATCTTTATACACAGCTTGAAAATTTGGAGCAATAAAACATTCAATATCTCGCGGTGTCCACTGGTCATAGAAACCTTCTGGTGAACTCAAAGATACCGCGCAGTCATACTCTATGGCAATTCAGGCGTATACCAATGATCAGAACATGGACAAGCAATTCATTCTGTGTCAGTTAACTCAATCACAAGAGGATTCTGTTGAACTACCAAAAAGAGAAAAAGGTAAAATTGCAAAGAAGGTGGCAGGGACCAAACAGGAGAGAGAAGAGAGAGAGACACATACACAAACACACGAGAAAAAGCTTCATGCAGCTTCCTTAGCTGGCCAAACTTAATTGAAAAACAAACAATTGGATGTATTTGTTTGGTTAAGTATGGAGCATAGATTAATTTCTCTCCCTCTCTTTATTTATATGTATATATATTTAAATCAAGTTACAAACATATTGCACTCGAAGTTCTTTGTATAAACTGTGTGCTGTTGGCATTTCTAAAATAAAATGTTTAAAACACCATGGCCTTGATATTAAACCCCACCACGATGGGCGAGTGAGGGTCGGGGGAGGTTAAAGTTAAATGCGGGGAACGCGTTCAGAACATTGCGGACACGCCCGTGAGTAATACTTAATTAACATATTTAAATTGGGCTCCCACAGTGCAATTGTACATCTGATTTAAAATTGACTGTTGCTGCGTGGGTTTCCCAGGAGTCAGGAAACCCGGCAGTGAAAGGGAGGCGGGAGCTGCCAGCTCCACAAGGTAAGTACTTTTTCCAACACTTCTTGTGGGCCAGGAGGAGCAAGAGTACTCCCCTCAGGCCCTCAGTCTGTTCGCCCTCCTGCCATCTGGGAGACGCTACAGATGCATTCGCACCCGTACGACCAGATTTAGGAACAGCTTCTTTCCCAGGGCTGTCATCCTACTGAACTCCACAAATAAACTCTAAAGCCTGCACATCTGCCAATGCACTTTATTATGGTTATGTTTATGTTAATGTATTACAAGCCAAATGTATGTTGAATGTTTAAATGTCTTAATTTAAATGTACACTCTCGGGAGCCGCAAGCCTACATTTCGTTGTACTGCACTTGTGCACTAACAATGACAATAAAGTTGATTATTATGATCAAAGAAGCCTTCAGCTTCCCCCAGCCGGGATCTCCCACCTCCCCCCCACCCCTCCAGCCAGCCCTCGCTATCGTAGTCTTCCCCCCAACCCCTCCATGCGCCCCCCTTCTGCCAGCCCTCGCTATCGCAGCCTCCCCACAGCCCTCCAGATAGCCAGCCTCCTTGTCCCCCAGCCCTCACAGTATCCAACCTCCCCGCAGCCCTCCCGATCTCAAACCTCCCTCCAGATAGCCAGCCTCCTTGGCCCCCAGCCCTCCCGATAATCAGCCTCCCCGCAGCCCTCCAGATAGCCAGCCTCCTTGGCCCCCAGCCCTCCCGACCTCAAACCTCCCTCCAGATAGCCAGCCTCCTTGGCCACCAGCCTGCCCGATCTGAAACCTCCCTCCAACCCTCCCGATTACCAGCCTCCCTTCCAACCCCCGAACATGACTGATGCTCCCTTCCCAGTCCCCACAGGTCCCTGGCTGCGGCCTCCTGCCACTAAGATTGGCAGGTCCTCCACGTCCCCAGCATTGCCGGGTTCTTCAGCTGATTTCGGCGTCCCCGCACCCTCCCTGGCACCCTGTTAATATCGGGGCCCTTGTGCCTGTGGCTTGTGTGAGTTGCAGGTTTTATTGCATGTGATAAACTTTGGGAATGGCCAGTGACTATAGCAGTGGTCCGATATCCTGTAGAACTGATGTGGAGAAAAATTTGAGCATATAAAAAGTCCAATGTGACACAAATTTATCTCTTTCTGCGATCATGTCATAACTGAAATAATATTAGCACACACTTCTATTGAACTCAAGCAACAAGGAAATGTGCACCTCTTCCTGTCAGCTTTATGTTCCTTTTTTTAAATCCTCCAAGCAGTTATTTCACAGCCGCTGCGATAATGTTTGTGTTTTGGCCACCATCCATTCATAAGTTTGGTTTCCTCTTGCTTCTCCTCTATCTCCTGTTGCTCCATCCCCTTCCCCTTTTTAAATGTGATCATACTGGCATCCAGCTCTAGAATGACCAAACCAGTGGCCAATTCTGGGACATATCCTGATATAACACCAACCCTCCCACTATCAACTTCATCCTTGCATTCACAGATGGCAAAAAAAAGAGAAGCAGAAAGCAAGAGGTTTTAAATAAAACGATTGCACACTGCAACAAAATTTTCAGCTGTATAAGCAGCAGCTCGATAGTAAAAGGGTGATACACTGGGACACCAGCCACCGAGGCAGAATATTAGGTCTGCTTTCATCAGACATCCTCCTCCTTATTTGAAATATTAAATAGAAGTGGATTCACTAATTTACTGCAGAGCTGGTAAGTAACTCACCAGATCCTCAGACATTTAAGGCTGGATTGACCTTCCAGCAGTGGACCCTGCAGGGACAGGAGAGGGAGGGTGAAGTGGCAGTAGGCCTCACCCACACCCCGCCCATCCCACCAATTTTTTCTTTACCGCCACTACCCCACCCAATTTCGGGTGGAATTACGAAGAAAAATCCAACCCCTAATAAGCTCTGCAGTGTCAACAAGCATTGGAAACCTGGAACAAGTCATTAGTGATCATTTCAAAGTCCCACTCATATATAATTCAAAAAGACATGGCCAAATCCAATACCTGTTTAATGCTTCATAATTGTGTAGCCATTAAGATCCACAATGTTGGGCAAGGAGGAGGGATTAGGTTCATAAAGTTCCTGTGGATGCTCTGAAAATTGTTTCCATTGGCACCACTTAAACAAAACTATTTCAAAAAGAAATAAAAAGGCACTGGCTGGATGCCATTTGGTGCATTAACTTAAATATGTAGCTGTGTTCCCAGAATTGGAAAACTTATTTACTCGAAGTAGATTTCTCTTCATCTGGCTCCAATTGATTTTACAGACTGAACGTAGCTTCAACCACAGAGCCTCTCCAAACCACCCCCCCCCCCCCATGCTGAACGTGATTATCTTACTGCCTGGAATATTTATGCCCGTCTAGGACTATGCTTCCTGTAAAATTAGCCTCAGAGTATCCAGGCCAGAGAGGGGGGAAAAAAAAAAATCAGTCAGGGTTCCAGTTCTGGATTGATATCCAATGATCCTTGCTGGAAATTGCACGTCAATGGATGTCGGTCGGGGGGTGGATTGGAGTCAGGTATTCCCAGGCCCCGGTCCAATAACTTGCTGACATTCACTGTCTAGGCTCACATGCTTGGCAAGGTGCTGGAAAGCCACTGGCGCTAGTGGAATTGTACTCCAGCATGGGTCAGTACTTTCAACAGAAGAGGGAAGAAAATTGTAAAATATATGAAGTATGTGGACAATAATTGATTTGGAATGATAATACACAGAGCAAGAGTGCATGAACAATTGAAGAATACTTTGTAATTGGATCAGGACTATACATCAAATACCTCAACTTAATAACAAAATACTCTACTTTTTTGAGGTCGTTTGCATTCTTCAATTTTTTATGCAGTCTCCCCATTTTCCTGAACTGCACACCATCTGTAAGATATTCTTTGAAATGACAACTAGGAAGTAGATGGGAGTGACCCTGGTGTCTGTTGCTCAAAGTTTTCCTTTACTCATCAGGAGGTTCTTTGGACACACATTGGCACTTCCACATTGTAGTGCAGTTAAGATAGGCATCTCTGCAAGATAAGAGATTGATCTTGTATGTTAGTCTGCTGTGCTAACAACATTTATGTAGCTTTTGAAAATGACGAACACTTCCCCCAGCCAAACTATGCAGACTCATGCCCTGTGATATTGCAAAATATCACTAATGTAGAACAACAACAACTTGCATTTATATAGCACCCTAGGCATAGGAAAACGTCCCAAGGCACTTCATAGGATTGTAATAAGATGAAAATTTACACCGAGCCAAAGAGGGAGACATTAGGACAGGTACAAGTTCAATTTTAACAGTGCCTCTCAATGTTTTTAAACATAACCTTCATTTGATTTGTCTGGAGGCCAATATGCCCAGTTAGATGAGGCATGCCAGTCTCTAGAGGACCCTGCTTGAAGGTGGCGGGGAGAGGGTGGGGGGTGGTGGTCAAGCTCAGGGAAATTGGCTGGGCCTCCAAAGATGAGAAGAGTTTTTCTTTAAAAAGTTCCAGTATTGGCGCCCTTTGTAAGGGAGTGTTTGAGGGGTGGAGAATGGACGGTCTCCCTCCCAGATAACAGGTGGGCACTGCAGTTTCCGGCATCATGGGACAGGTGGGCACTTGCGATGTAACCATAGCTATGTGAATACTTGTCAGCCCCGTAAAATCAGGTGCCCCACAGAGATTCAATATACTCTGCCTGGTTAGCATGTAGGGCACTGGCGAACGCAATTTCAGTATCACTGCTGGAATCGCCTCCCACCTATTTTCAGGCCCAACATTATTGAAAAGAAGCATCACCTGCTGTCCTCCTATCCCTCCTGGCTCCTTGCCAAAGCTCTCTTGTCACTTATCCTCCTTTCCACCCCCTTGCATCTTCATGGTTCAATTGCTAGCTCTTCCAAAGGGAAAACTGAGATTTCCGATGCACTTTACTTCTCGAACTCTAATCCCATTGATCATCATAAAGAACCTCCCTCTACTGCTCCCTCCTGATCAATCAATAAGTTTGACATCAAGTTTTGCCAAGCCAGATTTATCCGATCTTCTACTCAGGACTCCAATAAATAATCTGATCCAGATGGTATCCCCTCCCATTATCCACAATACGTATATCGCTGGATTTATCCCTGTCCTGTGTTATCTTTTCAATCTCTCTTACTTCCAATTAAACTTTCCTCCTCCTTGGAAATTTGCTCCTGGTTATCCTATCCCTTAGAAAGGTATTCCCTTTTGCCCTTCAAACTGCCATCCCTTTGCTCTTACATTGGTCCTTTCTGAAGTCACTGAAGCTGCTATTAACTCTCAAATTATCCACCACCTTGAAAGTTCCTGCCTGATCGATTATTGCCAGTAAAGCTTTTGGAGTGATTATTTCTTGCCACCAATGTTATGCATTTCTAGTTCTCTACCCTTGAACATTTTGGTGAATTATGTATCACTGCCTTTTGACATCTCTAAAGCTTTAAACAGGGTCTGGAACCATACATTTCAAAACAAATTATCATATGTTCATGGCTATCGAAATGTTTTCTCAAATCATTCTATCTGAGTTGTAATTAATGGCGTACCTTCTAATTTTGCATTGGCTTAAGGGTTCCCAAAGGGTCTCTTCTCTCTCCCATGTGGTTCCTCTTCAAATCTTTGATCGTCTCCACTTAACATCTAACCTTATCTACATTTTTTTGCTGATGAATTCACATTTGCATTCATTCAGATCACATGTCCTTAGTGCTCACAGTCTACAGTAATATCACAGTGCAATGATTGAGTGACTAAAAAAAACTTGTAGGAAATCAAGATGTAATGGGGAAATGAAAATCTTGTTTCTTTATGTTTCTTGTGTACAGTTGTGGTCTCTGTACCTAAGGAAGGACATACTTGCCTTAGAGGGGGTGCAATGAAGGTTCACTAGATTGATTCCTGGGATGAGGGGGTTGTCCTACGAGGAGAGATTGAGCCTATACTCTCTTCAGTTTAGAAGAATGAGAGATGATCTCATTAAAACATTGTGGCCTAGAAATTCAGTCGCGTTTGCGCCCACTTATTAGCTATAAAGTGGTTTGCGCCGGAAGTTTTTTAGCGCCCGAAATTCAGTTGGTCCCTAACATCGGCGTTAGCCGGTAGCGCTGCGCCGGCACCGATGACGTCATCGGTATGCGCAGCGCCCCGGTTCCAATGGTAATCCGTCCCGATGGCCAAATTCAGTTGCGGCCGCCTCGCCTGTCGCGGCCGCAAACAGCGTTTGCAAAACGGTGCCTTGCAGCTCGGAGAGGCCGGCGCATAAAGGTGGAGGGGCGGCCGGCCGCTTTCCCGGCGGCCGCCTGGCCGCACCTCCCTCCCCGGACTCCTGCACCACCCCCCCGCGGCATTGGTGTGTGACTCCCGCGAGCCCGGCACTTCTCCGTGGTGCCGGGCTCATTTGCCGGGGGAATCCAGCGGCGATCTCACGGCTGCAGGCAGCTCCTCCTTAAGAGAAGGAGGAGGCCTGCAGCACCCCAGCCTGCCGCACCGCATTGGGTGCCGCAGCGGCAGCTGGACGCCTGAAACTGACATTCTTCGCCCCAAACGAGGCGGCCAAACCCTGCAATAGCGCCCGCCTCCGTCTTGGGGCGGCGCAACTGAATTTCAGGCGGGCGCTACGGGAATCCGGGCGAGCGCAAAATTTCGGGCACTAAAGACCTGGCGCGGCGATACCGAATTTCTAGGCCAATATTCTGAGAGGGCTTGAGAGGGTAGTTGCTGAGAGGTTGTTTCCCCTGGCTGGAGAGTCTAGGACTAGGGGGCATAGTCTCAGGATAAGGGATCAGCCATTTAGGACTGAGATGAGGAGAAATTTCTTCACTCAGAGGGTTGTGAATCTTTGGAATTCTCTACCCCAGAGGGCCGTGGATGCTCAGTCTTTGAGTATATTCAAGGCTGAGATCGATAAATTTTTGGACTTTAAGGAAATCAATGGATATGGGGATCAGGTGGGAAAGTGGAGTTGAGGTCAAAGATTAGCCATGATCTTAATGAATGGCGGAGCAGGCTTGAGTGGCGTATGGCCTACTCCTGCTCCTATTTCTAATGGTCTTAGTTCTGATGGTCTTAAGTCTAACTAGCAACTATGACCTCTCACCTTTGATGAATCCATCCATAGTCATTCTTCATTGATTAACATTCTTAGCTTCACTTTCTTATCTGACCTCAAATGGAAGTCCCACTCTTCTGTTTTTAAATTTATATCCATGATGAAGCTTCCACTTCCAGGCTTAACACTTTTCCCCCTCGACAACTCTTAACCCTCTATAAAAGGTTAAGATTTTTTCATATTTGGGCAGCTTTTCTAGCACTTCTCACACATGGACAAAATGCAAGGAAAAGATTATTATCTGGTACATCTTACTGTGTTAAAGGTGCTATGTAAATGCAAGTTACTGTGTTGTATAACACACTACAGACCATTGTGTTTTAGTGGCTGAGTCTGGTTAGGTTTTAAACAACTTGGATCAAACTGTTATTTAAGAATTCACTGTTGTAAATTTTTTTTATTATAACTGCAAAAATCCTCTATATAATATATACAAAACATAAAAGAGTCTAGAAATTACTGTTGGCAATATCAACACTTAGCATGCTTGTGTGATTTTTAGCAGGGGCAATTAAGTCATGGAACAGAGGACTGTGATACATGCGTTCACTATTCATCTGGAATATGACCAACAGTAATTTATAGGTTAATATACACTGGACCCTGTTAATCAACTACATAGTAAACTAATAGTAACAAAGTAAATCCTACAGTGTGAACATCAACAACATAAAGCACAGCAAGACTTGCCATTGATACCACTGACTACAATACATAGTAAACAGAATAAAACCTGAATACAAATACATTAAAATTAAAAGAATT
The DNA here is from genome assembly GCF_052327205.1 of Somniosus microcephalus. Classification (NCBI taxonomy): domain Eukaryota; kingdom Metazoa; phylum Chordata; class Chondrichthyes; order Squaliformes; family Somniosidae; genus Somniosus; species Somniosus microcephalus. Next base: position 57,761,245 of record NC_140987.1, on the reverse strand, counting down.
ACAGATACCTGGGAATAATTTCAAGGATATCATTTAATCTTTGGGTTTGGATAAACGTTATAAATTGTTCGAGCATGAATGTTCCAGTTTATGACTTCATGTGAACCCCTTGATTACTGCCTTGGAATAACTCCCAGATAGCTTTTATTCTCAGTTTGTTGTATGGGTATTTAGGAGCATTTCACTGCCAAGCTATGCGTTCATTCATTGCAATAAAGTTACCACAGCAAATTCTCATGTAACAGCTTGATCCATGAGGCACATTCCAGAATGTGACTAAAACCTAACAGGACTCAGTCAGTGAATATATAGGATAATGCACAATCTGTAGTCTCATCTGAGGCTGTAACATATTGAGGAATTGAGTGATAATATCGCAAACGACAACAACAGTTCACTCACACACACAGGCTCAACCTCATGGCCGTTTTCAATAGGAACAACCTGCAGAAACTTCTAGAACTACTGAATGTTTCTGCAATATAATTTATGAAAATTTATTTTGATCCTCTATAATAATAACTTATCCCTGCTTGTTCCCTACTGTTTACTATAGCTATATCTGTAATATATTAAAGTCTTATGTATAGCATGAACTTCCTTTAAGTGTCACACTTCCTTCCTGTAACAACTTTCTGTATCACACTTCGTTGGTAACACCTCTATTAGGCATCAAGGGGTATGGGGAGAGAGCAGGAATATGGTATTGAGCTAGAGGATCAGCCATGATCATATTGAATGGCGGAACAGGCTCAAAGGGCCGAACAGCCTACTCCTGCTCCTATTTTTCTATGTTTCTATAAAACAATGTCTCCTCTGATTCATCGACCTCGGCCTTATCTCAGAGACAGGGAGGGAGTTGGGGGAGTGGGGGGTGGGTGCAATTTTGCGTTCTGGAAACCCAGAAAAATGGGGGGAGATCTGAGGCCAGAAAGCAGATAAGAGGCCAGAGCAGTGGGGGTGGGGGAGATCGGAGGCCAGACGGCAGATTGGAGGCCAGAGGCAAGATCAGAGGCCAGGGTCGGGAAGACCGGAGGCCAGAAGGTAGATTGGAATGGTCAATGGGAGATCAGAAGGGTCCGATCGCAGTGGGGGGGGTGGGTGAAGCAGGTAAGCTGGATCCAACAGGCAAGCGGAAAGGCACTTACCTTCTGGATCCAGCAGTCTTGCCTCCCTGTAGCCATCAGGTTTTCCGAGGCCCAGAAAACTCGGCCGGCCAGGGTTAACTTTAAAATGATGGTTACATATGAGACCCGCAGCCTCATTATAAGATTGAAATGGACAACCTACCTCCAGGGAGTGGGTTGGTTGTCCTCCCACCTCCATTAAAACCGGAAGTGGGTGGTTTGGAGGTGGGTTGGGGTCGAGAGTCAGAATTCAACATTCTTACATCCCACCCGACTCAAACCCACCTGTTTTTGGGGATAAAATTCTCCCCATTATAAGCAATGGCAGGGGTGGTCTGCCATCAATTAAAAATGTTATTTGGATCCCCCTTTGCTGCTATCTACAATCCAGATTTCTAGTCACCATTTGCCTCTTATAATCATTTATTCATCCATAGTTGACTATTACATGACTCCCAGTCCTTATTACTTTTTGTTTCCTTGTATATCTTTTAAAATATTTCTAACTAACCTTTTGTTATATCAACCTTTTTATTCAGCCATTGTAGGTCAGTTCTTATAATATCCCCACTTCTCGTAGGAATATATTATTTTCTACATCCCCATAAATGGTCTTTTAAAAATTTCAATTGTTTTATTTTATAGTTTTGTTTCCTATGAGATTCTCTCTGGGCCTCTTATCATATCCTTAAAGTTTGCTTGATTAATGTCTTACACAAGTATTTTTTTTAACCTTTGCTTTAATCACCATATCAAATTGAACTGTACAATGATCAATGGTGTTTCTGTGTTCACCCCTTTCAGGTTATTATCTTGGATTCCAGTGATCATTCATTCATTACATTGATTTGATATAGTAATTATGGCCAACATCAGAAATAACAACATGTCTGTGCAAGACTTTAAACAAATAAACTTTAGATGTGAACATACAAAAACATCGGACGGGAAAAGACCAGCTGGTTCATTGAACCTAGCCTATGCTTCCAAGGTGCAACTTCTGGACACCATGGGCTGGATTTTCTCAATGGGGGCGCGTTGGGGGCGAGACTGCTGATTGTTGGGTTTCAGTCCCGCCCCCAACGGCGTCCGGCCAACCCATGCTATTTTCCCTTGATTGACCTTGTTAAGCCCACCCTGTGGGCTTTGCCAGCCAATTAAGAGAAAGCCAGTGACAGAGGACGTCAGCGTATGACGTTTCATCTAGATGAATTGTCAGCATTTGACAGCTTGGAGAAGCTGTCAAACACTGAGGGCTCGAATTTCATCAGGCCGTTGAGGCGGGACTGGAGGCGTGTGGGGGGTTAAAATTGTGAAATCGGGGGCATGAACCCATCCCGTCCCCAACCCGCCTCCATGCCCGTTTCACAGGAGGCGGTTACCCAACCTGTGCTGGGAGCCTCCTCCCCGAGGCGGGAAGGGGATTAGTGCCAATTAACTGCCTGTTAACAGGTAGTTAACAGGCAGTTTTTGGCCTAATCCCTACTTTTATCCCTGAAGGACCTAGCTGCCAGATTGGGTCTGCGACAGGTGGTGAGGGAACCAACAAGAGGGAAAAACCTACTTGATCTCGTCCTCACCAATCTACCTGTTGCAGATGCATCTGTCCATGACAGCATTGGTGGAAGTGACCACCGCACAGTCCTTGTGGAGACGAAGTCCCGTCTTCATGTTGATACCCTCCACCGTGTTGTGTGGCACTACCACCGTGCTAAATGGGACAGATTTCAAACAGACCTGGCAACTCAAAACTGGGCATCCATGAGGCGCTGTGGGCCATCAGCAGCAGCAGAATTGTATTCAACCACAATCTGTAACCTCATGGCCCGGCATATCCCTCACTCTACCATTACCATCAAGCCGGGAGATCAACCCTGGTTTAACGAAGAGTGCAGGAGAGCATGCCGGGAACAGCACCAGGCATACCGAAAAATGAGGCGTCAACCTGGTGAGGCTACAACACAGGACTACTTGCATGCCAAACAACAGAAACAACATGCGATAGACAGAGCTAAGCGATCTCACAACCATCGGATCAAATCAAAGCTCTGCAGTCCTGCCACATCCAGTCATGAGTGGTGGTGGACAATTAAACAGTTAACAGGAGGAGGAGGCTCCAAAAATATCCCCATCCTCAATGATGGTGAAGCCCAGCACGTGAGTGCAAAAGACAAGGCTGAAGCATTTGCAACTATCTTCAGCCAGAAGTGCCGAGTGGATGATCCATCTCGGCCTCCTCCTGAGGTCCCCAGCATCACAGATGCCAGTCTTCAGCCCATTCAATTCACTCCACGTGATGTCAAGAAACGGCTGAAGACACTGGATACTGCAAAGGCTATGGGCCCTGACAACATTCCGGCAATAGTACTGAAGACTTGTGCTCCAGAACTAGCCAAGCTGTTTCAGTACAGCTACAACACTGGCATCTACCCGGCAATGTGGAAAATTGCCCAAGTATGTCCTGTCTACAAAAAGCAGGACAAATCCGACCCGGCCAATTATCGTCCCATCGGTCTACTCTCAATCATCAGCAAAGTGATGGAAGGTGTCGTCGACAGTGCTATCAAGCGGCACTTACTCAGCAATAACCTGCTAACTGACGCCCAGTTTGGGTTCCGCCAGGGCCACTCAGCTCCTGACCTCATTACAGCCTTGGTCCAAACATGGACAAAAGAGCTGAACTCAAGAGGTGAGGTGAGAGTGACTGCCCTTGACATCAAGGCAGCATTTGATCGAGTGTGGCATCAAGGAGCCCTAGCAAAACTGAAGTTAATGGGAATCAAGGGGAAAACTCTCCTTGGTTGGAATCATACCTAGCACAAAGGAAGTTGGCTGTGGTTGTTGGAGGTCATTCATCTCAATCACATGACATCACTGCAGGAGTTCCTCAGGGCAGTGTCCTAGGCCCAACCATCTTCAGCTGTTTCATCAATGACCTTCCCTCCATCATAAGGTCAGAAGTGAGGATGTTCGCTGATGATTGCACACTGTTCAACACCATTCGAGACTCGTCAGATACTGACGCAATCCGTGTCCATATGCAGCAAGACCTGGACAACATTCAGACTTGGGCTGACAAGTGGCAAGTAACATTCGCACCACACAAGTGCCAGGCAATGACCATCTCCAACAAGCGAGACTCTAACCATCTCCCCATGACATTCAATGGCATTACCATCGTTGAATCCCCCACTATCAACATCCTGGGGGTTACCATTGATCAGAAACTGAACTGGACCAGCCATATAAATACTGTGGCTACAAGAGCAGGCCAGAGGCTGGGAATTCTGTGACGAGTGTCTCACCTCCTGACTCCCCAAAGCCTTTCCACCATCTACAAGGCACAAGTCAGGAGTGTGATGGAATACTCTCCACTTGCCTGGATGAGTGCAGCTCCAACAACACTCAAGAAGCTCGACACCATTCAGGATAAAGCAGCCCGCTTGATTGGCACTCCATCCACCACCTTCAACATTCACTCCCTCCACTACCGACGCACTGTGGCTGCAGTGTGTACCATCTACAAGATGCACTGCAGCAACTCGCCAAAGCTCCTTCAACAGCACCTTCCAAACCCGCGACCTCTACCACTTAGAAGGACAAGGGCAGCAGACGCATGGGAACATCACCACCTACAAATTCCCCTCCAAGCCACACACCATCCTGACTTGGACCTGTATCGCCGTTCCTTCACTGTTGCTGGGCCAAAATCCCGGAACTCCCTTCCTAACAGCATTGTGGGTGTACCTACACCATATGGACTGCAGCGGTTCAAGAAGGCGGCTCACCACCATCTTCTCAAGGGCAATTAGGGATGGGCACTAAATGCAGGCCTAGCCAGCCAGCGACTCCCACATCCCATTAATGAATAATTTAAAAAAAGTGTGGGCTTCCCGACGGCTCCAAACCACGCCAAGTTAGCGAGGCAGACTGTCGGGCTGAAGGACTTGGAGGGTTCGAGATGTCCGGTGTTCAGGTGAGTGATGGGTGCATGAGTGCAGAGGTAAAGTGTTTAAATAAGTTTTACTTACCTTCACAGCCTTCCTTCCTTCAGGTCGCGGGAGTCCCTCATCTCACTGGCACAGAAAGCAGAATGGCTGCGAGTTGTCAAAATCTGCAGCATTCTGCTTTCTGTTCTGGAGAGATCTCTAAATCAGCCTGAGAGGAAGGAATTAACTTGGAGTACAGATTGTCAGCGTTTGACAGCTTCAAAGAGCTGTCAAACGCTGATATTTCATCTGTCAAAAGCTCTTGACAGATGAAATGTCAATCTGTGACGTCACCTGTTGCCGGGTGGCCCTTAATTGGCCTGCTGAGCCCGCTGGGCGGGCTCTACAAGGTCAATCAAGTGAAAATCGAGTGGGTTGGCCACAACTCAATGGAAGCGGGACTACAACCCCAAAAGTTGTAGTCCCGCCTCCTACACGCCTCCATTGATAAAATCCAGCCCTGACAATCTCTGTTCTAAGGTGAGCCCTTGTACTGAAGGCTCACCAAACCTCTTTCCTCAGCAGAAATCAGATGGCTGCTGCATCTGAGAATGCAGCAGCCATTCTGTCATCTCTGCCGTTGAGATGAGGCACCTCCGGATCCCCAAGGGTTGAAGCCTGCAGGAAGAAGCAAAGGTAAGTAAACTTTTTCTAACACTTTACACTCACCTCTCATACTTACCTCTCCACACTTGCACCCATCACTCACCTCCACAGCAGACTTTTCGATCCCTCTCACCCCCGCAGACCCACTGCTCACCTCGCTGACACTGGCGAGGATCGCAGCCATCGGGAAGCCCGCACTTGCAAGGGTAATATGGGGATAAGCCTCTTAACTGCCTGTTAACAGGCAGTTAATTGGCTGTAATCCCCTTCCCACCTTGAGGAGACAGGTCCCTGCGCGAGTCGGGGACCCGCCTCCCAGGAAGATGGCACAGAGGCGGGCTGGGAGCGTGGTCAGTACCCGCTCCCAGTTTCTGCCATTTTCCCGGCAGTTCCGCCTCCATACCCACCTCCCAGGGCTGGGAAAATTCCCCCCATGACTCCCATTTGCAACCCCCCACTCAGCAGCTAGGTAATCTCCTGGGAGAGGCAAATAAACAGAGAAAAAAATGTTACACCAATTTAGAAAGACAAAACTCTGGGAAATTCCTCCCCACCTCTGAAGGTCCAGGAATAAAGAAGTTCCAGGAGACTACAGTGACTTGGAGACACATTCCCCAAAACCCCACCTACCCTCTACACATAATTATATATTGGGCACACTGAGGAACCTGTCCAGCTTCTTTTCAATGCTTGCAGCAAATCTGCACATGCTGCAACTTGTTCCAGAGGCCAATGACTGTCTGTGAAAAGAAGTACCTCCTAACATCTAGCCTACTTTTAAGCATATGAAACTTATATTCATGTGCCTTGGTCCTCCCTAACCAATCTAGCTCAAATAGCCTATCTACATTGGCCAGATCTATTCCTGTCATTATTTTAAAGACTTCAATCAAGTCTCCACAAACCCTGTGCTTTTCTGGAGTAAAAAGCCCCACCCCTCAAAGTATATTGTGGTAATTGAGAGCCATTAAACTATATCAATCTGGTGGCCCTCTTCTGAACCTTTTCCAAGGCTTTTATATCACTTGGCATGTGAGGGGACTAAAACTGGGCACAGTATTCTAAATGAGGCCTAACCGAGATCTTGTACAGAGACAGTATAATATTTCTTGTTTTATATTTAATCATCGTGCCAATACATCCTAACACTATTTGCTTTTGCAAAAGCTTCACAGCACCTATGTCATTAGTTCCTACATGGACCATGACAACTGGATCCTCCCCCTCCCACTCCAAGTTCTTCTCCAGCCGCGAGGAGATATCCTTAACCCTGGCACCGGGCAGGCAAAACAACATTCGGGACTCTCTTTCGCAGCTGCAAAGAACAGTATCTATCCCCCTGACTATACTGTCCCCTACCACCACCACATTCCTTCCTTCTCCCCCCACTTGGATGGCCCCCTGTACCATGGGGCTCAATAATGCCATTGGTGGCGGGTTGGGTGTGGGTCAGGTGGTTGGCGGGTCCCGATCCCGCTTCCGCTATCGGGCGGGAAAAATTGCGATTTTACCCTAATTGGGCAATTGATTCCCAGCATGTGCGAACCCCAGGCCTAATTAGTTTTTTGGGCCTGAAACTCGCCTCTGATGACGCCATTTCTCCAGCTGCATTTAAGGGCTCCAAGCAGCCTTGGTTCATTTAGTACCTAAACGCTTGTGTTTGCTTCTGATCAAAATAGTTTTTGGAGCTATTGCAATGTCCACTTCAAGGCCCAAGGCCTCACCATGCTTTAATGATGATTTACTCCATGCTCTGGTGGAGGGAGCCAGAGCACAAAAGGAGGTGCTGTTTCCATCCTCTGGGAGGAAAAAACCTCCCCAGCAGACCAAAGCTGTGTGGCTGCAAGTTGCCCAGGAGGTCAGTTCCAGATCGATGTGCAGCAGAACCTGGCTGCAGTGCCGAAAGAGGTTCAATGACCTTGTCCAAACAGGCAAAGTGAGTATAGCATCACCTTTACCCTCATTCTGCTCCCCATCTCCTCTCAGCACATCACTCTGCATTGTCAATCTACTCCAACACATCCCACTTTACCCTTACATCCCTTGCACCCTTAACCATTCCCTCTCTCTCTATGTGCACAATCACTTAACTATTCGACTATGCAGTCCTCACACTTCCTATCACTGTTATGCTACGACAACAACTAACAACACCCTTAGTATTGGGACCTCACTTCATCTCTGTGTCCTTCTAAGCATCTACGCTATGGATTGTCTACACTCACTCCATCATTCTCACTCAAACTCCACTTGTGTCCCTCATTGCAGGAAAAGAGAGCCCACAATAAGAGGGAAAGGGCGAAGACCGGAGGAGGGCCAGCCTCAATAGCCCATCTCACCAGCACAGAGGAGGCGGCCCTAGAGATCGTTGGCGCCGAGGAGGATGTGGAAGTGGGGGACGGACAGACGGGCACATCAGAACAAGCTGATTGACAGAATAGTTTTGCACCTCTCTCATTGACATTGCGTGAATGACTGATATGGCTTCTGATGCTCAAACAGATGACTTATGATCATCTGCACTATTCATTGTGCATGCTACGTTTATATTACATGTCTAAGTCATGCTTTTACTCCCCCACAGGACCATCGACAGCCCCCCTCCCCACTGTCCAGGAGGAAGAGGCTGAGCCGGAAGACTCCTCAGAGGAACCCAGCACCAGCGCAGACACTCACACCTCAGTGGGACCTTCGGGACATAGAGTAGTGTCACCTGGTGTATCACAGCTCACAAGTGAGCATCAGTAGATGGTGGAGACAGGGACACCGGTGAAGAGTCCTTGTTGGAGGCCTCAGGGCGCTCCCAGCTCTGCTCAGCTGCATGTGGACCCTGTGCCTCTGGGTCCATCCAGAAGGAGAGCGGTGCTGCAACTAGAGGAACAGGTGCAGGAGTCTCTGGCAGGTTTTGTCTCCAGGGTCACTGTGAATTTGGAGCGTGTGATATCTGAGTGGTAAGGTCAGAAACTGAGAGAAGTGAGATATTAGGAACAAAACCCCACTGTTTATTACACGGTGTAGCAGAGAAACATCTCTTACAGGCTGCAGGCAAGGCACACAATTCTTACTGCACGATGGCAAGATGGAGGATTCACCTCTGAGTCATACCCATAATGCAATGCCACATTACTGTATAAACTGGTGTACCAGGACATTGAATACATGACCCATTACCTTAAAAACTGGTGAATGTGAACCCTTAATAATTGGCTCCATCTGGTGGATAACTTAAACATTACATCCCAGATTACTATAGAGCGGATGGAGGAGTCCAACGCTATCATGAGCAGAGCCTTTGTGGAGGTATTGGCGAATGAACACATCACCGCAGAAAGGATGGCAACCTCTGTGGACAGGGTGGCTACCTCCATGGAAAGGATGGCTATGGTAGAGGAGAGGATGGCTACAGCCATGGAGGCGCTAAGTCACCAGAGTGTGGAATACATGGTGAGTGTTCAGAATAGACTGACATCTCCGGAGGAGCGATGGACAGCTATTGATCAGAGAAATCAGACCTTCATGGAAGTCCTCTGGAGAAGGACTGCCAGTGCAGAAACAAGTCCTCATGGCCCCCCTGATGTGCAGCAAGGTGCTGTCAAGCCACTTGCTAGCTCTGAAGTGGGGTTGACCCATGAGAGGGATGTTGGTGGCAGAGAACAAGGAAGTGGGGGCTCCTCTCCAAGCGCTCACACTCCCATGCCACTGCTGAGCCCTCGGTCAGAGCCCCACCAGAGTCCTCACCCAACTGAGATGGGCGTCTCAGCCCCTGCATAGCCGTAGGAGGAGCAGACTGTTGGCAAGCTCTCACAGGCTCGCAACCCCAGAGGACGCCCGCTAAAGGTGTTGAAGCAGAAGCAGCATGAGAGTGAGCAAGGGGCCTCCACATCTGCTGAAGCCACAGGGGAAGCACCACGTAGGAGCACGCGTAAGAGGAAGATAAAGCACAAGTAGTCACAAGGGTAGTCACTTGGGTGTTCTGTTGTGTTTAATTGTTAAATGCCATCCTTTAGTCAATGTATTAAAATGAAGTGATGGCAAACTGTTGAAGTTCTGGACTCTGTCATTTCAGAAATGGAAGTTCCACATTGAGGGCTCAGGGCAAATTGTATTTGTCATGATGGTGATCAGAGTGATAGGAAGCTACATTGTCCATGGTGTGGGAAGAAGGTGCTAGGTGCATGTGTTTGAATGGACAACTTAAGAAAATCTGGCCAAGATGAGTGCATCCCTTGCATCCCGGGCAGCAATGTGCTCATGTCCTGCTGCAGCTGGTTGATGCGCATCTGCAAGGTCTTCATTCTCATTCTCCTCCTCCTCCTCCTCATTCTCCTCCTCATCTGAAGAGGCTGTGTGCTGAGCCACTTGTTCCTCAGGCAGCTGCAAGCCACGATGCTATGCGATGTTGTGCAGTGCACAGCAGACCACGACGATTCTGGAGACCTTGGCTACTGAGTACTGCAGGGCTCCACCTGATCTGTCAAGGCATCTGAATCGCATCTTCAGCAAGCCAATGGTTTGCTCGATGATGGATCCAGTTAAAATGTGGCTGGAGTTGTAGCACTCCTCAGCTTTGTTGGATGGCCTCCTGAATGGTGTCATTAGCCATGTCTTCAGGGGATAGCCCTTGTCTCTAAGCAGCCATCTGCAAAGTTGGTCTGGTGGACTGAAGAGCGGAGGCACACTAGACTGCTACAGGATGAACGAGTCATGGCAACTGCCAGAGTACTTGGTGCAAACATGCAAAATGTTCTTCTTGTGGTTACACATCAACTGCACATTGAGGGAGTGGAAGCCCTTGCAGTTGACAAAAAGAGCTGGGTTGTGATGGGGTGCCTTAAGGGCCACATGTGTGCAGTCTATGGCGCCCTGCACAATTGGCAAGCCTGCCATATTTGTAAAGCCAACTGCATGTGCGGTTATACTTGCTTGATCCATGGAGAAGTGGATGTAATTGTGTGCCTTTGCAAAGAGGGCATCAGTAACCTGCATGATGCAAGTGTGTGCGGCTGACTGGGAGATGCCGCTGATGTCTGCTGATGATTCCTGGAAGGAGCCTGAAGCAAAAAAGTTGAGTGCGGTGGTGACTTTGACCACTGGTAAGGGGTTGAAGGGATAACTACCAGTCCTAGCCCTTTTTGGGCTACCCCAGATCAGGCGTATTCCCCAGACGTTCACCTTCAACTAAAGTTAGAGATAGCCGAATTCTATAAGATGCTTAATTGGGTCTAAAGGTCCAGGCTATCTCTCCCTAAAGGAATGGAATGACTGAAGATGTTACTGTCCTCCGGATAGCACTTTTAATAAGTTTAACTAGACTGTAACCTTCCGGATATTATGAGGGTCCGCGAAACCACCCCAGAATTCTGCAACTCCTTACAAAAGAGTGTACAGAAATTGAGTTTGCGAGTTTGATACAGAAATATTACTTGAGACAATTCTAAAAATATATAAATTTATTAAAGAACCGACATTCAGTTAACTGAATGGGCAGCACGGTGGCATAGTGGTTAGCACTGTTGCCTCACAGCGCCAGGGACCCGAGTTCGAATCCGGCCTCGGGTGACTGTCTGTGTGGAGTTTGCACATTCTCCCCGTGTTTGCGTGGGTTTCCTCCGGGTGCTCCGGTTTCCTCCCACAGTCCAAAGATGTGCGGGTTAGGTTGATTGGCTATGATAAAAAAATTGACCCTTAGTGTTAGGGGGATTAAATATGTGGGGTTACGGGGATAGGGTGGGATATGTGTTGGTGTAGGGGTTACGGGGATCAGGTGGGATATGTGTTGGTGCAGGCTCGATGGGCCGAAATGGCCTCTATCTGCACTGTGAGGTTTCTGTGATTCTGTGAACTGCGTACATTTTTATATTTCTTAATTCTAATCCAGAATATCCATCAAAATCAAATTAAAAGTACCTTTTTGATCCCTGACACTCAAAGAATTAAAAACTTAGAGTGTGCCTCTGAAGTTGAGAGAATCGCTCGCCCCTTTCCAGCGACTTCTGACTGTCTATCTGGAAAGTTCTATTTTTATACCTTTTTTTTAGTGGTACATTCTTTGAAGTTTTCTCTCTGTTGAATTCTTATTATTCTTACTGTCATTTCAGCTGCCAACTCTCAGAATTCTGTCTGTTGTTTAGGTGTTTCAAAAACTTATCATAAAACAATGAGAGTAGTATTTAGTTGATGTCATTCTTATCGAAGGTCTTCCATTCAATTTCTAAATCACCTCTGCTGTTTGAAAACAGACGTCGTGTCTACTAACTGTTCCAAGTTCAACACAAACACCATGTGATTGCTTGGTGCATCTACTGAAGTCATATCTTCAAAGTGCTCTGTAGGTACTTTTTACAATATGTAAATCAAAATCACTTCAACTAGGGTATTTGTTTTCCTAGCCATCTTAGTTGGTTATATTATATCGTGTTTCCTGTTTCATTTGATGTTACTTTTACAAAGGCACATGGTTTTTTAAATATTCTGTGTTCCTGTTCGAAGTGTTAGTTTTTAACACTTTACTTGGGTTATTCCATTGTGTTTCTCCCAAACTCCAGACCTTCTGGAAGTGCCAAACTGCTATTTCAATAGGGCCATTGTTTTAGTATTTTTAACCAATTCCCATTTCAAAAGCTTGTGTGTTAACACTTCATCTTATCTCAGAGCCTGTTTGCACAGCTTGTGTCGTTGAGACTTTAGATTTTTAAACCCAGTATGTCATGTTTTAATAATATCAGAATTCTGTTCATATGATGGTGTATTTTTCTGGAATATGGCTTATTCCTTCACAGGGTGTCCACCCGTTCCTCTGGGCCCCAGGTGTTGGTGCAGCATTGCGCAGATGTCACCGACTCCGTCTCGCGAAAGTCTCAGCCTCCTTTGGCACTGTTGCTCAGTCATGTTGAGGTAGCTCATCCTCAGCCTGTAAACCCTGTTTTGTGGGTATCTCCTGCGGCGACATGCTTCCCTGTGCTGGCGCCTTCTGCTCTGTGCACCATCAGGTGGGTGAGCAGCAGGTTGGTGCTCCTGTTGTTGGTGCTGCTGTTGTGCCTGGTTCTACTGCTGCCGCGGCTGCTCGTCCTCCAAATCTGAGGACCAGGATGAAAGGAAATAAATGGTTCCCATGCTGTTGGTAGATATCTCCGTTGAGGAAGCGCTCAGTCACTGTGGGGAGAGGGTTTTCCCAGGAGGTCACAGTGGGGGTGGATCTCAGCTTCACCACTTCCAAGATCAGTGGACCTGTTCTCCAAGACCTGAAAAAACAAAGTTCTGCCACCTGCAACTGATCCTTGTTGAAAACTCTCCATTTTTATGGTGAAGCTGCAGCTGTTAGGAAGCCAGCCACTTGTCAACCCGACAGGATTAGCTGGCATGTTTCAGGAGAGACGTGCAGCACGCTGGAAATGTGGCAAAATTTGAAAGGCATCTCAAAATGGGATTATAGAGGTACTTAAGTGGTAGTTAAGTGCCTATCCCGCCGCCTGGAGGCGCGACTGAAATGGACTCTGCAAGTCCGCCTCTGGCAAAGTTGCGCGGACGTGGATTGACGGTGGGATCGGAACCCGCCGTCATTTTTTCAAATTTTCCCACCAGTCCCGCCTCCAAACTCGCCTGCTCAGGGTTGGTAAAATCCAGCCCTAAGAGTAAGAAAGTCTTGCTACAATTGTACAGGACCTTGGCGAGACCACACCTGGAGTACTGTGCACAGTTCTGCTCTCCTTATCTAAGGAAGGATATACTTGCCTTGGAGGTGGTGCATCAAAGGTTCACTAGATTGATTCCTGGGATGAGAGGGCTGTCTTATGATGAGAGATTGTGTAGAATGGGCCTATACTCTCTGGAGTTTAGAAGAATGAGAGGTGATCTCATTGAAACATACAAGATTCTGAAGGGGATTGACAGGGTAGATGCTGAGAGGTTGTTTCCCCTGGCTGGAGTGTCTAGAACTAGGGGGCATAGTCTCAGGATAAGGGGTCGGCCATTTAAGACTGAGATGAGGAGGAATCTCTTCACTCAGTGGGTTGTGAATCTTTGGAATTCTCTGCACCAGAGGGCTGTGAATGCTGAGATTTTGAGTATATTCAAGGCTGAGATAGACAGATTTTTGGACTCTAGGGGAATCAAGGGATATGGAGATCGGGCAGGAAATTGGAGTTGAGGTCGAAGATCAGTCATGATCTTATTGAATGGTGGAGCAGGCTCGAGGGGCCGTATGGCCTATTCCTGCTCCTACTTCTTATGTTCTTATGTTCTTAAAATACCCTGGGCCTGTTTTCTGGTGCTGTGGGTGAGTTTTGAACCTGCCGGAGATAAAATCGGAGAAAGGTGGACAATTGTTTTACTGTTTTTGCCATTTTGAACATCACTTACTCAGCCCATGTTTACAACCGTCACTTTCTACCTTGCAAGATATATTTTCTCTAGATATAGACTCTTTAAAAGGTGGCACAAAAGACTTACAATTCCACATACTGCAACTTCTTGCTTTCCACTTTGAGCCCTACCATTGATATGTGATCCTGTATTAAACAGAAATCTGTGAATGTCTGGATATGGTGCAAAACAGGTCACTGTGGAATTCAAAGTGTTCAAATTAAATTTGAGTCAATCATAAACACCATGCTTATTAGGTAGTTATGAGACACGACACTATTTCCAGGTAGGATTTTCACCTAAAATATTGATTACGCTTGAAATGTTCTACTAGCACTAAAAGAAAAATACTGTTAATGCAGTAATATTGTGTTTTTACCCTTAAACACTATGCTGCCAATTACTTTGGATGACATTTACAATTTTAAAGGATCGGATGGGCCCCTCGACAATAAAATGACACACCACAATTGACAGAATCTAAATATCCAGCCTAGTTGTAGTCTGGAAAGTTCATATTCTTGCTCAGGTTCCATCCCAGTTATTGTACCTGACTTCTTGTACTTTAGAAATGCATGGAAAATATTAGACATATTAGAAGAGATGCTGACCAGGAACCAATCCAAAAGAAAGGCAGCTGTGAGTCTAATGACTTGTTTATACTAAGGCCTACGCTCAGTTTGCACGTCTGTGAGTGTTGATAGAATGCAGCTGCCTCTCAGTGAGGAACATCCGTGCCTGTAATTTGTCAAGTTTTTTTGCATTTGAGCATCACATGCATGTTTTTTCTTATTCGTGCATAGGATGTGGGCGTCGCTGGCAAGGCCAGCATTTATTGCCCCTCCCTAGTTGCCCTTGAGAAGGTAGTGGTGAGCCGCCTTCTTGAACTGCTGCGGTCCATGTGGTGAAGGTACTCCCACAGTGCTGTTAGGGAGGGAGCTCCAGGATTTTGACCCAGCGTTGATGTATGTTGCATATATCCCCTCCCTCAGATGTTGAATATATGTATATGTGCAAACAATTGATCCATTTATTTTTCTTATATACAGCAGGGAGAATAGATGGCAGATGGTGTAGGGCAGATTTAGCAAGTAGTACAGGTAGATGTGGCAAATATAACAGTAGGATTCAACAGGTTGTGAGGCGGTATTTAGCTAAGAGATTGTCCCTAGTTCGTATTTCTGTGTATCTGCATCCACACCGCTGTGAAAGGAGGTTCTTCTTTAAAGGGGCGCTTGCATCAGACTCAGCTTGCCTAATTAGGCCAATTGATGTTGAGGAATGGATAATCTGACTGCTGCAGTGTTCATTCTTTATTGCTGCCACAGCTTTCAGTGCTGCCCTCTCATTTGATTTACTGAAAGAGCAGAAGAGAAACAATGAAGGGATTCTGGGGATGTCAGATGGACTAGTCACAACTGCAATATACTATATATAATCCCAAAGAAACACCTAAAAGAGCGATTAGGTCTGCACAGGCTCCAGGTGCTGAATGGCCTACTCCTATTCCTACATTCTCTGTTTGGCTATAAGTTAAAAGGAAGATGGACCTCAAAATCTGCAGCTGTTCCAATGGACTACTGCCATAGCTTTGGCAGGAGTCTACTGGAACAGCCAGAAACTAGGCCAGAACCCAGGTTCTGTCAGGCCAAGTGTCCAAGTTTCTCATGTGGCCTTGTGGGGGTGGGCGGCGGTTGGGGATCGAAACCTCTGCCCGCCTCTTACAAGGCCATCAATATAAGGGGATTAGTCAGCACTCTGAACTTTGGTGTTCCCACACCCCGGGCCTTCTTTAGGATGCATATAGCAGTTGGCACAAATATGCCTGGTGGGTCCACTTGAGGCTCAGGCTGCAATTGTGGCCTGAACCTAATGTTAAATAGTTTTGTTAATAATGATTTTATGGGAACCCGCTTACAAAGGCGGTGGGCGGGGTGGGAAAGGGGTGGCACAAGGGTAGCTGTAAGATGTTTCTGAGTGGACCCAGCCCAGGACTCTCCAGCTCGACTTTCCAGCCTCTTCAGTGGGGGTGTGCCCCAGTAGCCCAACAGAGACATTTAAATCACACGACCACCCCCTGACCCTTAGAACTTTGTCAGGGTCAGCAGCGGAGGTCGGGGTGGAAGCACTGATGCTGAGAAAGCTGCCTTGCTGATTTTCAGGGCCATGATGTTTATTCGAGCACAGGTGTTGCTGTCAGCTTTAGCAATTCCAGTCATGAATTTCCCAGGACCTCAGTATTAGAAGCATAAAATTGGTCAGGTGGTTGATAATAAAACAAGCTCCAATCTTGACACTTTCATGTAATCTTTTATAAAGATTATTATTTCTGACACTTGAACAATCACGTTTATTTGATATTTTGAAAAGAATATAAGTCCTGATTTTGCTCTGATTATTTCCTGATTACGATGAACATAAACCATTTAACTAAATATGTTTGCATGCATTAACTACTTACCTGCATACAATTTTGAGGTGTCAGATTGATTCCCATTTCTCACCTGCTTATTTGAATACGTAAACAGATGGAATCTTTACTGGTCTGATCAATGAGCATTTGAATATATTGTTTTGGAAGGGAAGAATATCAAAAGCACAAGAAAATCATTGAGGTCCAAAAGTGTCAGTTTGGCTCTGTTGGTAACATTCTTATCTCTGAGTCAAAAGGTCATGGGTTCAAAGTCCCACTCAATGACTTGAGTGCATAATGTAGGCTGGCACATCAGTATAGTACTGAGAGAGTGCTGCATTATTGAAAATGCTGTCTTTTGGATGAGATGCTAAACCAAGGTCCTATTTTCCCCTTTAGAGGAATCTAAAAGATTCAATGGCACTATTTGAAGAAGAGTAGTGAGGTCTCCTGATGTCTCAGCCAATATTCATCCCTCAACCAACACCACCAAAAAACAGATGCATTGGTCATTGACCTTATTTGCTGTTTATGGGACCTTATTGTACACAAATTGGCTGCCATATTTGCCTAATAACAACACTGACTACATTCCAGAAATAATATATTGGCTGTGAGCATTTTGTGAAGTACTGTGGATGTGAAAGATGTTATATAAATTAGTTAAAGAGGAAGGAAAATGTTAGTGATATTTTTTGCTCAAGGTCTTCAATTTTATAGAAGCAAATTATATAGTTATAAAAATATTTTTTTTTTAAAATCCTGGCCTGACAGAGACAGGTTTGGGTCACTTTAACTCCAGAGTGATTCCAGTGATGTGTGAACAGGGAAGAGCTGCCGATGTACTGGAGTAGCTTCATTCATTTGAGTTGTGGTTAGTACTCTGGACCAGCCAGTTTGCTGATCCAAAGCTGTCTGATTCTGGGAACACATGTTTGGTACTCGGCTGGATACCCTACAAACTTTCTCTTCCCATTAATCGTTTCAGTCCTGTTTGCTTGCATTCCTTAGAAAGAAAATGCAAGTGCTGAAGTTTTGTGACTGCGCTAGCAAATAAATTTACTTTGCAGAACCATCAGGAGAATCCTATAGCAACTATTTTGTATTTCTGCTGTGGCACTATCAGTACAGAGCGACCACAGGTTTACAAGGAGCCCCGCTTCCGAGCGACCAAGTACAACTTCTCAGATGCTCAGGCTAAATTGCATTTGTCCCACTCAGAGCTGTGTAAATGCAGGTAGAGGCCAGTCCAAATAAGCAGCAAATAAGGCACTCGGTGTTCCTTTACTGAAGTATTAATGCACTTTTTATCATGTGGTTCTCCTTTAGAATGGAGAATTCAGTTTGCACAGAGTAACATCAGGGTTGACTGGCCACACACAAATAACGATTAACAAGTTCGCCAGATAGATTACAATAAGCCATGTCTTATGAGCTGTCACTTGTTGCAGTTGAGGGAAAATATTACGAGCAGTTTTGGTAAAAAGTTGGTTAGTTATTTCCTTTTGCTGCAGAATGTTCTAGTTTTAATAATCCAGATAAATAATTAAGGAATTTGTGAGTTATTTGAATGATACTCATGTACATATATGTGACTAAATACTGAGAGCTTATAGTTGGTAAAACCATGCCCTAATATCCATACATGTGACTAAGAATCGGAAAGTTCCTATCCCACACTAAAAGCCTAATTGAAGAGGCAGAGTAGCAAAGTAAGTTTCCGGGAGTTTTGAAATCACTGTGGCTCTGACATGACAGTTATAAAGTCATCAGTTTTTGTTTAAGCCCCATGATGTGAACCTAGTTCTTCATTTGCAAGGTTCCTGAATATAACCCACAACAGTACAGGATGGACACATTCACGTGGTGTTAAAAATATCAACATTTCAAAATTGATTTACATAAATTGAAAAAAATCTATTTTCAGCAAAACCAGTAATATTTGAATATTTTAAGTATTGATTCACATGCAGTCTGGTTCTAACTTATTAAAACATTATCATACACATTTCCATATAGTTGCCACTTTATTTATAGGAAAAAACAGACTAGTTACTTCTTCCAATTAACACCAAATTAAATACATGAACATCAATCTTATCCATATACAATTAAAGTCCAGAGTCAGAAATTAAAAATATTATACAATAAGAACACAATTCTTATTGACTCCTTTCCATTCTAGATAGTCTGAAGGATATATAGATTGGGTATTTCCATTTAGCAGGCCATCAAGAATGGCCATTTGACTTATTTCAAGCATTATAAAGGGAAAGGTATTAACACTATTAATACTTATTTAGGTTTACTTTCAAATACTCAAATCCCTCAATGGAATCATTATCACTGACAGAGACAAACAGATGCAACACTGGGTAGAATACTATCACAAACTTTATTCACGCTCCATTACTGTTTGGCATTGAAATGCAATTCCTAGGTTGAGACCAAAGACGAGTTTGGAATAAATGAGCTTGGAATCACTGCCCTAGCATTAGGGAAGGCTGCAGCAGAAGATGGAATTCCAGCTGAAGTACTGAGACAAATAGGACAGGTTGTGCTTAAACATCTGCACAATGTCTTACTGGCCTGCTGGAGGGAAGGAGGCATATCGCGAGACATGAAGGATGCCAACATCATTCCGTTGTGCAAATACAAAGATCAGAGTATTTGCAACAACTATAGGGTAATTTCTCTCTTTAGTGTTGCCGGCAAGGCATCACAGTGGTCATTCTTAAAAGATTGCAAGTATTTGTTTAACGTGTTTATCCAGAGACTCAGCACAGCTTCTGTGCCGGTACATCAACTATCGACATGGTCTTTGCACTAAGACAACTGCAAGCTAAGTGTCGAGAGCAGGGAAAACCACTTTACATGGCCTTTAAAGATGCTACAAAGGATTTTGAGCTGGTCAGCAGAAAGGGCCTTTTCCCAGTTGCTGGAGAGAGTCGGTTACTATCCAGTCCACGACAGTCTGATTCGATCCTTTCATGATGGTATGAAGTTTACAATCCAGTCTGATGATAACCAATCTAACAGCTTTAAAATCTGCAGTGGTGTCAAACTGGGATGTATCTTGGTCTCAACACTCTTTGGTGCTGAAGAGTGACTCATTGATATTCAGCATTCTAATTTCACACAACTGGTGTTTCTTTTAGACATGGCAGAAACTACCTGGCCGGAATTTTCTGTCCCTGGGCGGGTCGGGTGCGGGCGGTCACCATGGCAGGTCGCGACCCCGTTTTTCATTCCATCCCACTTCTGAGATCGACTTTCTATTAATGGCGCCTATTAAGGCAGCCCTGCGCGTTACCCGGCCCTATTAAATGGAGCGGGTCTGATGACATCATCGATGACGCGTCTTCAGCCGGGATATATAAAGGAGCCATGGCCACATTGCATTTGAAGATTCATCTAGGAGTGTGCAGGCCGCACACTGCACCATTGGAGTGTTGTATGAGTTTTAAACATGACTGCACTGAGACAGAGGGCTGCACCCAGGTTCTCAGATGACCCCCTCTATATGCTTGTGGAGGGAATGAGAGATGCAAGGAGGTCCTTTCCCCTTCCAATGGGCGGAAGAGACCTCCCCAACAGACCGAGGAGCCTGGCTCCAAGGAGCAGAGGAGGTCAACAGCAGGGAGGAGGGCCTGGGTGCAGTGCCACAAACGTTTTAATGATCTCATGAGATCAGGAAGGGTGAGTGCAAAGCCACACTCAACAGCATCCTGCTGTGCCTCTCATCACATCCCATCACTCTGCCTTCCCAACCCTACTCCTGCACATCCTTATTCACACCAACATATCTTGCACATCTGCCCATCCCTCTCTCTCTATCTACATTGCCACATCCCCATCTGACTAACCACCCCTCACACTCACCCTCATCCTAATGCAATCATACCAACTAACAACACACAAGGAGGCCACTTGGCATTGACACCCCAATCCATCATAGTCTCCCTCTAAAGATGTAACCCATCCATTCCTTACACTCATTCCATCACTGTCACTCAACCTTCTCTTCTTTCCCTCCTTTCAGGAAAAGAGAGCCCACAATAAGAGGGGGAGGTGGCCCTTCATCATTGGCCACCTTAACAGCAGCAGAGGAGGTTGCCTTCAAAGTGTCTTGAGTCGCAGAGCAGCTGGAGGTGGGAGACAGAGAAAGGGGGACATCTCAGCAACCTGGTGACAGAATTACATATCATACTGCTACATGGCATACAGCAGTCACTCATATGAGGACTGATGTCATCAGCCACTGAATGGTCATCATATGCATAATGGTATCTGTACCCATTCTTCATATGGCATATCTCTCCCACAGGTCCATCAAAAGCCAATGCCCCCCCCACCCATGGTCCAGGAGGAAGAATAAGATGACTCCTCAGAGGAGCCTCCAGCCTCTGAGGGTGCACCATCACCAGACATAAGCGCACCCAGCACCAGTGTAGATACGCACACCTCAGTGGGTGTAATGTGAGATAGAGTAGTATTGTCACCTGGTGTCTCACAACTCACAAGTGAGCAAGGGCAGATGATGGAGACAGGGACAGCAGTGGAGAGTGCTCGCTGGAGAGTGCAGGACGCTCCTAGCTCTGCTCAGCTGTATGCAGACGCGGAGCCTCGGAGGCCATCCAGAAAGAGGGAGATCCTGGAGGTGCAGCAAGAAGTGCAGGAGGCTTTGACAGGTTTGAGACCACAATGTCTGCAAATGTGCAGAGAATGGAGGAGTCCATCTCCAACATGAGCACCACCATGTTGCAGGCAATGACAACTGTAGACTCCTCCATGGAAAGGATGTCCACTTGCATGGGGCAGCTAATGCGCCACTCACAGGAGCACATGGTCTTTATGGAGAATAGATGGCAGAAACTCATAGACCTCCTCTCTAGGAGGAATGTCAATGTAGATGTAGGTCCTCATGGCCCCACTGCTGTGAAGCAAGGTGCTCTCCTGCTGTTTGCCAGCAGGGAAGTGTGGGTGGCCCATGAGAGGGATGATGGTGAGAGGGGACATGGAAGTGTGGGCTCCTCTCAAAGCGCTCACACTTCTCCCCCGTTCACCCTCCACCCCCGGAGTCAGAGCCCCAGATGGCTCCTCGGATAGCGATGACCGAGTCTGCCCCTGCACAGTCGCAGGAGGAGCAGACATTGGCGGGGCCATCACAGGCTCTAAAACCCAGAGGACGTCCACCAAGCATGTCTGTGCAGTCGCAGCAGGGAAGTGAGCAGGCTGCCTCTAGCTCTGCTGAAGCCATAGGAGTAGCACCTCGTAGAAACACGCGTAAGAGAAAGATGAAACACAAGTAGATGCACTTGGGTGTTTTAATAAAAGTTTCTGTAACAGTTCCGTTACTGTGATGTCACGCATAAAACTAATTATTTTCACCACTTTCTGGTCATGGACAAATTTGTGTGCAACTTTGGAAGTGGCTTAGTGAGTTGGCGTGAATGGTCAAAGACAACATTACCTCCAGCAATGGTGGTCAGTTTGAAAGGAATGGCTTGGTTATTGTAGGGCTGCTTTGGCGTGTTGCTGTGGGGTGGTGCCAACCTGGCGCAGCATGTGGCAGCCATATGTGTGTAATGCGTAAAGTTAAGTAAATCTGGCCATGATGAAGCCATCCCTGGCCTCCCGGGCAGCAATGTGCTCGGGTGTTGGTGGGATCTGGACTGCAGGTTATTCCTGCTCCACCTCCTCCTTCTCCTCTGAAGAGGCTGTGCACTCAGAGCCTTGTTCCTCATGCAACGCTAATCCTCGCTTGTGCAGGGTGCAGCAGACCACGTCTGGTGCGTACTGAAGGGCTCCTCCAGATCTGTCAAGGCATCTGAAGCAGATTTTCAGCATGCATATTGTCTGCTCTGTGACACATCTGGTGGAAATGTAGCTTTCATTATATCTCTCCTCGGCCTCAGTACTTGGCCTCCTCAAGGGAGTCATGAGCCATGTATTCAGTGGACAGCCCTTGTCTCCAAGCAGCCAGCCGGAAAGTTTGTTGGAGGAGCGAAGAGCTGAGGGAGGGTGGACTGGCGCAGGATGAAAGAGTTATGGCAGCTGCCAGGGAATTTGGCGCACACATGCATGATGATCTTCCTATGGGTGCAGACAAATTGCACATTGATGGAGTGGAAGCCCTTGCGGTTATGATGGGCTGCCCTGATGGCCACATGTGTGCAGTCGATGATGCCCTGCACCCGTGGGAAGCCAGCCAGAGTGGCAAAGCCGAGCGCCCGCTTAGTAACACTGGCTTCATCAGTGGCAAAGTTGATATAATTGGCTGACTTGTCAAAGAGGGCATTGGTGAACTGTGTGATGCATCTGTAGGCGGCCGACTGCGAGATGCTGCAAATGACTGCTGCAGATCCCTGGAAAGAGCCTGAGGCGAAGAAGTTGAGGGCGCTGGTGACTTTGACAGCCACTGGTAAGGCGTGTCCACCCGCTCCTCTGGGCTGCAGGTCTTGCTCCAGCAATCTGCAAATGTCTGTGACAACCTGGCGCGATAGCCTGAGCCTCCTTTGGCACTGCTGCTCCGTCATATTGAGGAAGCTCATTCTCTGCCTATATATCCTGTGTTGGGGGTATCACCTCCAACACAGGGTAGACAGGCAGAGGATGAGGTATCGCCTCCGGTGCAGTGTAGCCCTGTGCTGATGCCCTCTGGCCTGTGCAGCATCAGGTGGTTGAGGACAAGGTTGGTGGTGTTGTTGGTGGTGTGCCTGGTGCTGCTGGTGTTGGGGCTCATCATGGTCAGATTCTGAGGATCAAGGTGAGACAGTATAAACGGCACCCATACTGATGTAATAGATGGCAGGTCAAGCAGAGATGATAGAAGCAATCTGTCAATGGTGTGATAGGTTCTACCAATGAGGTGACAGTGGATCCCGACTTTGTTGGAAACACTTGCAACCTCTAGAAAGCTAAATCCCAGCTCTCAGGTGGGAGTTTTTACTGTACTTTTCATGCTGTGCATTAATGAGGTGCATCAATGGCCACTGAACGTCCACCCCAGGTTCACAGACGTAGTTCCCGAGCTGCGTGATTCCCGTGCTCATCCAGGGAAATTGGAAAGGTAGGGTTAAAAAGATGCTTAAGGGTCTGACAAGTGCCTCATAATGATCTCAATTACCTTGGCCACCTCTGCCGTTCGGGTCACTGACGCGCTGGCAAACCCACCCGAGGGAAAGGCGCGTGCGGGCGGGATGACAGTGGGTTCCCAACCCGCTCCAAGGTTATTCAAATTTCCCTCCTGACCCGGCTTCAATCGTGACTGCACAGACCCGAGAAAATTCCGGCCCTTGTGTTAGTAAAGGGCTGTTGTGGGTTCAAGGCCCACTCCAGGGACTTGAGCACAAAATCTAGGATGACACTCCAGTGCAGTACTGAGGGAGTGCCACACTGTTGGAGGTGCCGTTTTTCAGATGAGACATTAAACCCATGCTTCATCTTCCTTCTCAGGTGGACATAAAAGATCCTACGGCACTATTTAGAAGAAGAGCAGGGGAGTTCTCCCCGGTGTCCTGGCCAATATTTATCCCTCAATCAACATCACTAAAACAGATTATCTGGTCATCATATTGTTTTTTTGTGGGACCTTGCTGTGCGCAAACTGACTGCCCCAATTCCTACATTACAACAGTGACTACCCTTCAAGAGAACTTCAAAAGTACATCGACCTGAAACGTTAACTCTGTTTCTCTCTCCACAGATGCTGCCTGACCTGTTGAGTATTTCCAGCATTTTTTGTTTTTATTTCATATTTCCAGCATCCGCAGTATTTTGCTTTTGCTTCAGAAGTATTTCATTAGTTGTAATGCGCTTTGGGATGTGCTGAGGTCGTGAAGGCGTTATATAAATGCAAGTCCTTCTTTCTTTCTTAGTATTCAGGACATTCATTTCCTTATGATTTTGCTAGTACCATTCTCATTTCATTGTAATTCATTGTCACCCTCAGTTGCTGGTATCTCAAATTATTTATAATTATTAAGAAAGAGGGAATTGATCACAGGTCTAGATGTGGAAAGCTGATGTCTAACCCACTATTTGATTCTGACCAGTCTACTATTAGTCTTGTTTTATTTCAATAATACTTCAAAGTTACAATTTTTTCATCAATTACATTTGTTAGGTATAAATTTCTTACAGAATCTTTAGTCAAGCTAATTATATGGTCAGACAGACAAAAATATGGAATCTTTCACCGATTTGAACATTCCCCCTCATAAGATTAATTCTATTAAAATTAATTGTAGCTTATGCGTATCTCTTATTGCTAGATATGAAAAATTGAAGTCACTGACAATAAGCCTTGGATTTTATTCACTGAGAATGATTAGCTCTGAAAGGGAATGTTTTTTCTGAGTTTTCGCTTAACCATCTCAGTAGTCTCACATCAGTGACAAATTCAGAGATACTTCACAGAGAGGTGAAGAACAAGAGAGCACTACAAAAATATTGTGTGCAATCTTGCATCCAGATGGCTAATTTTTTGAAAGAATATAGTCACTTCAGTACTGCATGAAGCAACAGACTTTTGGTTTCTGTTATGTCTGCAAATCCCTACAAAATTGTTCTAGAGCTTGCCTGATATAAAGGAGGTGAACGGGCTGCCAAGGTCAAAGATCAGATTTTATTAGCTATAGCAAGAGCCTCGAAATTAGACCATGTAAGACTATTTTAAAGAGGTTACCACGCAAATAGCGCTCAAAGCAATTAGATACAAATGTATTATTACTCTTACAGTAATATCACGCACTATAATTTCCAGGCCCTTTAGCAGGGCTCTCAGCAATATGGCTACATTATTTTTAAATTGAGAAAGCTAGATAAAGGGCCCAAGCCCTTTACAGTGCAGGATACCGCCAAGTTTGAAAAGAGGAGAGAAGTTGAGGTGAATCAAGAAATAGTGGCTCGGTGAGGCTAAGCTTGGAGTTTAAATGGCTGCAGATGTTAAGAGGAAGGAAAGACTGAGAGAGTTAAGGCATTGCATGTGGGTGACAATGGGACAGATCCTGACTTTGTGAAAGAGTGCCATTTTTGTGGGTGATAGCGAGTCGGCATTCCATGGAATTCAATGGAATTAAAAAATCGCACAAAGTCAAGATCTACCCCCAGTGCGATGTGTCTTGTTTTCAACACCGAGATGATACAGGAGGGAGGAATAGCATGCATAGAAAATACAAAATACTTGTGACTCAAGCTAACATTTATGTTGCACAGCAGTGTTTGCGGAATAAACCACAGAAGAAAAAGAAACTACAGTGACAGGAAGTCCCTAACTCTTCATTTACAAAGTCTATCATTTATTCTGTCCTTTGATGAACACCCTGGAGAATTAACATGGAAGTACATGTATTTAATTTGGTTTATTGTTTGGGCATAATAAGTAAAATTAAAGTCAAAAATAATAAGTTCCAGGTCTGAATTATCACTCAGCGTTGAGAGCATGGCAGTAAAGAACGTCTGTGTCTGTGGAACAAATGGAATATCTCACCAGGGATGATGGATTGCAAGCATTTTTTCCACATGCTATAGGCTATTATAACTCACTCATGTCTGTGGTATTCATGGTTCTTTTGTACTTGCGGAAGTACCACTGTAACTCACTGCCACCATTTACGTTCACCGGAAGCCATAAGCCTCATTCGTTATATGTCTAGTTGGCTGTTATGGTCTTTCTAGTAAGAGGGGCGAGGAGAGGTTTAACGAATTTATGAAATAGGATCCCAATGGCATTTTAATCAGGGCTTGAGAGGGGAAGCTGCCTTAGCTTTCCAGCCAGACTGAAGCAGGTGGGCAGCTGGTGGGAAGGAAGAAGAGGCCCTCCAGGTAAGTTAAACAATTTCCCTTGTGGGGCCAGAAGGAGCAGGAATGCTCCTCTGTACCCCACAAGGAAAGTTACTGTTAGATCCGTGTGTTAATGGAGACACGGAATGCAGGAGTTGATTTAACAAGTGTTTACTGAACAAAGTCTGGAGGTGAACTAACAACACAAGACACTACACAGGCTTATATACCCGAGTGGTCACTACTGGTACTACAGAATACAGGGGCTTCAAAAACATAGTTCCTCTTAAAGGTACATACACTACAATTCCTCCCCTTTTAGATAAATAGTACATAACATTTTAAGTAATCATTAAATAACATTTTTACAAGAACAATAATATACACATTTGCTGAAGTTAATCAATTACAAATTCAGTCTCTCTGGAGGTTTCCTGACTCGGTCCGGATAATGCCTCGGTGGTGTAGTAGGTTCTTTTGGCAAGGTCGATTCGGCTTCAATGCCAGTGTCGGGTTCATCTGGTTCCAGTATCACCGGATCGGAGGTAGATACTATGGGTATCTCTGCTTCATCACTAGGCATATAGAGTTGTGGTGTAGGTTGTCCTTTTTCGGATGACTCTATGATCTGGTCAGCATGGCACCTTATTATGCTTTCTCCAATATCCACGGTATACATCAGCGGTCCTAGTCGTGTGCAAATAGTTCCAGGCTGCCATTTCTCGGTACAGTAGTCCCGGGCCAAAACTGGTTGACCTATCTGGAAGGTTCTAGTTGGCCTTTCATTCATGCTTTGAAATTGCCGGTTCTCTACGTCCCTTCTGACGTTTGGCTTGACCAAATCCAGCCGGCATCTTAGTCTTCTATTGAAAAACATCATGGCGGGGGTTTGGTTTGTAACCACATGTGTTGCATTCCTGTACGCAAACAAGAAGTTATCTACCTTATGTTGTAGATTTATATCTTCATTACCCATGGCCTTTATGGCCTTCTTGAAGGTCTGGACAAACCTTTCAGCCAATCCATTGGTGGCGGGAGGTATGGGGCGGATGTGTATTGCTTAACCCCATTGTTTTTTAAGAACTTCCTGAATTCTTCGGATACAAATTGCGGTCCATTATCAGAACAGATCTGTTCAGGCAGCCCATTCCTGGTGAATATGGTCCTTAATACTGTGATGGTTTTTTCCGTGGTGGTGGAGGACATCTTTATTACCTCCGGCCACTTGGAGTGTGCATCCACCGCGATTAAGAACATTGAGTCCATAAATGGACCAGCAAAGTCGATATGTACCCTTTGCCATGGGGATGAGGGCCACTCCCATGGATGTAGAGGGGCTTGTGGTGGGGCGTTTTGGACCTTCTGGCATCCTAGACAGCTCTTGGTAATTTCTTCGATGTCTCCTTCGATACCTGGCCACCATACAAACGCTCTGGCTAAGTTCTTCATTTTCACTCCACCCAGATGCCCC
Organism: Somniosus microcephalus; assembly: GCF_052327205.1. Taxonomy (NCBI): domain Eukaryota; kingdom Metazoa; phylum Chordata; class Chondrichthyes; order Squaliformes; family Somniosidae; genus Somniosus; species Somniosus microcephalus. Next base: position 57,733,492 of record NC_140987.1, on the reverse strand, counting down.
TCATGAAGCTCCTTTAGCACTCTATCCTTGAGTTTGGGTGGAATCACCACTCTGGATCCACACATCAAGGTTCCTCGGCACACTGACAGCTGTTCTCTTCTTTGCGAGAATGCTGGCAACAGTGGTTCGTCATGTGCTGGCCATCCCTTCACCGTTAAATCGTAGACTCGTGAGAGAGTCGGGTCATTTCGCGTTTCCTTTTCAATGGTAGAATTTGTCACCGGTAGACATTCCACTATGGTCGAGTGGAACATCTCCACTGGGTCCACTGTAGGCGCCTCTTCCACCATTGGCAACGGTAGGCGCGATAACCCGTCAGCATTCCCATGCTGTTTTGTTCCTTTGTATTCTATGTCATATTGGTGTGCCCCTATGAAAAGGGACCACCTCTGTAGCCTTTGCGCTGTCATAATGGGAACGCCCTTTTTAGGGTTGAATATGGAGATGAGGGGTTGATGGTCAGTCAACAAGGTAAATTTTGTCCGTGTAGGTAATGGTTGAATTTCTTCACCCCCCCACACCAGGCTGAGTGCCTCCCTGTCGATCTGGGCATAGTTACGCTCAGCTGAGTTCAATGAGCGTGACGCAAAAGCTATCGGCCGCTCCGAGCCATCAGGGAATCTATGCGATAATACTGCTCCCACGCCGTAAGGGGATGCATCGCACGCCAGTCTGATTGGCAGTGATGGGTTGTAATGAGCCAACACTTCCCTGGACGTGATCAAGCCTTTACATTTATGGAAGGCACGTTTACAGTCTTCGCTCCATTTCCAAACTGCTCCCGTTTGTAGCAGTGCGTTAAGCGGGTGCAGAAACGTCGACAAGTTCGGTAAAAATTTATGATAGTAATTTACTAAACCCAGGAATGACCTTAATTGTGAGACATTTTCAGGCGCTGGGGCCTTTACGACCGCTTCAATTTTTTCAGGTGACTTATGCAACCCTTCTTCGTTAATGACATGGCCACAATATGATATTTGTTTCTGGAAAAATTCGCACTTGGGGAGATTTGCTCGTAGGCCCCGTTCTCTCAGCCTCGTGAGCACCTGCTCCAAGTTGGCAAGGTGCTCGTTGTCGTTTTCTCCTGTTACAAGGATGTCGTCTAGGTAGCATTGAGTCCCCGGAATCCCTTGCAGGACTTGCTCCATAGCTCTTTGCCAGATAGCCGGAGCTGATGCCACTCCGAAAACCAGTCGATTGTACTGGTACAGGCCTTTGTGTGTGTTTATCGTGAGATACTTTTTAGAGGCCTCCCCAACCTCCATCTGTAGATATGCCTGTGCTAAGTCAATTTTGGTGAAACGTTTCCCTCCGGATAGTGAGGCGAAAATATCTTCTATCCTCGGAAGAGGATACTGTACCGTGTGAAGAACCGGGTTTACAGTCACCTTGAAGTCCCCACAGATGCGAACTTTTCTCTGTTCTTCAGATTTATCATTATTCAACGTTTTCTTCATGACCGGGACGATGGGTGTTGCCCACTCGCTCCAATCTACCTTGGATAACACGCCTGCTTTTTCCAAATTCTCCAGCTCAGCCTCGACGGCTGGACGAATTGCGTATGGCACCGGCCTTGCCTTAAAAAACTTGGGAATTGCCGCATCTTCCACTTTTATTGAGGCGGTGGCGCCTTTCAGGGTTCCTAGTTTCTCTTGAAACACTTCTTTGGTGTTAGCCAAGATTTCTTTTAATCGTCCAGGTGTGACGTCATCATCGTTTTTTTTCTTACTGGTCACTGTCAGTGCCTGAATGGAGTGCCAGTCTAAACGTATCTTTCTGATCCATTCACGTCCCAACAACGGTGGACCACCATCTTGCAGAACGTATAAATACAACTTCTGTATTTCCTTGCCGTTGTATACAACAGGCACCCTTATTTTCCCTCTGGGGTATACTTTCTGCCCTGTATATGTCTTCAAGATAATGGATGTGTCTTTCAAAGGTATATGCGGGAATAGCCGCTCGTAATCCCGCCGATTCATGACGGTCAGAGCTGATCCTGTATCTAGCTCCATTTTGACTGGGGACCCCGCTATCGTGAGGGTAACCCAAATGGTCTGGTAATCTTCTTTGGCAATTACATTATGTAATTTGAGACAGCTTAGTCTCTTGTTTCCGGAGTCGCTATCGCTCTTCTGGTCTTCGGAGCTACTGTCCGTCATCATTTGTACCTTTCTGTACTTTTCCTTATTGACCTTTTTACTGTCAGCGGATTTCTTTCCAGCACGGTGGCATAGTGGTTAGCACTGTTGCCTCACAGCGCCAGGGACCCGGGTTCGAATCCGGCCTCGGGTGACTGTCTGTGTGGAGTTTGCACATTCTCCCCGTGTTTGCGTGGGTTTTCTCCGGGTGCTCCGGTTTCCTCCCACAGTCCAAAGATGTGCAGGTTAGGTTGATTGGCTATGATAAATTGACCCTTAGTGTTAGGGGGATTAAAATATGTGGGGTTACAGGGATAGGGTGGGATATGTGTTGGTGTAGGGGTTACGGGGATCGGGTGGGATATGTGTCAGTGCAGGCTCGATGGGCCGAAATGGCCTCTATCTGCACTGTGGGGTTTCTGTGATTTCTGTGATCTGCATACACGTGCAATGTGTCCCATCTTTCCGCATTGCCTGCATGCTTTGTCCTTGAACCAGCAGTCCTTCTGGTCATGGGTGGATCTGCCGCAGCAATAACATCTCTCGAAACCCCGTGTCATTTCATGGGTGCCGAAGTCCTGTGGCTTTTGCTGTATCTCTGCAGCTCCTCTTGCTGCTGCTTCGTATGATACAGCCACACTGAAAGCCTTCTCCAGTGTTAAATCTTTCTCAGAAAGTAGTCTTTTCTGTGTTCTTTCGCTTAGGAGACCGCAGACGAATTTGTCTCGTAGAGAATCTGCCATTCCTGCCCCGAATTGGCAGTGCTTTGACAGCTTTCGTAATTCGGTGAGGTAATCAGTGTTACTTTCATTCTTGTGCTGATTTCTCCTGAAGAATTTGAATCGTTCCGCTATCAGCAGCGGTGTTGGGTTTAAGTGCTCCTGTAAGGTATCAACAATCTCATTAAAATTCTTGTCCATCGGTTTGGCTGCAGTGATCAAGTTTTGTAACAGCCCGTATGTCCTTGCGCCCATCAGATTTAGAAGTACCGATGCCTTTTTATCATCCGCTACTTCAATCGCCTTGCAATATACCTCCACTCTTTCCACATATGTGGTCCAATCTTCTATATCACTATCGAAAGCAGTAATCTTGCCAGTCTTTGGCATCTTGAAAATCTAAAATGGTGCTTCCCGCGCTTTTCCTCCGTCCCCGATGGATCAAAATGGCGCCTCCCGCGCTTTCCCGCCGCTGCCGCTACTGCCAACGCTGTTCTCCGCAGTTCCCGTTGTGACCTGCAGCTTTTCGCGGTATTTCTATTTTTTTTAATATATCGCTTCAATAGTTTCTCCGTTACTTGGAGAACCGTTCCCGTCGTGGAGCGGACCCTCTGGGACTTTCCCCTCCCTCTGCTCGGTCCGAACGCCGACCTGCTTTGCAGCACCGGCCGTGCCCTGAGTGCTCCACCCTCTCTCTCTCTTTGCTTCTGCTTCCCGACTCGCTGCCCGGCCCCGTTGCAGAGCCACCCGATTGAGCTCTAGCCCGCTGCAGCCCAGGAAGGATCAGTGCACTACCTGCCACCAGCCCGTTTAGCTGGGGAAACCACAGACTGGAGACCAAGCCTGGCCCTCGTTTTTCGAGTTTCTTCGAGTTATTTTATTTTTTTTCTTGCTTCTGGCTTCGACCTTCGTCTGAGGAATCGATCCCCTTGAGGTGCTGCCGAATTGCAGGTAAGTTCGTTTCTAACTCGTCGCCACTGTTAGATCCGTGTGTTAATGGAGACACGGAATGCAGGAGTTGATTTAACAAGTGTTTACTGAACAAAGTCTGGAGGTGAACTAACAACACAAGACGCTACACAGGCTTATATACCCGAGTGGTCACTACTGGTACTACAGTATACAGGGGCTTCAAAAACATAGTTCCTCTTAAAGGTACATACACTACAGTTACGGCCTCCACTGCCACGGATGCCCCCTCCCCCCCACCACCCCCACCGTTTCATCTCCTGCGAGACCCTGCTGAAACCCACTCTCCGTCACTTACCTGGAAGCTGCCATGGAATTTGGAATGAGGAGAATGGAGGAGGTGTTCTTGTCAGTCCCTCCCCCTAAACCGCTTTACAGACCCCACAGTAACTATCCCCCTCTCTCACAGAGCAATAGTGCTTCAGAAGGTTTAGATTCAGCAGAAGGACAACAACTTGAGGGAAGATTTGGAGTCTGAGTTAGTTGTTCCTACAGCCTTATCTATTGCCTTGAAAGCTTTTGCTGCACTCATTTTCTCTTGATATCTTTCATGCTCCATCCAATGATTTCACAATCCTCGGTTTGTTGTGAAGCAACATGCAGCAGGTTCTAGCTGCGTTAGTGAAGACAGCAGACAGGCAGATCTATTTCCCAACAAACCATTAGCAGCAGCTGCAGAAACAGTGAACAGTGTCAGGAAAATTACATTGCTGGGTTTCTCAGGGTTCTGAGGGCTATCAATTTCAAACATATGGAGGCTCGTGTACGCTCACAGAGTTAGGTTCCTTATCACAACCAAAATGGGCACAGTTCTATATGCGTACAGATAGCGTGGGATACATTTCTTATTGTGACCAAAAAGCAAACAATTCCACAAACACGGTAAAAATATCATGAATGTATCAGACAGTAACATTTCAAGGATTGTCCCATCGGCTCGTTTGATTTGTCTCAATCCTTCCTCTCCAGGAAGTCTGAGAGGGACAAGAGACTAAAGCTGGTGGGTAGCTGAGAGTGGCGATGGACTGAAGTCGTGGCTATTGCTGACCCTCTCCAGTCTGAATCTTCGGACCCTTGCAGAGTATGACTGCAACCAGGTGCACCAAACTAGAAGATAAATCACACAGTCTGAGCACTCAAAGCGTCCTTCAGATCTGTTGATATCTTGGATGCTGTGCTATTTTGTTTTCCTCTGAAGGTCAGTCATTCTTTCACGGCTAATCATGTGGCGCGTCGCACTGCTGTCTGATGTGGTTGCCTGGCAACTTACCTGAGGATGAGTTATAGGACTTCAAACAACAGCTGAGTGTCTGATAAGCCCTGAGATCCTGAGGGGACTCTGTCACTATCATCAAAAATAAAATCAAGAAATGCTGGAAATGCACAGCAGGTAGATAAGCATCTGAAAGAGAAAGATAGGTTAACATTTTAGGGGGGAACCTTTCATCAGAATCATACTCGCCCCCCCCCCCCGCCCACCCCTCCAATATTAGAGTCATAGAGTTATACAGCACAGAAAGAGGCCCTTCGGCCCATTGCGTCTGGCCATCCTCCTCTCCTGGCTTAAGCTGAAGTACAGTCGCACAAGTGCCAACCACCTTCCAGTACCCCCATCCCAGTGGGCATTTTTCATGTGTGAAGCTAGACAGTGAAATTCAACCGGCTATTCAACCACAGGGGCCATCACAAGCAAATCGAATCCTGTCCTCGCCTGACCTGCTCCATCCAGCAGGAATCACTGGGATCAGGGGTGGGAATCTTGGCTGTTTTTTCCCCTCTATGGCCCACCATTTTCTGCTATTATTTTAGATTTCAAGCCTTCATGGATTTCTTTTTAACCTCACTACTGTCAAATCTTATCTGACAACATTTCGCTTCAAGTGCATTCTCTGGGTTTGATGCTTGCTTTGTGCTGAGTTAGCTTACTTCAAGTCAAGGCAGCGGTAGCCCTGCTAAAGTTGACCTCAACATACCTAGACTCGGGAGTAAAAAAAATCAGCCGGGGTTTTTATTCCTAATGATTATCCAGTTAAACCTGCCTCCTCAGATGGACGTAAAAAAACCCATGGCACTATTTCGGAGAAGAACGGGGAGTTCTCCTCGGTGTCCAAACCAATAATTCTCCCTCCACCAACACCTAAAAACAGATTGTCTGGTCATTATCACATTGATGCTTTTTGGGACCTTGCTTTGCGTAAATTGGCCGCCGCATTTCCTACATTACAACAGTGACTACACGTCAAAAAAGTACTTCATTGGCTGTAAAGCATATGTTTTTAAAAATAATATTGAAGAAATATTTATAGGCAGCAGAAAATGGTTCCACTCATACCAGACACCTTTCACTCGGGGCGGTGAAGAGTCCGGCGGGGGAGGATTTCGGGATGGGAAACCTGGAAGTATGGGTTTCCCGGACATCCTGTTGAAACTAACAGCAGGACGCCTCTTAACATTTTTCTGCAGGTTTCCCGCCCGACAGCCAGCCTGATTGATAGGGCGGCTGCCTGTGGGGCGGAAAGCCTGCTGCACAAGGCCGCAGTCTGGGAGCGGAGAGAAGGGAGGGAGAGATCGTGGGGGGGAAGGGGTGATTGTGTGGGGGGGAAGAGATCATGGGGAAGGTTGCGATGGGGAGGTCGCAGAGGGATATCGCGGGGGGAGATCACATTGGGGAAATCACTGAGAGCAGGTTGTTCGCCCGCCCCCCCGACCCACCTCCGTTAAAACCGAAAGTGGGCAGGTTTGAAGTTTAAAAATTTTTTACTTCCCACATGCTCCAAACCCACCTGTTCTTGGGAGTTAAAATTACCCACCTTCTCTTCAGAAAGTGGTGGTATTTTCTCTTATTCTTTCATGGCCTAGAAGAACAACTGCACAGTGACATTATCCTAGGCTGGGTAAGGATTAGAATTTGTGATGTATCTTTACTTGTGAACAGTAGCTATTTTTTTCCCATTGAATATAAGTTATTAAATCGGGTCATTGTGCTTTTCTCATACTTCTCTTGATATAGAACAGCATTTACTAAATCACAAATTTCTTAAGACTTGTGTTTTTTGTGGTCTTGTACTCTTAATATTTACCTTTCACGAACCATAGAAATGACAACATGGAAACAAGCCAATTGACCCAACCAGTCCATGTTGGCATTTACTTTCCAGGCGAGCAAATATTTCTAATCACATTTAGCCACCCTGTTCCCATAACCCTTCTGTTAAGTATGTGTATTGTATTGAACAATTAACACAAAGACTTAAACGTATAACTCAAACAGGTCTTTACTGGTTGGAGGTAGGGACTATACATAGGTCTTTACTTCATGCCCACAGGCGGGAACTGAGGGGGATCAGTACCCACAGTACTATTTATACCCCTATGGCCAGGAGTGGTACTGCGTATCACTACGCCCAACAAGTAGTGCAGTCCTGTCCATAGGTTCAAAGTAGCACACATATTACATACACAACATTCCTCCCTTCCTAGCTTTACAGTCATCTCCCCATTTAACATAACGTAATAACATATATACATATATAACTTCAGGTTTACATAACAGAATAACATAGATACATAGATAACTTCATGTCAAAACAGATCACAGATTCAGTCTCTGCGGAAAACAGTTCACAGATTCAATCTCTGTGGTGTAGTCGGTTCACGTTGCTGGAGTGACTCATTCAATAGTCCTTCCATGGATTTAACAGTTTGAACTTCCGAACTGAATTGGCTCCGTTCGGAGGGACCACGTGTGTGATCTGGTAGAGGTGATAATGGTTCAGATGGGTCATCTTCTGTTTTTACTTTTCCTTTTCTGCTTCTTGGAGACTCTCTGGGCTCCATTGTCAGCTGCCACAGCTGCCAGCTGCATGCGCAGTTCCTCCTTCTCTTCCTCCTGTTTCCGTCGTAGAGCCAGCTTCTCCCGATGTTCCGTAGACTTTTGGTGCTCCTCCATGATTTCTGCACTTTGGGAGTCGAAGTTACAAGCTGGGCAGGACAGGACATCGTAATATTCGGTGTCGTCCTGAGCTAGACCAGTGAGAGGGTCGTCTATTTCCTCCATACCCAGCTGGACGTTAGCCAGCTCTTGTTCCAAATCCAGACATCTTTCCTGAAGAGACTTCTTCATGTGTACCTCTGCATCCAGCTTTTTCTGGGCTTTCAGCAAGTCGTTTACTAGTGACCTCATTTGTGATTTTAATACTTCAACTTCCTTTGGAGATTGATTGATCGGACTATGCAATCCCTCTACCGGAGCAGCTGTTTCAGCGGTCTGTTGTTCTACGTTGACGTGAGTCAGCGTACTTTTGGCATCCAATGGCTGCTCTGTTGCAGTCATCTCAGTCTGTGTTGCCACCTCAGCTCTTCCAATAACCTTTGAGAGCTCCGAACCCCTTTCGTTTGAATATTGAAGTTCATGTTCAAGTTTTTCCCATTTCAGAGTCCTGTCCTTCAGCATATGCAGGAGTTGGCTGACCGTTAACTCCTCTGACATCAGACGTTTTGTGTGCTCCTGCTCCATTTTCTCCATCAGCTGCTTCTGTTGTCTTTCCAGATTCTCCAACTCTATATCAAAGAACTCTTTCGTTGCATTCAACTCTTGCTCAAAACGGCGAAGCATTTGTTCTAATTGCTGTTGTAGTTTGAAATGGAGTTGAGTTCGAGCCCGGTGTCCCTCAGAAATGGGCACATCAGTAGACTTGCCAGACTCAGAATCCACAGTTAAACTATGTTGTTGTTGCTCAGTGGAATTCTGTGCTGAAACTTTGTCTTTTGCACCTGAGTTGGGCTTACCATCATCCGTTCCAGAGTCTGGGCCGACTATCTTCACCGAGTTCTCACTCGTTATTGTTTGTAGGAAATGCCAGTCCATATTCATTTTCCTAATCCACTCCCGTCCTAGTAGTGGAGGACCTCCTTCAGATATCACATATAAGTCCATTATTTGACTGTCTTCGCCCTTGTGGACCACTGCAACCTCTATTTTCCCGATGGGGTACACTCTTTGCCCCGTGTATGTTTTCAATCTAATCCCCGTATCCTGTAGGGGAATATGTTGGAATAACTTCCCGTAATCTTTCTTATTTATGACCGTCAATGCCGATCCAGTGTCCAATTCCAGTTTTACTTGGACTCCTTCTATCTGAAGAGTGACCCAAATTGTCTGGAGGTCTGCACCCTTACCAGCGTTGAGTACTCTTAAGCTAGCCAGTTCATTACAGCTTAAGCTAGCCAGTTCATTACTGCTAGCGTCTGAATCGGACTCCTGTTCGGTCACCTTGTGTACCTTTGCGTATTTTCCTTGCGGTGACTTCTTGTTGCTGGTCTTCTTCCCTGACCTGCATACTCTAGCTATATGTCCAAGCCTACCACAAGTTCTACATTCTTGGTTTTTAAACCAACACTGGTTCTGATCATGCGTTGTCTTTCCACAACGATAACATTTGCCAGAACTCACACCCAATTTGTGTGCACTGAGCTCCGGTGACCGTAGCTGCATTACTGCCGTGCCTCTCGCTGCGGCTTCGTGTGCTGCTGCCATAGTGACCGCCTTCTCAAGCGTCAGCTCATTCTCCTCGAGCAGTCGCTTTTGTGTATCCTGTTTAAATAAACCACACACAAATTTGTCTCGAAGTGCCTCTGTCAATCCCGTTCCAAACTGGCAATATTTCGCTAATTTACGCAATTCCAGCAAATAATCAGCATTGCTTTCATGCTGTAGCTGCCTTCTGTCGTAAAATTTAAATCGTTCCGCTAGCATCAGCGGCGTGGGGTTTAGATGATCTTTCAGGACAGTAACAATCTCATCGAACGTCTTATCCGCCGGTTCATCTGGTGATAACAGGTGTTTCAATTGCCCGTATGTCTTCGCACCCATTAAATTTAATAATGTTAGTGCTTTATCAGCCTCACGAATTTTATTGGCCTTACAATAATTTTTAACTCGTTCAACATATATGGCCCAATCTTCGATGTCACTATCAAAGTTGCTAATATTCCCATGTTTAGGCATTGTAGTACTTTATCAGATTTGCAATTTTTCAGATTTTTTTTTTTTACTGTTATCCAAGATGGCGGCTTCCCGCTCTTGCCGTCGTCCTCCGCCCACAAAATGGCGGTTTTCCCGCTTCTGCCTTCTTCCCCAGCGGTTTTCCCGCGAAAAATGGCGGCTTTCCCGCGCTTCTCGCTCTCCCCGCCCACTTCAATGGCGGTTTTCCCGCGCTTCTCGTCGCTGACTTTCAGCCCGACTGCGGCTCTTATCTCCTGTGCGATCGTTGGTGCGCCGCCCGCCCGAAACGGTTCTCAGCCCTTATCACCGGTGCGATCGCTGGCCCGCTAAGCGCCTCCCGCTTGAAGCGGCTCCCGGCCTCTGGCTCACCCGCTCGGCGGCTCTTGCTCGCTCCCTCCCGGGCTCTGGCTTACCCGCTCGCGCCCTCAGTGTCTGCCGACGCTGCGCCTTCCAGCCCGAGTGCGGCCCTTATCAGGGATTTCGATCGATTGCCCTTCTACCTCCGACTTCCCCCAGCCCTGTCTTTGCAGCCAACGCTGCTTGGCTTACCCACCACCGAGGTTGAAAAAGCTGCAGGATGTCTTCTGTCCTCCCGTTTTCAGTCATTGATGGAGGCTTCAGGGTCCTAATGCCTGTCGCTTCCAGTCGCTGGAAGCTGTCAGGATTTCTGCTGCCCTTCAGTTTTCAGTGGGGTGTTGAGGATTGGAACCTCTCTTCAACGTCCTGTCTTTGGACGAAGCCGCTGTGGAATAACTGCCGCAGGGTTCGAACCGACTCGTCGCCAGTGTTAAGTATGTGTATTGTATTGAACAATTAACACAAAGACTTAAACGTATAACTCAAACAGGTCTTTACTGGTTGGAGGTAGGGACTATACATAGGTCTTTACTTCATGCCCACAGGCGGGAACTGAGGGGGATCAGTACCCACAGTACTATTTATACCCCTATGGCCAGGAGTGGTACTGCGTATCACTACGCCCAACAAGTAGTGCAGTCCTGTCCATAGGTTCAAAGTAGCACACATATTACATACACAACACCTTCCACCCCTTTTCTTTCATCCAGCTCTCCAATCTAATCTTGAATGTTAACATAGCCTCTGCCTCTGCCACTAACCCTGGAAGTGAATTCCACAGCCTCACAGCATTCTGTAAAGAAGTTTCCCCAGCTTGCTGGTTTGTGCGACATGACACAGCCGCAGCATTCTGATCAGCAAGGCAACAATGGCCCAGAACTTGGTGTCGGGGGCTTGCCGCGCGTGCAAGCCCCCGATCTGCACTCACCCTGACATCTGAAGCCCGGGCCTGCTTGCATTTCCTGTCACAGGCCCGGTTCAGATGTCAGCGCGCAGTGCTTACCTGATCCAGCGGCGTAGTTAGTGCGATGTGCCGGCTGGGATCAGGTGAGCACTGTACAACCAATCAGGGGAGGGGAAGGTTCATTCATGAGTTTGAGAGTAAGAACTGTCAAACTCATGAAAACTACGGGGGCCCAAAACACTATTTAAACTTTAAATAAAAATTTAAAAAACATCCCAATCATTAAATTAAGTATAAATAAGTTAAAAAAAATAATTTAAACAATAATTTTTTTTTTGAAAAAATAAATTTTTAATAAAAAGGGTCTAAAACTAAACTTACCTTATTGTAGATTCTTTAAAATAATAAACCTGTGAAAAAAAATTTCTAAATTACACTAAAACACCACTTACCTGTAAAAATAAATACTTACGTGTGCTTTTTACAAGCGTAAAGACCGGAGGCCTTTAGACATGCGCAAATCCCCCAAAACGGAGGAAATCCAAGACGCACGCGCTGCCCCCTACAGCGCACGCGCTAGCCTCTTCAACTCTTGGGTTAGAGGAGAGGAAATGCTGGTTTTCAGCACATGCGCTGTGCATGCTGAAAACCGGCATTTCCTCCGGCCAGACGCGTGAGTACCCCTTCCGTACTCACGCGTTTGGGGAGGAATTACTGCCCCATTACCACCATAGTTCTGCCTAAGTGCTGAGTAAAATAACATTATTGCCAATAACTAGGAAACGGATGGTTTCGCACCAGTTTGACCGTGGAAACAACTCATTAGATGGCTCTGACACTATTTGGGGGTAGAAATTGGACCTTGTTGTGCCCGTTTTACGCAACAATTTTGAGAACCAACACCCTGCACCCTAAGGACACTAGAAAACATCTGACCCGAAATTGGGTTGGGCCATTTTTTCAGGCATTCCTGGAGGGAGTGCAGCGAAGATTCACTAGACTGATACCTGGGATGGCAGGAATGACGTTATGAGGAGAGATTGGGTCGATTGGGCTTATACTCACTGGAATTTAGAAGAATGAGAGGGGATCTCATTGAAACTTATAAAATTCTAACAGGACTAGACAGACTAGATGCAGGAAGGATGTTCCCGATGGCGGGGGAGTCCAGAACCAGGGGTCACAGACTGAAGATAAGGGGTAAGCCATTTAGGACAGAGACGAGGAGGAATTTGTTCACCCAGAGAGTGGTGAACCTGTGGAATTCTCTACCACAGAGGGCGGTGGAGGCCAGTTCATTAAATATATTCAAGAAGAAGTTGGATATATTTTTTAAGGCTAAAGGGATCAAGGGATATGGAGAGAAAGCAGGGACAGGGTACTGAATTCGGATGATCAGCCATGATCTCATTGAATGGCGGAGCAGGCTCGAGGGGCCGAATGGCCTACTCCTGCTCCTATCTTCTATGTTTCTATGTTTCTATGGCTTAGAAATTGGGTATAGCCCCGGTTGAGGCGTTAGAACTGGCGATGCGCAAAGTTTATAGCCAGACGAGACTTATCTGTGCCTGGCGCGATATTGGGTTGCTTCACCCCCAAAGGGGATTGAGGCGCTAAATCAGCCGTTGCACGGTGCTCTTAAGGCGCAAAAGGTCAGGCGCTACTCAATATCGACGCGGACGGGCGCAGCGCAGGTGAACTCAATTACGGGAAAGCACGAGACCTACAGGCGCCGGCCGGCTCTTAAAGGGGTGGGTCAGTCAGACTGAGCTTCAACACCCAACGCTCTGCAGGCCTCAGATTCGGCGCTCGCCCTTGTCTGGCGGTACAAGGTGATCATTATGGAGAAGGTTAGGCAGAGAGCAGAGCGCTTCAGCACTGAGGCTCTGGACCACTTGGTGGCTGCAGTTGAACACCGTCGGGAGGTCCTGTACCCGGATAATGGCAAGAGGCCAAATCAGAAGGCTTACCGATGATCTTGGAGGGAGGTTGCTGTGAGGGTGAACTCCAGCAGCATGGCGACCAGGACCCCTGTTCAGTGCAGGAAGAAATTCAACGACCTCACACGGATCGTTAGGGTGAGTGATGGTTTACCAAACTTGTGCTTCCCTCCATCTGCAGCTGACTTCGGGCACCCTGCTGCAATGATGCGCCAATGGCCATCTGTCAGTATGCACCCATGGCCCTTTCTGGGCACACAAATGGACAGATGTCTCAAGGCCTCATGTAAGGGCTCTTGCACCATGGGGGGCATGCGAGAAGGTCTCAAGGCCTCATGTAACAGAACCTCCCCTTCTTTTCCCTGCAGTCCAAGATGGCGCAGATTCGGAAGGAGCAGCGTCGAACCGGTGGCGGACCTGCACAAGTGGTCACTCTAACGGATCTGGAGGAGAGAGTGCACCAGATACTTGGAGGACGTCTGTCTGGTCCAGTCACCACTGCATCTGCCGACCCCATTACCGACAGCGAGGGTAAGACTCTCACCTTTTCTACCTGTTGCCTTCCACTTGGCCCCCCCGCCAGCATGCATCCTCAGTGTGCAGCCATGTCAGAGCCTTGCCGCAATCTGGCATGCCTTTCAGCAAACCTGTCCTTCTGCTCAAGCCACTCTTCCACCTCCCACTTTCAGATGAAGCAGCACCAACTCGGGCTCAATGCGCTGAAGCTGCCAGTGCCAGTGCCACCGGAGGCGAGGACCAGGAGGAATCCGGACCAGCCGCTGCAGAATCCGGGGAGCTGAGACATCTGCAGACTGGGGATAGTAGTCCCCTGGAGGGGAGGGGGGGTGGCTCTGAGGATGAACCAGTTGCCGGACCAAGCGGCATGCAGCAACGCAGGGGGGATAGGCAAGTTCGCCCACCGTCTCCCCGCAGGGCAAGGCAGGTCGTCATGACTGCTGCACAGAGTGCAGATGAGGTCCGTCGCCTGGCAGAGATGAGCAAACAGGCCCGGGTCAGACAGGGAGCTGATGGCTGCAGTGGAGAAGATGCCTGAGAAAATAGATTCATTGGCTAGGAGTATGCTGGACTTCGGGGCAACAATGGAGAGGACTCTGCAGGGCTTTGGCGCAACAATGGAGAGGTCTCCCCAGGTGTTTGGGGAAACAATGGACAGGTCTATCCAGGGCTTTGGGGCCACAATGGACAGGACTATCCAGGGCTTCGGCCCAACAATGGAGAGGACTGTCCACAGCTTTGAGTCGGCAATGGAAAGGACTGTTCAGGGCTTCGGACAATCCCTGGAAAGGTCTGTGCAGGGCTTGTCCGAGGCAGTGGAGCGGTCGGCTCCTGCCTTGTCCGAAGCCATGGGAAGAACTGTCCAGGCGTTCTCCGAAGCACTGGCACCTGGCACACAGGTCCTCACTGTTGCCACGCAGTCACTTGCTGGGCTCCTCCACAGCCAGATTGATGCAACGCGATGTCTGACTGCAGCCACCCTCTCTGCATCAGATAGGATCACCCCGGGCCCTTCCACTCCCGTACAATGCCAGGAATCCGTGGAGCCTGCGATTGTGGCGGATGAGCCGAGCCGCTCCCCTCAGATAGCCAGTGTGTCGTCCGACCATGGTGCAGGTGTCCTCTCTCGTCAGGAGACCATTGCACATGCCAGCGCTGGGATGCCTGCATTGCAGCTGCCACCACCTGCAGCCCACACTGCTTCCAGCCATGCTCAAAGCAAGCATCCTGCGTCCGCACCCTCCAAGCCCAGAGGTCGGCCAGGCCGTACCTCAGGGGCTTCTGCGCGTCCAGACAGTCAGCAAGCGTCCCCCAGCCTTGAGCCCGCCACTGGGGTGCAATTACGTAGGAGCAGCAGGGAGGGAAGGGGCCGGGCGCGAAAGAGAAGTCGTTCTCCCTCAAGGGGCCAGTTGTAGAGGGAGGTGCTTCTGATGAAATATGTCATTCATCAGACTCTGTATTTAACTACATATATTGTATTGCCTGCTCCGGTGTTTTACCTTGTGATGTAAGAAAAAGGAGGCTTACCATCAAGTAACTTTAAAGTAAGCTTTAAGTAACTTATAAACACACTATATACAAGAGAGGTCTTTACCATGCCTCTGGTAGAAGCCTCTTACAATACTGAACAGACCAGTATTTATACCAGTCCAACAGGAAGTGACACATGACAGGAAGTGAGGTATGTACACAGTTCATAGTTCACAGTTCACAGTTCACAGGAAGTGATGACATAACTTCCCGGAAGTTATTATTTTTATCACATTCTTCCCTCCTGCAGGTTTAGGAGGCTGTGGTCTACCTTTTGGTCCGCAGCCGCCGAACAAGGAAGAGTCGCACCCGTTTGGATTCCCGTCGTAGAGGGTCGCTGGTCCGCTTACATGCGGTTGGCCATTGGCCAGAGTCCGTGTGGCCTGGATTGCCCTGTGAAGGGTCGGGGAGATCATGGCTTCGAGTACGAGCCCCAATAGGTTCAAAGTCAGACTGCCTCTGTTCAGAGGGAGGTGCAGAGCTGGTCTGTGGCAGACCAGTACTTTCATGCGTGGTACTGGGAGGGTCGCAACCTTGAGCACGGGGTTCTACCGGCACCAAGCTAGTTGGTGTCCGATCAGGATCCTGGAGAGGGGTACCCGATAGGTCCCAAGAGTTTCCTGGTGAAATGCCATCACCCGATGTCCCACTAGGTCCTGGTGGGCAGGGAGCCAGATCCCGTAATGATACGGTAGATTCTCGGCCATCGGAATATCGTATGTTTGCATAGGTGGGGTTGGCATCGGTTAGTTCGACCTCGTCTACAAGAGGGTCATTTTTAGACGTCCGAACGTATCTTCGGAGTAATACAGGTCCAGGAGTAGTTAGCCATGACGGGAGTGATGTCCCATGAGATGAGCGACGCTGGAATCCAAAGAACCGCTCATGAGGTGTAGTATTTGTGGCTGTAGAAAGCAGGGACCGTATAGAGTGCAATGCATCCGGAAGCACTGTTTCCCATTGCTGGTCTGGTAGGCCCCGAGATCTTAAAGCGAGACGTACGGAATTCCAGATGATACCGTTATACCTCTCTACCTGCCCATTTCCGATGGGATGGTATGGTGTTGTTTTGCTTGTAGCAATTCCCCGTTCTGAGAGGTAGTCCTTGAGTTCCCTCGACATAAAGGATGGACCCCGATCTGAGTGAATATAAGCCGGCATGCCACAGAGAGAAAATACCTGCTCAAGGCAGCAGATTACTGTGGACGCCAGCATATTGGAGCAGGGGAAGGCAAACGGAAAACGTGAATATTCGTCGATCATGGCGAGCAAATATGTGTTCCGAGTTGAAGAGGGCACTGGGCCCTTAAAATCGATGCTAAGTCGTTGCATCGGTTGGGTTGCATGTATGAGTATACCATCTGAGGGGCGGAAGAACTGAGGTTTTAATTCCGCACAAAGCCGGCATTCTGAGCATATTTTCTTTACATCTCCAGTGGAAAAAGGGAGATTCCGTGATCGTACGAAATGTAGCATGCGCGTAACGCCAGGATGGCACAAACCATTGTGGACATCCATGAGGGTGGAGGATGACATAGTGGAGCAGAATGCCCATGTGAGGGTGTCCGGGGCCACATTCTCCTTGCCAGGCCGATAGAGAATGGTATAACCAAAAGAGGCCAGTTCCATCCTCCAAAGTTGTATTTTATTATTCTTAATTTTGGTTCGTTTTCGATTATCGAGCATGAAGGCGACTGATCGTTGGTCCGTGATCAATGTAAAGTGCTGGCGAGCTAGAAAATGGTTCCACTTCCGTACTGCCTCTATGATGGCTGTGGCTTCTTTCTCAACCGGAGGATAATGTAGCTCGGCACCTTGTAAGGTCCTGGACATAAATGCTACAGGACGACCTTCCTGATTCAGAGTAGCCGAGATCGCCACCTCCGAGGCATCACATTCAACCACGAAAGGGAGATTCTCATCAATGGAGTGAAGAGCCGCTTTCTCCAACTGTTTTTTGAGAAGGTTAAAGGCTGCAACAGCCGCTGTTCCCAGTGGAAATGATCTAGCATGCAGCAAGGGTTGGATTTTGTCCGAAAAATGAGGAATCCATTTAGCGTAGTATGCAAACAGACCGAGAGCCCGACGTAAAGAAGCCGGATTCTTAGGTGACGGGAGCTCTTGGAGCGGGCGAAGTCTTTCTGGGTCTGGCTTAATGATACCATTGCCTACGCAGTAGCCAAGGATGTTGATGGTCGGTTGCGACTCAACAGATTTGGATTCATTCAGGGTCAAATTACGGCGATGGAGGGCATCCCGAAATTTTTGGAGGTTGGAGTCGTGTTCCTGTTGATCGTGACCTGCAATGGTAATGTTATCAAGATAGGGAAAAGTGTCCCTTAGGTTTTCCTGCTTAACCAGGCCATCCATTGCCCGTTGAAAGACAGCCACTCCATTAGTAACCCCGAATGGGAGGCGACGAAATTGGTACAGCCGTCCATTAGCCTCACAGGCTGTGTACTGCTTATCTGAGACCTTCAAGGGTAACTGATGATAGGCACTTTTTAAATCGTAAGTTGAGAACACTTTGTATTCGGCCAGTTTATTAACCATATCATCAATGCGTGGCAATGGGTAGGCGTCCAAGTCGGTATATTGATTGATGGTTTGCGAATAATCGATGCATAGTCGCTGTTTGTGAGGTTTTAGAGGGTTCTTGACAATGACGACTTGAGCCCGCCAGGGCGACGAACATGGTTCAATGATATCCTCTGCTAGAAGTCGAGAGATTTCAGCCGCAATAAAAGATTGGTCTTCCTGATTAAAGCGCCGCGATTTCGTTATTATCGGTTGGCATTGAGGCGGAATACTGGCAAATAATGAGGGTTCATCAAGTGAAGCTGCTGATAATGCACAAAATGATAATTTAGACGGTATATTAGAAATAGTAAGTCCGGGTTTGGATCCACCAAACTCAATGGTGAGTTTCTTATGCTGTTTTTGGAAGTCCAGTCCTAAGAGGAGATCACTACATAAGTCCTTGAGCACCGAAAGTCGGGTGGAGGGATACATACGACCATGAAGTGTCATATCAACAACACAAAAGCCGGAGATTCTGGTATTAAGTGATGACTGGGCCATCGCAATTGCCTGGTCCGATGGGAAGACATGTAGTTTCAATTTCGCAACAATCTGTTCCTTAATGAAACTATCAGTACTTCCTGAGTCAATTAAGGCATCTAAGGTATGCCCTTTAATTGAAATTTTTGTGGCAGCATGAGACAGGTTCTGTGGGCAAGCAGCTGTAATTGGTGTCGTTGCACAGAGAGTGGCTAAAACTCTCGGTGTGCTTCTTCGGGAGAGAGCTCGAGAGGAAGCTTGATAGGTCCTAGCTGGAGCATCTTGATAGGCCCTAATTGGGGCAGTTCGGTAGGCCTTAGCTGGATTGGCCCTCGTAGAGGCCCTTGATAGGCAAACTTTAGCAAAGTGTCCTTTTTTCCCGCAATAACTGCAGATTGCATTGCGAGCAGGGCAGGTTTTCCTAGGGTGAAAAGCATCTCCACAAAAGAAGCATTCCTTCCTAGATTGCCAAGAGGCTGCTAAAGTGGGGTCGTCCTCCTCTTCTTCATCAGAATTATCAGAATTAGATTCCCCCATGATAGGGTTCACCTGAGACCGCTTGAATTGTCTGGTTGCAGCTACAGCAGCAGATCGAGATCTGGGCAGCTGATAGAGGTCTGCATTTCTCTTTGCCAAATCCAGTGAACAAGCTAGGTCAAAAGCTTTTTGTAGCTCAAGTGTTTTACTTTCTAGTAGACGCTGGCGTATAAATGGAGAGGCAATCCCGCAGATGAAAGCATCACGAATCATTTCTTGGCGGTACAGCTCAGCTGAGGCTGCCTGAAAGTTACAATCTACGCTGAGCCTGCGAAGTTCTTGCAGGAATTCGTCAATTGATTCCCCTGGCCCTTGTCGGGCTGTGGCCAGTAGATGTCTAGCATAGACCTCATTTGGGGTCTTGGCATACAGTTTCTTAAGTGCCCGAATCACCTCATCGTAATTATCCCATTCATCAACATATTCGAACACTTTTGGGGTCACATAATTGATAAGTATCTTCAATCTAGCAGGAGCATCCGCTTCACATTCATCCAGAAAATTCTCAAAAGTACGGTACCAATGCTTCCATACCCTGCCAGCTGCTGGTGCATTCGGGTCCAAGTCCAGACGAATAGGTCTAAGGATTTTCTCCATGATGGGTGGTTCCCTGGATCCTTAATTCCGAGTTTGTCCGAAGGTCTAGTATTCGTGAGTGTAAATACTAAGTTACTTAAATTGATGTAAGAAAAAGGAGGCTTACCATCAAGTAACTTTAAAGTAAGCTTTAAGTAACTTATAAACACACTATATACAAGAGAGGTCTTTACCATGCCTCTGGTAGAAGCCTCTTACAATACTGAACAGACCAGTATTTATACCAGTCCAACAGGAAGTGACACATGACAGGAAGTGAGGTATGTACACAGTTCATAGTTCATAGTTCACAGTTCACAGGAAGTGATGACATAACTTCCCGGAAGTTATTATTTTTTATCACACCTTGTATTGTATATAGTGCACCGCCCCCTTTCTCCCCATTGTGTGTGTCGGCTCCGCCCATATCTGGCCCTACTTAAGACAAGCCCAGGCTTGTCTTGCAGCAGAACAGCAGAATGCTAGGTGAAGCTAGGTGAAGACACAGGCATCTTTCTTTGCTAATAAAAGCCTTGTTTTATCCAGTTAACTTTGAGCCTTGAAGTTATTGAGGCGCATCAATTTTATTAGCAAACTTTCAACGATGGATCAACTTTTGAAACCGGAACGCTTGGATTTGGACCCGCATGCTTCGGATGCATCGGCACGGTTTGGACACTGGTTCCAGTGCTTGGAATTTTTTATGGCCAACTCCGAAGCCGTCACAGCCTCTAAAGCCACCGGAGATGTGAAACTCGGGATCCTGCAGAATCGGGTAAGCCACCGGGTTTTTCCACTCATCCAAGACGCCGCTACCTACCTGGATGCCTGCAACATTCTAAAGGCCCACTATCAGCGGCCTACCAATGAGGTGTACGCCAGGCATCTGCTTGCTACCTGCACACAGCGACCCGGAGAGTCGCTAGAGGACTTTCTAGTCACCCTAAAAGTGCTTGGCAAAGACTGCAAATGCAAAGACGTGAAAGCCACGGTATACACAGATGAGCTTATTCGGGATGCTTTTATCGCAGGCCTTAGCTCTAATTACATCCGGCAGAGACTGCTAGAGAAAACGGGCCTAGATCTGACACAGGCTGTGGACACAGCGCGATCGTTGGATGTGGCTCAGAAGAACTCTGACTCCTACTCGTCAGGCCGCGCGGCCCACGCCGCCTCTGCTTCCCCGCCCAGTTGCCCAACACCGTCGGGGCCCTGCTCTCCCCCCAGAAGCCCTACGACCGCCGCGACGCATCGGGGCCCCAAATGCTACTTCTGCAGGCAGCCGAAGCACACCAGGAACCTGTGCCCGGCGAAAGGCACCACCTGCTGTAAGTGCGGTAAGAAAGGGCACTTTGGGAAGGTGTGCAGAGGGAACCCCGCAGGCAAACCCGCCACCGCCGCGTGCGCGCCGTGGGAGCGGCCATCTTGGACGCCATCTTGTCCGACCTCGTGGGGTCCGCCATCTCGCGAGCAGACATCGTGGACGCCATCTTACCCGGCCTCGTGTGGCCCACCATCTTGTCCCAATCAGGGCCCTACAGTGGCGTCGATCACAGTGGACCAGTCAATGTTTAATTGACAGCGGGAGCACGGAGAGCTTCATTCACCCTGGTCTGGTACCACAACTCTCTCTAACTATAGTCCCTACTCAGGGCACGATCTCTATGGCCGACAAAACCCAGATATCGACTATTGCGGGTTACTGCGCGGTACGATTGTCCGTTAAAGGCACTGTATATAATAATTTCAAACTGTTAATTATGAAGGATTTATGTGTGAGCGTGATCTTGGGCCTGGATTTTCAGTGCCACCACCAAAGCATCACGCTCAATTTCGGTGGGACCCAGCCGCCCCTCACAGTGTGCGGTCTGGCTACCCTGAAGGTAAAGCCGCCTTCGCTATTCGCGAACCTTACCCCTAACTGCCGGCCAATAGCGACCAAAAGCAGGAGGTACAGCTGGGAGGACAGGCGGTTTATCGCGACCGAGGTAGACAGGCTCCTGAGGGAGCGCATTATTGAACGCAGCAACAGCCCGTGGCGCGCCCAAGTGGTGGTGGTGAGGGGTAGCGAGAAGAAGCGGATGGTGATTGACTATAGTCAAACAGTCAACATTTATACCCAACTAGACGCCTACCCGCTACTCCGCATATCCGAGATGGTGAACCAAATCGCCCAATACCGGGTGTTCTCCACTATCGACCTCAAGTCAGCGTACCACCAGCTCCCTATCAGAGCAGAGGACCGTTCGTACACCGCCTTCGAGGCAAACGGACGCCTCTACCAGTTCCTCAGAGTCCCCTTTGGGGTGACGAATGGGGTCTCGGTCTTTCAGAGGGAGATGGACCGCATGGTCGATGACCACCACTTGCAGGCAACCTTCCCCTATCTCGACAATGTCACCATCTGCGGCCACAACCAACAGGACCACGACTCAAACCTCGCGAGGTTTCTGAAAACCGCACAAAAACTCAACCTCACCTACAACGAGGACAAGTGCGTTTTCAACACCACGCGCCTCTGCATACTAGGCAGCGTGGTGGAGAATGGGGAAATCGGACCAGAGCCCGACCGATTGCGCCCCCTACGGGAGCTGCCCCCGCCCAACACTCCCAAAGCCCTGAAAAGGTGCCTGGGGTTATTCTCGTATTATGCCCAATGGGTCCCTAACTACTCCGATAAAGCCCGCCCCCTCTTGAAAGCATCCTCTTTCCCGCTCTCTGCTGAGGCCCATGCTGCCTTCAAAAGCATTAAGCAGGATTTTGAGCGGGCCACGCTACAGGCAGTGGATGAGAACACTCCCTTTCAAGTGGAAAGTGACGCGTCTGACTTTGCCTTGGCGGCCACCCTCAACCAGGCAGGGCGGCCCGTAGCTTTCTTCTCGAGGACCCTCCAGGGGCCCGAGATCAGACACTCCTCCGTGGAAAAGGAGGCCCAAGCCATCGTGGAGGCAGTGCGCCACTGGCGGCACTACCTAGCCGGCAAACGCTTCACCCTACTTACCGACCAGTGGTCGGTAGCGTTTATGTTCAATAATAAACAGAGGGGGAAGATTAAAAATGATAAGATTCTTAGGTGGCGGATCGAGCTCTCCACCTTCGAGTATGACATCATATACCGGCCGGGGGCCTTTAACGAATCCCCTGACGCCCTCTCACGAGGGATGTGTGCCAACGCCACCAGGGATCGGCTACAGACCCTCCACAACGACCTCTGCCACCCAGGGGTCACACGGCTGTTCCACTTCATAAAGTCCCGCAACTTACCCTACTCGATTGAGGAAGTTCGGTCCCTGACCAGGAACTGCCGCACTTGCGCTGAGTGCAAGCCTCGGTTCTACCGCCCTGATAGAGCCCACCTAATCAAAGCTACACGGCCCTTTGAGCGGCTTAGCTTAGATTTCAAGGGCCCCCTCCCGTCCGTCGACCGCAATGTTTACTTCCTGAACATTGTGGACGAATACTCCCGTTTCCCATTCGCCTTCCCCTGCCCAGACATGACCAGCGCCACGGTCATTAAATGCCTCAACAGCCTGTTCTGCCTGTTCGGTATGCCAAGCTATATCCACACGGATAGGGGGGCGTCCTTTCATGAGTGAAGAGCTACGCCAGTACATGCTGTCCAAGGGGATTGCCATGAGCCGTACCAGCAGCTACAACCCCCGGGGTAACGGTCAGGTGGAGCGAGAGAACGGGACAGTATGGAGGGCAGTCACCCTAACTCTAAGGACCAAGGGCTTCCCTATCTCCCGCTGGCAGGAAGTCCTCCCAGATGTGCTCCACTCAATACGGTCACTATTGTGTACCGCCACTAATGCCACGCCTCATAAGCTAATGTTTGTGTTTCCCCGGAAATCCACCTCAGGCGTATCCATACCGTCATGGCTCTCCACCCCAGGTCCGGTACTTTTGCGGAAGCATGTGAGGGGCCACAAGACGGACCCTCTCGTGGAGCCAGTGCACCTGCTCCACGCCAACCCACAATATGTGTATGTCCGGCACGCCGACGGACGGGAGGACACTGTGTCCATAAAAGACCTCGCCCCAGCCGGTAACAACAGCAACAACGACAACGACTACAACAACAACTGCAACAACGACAACCACCACAACAACTATTACCCACCCACTCCACCCACAATTCTTTCATCACCCCCGGAAGAACACCAGCCAACGGTACCCCCACCACCTACTCCTTCAACAACCCCGGTGGCGCCCCCGGCAGAGACCCAGAAGGTCACCCGGGACACCCAGCCGGCACCCGCGGCACCGCAACCGTTACGTCGGTCACAGAGGACGATCACACCCCCGGACAGACTAAATCTGTAGAAGGGGTGAATGTGATGAAATATGTCATTCATCAGACTCTGTATTTAACTACATATATTGTGTTGCCTGCTCCGGTGTTTTACCTTGTATTGTATATAGTGCACCGCCCCCTTTCTCCCCATTGGGTGTGTCGGCTCCGCCCATACCTGGCCCTACTTCAGACAAGCCCAGGCTTGTCTTGCAGCAGAACAGCAGAATGCTAGGTGAAGCTAGGTGAAGACACAGGCATCTTTCTTTGCTAATAAAAGCCTTGTTTTATCCAGTTAACTTTGAGCCTTGAAGTTATTGAGGCGCATCAGTGCTGAGACGTTTGTTTGTCCAAATTGAAGGACACCCTCAGCTGCTGTTATAGTTGCAGATTTTTGTTGAGTTTTGCGGCTTGGCAGAACAGGTCAAATTTTTTTTGTAAGTTATGGTTTCTGCTCACTTTGCTTTGTTTAGCTGTAATGAAAGACTTTTGTGTCAATAAACAGAAGTTTCAATGTTGCTTGGTGCATGTGACTACTTTCAGTGATGCTGGCATGCAGAGGCCCTCAAACATCCAAAGTGCGCATGAGGTAAGACTCTCATCATTGCGCCACAGGGGTGTCGAGACGAATCCAGAGGAGCCTCTGACGTATGGACCTTCCACTTTCAGCAGCCCTTCCATCTTCCTCCTCCTCCTCCTCCTCCTCTGCCTGCTCTTCCTCCTCCTCCTCCTCCTCCTCCTCATACTCCTCCTCCTCCGCCTGCTTGTGCAGGGTCCGAGGGAAGGTAATGAACGGACGCGTTCGCCTATAAGGGCCTCTGTCACTTGCCGGATGCAACAGCGCACTGCAGCCTGAGCGTCAGTCGCATTGTCCCCAATGGCTGACTGAAAGGATCCGTTGGCATAAAAATGGAGGCAATCAGTCAGTGTAGCCATCACGAGCAGAGAGGTTCTGCAGCGTTCACGCGGCTGCAGATCCTGACCAAGCAGGTGGCACAGATCAGTAACAATGTCCCTCCAGATTCGGAGCCTTCGCTAACACTGCTCCTCCAAAATGTCAAGGCTTGTCACCTGCTGCCTAAAGACCCTCGCAGCATCCTGTCGGGTTGGCCGACCTCCATTGCCCCTCCTCCTTCTGGCCAATCCCTGCCCTCTCTCCCGCCGTCTCTCTGCCCCTTCACAGTGTTGGGCGATGAGGCCGTCGCCCTCCGAACAAGCTCCCATTCCGATGCCAGTTGGTCAAAAGGCTTTTAGGTGTAGTGCTGCAAGTGCTTCGGACAGGGTTGAGGGTCCCAAGTACTGTGAAGCTCAAATCCCAGAACTCCGCTCCACATTAGCTCGCCAACTCTCTCTAGCAGCGATCGCAATGAGCAGGCCAAGTGGCAGAAGATTCTGCACTAGAGCTGTCCCCTTTAAATAGCGCCGCCCTACTCCGAGAAGGGCCTGTTAGCCCTCCCTCGAACTGTCACTAATAGCGCTGGGCGCTAAGGCTCCGGGCGCCACCCAATATGCGCTCAGGCGCTCCTAAAAGGCGTTGCACGCTGAAATGACGTCATGAGCTGCTTGCGCTCGCGGGCGCGCGCAAACACTTAGCGCAGGCGCTAAATGTATAGTCAATTTCTGAGTTGGCGCTATCTTCATAGCATCCGCCCCAATATAGGGCTTCGCCCCAATTCTAGGTCTCTTTAGGCGCTCAGCGCCGGCGCTACCAGCCCAATTTCTAGGCCTATGTTTTTAAGCAGGTCCAGGGCCTGCTTCACTCCGGATTCTACAACAGCCACTCTGGCCTAAGCAGCGGCCGCCAACAATAGGTAAGATTGTTTTTTAAATGCTAAAATGCGTTGCTGAAGGAGCATTCTAGGACATGAGGCATCTGAGAGATGATTTTATAGAGGTATATAAAATAGTAATTGGGATGGAAATAGTTAATTTTTTGAATATTTCTTTAAAATGTGGGAGTAGGCCAAGAGGACACTGGTTCAAACTAGTTAATGAGAATTTTAGGACTGATAGCAAGAAGTTTTTCTTCATGCAGAAAGTCATCAATATGTGGTGGAGGTGAAAACCTGGGAATTATTTAAGAAGCATTTATATGCAGCAATGGGAGGGGCAGGAGTGGGTGGGAAATAGCACCATCTGTATTAAAATGGGCTGAGTGGCCTTTCCCATGTTTACGTGCTCTTATAAGTTCAACTACTGTTTGGAATCTGAATCCATGCAGAAATCTGATACTATGTAGGTCTTTGACTGGAGAAGAGACAGTTGACATATTGATGGTCCAAGTTTAATGTGCACATTAATTAAGATATGTATATAATTTGACTGATATAAAGATGGTAAATTAGCTAATTTTTGCAGTCATATTTATTTCTTTTGCTTGTGTTAACAATGATTGAAATTTAACCCCGTTTAGATATAGGGATCCAAAAGGCACAGAGCTAAAGGCTGGTAACATGCAATGGGGTACAAACAAATTGTAAGTGATAACTTGTAAAATCTCTGGAGGCTAAATTGGATAAGGCCCGAAAATGGGCATGGGGATCTGAAATGAAGAGTAGGTTGCCTTTCAAAAGCTAGGCTTTATTAACCTTAAAAAACCAGCAGTACATATTAAACACCCAGTCTCCACCAAACTGTGGAGAACTGAATTTAAGATGGCCACCACCGGTCACATGACATCAACTAACCAATAAGTTTACAGCATATATCTCAAGGCAGGAAAACAGACAACCAATTACAATGCTTCTTATAAAACAAGAATAATCACTACATTCACCCCTCCTTTTAAAATATACTTCAACCTAGGTAGCCTTTACAGTTTACAATTAATTATTTATGACTAAAACAATACATGTATAATACCTTCAACAATTAAAAAATTTTACTATTAAATTATTTTAAAAGTCAATTTTTAATCGGTCAACCGGATATCTTGTTCGTGTCGAACTTCTTAGCCTTGGTGGAGTTCCTTGCCCTCCCACACCAGGAGACAGAGAAATATCTTCTGCAGGGAGGCTATCAATATCCCGATTATCAACGGTATCCGAATTGGAAGTCCCATTAGAAGGTAAACTGGGAAGGTCATGAACATCCATCGGGGGCAGACTAAGAGAATTGTAAGTGTCTGCAATAGGATTGGAAATATTCGTAGTATCTGTGACGACATCAACATTATCTGAATTATCGCTATTGTTAATGTCCTCAGAAGAGGGCTGGCCACCACAAGGAACTAAGTCTTTAACTGAAACCGTACTTTCTTTCCCATCTTGGAATCGAATGTGAGCATATTGGGAATTCGCCTCCAATAGCTCCACCTCCTCCACTAAAGGATCATACTTTGACAGTCTAACATGGCTTCAATGCAGCACAGGTCCCTGCATAGTAAGCCATGAAGGTACCGAATATCCCGTAGTGGATCTCCGCGGATAGTTAAAGAGCCTTTCATGGGGAGTCACATTAGTAGTCGTTGAAAGCAATGATCTAATGGAATGCAGGGCATCAGGCAATACCATTTCCCACTGTGTATTCTTAAGGTTCCGGGATGTCAAAGCCAACATAACTGCCTTCCAGATTACCCCATTGTATCGTTCACACTGTCCATTACCCTGGGGATTATACGGGGTAGTTCTGCTAGTAGAAATTCCCCGACTCTGGAGGTATTCCTTCAACTGGGAAGACATAAAAGAACTTCCCTGATCTGAATGGATATACGCAGGCATCCCAAAGATGACAAAAAGTTGAGTCAGACATTTGATAACTGTAGCAGCTGATACATCTGCACAAGGAAAAGCAAAAGGGAACCTTGAAAACTCATCCACAACAGTAAATATATATCAATTCTGAGTCGTTGAAGGAAGAGGCCCCTTAAAATCAACGCTCAGATGTTCAAAGGGAGAAGTAGCCTTTATAAGATGAGCTCGTTGAGGCTTAAAGAAATTCGGTTTACACCGGGCGCAGACAGAGCATGACGAAGTCATCCGCTTGACATCTTCAACTGAAAAGGGCAAATTCTTACTGCGTACGAAGTGTATCATCCTCGTAACACCAGGATGGCACAAAGCATTATGAAGATTAATAAGCGTATCTCCGTGAATCACAGAACAATAAGCCCTCGACAGCGCGTCAGCGGCAACATTATCCTTCCCCGGACGATAAACTATATCAAAATGGTAGCATGCCAACTCAATCCTCCACCTCATTATTTTATCATTCTTAATCTTTCCAAAATGTTTGACATCAAACATGAAGGACACAGATTTTTGGTCAGTTACTAACGTAAAATGTCGCCCAGATAAATAATGTCTCCATTTACGCAATGCTTCTACTATTGCGTACGCCTCTTTCTCTATTGATGAATGTCTCTTCTCACTATTGTTCAGAGTACGTG
Source organism: Somniosus microcephalus (assembly GCF_052327205.1). NCBI lineage: Eukaryota > Metazoa > Chordata > Chondrichthyes > Squaliformes > Somniosidae > Somniosus > Somniosus microcephalus. The sequence continues at coordinate 57,705,558 of NC_140987.1, read as the reverse complement.
AGAAAAAGGCCACAGGTCTTCCATTTTGCTTCAGGGTAGCCCCAATTGCAAAATTGGAAGCGTCCGTCTCAATCACAAAGGGAACCTGCTCATCAATAGAATGCACAACTGCTCCAAGGATATCCTTTTTAAGATTATCAAAACACATCCTGGCCTCCCATGATAGAGGATATGTCGTAACCCGAATAAGGGGCCGGATCTTCTGCGAGAAGTTTGCAATCCAATTAGAATAATAAGAAAACAGTCCAACAACTCGTTGCAAAGCCTTAGAATTAGTAGGGCAAGGTAAATCAATCAGTGGTCGCAGCCGTTCTGGATCTGGTTTAATCTTATTTCCCGAGATAATATACCCCAGGAAATTTACCTCGGTGGTCGAAAAGATACACTTCTCTTTATTAAAAGTTAAGCCAACTTTTTCCGCAGCTTGAAGGAATCTTTCTAAATTAAAATCATGCTCCACCCTTGATTTGCCACACACCGTGATGTCATCTAAATATGAAAAGGTGTCAGAGAGAGAGTTATCACTTATAAAAGCATCCATTGCCCGTTGAAAACAGGCGACACCGTTAGTAACACCGAATGGTACTCGGCAAAACTGGTACAGCTTTCCGCCAGCTTCAAAGGCCGTATATGGTTGGTCCCTCTTAGTGATAGGAATCTGATGATAAGCACTCTTCAGGTCAATAGTGCTAAAAACCTTATATTGAGATACTTTATTGATAAGCTCATCAATCTTAGGCAGGGGGTACGCATCTAATTGAGTATACCTGTTAATAGTTTGAGAGTAGTCTATCACCATTCGCTTCTTATGTCTCTCATTAGTGGTGACAACTACCTGTGCCCGCCAGGGTGAAAAACTAGGTTCAATGATTCCTTCCGATAAAAGACGTTGAACTTAAGAATTAATAAATTCTTTATCCTGACTGCTATACCTTCTTGACTTGGTAGCAATTGGCTTACAGTCCGGCATCAAATTGGAAAAAAGTGATAATGGAGAAATAGATAAAGAAGTTAATCCACAAATAGACAAAGGTGGCTTAGTTCCTCCGAAAGAAAGACTGAGAGACTCATGTAATTGAAGCACATCATGACCAATCAAAATATCCGCACAGAGATTAGGCAGAACAGATAGGCGTATATCAGTATACGTATTACCTAGGAGAATTAATTTTACAAGGCAACAACCAGCTACTTGTGAGGTGAGAGTCGTCTGAGCCATACACACCTGATAGGAAACAGGAGAAATTTTCAAGCGCTTCTCCCTCACAAACTGAAGACTTATAAAGCTCTCAGTACTGCCCGTATCTATAAGGGCCTTCACTTCTAACCCATTAACTTGGGCCATAACTATAGCTTTGTTTAGGCCATGGGCAAAGGCGGCAGAAACTGATGCAATAAACGCCCTATCTAAAGGCTGAATAGTCACAGAGGAGGCAACCGATTTGCAAACACGTGCGTAATGACCTCCCTTGCCGCATTTACTACACACAGCCTCCCGGGCAGGGCACTTCAGACGAGGGTGCCGGGCGTTCCCGCAAAAATAACACTTCTGAATCTTAGAGGCAACAGCTGCCGAAGTAGAAACTGTTTCAGAATCTGGTAAACCACTCCTATTAAGTCCACATAATTCCTTTTCATCTGGAACTGCCAAAACCACGGTCGCAGGCCGATCAAAAAGAGCATAAGAATCCGAACTTCTCTGAGCCAAATCCAATGTAGAGGCTTGCTCAAAAGCACTCTTAAGATCCAAGGTCTTATTTTCTAATAACCGCTGATGAATTGATCTAGACAGTAATCCATTAATAAATGCATCCCGTACCGACTCTTCCTTATGTTCTTCTGCCGACATGGCCTTATAATTACAGTTAGCACCAAGGCGCCGGAGTGCCTGTAAATAAGCATCCAAGGATTCTCCCGCCTGCTGCCTACGGGCAGATAAAAGATGACGTGCAAATACCTCATTTTTGGGTTTAACAAAATTTTTTTCCAACGTAGCAATAGCCAATTCATAAGTTTCACAGTCCAAAATATACTTGTACACATCCGGAGCAATGTAGTTGATTAGTATATCCAACTTTAGAGATTGCTGATCCAACACACCCAAAAAGTTTTTCAATGTATGATACCAATGTTTCCATTGATCATCCACTCCTGCAGAATTAGGGTCAGCATTAAATCGTTCCGGTCGAAGATATCGTTCCATTATAGTAAAAGGTTAATAAATTGAAATGAAGAGTAGGTTGCCTTTCAAAAGCTAGGCATTATTAACCTTAAAAAACCAGCAGTACATATTAAACACCCAGTCTCCACCAAACTGTGGAGAACTGAATTTAAGATGGCCACCACCGGTCACATGACATCAACTAACCAATAAGTTTACAGCATATATCTCAAGGCAGGAAAACAGGCAACCAATTACAATGCTTCTTATAAAACAAGAATAATCACCACAGGACCGCGATGCGTGCTCTGCCCATGCCCGTTGAAAGTAATGCAGGTAGCACGCGAAATTCATTAACATGATTGAAGTGCTAAGCCCAGTGCTAAACGCGCTGCTGGTTGGCTCAGCGCTCAACAGGGAGTTCAATATCGTGGGAAGTCTGTTATGTATTTAAAGGTTGCTTGCAGAGTGAAAGGCTGTCTGCACTTCTTAAAGGGGAGGTGCTTTGTGAGGGAAGTACCTCATTCTGACTGGAGCTGGAAGTTAGCAATGCCTCAACAGGGCAGAGAAAGGGCACCTTGGTTCTCTGATGCAGCACTGGGGGCCTTGGTGCAGGGGGTCTACCCGCAGGGGGCCAGGAGGCTCTCCAGACACACTGTTCAAAGGCAGTGGTAGGAGATCACTAAAGCGGTCAGTGTCACCAGTCTTTCCCCCAGGACATGGATCCAGTGCTGAAAGGAGTTTAATGACCTCACATGAGTGGTCAAGGTGAGTGAATGCATCTTTAAATGCCATATCCCACCAAGTGCACCACTGGCCTCACACACTGCTCAATGCATCACACCCCCATCACCCACCTATCAACAATCTCTAGCAATCAAGACTCATAACTCATAACTCACATTCATAGCTTCACCTCACCCTCACACACTTACCACTGTTGCAAGCCTCACACCCACATCTCAAACCTTGCACACAATGCCAGCTTTTCGACCATAACAGGCACATTACCCAAGCACATTGCTCCACACTCACTGTCACACTTCCCTTTCTCTTGCAGGCCAAGGTGGCTCACAACCAAATGAGCAGGTGCAAACAGGCAGGGGGTGGGGGGTGGGGGGGTTGCGTGGGAAGCATGGCTGCAGAACCTGACCCAGTTGGAGGAGACAGTTCTGGAGATAATTGGAGGGCCGTCACTGTGACTGTGGCAATTGGTGAGACTGAAAGCATTGATGACGATGATATGCTCATACCTAATCCTTCTTCTCACATACCACTCCCAGGCACCAGCTCGGAAAATGGCACTGCGTGAACATTAGAGAGTAGTATAGAGGCGGGATCTGCATACGGTGAGTCACTGGGCATGAGTGGGCTGCAGCCAGGCCAGGGGGAAAGAGTAGCACAAGTGTCAGCTCCCCAGGGGGCGAGGTTGCACCTGAGTTCTGCTGCAGAGGACTCAGATCAGGACTTTGATGAGGAGACCTTCAGAAGTAGGGTCGTGGGCATGCACACAGAAATTCTTGGTGCAATGGCAGGCCTGCCAGAGAGCTTCTTGTCAGTGTCAAGGAGCATGGAGGAGTCTGGCTCCAACATTGCATGGGGCTTTGTGTGGATCTTGGAGCCCATGATTTCCAGGATGGAAGTGATGGGCAACTCCACTAGAGTACTTGTGGACCCAGCCATGATGCTGGGTGTGATGGGCGATGTCACAGCTTCCATTGCAGCGCAAGCAGAAGCAACCCATCGTCTGAGTGCTGCAGTGGAAGCTCAGATGGCTCTCATGCAGGCTCAGCTTACTGCCGCTCAAGATCAGACTGCTGCCATCGTGGCTGAGTTTACGAGTGTGGAAAGGGGCTTGCAGGGTGTCACAGCAGTCCAGCAACCTCCTCCAACAAATGGCTAGGAATGCTGAGATGCCGCTCTGGGGTGTGGCAGTGGCTCCCTGGAGCAAGAACCTGCTGCCCTCTCAGGATGACAGCATTTGTACTTCCACCACTGCCACTCCACCAGTGCCATTGCAGTTGCCTGTCAGCCAGCCAGACCAGACTGCTGCTGCTCATGCCAAGGTGGTGCAGTCTACAGCCGGGCCTTCTAGGCCCAGATCTGCTTGAGATTGTCCTGCAAGGCCACCTGCAATGTCCCCCACAGAAAGTCAGCAGCCTTCCACCAGCTATGTTGCAGCCACTGGGGTAGCACTTCGTAGGAGCACTAGAATAGGCAAAGGCACATGAAAGACAGAAAATAAGGGAATGCACAAGGATGATTAGTTGACTTTGTAATGTAATATTGGATTGAATCATTTATAAATGATGTTTGTGATGTTTGTTTTCTGGTGGCTTTCATTTCAGCATTGTGGCCAAGAGGACGCTATGAAGTTCTGTGACAGAGAGATGGTAAGGTGGGGAAGTGTTGAGCAATGGGGATCTGGGGTTTCATTCACGGGAACCAGAGTCTGATGATGCACTCATGGCCAACCCATCTGGAATGGGTATTTGCAAGCTGCCTCCTTCCTCCTCCTCCTCCGACTCCTCCTCCTCCTCCTCCTCCTGAGGTGGTCGTGGAAACCAATGTGGCAAGGGCTGTGCCCTCATGATGTCCAAGTTGCAGAGGATGCAGCAGATCACCACGAATTGAGACACACGCTCTGGTGAGTACTAGAGAGCTCCTCCTGAGTGGTCAAGGCAGCGGAACCGTTGCTTCAGCACCTTGATGGTCTGCTTGATGAGGTTCCTCGTGGCAGCATGGCTGTCATTATATGATTGCTGGCCATGAGTGGTGGGGTTGCGGAGGGGAGTCATCAGCCAGGTGTAGAGAGGCTAGCCCTTGTCGCCGAGCAGTCACCCTTGGGTTTGATGTGGTGGCTGGAAGATTGCTGGCACAGCGGACTGGTGCAGGATGAACGTATCATGACTGATGCCAGGATACCGGGCATTCGCCATTGTGATGTGCTGGGCGTGGTCACACACCAGCTGCACATTAAGTGAGTGGCAAAGTCACGAGTGTGTAGTCGATGGTGCCCTGCATCATGGGGAAGCCCAATACCCTGAGAGAAGACAATGAAGTCCCTTCTCCTAGAGTACAGTGCCTCTGTGACCTCCCGGATGCAGCGATGGACGGCGAACTGCAAGAAGTTTGCTATGTTGCTTGTTCCAGCCTGTAAGGATCCGCTGGCAAAAAAATTCAAGGCCGTGGTCACCTTGAGGGCCACTGGCAGAGCTGTCGTCACCCTGCTCTGAGGCTGCAGCTCTGGTTCCAAGAGGTGGCAGAGTTCTGTGACCACCTCCTTACTGAAGCGGAGCCGCTGAACACACTGCTTCTGGCTTGGGTGCAGGTAGGAGAAGTGCGCCCTGAAGACCCTAGGTGGGCAAGGCCTCCTGCTGAGAGCCCTACTCCCCCTCCTCCCTCTGTGAGCAGCTTGTCTTTGCTGCCTCTGCTCCATCTCCCTGTCATGCTGCAGTGCGAGGGGGACTGCAAGTAGAGCCTCCATGACTGGGAGCAAGTGGTGTAGTCACATGCCTTTCTGTAGCAGCCACCGCCTTCCAAACATCCAGCAGCCCCCCTGCACACTTTAACAACTTAGTATTGATATAAACTCTGCAAGAGCTAGTACAAGAGAAATAATCAACTTACCTGCAACTTGGATGTATCCCTTTAACTAGCGCTGGTGGGGGGGTCCCTTGTGCAGCTGAACACACGTTCAGCTGTGCGTGTTTGGGAAACTGCGTTCTTTGGAATGGTAACATCCAAAATGGTAGGTTGTGTGTCAATTAGCGTTACACGCTGACTGACGTCGCGATCTGCCTACTCTGCATACTGCCAGCACACGCACTGTTGCCCTCACCAAGATAGCGACCAGTGTGGGCCATGCCAGGCGGCCACCATTTTTCCCCGAAATTGGCCTTAATTGGTGGCGCGAAGATGCCGAATTTCACGGCCTCTGTCTTGAATAACAGAAATAAATAAACATGTTGAAATATAAAGACATGGCCAAGTTACTGTACAAAGAAATCTCAGAGTGGCTCTGCTTGCTCCTTCGCTAGACATACTGACGCTCATGCAACATTGAAAACTGTGAAATCCTCTGAATAAAAGAGAAGACGTCCAGGACTCAATTCTCAAAATACTTTGATGGGTTTGTAAGCTCTCTTTTGATGCTGACAACTTTGGACGTTTTCAGCCAGTTTATCTTTGGTGGCCTGCTCTGTTTTTTTGGCTTACGACACAGTTTGAGGGATGGTGACAGACGTGAAGTTTGCAGCAAAGTGAACAGAAGGAAAGGCAACCTTGCTAATTAGAACTGATGGTGCAGTCTCAATCATTTACAACTCCAAACACTGGGGAAATGTAGCAGATGTTGCACAAGAGCAGTATGACCCCTAAAAACGATCTTGCAAAGTTTGTAGAAATGAGCAAGAATTGACTTTAAAGCTACAAAGGGGTTCAGTGCAGTGGATGTGGAGAACCTACTTCCACTTGTGGATGAGTCCAGAAATAGGGGGCCATACATATAAGTTACCCACTAACTGATTAAATAAAGTATTTAGGAGGAATTTCTTAACACAGAGAGAGAAAGAGAGAAAAAGAGAGAGAGAGAGAAAAAGAGAGAAAGAGAGAGCGAGAAAGAGAGTGAGAAAGAGAAAGCATGAAAGAAAGAGAGTGAGAGAGCGAGAGAGAAAGAAAGAAACTTCCATTTATATAGCGTCTTTCACTATCTCAGGATGTCCTGAAGTGCTTTACAGCCAATGAACTCGCTGCCACCTGGAGTGGTTGAAACAAATAGCATTGTCACGTTTAAGGGGCGGTTTGATGGATACTTGAGGGAGAAGGGAATCGAAGGATATGGTGTTAGGGTAAGAAGAGGTAAGTAGAGTGAGAGGAGGCTCGTGTGGAGCTCGGCATGGACCAGTTGGGCAGGATGGCCTGTTTCTGTGCAGCAGATTCTATGTAATTCTATAGCTTCTTCTCTCCTGGTCCCCTACTCTTAACATTTAAAGTATTTTTTCTCTTCTTTGAGCATTGGGTTGAAACCTTGCCTGTGTATACCACACTATATGTGGTTGCAGCACAGTATATGTGAATGCCACATTGACATGCCGATCATGAGAGATTTCCTCTGTGTGAAATCTACGTTTTTGCACAGAACAAGTTTACAGTTTCTTTCTACAAAGCGTTCAGTGAAAATCTTTCTCTCACATAATTTAAATACATTTTGCATGTGTATGACCTGCAACACTACGGTGAGGTCAAACTGTCCACAATGTAATTTGTATTTTGCTGCGATGAAATCAACCATCCTAACTTGACTTGTTGTACAAGGAATGCCAACAAGAAGCAAACAGATTCGAACCAAGCCCTTGATGTACAATTCTTTGGATGCCAGGTGAGCACAGAATTTTTATTAATTGTTGAAGTTTAATGAAAATATTGACAGTCCATAACTGTTAAATATTTGTGCAAAATAAGAGCTTGTGTTTTTTTATTGAGGTACCTAGACAACTTGTGAAAGTTAATGCCAAGTTTGAAAAAAGTAGGGTACAATAGAACATAAAAGAAGAATTCATAGGCAGTAATAAGCTCTAAAATCACCGTATTTTTTATTTTCAATCATGAAAGGCCTTAAGATGTTACTAACACACGCATTTGTTCCGTAATATGCAACATCGAGTAGAGTGAGCAATACTTGGAGTGAACTCGTGTAGGGAAAACAGAAATCTTGGGATTTATTTCAGAGAGTTGCGTGCTGTGAGGAGAGGTTTTTTTTCTGGATGGGTAAGCTAGGATGGGCTGAATGGCTTTTCTCATTCATAGTTATCTTAAGAACTTGTTGGCATTATAGAGCTCCTTCCAGCTTCAAAGACACAATAGGCAAGTGGATCATAAATTCTGTTGCGCTTACTACCCTGAAAAGAATATGTCAGCAAGGCAGATTGACTGGATTTACTTCTTGCCTGTGGCTGTATGCCATTGAGATTTCTTAGAGCATGACATCACTGAGCGCTGTAGTGGCAATACCAACAGAAACAGGATAGAAAAAACAAACTCATACACAGTCAAAAGGGGGCTCAGTGTAAGTAGCAGTAGTGAGAGGATACTTACTTTAGTTAAAATCTTTAGACACGATGGGGCTGATTTTCGATGGGTGTACATTGGGCGGGCGATGGGTAGAGTGATGGCACCACCCGCCCTCTGGCACCAGCGAGTGACCCATACCATTCTCATGGTTGAGCCACATTTTAATTTGATTGCCGAGCTGCCAGTGCTGAATGAGTGTTGATAGGCAGCTCACCGATGGGGGATTAGAGGCAGTGCAATGTAATGTACCATTAGGTTCATAGATTATTTGAAAATATATTTGTTTCTGAAAATTTATTGTATCAGGATACCTAAGTAAATGAGTACATTTACACACATGCATGTTTTCATACAGCATGTATATTTTCTATACTTTTTTGAAAGATTTGTTCTTGGAACGTGAGCAATGCTGACAAGGTCACATTTAATGCTCATCCCTAGTTTCCTTGAGAAGGTGGTGGCCTTTTTTCATTGAACTGATGCAGTCCTTGTGGTGATGGTGCTCCCATAACGGTGTTAGGTAGAGAATTCCAGCATACTGACCCAGTGAGAATGAAGGAACAGCGATTTATGTCTAAGTCAGGATGAAGTGTAACTTGGATGGGAACTTGGTGGTGTAAGGGGGCATCCTTTACCTGGTTTGCGGTAATTTACCTGGTCAGGCAGCCTGTTTCCCACTGCACTGTGACCAATTCCAATCAGCGGTTTCAAATCGCTAAACCCTCCTTCCAGTTCTGACTGGAGGAACTTATAATTAATGATATATTAAAAACGGACAAATGGTCTGGATGCAAGAAAGTCAAATTTGATTAAAACTAAAGAAACTATACCACACGATCAAAGTAATCACGGTAAAATTGCTTAACAGGGGAAGGCAGATGGCAAATACGAGGGATAAATGGCTACAATGTTAATCTTACAATCTTAGCAACATTTCCCTTAAATTACCACCCCTTTACTTCTCACTAGATTGTCCTGCTAGTGGGTCAGAAGCCTTGCTCACCTGCAGTCCAAAGAGTGAAAGAGAAGAGAGAGATGCTTATGGGAAGCTATCTTTTATACCCCTTTTTTTGGGGCCCGCCCAGATCTGATGTTTCTGGGCTAAAACAAAAGAGATCCAAAACTGTCCACTTGTCTGGGATAGGTTTGGATAAAGTTGCAGTTTAAATGTGTCCATTGTCTGTGATGGCTTTCGAATCTAATAGCATTCAATTGCTTTGTAAACAAAGCATTGTCCTGTGGTCATCTGGAACCGCAATTGATTGACAGTCTTGAGTGCTTAGCAAACAAAGTCCCTTTGTTCATGCTGGCAGTTTCAAGCACTTGATCTTAGAGTCAATTTCAGTGAATGGATGTGTGTAAACAACCCAGTGTGCTTGCTGTCCGATGATTGGCTGATTCAAACGGGTTACTCCCAGTGTAAACAAACAGCTTGTAGGTTACCGGACCCGCCCAATACCACAGGGTGACTGACAGCTCGGGCTCCATTCAAACCCACTACAGGGCAGCGCTGAGCTTTTTCATATGCTAGCAGCCTGTCTGTTTCATATGCTAACAGCCTGTCTGTCCTTTTAAATTCCGTTTCCATGAAGTCTGTTCAGCCATTTTTACCAGTCCAAAACTCGAGTACGTCTTTTAATAAAATGTACAATCTTAAAGTGTGCGATTTTCACAAAGTTCTTTGATTCCAGTGTCCAAGTGCTGCCTAGGTTACGAGCTTTTTAACACAGCTTTTTGCGGTTCTGGGTATGTTTTAAAACATTGTCCAACCCAGAGACAATTTAAATCACACAAGTCTTCGTCCACGATGTGGATTAATATTTCCTGATCTTCAGGGGCTGAGGGGATTTTGCGACCCCCTACAGTGGTGATGGCGCTCCCACACCTTGCTGCTCTGGTTCTCCTTGGTGGTAGAGGTCGCAGGGGAGGGAGATTCTGCCAAAGTGCGTAATTAAAAATAAAAGATTAAAGATTATATACAGTATTACATTCAAAAAGCTGAATCTGATAAATCTTTTCAAAAGAGCTAAATATTGTGCGCTTTCCCTTCTCTGAATGTTCTGTGTAAGAACGATATATTTTGGATAAGGTATGGATTATTTCTCCGACATTCATTTTTTAAAATGCAGTCATAACAAATAGATATTAATTTATATTAACAAGCTCAAATATTTCTTCTTTGTGAGGACAACAATTTCAACCAATTCCAGAAATGAATGAAACTTTCGAAGGAGCCATCCATATTCTCGTAGCTTTCTTTCAGACAGCCAGATGTCTGGCAGGGGCACTGGTGTTACATAATGCCACATCATGGAATGGCTGTGTCATCTGCAATATAAACTGCTTTTATTAAAAACAAATGATGAGTGGAACAGAGGCAGAGAGTAGATCAAAAACACCTTTTTGGATGAAATCTTGTGGTTGCAGTAAAACAGATGGGATAGTTTCTGGAGAAATCTGCGACTTTGAACTCAAAATCATATGCCTTCACTCTGTTATTAAATAAATAGAGGCCCATCATTGATGCTGGAGAAAGTATTCTTTGAGGAGTTGTCAGGGTGCCACCGTCTACGTATGCGGCACAATTCTTGTTGGCAGCATCAAGCAGACACATTTTGGAAATGAGAACCAATTTACGTAGCGAATGAACCATTTTGCCAAATGTTCCCAAATGCATTTGAATTTTATCGACAGAAAGTAAGAGCTGTTGCATTCAAGTGCGCTGCAGCACGGAGAGGGAGAATTTTACACCACATTGTTTACACACCGTATATTGTACTTGCAATTTATTTCTTATGCCATTATGTAATTATTACATATATAGATATTTTCAGAGATTCTGGCATTTTGTATTTGGCTTGCAAGTGGGTAGAGAAGTGTTCATATTTTATGCATGATGGCATACCAATTGTTTAAGAAGTTATATTCAATTAGAATAAGCCACTACCAGAATTCTAGTTTAAAGGTGCAGTTAACATCCACAGATGTGGTGGTGTTGGCAGGTTGTAACTAGTCGGGTACCACAAGGATCAATGCTTGGGCCTCAGCTATTCACAATCTACATCAATGATTTGGATGAGGGGATCAAATGTAATATATCCAAGTTTGCTGATGATACAAAGCTAGGTGGGAATGTAAGTTGTGAGAAGGATGCAAGGAGGCTTCAAGGGGATATAAACAAGCTAAGTGAGTGGGCAAGAACATGGCAAATGGAATATAATGTGGAGAAATGTGAAGTTATCCATTTTGGTAGGAAAAATAGAAAAGCAGAAATGGTGAGAGATTGGGAAATGCTGGTGTTCAGAGGGACCTGGGTGTCCTTGTACACGAATCACTGAAAATTAACATGCAGGTACAGCAAGAAATTAGGAAAGCAAATGGTATGTTGGCCTTTATTACAAGAGGATTTGTGTATAAGAGTAAAGACGTCTTACTGCAATTATATAGGGCCCTGGGGAGACTGAACCTGGAGTATTGTGTGCAGTTTTGGTCTCCTTACCTAAGGAAGGATATACTTGCCATAGAGGGAGTGCAACGAAGGTTCACCAGACTGGTTCCTGGGATGGGGGATTGTCCTATGAGGAGAGATTGAGTAGACTAGGCCTATATTCTCTAGAGTTTAGAAGAATGAGAGGTGATCTGATTGAAACATACAAAATTCTTACAGGGCATGACAGGGAGGATGTTTCCCCTGGCTGGGGAGTCAAGAACCAGGGATCATAATCTCAGAATAAGGGGTCGGCCATTTAGGACTGAGATGAGGAGAAATTTCTGCACTCAGAGGGTGGTGAATCTTCGGAATTCTCTACCCCAGAGGGCTGTGAAGGCTCAGTCATGGAGTATGTTCAAGACAGCAATTGCCAGATTTTTGAATATTAAGGGAATCAAGAGATATGGAGATAGTGGAGGAAAGAGGAGATGAGGTAGAAGATCAGCCATAATCTTATTGAATGATGGAGCAGGCTCGAGGGGCCAAATGGCCTACTCCTGCTCCTATTCCTTATGCTCTTATGTTTTGCCACCAACCTTTCTGAAACTTTTTTTCCCCACGAGATAGGTTAATAAAAACTATTCCCCATGTTTCACTTGGCTTTCTTACAGTAATGTGCACAAAAAAAGGGGGGCTGCAATTGACCATAGCACCCCCAGAATTAGGAAGGGGGAAATTGGCCAGAGTTTCTCAGCGAAAATGCGATCCAACAACGACCTTCCCTGAAGCAAAGAGCGCGCATGACGACATCAAGTTTTTTTTTATTCGTCCATGGGATCAGGGCGTCGCTGGCATTGCCAGCATTTATTGCTCATCCCTAGCTGCCCTTGAGAAGGTGGTGGTCAGCCGCCTTCTTGAACCGCTGCAGTCCGCGTGGTGATGGTACTCCCACAGTGCTGTTAGGTAGGGAGTTCCAGGATTTTGACCCAGCGACGATGAAGGATCGGCGATATACTTCTAAGTCAGGATGGTGTGTGACTTTGAGGGTAACTTGGAGGTGGTGGTGTTCCCATGCACCTGCTGCCCTTGTCCTTCTAGGTGGAAGTGGTCGCGGGTTTGGGAGGTGCTGCCGAAGAAGCCTTGGCGAGTTGCTGCAGTGCATCTTGTAGAGGGTACACACTGCAGCCACGGTACGCCGGTGGTGGAGGGAGTAAATGTTTAAGGTGGTGGATGGGGTGCCAATCAAGCGGGCTGCTTTGTCCTGGCTGGTGTCGAGCTTCTTGAGTGTTGTTGGAGCTGCGCTCATCCAGGCAAGTGGAGAGTGACGTAAGAAAACTACTAGGCACTTGGTCTAAGCGTTAAACAAAGATTTAATCAATTGTTTTACAACATGGAGGTCCAGTTGTGTCCTTCACTAGCTCCTGTTAAGAATGTCCTGTGCAAGCTGGGCCCGTGCCCGAGTATTTATACTCTCCCTGGACAGCATCACCCGTAGGCCGCTCAGTATTATTTCATAAGTCTTTCTTTCATGAATGACTGATTCATGTCAGAGAGTATTCCATCACACTCCTTACTTGTGCCTTGTAGATGGTGGAAAGGCTTTGGGGAGTCAGGAGGAGAGACACTCGCCACAGAATACCTAGCCTCTGACCTGCTCTTGTTGCCACAGTATATATGTAGCTGGTCAATGGTAACCCCAGGATGTTAATGGTGGGGGATTCGGCGATGGTAATGCCGTTGAATGTCAAGGGGAGGTGGTTAGACTCTCGCTTGTTGGAGATAGTCATTGCCTGGCACTTCTGTGGCGCGAATGTTACCTGCCAGTTATCGGCCCAAGCCTGAACATCATCCAGGTCTTGTTGTATGTGGGCATGGACTGCTTCATTATCTGAGGAGTTGCGAATGGCGCTGAACACTGTGCAGTCATCAGTGAACATCCGCATTTCTGACCTTATGTTGGAGGGAAGGTCATTGATGAAGCAGCTGAAGATGGTTGGGCCTAGGACACTACTCTGAGGAACTCCTGCAGCGATGTCCTGGGGCTGTGATGATTGATCTTCAATCACCACAGCCATCTTCCTTTGTGCTAGGTATGACTCCAGCCAGTGGAGCATTTTCCACCTGATTCCCATTGACTTCAGGTTTACCAGGGCTCCTTGATGCCAGACTCGGTCAAATGCTGCCTTGTTGTCAAGGGCAGTCACTCTCACCTCACCTCTTAATTCAGCTCCTTTGTCCATGTTTGGACAAGGATGAGTGTGAAGGCTCACGCATTAATAATGGCCAGCTGGGCAGATGTGAATGACAGGCGTTCATAGGCATCAACCCCATCAAGTAGAAGAGGGGAGAAAAAGGGAGGAAGATCAGCAAGAAAAAGGGGGAAAAAAATACATCCCAGTGCTCAGTTGACCCTGCTGTGACCCCCATTTTCCTGCGGGTCAAGGCTGATTGTTTATTCAGGGCAGGGGCCTGGTGGGATCCCCACCACCAAGAGGAATCTTGCTGCTGCTGAGAAAGAAAATGCTGTGGTCTCGCGGTGCTGGAGGTTAAGGGAGGCACAATTAAAGGGGAAGAAGTTGCCACAAAAAGTAAATCAAATTTTGCATTGAAGGCCTCGAGCTGGACCAAGTCCTTCAACAGATGAGAGTTTAGGGCCAGGATGGAGGGAGAGGAGATCACTCCTCAGCCCTCTCCCTCCCTTCTGTGGAGTAGGAGGCTTGCTGCCGCTAGCCCAGAGACTACAGCCACACCTCTGCTGGCAGTCCCTGGGGTTGGCGGTGTCAGTGGTGAAAAGGAGGCTAATTGAGTGAATTGCCAGGTCCTGCCCTCCCCGCCATCATTTTACAGGCAATGGGCAGGGGAAGGAGAAACCATCCTGGTTGGGGTGGGGGGAAGAAAGTAGAGGTTGGGACGGGAACATTCCTTCAAGCGAGAGCTGGAGCGGTTCCTGGCTGGGGCGGAGATCACCTCATAAAAAAGGTAGGTCCAGTATAAAATGATCAGGGCCAGAGTGATCTCATGGACGAGCTCCGGGTCGGAAAGGAGTTTCCCAGATTTTATTCCCCCAAATTGGCCTGGGTTTTGATCTGGTTTTTCGCCTCTCCCAGGAGATCACATGGTTTCGGGTGAAGTGGAGGGTGTATATATGGTGATGCAGAAGGTGTCACAGTTGTGTGTGATCGGCTGGATGGACCAGAGGGTCTTTTCCTAACTGTCATTGTTCGTCTGCAACATGGCGGTAGGCCATGCTGTCCGATTCTCCTGTGTTTTTTGCTGCTACCCCACCACTCTGGGGCAGATTGGCGGATAAACATCCAGCACCCGGCCCCCGCCCACCCGCACCCCCCTCCCCACACCCACCTCCACCTATGTGTCCAAGTGGTAGGAGAGGACGTAATTTACTGTTTGAGCCTTGTTAATCTTCTGGGGAATCAGCCTTAGGTGGGGTCAGCTCAGTACAATCCGCAGCAACCTATCAGGTTGAGATGCCTGTCATAGAGTTATACAGCACAGAAAGAGGCCCTTCGGCCCATCGTGTCCGTGCCAGCCATCAAGCCTTGTCTATTCTAATCCCATTTTCCAGCATTTGGTCCGTAGCCTTGTATGCTATGGCGTTTCAAGTGCTCATCTAAATGCTTCTTGAATGTTGTGAGGGTTCCTGCCTCTACCACCCTTTCAGGCAGTGAGTTCCAGATTCCAACCACCCTCTGGGTGAAAAAGTTTTTTCTCAAATCTCCTCTAAACCTCCTGCCCCTTATCTTGAAACTAAGCCCCCTGGTTATTGACCCTTCTACTAAGGGGAAAAGTTCCTTTCTATCTACCCTATCTATGCCCCTCATAATTTTGTACAACTCAATCAGGTCCCCCTCAGCCTTCTCTGCTCTAAGGAAAACAACCCCAGCCTGTCCAGTCTCTCTTCATAGCTGAAGCGCTCCAGCCCAGGTAACATCCTGGTGAATCTCCTCTGCACCTTCTCCAATGCAATCACATCCTTCCTATAGTGTGGTGACCAGAACTGCACACAGTATTCCAGCTGTGGCCTAACTAGCGTTTTGTACAGCTCCATCATAACCTCCCTGCTCTTATATTCTATGCCTCAGCTAATGAAGGCAAGTATCCCATATGCCTTCTTAACCACCTTATCTACCTGTCCTACTACCTTCAGGGATCTATGTACATGCACACCAAGGTCCCTCTGATCCTCTGTCCTTCCCAGGGTCCTACCATTCATTGTTTATTCCCTTGCCTTGTTAGTCCTCCCAAAATGCATCACCTCACACAGAGATGGGGAAGGGGCGAGGCCATGGAGTGATTTGAACACAACGATGAGAATTTTAAATTGGAGGCGTTGCTGAACCAGGAGCCAATGTAGGTCAGCGAGCACAGGAGTGATGGGGGAATGCGAGTTAGGACACATGCAGCAGAGTTCTGGATAAGCTCAACCATTTCAAAAAACCCTGAAGCCATTTCTGGCACTTGGAAGCTGTGATGGGCTGCACCGCTTTCTTTCATCTGCATCTATCATGTGACCAAGCAGAAACCTGCAAGCTCTCAGCAAGGCTCTGCTGTAAATGTAACTGTTATAAAATCAGGATGAAGTGTGTTAAAATTAGCCCGAACTGTCAACATTTATTCGCAGAGAGCCACGTGTTCCTTCATCTTCAGGCTTTATACAATTTTAGTCCCTTATTGATCATACATTATTGCAGAATTTGCAAAACTAATTGTGGTGAAATAAGTCTTATAAGTATATACCTTATTCTACCTGTGTATAGTTTCCTATTGTAATCTATTGTAACCCTGCTGTTTTCTTGGTTGGCCAGAAATGCTGATGTACGGTATACCACTCTGCTGTGCCATTGATTGTCCTGATCTGTTACTTTGCCCCTGGCTCCACCTCCTAGTTCACTTCTGAGAAGCTGGTCAGAAGGCTAACATGTGTGTTCTGTTCTGTCCAGTTCTAAGCTATTAAAAGCCAATTGTTTGAGTTATAACTACCAGTCTCTGTAGCTATTTAAGGTACATCAATTTTAATAGCTTATTACTTCCAGGGATGGACAGACTCCTGAAGCCGGAGCGTCTAGACAGTGATCCACATTCGGCGGACGTATCGAAGAAATTCGCACATTGGCTCCGGTGTTTCGAACATTTCATTGCATCGCTCGATGATGGGGCCAACAAACTGGGCCTACTGACTAACCTAGTAAGTCATTGGACTTACTCGCTAATCGAGGACGCTTCTACATACGAGGATGCACTCGCGACTCTCAAGGCCCAATACCTGAAGCCTGTTAACGAGGTGTATGCCAGGCATCTCTTGGCTACCCACAGGCAACTACCGGAGGAATTGCTGGATGATTTTCTACAGAATCTAAAGGCCTTGGCGAAGGACTGCAACTACAAGGCCGTGACGGCCATTTTGTACCAGGAAGAAGCGGTTCGCGATTCGTTTATATCGGGCCTTCGATCGAATTACATTAGGCAGAGGTTGCTTGAAAGGGACACTCTGGATCTAAAGACGGCCGTGGCTACAGCTCGATCGCTGGATGTGGCGCAGAAGAACTCCGAGACCTATGCGTCAGGCCATGCGGCCCTCTCAGCCTTGTGCGTGCCGAGCGAGGAGGTGCCATCCTCTCTGCCTGGGCCTCGGACCAGCCCTACACCATGGGAGTCTCCACCCAGCCCCACCACTGCAGCGATGTCCCGCGGACCAAGATGCTACTTCTGCGGCCAGCTCAAGCACCCCAGACACCGATGTCCTGCGAGAGACGCCACATGTTTCAAGTGCAAGAAACGGGGACATTTCAGCAAGGTATGTAAGGGGAATCCCGTACCTGACACAGTCTCCGCGGCCCTACACGTGGTCCCAGAATTTGATACCGTCTCAGCGGCCGCCTACGGATCTACGATAGCCTCAGTCACGGTTGACCAGTCCAGACCGCATCCACTATCAAAGTCTATGATGGACGTTAAGGTAAACGGACACCCGGCGAAGTGTTTAATCGATTGCGGGAGTACTGAGAGTTTTATTCACCCTAGCCTCATCAAACCGTACTCTCTAAAGGTGTACCCTACCCGGAGCAAAATCGCGATGGCATCTAAATCCCTCACTTTGGAGGTAATCGGTTTCTGTAAAGTAACACTGACTGTTAAGGGCACAGAGTATAAAGATTTTAAACTCAATGGGCTAAAAATTCGGTATCGCCGCGCCAGGTCTTTAGCGCCCGAAATTTAGCGCTCGCCCGGATTCCCGCAGCGCCCGCCTGAAATTCAGTTGCGGCGGCCCAAGACGGAGGCGGGCGCTATTGCAGGGTTTGGCCGCCTCGCTTGGGGCGATGAAAGTCAGTTTCAGGCGTCCAGCTGCCGCTGCGGCACCCGATGCGGTGCGGCAGGCTGGGGTACTGCAGGCCTCCTCCTTCTCTTAAGGAGGAGCTGCCTGCAGCCGTGGGATCGCCGCTGGATTCCCCCGGCAAATGAGCCCGGCACCACGGAGAAGTGCCGGGCTCGCGGGAGTCAGACACCAATGCCGCGGGGGGGTGGTGCAGGAGTCCGGGGAGGGAGGTGCGGCCAGGCGGCCGCCGGGAAAGCGGCCGGCCGCCCCTCCACCTTTATGCGCCGGCCTCTCGGAGCTGCAAGGCACCGTTTTTCAAACGCTGCTTGCGGCCGGCGCGGGCGAGGCGGCCGCAACTGAATTTGGCGGTCGGCGCGGAATCGCATTGGAACCGGGGCGCTGCGCACACCGATGATGTCATCGGTGCCGGCGCAGCGCTACCGGCTAACGCCGATGTTAGGGACCAACTGAATTTCGGGCGCTAAAAAACTTCCGGCGCAAACCATTCTATAGCCAATAAGTGGGCGCAAACGCGACTGAATTTCTAGGCCCTTGTGTTGCTGCAACTCTGCGTGAAACTAATTCTAGGCCTAGATTTCCAGTGCCACCACGAGAGCGTCACATTTGCATATGGCGGATCCCTGCCCCCGCTCACAGTTTGCGGCCTCTCCACTTTAAAGATAAGCCCGCTGTGATAAAAATAATAACTTCCGGGAAGTTATGTCATCACTTCCTGTGAACTGTGAACTGTGAACTATGAACTGTGTACATACCTCACTTCCTGTCATGTGTCACTTCCTGTTGGACTGGTATAAATACTGGTCTGTTCAGTATTGTAAGAGGCTTCTACCAGAGGCATGGTAAAGACCTCTCTTGTATATAGTGTGTTTATAAGTTACTTAAAGCTTACTTTAAAGTTACTTGATGGTAAGCCTCCTTTTTCTTACATCAATTTAAGTAACTTAGTATTTACACTCACGAATACTAGACCTTCGGTCAAACTCGGAATTAAGGATCCAGGGAACCACCCATCATGGAGAAAATCCTTAGACCTATTCGTCTGGACTTGGACCCGAATGCACCAGCAGCTGGCAGGGTATGGAAGCATTGGTACCGTACTTTTGAGAATTTTCTGGATGAATGTGAAGCGGATGCTCCTGCTAGATTGAAGATACTTATCAATTATGTGACCCCAAAAGTGTTCGAATATGTTGATGCATGGGATAATTACGATGAGGTGATTCGGGCACTTAAGAAACTGTATGCCAAGACCCCAAATGAGGTCTATGCTAGACATCTACTGGCCACAGCCCGACAAGGGCCAGGGGAATCAATTGACGAATTCCTGCAAGAACTTCGCAGGCTCAGCGTAGATTGTAACTTTCAGGCTGCCTCAGCTGAGCTGTACCGCCAAGAAATGATTCGTGATGCTTTCATCTGCGGGATTGCCTCTCCATTTATACGCCAGCGTCTACTAGAAAGTAAAACACTTGAGCTACAAAAAGCTTTTGACCTAGCTTGTTCACTGGATTTGGCAAAGAGAAATGCAGACCTCTATCAGCTGCCCAGATCTCGATCTGCTGCTGTAGCTGCAACCAGACAATTCAAGCGGTCTCAGGTGAACCCTATCATGGGGGAATCTAATTCTGATAATTCTGATGAAGAAGAGGAGGACGACCCCACTTTAGCAGCCTCTTGGCAATCTCGGAAGGAATGCTTCTTTTGTGGAGATGCTTTTCACCCTAGGAAAACCTGCCCTGCTCGCAATGCAATCTGCAGTTATTGCGGGAAAAAAGGACACTTTGCTAAAGTTTGCCTATCAAGGGCCTCTACGAGGGCCAATCCAGCTAAGGCCTACCGAGCTGCCCCAATTAGGGCCTATCAAGATGCTCCAGCTAGGACCTATCAAGCTTCCTCTCGAGCTCTCTCCCGAAGAAGCACACCGAGAGTTTTAGCCACTCTCTGTGCAACGACACCAATTACAGCTGCTTGCCCACAGAACCTGTCTCATGCTGCCACAAAAATTTCAATTAAAGGGCATACCTTAGATGCCTTAATTGACTCAGGAAGTACTGATAGTTTCATTAAGGAACAGATTGTTGCGAAATTGAAACTACATGTCTTCCCATCGGACCAGGCAATTGCGATGGCCCAGTCATCACTTAATACCAGAATCTCCGGCTTTTGTGTTGTTGATATGACACTTCATGGTCGTATGTATCCCTCCACCCGACTTTCGGTGCTCAAGGACTTATGTAGTGATCTCCTCTTAGGACTGGACTTCCAAAAACAGCATAAGAAACTCACCATTGAGTTTGGTGGATCCAAACCCGGACTTACTATTTCTAATATACCGTCTAAATTACCATTTTGTGCATTATCAGCAGCTTCACTTGATGAACCCTCATTATTTGCCAGTATTCCGCCTCAATGCCAACCGATAATAACGAAATCGCGGCGCTTTAATCAGGAAGACCAATCTTTTATTGCGGCTGAAATCTCTCGACTTCTAGCAGAGGATATCATTGAACCATGTTCGTCGCCCTGGCGGGCTCAAGTCGTCATTGTCAAGAACCCTCTAAAACCTCACAAACCGCGACTATGCATCGATTATTCGCAAACCATCAATCAATATACCGACTTGGACGCCTACCCATTGCCACGCATTGATGATATGGTTAATAAACTGGCCGAATACAAAGTGTTCTCAACTTACGATTTAAAAAGTGCCTATCATCAGTTACCCTTGAAGGTCTCAGATAAGCAGTACACAGCCTTTGAGGCTAATGGACGGCTGTACCAATTTCGTCGCCTCCCATTCGGGGTTACTAATGGAGTGGCTGTCTTTCAACGGGCAATGGATGGCCTGGTTAAGCAGGAAAACCTAAGGGACACTTTTCCCTATCTTGATAACATTACCATTGCAGGTCACGATCAACAGGAACACGACTCCAACCTCCAAAAATTTCGGGATGCCCTCCATCGCCGTAATTTGACCCTGAATGAATCCAAATCTGTTGAGTCGCAACCGACCATCAACATCCTTGGCTACTGCGTAGGCAATGGTATCATTAAGCCAGACCCAGAAAGACTTCGCCCGCTCCAAGAGCTCCCGTCACCTAAGAATCCGGCTTCTTTACGTCGGGCTCTCGGTCTGTTTGCATACTACGCTAAATGGATTCCTCATTTTTCGGACAAAATCCAACCCTTGCTGCATGCTAGATCATTTCCACTGGGAACAGCGGCTGTTGCAGCCTTTAACCTTCTCAAAAAACAGTTGGAGAAAGCGGCTCTTCACTCCATTGATGAGAATCTCCCTTTCGTGGTTGAATGTGATGCCTCGGAGGTGGCGATCTCGGCTACTCTGAATCAGGAAGGTCGTCCTGTAGCATTTATGTCCAGGACCTTACAAGGTGCCGAGCTACATTATCCTCCAGTTGAGAAAGAAGCCACAGCCATCATAGAGGCAGTACGGAAGTGGAACCATTTTCTAGCTCGCCAGCACTTTACATTGATCACGGACCAACGATCAGTCGCCTTCATGCTCGATAATCGAAAACGAACCAAAATTAAGAATAATAAAATACAACTTTGGAGGATGGAACTGGCCTCTTTTGGTTATACCATTCTCTATCGGCCTGGCAAGGAGAATGTGGCCCCGGACACCCTCACACGGGCATTCTGCTCCACTATGTCATCCTCCACCCTCATGGATGTCCACAATGGTTTGTGCCATCCTGGCGTTACGCGCATGCTACATTTCGTACGATCACGGAATCTCCCTTTTTCCACTGGAGATGTAAAGAAAATATGCTCAGAATGCCGGCTTTGTGCGGAATTAAAACCTCAGTTCTTCCGCCCCTCAGATGGTATACTCATACATGCAACCCAACCGATGCAACGACTTAGCATCGATTTTAAGGGCCCAGTGCCCTCTTCAACTCGGAACACATATTTGCTCGCCATGATCGACGAATATTCACGTTTTCCGTTTGCCTTCCCCTGCTCCAATATGCTGGCGTCCACCGTAATCTGCTGCCTTGAGCAGGTATTTTCTCTCTGTGGCATGCCGGCTTATATTCACTCAGATCGGGGTCCATCCTTTATGTCGAGGGAACTCAAGGACTACCTCTCAGAACGGGGAATTGCTACAAGCAAAACAACACCATACCATCCCATCGGAAATGGGCAGGTAGAGAGGTATAACGGTATCATCTGGAATTCCGTACGTCTCGCTTTAAGATCTCGGGGCCTACCAGACCAGCAATGGGAAACAGTGCTTCCGGATGCATTGCACTCTATACGGTCCCTGCTTTCTACAGCCACAAATACTACACCTCATGAGCGGTTCTTTGGATTCCAGCGTCGCTCATCTCATGGGACATCACTCCCGTCATGGCTAACTACTCCTGGACCTGTATTACTCCGAAGATACGTTCGGACGTCTAAAAATGACCCTCTTGTAGACGAGGTCGAACTAACCGATGCCAACCCCACCTATGCAAACATACGATATTCCGACGGCCGAGAATCTACCGTATCATTACGGGATCTGGCTCCCTGCCCACCAGGACCTAGTGGGACATCGGGTGATGGCATTTCACCAGGAAACTCTTGGGACCTATCGGGTACCCCTCTCCAGGATCCTGATCGGACACCAACTAGCTTGGTGCCGGTAGAACCCCGTGCTCAAGGTTGCGACCCTCCCAGTACCACGCATGAAAGTACTGGTCTGCCACAGACCAGCTCTGCACCTCCCTCTGAACAGAGGCAGTCTGACTTTGAACCTATTGGGGCTCGTACTCGAAGCCATGATCTCCCCGACCCTTCACAGGGCAATCCAGGCCACACGGACTCTGGCCAATGGCCAACCGCATGTAAGCGGACCAGCGACCCTCTACGACGGGAATCCAAACGGGTGCGACTCTTCCTTGTTCGGCGGCTGCGGACCAAAAGGTAGACCACAGCCTCCTAAACCTGCAGGAGGGAAGAATGTGATAAAAATAATAACTTCCGGGAAGTTATGTCATCACTTCCTGTGAACTGTGAACTGTGAACTATGAACTGTGTACATACCTCACTTCCTGTCATGTGTCACTTCCTGTTGGACTGGTATAAATACTGGTCTGTTCAGTATTGTAAGAGGCTTCTACCAGAGGCATGGTAAAGACCTCTCTTGTATATAGTGTGTTTATAAGTTACTTAAAGCTTACTTTAAAGTTACTTGATGGTAAGCCTCCTTTTTCTTACATCACCCGCCATCCCTGTTTGCGAACCTCGCCCCAAACTGTAGACCTATCGCGACCAAAAGTCGACGGTACAGTTTGGAAGATAAAAAATTTATAAAAGAAGAAGTAGGAAGGCTACAGCGGGAGGGTATCATCGAAAATAGTAATAGCCCGTGGCGTGCTCAGGTAGTGGTGGTTAAAACTAACGAAAAGAAACGGCTCGTGGTCGACTACAGCCAGACCATCAACATATATACGCAACTAGACGCTTATCCCTTGCCTCGCATCTCCGAGATGGTGAACCAGATTGCCCAGTATCGTGTGTTTTCCACTATTGACTTAAAGTCTGCCTATCACCAGCTCCCCATAAAAGTAGACGACCGTCCTTATACGGCTTTTGAAGCAAATGGGCGCCTGTACCAATTCCTTAGGGTACCCTTTGGGGTCACGAATGGAGTTTCCGTTTTCCAACGGGAAATGGACCGTATGGTAGATGAGAATGCATTGGAGGCAACATTTCCGTACCTGGACAATGTTACTATCTGTGGACGCGACCAACAGGAGCATGACCGGAATCTCGCTAAATTTCTAGAGACTGCCCAAAAGCTAAACCTGACCTATAACGAGCACAAATGTACTTTCAACACTACTCGTCTGTGTATTCTCGGCTGTGTGGTAGAGAATGGGGTAATCGGGCCAGACCCTGAACGATTACGCCCGCTTAAAGAACTACCACTGCCACATAACCCTAAGGCCTTAAGAAGGTATCTGGGATTCTTCTCTTATTATGCTCAGTGGGTGGCCAAATATTCGGACAAAGCCCGAGCCCTTATCAAGTCGACGTCCTTCCCTCTATCAGTAGAAGCGCAGGAGGCATTCACCAACATCAAACAGGACATTGAAAAGGCCGTGCTATGTGCTGTAGATGAGAGGATACCCTTCCAGGTAGAGAGCGATGCTTCTGATTTCGCGTTGGCTGCAACCCTCAACCAGGCCGGGAGACCGGTAGCCTTCTTTTCCCGTACACTACAGGGTCCTGAAGTCAGGCATTCTTCCGTTGAGAAGAAAGCACAAGCAATTATCGAGGCGGTCAGACATTGGAGACATTATCTCGCCGGCAAACGTTTCACACTCCTCACTGACCAGCGGTCTGTGGCCTTCATGTTTAACACGAAGCAGAGAGGCAAGATAAAAAATGACAAGATCCTAAGATGGCGGATAGAACTGTCGACTTACGACTACGATATTATGTACGGGCCAGGAGCACTCAACGAGCCACCCGATGCCCTATCTCGAGGGGTATGTGCCAGCCTTAGTACTGACAAGCTCCAAAGTCTCCACGACGCACTCTGCCACCCAGGAATCACCCGATTGAATCACTTCATCAAGTCTCGCAACTTACCCTACTCCATTGAGGAGGTCCGAACGATGACCAGAGCCTGCCACGTTTGTGCGGAATGCAAACCCCGCTTATATAGGCCCGAACAAGCTCACCTCATCAAGGCAACTCGGCCATTCGAGCGCCTAAGCCTTGATTTCAAAGGTCCTCTCCCATCGGTTGATCGTAATGTCTATTTCCTCAACGTTATAGACGAATACTCTCGTTTCCCCTTTGCCATTCCCTGCCCGGACATGACCAGTGCTACGGTAATCAAAAGCCTCTGCAACTTATTCTGTCTGTTCGGTATGCCCAACTATATCCATAGCGACAGAGGGACGTCGTTTATGAGTGATGAGTTACGCCGGTTCTTACTATCAAAAGGGATTGCTACTAGTAGAACCACTAGCTACAACCCCCGGGGCAATGGGCAGGTTGAGAGGGAGAATGCGACAGTGTGGAAGGCAGTCGTTCTGTCTTTAAAATCGAAAGGCCTACCGACCTCTCGCTGGCAGGAAGTTCTTCCCGATGTACTGCATTCCATAAGGTCTCTGCTGTGCACCGCAACAAATGCTACTCCTCATGAGAGGATGTTCGGTTTCCCCAGGAAATCTTCCTCAGGTATTTCACTACCCGGGTGGTTGATGTCCCCGGGCACTGTACTGCTACGAAAACATGTGAGAGGTCATAAGACTGATCCCCTAGTGGAGGAAATACAGCTCCTCCACGCCAATCCTCAGTACGCATATATTCAATACCCTGATGGATGTGAGGATACTGTTTCAATAAAGGACCTGGCTCCGGCAGGAGAAGAGAGAGAGAGCGATGCTGCTAGCGAAGATGCGGGTGTGGAGCACCGTGATGCGCCGCCTGTGGGGGTGGGATGCCCGGAGGTACAAGACGTACAAAACGTCGTTTTGGAAGACCCAGCAGACGCTGGGACGGCAGAGGAACCTGAGCAAGTCCCCCAAGAGGTTCCTCGGCCGACACTACGTCGCTCACTACGAACTGTAAAACCCCCGGTCAGACTTAACTTATAGGAGGGGTGAATGTGGTGAAATATGTCTTATAAGTATATACCTTATTCTACCTGTGTATAGTTTCCTATTGTAATCTATTGTAGCCCTGCTGTTTTCTTGGTTGGCCAGGAATGCTGATGTACGGTATACCACTCTGCTGTGCCATTGATTGTCCTGATCTGTTACTTCGCCCCTGGCTCCGCCTCCTAGTTCACTTCTGAGAAGCTGGTCAGAAGGCTAACATGTGTGTTCTGTTCTGTCCAGTTCTAAGCTATTAAAAGCCAACTGTTTGAGTTATAACTACCAGTCTCTGTAGCTATTTAAGGTATATCACTAATGAAAACTTTCTAGGGATTATACAGTTAAAATGAAGATCCATTCTGTTCACTGGCCCAGTTGGGAATATTTGATGGATGCAGTTGCTCAGTTTTGGAGCTATTATGGTCTGGCATTACTTGTCAGCAGAAAAAAAACAGTTCCCTAAGCCATTTTTTTCCTAAGCTAACAGTTTTGTGCTGTTCTCTGAATCATGGTGAGTGGGGGGTAGGTGTAAGCTATAACCTAGAAATTAGCAATACTAGCAAACCAACAAAACTCAAGCAAGTTTACAGATTAGGTGCGAAAAGAATTCCCACACATAAGAAACAGGAGCAGGAGTAGGCCAATCGGCCCTTCAAGCCTGCTCCGCCATTCAATAAGATCATGGCTGTTCCAATCTTGGCCTTGACACCACTTTCCCACTCTCTCCCCACACCCCTTGACTCCCTTGTAGTTCAAACGTCTGTCAATCTCCACCTTGAATATATTCAATGACTCTGCCTCCACAGCTCTCTGGGGTAGAGAATTCCAAAGATTCACTACCCTCTGAGAGAAGAAATTCCTCTTCATCTCCGTCTTAAATGGGCGACCCATTATTCTGAAACTATGCAACCTAATTCTAGATAACCCCACTAGGGGAAACATACTCTCAGCATTCACCCTGTCAATCCCCCTCAGAATCTTATATGTTTCAGTAAGATCACCTCTCATTCTTCTAAACTCCAATGAGTATAGGCCCAGCCTACTCAACCTTTCGTCATAGGTCAACCCCTTCATCCCAGGGATCAACCTAGTGAACCTTCTCTGCACTGCCTCCAATGCAAGTATATCCTTCCTTAAATATGGAGATCAAAACTGTACGCAGTACTCCAGGTGTGGTCTCACCAGCGCCCTGTAAAGTTGCATCAAAACTTCCCTACTTTTATACTCTATCCCCCTTGCAATAAAGGCCAATATTCCATTAGCCTTCCTACTTACTTGCTGTACCTGCATGCTAACTTTTTGGTTTCATGTACTAGGACCCCTAAGGCTTCTCCCCGCTTTGATGATGACTCCCTCCATGCTCTTGTGGAGTGAGTGAGAGGGCGCAAGGAGGTTCTGTTCCCCTCCAACGAATGGAGGAAGCCTCCTCAGCAGACCAAGATAGTGTAAAGTCTGTGGGTTGTGCAGTTAATTACGACACAGACTTCAGGAGTAACATACAACAGGACTTTACTATTCGAAGGTCAGGGCGAATCTGCCCTATAAATCATGCCACAGCACTTATATACCGGTGTGGTCACCGTCGGTATTACCGTATACAGAAGCCAAACAAGTAGTGCCACACCTAAAATAGTTCTCTTAAAGGTGAACGGTTACATACAATAGTCTCTTAAAGGTAGACGGTTACATACACTACAATCCTCCCTTTTTAGCTTACAACATACGTATTCCCCATTAAACATAACATATATTCAACTTCATGTAAAACAATTTACAGATATAGTCTCTGCGGAAAACAGTTCACAGGTTCAGTCTCTGTGGGAACAGTTCACAGATTCAGTCTCTGGTCTTGACTCGGTCCGAACAACATCTTTGTGGTGTAGCCGGTTCACATTGCTAGAGTGACTCATCCAATAGTCTTTCCCTTGACGTAACAGCTTGAACTTCCGTCCTGCCGAACCAGCAGTGCTGACCCTCACAAACAGCTGGACTGCCTTAGTAATTTCTCCCTACTTTCCCATTAGAAGTGATAATGATTTAGATGGTTATCATCTTCGGCTTCATCTTTTCCTTTTTTGCTTCTTGGAGACTCTCGGGGCTCCCTTCTCAGCTGCCAGCTGTAGTGCCACCATCTCCCTATGTTCCTTAGACTTTAAGTGCTTCATCCTGATTTCTGCACTTTGGGAGTTTTCATCACAAGCTGGGCAGACCAAGTCCTCGTAATATTCCGTGTCACTCAACAGGTCATGGTAATATTCGGTGTCATCCTGAGCTAGTCTAGCGAGAGGGCCTGCTACTTCTTCCTTACCCAACTGGACGTTAGCCGACTGTTGTTCCCTCCCTAGACATCTTTCCTGAAGGGACTTCTTCATGCGTTCATAGTCATCCCGCTCTTCCTGGGTTTCCTGCAAATCCTTCACTAATGACCTCATTTGTGATTTCAATACTTCCCCTTCCATCGGGGATTGATTGATCGGGCTATTCAATCCTTCTACTGGAGCAGCTGTTTCAACATTCTGTTGTTCACATAGACGTGATTCAGCGTACTTTTGGCATCCCAGTAAAATCTGTGTTGCAACCTCAGCTATTTCCATAACTTTTGAGAGCCCCGAACTCCTTCCCTTTGAAGATTGAAGCTCGTGTTCAGATTGTTCCCATTGCAGAGTCTTGTCCCTCAGCATATGAAGGAGTTGGCTGACCGTTAACTCTTCCACGGGAACCCTGTGGATCAGAGTCTTCTCCATTTCATCCAGCTTTTCCTCCAATGCTTTCACCTTCTTTTCCTCTTGTACTTTGGCTTTCAGCGCTCGGAGAAGTTGCGCCTTGATGCTCTCTAGCTCATGTTCAGGGGCCATTCTTACAGTCTCTGTGTTTCTTACAGTTTCCTTTTCTTCCACTGAAAGGATTCCCAGTTGAATCTGTTCTTCAAGTTGTTGAACCTCGGTCATTGCCGCCTCATATTTGTCTTGGGTTTCCTTCAATATTTTTATGAGTTCTTGGACATCTTGTCTTTCATGTTCTGCCATGTCTTTCACCTCTAATTTCTCATCTATGGATGGAACTTCTACCGATGAGTCTGTCTTGGCCTTGAGCTCATCAAGAATTTCCTGCAGCCTTTGGACTTCTTGCTCATGTTCAACCTTTAGTTGCTCATATGCTTCTACTGAAACTAGCTTTTCGGAGGTTGCCGAGTTAACCCCCTCCAGAATTATAGCCTGGGCCTGTTCATACTGTTCTTTCAACTTCTCACACTCTGCTTGTAAGGAGTCGTAGAGAAGAACTGGAATAAAATCCTGGCTTCCTGAAGATTCCTCTTCATTTGCTTCTTTCGCAATTTCCTGTTGGAGTTCAGCCAAGGCTGCTATGCTATCTGCCTCTCGAAGTCTCACTGCCATCAAATCTTCTTTATTCTTGCAGTCTATCTCAGCCATTTTCCCTTTACTTTCATTTAACTGAGTGAGTAGTCCCTTATTCTGGGCTGAGAGATATTGCACCTTCTCCTGTAGACCATTGCACTCCTTCTCTGCTCGACATAGCTGGTTACTGCTGATTTGGTTCTGTGTTTCAAGTTCCAACATCCTTTGCTTAGCTTCTTTCAGTTTCGCCCCTATAAGCTCCTCTTGCAACATGGCCACATTATTCTCATCAGGTAAAGAAGCGTTTCTCTTTTCTATGTCCAAGATTTTTTCTGCATCTCTTTAAGTGCACATTGCGATTCAGCTTCTCTTAACCTTGCCTGCACTAGCTCCGTCTCCAATTGCAGGACAAAATCCTCAGTGTAGCGTGGTTTGCCTTTATGCTGTATCTCTAGATCATGCAAATATTCTAACTTCTGAACATCATAAGGGAGATGTGATCGGTAATTGGTCACGATGGCTCTATGGTCGCTCTCTGCTTGGGCCAGCAGGTTCTGTTGTCTTTCCAGACTCTCCCATTCGGTGTCATAGAACTTTTTCATTGTTTTCATCTCTTGTACGAGACGGTAACTCAATTGTTCTAATTGTTGTCGTACTTTGAGATAACGTTGAGTTCGAGCCCGGTGTTCCTCCGTAATGCATATGTCTGTAACTTGAACAGACTCAGAATTCTCTGTCTTTATACACGCCATCGTTTTTCCAACCTTAGTCAGTGAGTTCATGTTAACCTTGTTTTTCCTACTTGGGCTGGACTTATCGTCTTCCGGCTCAGAGTCTGAGCTGCTTGTCTGCACCGAGTCCTCACTCGTCATTGCTTGTAGGTAGTGCCATTCCATGTCTATTTTCTTGATCCACTCCCGTCCTAGAAGTGGTGGTCCTCCCTCAGGTAGTACGTATAAGTTCATTCTTGGGTGTTCTTTACCCCTATCTCTCACCTTGACTCTTATCTTTCCCATGGGGTATACTTTATGCCCCGTGTATGTCTGCAATACGAACTTGGTATCTCTTAAGGGTATATGTGAGAAGAGCCGGTGGTAATCCCTTCGATTTATGACTGATACAGCTGATCCAGTGTCCAACTCCATTTTCACTTGGACTCCAGCTATTTTTAGCATGACCCAGATAGTTTGTAGGTCAGCTTCCTTACTCATATTATGAATTCTCAGACTACCCAGCTCCTGGCCGTTTGGGTCTGAGTCTGAATTCTGTTCGTCTGAACTCTTCTCAGCCACCTTGTGTACCTTGTTGTACTTTTCCTGTGATGGCTTCCTTTGGTTGTTGGTCTTCTTCCCTGACCGGCATACCTTAGCGATGTGACCCAGTTTGCCACATTTCCTACATTCCTGGTTCTTAAATCAGCATTGGTTCTGATCGTGTGTTGTCTTCCCACAGCGATAGCATTTTGTTATACTCGAGGTAATTTGGTCCACACCGAGTGCCGCTGCCTTTAGCTGCATTTCCGCAGTTCCTTTCGCTGCGGCTTCGTGCGATGCTGCTATAAGGACAGCCCTGTCAAGTGTAAGGTCGTCCTCTTCGAGTAGTCGCTTTTGCGTCCCTTCCTTGGACAGTCCGCATACGAACTTGTCTCGCAATGCCTCTGTCAGATTCCCTTCAAACTGGCAGTATTTCGCTAGTCTACGCAGTTCGACCAAGTATTCCGCGTTGCTTTCGTCTTTCCGTTGCGTTCTCGCATAGAATTTGAATCGTTCAGCCAACATCAACGGTGTGGGGTTCAAGTGATCCTTCAGAACAGCCACTATCTCATCGAAAGTCTGATCCGCCGGTTTAGCTGGTGATAGTAGATGCTTCAAGAGCCCGTATGTCTTTGCGCCCATCGAGTTTAGCAAGGTTATAGCTTTGTCGTCTTCTTCTATTTTGTTGGCCTCACAATAGATCTCAATGCGTTCCATGTACGTGGCCCAGTCTTCTATCTCCGAATTAAAATCGTTGATGTTACCACGCTTAGGCATCTTCCTCTCTTTGGGAACAACACAAGTATTTCTTTAAATTATTATTTCTTTTTTTTTTCTAAGATGGCGGTTTTCCCGCGAAAATGGCGGTTTCCCGCTCTTATCTTCTCTCCCCGCCCACTTCAATGGCGGTTTCCCGCTTCTGTCTTCTTCCCCGTCTAATGGCGGCTTCCCACGTTTCTTCCCTGGCGGGAGGGGTACACTTTCCCCCACGGGCGACGGCCGCTGGCTTTCAGGTTCACAGCCTGCGCGTCGGCTTCAAGGCTTTCCCTTTTTTTTTATGGCAGGGCGACCGGTACTGGGTACCCCGTTGACGGCGAACAGGTTCAGCCGCTGGGCTGGCTCTCGCACAGTTCCCCTTGCTCGGCTCTGTCTCTCTCCCGCTCGCTCGGCTCTACCGGCGCTGGGTACACCCCGTTGACGGAGGACAGTTCAGCCGCTGGACTGGCTCTCGCACAGTTCCCCTTGCTCGGCTCTGCCTCTCTCCCGCTCGCTCGGCTCTACCGGCGCTGGTTACACCCCGTTGATGGAGGACAGTTCAGCCGCTGGACTGGCTCTCGCGCAGTCTCTCTTGGTCGGCTCTGCCGCTCCCGCTCGCTCGGACCCCAATCGCGCCTCCCAGCCCTCTCGCAGTCCGGTGCTTCTCTCCCCGGCTGCGGCTGAGTTTCTCTCTTCCCGCGCCTACGCTCCCGGTCGCAGCGCTTCGTGGCTTCGGTCACCGCCCGGCTTTTCCCGCCGGTCGCGGTCTCTCACGACGCCGTTGGACCCGACTTTTTGTCCGGCTCCTTTTCCCCCTCGACCGTGGTCGAGTGCCCAGCCCTTATCCTCCGGCTATTCTTTTCACTTTCCCTTACTCACAGTCACCGTGGCAGAAGGGACAGTCAGTGCCTGTTGCTGATGGAAGTTTTTGTCGCTAAAGTCTTCCTCCTTTCTATTGCTGCAGCCTTGAGTTTTCTCCCAGCCGAATGACGAGGGCGGTTGCCTCTTTTCGACGCTCTTTCGTTGCTTGAAAATATTGTTGCCGCAGGGTACGATCGGACTCGTCGCCACTGTAAAGTCTGTGGGTTGTGCAGTTAATTACAACACAGACTTCAGGAGTAACATACAACAGGACTTTACTATTCGAAGGTCAGTGCGAATCTGCCCTATAAATCATGCCACAGCACTTATATACCGGTGTGGTCACCGTCGGTATTACGGTATACAGACCAGTCGGGACCAGCGGGAGCAGCGAGGAGGAGCTCGGGAGAAAACCCGGCGACCAGCGAGGCCCGAGACCAGTCGGGAGCAGTGTGGTGAGACCGGTATAAAAACCGGAGAGAGGCGAGGCCCGAGACCAGTCGGGACCAGCGGGAGCAGTGAGGAGGAGCTCGGGAGAAAACCCGGCGACCAGCGAGGCCCGAGACCAGTCGGGAGCAGTGTGGTGAGACCGGTATAAAAACCGGAGAGAGGCGAGGCCCGAGACCAGTCGGGACCAGCGGGAGCAGCGAGGAGGAGCTCGGGAGAAAACCCGGCGACCAGCGAGGCCCGAGACCAGTCGGGAGCAGTGTGGTGAGACCGGTATAAAAACCGGAGAGAGGCGAGGCCCGAGACCAGTCGGGACCAGCGGGAGCAGCGAGGAGGAGCTCGGGAGAAAACCCGGCGACCAGCGAGGCCCGAGACCAGTCGGGAGCAGTGTGGTGAGACCGGTATAAAAACCGGAGAGAGGCGAGGCCCGAGACCAGTCGGGACCAGCGGGAGCAGCGAGGAGGAGCTCGGGAGAAAACCCGGCGACCAGCGAGGCCCGAGACCAGTCGGGAGCAGTGTGGTGAGACCGGTATAAAAACCGGAGAGAGGCGAGGCCCGAGACCAGTCGGGACCAGCGGGAGCAGCGAGGAGGAGCTCGGGAGAAAACCTGGCGACCAGCGAGGCCCGAGACCAGTCGGGAGCAGTGTGGTGAGACCGGTATAAAAACCGGAGAGAGGCGAGGCCCGAGACCAGTCGGGAGCAGCGAGGAGGAGCTCGGGAGAAAACCCGGCGACCAGCGAGGCCCGAGACCAGTCGGGAGCAGTGTGGTGAGACCGGTATAAAAACCGGAGAGAGGCGAGGCCCGAGACCAGTCGGGAGCAGCGAGGAGGAGCTCGGGAGAAAACCCGGCGACCAGCGAGGCCCGAGACCAGTCGGGACCAGCGTGGTGAGACCGGTATAAAAACCGGAGAGAGGCGAGGCCCGAGACCAGTCGGGACCAGCGTGGTGAGACCGGTATAAAAACCGGAGAGAGACGAGGCCCGACCAACTCAGCAGCGGGGAGAGAGGTAAAAAGTAATCAGTGTGTGACGTCACCAGGGAGCAGGTAGGTGATTGGTTGGTGAGTATTTCTCTTTTTTCAATACAAGCTTGAATTCTGTGGTGTTAAATTTTTGTGGTGCAGTGGGGATAGTTGGTAAATAAAGCGCCCTAGAGCATACCTGTAACTGGGGTATTGAATAAATTTTTAAAGTAATTAAAGGGGTAAGTCATGGCAGGAGAGTTCAGACCCGTGCTCTGCTCCTCCTGCTCTATGTGGGAAGTCAGGGATGCTGCCAGTGTCCCTGATGACCATGTGTGCGGGAAATGCATCCAGCTGCAGCTACTTGTAGACCGCATTGCGGCACTCGAGCTGCGGGTGGATGAATTTTGGAGCATGCGCGATGCTGAAAGGCTCGTGGATAACACGTTTAGCGAGTTGTGCACGCCTCAGGGTAGGGCAGCACAGGGGGTGACCATCAGGCGGAGCAACAAAGGCAGGCAGGTAGTGCAGGGAACCCCTGCGGACATCCCCCTTTCAAACAAGTATACCGCTTTGGATACTGTTGAGGGGGATGACTCACCAGGTGAAGGCAGCAGCGGCCAACTTCCTGGCACTGGGGGTGCTCCTGCTGCCCAGGAAGGGGGGAAAAAGAGTGGGAGAGCAATAGTGGTAGGGGATTCTATAGTAAGGGGAACAGATAGGCGTTTCTGTGGCCGTAGACGTGAATCCAGGATGGTTTGTTGCCTCCCTGGTGCCAGGGTCAAGGATGTCACTGAGCGGCTGCAGGGCATTCTGGAGGGGGAGGGAGAACAGCCAGTGGTCGTGGTCCACATTGGTACCAACGACATAGGTAAAAAGAGGGATGAGGTCCTGCAGCAAGAATTTAGGGAGCTAGGTGAAGGATTAAGGAGCAGGCCCTCAAAGGTTGTAATCTCTGGATTACTCCCGGTGCCACGTGCTAGTAAGTATAGGAATAGGAAGATAGAACAGATGAATGCGTGGCTAAAGGGATGGTGCAAGGGGGAGGGCTTTAGTTTCCTGGATCACTGGGTCTGCTTCTGGGAAAGGTGGGACTTGTACAAGTCGGACGGTTTACACCTGAACCAGGGGGGAACCAATATCCTTGCGGGGAGGTTTGCTAGCACTGCTGGGGAGGGTTTAAACTAACTTGGCAGGGGGTTGGGGTACAGAGTGGAGCTATAGTAGGGGGTGATTTACGGCCAAATACAGAGGGAAAAACAAGTCAGCTGGGAAGGCAGAGCAAATATGTGAAGGCAAAAGAGAATATGGCAGGGCTGGAAGGCATTTATTTTAATGCAAGGAGTCTTGCAAATAAGGTGGATGAACTGAAGTTGTTGTTGAACACATGGGAGTACGATATTGTTGCTATCACGGAGACATGGTTGAGGGAGGGTCAGGACTGGCAGCTCAATATTCCGGGGTATAGAATCTTCAGGCGAGACAGAGGGGGGTGTAAAAGGGGAGGGGGTGTTGCAATATTAATTAAGGAGTCAATTACTGCTGTAAGGAGGGATGATATATTAGCGGGTTCCTCTAATGAGGCCATATGGGTAGAACTTAAAAACAAAAAGGGGGCAAGCACTTTGCTGGGAGTGTACTATAGGCCCCCAAACAGTCAGGGGGAGATAGAGGAACAGATATGTAGGCAAATCTCCGAGAAGTGCGAAAATAATAGGGTAATAATAGTGGGGGATTTCAACTTCCCCAATATAAATTGGGACAGTCAGAGTGTGAAAGGCTTAGAGGGTGCAGAATTCTTAAAGTGCATCCAGGAGAGCTTTTTGAGCCAACATGTAGAAAGTCCTACAAGAGAGGGGGCGGTACTGGACCTAATTCTGGGGAATGTAGCCGGGCAAGTGGTGGAAGCGTCAGTAGGAGAGCATTTTGGCGACAGTGACCATAATTCGGTGAGATTTAAGGTGGTCATGGAAAAAGACAAAGACGGCCCGGAAATAAGGGTTCTAAATTGGGGGAAGGCCGATTTTAATATGATAAGGCAGGATCTGGCCAAAGTGGACTGGGAGCAGCTGCTTATAGGAAAATCCACATCAAAACAGTGGGAGACTTTCAGAAGGGAAATAGAGAGAGTACAACGCCAACATGTTCCTGTAAAGGTCAAGGGTGGGACCAACAAGCAAAGGGAACCTTGGATGACAAGGGATATACAAAAATGCATTAGAAATAAGAAGGGGGCTTTTGGCAGTTACAAAAGACTAAAGACAGAAGAAGCCCTAGAGGAGTATAAAAAGTGCAGGGGCATACTTAAAAAAGAAATTAGGAGGGCGAGGAGGGGCCATGAAATAACACTGGCGAGCAAAATAAAGGAAAATCCTAAGATGTTTTATAAGTATATTAAGGGCAAGAGGATAACCAGGGAAAGGGTAGGGCCCATTAGGGACCAAAGTGGCAATCTGTGTGTAGAGCCAGAGGATGTAGGCGGGGTTTTAAATGAATTTTTTGCATCTGTGTTCACTATGGAGAAAGACGATGCAGACATAGAAATCGGGCAAGGGGACTGTGACATACTTGAACATATTAGCATCGAGAGGGAGGAGGTGCTAGCGGTTTTAGCGGGCCAAAAGGTGGATAAATCCCCAGGGCCGGACGAGATGTATCCCAGGCTGCTGTGGGAGGCAAGGGAGGAGATTGCAGGGGCTCTGACACTAATTTTCAGAACCTCTCTGGCCACAGGGGATGTACCAGAGGACTGGAGAACAGCTAACGTAGTACCATTATTCAAGAAGGGTAGCAGGGATAAACCAGGGAATTACAGGCCAGTGAGTCTAACATCTGTGGTGGGGAAATTATTGGAAAAAATTCTGAGGGACAAAATTAATCTCCACTTGGAGAGGCAAGGATTAATCGGGGATAGTCAGCATGGCTTTGTTAAGGGTAAATCATGTCTAACAAATCTGATCGAATTTTTCGAGGGGGTGACTAGTGGGGTGGATGAGGGAAATGCTGTGGATGTGGTGTACATGGACTTCAGTAAAGCTTTTGACAAAGTCCCGCATAGGAGACTGGTCAAGAAGGTAAGAGCCCATGGGATCCAGGGTGCCTTGGCGCGTTGGATCCTAAACTGGCTGAGTGGCAGGAGGCAGAGGGTGATGGTTGAAGGTTGCTTTTGTGACTGGAAGCCTGTGTCCAGTGGGGTACCTCAGGGATCGGTGCTGGGTCCCTTATTGTTTGTGATCTACATAAATGATTTGGATGAAAATGTAAAAGGTATGATCAGTAAGTTCGCAGATGACACGAAAATTGGTGGGGTGGTAAATTGCGAGGAGGAAAGCCTCCGGCTACAGGACGATATAAACGGGTTGGTCAGATGGGCGGAAAAGTGGCAAATGGAATTTAACCCTGAAAAGTGCGAGGTGATGCATTTTGGACGGACAAATAAGGCAAGGGAATACACAATGAGTGGTAGGACCCTAGGAAGTACAGAGGGTCAGAGGGACCTTGGTGTACATGTACATAGATCCCTGAAGGCAGCGGAGCAGGTAGATAAGGTGGTTAAAAAGGCATATGGGATACTTGCCTTCATTAGCCGAGGCATAGAATATAAGAGCAGGGAGGTTATGATGGAACTGTACAAAACGCTGGTGAGGCCACAGCTGGAGTACTGTGTGCAGTTCTGGTCGCCTCACTATAGGAAGGATGTGATTGCTTTGGAGAGGGTGCAGAGAAGATTCACCAGGATGTTACCTGGGATGGAGCGCCTCAGCTATGAAGAGAGGCTGGACAGGCTGGAGTTGTTTTCCTTGGAGCAGAGAAGGCTGAGGGGGGACCTGATTGAGGTGTACAAAATAATGAGGGGCATAGATAGGGTAGATAAAGAGGAACTTTTCCCCTTAGTGGGGGGGTCAATAACAAGGGGGCATAGATTCAGGGTAAGGGGCAGGAGATTTAGAGGGGATTTGAGGAGGAACTTTTTCACCCAGAGGGTGGTTGGAATGTGGAACTCAATGCCTGAAAGGGTGGTGGAGGCAGGAACCCTCACAACATACAAGAAGCATTTGGATGAGCACTTGAAATGCCATTGCATACAAGGCTATGGACCAAATGCTGGAAAATGGGATTAGACTGGACAGGGATGGATGGGTGGCGCAGACACGATGGGCCGAAGGGCCTCTTTCTGTGCTGTAAAACTCTATGACTCTATGACTC
This sequence comes from Somniosus microcephalus, assembly GCF_052327205.1. Classification (NCBI taxonomy): domain Eukaryota; kingdom Metazoa; phylum Chordata; class Chondrichthyes; order Squaliformes; family Somniosidae; genus Somniosus; species Somniosus microcephalus. Next base: position 57,668,078 of record NC_140987.1, on the reverse strand, counting down.
TAAGTAGTGCCACACCTAAAATAGTTCTCTTAAAGGTGAACGGTTACATACAATAGTCTCTTAAAGGTAGACGGTTACATACACTACAGATAGCCTGGCTGCAAATTGCTGAGGAGGTTAGCGCCAGGTCTTTGTGTTCACACACCTAGGTTCAGTGCCACAAAAGGCTCAATGATCTGCTACACACAGCAAAAGTGAGTATAACATCACACTTACCTTCAATCTGCTCCCCATCTCTTCTCATCACCAGCACTCTGCATTGTCAATCTACTCCTTCACATCCCAACTTACCCTTGCATCCCTTGCACCCTTAACCATCCCTCTCTCTCTATGTACAGAATCACTTCACCATTCTACTATGCACCCCTCACACTCGCTCTCACTGTTATGCAATGACAACAACTAACAACGCACAGGGAGGGCCCTTGGTATTGGCACCTCACTCCATTTTTGTCTCCCTCTAAGCATCTATGCTATGGATTCTCCACACTCACTCCAACATTCTCGCTCAAACTCCACTTGTGTCCCTCATTGCAGGAAAAGAGAGCCCACAATAAGAGGGAGAGGGGAAGGACAGGAGGAGGCACACCTTCCTTGGCGTATTTAGCCAACGCTGAGGAGGCTGCTACTGAGATCGTCGGAGATGCAGAGGAGGTGGAAGTGGGGAATGGAGAGTCGAGCACAGTAGAGCAAGCTGGTGACAGAATAGATTTTCAACCCTCTCATTTAGATTTCATGAGTGACTGATATGGCATCTGATGTTCATACAGGTTGAGTTCTGATCATCTGCACAATGGGATGTGCCTGCTACCTAAATATCAAATGTCTAACTCATGCCTTTACTCCCTGACAGGACCATCGAGAACCCCCCTCCCCACTGTCCATGAGGAAGAGCCAGAGGACTCCACAGAGGAAGCTACAGCCTCTGAGGGAGCAGCGTCAGCAGAAATGAGCGCACCCAGCACCAGCGCAGAGACGCACACCTTGGTGGGTCATTTGCGAGATAGAGTAGTGTTGTCACCTGGTGTATCACAGCTCACAAGTGAGCACGAGCAGATGGTGGAGACAGGGACAGCAGTGGGTAGTCCTCGTCGGAGGGCGCAGGGCGCTCCTAGTTCTGCTCAGCTGCATGTGGACGCTGTGCCTCTGGGGCCATCCAGAAAGAGAGCGGTGCTGGAACTTCAGGAACCAGTGTAGGAGTCTCTGACAGGGTTTGCAACCATGGTAACTGCGAGGGTGCAGAGAATGGAGGAGTCCATCTCAAACATAAGCAATGCCGTGGTGCACGCACTGGCGAATGTTGGTGCTGCCATGGAAAGGATGGCAACCTCCATGGAGGACATAAATCGCCAGACTCAGGAGAACATGGTGACTCTTCTAAATAGATGGTCAGCTATGGAGGATAGATGGGCATCTATCGTGGAGAGGAACTAGAGGTATATGGACGTCCCTGTTATGAGGACTGTCAGTACAGAGACGGTTCCTCATGGCCCCACTGACGTGCAGCAAGGTGCTCTCCAACTTCTTACTAGCAGTGAAGTGCGGGTGACCTGTGAGAGGGATGTTGGTGGTCGACAACAAGGAGGTGTGGGCTTCTCTCCAAGTGCTCACACTCCCATGCCGCTGCACAGCTCTTGGTCAGAGCCCCAGATGCCTCACCCAACTGAGATGGCCATCTCTGCCCCTGCACAGCCGCAGGAGGAGCAGAGTGTTGCGGAGCCCTCCAAGGCTTCCAAACCCAGAGGATGCCCGCCAAAGGCCTCTAAGCAGTTGCAGCAGGGAAGTGAGCAAGCTGCCGCTACATCTGCTGAAGCCACAGGGGAAGCACCACGTAGAAGCACGCGTAAGAGAAAGTTAACACACAAATAATCATAAGGGTAGTCATTTGGGTGTTTTGATAGAAAACATAGAAACATAAAAAATCGGAGCAGGAGTAGGCCATTCAGCTCTTCGAGCCTGCTCCGCCATTCAATATGATCATGGTTGATCCTCTATCTAAATACCATATTCCCGCTCTCTAATACAAAGTTACGTTTCTCATCGTTATTTCAATTGTATTAAAGAAATGCGATGACAAAGATTCAGAGTTGGCCTATGCGTGCTCAGAAATGGAAGTTGCACAGTGAGGGGTCAGGGTGCCTTCCATCTGTAGTGATGGTGGGGAGAGCGATAGGAAACCACAGTTTATTGTACAGATGCTGTCTGGTGTGTAATGAAAGTTGTGCAAACACACATTTCCATGTGCCAGCCACATGTTTGCTGCGTAAAGTTACGCGAATCTGGCATGGATTAGTGCATCCCTTGCCTCACGGCCAGCAATGTGCTCACGTGCTGCTGGCACTGGCACAGCCACCTCCGCAAGGTCTTCCTCATCTGCCGCCTCATTTTGCTCCACTTCTGAGGAGGAGGCTGTGCGCTGAGCCACTTGCTCCTCAGGCAGCGGTAAGCCACGCTGCAGTGTGATGTTTTGCAGAGCACAGCAGACCACGATGAATCTGGAGACCCTGGCTGGGGTGTACTGTAGGGCTCCACCTGATCTGTCCAGTCATCGGAATCGCATTTTCAGCAAGCCGATGGTTTGCTCTATGATGCTTCTGGTGGAAATGTGGTTCTCATTGTAGCGCTCCTCAGCTTCGTTTGATGGCCTCCTCATCAGTGTCATTAGTCATGTCTTCAGGGGATAGCCCTTGTCTCCAAGGAGCCATCCAGAAAGTCGGGTTGGCGGATTGAACAGCTGAGTCACAGTGGACAGCCGCAGGATGAATGAGTCATGGCAACTGCCAGATGGAGGAGGGCCAACAGACATCGGCACACGAGACCTTACGCTGCCAGGGTTTTCCGTCAACAGTTTTCATATATCAACATATCGGAGGAGCAGTGTTTCCGAAGGCTGCGCTTCAGTAAGGAGGTGGTCACTGAGCTCTGCCACCTGCTTCAGCCAGATCTGCAGCCTCAACTAAGGTGCAGGACATCTCTGTCGGTGGCTGTGAAGATCACTGTGGCTCTAAACTTCTATGCCAGCGGCTCCATTCAGGCCGCTGCTGGGGACATTGCCAACATCTCACAGTTCGCGGTGCATTGCTGCATCCGTCAAGTGACTAATGCCCTCTTTAAAAGGAGACGGCAGTACATCTCCTTCCCAATGACCCCGGACAAGCAGCGAGAGCGCGCAGAGGGCTTCGCAAGGATAGCGGGCTTCCCCATGGTGCAGGGCGCCATTGACTGCACGCATGTGGCTTTGCGGGCACCTCTAGAGAATGCGGAGGATTTCTGCAACCGAAAGGGGTTCCATTCTTTGAATGTGCAGCTGGTCTGTGACCACCGACAGCTGATCCTCGCAGTGAATGCGCAGTTCCCAGGCAGCAGCCACGATGCCTTCATTCTGCGCTAGACTTCTGTGGCAGACCTTTGCGAAGCCCCGGTTCACCCAGGAGGCTGGCTTCTCGGGGACAAGGGCTATCCTCTGTGCCCCTGGCTGCTGACCCCGCTCCGTTCGCCCAGCACCCCTGCTGAGGAACGATACAACGAGAGCCATCAAGCGACCAGGAACATCGTGGAGCACACAATCGGCATGCTGAAGCAACGGTTCCGCTGTCTGGACCATTCCGGAGGAGCCCTTCAGTACTCACCTGAGCGAGTCTCCCACTTCGTGGTTGTGTGTTGCATGCTGCATAACCTGGCAATCCTCAGGACCCAGCCAATGCCACCAGACATTGAAGCACCAGCAGAGGAGGAGGAGGAGGAGCAGCACCAAGACGGGAGGGAGGCACAAACTGTAAGGGCCGTCCGTCAGAAGCTTATAGCAAGTCACTTCTAGGCCCCTCTGAGGGAATTTTTTCTGCCATTCCAAGAACATGAATGGAACCATTCTGCTACCCCTAAGCCAGTCAAGGCAACAATTTGTGCAAAGAACAGACATGGACATTGTGAATAAATAAACTTCTTTATTTAACAAACTGTGTATCCTTCCCGCATGACAAAGCAATGGAAACAAACACCAAAACAAACAGACTGCCACATAACTGGCTCTCACACCCTGGAGACAATGTCCAAAACATAACTGGCTCTCACACCCTGGAGACAATGTCCAAAACATAACTGGCTCTCACACCCTGGAGACAATGTCCAAAACATAACCAACATTCAGACCAGCATCCTCGGCTTTGAATGAAAGAAATAACATAATTTAGCAACACCTCCTTCTTTTTGCCCCTCGATGGTGATCTGCTTCCCTTGTGGAATTGCGCCCTTCCCGCCCTGCAGCTCCTCCGTAATGGGACCCCAGTGGCTGCAGCAAGGCTGGGGGAGGCCTGCTGACTGTCCGAAACTGAGACCGCAGATGCCCTTGAGGGACGGCCTGGACCAGCTCTGGGCCTGGAGGGCCCGGCTGCTGACTGCTCCAACTCTGCATGGGCGGCAGCAGTCTGTCCTACAGGTGGTGGCAGCTGCAGTGGAGAAGTGCCAGTGGTGGCATCAGGAATGCTGTCATCCTGAGAGCGGACAGCAGCTCCCTGGTTGGCCGACACACTGGCACTCTGACGGGGCAACACCGCAGCATGCGCAGCAATCGGCTGGTGCACAGATTGCTGGCCTGCTGTGGCACGGCGAGGGCCCTGGGGAATCCTGCCCGATCTAGCGAGGGTGGCAGCAGTTAGTGCTCGCGTGGCCTCAATCTGCATCTGCACGAGACCAGCCACTGACTGCGTGGCAGCACTCAGCACTCAGCACTTGCGTGGCTGGTGCCAGTGCTTCGCCGAAGTCCTGGACAATCCTTGCCAGTGCTGCACCGATGTCCTGCACACTCCTTGCCTGTGCTGCGCCGAAGTCCAGGACACTCTTTGCCAGTGTCTCAATGGAATCGGGCATCCTTGCCACTGTAGCCATGAGCTCAGTGTGTCTCTGCCCAGCCTGGGCGCTCATTTCTGCGAGGGCACGCACCTCTTCTGCGTTCTGTGCAGCAGCACTCACGGCCCGACTTGCCCTCCGGGGAGACGCCCCCGAGCTTCCCTACCCCGCTCACGGTGCTGCAGGCCGCTGGGTCCTGGAGCTGCATCCTCCTCAGACCATTCCCCCCTGCTCCCCTCCAGGGAAGGCATTGCCCCAGTCTGGACATGGGCTGGTTCACCTGAAGGTGGCACGGATGGTCCGGCTTCCTCCTCCTCGTTGCCTCCAGAGTCACTCGCACTGGCAGCTTGAGTGCCCGCCTCCCGAGCTGGTGATGCAGCATTTGAAAGCAGGGAGGTTCAAGAGTGGCTTTAGTGAAAGGACAGGGTGGCAGCAAGGGATGCATGAGTGCGCAATGCTCTGAGTTGGCTCGAGAGTGAAAAAGCATGCTAGTGTGGGGAACAAGTGGAAGGAGAGAGGTCAAAAAGGTGATGACCTTACCATTGCTGTCCACAATGGGGTCAGCATCTCCAGAGGCGATGGGGCCAAACATCCGGCTTGCCACAATCCGATGGACTCGCTCCTCCAGGTCTGTGAGGGTCTGCAGGTGAGGCCGGCCTCCTCCGGTCCGATGCTGTTGCCTTCTATTATGGGCCAGCTTGGCCTGCAAGAGAAAGGACGGGGTGTGAGGAAACCTGCAGCCCTGATCTGGGATGACATGCCTCCCATGGTCGATTAGCCCTTACATTATGCTGCCCTGATCTGGGATGAAATGCCTCCCATGGTCCAGGAGCCCTTACATTATCCACAGAGCTGAATGTGCGTGTGTGTTTCCAGAAAGGGCCATGGGTGCTGGATGACAGCTGGCCATTGGGGATGAAGATGATTCTGAAAAAGGCACTCACCCTGGCGACCCGAGTGAGGTCGTTGAACTTCTTCCTGCATTGCACAGGAGTCCTGGGAACCATGCTGCTGGAGTTGACTCTGTTGGAAACCTCCCTCCAAGCTCTGCGGTAGTCGCTGTGCTGAGGCCTCCTGCCATTCTCTGGGTAGAGTACAGATTGCCTGCGCTCCACCGCGCCAACCAGAGCATCCAATGCCCCCTCGCTGAAGCGCTGCGCTCTCTCCCTGGCCCTCTCCATGTTCAGGCAGTTGTCGACGCCACAGGTAGGTTACCGGTGAGTTTGAGGCCTCCGATGCGCAGGGTGCAGCTGGAGATGATGATCGATCCGCCCCTTTAAGAGCTGTCCGGTGCCAGCGTGTCTGGCCGCACTCGATAATTGACAGCACCTGCGCTGCGCCCGCCCACGGAGATATTGCGTCGCGCCACCGGGTTAGCGCCTTAAGACTGTCATGCAGCGCCTGATTTAGCGCCGCAATCACCTTCAGGGGCGCAGGTACCCAATATCGCTGGAGGTGGCGATAATTTACGCCTGGCGCTAAACTTTGCGCACCGCCAATACTAGTGCCCCAAACAGGGCGATACCGAATTTCTCCCCCATAGAGTCATAGCGGCACAGAAGGAGACCATTCATCGAAACATAGAAGATAGGAACAGGAGTAGGCCATTCGGCCCCTCGTGCCTGCTCCGCCATTCAATGCGATCATGGCTGATCATCCAAATTCAGTACCCGGTCCCTGCTTTCTCCCCATACCCCTTGATCCCTTTAGCCTTAAGAAATATATCCAACTCCTTCTTGAATATATTTAATGTATTGGCCTCTACTGCCTTCTGTGGTAGAGAATTCCACAGGTTCACCACTCTCTGGGTGAAGAAATTCCTCCTAATTTCTGTCCTAAATCACCTACCCCTTATCCTTAGACTGTGACCCCTGGTTCTGGACTCCCCGGCCATCGGGAACATCCTTCCTGCATCTAGTCTGTCCAGTCCTGTCAGAATTTTATAAGTTTCAATAAGATCCCCTCTCATTCTTCTAAACACCAACGAGTACACCCCAATCGTCCCAATCTCTCCTCATACGTCATCCCTGCCATCCCAGGTATCAGCCTGGCAAAACTTCGCTGAACTCCTTCCATGGCAAGAACATCCTTCCTCAGATAAGGCGACCAAAACTGCACACAATACTCAAGATGTGGTCTCACCAAGGCCCTGTACAACTGCAGCAAGACATCCTTGTTCCTGTACTCAATCCCTCTCGCTACGAAGGCCAACATACCATTTGCCTTCTTAACCGCCTGCTGCACCTGCATGCTTACCTTCAGCGACTGGTGCACAAGGACACCCAGGTCTCATTGCACTTCCCCTTCTCCCAATCTATTGCCATTCAGATAATAATCTGCCTTCCTGTTTTTGCCACCAAAGTGGATAACCTCACATTTATCCACATTATATTGCATCTGCCATGCTTTTGCCCAATCACCCAACCTCTCCAAATCATCCTGGAGTTTCTCGGCATCCTCCTCACAGTACACACACCCACCCAGCTTTGTGTCGTCTGCAAATTTGGAGATATTACACCTAGTTCCCTTGTCTAGATCATTAATATATATTGTGAATAGCTGGGGTCCAAGGACCGATCCCTGCGGTACCCCAGTAGTCACTGCCTGCCACTCGGAAAAAGACCCGTTTATTCCAACTCTTTGCTTTCTGTCTGCCAACCAGTTCTCTATCCAAATCAATACCTTGCCCCCAATCCCATGTGCCTTAACTTTACACACTAATCTCTATTGCGGGCCTTATCAAAAGCCTTCTGAAAGTCCAAATACACCACATCCACTGGTTCTCCCTCATCTATTTTACCAGTTACATCCTCAAAAAATTCCAGTAGATTAGTCAAGCATGATTTACCTTTTGTAAATCCATGTTGACTTTGTCCGATCCTGTCACTGTTTTCCAAGTGCTCAGCTATTACATCTTTTATAATGGACTCTAGCATTTTCCCCACCGATGTCAAGCTTACTGGTCTGTAATTCCCCTTTTTCTCTCTACCACCTTTTTTGAATAGTGGGGTAACATTAGCTACCCTCCAATCCATGGGTACTGTTCCAGATTCCATCGAATGTTGGAAGATGATCAGCAATGCATCTACTATTTCTAGGGCCACTTCCTTAAGTACCCTAGGATGTAGATTATCAGGCCCTGGGGATTTATCAGCCTTCAATCCCATCAATTTCCCTAACACCATTTCCCTACAAATACTGATTTCTTTCAGTTCCTCCCTTTCATCAGACCCTATGTTCCCCGACATCTCTGGGAGGTTATTTGTGTCCTCCTTTGTGAAGACAGAACAAAAATATGTATTTAATTGTTCTGCCATTTCTTTGTTCCCCATTATAAATTCCCCTGATTCTGACTGCAAGGGACCTACGTTTGACTTCACCAATCTTTTTCTCTTCACATATCTATAAAAGCTTTTACAGTCAGTTTTTATGTTCCCTGCAAGCTTACTCTCATATTCAATTTTCCCCATCGAGTCCATGCCGGCTCTCTGTGGAGCAATCCAGTCAGTCCCATTCCCCCACTCTATCTCCGTAGCCCTGCAAATTTATTTCCCTCACGTGTCTATCCAGTCACCCCATGAAAACATTGAGGGCTGGATTTTGCCAGAGTGGGCAGGCTGGGGCGTGTCAGTTGGAAATCATGTCAGGACCCCGACTCCGAAGTGAAGTGTTGAAAAAGTGGGATTTTCCCCTAATTGGACAATTGATTTCCAGCGTGTGGGAACCCCTGGCCCATTGAGTCTTTTCATACAGAAAGTCGCCTCCGATGACATCATCAATGCTGCTGGATTTAAGACTGCAAGCAGCCTTGCTTCTTCTGGAGACTGCAAACGCTTTGCAATTGTATGAAGGAGTTGATTTCCCGACAACGTCCACGATCAAGCAAAAGCGTACACCTCAGTTTGATGAGCCCTCCTTCCAAGCTCTGGTGCATGGAGCCAGATGTAATAAGGAGGTGCTGTTCCCTTCCTCAGGGAGAAAAAAGCCACCCCAGCAGACAAAAGCTGTGTGGCTGCAAGTGGCCGAGGAGGTGAACTCCATTTTAATGAGCCGCAGAACCTGGCTGCAATGCAGGAAGAGGTTTCATGACCTTCTCCGCACAGAAAAATTGATTATGACTTTCCCATCTCCCTCAATCTGATCCCCATCGCAAATCCTCACCAGCACTCTGCTTTGCCAACCTCTTCCTCCACATCCCACTTGACACTTACATCCCTGCACCCTTACCCATTCCCTCTCTCACTGTGGTCACATTCACTTAACTATTCGACCATGCAGCCCTCACACTCCCTATCACTGTGATGCAATGACAACAACAACTTACAACACACAAGGAGCGTCCTTTGTATCCTTCTAAGCATCTATGCTATGGATTCTCTACACTCACTCCTTCATTCTTACTCAAACTCCACTTGTACCCTCATTGCAGGAAAAGAGAGCCCACAATAAGAGGGAAAGAGCCATGACAGGAGGAGGGCCACCCTCAGTAGCCCAGTTCACCCCCCTGGGAGGAGACGGCCCTGGAAATCGCTGAGATTGAGGATGATACCCAAGTGGGGGATGGACAGACGGGCGCATCACAGCAAGCTGGTGACAGAATAGTTTGGCATCTCTCTCATTGACATTGCGTAAGTCACTGATAATGAATCTGATGCTCTAACAGATTGACTTATGATCATCTGCACTATTCAATGTGCATGTAACCTTGACCTCACATCTCTAACTCTTTCCTTTACCATCGAAAGCCCCCGTCCCCACTGTCCAGGAGGAAGAGCCTGAGCTTCCAGACTCCTCAGAGGAAGCTGCAACATCTGAGGGCACTGCGTCATTGGAATTCAGTGCACCCAGCACCAGTGCAGACACTCACACCTCGGTGGGACCTTCGCGAGATAGAGTAGTGTTGGCACCTGGTGTAACACAGTTCACAAGCAGATGGTGGAACTTCAGGAACAGGTGCAGGAGTCTCTGGCATGTTTTGTCTCCAGGGTCGCTGCGAGTGTGGAGTGAATGGAGGAGTCCATCGCGAACATGAGCAGCGCCTTTGTAGAGGCATTGGCACATGAACACAGCACCACGGAAAGGATGGCAACCTCCGTGGAAAGGATGGCTAACTCTGTGGTAAGGCTGGCTACCGTTGGAGAGGGTGGCTACAGTAGAGGAGAGGATGGCTACGGCCATGGAGGAGCTTAGTCGCCAGGGTATGGAAAACATGGTAATTGTTCAGACTAGAATGACATCTCTTGAGGAGCGATGGTCAGCTATAGAGCATACAAACCAGACCTTCATGGAAGTCCTCTGGAGTAGGACTTCCAGTGCAGAAACGGGTCCTCATGGCCCCCCTGAAGTGCAGCAAGGTGCTGTCAAGCCACTTGCTAGCTCTGAAGTGGGGCTGACCCATGAGAGGGATGTTGGTGGCAGAGAACAAGTATGTGGGGGCTCCTCTCCAAGCACTCACACGACCAAGCCACTGCAGAGCCCTCGGTCAGAGCCCCACCAGAGTCCCCACCCAATTGAGATCGGCGTCTCAGTCCCTGCACAGCCGTAGGAGCAGCAGACTGTTGCCGAGCCCTCACAGGTTTGCCACCCCAGAGGACGCCCACCAAAAGTGTCAAGACAGGAGCAGCAAGAAAGTGAGTAAGGGGCCTCCACATCTGCTGAAGCCACAGGGGAAGCACCACGTAGGAGCACGCGTAAGAGGAAGATAAAGTGCAAGTAGTCACAAGGGTAGTCACTTGGGTGCTGTGATATTTTGTATTTGGACCAGCCATCATTGTCATTGTATTATAAACAGATTTGATGGCAAACTGTTGAAGTTGTGGCCTGTGTCATTTCGCAAATTGGACTCTCACATTGAGGGCTTAGGGTGCCTTGCAATTGTCAGTATGGTGGTCAGAGTGACAGGAATCCGCAGGTTCTTGTCCATTGTGGATGCTCTGGTAAGAAGGTGCAAGACAAAAGTGTTTGATTGTGCAGGCTCACCAAATCTGGCCAAGATGAATGCGTCCCTTGCATCCCGGGCAGCAATGTTGTCGCGCGCTGGTGCCTTCTGGCCTGTGCAGCTTCAGGTGGGTGACTAGCAGCTTGGCGCTCCTGTTGATGCTCCTGCTGTTGGTGCTACTGTTGTTCATGGTCCTGCTGCTGCCGCAGCTGGTCTTCATCTGAATCTGATGTCCAGGAGGAAAGGAATTAAATGGTCGCATTGCTTCTGGTATATGCCTCAGTTGAGAAAGCACTCAGTCAAGTTGGGGAGAGGGGTTTCCCAGGAGGTCACACTGGAGATGAGTGTCAGGCTCCAAACTTCCACAACAATGAGTATGCCTGCTAAAAATTCGCCCAGACCTGAGACAACAAAGTTCTGCCACCTGCAAATGATGATCAGTGAAAACTCCTTTTTAATGGTGAAGCTGCAGCTGTTAGTAAGCAATCCACTTGTGAGGCTGTCAGGATCAGCTGACGTGTTCCAGAGGAGGCATGTAGGATGGGGGAAATGCCTAAAAATCAGAAAGGCCTCTCAAAATGGGATAATAGAGGCAATTAATGGGCTGTTAAGGGCCTTAAGGGCCTATCCTGCCTCTTGGAGGCGGGATGGAAAGGGGGTCAGAAAACATGCATTTGAGAAAATTGCTTGGAGGCGGGATCGGGCCCGCCTGCCATTTTTTGCAATTTTACCACCTCGCACGCCTCCAAATCTACCTCCTCTTGCTTGGCAAAATCGAACCCTGAGTGTCTCCGCTTCCACCACTTCCATCGTAGGTGAGTTCCAGGTCCTCAGCACTCGCTGCGTAAAAAAGTTTTTCCTCACATCCCCCCTGTATTTCTTGCCCAAAACCTTAAATCTGTGTCCCTAGTCCTTGTACCATCAACTAATGGGAACAGCCTTTCCCTGTTTAGCCTATCTAAACCCATCATAGTTTTGTACACCTCTGTCAAATCACCCCTCAACCTCCTTTGCTCTAATGAAAACAAATCCAGCTTCTCCTCATGTTGAGGAAGCTCATCCTCTGCCTGTAAACCCTGTGTTGGGGGTATCTCCTGTGGGGTGGCACGATGCAGCCCTGCACTGACGCCCTCTGCCCCATGTAGCATCAGGTGGCTGAGGAGAAGGTTGGCGCTCCTGTTGTTGGTGCTGCTGGTGTGCCTGGTTCTGCTGCTGCCGCGGCTGTTCTTCCTCCGATTCTGAGGACCAGGATGAGAGGGTATAAATGGTTCCCATTCTGCTGATATATATGTCAGCTGAGGAAGAGATGTTATAAGCACTCAGTCAATGTGGGGAGAGGTTTTCCAAGGAGGTCACAGTGTATATGGATCTCAGATTAAACAATTACAACCTCAATACACCTGCAAAATGTGTTCCAAGACCTCAAAATAGAAAGTTCTGGCATCTGAAAGTGAACTAATGGCCCAGAAATTCATGTCGGGGGCTTCCCGCGGGTGCAAGCCCCCGACCTACACTTACCTAACGCGCCGGCAGTTGAGGCCTGGGCCTGCGTGGATTTCCTGTCTGTGGCCCGGTCCAGCTCCCGGCGCGCTGTGCTTGCGTGATCCAGCGGCGTACTTAGTGCGATGCGTCGGCTGGGATCACGTGAGCACTGGGCAACCAATCGGAGGAGGGAAAAGTCCATTCATGAGTTTGACAGAAAGAACTGTCAAACTCATGAAATCTCCGGGCACGCAAAACAGTACTTAACCTTAAAATAAATTTGAAAAAAAATCACACTATTTAAATCAACTATAAATAACATTAAATAACTATTTTAAACAATATTTTAAATTATTGAAAAAAATAATTTTATAAAAAATCGGGGCTAAAAATACACTTACCTTACTGTAAAGTATTTAAAAATCATAAACCTGTGGAAAAAATGTTCTAATTTTAATTAATTGACCACTTACCTTTTAAAATGAAGTCCTTACGCCTGGTTTTTAGATGTGCAAAAAGTAGAGGCCTTCATGCACGGGCAAACCTGTAAAAAAAAAGGAAGTTCAACGCGCACGCGCAGACTCCTGCGCGCACGCGTTCGACCTCTGAACCCCTTGGTTCAGAGGATCGGAAATGCCGGTTTCCCGCGCATGCGTAGTGCATGCAAGAAACCGGCACTTCCATCAGGTCCACGCGTGAGTACTCTGCCCGTACTCACACGTTGGGACCTGAATTTCTGGGCCATTGTTGCAGGTAGCTTTTATCTTCTGCAGGTGCAGCTGTCAACTATTCAGCTAGTTGCTAAACCCGACACAATCCGCGTGTTTGTCGCACGACGTGGAGCACGCTGAAAATGTGGCAAAATGGAAACAGGCTCTCAAAATAGGATTATCCAGGCTGTTAACTGCCTTAAGTGGCTCTCCTGTTGCTTGATGTCAGGTCTGATCGGGACTCGCAGACCCGACACTCTGTACAGTTGCATGGAGGCGGGATGGTGGCGTGTTCGTAACCCGCCGTCAATCATTTTGATTTTAACTCCGGACCCACCTCCAAACCCGCCCTCTGAGCGCCGGCAAAATCGCGGCCTAAGAGAGAGGAAAAGCTTCAACCGATTTTCACTCGTGAGTGGCTGGCTGCTGTCAAGTGGGAGAAGATTCTTGAACCCTTCTGAACTCTGAGAGAGCTGAGAAATACCAAGGGGCAGAAAATGTTAGTGGGAGTTGTATACAGACCCCCAAACAGTAATGCTGGGGTTGGGGATGGCATTAAAAGGGAAATTAGAGATGCGTACAATAAGGGCACAGCAGTTATCATGGGTGACTTTAATCTACATATAGATTGGTCTAACCAAATTAGTAACAATACTGTGGAAGAGGAATTCCTAGAGTGTATACGGGATGGTTTCCTGGACCAATATGTCGAGGAACCAACTGGAGATCAGGCCAGCTTAGACTGGGTATTATGTAATGAGGAAGGATTAATTAGCAATCTTGTTGTGCGATGTCCCTTGGGGAGGAGCGATCATAATATGATAGAATTCTTCATTAAGATGGAGAGTGAAGTAGTTGATTCAGAGACTTGGGTACTGAATTTAAATAAAGGAAACTACGATGGTATGAGGAGCGAGTTGGCTAGGATGGATTGGGGAATGTTACTTAAAGGGTTGACGGTGAATAGGCAATGGTAAACATTTAAAGATCGCATGGATGAACTGCAGAATTTGTTCATCCCTGTTTGGCATAAAAATAAAACAAAAAAGATGACTCAGCATTGCCTAACAAGGGAAATTAGGGATAGCATAAGATCCAAGGAGAGGACATATAAATTAGCCAGAAAAAGCAGCAAACCTGAGGATTGGGAGCAGTTTAGGATTCAGCAAAGGAGGACAAAGGGATTAATTAAGAGGGGGAAAATAGAGTATGAGAGTAAGCTTTCAGGGAACATAAAAACTGACTGTAAAAGCTTCTATAGATATGTGAAGAGAAAAAAGATTGGTAAAGTCAAGCTAGATGTAATATCTCCAATTTGCAGATGACACAAAGCTGGGTGGGCGTGTGTGCTGTGAGGAGGATGCAGAGAAACTCCAGTACGATTTGAACAGGTTGGGCAATTGGGCAGATGCATGGCAGATGCAGCATAATGTGGATAAATGCAAGGTTGTCCACTTTGGTGGCAAAAACAGGAAGGCAGATTATTATCTGAATGGCAATAGATTGGGAAAAGGGGAAGTACAATGAGACCTGGGTGTCCTTGTGCACCAGTCGCTGAAGGTAAGCATGCAGGTGCAGCAGGTGGTTAAGAAGGCAAATGGTATGTTGGCCTTCATAGCGAGAGGGTTCGAGTACAGGAGCAAGGATGTCTTGCTGCAGTTGTACAGGGCCTTGGTGAGACCACATCTTGAGTATTGTGTGCAGTTTTGGTCACCTTATCTGAGGAAGGATGTTCTTGCCACGGAGGGAGTGCAGCGAAGATTCACCAGACTGATACCTGGGATGGCAGGAATGACGTATGAAGAGAGATTGGGACGATTGGGCTTGTACTCGCTGGAGTTCAGAAGAATGAGAGGGGATCTCATTGAAACTTATAAAATTCTAACAGGACTAGACAGACTAGATGCAGGAAGGATGTTCCCCATGTTGGGGGAGTCCAGAACCAGGGGTCACAGTCTAAGGATAAGGGGTAAGCCATTTAGGACTGAGATGAGGAGGAATTTCTTCACCCAGAGAGTGGTGAACCTATGGAATTCTCTACCACAGAAGACAGTTGAGGCCAATTCATTAAATATATTCAAGAAGGAGTTAGATATATTTCTTAAGGCTAAAGTGATCAAGGGATATGGGGAGAAAGCAGGGACAGGGTACTGAATTTGGATGATCAGCCATGATCGCATTGAATGGCGGAGCGGGTTTGAGGGGCCGAATGGCCTACTCTTGCTCCTATCTTCTATGAACTCAGGCCTTATTTAAATCGTGCTGGCAGGCTGCCCGAGTGAGCGTCACGCAGCAGCTGGCTAGCTCTGGGCTAACATAACAGCAGGTGGTTTGGATGCCTCGCATGCCCGCAGGTAGGTCCTGGAGGTAGGGATGGCGGGGGGGGGGCGGGTGGGTGGATGAAGAGGCGAATGTGGAGGGTTCAAACCCAGGCCAGCAGTGTATTTTTGGATTTTGTGGCGCTAGAAGGAACTTTCCTGCTGGCACCAGGGGGAGATTGGAGAGATTAAAAGTGAAGACAAATTACCCATGAGAAAAGGGCTGGGTGTACTTTTCAGAACGGCTAATTCAAAACAGAGGCCAAATATTTCACAATAATCAACAAGTCTTACTATCAATAAAAAGTACTGCTAGTCCTAATGCATGCTGATGTTTCTTCCCCTCCTACACTGTGCCCCGCCTACTGCATGAAAGATTTCATTGGGTTCACCTTCTGAGAGCGGATTTACACAGTAAGCATTGCTCTTCAACCCTCTGTTGTTTAACATTCGTCACTGCGGTCAAAGGTCTAGATAAGTAGTTTTCCCACAATTCTTTCCTTTAATTATTGGTTTTACTGGGGTTAATGATTTGATCACTAATCATTACCACTACTCATTAAGGCCGAATGTAACATGCAAATTGATCAAGATCAATCAAAAATATATTATTGGATTTGAATTTGCTCAAACTCTAAGTCCCATATGAACATCTAGGTTTAATAGATTGGTGTGTAGCTAATAAGGTCATAGGCTTACCGGCAGAGATAAAGGGGGAGAAATTCGGTATCGCCCCGTTTGGGGTGCAATCATCGGCCGGGCGCAAAGTTTAGTGCCTGGCGCTAATTATCGCCTCCGGCTGCAAAATTGGCTTTTATCACCCCTGGAGGTGATTGGAGCGCTAAATCAGGTGCTACACACCTCTCTTAAGGCGCTAAGGCTGAGGAGCGAGGCGCTTCCTCACAGCGCTGCCGAAGCTCATGTGGTGTCAGTCAGCAATGGAACACAGACATACTGGCACCATCCAATTCTTAAAGGGGAGTTCTGACGAATGGTCATCAGCCTGAAACGTTAACTCTGTTTCTCTCTTCACAGATGCTGCTTGCCCTGCTGAGTTTCTCCTGCATTTTCTGTTTTTATCTTAAAGGGGAGGGTTGATCTTGCTCTCCATCCACATCCTGTTCATTGCAGCCTTGAATCTCGGCCTGAATCTCAGCCTGGAGAGACCTGTACATCAAATCTGCTGGAAAGAACAATGGAGAGAACCAGGACAAGAGCTCAGAGTGCAGTCCCCACAGTCTCTTCTAAATCGATACAAGGGCAAATCAAAATCAACCTGCAAAGTGCTGCTCAGTACCCAAAACTCCTTCACACAGCGTTGAATCTCTCCAGAAGTCTCTCTCTCTCTCTCAGAATGTGTGGTGCAAAAATGTTATCGACAAAAAAAGGCAGGAAGTGGTCGCCTTTAAATAGCGCTCCCCCAGTCCCTTTCTGACAGCATAACGCTCCCCTCAACCTGTCGTTGCTAGCGGCAGGCGGTAAGGCAGGGGGCGCCACTCAATATCCGGTCCGGGGCGCTAACGGGGCGTTGCGCACTCGACTGACGTCATGATCTGCCGGCGCAGGAGATCATGGTGGTAGTGTTTAGTGCCAGCGCAAAATGTCTAGTTAATTTCGCGAGCGGCGCAAACATCGCTGCGCCCGGGCGCTAGTTGCTTTGCGCCCCACTTGGCACCCTCTTAAGGTGCTAACGGGAGGAGCAAACAACTGAATTTTTCCCCCAAAGAATCTCCAGCAGTATATGTATGGCCTATAGGACTGTGTACAATGTACAGTGCTGTTACGTGTAAACTCATTTCCCACATTGTTCAATGCACCTATTGGGGAGTATATAATTAATGCTCTATTTATATTGCGGAACCCCTCCCTGAAGTGATTTTGTTCAATGCTGGCTGCTGCTCCCGTTACTGTAGCGAACACCTTATTTGTACTGTGGGGCGGTTTCTACAGTCACCAGACCCACATTAAACCTACTGCACATGTGCAAGCTTCTGCGTGCACAAGTTGTTTTAAAATTGCAAATGCCAATTGTTTGCCACGGGCCGTTAACTTCCCCAGTAACTGGGGAGGTCCTCACAGTGAAACTGCTTCAAGTGCAGGTGCGGCCCCTTCAGCCGTTCAGACTCCCAACAATCAAAACACTCAGCTGCGTGGCCTCTGCCAGCAAGTCACTTTACATTTATCTTGCTTTTGGAGGGGACGGGCCCAAGCACCTCTTTTGGTCTTATTGCCAGCAGCAACCTAGCAACTAAGCTATAAGAAACGACAGTTAGATATTCTACACTCCAGAAAGTGATGTATTTAAAATTATGTAGTTGGATTTTTCAGTAATAAGAATGTATAGACTGCTTAAAGCCTTCAGACTGTATTACTTATGATGGTGAGACCCTAGCAAAGTGACGGGACACTAACACATTAACATTTACAAGGGTGAGATTGGTGGCGCAGACTAAAAATGCTCCTCTATTATTTCCACGTAAGCCTCTTAAAGAGACTTGCATAGAAGTAACACTTTTGCTGAAAACAAATGATATACTTTGCAGAATCATACACTTGAGCTAAGTAGATTGTGCTTATTATCATGCGAAACATAAGTTCCCTTTATTTCAGTGAAGAAGTAATAATTTTGCTGTCAAACAGTGATGTTTGTCCTATTGTATATGCTTAAGTGGACATGACTATTAATAATATTTTCACAGAAAGGCCAGTAGTCCAAACAATTCAGAAACCGAGGTGGATGTTTGGAGCAAAACTTCAGTCATTTTAATGACCAGGACACCTCCATCTCAATGGCTGTCCCTGTTCAGACATGTGCTTGCATATAAAATGCTCCCAAACCCCTGACATGATACACAGTTGTGCATGTGTCAGCACTGTATTTTGGGAACAATAATGTGCAATGAATCCTTGGTGCTGTTTTGCCTATTCTAGTTACAGTTCCCTGCTTTGATATTCATGTAAATGTAGCAGGAGAATGAATGCCCAATATCCTCCCCATACTCACAATTTCCATATTGTTGCAGTCATGAATTCTGTCATTGTACTAAAAGTCTTCATGCGTGCTTACTTTCAAACTTATCATTAAGAATAAACCCCAACAGAATGGAGATTCAACATCATAAATTAAAAATCAGATGTGTGAAAATGCAAAAATCTAGCACCAGTTGTATTATTGAAGCTTCTTTGATTCATCATCAAAATGAGCAAGTAGTGATTTGTAGTCTACATAATTATTATTAAGAACTTTGTGAACAAGGACTATACAACACCAGTACATCTTCTGTGGTCTTGCTTAATGATAAAAAATTTAAAAGAATTAACTAACTACATAATTCAATACAAGTTAAAGGACACCAGTCTGTCCTTATACAGGTCCATGGTTAGACCACATCCAGAGTACTGTGTCCAATTTTGGCCCCCTCACATGGTGGGTGATATAATGGCCTTGAAAAAGTTTCATATGAGAGCAACGAGAATGATTCCTAGTTTAAAGAACCTTAGTTACTCAGATAGGCTTAAAGAGCTGGGTCTATCTGCTTTAGAGCAGCAGAGACTTGGAGGCACCTAAGAGAGGTATATAAAATAATGAAAGGACTGGATTGCATACCTATTGATAGATTATTTCAGTTTGACAGATTGAGGAGGACATGGGGTCATGCACTTAAACTATGCAAGAGTAGGAATAGGCTAGATGTTAGGCAGTTCTTCTTTTCCCAGCGAGTAAGGAGCCTCTGGAATGTGTTGCTGGCTTATGTGGTGGGTGCTGACTCTATGCATGCATTCAGAAGGGAGCTGGACTGGTTCTTGGCTGGGGCAGAGATCACAACATATAAAAGTGGTTTAGCAGTTAACACATACATAATCAATGTGATCTCCTAGACTGGTTTCAATTGCTTGATGGGGTTGGAGAGGAATTTGCCAGATTTTATCCCCCCTTTTTGGCCCTGTTTTTTTTTTCTCCTTTTTTTTTCGCCTCTCCCAGGAGATTACATGGCTGCTGAGGGGTCGGCAGTGTCTAGTCATGAGGCTCCAGCCATCATGAGTGTGGGGCAGGCTTGATGGACCAGTTGGGCTTTTCCTGCCAATCATTTTCATACATTCCCATAAACAAATAAATACACCTGTGTCCCTCTTACACCGTACACACATAAATAAATGCATAATTTTTAAAAATTCGTTTATGGGATGTGGGCGCCGCTGGCAATGCCGGCATTTATTGCCCATCCCTAGTTGCCCTCGAGAAGGTGGTGGTGAGCTGCCTTCTTGAACTGCTGCAGTCCGTGTGGTGATGGTACTCCCACAGTGCTGTTAGGTAGGGAGTTCCAGGATTTTGACCCAGCGACGACGAAGGATTGGCGATATACTTCTAAGTCAGGATGGTGTGTGCCTCACTTGTGCCTTGTAGATGGTGGAAAGGCTTTGGGGAGTCAGGAGGTGAGACACTCGCCGCAGAATACCTAGCCTCTGACCTGCTCTTGTTGCCACAGTATTTATGTGACTGGTCCAGTTAAGTTTCTGGTCAATGGTGACCCCACAGGATGTTGATGGCGGGGGAATCGGCGATGGTAATGCCATTGAATGTCACTTGTTGGAGATAGTCATTGCCTGGCACTTGTGTGGCGTGAATGTTACCTGCCACTTATCAGCCCAAGCCTGAATGTCGTCCAGGTCTTGTTGCATGTGGGCATGGACTGCTTCATTATCTGAGGAGTTGCGAATGGCACTGAACACTGTGCAGCCATCAGCAAACATCCCCATTTCTGACCTTATATTGGAGGGATGGTCATTGATGAAGCAGCTGAAGATGGTTGGGCCGAGGACACTGCCCTGAGGAACTCCTGCAGTGATGTCCTGGGGCTGTGATGATTGACCTTCAACCACCACAACCATCTTCCTTTGTACTAGGTATGACTCCAGCCAGTGGAGAGTTTTCCCCCCCGATTCCCATTGACTTCAGTTTTACTAGGGCTCCTTGATGCCACACTTGGTCAAATGCTGCCTTGATGTCAAGGGCAGTCACTCTCACCTCACCTCTGGAATTCAGTTCTTTTGTCATGTTTGGACCAAGGCTGTAATGAGGTCAGGAGCCGAGTGGTCTTGGCGGAACCCAAACTGGGCATCAGTGAACAGGTTATTGGTGAATAAGTGCTGCTTGATAACATTGTCGACGACACCTTCCATCACTTTGCTGATGATTGTGAGTAGACTAATGGGGCGGTAATTGGCCGGATTGGATTTGTCCTGCTTTTTGTGGACAGGACATTCCTGGGCAGTTTTCCACATTGTCGGATAGATGCCAGTGTTGTAGCTGTACTGGAACAGCTTGGCTAGAGGCGCAGCTAGTGCTGGAGCACAAGTCTTCAGCACGACAGCCGGGATGTTGTTGGGGCCAATAGCCTTTGCTGTATTCAGTGTGCTCAGCCAATTCTTGATATCTGTTCTCTTGATTCCCCATAAATAAATAAATAAATACATCTCGGTCCTTTACCCATCCCACAGAAATAAATAACTGGATAGCTCCATCTACACCCTGTCGCCCCAGGTACAGAAATAAATAAGTTGTGTCACTCACCGGCCTTGTCCTTCATTATATAATATTTCAAAATAGAACAAATGTCTATCAGAAGCAGGCAGGGCATAGACATAGAAACATAGAAACATAGAAACATAGAAGATAGGAGCAGGAGTAGGCCATTCGGCCCCTCGAGCCCACTCAGCCATTGAATGAGATCATGGCTGATCATCCAAATTCAGTACCCTGTCCCTGCTTTCTCCCCATATCCCTTGATCCCTTTAGCCTCAAGAAATAGTTCCAACTCCTTCTTGAATATATTTAACTAGCTGAAGTGCCCGGCGGTGCCGAGGGTCTTTTGAGGGCATGTTGTTGGTGGAAGAGAGAGAGAGAGCGACTGGGGGGAAGAGAGAGAGCGACTGGGGGGAAGAGAGAGAGTGACTGGGGGGAAGAGAGAGAGCGACTGGGGGGTGTGGGGGGGTGAAGGGGGTGTGGGGGTGAAGTGGGGGGGAAAGGGGGGTGGGGGGAAGGGGGGTGGGGGTGTGGGGGGGAGGGGGTGTTGGGGGGAAGGGTGGAAAGGGAGGGGGTTGGGGGGGAAGGGGCTGTGGGGGAAGGAGGGGGGAAAGGGAGGGAGGGAAAGGGAGGGGGGAAGGGAGTGGGGGGAAGGGGGGGAAAGGGAGAGGGGGGAAAGGGAGGGGGGGAAAGGGAGCGGATGGAGCAAGGGGTGGGGAAACATGAAACTTAAAGTACTTATAAAACATTTTTGGTAAATCTTTCTATAACATACACTTTACAACCTCACCAATCTTTTTATTAAAAAAGGGGTCCTCACCTCTCAGTGTGTTGTATCACAAACAATGGCCGCCGCTTGCTTTTCAGTTGGAAAGATTAGGCCCCGCCCACACAGTCGATTGTCTGTCTCGGTCACCAGGACCCGATTTGGAGCACAGAAGCCCCACCCACTCTATGTTCCTGTACTAAGATGGCTGCGCATGCACTCTGTTACACACTGAATCAAAATGGCGTCGCACTGAAACTTTTCGCCCTCCTTGACAAAGATGGCTGCCGTTAACCTGGGGCTGTCAGCAGAAGAAATTTCCTCAGCTGCAAACACAGGATCTTCAGATTATTATTCGGGGCTTGCGACCTACCCCAGTTGCTTATGAAGCCTCCCCACCTACTGACCCCGGGAATGGAGCTGAGGCAGCACACCCTCTCCCCTCTGCCAGTGTTTGTCTCTGTCTAGGCCGGGAGCCTGGGACTAGAGTTGCGCTGCTGGCAGTTGGAGAAGCCTAGGCCCCGGGCCTGGAAAAACGGTGAAAGGTAGGAGAATTATAGAGGTTAGAGAAAAGATTTACAAATTAATTAACTTTTTTTAAAAACAATTTGTGTTTTAAAAGCAACTTTTTTTTGCTGGAAATGTAGATTTGAAAAGAAACACGCAGAAAGTGGGAAAAAGAAATGAAAAGTTTGGAATCAAGATGGCAGCGACTCACCTCGGTTCAGAATGATAAGGCCCGCCCACACACCAATTGGTCAACCGTCAGGTCACTGAACTGTACGATTGGTCAATCATCACGTCATTCAACTGTAGGATGGCCCACACAATGATCCTGCCCCCACTCGATGCAAATGAGCGGATAATGAGAGGAATTTTGAAATTTTTTTGGATACCGTCGGCACAATTTTTGTCCGACCGTTGGCACAATTTTTGTCGGAGCAAAAAGTAAATACACCTACAAGAGTCCCCTAATGATGAGCTTTCTTTTGATATAACATATGCATAGGTACGCTCTATAACTTTTGATTGTATAGCCGGCCAGAGAGACAGAAAGAGAGACAGACAGAGAGACAGACAGAGAGACAGACAGATAGACATATCCTTTTATATATATAGATGAATTGGCCTCAACTGCCCTGTGTGGCAGAGAATTCCACAGGTTCACCACTCTCTGGGTGAAGAAATTCCTCCTCATCTCAGTCCTAAATGGCTTACCCCTTATCCTTAGACTGTGACCCCTGGTTCTGGACTCCCCCGCCATCGGGAACATCCTTCCTGCATCTAGTCTGTCTAGTCCTGTTAGAATTTTATAAGTTTCAATGAGATCCCCTCTCATTCTTCTAAACTCTAGCGAATATAAGCCTAAACGACCCAATCTCTCTTCATACGTCATTCCTGCCATCACAGGTATCAGTCTGGTGAATTTTCGCTGCACTCCCTCCATGGCAAGAACACCCTTCCTCAGATAAGGCGACCAAAACTGCACACAATACTCAAGGTGTGGTCTCACCAAGGCCCTGTACAACTGCAGCAAGACATCCTTGCTCCTGTACTTGAATCCTCTCGCTATGAAGGCCAACATACCATTTGCCTTCTTAACCGCCTGCTGCACCTGCAATTTTACCTTCAGCGACTGGTGCACAAGGACACCCAGGTCTCGTTGCACTTCCCACTTTCCCAATCTATTGCCATTCAGATAATAATCTGCCTTCCTGTTTTTGCCACCGAAGTGGATAACCTCGCATTTATCCACATAATACTGCATTTGCCATGCATCTGCCCAATCACCCAACCTGTCCAAATCATACTGGAGTTTCTCTGCATCCTCCTCACAGCACACACGCCCACCCAGCTTTGTGTCATCTGCAAACTTGGAGATATTACATCTAGTTCCCTTGTCTAGATCATTTATATATATTGTGAATAGCTGGGGTCCTAGCACCGATCCCTGCGGTACCCCACTAGTCACTGCCTGTCACTCGGAAAAAGACCCGTTTATTCCAACTCTTTGCTTCCTGTCTGCCAACCAGTTCTCTATCCAAGTCAGTACCTTATCCCCAATCCCATGTGCTTTAACTTTACACACTAATCTCTTATGCAAAATGTGTATTGAATATATTAGCTCACTATATAATTATATGTTATGCATTTTAGAAGGAAAAACGAGGAGAGACAACATAAACTAAATGGTACAATTTTAAAGGGGGTGCAGGAACAGAGAGACCTGGGGGTGTATGTACACAAGTCTTTGAAGGTGGCAGGACAAGTTGAGAGGGCTGTTAAAAAAAACATACAGGATCCTTGGCTTTATAAGTAGAGGAATAGGGCTCGAATTTCATCGGGCCATTGAGGTGGGAATGGAGGAGTGTGGGGGGTTAAAATCGCGAAATCGGGGGGGCACGAACCCATCCCGCCCCCAACCCGCCTCCATGCCAGTTTCACAGGAGGCGGGTATCCAACCTGTGCTGGGAGCCGCCTCCCCGAGGCGGGAAGGGGATTAGTGCCAATTAACTGCCTGTTAACAGGTAGGTAACAGGCAGTTTTTTTGATAATCCCTATTTTGAGCCCTAATGTGTGGGCTTCCCGACGACTCCGAACCTCGCCAGGGTCAGCGAGGCGAATCGTGGGCCTGCAGGGGTCGGAGGGGCTGAGATGTCCGGTGTGCAGGTGAGTGATGGGTGCATGTGTGCAGAGGTAAGTGTTTTAAAAGCTTTACTTACCTTTGCTTCTTCCTCCAGGCTTCAACCCTTCAGGTCTCGGGAGTCCCTCAGCTCACCGGCAGAGAAAGCAGAATGGCCGCTGCATTCTCAAATGCATCAGCCTTCTGCTTTCTGCTCAGGATAGATCTCTAAGTAAGCCTGTGTCCCAGGTCTCAACTTAGAGGACAGATTGTCAGTGTTTGACAGCTTCACAGAGCTCTCAAACGATGACAATTCAACTGTCAAAAGCTCTTGACAGATGAAACGTCACTCGCTGACGTCACCAGTAACCAGTTTTCCTTTAATTGGCCTGCTAATCCCACTGGGCGGGCTTAACAAGGTCAGTCAAGGGAAAATAGCGTGGGTTGGCCGGACGTCGATAGAGGCGGGACTAAAACCCGACAAGCAACAGTCCCGCCTCCATTACGTCCCCATTGGCAAAATCACCCCCATGGAGAGACTAGAGAAGCTGGGGTTGTTCTCCTTAGAGCAGATAAGGTTCTGGGGAGATGTCATGTAGGTGTTCAAAATTATGAGGGGGGTTTATAGAGTAAATAGGGAGAAACTGTTTGCACTGGCAGGAGGGTCGGTAACCAGAGGACACAGATTTAAAGTACTTGTCAAAAGAACCAGAGGGAGCTGAGGAGAATTCTTTTACACAGCGAGTTGTCATGATGTGGAATGCACTGCCTGAAAGGCTGGTGAAATCAAATTCAATAGTAATTTTCAAAAGGAAGTTGGATATATACCTGAAAAAGAAAAATTTACATGGCAATGGGGAAAGAGCATGGGAATGAACTAGTTGGACAGTTCTTTCAAAGAGCCGGCACAGGCACGATGGGCGAATGGCCTCCTGTGTGCTGTACGATTCTATGATTATATAATAATTAGAAATTATCTAATTGTACAAATATATATATATATATATACATATATATGTGTAACTATATCAACATGTATCCTCAGATGTTAACAGTACCAAACAAATCTCTCTTGAATTGCAGCATCAACTTACAAGAAAAGAAAATTACACAATTTAAAAGAACCTGAATAAAATAGAGCCATGTAAACCCCCTCACCAAGGCAACACGTGAATATACATTACGCCAACTCACATCATTCACAGAGTGTGGACCACCTTTGGCATTCTGGGTCATTGCTACATGCTGCATCAAGCCAAAATGCCACACATAAAACCTAAGGCCCCAAAATGTTGGGGTTTGGGGAAGGCAGAAAGATTTCTGTCTGGGAAGGCCAGGAATTTGGAGTAAAACTCAGTTCTGTTGGGATTCTATTCTGACCAAAGTGCCCCTTTAAATGCTGGGGGTGTGAGCATAGGCAGATCTTCTGCATGTACTTCCCCCCCCCCCCACACATCAATGGTGTCTATCTGTGGGAGCTCCTGGGCTACCCTTGGGAATTCTGCACATTCCACTGGGGTGAGTTCCCCTAACAAAGGCCTTAAGCCAACGGTGATCAATTACCTTCCTCAAGAAGCTCGCTTGCCCCATTGAGAATAGAAGATGCCAAAAAGAAGATTTTTGTGGATCCCTTCCAGGGCCTCCTCTCTGCTGGCAGAGCGTCATGGCATCGCTGCAACATTCTGACTGGTGTTTGGGGCAGGTGCTGCTGAAGTGCCCTTGCAGGCACCATGCACCCACCCTGGTCATGCGAACGGCACCATCTCTGCCATTGGGACAGAGTCCGCAACTTTGGCCGTGAGCGGAGAGGAGTTACAGGCCTAAGTCTCTGTGTAACTCTTAACTATGCCACACAAAAGCTACTCACGTATATGTTGTATTGAAAGAGAATTCTGCAACAATTCTATAGAACTCCCCACAGAGGGAGGGATAGGTTGATATGGGAAGAAAGATGGAAGTACAACATCTCCCACTCACGGCACCACAAGAATGATGATCCTGTGGCAAAGCCACCAAAGAGACTCTCACAGTAGCTTCACAGAATCACAGAATCACAGAATCTACAGTGCAGATAGAGGCCATTTCGGCCCATCGAGCCTGCACCGACACATATCCCACCCTATCCCCGTAACCCCACGTATTTAATCCCCTAACACTAAGGGTCAATTTATCATAGCCAAATCAACCTAACCTGCACATCTTTGGACTGTGGGACTTGTACAATTGTCTTTAATCATTATTGTTACCTTTCAATGTTTGCCCTGTTTAAACAGCGCGGGATCGATAAAATCGCGATCTGACGCGATGACATCATCACGTGGGTCACGTGACGTTCCCAACGGCGGGAAACGTGATGACGTCATGACGTCAGGGTTGGAGGGCGTTTCCAGTTAGTCCTCGTGGAGCGAGCTAGTGTACAGACCTGTTTGGAGTTTCCCCTGCGTTTTTGTTTTGTAATACTTTCAGTGCATTAAACTAAGTTTGTTAACTACCAGTTTAGTTCACAGTGTTTTTGTTAGGAGTGCACAGACTCCTACATTGGTGACCCCGAATCCTCGCGATTGTTTTTCGCGGTGGACACGGAACGCAGGCCAGTGATGGATGCCAACGCTGTGGCCTTGAAGCTCCCCCAATTCTGGGAACAACAGGCCGCCTTCTGGTTTGTGCAGGCCGAGGCGCAATTTGAACGCCGCAACATCGTGCAGGACCAGACCTGATATTTGTATGTGGTCTCCGCCCTCGATAGCTCGACGGCATTGAGGATCATCAGCCTTCTGGAGAACCCCCCGAATGCTGACAAGTATGTAGCCATCAAGACTCGGCTGCTGCAGGTATTTGGCCTTACCAAGGCAGAGTGCGCTCGCTGCTTACTGACACTACCAGGGTTAGGTGACTCCAAACCCTCGGAACTAATGAGCCACATGCTAACGCTCCTGGGGTCCGAACCCCCATGTTTCCAGTTCCGCGAGCTGTTCCTTACGCAGCTACCCGAACAAGTCCAGGCAGCCCTCGCCAGATCGGACACTGGGGACTGCATCGCGCTCGCTGAAGAGGGGGATAAAATTTACGCGGTCCGGCAGCAAGACTGCGCCATCGCGCAACGCCCCTTCCCGAGGGGCCTGGCCCCGGCCCCGGCACCTCCGACGGCCGGTTACTGTTACTACCACACTCGTTTCGGCCCGAAGGCCCGCTGCTGCTGACCACTATGTGGTTTCGTGCCCAGACCGTCGAACAGACCGCCGCAAGTCTAGAACATTGGGTCCGGTGCGTCCCCCGCGGCCACGATGGCGATCGGCGACTCTGGGAATTTAGGAGTCAGTCAAACAGGCTTGTCCGACCTCCTCGGCGATTGACTTTCCTCATTAAAGACAATTCTGGGGGGGCGTATGTGGCAAAGCCACCAAAGAGACTCTCACAGTAACTTGTACAATTGTCTTTAATCATTATTGTTACCTTTTAATGTTTGCCCTGTTTAAACAGCGCGGGATCGATAAAATCGCGATCTGACACGATGACGTCATCACGTGGGTCACGTGACGTTCCCAACGGCAGGAATGTGATGACGTCATGACGTCAGGGTTGGAGGGCGTTTCCAGTTAGTCCTCGTGGAGTGAGCTAGTGTACAACAGACCTGTTTGGAGTTTCTCCTGCGTTTTTGTTTTGTAATATTTTCAGTGCATTAAACTAAGTTTGTTAACTACCAGTTTAGTTCACAGTGTTTTTGTTAGGAGTGCACAGACTCCTACAATCCAACCCAAAGGCAGTAATACACGAATTGCATAACTCCTGTGCATCTCTGGCCCACCAATCCCTCCCTCGATGGCCTCCACCAACAAAACACCTAAATCCCGAAGCATGTCATACTGGTGTACCAATATGTATTACTATGACACCAGGCTCATTAAGTATCACATATGCTCCTGTGAATGCTGTGTGATTAAAATTATACTGGTAGGTACATCAGCATAAAACTGAAAAAAAAGTAGAATATTGCAGCAAGGTGATGTTGCATCTGATATTTATTACACTTGAGGAGCTTGTACAAGTTGCTGATGACTTTGTTGTGTGTATAACTTTGTGTACAGTATTCGCCAGGTTCATTTTTATTTGCAACAATGATAACTTGCATTTATACAGCACCACTTCCATAATAAATATCCCAAGACACTAAAGAGGATAAACGAGCACTGAGCTGCTGTAGAAGAGTTGACTGAAAGAATGGCTGAAAAGGTGGGTATTGAGGAGGCCTTTAAAGGTGGAAGGGTAGTAGCAAGGCAGAAGGGTTTAGGGATGAAATTGCACTGATTAAGGCTAAGTTTGAAGGCTTCGCAGGAAGGGGGGATGCACAGGAGTTCAGAATCAGAGGAACAAAGGGCGTGAGCTGGAATGTAAGGTTGGCGAATGTTGCACAGGTACGAGACGGTTGAGGTTATGAATGGATTCATAAACAAGCATTCGGATTTTAATTCAATGGGCCCTGAAATTAGATCGGGGGCTTGCCGTGCGTGCAAGCCCCCGATCTGCACTCACCCTGCGCGCCGACATCTGAAGCCCGGGCCTGCTTGCACTTCCTTTCACAGGCCCGGTTCAGCTGTCGGCGCGCTGTGCTAACCTGATCCAGCGGCGTAGTTAGTGCGATGTGCCGGCTGGGATCAGGTGAGCACTGTGCAGCCAATCAGGGGAGGGGAAACTCATTCATGAGTTTGACAGTAAGAGCTGTCAAACTCATGAAAACTACGGGGGCCCAAAACACTATTTAAACTTTAAATAAAAATTTAAAAAACATCCCAATCATTAAATTAAGTATAAATAAGTTTAAAAAAATAATTTAAACAATAATTTTTTTATTTGAAAAAAATAAATTTTTAATAAAAAGGGTCTAAAACTAAACTTACCTTATTGTAGATTCTTTAAAATAATAAACCTGTGGGAAAAAAAAATCTAAATTGCACTAAAACACCACTTACCCGTAAAAATAAATACTTACGTGTGCTTTTTACAAGCGTAAAGACCGGAGGCCTTTACACATGCACAAATCCCCCAAAACAGAGGAAATCCAAGACGCACGCGCTGCCCCCTACAGTGCACGCGCTAGCCTCTTCACCTCTTGGGTTAGAGGAGAGGAAATGCCGGTTTTCAGCGCATGCGCTGTGCATGCTGAAAACCGGCATTTCCTCCGGCCAGATGCGTGAGTACCCCTTCCGTACTCACGCGTTTGGGGAGGAATTACTGCCCCAATGTGTTGAGGGATGGGTTGCCAACAGAGGTTCTGGAGGATGAGGAGGACAGTGCAAAACAAGAAGCAAGTGGTAGAGTTTTGGGTGTGTAGGAGTTTAGGGCGCTGTACAGGGTGGAGCTTAGAAAGCCGGTGAAGAGGGTGTTGGAGAAGTCAGGGTCAATTTTGGTATGTGGCACAGTTCAGGCGGATGTGAGTGGGGCTTTCTCTCTAGCCTGCCTGATGACATCAGCCGGGGGCCAGATCAATTTTGGTGGTCAGGCCTCATTTGCATTGATTAGACAGGCTGCTAGCGTGCATCGCACTGCTTATAGGTGGCTCATCATCTGGGAGGTCCAGTGGGCCTGTTGCCACCTAAAGGCATCTCTTAAAGCGGAGGTGTACTTTTCAAAGGTGGTCAGTGGCAGCATGTTACTGAGGCAGCAGGACGTCAGCCAGAGCACCCGAATTCTCCCATGTAGCTGCATAGGTCCTTGTGGAGCAAGTGAGGGATAGACAGGCAATGGGTACTGACGTAAGAAAACTTCTAGGCACTTGGTCTGAGTATTAAACAAGGCTTTAATCAACTGTTTTTCAACATGGAGATCTAGTTGTGTCCTTCACTAGTTCCTGTTAAAGAATGTCCTGAGCAAGCTGGGCCCATGCCCGAGTATTTATACTCTCCCTGGACAGCGCCACCAGCAGGCCGCCCAGTATTATTTCATAAATCATTTCCACATGAATGACAAGATTCATGTCAGGTACGCTGTCAAATTAGCCAACAGCAGTGCAGAGAGGTTGCTGGGCAGGTCAATGCCAGATGCAACATCCCTAGGACCTGGCTGCAGTGCAGGAAGAAATTTAATGACCTAAACAGGATTGGCGAGGTAAAACTCCTCCTCACATCACTCTTACTCTCCAACAGTCCTGCAACACCAGACATTAGCCCCCAGCACTAGCAACTCTCCCCTCCCTCACTTCACAAGCCTCTCTTCCAGTCACACTGAGGCACTTCAGTTTACACTTACACATTCTACACCTGCTACTGCAACAACCTCCCCCTCTTGCCCACACTTGCTGCTTCTTCCTCTCATCATGAATACTATGCTAATTTGCCTTAGACATCTTCAAAACCCTCAGCAGGGCACACACCAACCCACTCCCATTCTTCTTGCAGGAGAACTGGCACACAACAGGAGGTGAGAGTACAAGAACAGGAGGAGGCCCTGCCTCTCTATGCACATCTTGACACCAATGGAGGGGGTGGCCATTAGTATCACTGGCAGGGACAGGGCATGCAGAATTGGAAATGGCCAGGCTGGAGGCTGGAAGGTTTGGGGATTTTCCCTTTCTTTTCTCTTTCCACTTAACTCGCTAGCTCACACACTTACACACGCAGCATGACAACCTTGTGCTGTCGCTCACCTGCTACCACTTACCCTAGCCATTACGTACTAACCTTTGCCCCTCTGTACTTTCTTTTAGATCCTTCAGATGACTTGGGTCCTGGAGTCGCTCAGATGGAGGGAGACAACACTCCTGAAGATGTATCGTCACTCACTCGCACCCTTCCAAGCACCAGCACAGAAATTGGCACTCCAAGTGATATAGGCAGTGAGTTAGAGGACTCTGCACTGGGTGATTCACAGATCATAAGTGAGCAGGAGCAGGTGCAGGTGGAAAGGACAACCCAGGAAACGGATAAGCTGGGGTCCTCTCTGCTGAAAAGGGCAGAGATGCAGGCTTTAGGGGCCTAGCCTTTAAAAGAAATATGCTTTCTGTGCACCAGCAATTGCAGAATGTATTGGACTGTCTGCCGGGTGCTGCCACAACACCTCGGAGAATGTGGAGGAGTCCACTACCAACTTGAATGGGATTCTAGCGCATGGCATTTACACTCTGCAGTCAACAATGGACTGTGTGGTTACATCAATGGAAACTGCCTCTTTGCAGGAGTCTATGGTACCAGAAGTAGCATCTCTCAGGGATGCTCACACCGGTGCCTTTCAGGCTCTGGACTTCACTATCTCCTCTGCCTTGGACAGGCTGAAAGACCAAATGGATAAGGGCTTCAATTAAATCATGGATCTCATTCAGTCTGCTCTCCTGCAGATCAGTTGGAGTGCTGAGCCTCAGCCCAATAGCAAGGGCAATCGCACAAAGGGACTGGAACATGTTCCCCTCTCTCAGGATCAACAGCACATCTGAAATCTCACCACCCCCTCAACCAATGCCCATACTGGTGCCAGAAAGCCAAGTGGGCCAAACTATCCTGGCACCTATTAAGTTGCTGCAGTCTGCAGCTGGGCATCTCAGGCCTGAACTGCTAGTGTTCGCCGACCAAGAGCATCTCAAGAGCCCTTATCTACACTACAGCAACATTCCACTATTTATGAAAGGCCATTGACAGGGCACCTTATGGGAGTATTGGAGTAAGTAATACAGAACTTAAGACAAGCTCTATGGCATCACACCTGGGTAATAATTAGGGTGTAGGCATTTGTGTAAGCCAACAAAATACTGAACATTTTTGAAACATTTGTATGCAGAGTACTATAGTAGCTGGTGCTCTGCAATGTCAGGTGATATAAATATCAATGTTGGTCTCTGGGCAATAGTAGTATATTGGAGCGTGGAAGGACTGGGACAGATGTTGGACACGACTGTTAGTGCAGGGGAGCCAGGATTGTTTAGCTGAAGTACTCTTCAATGAGCTGCTGCCAAATAGCTCTGTCTGCAGCCAGGTGTTCTTCACCATCATCATCTATGTCATCAGTGTCATCTCCCTCCTCATGATAAAAGTCCTCCTCCAATGGTGGCTCCATGTGTTGGCTCTATTGCAGAGCAAAGTTATGCAACAAACCACTATCATACTCTTTGGTATTGAAGGAAGCCACCAGGCAATGGGATTATTATTACTACTTTACCCGTGGATCTTAGGGTAGCACAGTTAAGCCTCTGAGTGTGGGCTCCTGTGAGGAGTCATGTGCCAAGTGTGCAAGGGATAGTCATTGTAAAGTCTGTGGGTTGTGCAGTTAATAACGACACAGACTTCAGGAGTAACAAACAAACAGGACTTTACTATTCGAAGGTCAGGGCGAATCTGCCCTATAAATCATGCCACAGCACTTATATACCGGTGTGGTCACCGTCGGTATTACCGTATACAGAAGCCAAACAAGTAGTGCCACACCTAAAATAGTTCTCTTAAAGGTGAACGGTTACATACAATAGTCTCTTAAAGGTAGACGGTTACATACACTACAATCCTCCCTTTTTAGCTTACAACATACGTATTCCCCATTAAACATAACATATATTCAACTTCATGTAAAACAATTTACAGATATAGGCCTAGAAATTCACTAGCCTTAGCGCCGCTTTTGAGGCGCTAGAGGGACTAGCGCCAGAGTTATGGCCAGTTTAAAAATTCCCTGGGGCCCTAAATCGGCGTTGCACCGGTAGCGCTGCACCGGCACCGATGACGTCATCGGTGTGCGCAGCGTCCCGGTTGCCGTGGTAACCCGCCCGAACTCCGAAATTGAGTTGCGGCCGCCTCGCCCGTGGCAGCCGCAAGCAACGTTCTGGCAGAGGTGCCTTACTTCAGTTTGCGCCGGCGCATTAAAGGCCCCGCGGCGGCCGGCCACTTTCCCGCCGGCCGCCTGCCCGCAGCTCCCTCCCCGGACTTCTCCGCCCCCCCCCCCGGAACAGATGCAAGCCCGGCACTTGTCTGAGGTGCCGGGCTCATTTTTAAGCTGATTTGCGCGGGCCGCGGCCGGGTGCAGGCAGCTCCTCCTTAACGGGAGGAGGAGGCCTGCACGTCCCCAGCCTGCCGCACCGCATCGGGTGCCGCAGCGCCGGAATTGCGGCGCGAGACGGCAGTTAGCGCCGATGTACCGCCGCAAAGACCCTTCAGTAGCGCCGGCAGCCGTTTGGGCGCGACGCCACTGAATTTTTGGCGCGCGCAGGGGACTTAGCGCCGGCACTAACTTCCGGCGCTAAAGCCCTGGCTAAGCCAAAACCCAATTTCTAGGCCATAGTCTCTGCGGAAAACAGTTCACAGGTTCAGTCTCTGTGGGAACAGTTCACAGATTCAGTCTCTGGTCTTGACTCGGTCCGAACAACATCTCTGTGGTGTAGCCGGTTCACATTGCTAGCGTGACTCATCCAATAGTCTTTCCCTTGACATAACAGCTTGAACTTCCATCCTGCTGAACCAGCAGTGCTGACTCTTACAAACAGCTGGACTGCCTTTGTAATTTTTCCCTACTTTCCCATTAGAAGTAATAATGATTTAGATGGTTATCATCTTCGGCTTCGTCTTTTCCTTTTTTTGCTTCTTGGAGACTCTCGGGGCTCCCTTATCAGCTGCCAGCTGTAGCGCCACCATCTCCCTATGTTCTTTAGACTTTAAGTGCTTCATCCTGATTTCTGCACTTTGGGAGTTTTCATCACAAGCTGGGCAGACCAAGTCCTCGTAATATTCCGTGTCACTCAACAGGTCATGGTAATATTCGGTGTCATCCTGAGCTAGTCTAGCGAGAGGGCCTGCTACTTCTTCCTTACCCAACTGGACGTTAGCCGACTGTTGTTCCCTCCCTAGACATCTTTCCTGAAGAGACTTCTTTATGCGTTCATATTCATCCCACTCTTCCTGGGTTTCCTGCAAATCCTTCACTAATGACTTCAATACTTCCCCTTCCATCGGAGATTGATTGATCGGGCTATTCAATCCTTCTACTGGAGCATCTGTTTCAACATTCTGTTGTTCCCATTGACGTGATTCAGCGTACTTTTGGCATCCCAGTAAAATCCGTGTTGCACCCTCAGCTATATCCGTAACTTTTGAGAGCTCCGAACTCCTTCCCTTTGAAGATTGAAGCTCGTGTTCAGATTGTTCCCATTGCAGAGTCTTGTCCCTCAACATATGAAGGAGTTGGCTGACCGTTAACTCTTCCGCGGGAACACTGTGAATCAGAGTCTTCTCCATTTCATCCACCTTTTCCTCCAATGCTTTCACCTTCTTTTCCTCTTGGACTTTGGCTTTCAGCGCTCGGAGAAGTTGTGCCATGATGCTATCTAGCTCTTGTGCCATGATGCTCTCTAGCTCATGTCTTACAGTCTCTGTGTTTCTTACAGTTTCCTTTTCTTCCGCTGAAAGGATTCCCAGTTGAATCTGTTCTTCAAGTTGTTGAACCTCGGTCATTGCCGCCTCATATTTGTCTTGGGTTTCCTTCAATAATTTTCTGAGTTCTTGGACATCTTGCCTTTCATGTTCTGCCATGTCTTTCACCTTTAATTTCTCCTCTATGGATGGAACTTCTACCGATGAGTCTGTCTTGGCCTTGAACTCATCAAGAATTTCCTGCAGCCTTTGGACTTCTTGCTCGTGTTCAACCTTTAGTTGCTCATATGCTTCTACTGAAACTAACTTTTCGGAGGTTGCCGAGTTAACCCCCTCCAGAATTGTAGCCTGAGCCTGTTCATACTGTTCTTTCAACTTCTCACACTCTGCTTGTAAGGAGTCGTAGAGAAGAACTGGAATAAAATCCTGGCTTCCTGAAGACTCCTCTTCATTTGCTTCTTTCGCAATTTTCTGTTGGAGTTCAGCCAAGGCTGCTATGCTATCTGCCTCTCGAAGTCTCACTGCCATCAAATCTTCTTTATTCTTGCAGTCTATCTCAGCCATTTTCCCTTTACTTTCATTTAACTGAGTGAGTAGTCCTTTATTCTGGGCTGAGAGATATTGCACCTTCTCCTGTAGACCATTGCACTCCTTCTCTGCTCGACATAGCTGGTTACTGCTGATTTGGTTCTGTGTTTCAAGTTCCAACATCCTTTGCTTAGCTTCTTTCAGTTTCGCCCCTATAAGCTCCTCTTGCAACATGGCCACATTATTCTCATCAGGTAAAGAAGCGTTTCTCTTTTCTATGTCCAAGATTTTTTTCTGCATCTCTTTAAGTGCACACTGCGATTCAGCTTCTCTTAACCTTGCCTGCACTAGCTCCGTCTCCAATTGCAGAACAAAATCCTCAGTGTAGCGTGGTTTGCCTTTATGCTGTATCTCTAGATCATGCAAATATTCTAACTCCTGAACATCATAAGGGAGATGTGATCGGTAATTGGTCACGATGGCTCTATGGTCGCTCTCTGCTTGAGCTAGCTGCTTCTGTTGTCTTTCCAGATTCTCCCATTCGGTGTCATAGAACTTTTTCATTGTTTTCATCTCTTGTACGAGACGGTAACTCAATTGTTCTAATTGTTGTCGTTGTTCGGTGGAGTTCTGTTCTGAAACTTTGTTCTTCTCTGGAGCATAAGCCTTTATGCATGCCTTCGTTTTTCCAACCTTCGTCGGCAAGTCCATTTCAGCCTTGTCTTTCATATTTGGGTTGGTCTTATCGTCATCCGTTTCAGAATCTGAGCTGCTTGTCTGCACCGAGTCCTCACTCGTTATGGCTTTTAGATAGTGCCATTCCATGTCTATTTTCTTGATCCACTCCCGTCCTAGAAGTGGTGGTCCTCCCTCATGTAGTACGTATAAGTTCATTCTTGGGTGTTCTTTGCCCCTATCTCTCACTTTGACTCTTATCTTTCCCATGGGGTATACTTTATGCCCCGTGTATGTCTGCAATACGAACTTGGTATCTCTTAAGGGTATATGTGAGAACAGCCGGTGGTAATCCCTTCGATTTATGACTGATAGAGCTGATCCAGTGTCCAACTCCATTTTCACTTGGATTCCAGCTATTTTCAGCATGACCCAGATAGTTTGTAGGTCAGCTTCCTTACTCACATTGTGAATTCTCAGACTACCCAGCTCCTGGCCGTTTGGGTCTGAGTCTGAATTCTGTTCGTCTGAACTCTTCTCAGCCACCTTGTGTACCTTGTTGTACCTTTCCTGTGATGGCTTCCTTTGGTTGTTGGTCCTTTGGTTGTTGGTCTTCTTCCCTGACTGGCATACCTTAGCTATGTGACCCAGTTTGCCACATTTCCTACATTCCTGCTTCTTAAACCAGCATTGGTTCTGGTCGTGTGTTGTCTTCCCACAACGATAGCATTTTGTTGTTGTCGAGGTAATTTGATCCACACTTAGTGCTGCTGTCTTTAGCTGCATTTCCGCAGTTCCCTTCGCTGCGGCTTCGTGCGATGCTGCAATAAGGACAGCCCTGTCAAGTGTAAGGTCGTTCTCTTCGAGTAGTCGCTTTTGCGTTCCTTCCTTTGCCAACCCGCACACGAACTTGTCTCGCAATGCCTCTGTCAGATTCCCTCCAAACTGGCAGTATTTCGCTAGTCTACGCAGTTCGACCAAGTATTCTGCGTTGCTTTCGTCTTTCCGTTGCGTTCTCGCATAGAATTTGAATCGTTCAGCCAACATCAACGGTGTAGGGTTCAAGTGGTCCTTCAGGACAGCCACAATATCATCAAAAGTCTGATCCGTCGGTTTAGCTGGTGCTAGTAGATGCTTCAAGAGCCCGTATGTCTTTGCGCCCATCGAGTTCAGCAAGGTTATAGCTTTGTCATCTTCTTCTATTTTATTGGCCTCACAATAGATCTCAATGCGTTCCACGTACGTGGCCCAGTCTTCTACCTCGGAATTAAAATCGTTGATGTTACCACGCTTAGGCATCTT
The DNA here is from genome assembly GCF_052327205.1 of Somniosus microcephalus. Taxonomy (NCBI): domain Eukaryota; kingdom Metazoa; phylum Chordata; class Chondrichthyes; order Squaliformes; family Somniosidae; genus Somniosus; species Somniosus microcephalus. Next base: position 57,631,027 of record NC_140987.1, on the reverse strand, counting down.
CCTCTCTTTGGGAACAACACAAGTATTTCTTTAAATTATTATTTCTTTTTTTTTCTAAGATGGCGGCTTTTCCCGCGAAAATGGCGGTTTCCCGCTCTTTCCTTCTCTCCCCGCCCCTTCAATGGCGGTTTCCCGCGTCTGTCGTCTTCTCCGCCTAATGGCGGCTTCCCGCGTTTCTTCCCTGGTGGGAGGGGTACGCTTTCCCCACAGCGGACAGGTTCAGCCGCTGGGCTGGCTCTCGCACAGTTCCCCTTACTCGGCTCTGTCTCTCTCTCCCGCTCGCACGGCTCTACCGGCTCTGGGTACACCCCGTTGATGGAGAACAGTTCAGCCGCTGGACTGGCTCTCGCGCAGTCTCTCTCCCCTTGCTCGGCTCTGTCTCTCCCGCACGCTCGGTTCCCATTCGCCTCCCAGCCCTCTCGCAGTCCGGTGCTTCCCTCCCCGGCTGCGGCTGAGTTTCTCTCTTCCCGCGCCTACGCTCCCGGTCTCAGCGCTTCGTGGCTTCGGTCGCTGCCCGGCTTTCCCGCCGATCGCGATCTGGCTGTCTCACGACGCCGTTGGACCCGACTTTCCGTCCGGCTCCTTTCCCCCTCGACCGTGGTCGAGTGCACAGCCCTTATCCTCCGGATATTCTTTACACTTTCCCTTACTCACAGTCTCCGTGGCCGCCTTGCTTCCTGCTGATCGGCTCACTCCGCACCGTGGCAGAAGGGACAGTCAGTGCCTGTTGCTGATGGAAGCTTTTGTTGCTAAAGTCTTCCTCCTTTCTATTGCTGCAGCCTCGTGTTTTCTCCCAGCAGAACGATGAGGGCGGTTGCCTCTCTTCGACGCTCTTTAGTTGCTTTGGTAGTCTTGCCGCAGGGTACGATCGGACTCGTCCCCACTGTAAAGTCTGTGGGTTGTGCAGTTAATAACGACACAGACTTCAGGAGTAACAAACAAACAGGACTTTACTATTCGAAGGTCAGGGCGAATCTGCCCTATAAATCATGCCACAGCACTTATATACCGGTGTGGTCACCGTCGGTATTACCGTATACAGAAGCCAAACAAGTAGTGCCACACCTAAAATAGTTCTCTTAAAGGTGAACGGTTACATACAATAGTCTCTTAAAGGTAGACGGTTACATACACTACAGTCATTGTCCCCAAAAATGGAGCCTCTCACTTGCTGTGCAGGGGCAAAGTGTGGGGAGGCGGGGGGCGCGGAATGGAGGATTTCCACAATATAAATCTTCATCATGGTAACTGCTAGGAAAGCAGGCACAGACCTGCATGATATGCTGCTGGTGAAAAGACACCAGTTGCACATTAATCGAGTGGAAACTCTTGCAATTAATTAATGCAGCGGGCTCCTCCGAAGAAGTCAATGGCACCCTGGACTTGGGGTGGGGGGGGGGAAGCCTACAATCTATGGGCACCCCAGAGCCCTATCCTGCTGTTTCTGGTTGTTCGTGGGGAAAGCGAACATGGCATCTGCTATCTGCTTAATGCAAGCATGAACTGCAGACTGACCAATGTCACAGATGTCCTCCCGTTGCAGCCGAGGCAAAGAAATTCCGGGCTACAATGGTCTAGATTGTAACAGGCAATGAAATGCTGGCTGTGGGAGCGGGCGGCAAGTCCCGTTGCAGGAGGCGACATAACTCTGTGACAGTCTCTCTAGAGAAGGGTAGCCTCCTTATGCACTGATCCTCAGGTAAATGCAGATATGTTGTCCTGGGCCTACACACCTTGTTGAGAGGATTCCTGCTAGCATGCCTGCTTCTGTCTGGTCTCCCTGTAGCTACAGCTCTCTTTGCTCCTTCCTCCTGTTTGTTCTAGCTCTCCTTCCTCTAGCCATAGTGGAATTTCCAGAGGATCCCCATGCAGAAAATAGTATGTTACCAGAAGCCTCAGGAGGTGGTACAGCCACTACAACAGTTTAAAATGTTTCTAGGAGCCAAAAATCAATATAAACTACCAAGAAAATGTCTCCCAAACCTATGCAGCATTTTAAATGTAAGCATTAATTGACACCTCCCGACCTGTACTGCCCATGGTTGGTGGGCAGCTTGCGGAAGTGGCGGTGGCAGCACTGGTTGACACAACAATGGCATTGCGGGCCCCTGTTCGAAACAGTTGCCCTCAGTTTCGATATTATAATTAGGCTTCCATCTTTTTCTGGGCGGGTGTGTGGCCGCATAAATCGAGGTCCACCCAAAAATTGGAAAGGGTGGACCTCAAGCAGTATGTCAGTATTTTCCCCTCAATTTTTGTCTCAATATTGCCCCACTTAGAGTCATAAATGACAAAAATTGTCACTGTCAAGTCTGGAGGTAAAAGGATAGATAAAGATTTCAGTGGGGGTAAGGGAGAGCAGAGGTGGGCAATGCTGGAGAGTTACAAATAAGTGTTCTTGGGGTTTGAAGCTCAGCTCAGGGTCCAGCAGGACTCCGAGTCTCTGCACGTTTGGTTCAGCCTAAGTGAGCACGTGGGGAAGGATATGCATTGGAGGGCAAGGGTTTTTGTTGCAAGCCAAATTGGATGGCTTTGGTCTTAGCAGCATTCAATTGAAGAAAAGCCAGGCTCATCCACAACTTAGTCTCCGACAAGCAATCTGACAACATGGTGTTGGTCATGGAGCCAAGGAGGGCAATGGAGAGGTAAAACTGGGTGTCATCAGCATCCATGTGGAAGCTGAACCCATTTTACCCAAGATTTTCTTGTTGCAGAATTAGGTATTATTTTAAGAGAGATGTCAAAATATTCTGTGTATTTAGAACACAGACACCAAGGGATGGACATGGAGAATGTTGCCTAAAGATGAAAGTGGCAAGTGCATTTGCAGTTCTCAAATCAGAATTTGGAGTGTGCTTGCATTGAATATATAAACATATTCATTACCTTGGCCAAATCCCTTAACAGTAACAAATTACTAGAAGCCATTATTGATATGTGTGTATTCATTTGGGGCATCATTGCATTGATGCAGTGAGCCCAGCAACACTTTCACAGAAGACGCCAGCCAGAATTACAAGATGTACTGTGATTGTGAGTGTACTTTTAATGTTTGACTTGGATCAAAACCAATACCACTTCATTTATTTGAGTTTGGATCAGATGATTTTTATTTCTCAAGCTTCAGAAAAATGCTTGCCAATAATTTGATCCTGGTGAGATCTTTTTACAACAAATATTTGCCCAGGAGTATGAAGGTTGATTCAGTGCTTTCTTTTTAGTAGTTAACACAGAGTAGTCTTGTGTTTTGTTTCGCCTTGATTCTGTCTGTGCTGTAAATGAATACTCGGTCATACTCAGTTTCTATTTTTGTATTGCTATTTCTTTTGTTGACATTTTTAGTAAGTATACACTGGTCCTAGCCACAAGCCTCAAAGTACTTTGTGTACTCTGGTGAAAACGTTCGACAATCTCTAAAATATCTTAGTCCAGAAAAGATCCTTAATAGCGTATAACAGAACTAATGACGACTTGGTGATATCCCCAAACTGATGCAATGAAAACAATTATCTATTGATAAATCAACCTGGAGCACAATAACATACTTACAATTTTTGGACCATTTACAGGATTGTTTAGTATCCTGCATATTCTCGCACATTCATCTCACTTCAAAGTGCAATGCATGGAAAGTAGGTGTCACCCTTGCACCTGATTGGTTTAAACCTATTAATTCTTCAGCAATAAATCACACTGAACAGATAGGGAACTTACCAACAAACAACTAACATGTTTAAAAAGAACAAGAATGCCAGTCAGTTCTTGCTAATGGGCAAACTTTTGTCAGTAACAGCAATTAGCTTTGAATTGATCTCATGATATGCCTATTGACAGGAATTAGACCTTGTGGCCTTAAAGGAACAGCATAAATTAAACCTTAGCAGCAGATTAATACACTGATTAAAGCATAGTGGTCCAGAATTTGTTGCCAAAATAACAGCAAGTTTAATGGAATAACCAGGGGCCCAGGCCACCTACCTGCAGGTCTGCAGCTATGTCTCGCAGCTTCACCCTGCTTGTCACTTCTCCACTTGTCCATTGATCACTGTTACAGGGCTTCTGCCCCTCATCTCCACTTCCAACAAGGAAAAAAACTACTCAGGAATGCTTTTAACAAGAAGGGGTTTGTCTGAGCTATTTCCACTGTCTCAGGCACCAATGGCAACCCAAGGCAAGACCATTAGTGAACATCAGAATGTAGTCCATGTATTTTGATGCAGAATCTCTGAGCACGCTTCACCTTACAGGTACAGCAGTGTTGTCGTTAGGGCCCATGAGTCAGCTATTCTTATAGCTTTAAATTCAATTCCAGTATGAGGGATTGTCTGGTTTTGATCGGGCGGTGACCAGCCTCTTCCCAACATGAATGCTATTTGTCTAGCCTCTACACTTTGACCTTACGGGAATGACTGATCCTATTGGTAGCAAGATTACCATTGGTTTAGCTCTTCAGGTCATGGAGGCACCATGGGATTGCCTGAGACTTTCCTTGTCTCCTTCCTGACTGCAAGCCAACCCCTTCACCACCTTTAGGTTGCATTCAAGACAGAGATAAGATTGAGTCAAGGGCATCCATCATGAGTGTGATGGTGACCATCAACTACAAATGCTTTTACTTCCTTCTACATTTGCTCTGAACCGAGACATTGTCTGCCCTCTCAGGTGGACATAAAAGATACCACGGCACAATTCGAAGAAGGGCAGGGAATTCCCCGGTGTCCTGCCCAACATTTATCCCTCAACCAATACCTAAAACAAATGATCTGTCATTTATTTCACTGTTGTTTGTGGGAGCTTGCTGTATGCAAAATTGGCTGCTGCGTTTCCTACATTACAACAGTGACTACATTTCAAAAGTATTTCATTGGTTGTAAAGTGCTTTGGGACGTCCTGAGGTCGTGAAATGTGATATATAAATGCAAGTGTTTTTTTCTTTTCCAGTGCCAAAAATCCTTTACATTGAGGGCTTTGTCTGAATCAGTAATCTGTTTTCTACGCCATTACATTGTAATTTCTGATCAGCACATCTGGAATACTGCCTACCTCATAACTGATCCAGGTTGTTAAAATGTTGAGAGACATAAATAATGTAAGCATACCAGGCTATTTTACTTGGACTGTGAGTGAGTGCAGCATTAGAGAACATGACTATAACATTAACAAATCTTAAGTGGACTAGAGACTAGAATTTTTCCCAACAAATGCATACGTGAGAATGCCATCTATAGAAAACAGTGAGGGTTGAATAATATAAGTGTAAATTTAGAAAGACATTGTGTAGTTTTGCTTGACTATCTTAGGGGTCAAGGAGAAATTTTGCAAAGTTTTCCCTAATTGGCTAATAAGTGGGGTAGTCCATGTTATACAAAGTCTATAGAAGGAGTGGGCTGAATAGACCAAATAGTCTCTTCTACGAACATACATACAAATATGGCAGGCAGGAAAAGATCAGCTGGCCCATCAAGGTGGCCCCACACTCACGGTGGCTGGAGTATCATCACCAAACACTTCCTCTGACATCATTTCCATTTGCAAACTGAAATTTTCTGAATTCTCCTTTGTTTTGGTATGTTCATAGTTATGGTGACTAAAAATATCACACTTAAACACCTTAGAAACTATTCACAGCACTCTTCCTTCTGCAAGTCATTTGCATATTTAAAGTGAATAATAATGAAAAGACCTGCTTCTGCAACCCTAAATGGGGTTAGGAAGGATCTTGGCATGGAATGGAGGGCATATTTCTTTATATACACTGAAAGAATGAAGAACTTCTAACTCAGTTATGCCACAGATTCAAAGCAAAACATGCTATATGACCCAATGTACCTTAACTTTAAGCTTGGAATAAGGAAAGGAAAGAAAGAACTTGCATCTATATAGTGCCCATCACAATCTCAGGACATCCCAAAGCAATTTACAGCCAATGAAGTACTTTTGAAATGTAGTCACTGTTGTAATGTAGGATTCCACTACTACATTAAGGTAACAAATCACATAAATAACTGAAAAGGAATGGTTTAGGTGAGGGAAGAATAAACAAATAAATAAAATACTTGCTTTTTAACCGAATGCTGCAAGTCCACTGTAGGAGGTACAGTAAAAAATAAGGGCTCGATTCTATGTACATTTTATTGTGTGCTGGCATTATTAATCTCAGTCTGACCTTAGTCTACAAACTGCCATGAGTTAGCACTGAATTTTGATTTTTCCACCTCTGTGCCCCTCATTACAGCTGCACAATTGCTGGAGTATATATTAGACTTTTGGCAATCTGTTTCCCTTTGGTATCGCAGTGCAGTTTCTACCAAGTTGTCCTTCTGTGCTCTCAGCAAGCACCGAGGGCAGATTAATGAGATTTATGTTCTTACAGTTGTATGCAGCAGCCATTGCTCACAGTGGTATGCACATGTGAAGTACAGCACTGGATGCTAGTTACTGCAGGCATGGGAAGCTTCAATAAACAAACTTGATGGAGCAATTTAACAGATAAGGCTCCCAACATTCTTTTGTTTGTTAATTTTAGTGTCCACGTTTAGCACTGCTTTCAACATTCCTGCTCCTCAAAAAAGCAGCTAAAAAGGCTAAAAAAAGGGACAACAAAGACCAATATAACTTGTTAAGATGTTGTTAAAAGACAGCATTGAAGAACTTATGCAGAATTCCACAGCTGTATATTCATATCAAATATTTAATATTTTACTCCAGGTAAGACCCTGAGTTAGTAAACTTAATGAAGGACAAGCTTTCAAAGTATCACCACTGCAGTGTATAACACAGAGGTGCGTGGGTGTAGTGGCAATTCATGGATTTATCCCAGTAGAGCAGGAGGAAAAGGAGAGAACAATTTAGGAGCACGAAAGCCGCAGGAGGTACATGACCCACAGCAACAACAACAACAACTTGTATTTATATAGCGCCTTTAACATAGTAAAACATCCCAAGGCACTTCACAGGAGTATTATAAGACAAAAAAATTGACACCGAGCCACATAAGGAGAAATTAGGGCAGGTGACCAAAAGCTTGGTCAAAGAGGTAGGTTTTAAGGAGCGTCTTAAAGGATGAAAGAGAAGTGTAGAGGCAGCGAGGTTTAGGCAGGGAATTCCAGAGCTTAGGGCCTAGGCAACAGAAGGCACGGCCACCAATGGTTGAGCGATTACAATCAGGGATGCTCAAGAGGGCAGAATTAGAGGAGTGCAGGTATCTCAGGGGAGTTGTGGGGCGGAAGAAGATTACAGAGATAGGGAGGGGCGAGGCCATGGAGGGATTTGAAATTAAGGATGAGAATTTTGAAATCGAGGCACTGCTTAAATGCTGACTATTGTTTAAAGTACTAGCATCTGGTAATCCAGTAGTAGATCACATACAGTGCCAGCAAATAATCTTACCTAAAAATCAGGGATGCTCAAGATGGCAGCATTAAAGGTACTAATGGGTGTATCGCAAAAAAAGTCAGCCACCTAGGCAAAGTGGATAGGCTGTGACTGAGGAGGTTGTGATGGAGGTGTGCCACCTGAATCATGAAGATCTACAGAGACAGTCAATCATCCACACTGCACTACCAGTGCCAGTAAACACCTTTAGCTTTAATGCCACAGGGCTCCTCCACATACCCATAAGTGTCACTAGGGAAAAAAAGACAGTTAAACACTGGTTGAAATACACTGATTTTTATATCGCTGTGTCCTTTCCATAACCTCCATTTACCACCAGCTAGCAGCCCCGAACGTCCATTTAAAATGGGTACTGTTAGTGGAATGGATCCTTCACGCCAGAGCGTCAGGCCTGACAGGTCCTGAAATACATATTATAATGCAATATATCTTTTACAAGGGCAGTGCGACTTTCTTTCATGTTTCTCCATGTCCTGTGCTGCTACACTGCAGCTTTACAGTAATATTCATACCTTACCTTTGTGTTCTTCTTTAAGCCACGCTCCTTCTCCCAGGCTTCCTGCTGGGTCTTCCAAGTCACAAAGACGGCATTGACATTGACTCACACGTATTGCCAGGCTTCCTGCCTTCTTAACATGCTGAGGTTACCCTACACCGCCAAAAATCTGCTTGCGTTGCAGCATTCCCAACCTAACAGAATCTTGTCAGTAAAGTAACCTTTTCTCTGCTGACATTCAGACATTTTCTCTGCTATTTGTGCTTTCCGTAGCCAGATTAGCATAATTTGCACTATTTATAGTGGCTTGTTAGCTGCTTGAGAAGTGTGACAGGATCATTCTTGCGGCTGTGTTGTGATTAGCTGTTAACTCTTCATTGCCTCCTGTGAAACAAGTTTGAAAGATGCGAGTCCACAACTTTTATCATTTTGTTGATTTTGGAGAAAAACATGTTTTTTCCCATTTTCAACAAAAAGAAAAATGTTGGGCCTAAGGTAATCCAATATACCCTCAATTGGCTACTTTGCATATTAAAATATTACTTACTAGGGGACTGGGTGGTGCAGTGGATTACAATACTGTTCTTTCACCTCTGAAACCTGGGCTGAATGTAGCCTGGACTCTATTGCCTACATTTTACAATTGTAATGGTAACAGAGACCCATTCATTTTAACTGAGTTACTGTCTGCACTACAATCAGAACATCTGGGCCTATCTGCAAGGCTTGTAAGTGGTGTGACTTGAGCCAGTCTCAACCCAATTACTAGCATGAAATCTGCCTTTATTGCTGTAAATTAGCAGTCCAACTCGAGACGCAAAAATGGTTGGAGCTGAAAATGGATTTGTCACACTGGTGCAACAGGGCTGCTCTTCAGAAGTTGGGGTGAGAGCCATTGTTAAAACAAAGAGAGCTTTACTCGGCATTCTGTTTTGTTATATCTGACTTGGGATTATTTGTTACCATCAACGGATATCAAAAGCGAAAAAAGTGTACCGTTCTCTAGAATTGACATAATGAACGCAAGTTAGTGATTTAGCGCCTGTGGAAATCCCGAGCTTGCGGTCCATTTCAAAGGCAGTATGATGACCTACTCTGAGAGTACGCCGTCATACCCACTGCAAATTCTGGCCCGTTGGCAGTCAGTGACGTTCTTTAAATCAATAAGCACAAAAGAAAACTTCAACAGCAATGTATGCATTTTAAAATGTCACTTGCAGCCCTTTTTGACTTTTTGCACAAGTACAAAAAACACCTCAGTGCAAAATACCTCAATGCAAAATGGGTGATGACAGGCATCGAAATGTGTCTGTTACATGACACATATGTAATTAAACAATCAATATGGATATAATTTAGTTCTCATTGTGTTCTGAGAAGTGGCGCTGAATGTACCACCCACATTGAGATATAAAAAATATTGAGATTTGGAATGCCATCACAGCACATCTCCTTTTATGTGTTTTGCTCTGTGCATAAATGTTTTTCAGTGAGATAAAGTTATGTTCCAGTTATCATTCATGTTGTGGGCCTGCTCTTTATCTCACGGCACATGTTGAGAGTTTGGACTACTGTACACAGCTGTACCCTGCCCGAGTACTTCTAATCTAATGAGGGCAGGACAGCGTAATGCATGCCAAAGAATTATGGGTAAATCGCCCTACTATTGCATTACTAATTGTTTACTTTTAAGCACATTTTAATTGATTACAAATTCATGCTCGGTCAAACTAATCGTTGCGATGCTCAAAATCCAACGTGTGAGCTTTGTAGCCTCAGTTCAGTCTCTATTTTCTTGTGATCATTTCTCAAGACAGTTGAGTTCTGGTTCTTGTTACAAAAGCTCAATGCTCACGTAACAAGCAGCAGTGGTTCTGCCTGGAATAATAATTCTGGGTTGTTTCAGTATGGTGACAAAATCATTAAAATACTGCTTGCAAACAGAGTTATAAACTGTCACAGCATTCCTGATTTGTCATTCTCCGGCGTCAAGATGTAATTCTCAGGCTGGGAATTACTGTTAATAAGTGTTGTCGTACTCGTGCTTAGTGAACGTGTATCAAATTCCACTCGCTGCTGTTTTAACAGAGGTGTTAATGCCTCAGATAAAATAGCAGAGAGAGGTTTGATATGAGATATTAAGGGTCCATATGACAACATCATCAACAGTAATTTCTACCCTCTGTTGTACAGAGGCGCTTGGAAGGTGTACTCTCAAGCAGGCAGTACTCAGTTTCTATGGCAACTCATGGATGGTTTATAGAGATAGTGGCCTGGAACGTCATTGGGCCTGGGAAATAATGTGGGTAAAGTGGGTGGAAATGGCCTGGTGGAAAATTGAATGAAATGACGGGTTTCTTTTCTGAAAAACCAACATAGCCAACTTACCAACTGACGTGAGCTTATTCACCTTGGTAGGTAGAATAGCAAAACCGACTATTTTTTAAATGGTGAGAAACTATTAAATGTTGTTGTTCAGAGAGATTTAGGTGTCCTCGTACAGGAAACACAGAAAGTTAGCATGCAGGTACAGCAAGCAATTAGGAAGGCATAGAGTCATATAGTCATAGAGTTATACAACACAGAAAGTGGCCCTTCGGCCCATCGTGTCCACACCGGCCATCAAGCCCTGTCTATTCTAATCCCATTTTCCAGCACTTGGTCTGTAGCCTTGTATGCTATGGCGTTTCAAGTGCTCATCTAAATGCATCTTGAATGTTGTGAGGGTTCCTGCCTCTACTACCCTTTCAGGCAGTGAGTTCCAGATTCCAACCACCCTCTGGGTGAAAAAGTTTTTCCTCAAATCCCCTCTAAACCTCCTGCCCTTTACCTTGAAACTATTCCCCCTGGTTATTGACCCCTCTACAAAGGGGAAAAGCTCCTTTCTATCTACCCTATCTATGCCCCTCATAATTTTGTACACCTCAATCAGGTCCCCCCTCAGCCTTCTCTGCTGTAAGGAAAACAACCCCAGCCTGTCCAGTCTCTCTTCATAGCTGAAGCGCTCCAGCCCAGGTAACATCCTGGTGAATCTCCTCTGCACCCTCTCCAATGCAATCACATCCTTCCTATAGTGTGGCAACCAGAACTGCACACAGTATTCCAGCTGTGGCCTAACTAGCATTTTGTACAGCTCCATTATAACCTCCCGTTCTTATATTCTATGCCTCGGCTAATGAAGGCAAGTATCCCATATGTCTTCTTTACCACCTTATCTACCTGCTCTGTTGCCTTCGGGGATCTATGTACATGTACATCAAGGTCCCTCTGATCCTCTGTCCTTCCTAGGTCCTACCATTCATTGTGTATTCCCTTGCCTTGTTAGACCTCCCAAAATGCATCGCCTCACAATTTTCAGGGTTAAATTCCATTTGCCACTGTTCTGCCCATCTGACCAACCCGTCTATATCGTCCTGTAGCCTGAGGCTTCCCTCCTCGCTATTTACCACTCCACCAATTTTCGTGTCATCTGCAAACTTACTGATCATACTTCCTACATTCATATCTAAATCATTAATGTACACTACAAACAGCAAAGGACCCAGCACCGATCCCTGCGGTACATCACTGGACACAGGCTTCCAGTCACATAAACAACCTTCGACCATCACCCTCTGCCTCCTGCTACTAAGCCAATTTTGGATCCAATGTGCCAAATTGCCCTGGATCTCATGGACTCTTACCTTCTTGACTAGTCTCCCATGTGGGACTTTGTCAAAAGCCTTACATCAACTGCACTACCCTCATCCACACACCTAGTCACCCCCTCGAAAAATTCAATCAAATTGGTTAGACATGATCTCCCCCTGACAAAGCCATGCTGACTATCCTTGATTAATCCTTGCCTCGCCAAGTGGAGACCTTTTCCAATAATTTCCCTACCACTGATGTTAGGCTCACTGGCCTGTAATTCCCTGGTTTATCCCTACTACCCTTCTTAAATAATGGTACTACGTTAGCTGTCCTCCAGTCCTCTAGCACCTCCCCTGTGGCCAGAGAGGTTCTGAAAATTTGTGTCAGAGCCCCTGCAATCTCCTCTCTTGCCTCACACAGCAGCCTGGGATGCATCTTGTCTGGGCCTGGGGATTTATCCACTTTTAAGCCCGCTAAAACTACTAGTACCTCCTCCCTCTCAATGCTAATTTGTTCAAGTATATCACAATCCCCCTGCCTGATTTCTATGCCTACATCGTCCTTCTCCATAGTGAACAGAGATGCAAAATATTCATTTAAAACCTCACCTACATCTTCCAGCTCTACACACAGATTGCCACTTTGGTCCCTAATGGGCCCTACTCTTTCCCTGGTTATCCTCTTGCCCTTAATATAAAACACCTTGGGATTTTCCTTTATTTTGCCCACCAGTGTTTTTTCATGCCCCCTCTTCACTCTCCTAATTTCTTTTTTAAGTACCCCCCTGCACTTTCTATACTCCTCTAGGGCTTCCACTGTTTTTAGTCCTTTGTATCTGCCAAAAGCCTCCCTTTTTTTCCTAATCCATTCTTGTATATCCCTTGACATCCAGGGTTCCCTGGACTTGTTGGTCCCACCCTTGACCTTTATGGGAACATGTTGGCGCTGTACTCTCTCTATTTCCTTTCTGAATGACTCCCACTGCTCTGATGTGGATTTTCCTACAAGTAGCTGATCCCAGTCCACTTTGGTCAGATCTTGCCTTATCATATTACAATTGGCCTTCCCCCAATTTAGAACCTTTATTTCTGGTCCATCTTTGTCCTTTTCCATGACTACCTTAAAGCTCACCGAATTATGGTCACTGTCACCAAAATGCTCTCCTACTGACACTTCTCCCGCTTGCCTGGCTACATTCCCTAGAATTAAGTCCAGTACCTCCCCCTCTCTTGTAGGACTTTCTACGTGCTGGCTCAAAAAGCTCTCCTGGATGCACTTTAAGAATTCCGCACCCTCTAAGCCTTTCACACTCTGACTATCCCAGTTAATATTAGGGAAGTTGAAATCCCCTACTATTATTACCTTATTATTTCTACACTTCTCTGAGATTTGCCGACATATCAGTTCTTCTATCTCCCCCTGACTGTTTGGAGACGTTTAGTACACTCCCAAGCAAAGTGCTTGCCCCCTTTTTGTTTTTAAGTTCTACCCATATGGCCTCATTAGAGGAACCTGCTAAGAGTCAGGAACCCTCACAACATTCAAGAAGCATTTAGATGAGCACTTGAAATGCCATAGCATACAAGGCTACGGGCCAAGTGCTGGAAAATGGGATTAGAATAGATAGGGTTTGATGGCCAGCGCGAACACGATGGGCCGAAAGGCCTCTTTCTGTGCTGTATAAATCTATGACTCTATCTATATCATCCCTCCTTACTGCAGTAATTGACTCCTTGATTAATATTGCGACACCCCCTCCTCTTTTACACCCCTCTCTGTCTCGCCTGAAGATTCTATACCCCGGAATATTGTGCTGCCAGTCCTGCCCCTCCCTCAACCATGTATCTGTGATAGCAATAATATCATACTCCCATGTGTTCATCAACACCTTCAATTCATCTGCCTTACTCATAAGACACCTTGCATTAAAATAAATGCCATCCAGCCTTGCCATACTCCCTTGTGCTGTTACATATTTGCTCTGCCTTCCAGACTGACTTGTTTTTTCCTCTATATTTGGCTGTGCATCACCCCCTACTATAGCTCCACTCCGTATCCCATCCCCTGCCAAGTTAGTTTAAACCCCCCCCCCACCCCGCAACAGCATGAGCAAACCTCCCCGCAAGGATGTTGGTCCCGTTCCGGTTCATGTGCAACCCGTCCGACTTGTACAGGTCTCACCTTCCCCAGAAACAGACCCAGTGATCCAGGAAACTAAAGCCCTCCCTCCTGCACCAACTCTTTAGCCATGCATTCATCTGCTCTATCCTCCTATTCCTATACTCACTAGCACATGGCACCGGAGTAATCCAGAGATTACAACCTTTGAGGTCCTGCTTTTTAATCTGCTACCTAGCTCCCTAAATTCTTGTTGCAGGACCTCATCCCTCTTTCTACCTATGTCGTTGGTACCAATGTGAACCACGACCTCTGACTGTTTGCCCTCCCCCTTCAGAATGCCCTGCAGCCGTTCAGTGACATCCTTGACCCTGGCACCAGGGAGGCAACATACCATCCTGGAGTCACGCCTGTGGCCACAGAAACGCCTGTCTGTGCCCCTCACTATCGAGTCTCCTACCACTATTGCCCTTCCACTCTTACTCCTCCCCCCTTGTGCAGCTGAGCCACCCACAGTGCCGTGAACTTGGCTCTGGCTGCACTCCCCAGAGGAACCGTCACTTTCACCATTTTCCAACACAGAAAAACGGTTGTTGAGTGAGATGCACTCTGGGGCTTTCCTGACTACCTGCCTGCCCCCCTTCTGACTGGTGGTAAACCATTCCCTCTCTGACTGCACTTAAGCTGTGGGGTGACCACGTCTAAAAACGTGCTATCCACGTAACTCTCAGCCTCACAGATACATCGCAGTGCCTCCAGCTGATGCTCGAGCTCCGAAAACCGGATCTCAAGTCGGCCAAACAGTTGGTACTTTCTGCACATGTGGTCATCCTGACTGCAAGTAGTGTCTAGGAATTCCCACATGCTGCAGGCCATGCAACGCACGGGACTGAGGCCCCCTGCCATACTTTTAATTAAAAAACTCTTACCTCAAATTTAAACTCTCGGATTCTCGCTCTCCCGAACTACCTTAACTATGAACTACCTTAAAGGAAATAAACTTAAAATTGAAGAAGAAGAAAAAGCACTCACCCACTACTCGCCAATCAACTTCTTCCCCTGCGCCGGTGTCACTTTCTGTACTGTGACCTCACTCTCGCATTCTGCCGTCGCTCCCGCTACTGTTGCTGCTCGACTGGGCCTGAAAATCACCGACCTTTATTTTCTCCCACAGCCACTGCTCCCTCGCAGGTCCACCGCTCCCGCTGCTGCCGCTGCTCCACGCAAGTAGCATGTTGGCCTTTATTGCAAGGGGGTGGGAGTACAAGTCTAAGGAAGTCTTGCTACAATTGTACAGGGCTTTGGTGAGACTACACCTGGAGTACTGTGCACAGTTTTGGTCTCCTTACCTGAGAAAGGAAATACTTGCCTTAGAGACGGTGCAATGAAGGTTCACTAGATTGATCACTCGGATGAGAGGGTTGTGCTATGAGGAGAGATTGAGTAGATTGGTCCTATACCCTCGGGAGTTTAGAAGAATGAGAGGTGATCTCATTGAAACATATAAGATTCTGAGGGGGACTGACAGGGTAGATGCTGAGAGGTTGTTTCCCCTGGCTGGAGTGTCTAGAGCGAGGGGGCATAGTCTCAGGATAAGGGGTCGGCTATTTAAGACTGAGATGAGGAGGAATTTCTTCTCTCAGTGGGTTGTGAATCTTGGGAATTCTCTACCTGAAATGGCTGTGAATGCTGAGTCATTGAGTATATTCAAAGCTGAGATCGATAGATTTTTGGACTCTAGGGGAATCAAGGGATATGGAGATCGGGCGGGAAAGTGGAGTTGAGGTCGAAGATCAGCCATGATCTTATTGGCTGGTGCAGCAGGCTCGAGGGGCTGTATGGCCTACTCCTGCTCCTACTTCTTATGTTCTTATGTTCTCACCACTGAGTTCTGTGCGCCCTATACACGACCCCTCGTGTAGGAAGAAGGTGGGGCTGACAGGGGGGCTTCACCTGAACACACTTCACGCAGCTACTGGAAGATAGGAACAGGATTAGGCCATTCAGCCCCATGAGCACGTTCCGCCATTCAATTAAATCATGGTGAACTGTACCTCAACTCAATTAACCCGCCTTTGATCCATATCCCTTGATACCCTTACCTAACAAAAATCTGTGGATTCCAGGCTTGAAAATTTCACTTAACCCAGCATCTGCAGCTTTTTGGTGGAGAGAATTTCAGATTTCCACTACCCTTTGTGCGGAGAAAGTGCTTCCTGATTTCACTGTTAAATGGCCGAGCTCTAATTTTATGATTGTGCCCCCTTGTTCTGGATTCCCCCGTACCAATGGAAGTAGCTTAACTGTATCTACTCAATCAAACCCTTTTACGATTGTAAACACCTCGCTTAGATCACCCCTCAACCTTCTAAACTCAGGGGAATAATAGCCAAATTTATGCAGCCTGTCTGTGTAATTTAACCCTTTAAGCCTGCTTTCACTCTGCTAAATCTGTGCTGTAACCCTCCACTCCAAAATCTCCTTTTTTGCCCAGAAATTTGGACTCTGGCTACAAACTGACAACCAGGTCTTTGGAGGAATGATCAATCCCCACAATTACCGACCTCCTCCGCACGATCACCGAGCCCCTCCTCACGATCACCGGCCCTCCCCACGATCACCGACCCTCCACACGGTCACCTACCCCCTCCCCACGATCACTGACCCCCTCCCCATGATCACTTACCCCCCTCCCCACGATCACTGACCCCCTCCCCACAATCACTGACCCCCTCCCCATGATCACTTACCCCCTCCCCACGATCACTGACCCCCTCCCCACGATCACTGAGCCCCTCCCCACGATCACCGACCCTCCGCACGATCACCGACCCTCCGCACGATCACCTACCCCCTCCCCACAATCACTGACCCCCTCCCCATGATCACTTACCCCCTCCCCACGATCACTGACCCCCTCCCCACGATCACTTACCCCCTCCCCATGATCACTTACCCCCTCCCCACGATCACTGACCCCCTCCCCACAATCACTGAGCCCCTCCCCACGATCACCGACCCTCCGCACGATCACCGACCCTCCGCACGATCACCTACCCCCTCCCCACAATCACTGACCCCCTCCCCATGATCACTTACCCCCTCCCCACGATCACTGACCCCCTCCCCACGATCACTGAGCCCCTCCCCACGATCACCGACCCTCCCCACGATCACCGACACCCTCCCCACGATCACCGACCCTCCGCATGATCACCGAGCCCCTCCGCACGATCACCGACCCTCCGCACGATCACCTACCCCCTCCCCACAATCACTGACCCCCTCCCCATGATCACTTACCCCCTCCCCACGATCACTGACCCCCTCCCCACGATCACTGAGCCCCTCCCCATGATCACCGACCCTCCCCACGATCACCGACACCCTCCCCACGATCACCGACCCTCCGCATGATCACCGAGCCCCTCCGCACGATCACCGACCCTCCGCACGATCACCTACCCCCTCCCCACGATCACTGACCCCCTCCCCACGATCACCGACCCTCCCCACGATCACCGACCCTCCCCACGATCACCGACCCCCTCCCCACGATCACCGAGCCCCTCCGCACGATCGCCGACCCTCCGCACGATCACCTACCCCCTCCCCACGATCACCGAGCCCCTCCGCACGATCACCGACCCTCCCCACGATCACTGACCCCCTCCCCACGATCACTGAGCCCCTCCCCACGATCACCGACCCCCTCCCCACCATCACCTACCCCCTCCCCATGATCACTGAGCCCCTCCCCACGATCACTGACCCTCCCCACGATCACCGACCATCCCCATGATCACTGACCCTCCCCACGATCACCGACCCACCCCACGATCACCGACCCCCTCCCCACGATCACCGACCCCCTCCCCACGATCACCGACCCTCCCCACGATCACTGACCCTCCCCACGATCACCGACCCCCTCCCCACGATCACCGACCCCCTCCCCACGACCACCGACCTCCTCCCCATGATCTCCGACCCCCTCCCCACGATCACCGACCCTCCCCACGATCACCGACCCCCTCCCCACGATCACCGACCCCTTCCCCATGATCACCGACGCTCCCCACGATCACCGACCCCCTCTCCACGATCACCGACACCCTCCCCACGATCACCGACCCCTCCCCACGATCACCGACCCCCTCCCCACGATCACCGACCCTCCCCACGATCACCGGCCCTCCCCACGATCACCGACCCCCTCACCACGATCGCCAACCCCCCCATGATCACAAACCCCTCCCCATGATCACCGACCCCCTCCCCACGATCACCGACCCCCTCCTTACAATCACCGACCCCCTCCCCACGATCACCGACCCACTCCCCATGATCACAAACCCCTCCCCACGATCACCAACCCTCCCCATGATCACCGACCCGCTCCCCACAATCACCAACCCACCCCACGATCACCAACCCCCCCACGATCACCGACCCCCTCCCCACGATCACCGACCCTCCCCACGATCACCAACCCCCTCCCCACGATCACCGACCCTCCCCAAGATCACCAACTCTCCCCACGATCACCGACCCTCCCCACGATCACCAACCCCCTCCCCACGATCACCGACCCCCTCCCCACGATCACCGACCCTCCCCACGATCACCAACCCCCTCCCCACGATCACCGACCCTCCCCACGATCACCAACCCCCTCCCCACGATCACCGACCCTCCCCACGATCACCAACCCCCTCCCCACGATCACCAACCCCCCCACGATCACCGACCCCCTCCCCACGATCACCGACCCTCCCCACGATCACTGACCCCCTCCCCACGATCACCGACCCCCCCCCATCTCTACCGACGACCCTCCAAGCCCCACTGCAACCACCCCCCATTCTCGCGATCTCTACCCCTGCTCTTTGGCTGCAGCCTCTGTCAATCAGGCTGGCTTCCGGGTAGGGATCCTGTGGGCCCGATCGGAACTCCTTCACCCCCGCTTGGAAATCCCCTCCCAGTAAAGATCGGGGCCCTTGCGTCAACACTTGGAACGGGGTGTTCAGAACAGACACCAATTACCTGTGAACTCCTTGTTGTACAACAGAAAATGTAAAGGGTCAAACAGCAGCAAAAAACTTTGACCCCATAGATTACGTACCATTTGACATTAAAAATTAAATGGGTTATAGTTCGCAAAAAAAGGTTACACTCAGACTTCACTAGTATTGATCATGGTATACGAAGGAGAGAGGAAGCACTGGCTACATAGAGGCTTTCCTGCATCACCCAAGCATGTTTCCTACGGGGTTGACCAAAGCATGAAAATAGGCCGGATTGACTGTTAGCACAACTGTAGTAATATCGAGAAAGAATCAGAGGCTTTCAGAAGTACAGGTGCAGTTTTTTGTGATGTCTAATTTTCTTAAACCTGTGCTCACTCTGGAATGTCTAGACAATACAACCTTTGTGAATTTATTGAGACAATTACCAAACAATGGGAAGATTTAAAATGAGAGCCAGTAAAAGTAATAGGAAATGCAGCCTTGGGAGCGATAATATTCTAACAACATAAAGATGCCGTTGACACACTGA
Source organism: Somniosus microcephalus (assembly GCF_052327205.1). NCBI lineage: Eukaryota > Metazoa > Chordata > Chondrichthyes > Squaliformes > Somniosidae > Somniosus > Somniosus microcephalus. The sequence continues at coordinate 57,611,826 of NC_140987.1, read as the reverse complement.
AGGCACAGTTTAAGAACATTCCAGTCAGTTAGAGGATTTGTTATCAAAACAAGTTCTTTGATAAATCCCATACTCCTTAATTCTGTCCCTTACAGTGAGTCAAAGTTATATCTGATATTTAGCTATTAAACTAAAATATCTTCCTCTGCTTCATGTGACTTGGCTCCAAGCTACTGAACCATACAGCTCCCACATTACTGTATAATGCTTTTGATTTGTTGCACACCATTTTCTCCAACAGGATTTAGACACAGTTGTTTATCACAAGGAAATCTTAAGGTTTGGCGGTTACTAGGCTACCACTACCAATAGAGGCTTCACTCACTGGAAGCTAAGCATGCTTGCAGCTAGAATTTCTGCTCTCATTAGGAAACCATTTGTTAAATTTGTTTTCAATTAGCTTTTCTGAAAGGCTAAATTATTATTCCCAAAGGAACGTTTCGCGTAATGGTTACAAATGCTATTAATTGATAACAGTCATCTACAGTATTTGAATAGTATTTGCTCTACATTACCCGAGATTTAGTATTTTCCCGGAACCATCTTTTCCTGGGACCTTAATTACAACGCACGATTAAACCACATTGTGGCAGTTCTATTTTCAGCAGTCATTGCAATGATAAAGCAAAAACGTCAGCATCTTTGCTTCTGAGTTTTTTGATTTTCAACCTCATCAAAGCAAAACTTTCTTTTGAGTCAATGCTTCTTTCTTTCGTGCATCTGAGTTCCACTTCCCCTTCCCAGTTTTTGTTTTGAAGAGGTTACTGCCCTGGGCTTTGACTAAATTCTATTCTGAAACTGCCTTTGGAGCTTCTCTCCATGTTGTCTCAAGGCTCAGTGGTCCAGTGAGGGTTTCTGTGATGGAAGATGAATTTTCTCCACATCTTAAATCAGATGCAAATCCTCCTGGCACTGATACTAAAAAAAAAGAAAGACTTGCACTTATATAGTGCCTTTCACGACCTCAGGACGTCCCAAAGCGCATTACAGCTAATGAAGTACTTTTCAAAGTGTAGTCATTGTTGTAATGTAGGAATTGGGGCAGCCAATTTGCGCACAGGACGGTCCCACAATCAAGAATGTGATAATGACCAGATAATCTGTTTTAAATGATGTTGATTGAGGGAGAAATATTGGCCAGGACACCGGGGATAACTCCCCTGCTCTTCTTCAAAATAGTGCCATGGAATCATTTACATCCACCCGAGAGCGCAGATGGGGCCTCGGTTTAACATCTCATCTGAAAGACGGCATCTCCAATAGTGCAGCACTCCCTCAGTACTTTTTGTGCTCAACAACAACAACTTGTATTTATATGGCACCTTTAACGTAGCAAAATGTCCCAAGGTGCTTCACAGTAGTATTAAAAGACAAAAAATTTGACACCGAGCCACATAAGGAGAAATTAGAGCAGGTGACCAAAAGCTTGGTCAAAGAGATAGGTTTTAAGGAGCGTCTTAAAGGAGGAGAGAGAGGCGGAGAGGTTTAGGGGGGGAATTCCAGAGCTTAGGGCCTAGGCAGCCACCGATGTTGGAGCGATGAAAATTGGGGATGCAGCAAGATGCCAGAATTGGAGGAGCGCAGAGATCTCAGAGGGTTGTAGGGTTGGAGGAGGTTACAGAGATAGGGAGGGGCGAGGCCATGGAGCGATTTGAAAACAAGGATGAGAATTTTAAAATCAAAGGGTTGCTGGACCGAAAGCCAATGTAGGTCAGCGAGTACAGGGGTGAAGGATCCTGAACGGGACTTGGTGCGAGTTAGGATATGGGCCGCAGAGTTTTGGATGAGATCAAGTTTACAGAGGTGTAAGGTGGGAGGCCGCTTCGGAGAGCATTGGAATAGCTGAGGCTAAAGGAAGGTAGCAAATGTGACCCTGTTGTAGAAGAAAGGAGGGAGAGAAAAAACAGGGAACTATAGGCCAGTTAGCCTGACATCAGTCGTCCGGAATTGCTAGAATCTATTATTAAGAACTGGTGACAGGGCACTTGGAAAATCACAATGTGATAAGGCAGAGTCAACACGGTTTTATGGAAGGGAAATCGTGTTTGACCAATCTATTGGATAAGAGGGAACCAGTGGATGTAGTATATTTGTATTTTCAGAATGCATTCAATAGAGTGCCACACAAGGGGTTGTTGGCTCATAGGACTGAGGACTTGTTAATGGACAGAAAACAGGGAGTAGGAATAAACGGGTCATTTTTGGGATGGCATGGTGTAACTAGTGGAGTGCCACAAGGATCAGCTATTTACAATCTATATCAATGACTTAGATGAGGGGACTGAGTGTAATATTTCTAAGTTTGCTGATGATACAAAGCTAGATGGGAAAGTAAACTGTGATGATGCAAAGAGGCTGCAAAGGGGCTGTAGACCAATTAAGTGATTGGGCAAGAAGGTGGCAGATGGAGTATAATGGGGGCAATGTGAAACTATCCACAAAGGAGAAAAGTCACCCTTCCTTTTCCCTGGCTCTGTTCATCCTTATAAGCTGTTCATCTGTAATAATTTCTGGTTCTGACGAAGGGTCATAAGACATTAACCCTACCTTCCTCTCTCTCTCGATATGCCCCTGACCTGCTGAGTGTTGCCAGCATTTTCTGTTTTGATAACTGATCATTTATCTCATTCTGGAAATCTGGCTGTGTGCAAATGGCTGCTACATTTGCCTAGGTGACAGTGACTGCATTTCAGAAAGTAATTCATTGGCTATAAATTGCTTTAGGATATCCTAAGCACATGAAAGGTGCAATGAATGCAAGTTCTTTCCTTCTTCCATGTGGGGTGCAACATTTAATGGTCTCGGCCGCAATGGATCACATTCAGTTGTTATTCTTTATGGCTGAATTGTTGGTTCACCATACTAGATTTCCATTGGTGCCATTCATGTGATTTTAGCCCTATATTGCAAGTAACATATCTCAGGACAAAAAGACTTCTCTTGAACAGTTAAATTGACACAATCCTTAATTTAATCACCATGTAACAAACATAGCATCAACCAAGAAAATGGAAGGTCGTTTTTATTTTTAAAGTATTTAACTTTGTAATATGTAGGAAGACATCCTCCAATGACATCCTCCAGATGGTTGCAGTGTGGTAGAGATGGAGTACTCCACCCAGAGATGAAAAGGCTGAGATATTTTTGTCACACCTTTACAAGAGCACTTTGTGGTAGCCAACTATGGAATGACAATGAGGGCAGATAACAGCCCAGAAAATGTGTGGGCCATTGCACCAGCATTGCGCACGCCCTCTAGTGACCTCCAGTGCTGACCCTGCTGGAGTTTGTGGGGTCAGTGGGAGGTTAACCTTGTCGAGTTTGTTAGTTCAGGGGGTGGGGTGGTGGGTGGTCGAAAAGAATTTATTAGGCCCTTACAGAAAGAAGTTTCAGGCGGCCCCCAGCAGTTCTCTCTTTGTAAGGGGGCTGCATTTAAATATAAAAATAAACAAATCCCATTTCATAGTGGAGCATCTAATCCCGCCCTTCAGCAGGTCAGTATGTCTAAAAGTAGACCACCAATCATATGCCTGATCTCGCTGAAGGCTGGGAACCCCCTAATAACGCTGGGGCCTAGCGTTTCTGAGTCCTAGCTGATTATCCAGCTCTTCTGCAACACACCTGCCAGAGTTGCAGTGGGAGTGCAGTTGAGGGGCTGAGGATTTCTGGCCCTGTTGTATGAACGCATTAAAGCATAGAATCAGGCAGACAGGCTTACAACTACGATGTTCTCTTTATTCAGTAAAATGGCTGACAGCTGCTTTCCCAGGTAATCCCCATAATGCAATGCACATTACATTACCGTATTTACTGGTGTCAAACTCGCACATTACATCACCGTATTAACTGGTGTTAAACTCGCAATCAATACACGACATCTCCCTTTTCCTTGGAAACAAACTTGCAGTTTATAAACAGTTGCTTACAATAACACTGCATAACTTATTTGATTTATAAACTTTTTACAAACTTGTGTCTTACCACACAACTAAATAATTCCCAGATTTAAGCATTTAACATCACCCATGCAGTTCTCGCACAGTTTATGTTGTGACATAATCAGACAATCTTTGGGGTTTTCTTTTAACCCTTTGAGGTCTGGCTGTATCGGGTATGTCTGACACGTTGGTGTCAGTGGGTATTGCCTGTGTCACAGTGGTATGTGTGTCAGGGTCTACTATACTGTCCTCAGTCCCTTGTGTTTCCTTCTGCTCATGGAGTGTCTCCTTTGGTTCATTGGTTCTGTATTTCTTCACAAACGTAGTGTTTCCCGAGTAACGTGCTCCTTCTGGAGATTCCACTACTACTTGACTCCCTGTTTTACTCAAAACTTTGTGGGGTGTGGCATTAAAAGGAGTGGTGAACTTGTCCACTTTGTCCTGCCGTACCAGCACCATGTCGCCAACTTCCACCTCTGAGTATTGTGTTCTCCGCTGTTCATCTGCGTACAGCTTGGACTTGCCTTTTTGTTCTGCGTCTCGGTCACGTACTTCCATGTCTGCGCGCGACTCTGTGATGTCTGGCAGCTTTCCTCTCATTTTCCGTTTAAAGAGCAGCTCTGCCGGGCTCTTTCCTGTCGTGGTATGGTCAATGCTCCTGTACACAGTCACATATTTTCTAAGTTCACGTTTCTGATCTAGTCCTTCTGACTGAGCAATTCTGATTCTCTTCATCAGCGATGCATTCTGGCGCTCGACTTCTCCATTAGCCTGAGCCCATTTTGCTGTCGTTTTCAGGTGTTTGATCCCGTTGTTTTCACAGTATTCTTTGAATAATTCAGATCTGAATTGGGGACCATTATCAGATTTGCAGGTGATTGGCAAACCATGACGGCTGAAGATTGACTCTAAACTATCAATAACCTTCTCTGTTGTTGTGGAGGTCATGATGTCGTATTCATAGTAGCAACTATAATAATCAACTACCACAAGAATGGAGTGGTTGGATGGCAAGGGTCCCAGTAAGTCTATAGCTACATCCTGCCAGGGGCCCTCCGGTAATGGTGTTGGTCTCAACGGTTCAGATGGGTCAGGTCTGGCTACTATCTGACAGCCGTGGCACGCTTTACAGTGTTTTTCAGCTGCCTTGTCCATGCCAGGCCATCAAACCTTGGTTCTGAGATGTTGCTTTGTTCCAACTATTCCCAAGTGTCCTTCATATGCTAACACCAGGGCTCGTGTGTGTAACACTGTGGGTAGCACGATGCGTGTTCCCCGAAGAACTAGGTACCCCACTACGCACAACTCGTTTGCAATTGCTGCATAAGCTTTACAGTTCTCAAAATGTCCATTTGTGATTGTCTTCCGTACCTCAATCAGCTCTGGGTCGGTAGCAGAGGCTTCCTCCACCTCTCTAGTAGTGAGTGCTTTTGGTGTCGCACTCACAACTACAAATCTCACATATTCATCTGAGCCATGAGAATGTCTCTCCTGTTTTGCTGTCTCCCCCAGCAATCGTGACAGTGGGTCTGCAATGTTTTGCTTGCCTGGAATGTGTATCACCTTAAAATCGTACAGCTGTAATCTAAGTACCCATCTCTCTATACGGGCACAGGGTTTAGAGTGTGGGCCGTATATCACTTGTAATGGCTTATGGTCAGTTACCAAGTTAAATTTTCGGCCATACACATATGGATGCAGCTTCTCACAAGCCCATACAAGAGCTATGGCCTCTCTCTCTGTTTGAGAGTATTTCCTCTCACAGTCTGTTAAACTACGACTTACATAGCATATTGGCACCTCTTGTCCCTGTTGGTCCTGAACTAGTACTGCGCCTAAACCTACAGGACTGGCATCTGCTATCACCTTGGTTGGTGCGTCCTTATCAAAATATGCTAAAGTGCCGGCTCTGGCCAACTCTTCCTTGAGTGCACTGAATGACTGTCTCTGTTGTGATCCAAATTTAAATGGTGTGTCTTTTCTCGTCAGGTGTCGCAGTGGCTCTGATAGCATTGCAAACTGCGGGATGAATCTGCTACTGTACCCAACGAGTCCCAAGAAACTCCTCACCTCTGTAGCATTCTCTGGTTCCCGAGCTTCTGCCACTGCTCGCACTCTCTCTGCTGTTGGTCCGATGCCCTTTTCAGACAACAGGATTCCCATGAAAATCAATTGGTCCATGTTGAATTGGCACTTCTCTGAGTTTAGCGTCAGTCCACTTTCCATTAGTCTGGTCATGACAGCGTGCAGGCGTCTGTCGTGCGTTTCCTGGTCGTGTGCATGCACGATAATGTCGTCTGAGATGTTTTCAACACCCTCTATTCCAGGTAAGGCATTAGCTATCTTGTGCTGATATTGCTCACTAGCTGAAGAGACACCGAATATCAGCCTCTTGTACCTGTATACTCCGTTATGTACTGCAAACGTTGTGATTTCTCGTGACTCAGGGGTCAGTTCTAGCTGGTGATAACCCCATTTCAGGTCTAGCTTACTAAACACCGTCGAGCCATTCATATCTTGGAGTATCTCATCAACGGTGGGGATTGGATACTGTTCCCTCACTATTGCCTGGTTTGCTCGTCTCATGTCTAGGCATAACCTTACATCCTTATCCGCTTTTGGTACAATAACCACAGGATTTACCCATGGGATGGGACCAGTTACAGGTTCGATAATGTCCATGTCCCTCAATTGTTTTATTTTGGCCTCTACTGCCCCCCTTAAGTTGAATGGTATACACCTGAGTGGCTGGGCCACAGGCTTCACTTGTGGGTCGATATACAAACTGAACTGTTTTGTGTTCAGCCTTCCTACTCCCTGGAACACCTTTGGATACCGCTGTTCTAGTAGCTGTCTTACATCTACCACAGCTGAGACATCTGCGCCTATTTTTAAAACTCCCAGTTTCATGGCTGTCTCCCTTCCTAGCAACGGCTCTCCGTGGCCTTTAACCACAATGAACTCCGCCTGCTCAGTTCTCTTACCTATTGTAATCCCACATGTGAATATACCTTTAACTGACAGTGGTCGGCTAGAAGCATAAGAGAATAACTTTCTCTCTGTCTTAGGGACATGTGACTGACACTTAATGTGTTCTGACTTTAGTCCTTCCCATGTATTCTCATCTGTCACATTATTAGTTGCACCCGAATCAATTAACATTCTCAGGTTTGCTCCCCCCACACAAAATGTAAGTCTCTCTGTCACGTTATTGCCAGTAACAGCCAATGCAAAGTCATTTTGTTCCTCTACATTGTTCACACTGTGTTTCTTTGTACCCTTTGTGTGGCATACTTTGGAGAAATGATCCTTTCCCTTGCACTTATGACACGTTTGTCCGCGTGCTGGGCGTTTCGGATCTCTGCCCATGTGGTCTGTGTGTCCACATCTGTAACATTTCCTTTCGTCCCTATCGCCATTTCCCTTTGATTTCTCTGTCGAACTTTTCGCATAATACCCTCTTTTCTGTGTAACACGACGAACAGTATCTGTCTCCGCCTTCTCTGTACATGACATGGCTGACATCTGCTCCTCGACGTTTTCACATTGTGAGGCCAATTGTAACGTGCGGGCGAGCGTTAGACCACACCCTTCCTCTAGCAATTTCCTCCGCACATAGGCTGACGTGCACCTACTCAGGATAGCGTCTCTTATTTGATTATCCGCATCCCCCCCAAAAGCACAGTCTTTAGCAGCCTGCCGCAAGCAAGTAGCAAATTGTTGCACAGTCTCACCTGTCTTCTGGGACAACTTATGAAAAGTCTGTCTAGCAAATGCTGCGTTGACCTGGGGCACGAAGTAGTGATTCAATGCACTAACCACCGACGTGTAGTCTGCTGGCTCTCCTGTGTCCGGTAGAGTCGAAAAGATATCCTGGACATCTGGTCCTGCTAGGTGTAGAAGTAGAGCTCTTCTCCTCTGCTTCGTGGCAGCTGTAGAGGTATCGTCGATAATGAGTCCTTTGCTGTCGGCATAAAGCTCAAACGACGTTAACCACCTCGTCCATCTTGGACCCAACGTGGCTGGCTCGGCGCAGCAAGCAAAATTTTGAATGCCGGTCTTCTCCATCCTAGCTGACTAAAACTTGGGCAACTACCTATTTAAAATGATTCCGTTCGTTATCCTTGTCGCCAATGTTGTATGAACGCATTAAAGCATAGAATCAGGCAGACAGGCTTACAACTACGATGTTCTCTTTATTCAGTAAAATGGCTGACAGCTGCTTTCCCGGGTAATTCCCATAATGCAATGCACATTACATTACCATATTTACTGGTGTCAAACTCGCACATTACATTACCGTATTAACTGGTGTTAAACTCGCAATCAATACACGACAGGCCCCAACAACTCCGGATTTAAGGGAGGTTGCTTCATGTCCAATTACATCTATGAGAAGATAGGAGGAGGATCTAGGTCTGGAATTAAAGATAATGAATACAAAAAATTAGATTTAACATAATGTTGTGAATTTATTAAAATTTATTGAGCACCACAGAAAAGTGATTAACAGGACAGGCCTCTTTTATAAGGCTCTTGGATATACCTTGATCTCTGACATAATGTTCATTGTAATAGCTGCCTGATTAATTGAGAGGCATTTAAAGCATTCACTTTATGGAGCAGTCCATTTACACTGTGGCTTTCTTATGGTTCATAAAGACAGTACAGTGAAAGGGGAGGGGGTTGGCTGGCTATCATACAATATGAAGTTCTTCCTAATCCCAAATCTATATTTACTGCTTACACAGTAGGATACATTTTCCCGCCAGTAGGGCCATCAGGAGTTGCTGAGTGAGACCAAGAAATCCAGCAGAGATCCCCACTCAAATCACGCCGTGCTTAATCTTCTGGACAGTCTTTTCGATAAACAATATTTTGTGTGAGTGCTTCATTCTAATATTGAAATGGATGGAAATTGTGCTCAAATTACATTGTGCACAAAATTACCCGGGCAGTGGGGGAGGGGATTGTAACTGCCAGTGGGTTTCCGGGAGTTAAAATCCCGCCCATCCGCGGCAGAATGAGACCACGGCGATTTTAACCACCGAGCTTCAATAACATGTCACTGGCCAACATTCTGCCTGGAATGGGCGGAAAGTGGGCAGGAAGTGGCTGTCAGCCTGTGGAAAGTCGGGCAGCTCTTGGCCACCCATGGGCACTCAGGCAGGCGTGGGTTCCGGGAGGGTCTCGTGGTATGGAAATGGGGGGTGTCCAGGGCAGTGGAGGCCTCAACTTTCCCTTGTGAGGCCCAAAGGAATACTCCTGTTCCTCCTGGCCCCACAAAGAAAAGTAAAAGACTCACATAGAATGGCCTCTTCTGCACCAGAGGTGGATTGCCCACACCTGGCCTCAGCCACATGTACAAATCCACATATACGCACCTGACTTCACAGGCTCTGCATCAGCAGGATGGCAGTGACAGACTTGTGCTGGCTGTGGGAATCCAACCTGTAGTCAAGCTCCAATACAGAGATAGTACTGCCAGTGGCAGCAAGGGTGACCACTAGCCTGAACCCAGTCCAGGCTACCACAGGTGATGTCAGCAGCATCAGTCAATCTGAAGTGCACTGAAGTATCAAACATCAGGCAAACACCTTCTCTGTGGAAAACTGGCAACAGAATGTGAGAGCACGGCAATTTTTACACAGTGCAGGATCCACCAAATTCCACAGCGTTATTGAGGCTCATATGGCCACCTGGTCCTCTACACACAATGCCATGGCTTTCATGAACAGCAAGGAGTTCCACTCTATCAATGTGCAGGGGGTCAGTGACCAGCGATGCTAGGTCATACCGGTCAATATCCCAGGCAGCAGTCATGGTTCCTTCATTTTAATACAACCCTATGGGCCTGGGCTATTTGAAGGAGAAGGCTGAATGATAGGATGGCTCTAGCAGACAAAGGCTATCCTCTTCAGCCCTAGGACATGACACCAGCCAGGAACACCAGTTGAATGAAGATACAAAGAGGTGCATACAGCCATCAGGGTCATTCAGCTACCTGGACATACCAGGGGGTCTGTTACAGTACAGTCCCGCCAGAGTCTCTAAGATTATCTTTGTCTGCTCCACACACAGCTTTGCCATCCAAGGAGGGTTAACCATGGAGCAGGTGGAGACCGAGGAGGAAGCCCACTCACAGCCAGGGGCAGAGCAGGACCGTGACATTGACCCACAAGACGACCCTGTTGAGTCACCTTTACAAGCTGGGAAGAGTCATTTACTAGGTTCTCACAAACGAGACCCTCAGCTAAATGCCTGATATGGTTGAGAGTGGGACTCTGTGCCTGCATGTAGCCATGCGTGTGCACAGCTCACTAAAGGTAATGTGGATTTACAACCACGGGCAGCTGCATTATAATTCCAGTGTGGTGAACCACCCTCTTTTGGTACCGTTCATTGACCAGTAGCACAGTATGATGATAGCCTCAATTACAATAAAATCTACTAATAGCATTGTACATCAAATAACTTGGTTTACTGCTACAAAGCTTGGTAAGTTTAGATAAACTGTTCCTAACTCCAAAAGAAACAGCATGCACCTTTGGGATATGTACCTTTGAACTGTAGCATATACTTATTCACTATTATATAATTCAATTTTCTGGTCAATGAAATATAACATCTCACACAAACATCAAAGGTATTTCATTGTTTTTTTACACACGTAACCCATTGCACTTTGCTACAAATAAACCTTAAATAGATCACAGTACGGTTAAATGTAGTAATGGAATAACTCCCATAAGTATACGGAAAAATATAATATGATGCAATTGATAGACAGGAAATCTGCACACAAGAATCCTATAATATGTCAGCTCCGATGGACGGGTCACATTGTCCGCATGCCCGATACAAGACTCCCAAAACAAGCGCTCTACTCGGAGCTCCGGCACGGCAAGAGAGCTCCAGGTGGGCAGAGGAAACGCTTCAAGGACGCCCTCAAAGCCCCCTTGAAAAAGTGTAACATCCCCACCGACACCTGGGAATCCCTGGCCCAAGACTGCACAAAGTGGAGGAGAAGCATCCGGGAAGGCGCCGAACACCTCGAGTCTCTTTGCCGGGAGCAAGCGGAAGCCAAGCGCAGGCAGCGCAAGGAGCGCACGTCAACCCAAGCACCCCACCCACCCGCCCCCTTCAACCATCATCTACCCCACCTGTGACAGAGACTGTAGGTCCTGCATTGGACTCATCAGTCACCTGAGAACTCATTTTTAGTGTGGAAGCAAGTCATCCTTGGCTCCGAGGGACTGCTTAAAAAGAAGAGAGTCAATGGTATTCAGAATCATTTAACCAGATTCAATTTGCTTTTTGTCTTAATGTACAAAGACTTTGGGCTGGATTTTGATACTGGAGGCGTGTAGGAGGCGGGACTACAACTTTTGGGGTTGTTGTCCCATCTCCATCGAGTTGTGGCCAATCCACGCGATTTTCACTTGATTGACCTTGTAGAGCCTGCCCAGCGGGCTCAGCAGGCCAATTAAAGGCCACCCGGCAACAGGTGACATCACAGATTGACATTTCATCTGTCAAGAGCTTTTGACAGATGAAATATCAGCGTTTGACAGCTCTTTGAAGCTGTCAAACACTGACAATCTGTACTCCAAGTTAATTCCTTCCTCTCAGGCTGATTTAGAGATCTCTCCAGAACAGAAAGCTGAATGCTGCAACTTTTGACAGCTCGCAGACATTCTGCTTTCTGTGCCAGTGAGATGAGGGACTCCCGAGACCTGAAGGAAGGAAGGCTATAAAGGTAAGTAAAGGTAATTAAACTTCTTTAAACACTTTACACACACCAAACACACTTTACCTCTGCACTCATGCACCCATCACTCACCTGAACACCGGACATCTCGAACCTTCCAAGCCCATCAGCCCGATGGTCCGCCTCGCTAACTTGGCGTGGTTTGGAGCCGTCGGGAATCCCACACTTCAGGAATAAAAATAGGGATTAGGCTAAAAACTGCCTGTTAACAGGCAGTTAATTGGCACTAATCCCCTTCCCGCCTTGGGGAGACAGCTCCCAGCAAAGGTCGGGTATCCGCCTCCTTTGAAACTGGCATGGAGGCGGGTTGGGGGTGGGATGGGTTTGTGCCCCCCGATTTCGCGATTTTAACCCCCCACACGCCTCCAATCCCACCTCCACGGCCCAATGAAAATCCTGCCCTTTTACTCTACATATATATCTCAGGAAGCCAGATTTGCCAGAACATAGTCTGCAACCCACTCATTAAACATATCTTTAATGTTCACAGTAATTTGCAATACTGGAGTGTGGATTCAGATAAGGACAGGACCGGAACACCCTTATCAATTGAAATTTTTTTTACAGCATCAGCAAATTTAATGTGTAGTCAGTCTTGACGTTGTACGTCCATGGTTTGTAAATAGATTCAGACGATTTACATAGAATTTATAGCATAGAAACAGGCCATTCGACCCAACTGGTACTTGCTGGTGATTTAATTTCACTGCTTTTGTTCTGTTTTCCATAATATAATGTTACATTTTACGTGACATAACGCAGACAATTCCTGTGTGATGAACGTGTTGCTACATTGCTGCAGTGCACCTTCAGTTATGTCTGGTGTAGTAAAAGAATGGTCTTGATTTCAAAGGCAAGAGATTAGTTTGCGTCAATGAGCTTCCTGATCATTAACATCAGCAAAACAATTCTGAGCAGTATAACTTGGTCACACCAATAAGCTACTCTCAGACTACAGAAACAGGTGGCAACCCAAATGTTATTACAAACCATGATAAAAATAACAAATTGACCAAAATGTTAAGAGAACAGATGAAGTTATTACAGGAACGCAGGGACAGTCCCAAAGGGCAGGAACCGAAGAGATGTACTGTATGACCTGCTCTGCAATTTAATATTATGCTTGGACTAGGACTACAGTTCAAGACTAATTTCATGATTCTTGCTAACAAGTTAAACAATTATCTCATTGTCTACACATTGCACGAATCTACCTAATGTACAACACTTAAGTAGTGTTCTTAATGCCCTTGCAGCAATTAATTCCTCACCACAATGCCAAATTCTGTATCAACCCAGCTCACATTTCGAGCATCTGCAATGTTGTGCTTCTTCTCTGTCAACCCAGTTGTGTTTCCTTAATAGACAGAGTGACAGCCCTGGGGGGAAAACCCATTTTATACCGTGAGTCTGAAAGCTTCCAATCAAGTATATATTGGATATGAGGGTAAATGTTTTGACCAACCCAATTAATGTGCGTACAGTGGATAACTGATCGGAAAAATGGGCAAGGATCCACTTCACCAGATTTTCCCTTATTTAGTGCTGCATCCAAGCTTCCAGTCAAGTGTTGTACTGATGTCAGAAACGGCTACCAGTTTCCAGTTAATGATATTAAAATTAGCCCCCAATGACATCATTCAAATGTCGATACAATTTCCCGGTGTACAATGCTTAGTTGACTACACAGCCTTGTAGAAAGAAAGAATTTGCATTTATATAGCGCTTTTTTGATCGCAAAACATCCTAAAGAATTTCATAGCCATTGAAGTACTCTTGAAGTGTAGTCACTGTTGTAATACAGGAAACTTTTTTTTATCCGGCACAGACGGGACCGACGTGGTGCCGGTTTATCAAAAATTCCGGATAACCGAACGCTATAGTAAAAGATAGGGAGAGCTGACAGCTCCGTATAAAGCAACAAACCCTGTTGCTTAGCAACAACTGTAGAACAATGGACACAAGTTTCAAGCGTCTCTGTAGCTTAGCAACAGCTGCAGCCACACCCTTGCACAGCACAGATGGAAGAAGGCAAGTACAATATGAAGTAAAACCTACTCCTGAATTTTGCCGGTTAACCGAGATTTCCAGTTATTTAGGTGCCGGTAAATCGAAAGTTTCCTGTATAGGGAAATGTGGCAGCCTAGTTGTGCACAGATAAGACCAACAAACAAATGAGATTAGTGACCAAATAATCTGTTTTAGTGAAGTTGGCTCATACAGAACCGGCTACACAGGCTCTGAGTCAGGAGACAGCCTGATGCATATCTGTGCCATTTTCTGCCAGGACACTTGAAGCCAACAGATACCACAGGGCTGGTGTTGACAGTGGCTGTGTGGTTGGTCGCGCCATAAAGTCCTAACCTCTGTTTTTTTCCAGGTGTATTGCAATGCGTGTCTTGTGGGGAAGGTGCCGTGGAACCACCCTCCTTACTACAAATTCCTCCCTACATCATCTCCAGCTTGCCAGCTGATAAACAGGAGGTTAGAGTGTTGCAATGCTCCACACTTGGTCACAGACTTGGGTCCCGATTTTCTCCCAGCCGTCGGGCGGGTTTTCAGGCGAGCGGGGGCCGAAAATCGCAAAAATAGGGCGTCGCGACCCCCCCCCGCCCGATTCCCCACCCCGCCCGACTTTTGCCCCCGTGTTTCAGCGGGACCCGAATCAGTCCCGCCCGCCGCAGGTGGGAATGGTCAGCGGGAGCCTAATGATCAATTATTAGCATGTTTAATCCTATTTTCAAGGGCCCTTGCAATTTTCTGGCTTTCCCCACGTAAAACACACCTGGCGGGAACACCGCTGATGAAACCTGGCGTGAACAGAGTTGGCTTGCTAGCTTTCAGCTGCAGGTCAATCAGGACTGAAGAGATTTAAACAGGCAACATTTGCAGGCTGCAGGACATTGTTGCTGAAGGCTTGGGGTAACTTTTTGAAGGCTTAGGCACAGCTGTGGAAGGTTGGAGCCTCACACACTTCTCCAGTGTGAGCTCCTGGGAAGCCCCTCTCACCACCCTAACTCAGCGCCTCCTCAACGGAGGCATCTACCAGAAGCATGGGAGGCCTTTTGTTCCTTCCCTTCCTGGCATTAGAGGATCTCCAACAGCAGAGGAGGCTGGAGCAACTCCAGCAACAGCAGCACCAGCAACAACAGCAGCAACAACAGCAGCAGCAGGCTGCGGCTCAGCCACCTGGGGCAGCACAGGCCAGAAGGGGCCAGCGCATGGAAGGCCGTCGGTGCAGGAGATACCCCCCAAACAGGGTCTACAGACAAAGGGTCAGCTACCTCAACATGACTGAGCAGCAGTGCCAGAGGCGGCTGTGACTTTCGCGAGAGGTTGTGACTGACATCTGCGCAATGCTGCAGCAAGACCTGGCGCCCAGAGCACCAGGTCCACACTACTTACCAGTGGCCATCAAAGTCACCACCGCACTCAACTTTTGTGCCTCAGGCTCCTTCCAGGGATCAGCAGCAGACATCAGCGGCATCTCCCAGGCGGCTGCACACACTTGCATCATGCAGGTAAACGATGCCCTCTTTGCCCTCGCGCACAATCACATCCATTTCACCAGGGATCGCGCAAGTGTGACAGCGCGAGCGCTTGGATTAGCTCAGCTGGCAGACTTTCCAAGGGTGCAGGGCGTCATTGACTGCACACATGTGGCCCTTAGGGCACCCCACTGCAATCCAGGAGTTTTTGTCAACCGCAAGGGCTTCCACTCCCTTAACGTTCAGCTGGTGTGTGACCACAAGAAGGTGATTTTGCATGTTTGTGCCAGGTTCCCTGGCAGCTGCCATGACTCCTTCATACTGCGCCAGTCTACTGTGCCTCTGCTATTCAGTCCGCCAAGCAAACTTCAAGGCTGGCTACTTGGAGACAAGGGATATTCCCTGCGCTCTTGGCTAATGACGCCGTTGAGGAGACCAGCCAGCGAAGCTGAGGAGCGCTACAACTCCAGCCACATTACCACCAGATGCATTATCGAGCAAACCATCGGATTGCTGAAGATGCGCTTCAGATGCCTCGATAGATCAGGTGGAGCCCTACAGTACTCATCAGCCAGGGTCTCCAAAATCGTCGTGGTTTGCTGTGTGCTTCACAACATGGCACAGCGTTGTGGCTTGCCGATTCCGCAGAACCAAGAGGCTCCTCACAGAGCTGCCTCGGATGAGGATGATGCTGAGGAGGAGGAGGAGGAGGACGGAAACGAGCATCCTGCAGAGGCCCGCCAACCAGCGGCACCAGTGCGTGAGAACATTGCTGGGCGGAATGCAAGGAGCGCACTCATCCTGGGCAGATTTGCGTAGCCTGGTACATCAAACACTGCAGCCTCACTGCTTCTTAACTGACCATGGGCAGTGGCCCATGCCTACACTTTCCTACCTATTTGACCAGCTTGCTGACATCTGCAAGTTATCCTAAGGCCTCTATGTGATATCCCCATTCGCCAAATGACAGATGCCATAACTGCAGCAGCTGCCACCAGATTTTTTATGTACAGGAAAATGATGGCATTAAAACTATTTACAAGACTGGATGGTGGAATAGTTATGTGAATGTGAGCATAGAGAGAAATGGAATGGGTAAGGGTGCATGGATATGACTGTGAAGTGGGATGTGGAGGAAGAGATTGCTGAAGCTGAGTGCTGTTGGGGAAAGGCAATAGGGATCAGGTTGAGGGTGATGGAAACTTCGTACTTGCTTTCCCTGTGTGGTGAAGGTCATGGAAGCGCTTCCTGCACTGCATCCAGGTGAGACGGGTGACTCCCAGAGAGTTTACCTCTGCTGCCACCTCCATCCAGGCAGCCCTGGACTCTTTGGGAGGCCTCTTCCTCCCTGAGCGAGGGTAGAGGACCTCCCTGTGGGCCCTAACCCCATCCACCAAGGTCTGCAGTGACGTCTCGTTGAATTTGGAGGCAGCTCGGGGTCTGGCACTGGCCACAGCTGCTGCAGGCTCCTCTGCCATCCTGCATGGTTTGTTTGGAAGCCAACAGAGGAAGCAATGCTTGCTGTGGACCTTGAAAGCACCACAAATGATGACATCATACTGTGGGGCTTTCTGACTGGAAATGGACAATTAGCAAGGCTGCCCACACGCTGGAACTTAATTGGCCACTTGAGGGAAAATTGCATGCAGCTGGCTGACCCATTTTTTTTCGGGTCGGAACCCCACATTCGGGGAACCCGCATATTTCCCGCACGATCCAGAAAATCGGGCCCTTGGTTTCTCGCCTGCACACTTATTGCGCCAGTCACTGGATTTTGCCAGGCAATTTTGTTACTCAAATAATCTTTGCAAAGGCTGAAATATATATTAGTTGTCTTTGTAAAATTGACTAATGTGTTTGTGCACATATGTAGCTGCATCCCTTTAAATTTACCAATTACCCCTTGCAAGCAGTCCCTTAAGTCTATTTATACACAACTTTCTACCCTATCTGGCAAGCTTCCAACACTAGGCGCTCACCCATACTATGCAAATTAAGCTGATTCCACAAGATCAGGCAAAGGCAGCATACTAACAGTCAAGTGCTAAGAACACAACACCAACTAAATCTGATCATAAAATCTTCCACATGGTGCTGATTAGATCCAGTGCAGAGTTTCCTGTACCTCAGTGACCATGACTAACTCACACCCTTGCACACGGCATCAGCACAATAGCTTTATTCCTATATAGTCTTTGCAGGCTCACAGTGAAGCAAACTGGTGGGAGATTCAGGCAATTTTGTGTCCAATAAGAAATGTTGCCTACTTGTTGAGCATAAAACTGGCGCAATATATACCAGTTTCTGGGCACGAGGTCCTGCACCTAATCTGTGCCACGTTGGTCCTCGCTATTTTTAGGCATCTTGGTGGTCACCTGAAAGCAGCGTTGGATCAATTTAAATATGCAAAGTGTCTTGTGCTTGATTCAGCTGTGCAAGCTCTGACTAATTTTTCCAATTCTACAGTGGCCTAACCAGCGCTACTTAAAGGGACCACTGGTTTCCCCTAATAAATGGTAGGGGAAACTTTTTTACTTCCCCATCTTGCGAAGCCAGGAAGAGCAGGATTGTTTCTCCCCGTTCCACAGCCCTACTGTGGGCTGCTTCAGGACCCCTGCTCACCGTTCCCTGCATTTTCCTCTGCACCCCCCACCCCTGAAACTTAATTGAGGCGCAACAGGTGTTGGCAGCTCTCCCACAAGGCCCTAGGCCCAACTTTGGGAGAGCCTCAGGCTTCCCAGAAATGGGCCTAAATCAATTTCCACCGCTCAATGTATATTTGAGCAAAAGGATTCCTTCATCCTTGTTTGTCTGGAAAAGTTCCAATTCCAGGTCACATTTTTAAAAGCCCTAAATGTAGGTATTTATATGCCAAAGCTGAAGCTGCCTTTTAGGAACACCAGGGGCTGGATATTGTCAATGGAGGCAACTTGGAGGCAGGACTGCTGCTGGTCGTGTCAATGTCCCACCTCCACCCTCGCCTGACCATTCAGAGGGATTTTCCCCTGATTGAGCTTGTTAAGCCCACCCGGTGGGCTCAGCAAGCCAATTAGGGAAGAAGTCACGGACAGATCACGTCAATGTCAGATGTGCTATCTGTCAAGACTTCTTGAAAGATGAAATGACAGCGTTTGACAGCTCTGTGAAGCTGTCAAACACTGACATTCTCTTGAGTTTGATTAGTTTTTGTGGTGAGGACTGAAAAAACATTGTAAAAAAGTAAATTTCAGATGTCTGATGGCTCGGAGGGCCCATCAGCCATTAACTGAAATTGACAAAGTGGATGTCCGCTCTCCCGATCCAGCACGGCTAAAGGCTACAGAAGTAAAAAAAAGGTAAGTGAACACTTTTTTAAACTTATCACTCACCTTGCATATTTACCACTCCACACTTGCACCCATCATTCACCTCTACATCTTACTTCCAGGTGCATCCGACCGCCTCCAACCTCCTACACGTCTCCTCCAAACCGGCGGGGTTCTCCGAGGTTGGGAAGCCTTCACCTGTGAAGGTAAAATGGCACTAATCTCTTTTTCTGCCTGTTAACTACCTGTTAACAGGCAGTTAAAAGGATTAAAAGCCTTTCCCATCTCCAGGAGACGGGACCTGAAGCTGCAAATCCTCCCTCCTCCTGGCAAAAGGGCACGGAGGCGGGATGGGGCAGGTTTGCCATCTGCCCGCAATTTCTCCGATTTTACGTGCTGTCCCGCTTCCATGCCCACTGTTAGATCCATGTATGTTAATGTTGTGTCCTTCAATAATCAGACAACAGACTGCAGGGAACGATTCAACAGGTGTTTACTGAATGAGGGCTACTCTAGAACTAACTGTACAGGTCACTACTCAAGGTTTATATACAGGTGTGGTCATTGTCGGTACTACAGTATACAGGAGCTGTAAAAAGTAGTTCTCCCCTTAAAGGTACATACATTACAATTCCTCCCCTTTTAGATTAACAGTACCATAACACTCATTTAACAATTAAATATCAAACTAATTACAATTAACACTTTTAACATGCAACATTAGCTGAAAATAGTCTATTTATAAATTCAGTCTTTGGGGAGGCTTCCTGATCCTTTCTGGATAGTGCCTTTCCCGAGTGTCTTGCTCTTGGTGCGGAGGTGATTCTGGCCCCCTGTCGTCGGTTGGTTCATCAGCTTCCGATGCTACTGTTTCTGGGGTAGATGCTACCTGTACGTCGGGTTCATCACCAGGTACGTATGGGCGAGACATGGGGTTGATTTGTTCCTGTGACTCTAGGATCTGGTCAGCATGGCATCTCACGATGCTCTCCCCAACGTCCACTGTGTACATTAGTGGGCCCTGCCATGTGCATATCGTTCCTGGCTGCCATTTTTCTGTTCGGTAGTCGCGGGCCAAGACTGGTTGCCCTACATTGAAGCTCCTTGTTGGCTTCTCATGGATGTGCTGAAATTGCTTACTCTCAACATCTCTTCGTACGTTTGGTCTGAGCAAATCTAGGCGAGATCTTAACCTTCGGTTAAAGAACATCATGGCTGGGGCCTGGTTGGTGACTGCATGTGTCGCATTCCGGTAGGCGAACAGGAAATTGTCCACCTTGTGCTGCAGCGGAATGTTGTCATTATACATAGCCTTTATTGCCTTCTTAAAGGTTTGTACGAACTTCTCAGCCAATCCATTTGTGGCTGGATGATACGGGGCGGATGTGTAATGCCTTACCCCATTCCTTTTCATAAATCTTCGAAACCCTTCGGACACAAACTGTGGTCCGTTATCAGAGCAAATCTGCTCTGGCAAGCCGTTCCTGGCAAAAATGGTCCGTAGGACTGCAATAGTTTTCTCCGTGGTGGTGGAGGACAGTTTGATTACCTCAGGCCATTTCGAGTGCGCATCCACGGCTATTAAAAACATTGAGTCCATGAATGGACCAGTAAAATCAATATGCACCCGTTGCCATGGAGATGAGGGCCACTCCCATGGGTGTAGTGGGGCATGTGGTGGTGCATTTTGGACCTTCTGGCATCCTGAGCAGCTCTTTGTCAGGTCCTCGATTTGCTGATCGATCCCCGGCCACCACACATAAGCCCTAGCAAGGCTTTTCATTTTCACCCCTCCCAGATGACCTTCGTGAAGCTCATTGAGCACTCTCTCCCTTAACTTGGGTGGAATTACCACTCGGGATCCACACATCAAGGTCCCCTGGCATACTGACAGCTGTTCTCTTCTGGATGAGAATGCTGGCAACAGTGAGTCGCCATGTGCTGGCCATCCCTTCACCGTCAAATCATATACCCGAGACAGTGTCGGGTCATTTCGGGTCTCCTTCTCTATACCAGCGTTAGTTACTGGCAAGCATTCAATTATAGTCGAATGAAATATTTCGACAGGATCCACTGCTGGTGCTTCCTCCGCAGTAGGCAGTGGCAGGCGTGATAGCCCATCAGCGTTTCCATGCTGTTTTGTGCCCTTATACTCGATTTCATATTGGTGCGCCCCTAGAAAAAGGGACCATCTTTGTAGCCGTTGCGCAGTCATCACCGGGACGCCCTTCTTTGGATTAAAGATGGAGACAAGTGGTTGGTGGTCAGTCAGCAAGGTGAACTTCTGCCCGTGCAGATAGTGATTGAACTTTTTCACTCCCCACACTAGGCTGAGGGCCTCCCTGTCAATCTGGGCGTAGTTACGCTCGGCTGAGGTTAGTGATCGTGATGCAAAGGCTATTGGCCTCTCTGAGCCGTCCGAGAATTTGTGCGACAGCACCGCTCCAATGCCGTAGGGTGACGCATCACATGCCAACCGAATTGGTAATGCCGGGTTGTAATGGGCCAATACCTCTTTCGATGTGATTAGTGTTTTGCTCTTCTGGAAAGCTCGTCTACATTTGTCACTCTACTTCCATGGCACCCCAGTTTGCAGTAGGGTGTTCAGTGGGTGTAGTATTGTAGACAAATTTGGCAAGAACTTATGGTAGTAGTTTACCAGCCCGAGGAGCGACCTCAGTTGTG
This sequence comes from Somniosus microcephalus, assembly GCF_052327205.1. NCBI lineage: Eukaryota > Metazoa > Chordata > Chondrichthyes > Squaliformes > Somniosidae > Somniosus > Somniosus microcephalus. Next base: position 57,590,639 of record NC_140987.1, on the reverse strand, counting down.
AAACATTTTCCGGTGCTGGAGCCTTGACTACTGCCTCAATCTTCTCTGGGGACTTATGTAACCCCTCTTTATCGATAACGTGGCCACAATACGAGATCTGTTTTCTAAAAAACTCGCATTTGGGGCGGTTAGCTCGGAGCCCATATTCCTGCAATCAAGTGAGCACCTGCTCCAGGTTGGCAAGGTGATCACTGTCATTTTCGCCCATGACCAGGATGTCATCCAAATAACACTGGGTCCCTGGGATCCCTTGCAGGACTTGTTCCATTGCCCTCTGCCAAATAGCCGGAGCTGATGCTACCCCGAATACCAGCCGGTTGTATTGGTAGAGACCTTTATGGGTGTTGATTGTGAGGTATTTTTTTGATGCTTCTTCTACCTCCATTTGCAGTTACGCCTGGGCCAGATCAATCTTAGTGAAGCGTTTCCCTCCAGATAGCGAGGCGAAAATATCTTCAATCCGCGGAAGTGGATATTGTACGGTGTGAAGGACCGGGTTCATTGTTACCTTAAAGTCCCCACAGATGCGAACCTTCCTTGGTTCCCCAGGCGTGCTGCTCAACGACTTTTTCATCACAGGGACGATGGGTGTAGCCCACTCGCTCCAGTCTACCTTGGACAGTACACCTGAATGTTCCAGACTCTCCCGCTCTGCTTCGACGGCTGGGCGGATCACATAAGGCCTTAAAAAATTTTGGCCTTGCATTTTCTTCAATTTTAATCGTCGCTGTCATGCCTTTTAGTGTTCCGAGTCCTTGCTGGAACACTTCTTTCGCATCAGTTAGGATCTTTGACAGTCGCCCAGGTGTGACGTCGTCATTCTTTTTGTCAGCCACAGTCAGTGCCTGTATGGAATGCCAATCTAGCTGTATCTTCCGGATCCATTCATGTCCTAGCAGTGGTGGTCCTCCATCTGGCAATACATATAGGTCCATTTTTGGTGTTTCCTTGCCATTATATATAATGTTCACCCTTATTTTTCCTTTGGGGTAGACTTTTTGTCCCGTGTACATCTTCAAGACAATCTTTGTATCTCTCAAGGGTATATGTGAGAATAGCCGCTTGTAGTCCCTTCGGTTTATGATTGTTAGGGCTGATCCTGTGTCCAATTCCATTTTCACTTGGACTCCTGCTATCTTGAGCGCGACCCAGATAGTTTGGTGATCCTCCGTTTTGATCACATTATGTAGTTTCAGACAACCCAGCTCCTTGCTTCCGGAGTCTGTATCACTTTTCTGTTCATCTGAACTACTCTCCGTCACCTTATGTACCTTCTTGTACTTCTCCTGTGGAGATTTCTTGCTGCTGGTTTTCTTTCCCGACCTGCAGACTCTTGCTATGTGTCCTACTTTTCCACACTGTCTGCACACTTTGTCCTTGAACCAGCAATCATTATGGTCGTGTGTTGTTCTGCCGCAGCGATAGCATTTCACTGTTCCGTATGACATTTCATTTGTGCCATATTCTTGCGGTCTCCGTTGTATCTCTGCAGCTCCCCGTGCTGCTGCTTCGTGTGATACTGCAATGCTGAAAGCCTTGTCCTGCGTAAGATCCTTTTCTGATAGAAGCCGTTTCTGGGTTCCTTCACTTTGAAGCCCACACACAAACTTGTCCCTTAAAGTATCTGCTAGTCCCGGTCCAAACTGGCAGTGTTTCGATAGCTTGCGCAGTTCCGTTAAATACTCAGCATTACTTTCATCTTTATGCTGGTTCCTTTTGTGAAACTTAAATCTTTCTGCTATCAGCAGCGGTGTGGGGTTTAAGTGGTCTTGTAAGATTGACACTATGTTTTCAAAATCCTTTCCTACTGGCTTCTCTGGGGTTACTAGGTTTCGTAGTAAGCCATACGTTTTTGCACCCATTGAATTCAACAATACCAGCGCTTTCTTGTCATCTGGCACTTCATTCGCCTTGCAGTATACTTCTATGCGTTCGACATATGTCGTCCAATCTTCGACTTCATTGTCGAATGCTGTGATACTGCCATTCTTCAGCATTTTTGGGTGTGGTTAGACTGGCTTAAAATGGCGTCTCCCGCGCGTTCCTTTCTTCCCTGTTGCGGCTTAAAATGGCGTCTCCCGCACTTTCCTTTCTTCCCCTCTGCGGCTTAAAATGGCGTCTCCCGCGCTGCTGCCAACGCCACTCTCGGCGGTCCTCGTGGCAAATGGCAGCGCCTCGCATTTTCCTGCGTGCCTCTCTCCCCCGTTGACGCTGCTCGGCCCTTGAACACCGGCTGCGCTCTGCTCTCTCTCGTGTCTCTCCCCCGTTGACGCTGCTTGGCCCTTGAACACCGGCTGTGCTCTGCTCTCTCTCGTCTCTCTCCCCCGTTGACGCCGCTCGGTCCTGAACACCGGTTGCGCCCTGTGCGCTCTGCCCTCTCTCTCTCCCCCGTCGACGCTGCTCGGCCTTTTTCTGTGCCGCTCGGTCAGGCTCTAGCCCGCCACTGTCCGGGAAGGGTCTGCGCAGTACCTGTTGCCAGCCCGTTTCGCTGGACCACCGTGACTGGAAAGCCAAACCTGGCTCTCGACAGCCTCCCCTGCGATGCTCAAATCTCCGCTGGATGACTGGGCGGTTGCCCGTGGTCGACGCCCGTGCTTCTGGATTCGACCTTCTTCCACTCTTCTCCAGGAGCGAATCCCTGGGAGGTGATGCAGAGTTGCAGGTAGGTTCGAACTTGCTCGTCGCCACTGTTAGATCTGTGTATCTTAATGTTGTGTCCTTCAATAATCAGACAACAGGGAACAATTCAACAGGTGTTTACTGAATGAGGGTTACTCTAGAACTAACCCTCACGGTGGCATAGTGGTTAGCACTGTTGCCGCACAGCGCCAGGGACCCGGGTTCAAATCTGGCCTCGGGCGACTGTCTGTGTGGAGTTTGCACATTCTCCCTGTGTCTGCGTGGGTTTCCTCCGGGTGCTCCGGTTTCCTCCCACAGTCCAAAGATGTGCAGGTTAGGTTGATTTGGCTATGATAAATTGACCCTTAGTGTTAGGGGATTAAATACGTGGGGTTACGGGGATAGGGTGGGATATGTGTCGGTGCAGGCTCGATGGGCCGAAATGGCCTCTATCTGCACTGTAGATTCTGTGATTCTGTGAACTGTACAGATCACTACTCAGGGTTTATATACAGGTGTGGTCACTGCCGGTACTACAGTATACAGGAGCTGTAAAAAGTAGTTCTCCCCTTAAAGGTACATACATTACACCCACCTCCTCGGGGCTTGGAAAATCGAGCCCCAGGAATCTGACAAAAGAAAGAACTTGCATTTATATAGCGCCTTTCATGACCTCAGTACATCTCAAAGCGTTTTACAGTCAGTGAAGTACTTTTGAAAATTAATCATTGCTGTAATGCAGGAAATGCAGCAGCCAATTTGCATACAGCAAGCTCTCACAAACAGCAACGTGATAATGACCAGATAATCTATTTTTAAGTATCGTGTGAGGGATAAATATTGGCCAGGATACCGGGGAGAACTTCCCTGCTCTTCTTCGAAATAGTATCAAGGGATCTTTTACGTCCACCCAAGAGGGCAGATGGGGCTTTGTTTTAACATCTCTTCCGAAAGTACCAGTGGAGTGCCAAGGAACTGATACCTAATCAGAATCAGACTGCCAGAGGATATGGACACAATCCCCTCAACTAAAACACCAAGGATTGGATGCATAACTATTCCACTGACCAATACATAATCATGTTTGCATACCATATTTTGCCATTAGGCCAGGAGAAGAAAAGAAAGAAAGATTTGCATTTATATAGCACCTTTTACGACCACCAGACTTCTCAAAGCACTTTACAGCCAATGAAGTACTTTTGAAGTGTAGTCACTGTTGTAATGCAGGAAACGCGGCAGCCAATTTGCGCACAGCAAGCTCCCACAAACAGCAATGTGAAAATGACCAGATCATCTGTTTTTGTTATGTTGGTTGAATGATGAATATTGGTCAGGACACCGGGGATAACTCTCCTACTTTTCTTCAAAATAGTGCCATGGGATTTTTTACGTCCTCCTGAGAGAGCAGACAGGGCTTCGGTTTAATGTCTCATCTGAAAGACTTCACCTCTGACAGTGCAGCACTCCGTCAGCACTGCACTGGAGTATCAGCCTAGCTTTATGTGCTCAAGTCCTTGGAGTGGGACTTGAACCCACAACCTTCATGACTCAGAGGCAAGGATGCTACCCACTGAGCCACAGAGACACAAACATCCCCACTAATTTTTTTAGCATCTGGATAACCCACAAAGTCAATAGGTATTAAAAAAAATTATAAATAATAATGTTGGCCCATATTTTCCGATGCCTACAGGTGTGTACGAGCTGTGTACACATCCGTAGGGACATTGGAAATACTGGTTTCAGGCATGCAAAGCGCATACGCTGAAAACCGGCATTTCCGATCTGTCAAGGATGCTCTTGACAGATCGGACGCCTGCCCTGGAGAAGCGCCTCTGTGGGGGGAGAGTTCCGCTTTCTGCAGACCCTCCGCCCGCAGAAAACCCTTAGAAATCTTACGCTTGGTAAAAGCAGGGGTAAGGCCTGCTTTTACCAACATAAGAGTTGAAAAAAAGTTTTAAAAAACAACTTTTTTCACTCATTTATAATTTTAAAATACTTTTTAAAAAGGTAAGCTTATTTTTAGCCCTGTAAAAAACTTCAATTATTTTTTTCAAAAAGTAAATTTTTGTTTAAAATATTTAATTTAATGTAATTTTAACTCATTTTAAAGACGTGATTTAAATTTTAAAAAATGTTTCAGTGTCTTTTTGGGGTGATCTCCATTCATATACTTGACAGATCTATCTATCAAAAGTATGAAGGGAGATTCCCTTCTCCTATTGGCTGGCCTGGCCCACGTGATCCCAGAGACGCTTGCGAACCACATGCGCCCCTGGGATACCTGGGCCCTGCGCATTTCGACTGTGGAGAGGCCCAGGAGTGGAAGTGTCTGGACCTCGGGAGCCCTCAGGTAAGAGTGTAGATTTTTTTCCGATTGGAGTCATCCGCACGCAGGAAGCCTCCTATCGGAAATTATGGGCCAGTATATCTTAATAAAGTAACCTAATTTTGGGACTGTGGCTCCAAACACAGATGACAACTGCTACCCACCAAGATTTTATCCCCTGTGAGCTGTTCTATGACAGTACAGCAACATTTAATATTTTTAAATGGATTACATTTTGCTGCAGAGAGAGTTTGCCCAAAACATTTGCAACATCTGCAAAAGGTACTCGGGTGTTTTAGACTAGCCAGTTGCCTGACCTATGCATGTTTCAGTTCCTGACTGTGGAGTTCATACAGTCTGGATGTTGGAGATAGTCAGCAATTATTGAGAAGTGTCTTCGTTAACGGCTTATCAGAAGCTATGGGGCCAAAAATCCTCTTAATGCACAGACAGTACCCTAAATGGGAGTTCATTTTTTTTGCCTGTTATTTCTATCACTGTCAGGAAAGCACACCTTTACTTTGTGTTCTTTCTGGAGGTTTTGGTGTGTTATGGTTCATTCATACTAGCACCTAGCTGATTGACCAATCTGAAACCACCCGCAATAATACTGCTTAACAAGCCAAACAGTCCCGAGCCAGGGTAAACAGTGCACTGTCGTTAATCCAACTGTGAGGTGCGCGGGAAATACCGGGCGATCACAGAAGATTCAGTGATAGAAACATAGAGATAGGAACAGGAGTAGGCCATTCGGCCCTTCGAGCCTGCTCCGCCATTCAATGAGATCATGGCTGATCTTCGTCTGAGATCATAGCTGATCTTACCAGTTCAGTACCCCGTCCCTGCCTTTTCTCCGTAACCCTTAATCCCCTTAGCCTTCAGAAATATATCCAATTCTCTCTTGAAAATATTCATTGAATTAGCCTTCACAGCCCTCTGTGGCAGGGAATTCCACAGGCTCACCACTCTTTGAGTGAAGAAATTCTTCCTCATCTCTGTTTTAAATGATTTGCCCGCTATTTTTAGACTGTGGCCCCTGGTTCTGTGCTCCCTGGCCATTGGAAACATTCTCTCTGAATTCAGCCTGTCCAGGCCTGCCATAATTTTATATGTTTCGATGAGATCCCCTCTCAATCTTCTAAACTCCAGTGAGTACAAGCCCAAACTATTTAATCTCTCTTCGTAGGTCATTCCCGCCATTCCAGGTATCAGCCTGGTGAATCGCCGTTGCACTCCCTCCATGGCAAGAACATCCTTCCGCAGATGGGGCGACCAAAACTGTACACAATACTCCAGATGCGGTCTCACCAGCACCTTGTACAGCTGTAGTAAGGTATCCCTATTCCTATACTCGAACCCCCTTGATATGAAGGCCAACATACCATTTGCCTTCTTAATCGCCTGTTGCACCTGCATGCTCTCCTTCAGTGACTGGTGCACAAGAACACCCAGGTCCCTCTGCACTTCCCCATCTCCCAATCTATTGCCATTTAGATAATAATCTACCCTCCTGTTTTTACCCCCAAAGTGGATAACCTCGCATTTATCCACATTATAGTGCATCTGCCACGTATCCGCCCATTCCCCCAACCTGTCCAAATCGCACTGTAGCCTCCTGACATCCTCATCAGAGCCCACCCCTCCTCCTAGTTTAGTGTCGTCAGCGAATTTGGAAATATTGCATCCAATTCCCTGATCCAGATCATTTATATATATTGTGAACAGCTGGGGTCCCAGGACAGATCCTTGCGGCACCCCGCTGGTCACTGCCTGCCACTCCGAAAACGAGCCGTTTATTCCAACTCTCTGTTTTCTATCCGCCAGCCAGTTCTCTATCCACGTTAATACTTTGCCCCCAATCCCATGAGCCTTAATTTTGCATGATAATCTTTTGTGTGGAACCTTATCGAAGGCTTTCTGGAAGTCAAGGTACACCACATCCACTGGCTCTCCCCCATCTATTTTACCAGTTACTTCCTCAAAAAATTCCAGCAGATTAGTCAAACACGATTTACCCTTTGTAAATCCATGTTGACTCTGTCCGATCCTTTCCCCATTTGTCAAGTGCTCCGCTATTTTATCCTTAATAATGGACTCTAGCATTTTGCCCACAACCGATGTAAGGCTTACTGGTCTATAATTCCCTGCTTTCTCTCTACCCCCCTTTTTAAATATTGGGGTAACATTAGCTACCCTCCAATCCACGGGTACTGTTCCCGAGTCAATGGAGTTCCGGAAGATGATCCTTAGAGCATCTGCTATCTCCAGGGCCACCTCCTTAAGTACCCTAGGATGTAGTTTATCAGGCCCCGGGGATTTGTCGGCCTTCAGTCCCCTCAACTTACCCAACACCATATCCCTAGAGATACTAATTTCTGTCAGCTCCTCCCTCTCATTAGTCCCTATGTTTGCCGATATTCCTGGGAGGTTATTTGTGTCCTCCTTTGTGAATACAGAACCAAAGTATGAGTTTAATTGGTCTGCCATTTCCTTATTCTCCATTATATATTCTCCCGAATCGGACTGCAAGGGACCGACTTGGGATTTTACCAGTCTTTTCCTCCTGATATACCGATAAAAGCTTTTGCAGTCTGTCTTTATGTTTGCTGCAAGTTTACTTTCGTATTCTATTTTCCCCTTCCTGATTAATCCCTTTGTCCTCTTTTGCTGTATCTTGTACTGCCCCCAATCTTCCGGTCTGGTGCTTTTTTTTGCCAGTTGATATGCCCTTTTTTTTGATTTTATGCTGTCCCTAATTTCCCTCGTTATCCACGGTTGAGTCACCTTTTTAGGTTTATTTTTATGCCAAACCGGTATAAACATGTTCTGGAATTCTTCCATTCTATCTTTGAATGCTTGCCATTGTCTCTCCACTGTCAATCCCCCCAGAAACACCACCCAAGCAATCTTACCCAATTCCCATCTCATACCCTCGTAATTCCCTTTATTTAAGCTCTGGACCTTAGTCTCTGATTCAATTTCCTCACTCTCCATCTCGACTGAGAGCTCGATCATATTATGATCGCTCTGACCCAAGGGGCCTCGTACAAGAAGATTGCTGATAAGTCCCTTCTCATTGCACAATACCCAGTCTAAAATGGCCTGATCTCGAGTCGGCTCCTCGACATATTGGTCCAGATAACCGTCCCGAAAACATTCCAGGAATTCCTCCTCCTCAGAATTTTTACTAATTTGGGTAGTCCAATCAATATGTAAATTAAAGTCACCCATGATGACAGCTGTGCTCTTATCGCACGCTTCTCTAATTTCCCTTTTTATGCCTTCCCTCACCTCCATATTACTATTTGGAGGCCTATATATCACACCCACTAACGTTTTCCTCCCCTTGCTATTTCTCATTTCTACCCATACAGATTCCGTTTCGTCCGAGTTAATATCCTTCCTTTCCATTGCATTAATCCCCTCCTTTACCAGCAATGCTACCCCACCTCCCCTACCTTTTTGCCGATCCTTCCTAAATATTGTATATCCCTGGATGTTAAGTTCCCAGCCTTGCCCACCCTGCAGCCACGTTTCTGTAATCCCAATCAAATCATACTTGTTTACCTCTATTTCCACAACTAATTTATCCACCTTGTTCCTAATGCTTCTAGCATTAAGATACAAAGCCTTCAGGCTTGCTTTTTTCACACTCTCATTATGAATTAGTTTGGCCCTTTGTGTTTCTCTCCTTTGCTTATTGCTTCTCACCTTTCTACCATCTATTTCTGACTTCATATGACTTCCCTCTTTTCCACTACCTAGGTTCCCATCCCCCTGCCAAATTAGTTTAAATCCTCCCGAACCGCCCTAGAAAATATTACCCCGAGGACATCGGCTCCCTCACAGTTCAGGTGTAGACCGTCCCCTTGGTACAGGTCACTCCTCCCCAAGAACTGGTTCCAATGCCTCAAGAATTTAAATCCCTCTCCCTTGCACCACTGCTCAAGCCACGTATTTAGCTTATCTATCTTACTCTCTCTAAACTTATTAGCTCGTGGCACTGGTAGCAATCCAGAGATTACTACCTTTGAGGTCCTACTTTTCAATTTAGCTCCTAACTCCCTAAATTCAGCTTGTAGGACCTCCTCCCTCTTTTTACCTACATCGTTGGTACCTACATGTACCACGACAACTGGCTGATCCCCCTCCCCCTTCAGAATGCTCTGCACCCGCTCCGAGACATCCTTGACCCTTGCACCAGGGAGGCAACATACCATCTTGGAGTCTCGGTCTCGGCCACAGAAACTCCTATCTATCCCCCTTACAATTGAATCCCCTATCACTATAGCCCTATCCCTCTTTTTCCCGCCCTTCTGTGCAGCAGAGCCAGTCATGGTGCCCTGAACCTGGCTGCTGGTGCCTTCCCCTGATAAGTCATCTCCCCCAACAGTACCCAAAACGGTAAACCTGTTTTGGAGGGAGATGACCGCAGGTGACTCCTGCACTACCTTCCTGCCTTTACCCTGCCTTTTGGTCACCCATTTACTGTCTGAGCTAGCCTTTACCTGCGGTGTGACCAACTCACTGAATGTGCTATCCACAAGATCCTCAGCATCGCGTATGCTCCAGAGTGAGTCCATTCGCAGCTCCAGCGCCGCCATGCGGTCCGCTAGGAGCTGCAGCTGGACACACTTCCTGCACACATAGTTGTCAGGGACAGTGTCCCTGATTTCCCACATGGCACAGGAGGAGCATGGCACGGGTCCGAGCTGCCCTTCCATGACTTAACCCTTACAATACCCTTTTATTTACTATGATTTAGCTTAATTATTGAATTCTACTTAGAATAAGTTTGTGAAAGTACTCACCAACCAGTCACCTACCTGTTTTCTGGTGTTGTATTTTCACTGCCGCCTCCTGTCCTGGAACCTTTTCCACCTAGGTTAGGCTCCTGAAATAAAATAAATTGAACCTACCTTTTCAACTTCCCCTAACCCCTAAAAGGTTAGAGGAGGTGGAAGGGTGGGAGACACTACACTGTAGTGTTTCGGGTTTAGCAACAGCTCCACCTATATAAGAGTTACTGGCCTCCTGCTCTCCCGACTGCACCAGCTGCTCCCTGGTGACGTCACACACTGATTACTATTTACCCCTCTCCTCTGCTGTTGATTTGGTACGCCTCGCAACTGCCGCCGGTTTTTAAGCCGGCCTCCTCCTCGCTGCTCTCTGCTGCTCCGAGTGGTCGGGCCTCGCAACTGCCGCCGGTTTTTAAGCCGGCCTCCTCCTCGCTGCTCTCTGCAGGCCTCGGTGCTCGCGCCGGTTTTTATACCGGGCTCCTCCTCGCCTCACTGCTCCCTGGAACTGGTCGGGCCTCGGTGCTCGCGTCGGTTTTTATACCGGGCTCCTCCTCGCCTCACTGCTCCCTGGAACTGGTCGGGCCTCGGTGCTCGCGCCGGTTTTTATACCGGGCTCCTCCTCGCCTCACTGCTCCCTGGAACTGGTCGGGCCTCGGTGCTCGCGCCGGTTTTTATACCGGGCTCCTCCTCGCCTCACTGCTCCCTGGAACTGGTCGGGCCTCGGTGCTCGCGCCGGTTTTTATACCGGGCTCCTCCTCGCCTCACTGCTCCCTGGAACTGGTCGGGCCTCGGTGCTCGCGCCGGTTTTTATACCGGGCTCCTCCTCGCCTCACTGCTCCCTGGAACTGGTCGGGCCTCGGTGCTCGCGCCGGTTTTTATACCGGGCTCCTCCTCGCCTCACTGCTCCCTGGAACTGGTCGGGCCTCGGTGCTCACGCCGGTTTTTATACCGGGCTCCTCCTCGCCTCACTGCTCCCTGGAACTGGTCGGGCCTCGGTGCTCGCGCCGGTTTTTATACCGGGCTCCTCCTCGCCTCACTGCTCCCTGGATGAGGAGCTGCAGCTCATTGTAGATGATGTGAATGCACAGAGGTAGAAATGGGAAGCCCACAGCAAACAGAGATTACAGCAAGACATTGGAGGCCATCACCCTGGCTGTCAACTTGGGGTTATGCACCCAGAGGACTTGGAGAAATCCAGAAAAATATGTCTGACCTCAAGAGCAATGCTAACATATGACTGCCGAGATACATAAGCTACCATTTAGTGTGGGAAGCCATTTACACCAATCATAAGTAAGATGCCGGTGTCAAACGTAGCTTGGTATATTGAACTCAAATTGGTCGAATAATCTATCCCAATTGTAATATTATGGGTATTAAGTAGTGGAGGTAGTTGAGGATTAGTTGGTTAGTAGAAAGCATAGCCTAAAAACTTAAGTGAGAAGATCTGAAGACTGTCATTACTCACACATGCTGCTGACAAGTAGAAGTGCACAAATAGCTCTTCAACATCCCATAGGTAAGTTACTTTACATTGAGGTAAGCTTTGCATAAGCCCATAAAATCGTGCTGCTACCTGCATTAAACACCTCCCAGCTGGTTAACATCCAAACTGAAGGCCGTGAACACTTTCCTTTTTAATATAGTCAGAATTGCATTCCTTATCTGTAGAAATACATTTCAGCAAGTGTGAACCAGTGTCTGTGGTTACAAAATGCCTTGCCTGTGCACCAACAGCATGCCTCATTGTGCATATGTACAGAACGTGTTCTTTTCTTCTTGTACAGATGTGCCAGGACCCAAGAACAGCAAGCCAATCCATCTTGACAACGAGCCTCGCCACAGCACTTGAAGCAGACATCAGCCCGGAGACACACTCTGGAGGATTTTAAGTTTAAACGTTACTCTCGGTGATATTAATGGAAGAATGCTTAACCTGTTCTATTTTAATGACGTGTTAACCCATTTAAAATAAACCAGAGTTAAAATAGCTGATGGAGGAATATCGTAAGAATGTAGTAAGCATTCTTCCACTAATAACACAACAGCAATTTCTAGGCTTTAGTGATTCAGAGGAGGGACCTGAGGTTGAGTCACTACCTGACAGTGGAGTTCGAAGAGTTGGGTACTGAAGAAGGGCTGGCTGTTTCTGGGCAGAGGGGAATTTTAACATGGCGGTGCGTGTGGGTTTAGGTGCGGGTGGGGTGTTAAAGTTGGCAAAAATGCCAGCACGTCCAAAAGCCAGCTCCAACCCGCCGACTTCCGTGTTTAACTCGGACGTGTTAGGTTGGTTGCAAGCAACCCTCTCGGGAGAGGCGGGTTGCCTATTAACATATGCTAATCTCTCAATTGGTGTGATATTTCAACTCACTTTCAAATTTAACGGCGCCTCCATGGGTCTCCCGGGCTTCCTGAAACTCACCAGTGAAGGCAAGGCGAGAACACAACAGCAATTATAGTCATGCAAATACTCCAATAAATATTCAGTACTCACAGCTGCTTTCTTACCTGCTAGTGGGAAAGGGTTTGTTCACAGTACGTTTGCTGAGAGTTTACTTTCTACATTTTGGAGGTTTTCTGAATCAGATCAGGATGGGTGGTGCCATGGCTGCCTTAGATTGGACCTCGGACAAGGAGCAAGATGACCATCAGCAGCAGCAACAGCCTGCTGTTGACTGACCTGCAGCTGGACGCCAGAGAGGGTAGCAGCAGAAGGGTGCAGCTTGTAGGAGGCACAACCTGCAAAGCAGAGTCTACAGGCAGAGGCTGAGTTTCCTTCACCTGTCGGAACAGCAGTGCTTCAGGAGAATCAGGTTGTCGCGTCAGATGGTGGCAGACACCTGCAGCCTCCTAGAAGAAGACTTGCTGCCTGTTGGAGGTCACGTGTTACCAGTGGCTGTCAAAGTGACCAGCGCCCTCAATGTTTTTGCCTCCAGATCCTTCCAAGGCCCTGCCACAGACATATCAAGGATCTCCCAGTCGGCCACCCACAAATGCATAAAGCAGGTGACTGATAGGTTGTTTGCCATGGAATTACGTGAATTCTGCCTGCGATGATTCCGTTCAGAATAATCTGGCGCTTGGGTTTGCGGCTCTGGCTGGCTTCCCACAGGTGCAGGGCATCGTCGACTGTGTGCACATGCAATCCGGGCACCCCCAGATCAACCAGGAGTATTCGTCAACCACATGGGACTCCACTCCATCAATGTGCAGCTGGTGTGCAACCACAAAAAGGTGTGCACAAGATTCCCGGGGAGCTGCCATGATGCTTTCGCCTTGCAGCATTCCAAGCTCCCTGACGTATTTAGACCTGGAAGCTGATTTAAGGGGTGGCTGCTAGGAGACAAGGGATACCCAGTGCAAACTTGGCTGATGACACCCATGAGAAACCCAACAAATGAAGCCCAAGACCGCTACAATGAAAGCCAGACAGCCACCAGACATTTCACTGAGCAAGCAATCGGCATGCTCAAGATGCGCTTCAGGTGTCTGGACAGATCTGGATGTGCCCTTTAGTACGCAGCAGTCAGGGTGTCCAGAATGGTTGTGGTTTGCTGCGCTCTGCAGTGAGGTTTCGGGCTACAGGAGGAACAAGGCGTAGAGAGCACATCGTCTGCAGATGAATTTGAGGAGGAGGAGGAGGAAGGTGACAACGTCAATGCAGCACCAGCTACTCACATTTCTTTCCAGAATGCCATGGGTACCCTTATTAATGCAAGGTTCAGTTAGTTACCACCAGTGGACCGACGTCAGAACCACATGCAATGCCCACTCTTTCCAGCGCCCCCCCCTCTCCTGCAAAGCCACTGAGACAAAGCAGTCCTGCAAACGACCATCCACCCATTGCACATCCCCCCATTTGTTCCCATCAATTCATGTCTTCCCATTCATCATCAAACAAGTTAAAAGGTGAGTTGGCATGCAGCAACCAAGAATGGGCAAGATGGGAAAGTGGTGCAAAATAATAACATTTATGTGATTCTACTGAAGAATGGAAACTTCACAACATAACTTTTTCTCAAACACCCATGTGCATACCCTTGTACAACTACAAAGCTTTATTCTTCCTTTTCCTACCACTCCTACGTGGTGCAACCCTAGTGGCTTCAGCAGAGGTAGAGGCTCAGATCCCTGCTCTGACTGTGAGATGCTCTTATCCGATGGGCTCTGGTTTTGGAGCCCGCAAGGGCCCCGCCAAAGACGGCTCCACCTCCACCTGTGCAGGGGCAGACTCGGCCATTGGGACAGGAGGCAGCATGTTGGGTACTGACTGATGGGGGGGGGGTCAATGGGTGAGAAGTGGAAGCGCTTTGAGTGGAGTCCCCACTTCCATGTCTCCTGACACTATCATCTTTCTCATGGGCCAGCTGCACTTCACTGCTACCACTCTACTGAAGAGTACTTTGGTTTGGTACTGTAAGGTCAAGGCTAAGGTACCTGTCATCCTATTTAAGGCAGCAGGCAAGTTAGTAACGAGACAGGATTAATTAAAAATGTCCTAGTAAAGGATCCCCTTGGAATGAGTGACCATAACGGTGGCAGCACGGTGGCATAGTGGTTAGCACTGTTGCCTCACAGCGCCAGGGACCCGGGTTCGAATCCGGCCTCGGGCGACTGTCTGTGTGGAGTTTGCACATTCTCCCCGTGTTTGCGTGGGTTTCCTCCGGGTGCTCCGGTTTCCTCCCACAGTCCAAAGATGTGCGGGTTAGGTTGATTGGCTATGATAAATTGACCCTTAGTGTTAGGGGGATTAAATACGTGGGGTTACGGGGATAGGGTGGGATATGTGTTGGTGTAGGGGTTACGGGGATCGGGTGGGATATGTGTCGGTGCAGGCTCGATGGGCTGAAATGGCCTCTATCTGCACTGTGGGGTTTCTGTGATTTCTGTGATAACATGGTTGAATTCCATATTCAATTAGAGGGTGAGAAGGTTGGATCTCAAACAAGCATGCTAAGCTTGAATAAAGGAAACTATGAAGGTATGAGAGTGGAATTGAGTAGAGTGGATTGGGAAAATAGATTAAAGGGTAAGACGATACATGATCAGTGGTGTACATTTAAGGAGTTATTTTACAACTTCCAAAAAAAATATATTCCACTGAGAAGAAAAGGGTGTAAAAGAAAAGACAGCCATCCGTGGCTAAGTAAAGAAATTAAGGATAGTATTCGACTAAAAACAAGGGCATATAAGGTAGCCAAATCTAGTGGGAGGATAGAGGATTGGGAAAACTTTAAAAGACAGCAAAAAATAACAAAAAGATTGATTAAGAAAGGGAAGATAGATTATGAAAGTAAATTAGCAAAAAATATAAAAACAGATAGTAAGAGTTTTTATAGTTATATAAAAAGAAAAAGGGTGGCTGAAGTAAATGTTGGTCCCTTAGAGGATGAGACTGGGAAATTAATGGTGGGAAATATGGAGATGGCAAAAACACTGAATGAATATTTTGTATCAGTCTTTACAGTAGAGGACACTAAGAATATCCCAACACTGGACAAACAGGGGGCTATGGGGGGGGGAGGAGCTAAACACGATCAAAATCACTAAGGAAGTGGTACTCGGTAAAATAATGGGACTCAAGGCGAATAAATCACCTGGACCTGATGGCTTACATCCTAGGGTCTTGAGGGAAGTGGCGGTAGGGATTGTGGATGCATTGGTAATAATTTTCCAAAACTCCCTGGACTCAGCAAAGGTCCCGGCAGACTGGAAAACTGCTAATGTAACACCCTTATTTAAAAAGGGCAGTAGACAGAAGGCTGGAAACTATAGACCGGTTAGCCTAACATCTGTGGTAGGTAAAATTTTGGAGTCCATTATTAAGGAGACAGTAACAGGACATTTGGATAATCATAATTTAATAGGACAAAGTCAGCATGGTTTTATGAAGAGGAAGTCATGTTTGACAAATTTGCTGGAGTTCTTTGAGGAAGTAACATATAGGGTGGATAAAGGGGAACCAGTGGACGTAGTGTATGTAGACTTCCAAAAGGCATTTGACAAGGTGCCACATAAAAGATTATTGCTTAAGATAAAAAATCACAGGATTGGGGGTAATATTCTGGCATGGATAGAGGATTGGCTATCTAACAGAAGGCAGAGAGTTGGGATAAATGGTTCATTCTCAGACTGGCAATCAGTAACTAGTGGTGTTCCACAGGGGTCAGTGCTGGGTCCCCAACTCTTTACAATCTATATTAACGATTTGGAGGAGGGGACCGAGTGTAACATATCAAAGTTTGCAGATGATACTAAGATGGGAGGGAAAGTAGTGAGTGAGGAGGACATAAAAAACCTGCAAGGGGACATAGACAGGCTAAGTAAGTGGGCAGAGATTTGGCAGGTGGAATACAATACTGGAAAGTGTGAGGTTATGCACTTTGGCAGGAAAAATCGTAGAGCAAGTTATTATCTTAATGGCAAGAAACTGGAAAGTACTGAAGTACAAAGGGATCTGGGGGTCCTGGTGCATGAAACTCAAAAGGTTAGTATGCAGGTGCAGCAAGTGATTAAGAAGGCCAATGGAATGTTGGCTTTCATTGCTAGGGGGATAGAATATAAAAATAGGGAGGTATTGCTTCAGTTGTACAAGGTATTGGTGAGACCGCACCTGGAATACTGCATACAGTTTTGGTGTCCATACTTAAGAAAAGACATACTTGCTCTCGAGTCAGTACAAAGAAGGTTCACTCGATTAATCCCGGGGATGAGGGGATGGACATATGAGGAGAGGTTGAGTAGATTGGTGTGGTGTATGTAACCTGTTCCACCATAAGAGAACTTAAGCCTGTTCCACCTTAAGAGATGTACTACTTTCTCTGGCTGCTGTATACGTAATACCGGTGGTGACCACACCGGTATATAAGCACTGTGTAGTAATATTGTATTCAGTATAGTCCCGACCTCCAACCAGTAAAGACCTGTTCAATTTACTCTTGTAGTCTGTGTAGTAATTATCACTATAACACACAGACTTAACAGTGGCGACAAGTCCGATTCTTACCCTGCGGCAGTTATTTCCACGGCGGCTTCATCCACAGACAGGACGTCGAAGAGAGGTTTCCACCCTCATCACCCTACTGGAAGACACGTCGAGCGGCAGGCATCGAGAAACCGGAGTGCAGAAGACATCCTGACCTCGAAGCCTCCATCAGCGACTGTCAGCTTTCTTCTTTCTACCTCGGTGGTGGGTAAGCCGGGCAGCGACGTGACAGAAAGTCAACCGCGTTGGCTGTACAGACGGGGCTGGGAAGACGGAGGAATAAGGGCGGTGAGATCGATCGCGACCGGAGATAAGGGCCGGGCCGCTTTTGAGCGAGAGGCGCAGCGCGGGGACATCGATCGCGACTGGAGATAAGGGCCGCATTCGGGCTAAAAGGCGCAGCGTCTGGGAAAACTGAAGGCGCGAGAGCCGCGGTGAACCGGAGACAGCGTCGGGGGACGGTTGAAGACCGCCAAGCGCGGGAAAACCGCCATTTTGTGGGCGGAGGACAATGACAAGAGCGGGAAGCCGCCATCTTGGATAACATAAAAATACAATAAATTGCAACGATGCCTAAACATGGGAACATTAATACCTTTGATAGTGACATCGAAGATTGGGCCATGTATGTAGAACGCATACAAAATTATTGTAAGGCAAATAAAATTCCTGATGCAGATAAAGCACTAACATTATTAAATTTAATGGGTGCGAAGACATACGGGCAATTGAAACACCTGTTATCACCAGATGAACCGGCGGATAAGACGTTCGATGAGATTGTTACTGTCCTGAAAAATCATCTAAACCCCATGCCGCTGATGCTAGCGGAACGATTTAAATTTTATGACAGAAGGCAGCTGCAGAATGAAAGCAATGCTGAATATTTGATGGAATTACGTAAGCTAGCAAAATATTGTCAGTTTGGAACGGGACTGACAGAGGCACTACGAGATAAATTTGTGTGTGGTTTATTTAAACAGGATACACAAAAGCGACTGCTCGAGGAGAATGAGCTGATGCTTGAGAAGGCGGTCACTATGGCAGCAGCACACGAAGCCGCAGCGAGAGGCACGGCAGTAATGCAGCTACGGTCACCGGAACTCGGTACAAACAAATTGGGTTTGAGTTCTGTCAAATGTTATCGTTGTGGAAAGACAACGCACGATCAGAACCAGTGTTGGTTTAAAAACCAAGAATGCAGAACGTGTGGCAGGCTTGGCCACATAGCTAAAGTATGCCGGTCAGGAAAGAAGACCAGCAACAAAAAGTCACCGCAAGGAAAATACGCAAAGGTACACAAGGTGACAAAGAACATTTTGACTGAACAGAAGTCAGATTCAGACGCTAGCAGTAATGAACTGGATAGCTTAAGAGTACACAACGTTGGTAAGGATGCAGATCTCCAGACAATTTGGGTCACTCTTCAGATAGCAGGAGTCCAAGTAAAAATGGAATTGGACACTGGATCGGCATTGACGGTCATGAATAAGAAAGATTACAGAAGGTTATTCCAACATATTCCCCTACAGGATACGGAGATTATATTGAAAACATACACGGGGCAAAGAGTGTACCCCATCGGAAAAATAGAGGTAGAAGTGGTCCACAAGGGCGAAGAAAGCCAAGTAATGGACTTATATGTGCTACCTGAAGGAGGTCCACCACTACTAGGACGGGAGTGGATTAGGAAAATGAATATGGACTGGCACTCCTTGAAGGCACTAACGGTAGATTCCGGGGAAACAGATGTCAAACCTAAACGATTGTCCAGAATATTGGATGAGGCTAAAGAGGTGTTCCAACAGGGACTGGGAACACTGAGAGGAATTACGGCAAACATCAAGATTGATGAACATGCACAACCAAAATTTTTTAAAGCCAGACCGGTACCCTATGCAATACGACCTACTGTTGAAGCGGAACTGGAAGCACTAGAACGTTCAGGTGTACTGTCTAAGGTAGATTGGAGTGAGTGGGCTACGCCCATTGTTCCCGTTATGAAACGTCCTGCGAGCAACAAGCCAGGAGATCCAGGGAAGGTTCGCATCTGTGGAGATTTCAAAATCACCGTTAATCCGGTGCTTCACACGGTGCAGTATCCGCTTCCACGGATTGAGGATATTTTCGCTTCATTGTCTGGCGGGAAACACTTCACCAAGATAGACCTGGCGCAGGCGTACTTGCAGATGGAGGTTGAGGAAGAGTCACGCCAATACCTCATGATCAACACGCATCAAGGGTTGTACCGGTACAATAGGCTGGTTTTTGGAGTGGCATCGGCTCCAGCAATTTGGCAGAGGGCCATGGAGCAGGTATTACAGGGAATTCCAGGCACACAATGTTACCTGGACGATATTCTGATCACAGGTGATGGTGATGAACAACATCTCGCAAACTTGGAACTGGTGCTCAACAGACTGAAAGAGTATGGACTTAGAGTAAATCGGCAGAAATGTGAGTTCTTCCAGAAGCGGATCTCGTACTGTGGCCATGTCATTGACCGGGAGGGGCTTCATAAGTCTCCTGACAAGATTGAGGCAGTTGTAAAGGCTCCCGCTCCGGAGAATGTCTCTCAGTTGAGGTCGTTTCTAGGATTAATTAACTATTACCATAAATTTCTGCCAAATCTATCCATGGTACTGCACCCGTTAAACGCTCTTTTACAGAAAGGGGTACCATGGGAATGGGGCGAAAACTGTAAGAAGGCATTTCGCAAAAGCAAAGAATTGGTCACCTCAGAGGAAGTGTTGGCTCACTTCAACCCGACACTGCCTATTCGGTTGGCTTGTGATGCTTCTCCATATGGTATTGGGGCAGTACTCTCACACAAGTTGCCAAATGGCACGGAAAGGCCAGTCGCGTTTGCATCCAGATCATTGACCTCCGCTGAGCGCAACTATGCGCAGATCGATAGGGAGGCTCTTAGCCTTGTATGGGGAGTGAAGAAGTTTAATCATTACCTGCAGGGCCAAAAATTCACACTTCTGACAGACCATCAACCGTTGGTATCCATTTTTAACCCTAAGAAGGGTGTTTCGGTGATGACAGCGCAGCGTCTCCAGAGATGGTCTCTTTTCCTAGGGGCACATCAATATCAAATTGAATTCAAAGGTATGAAACAGCATGGCAATGCTGGTGGGCTGTCGTGCCTGCCACTACCTGAAGAAGAAGACACGACGAAAGTTGACCCTGTTGAGTTATTTCATTCGACCATCATCGAGTGTTTACCAGTCATCAATGCAAGTATTGAAAGAGAAACCAGGAACGACCCAACACTGTCCAGAGTCTACGAGGTGACAGTGAAAGGATGGCCAACACGGGGTGATCCTCTGTTACCAGCATTTTCGGCAAGGCGAGACCAGCTGTCCGTCTGCCATGGTACCTTGATGTACGGGACAAGAGTGATTATTCCTCCCAAGTTAAGGGAAAGAGTTTTAAACGAACTGCATGAAGGTCATCTGGGGGGAGTTAAAATGAAAAGTCTTGCTAGGGCTTATGTATGGTGGCCGGGTATTGACCAACAGATTGAGGAGTTAACGAAAAGCTGCGCTGGGTGCCAAAAAGTGCAAAATGCACCTCCGATAGCACCGCTACACCCATGGGAATGGCCTTCAGCCCCATGGCAACGCATACACATTGACTTTGCTGGTCCATTCATGGACTCCATGTTCCTAATCGCGGTGGACGCACATTCCAAATGGCCAGAAGTCATCAAGATGAATACCACTACTTCAGAAAAGACAATTGCGGTGTTAAGAACAATATTCGCAAGGAACGGATTGCCAGAACAGATCTGTTCGGACAACGGACCACAGTTTGTATCGGAAGAATTCTGACAATTCTTAAAGAAGAATGGAGTAAAACATTATACCTCTGCCCCATATCATCCGGCGACAAACGGGTTGGCTGAAAGATTTGTCCAGACATTCAAAAAGGCAATTAAGGCCATGAACGATGATCAGATTCCGCTGCAACACAAGGTCGACAAGTTCCTGATGTCATATCGAAACGCCGATCATGCAGTGACTAACCAAAGTCCTGCCATGATGTTTTATAACAGGAGGTTGCGGTCCAAGTTGGACTTGTTAAAACCAAATGTGCGGAGGGAAGTGGAAAACAAACAGTTTTGGCATATTAACAACAAGACCACTCGAACTTTCGACGTAGGACAACCAGTGTTGGCAAGGGGCTATGGAAACGAAAAATGGCAGTCCGGAACAATTCGGGCCAGACAAGGACCTCTGATGTACACAGTAGATATTGGTCATAATGTGATAAGGCGTCATGCGGATCAACTGGTAGAGTCGAGAGCAAGGGTCGAACCCATGGTTGTGACAGAGACAACTGTGGAAGACGTTAATGAACCTGAAGCATCTACCTCGGCAGGGAATGTACTTGATGATGATGACACCCAATACATTGGAAACCAAATAGAGGAGGCACCTCAACAACAAGAATCAGAGACTACTGAGAGGCGTTATCCAAGCCGCATCAGAAAGCCTCCTGAGAGACTGAACCTTTGAACTGTTATACCTGAAGTTATATATGTATATATGTTATTATGTTATGTTAAATGGGGATATGACTGTTAAGCTAAAAAGGGAGGATTGTGGTGTATGTAACCTGTTCCACCTTAAGAGAACGTAAGCCTGTTCCACCTTAAGAGATGTACTACTTTCTCTGGCTGCTGTATACGTAATACCGGTGGTGACCACACCGGTATATAAGCACTGTGTAGTAATATTGTATTCAGTATAGTCCCGACCTCCAACCAGTAAAGACCTGTTCAATTTACTCTTGTAGTCTGTGTAGTAATTATCACTATAACACACAGACTTAACAATTGGGACTCTACTCATTGGAGTTCAGAAGAATGAGAGGCGATCTTATTGAAACATATAAGATTGTGAAGGGGTTGGATCGGGTGGATGCGGTGAGGATGTTCCCGATGATGGGTGAAACTAGAACTAGGGGGCATAGTCTTAGAATAAGGGGCTGCTCTTTCAAAACTGAGATGAGGAGGAACTACTTCACTCAGAGGGTGGTAGGTCCATGGAATATGCTGCACCAAAAGTCTGTAGAAGCTACATCATTACATAAGTTTAAAACAGAAATAGACAGTTTCCTAGAAGTAAAGGGAATTAAGGGTTACGGGGAGCGGGCAGGAATTTGGACATGAGTCTAGGTTTGGATCGGTCATGGCCCTGTGGGTAGCAGAGCGGGCCCAGGGGCCATGTAGCCTGATCCTGCTCCTATTTCGTGTGTCTAATTCTGTTAGATTCAGGAGATGGTTCTGTGATAGTAGATTGGCGGTTAGGATCAGATCAGCCATGATCTTATTGAATGGCGGAGCAGGCTCGAGGGGCCGATTGGCCTACTCCTGCTCCTATTTCTTATGTTCTTATGTGCTTATGTAGTATCCAGAGTGTGCACGGCCATGGGCAATGCGTGCATGGACTCATTTGATTGCCACGATTGATGTTCCAAGGAGCTGGCCACTCTAGCCATGCAAGAAGACATCATCGCAATGCCCTGCGGCAGTAATCCACTCATGTTTGAGGCGGACTCCTCCAATCTGTCTACAATCACGGTGAGTGTTCTTGGAAGACCTGCCAGTACAACGTATATTTTCTGCTGATTATTCTTTTCATCAATGGCTCCTGGAGTACAGCATCTGTGTCCAACTGAACAGTGCTTAGAGAGGGCTGCACACTCCTGTAGGGGTTCACAATATCCCCTCAGCCCCCGAAGATCGGGAAATATTAATCGACATCGTGGACGAAGACTTTGCATGATTTAAATTGTCTCTGGGTTGGACAATGTTTTGAAACATACCCAGAACCGCAAGAAGGCTGCGTTAAGCTAGGCAGCACTTGGACAACACCAGAATCAAAGAACTTTGTAAAAAAAATCGCACACCTTAAGACGGTACATTTTTATTTTTTTAAAATGTACTCTTGAGTTTGGTAAATTGCCCAGGGATAAAATGGCCGTCAGAAAGCTTGGCCAAGGACAAAGGACCTGGAAGCTGTTTTCTGTGTCTGTGAAGCAATGGCAGTCAAATTCTGTCAATCGAAAGGGGAGTTTCCCCTCCCTGCAGAGACAATCGATGTTTGTTTACAGAAACTGCTACTTTGTGTACACAAGGGATTAAACCACTTGACTGCGGTTTCAGTGACCACAAGATAATGGGTTTCTGTTTACATAGTAATACAACTCCATTCAAAACCCATCAGGATGAACGGAAATGGTTCAATAGCCCATCACACACAATGAACTCAGCACACAAGAGACATTTGGACTGAAGAAGGGAACAGTTTAAATTGAATGGGTTTGAATCACCCATTACTGGACAATGGGGACAGTTGGATCCCTTTTGTTTTAGCCCAGAAACTTCCGGATCTGGGCAGGAACATTTCGGCCCCAAAATTGGGGTATAAGAGATAGCTTCTCAGGGGCATCTCTCTCTCTCTGGCTTGCCTCCGTGTGCCCTCTACAGCGTGGAGTCTGTCTGAAGAAGTAAAACACCAGCAGCTTACTTTTAAAACACTGGGGTGTTTCTTTACTTCAGGACAGTAAAGATCTCGTGGGACACGGAGCTGGCATTGCAGTGGTGAGCATATATTTTTCTGGCTTTCCACAAGGCGACTTAGGATAGGCTTAGGGGTGGGAGTAAAGTGCGGATCTCATTAAAATTGTATTTTAGTCGATTTCCCTTGTTGTGTCTGTTTTTCCTCCCCTATTTAAGCAATTTTACCGTGATTACTTTGATCGTGTGGTGTAGTTTCTTAGTTTTAATAAAATTTGACTTTCTTGCATCCAGACCATTTGTCCGTTTTAATATATCATTAATTATAAGTTCCTCCAGTCAGAACTGGAAGGGGTGGTTTAGCGATTCGAAACCGCTGATTGGAATTGGTCACAGTGCAGTGGGAAACAGGCTGCCTGATCAGGTAAATTACCGTAAACCAGGTAAAGGAAGGTAAATTACCATAAACCAGGTAAAGGATGCCCCCCTACACTCCGACGTGGACTCTCCTTGGCTCTCCCTGTCACCACTGTCTGCTCTTGCTCACTTGTGAAGTGTGAGTCACCAGGTGAAAACCCAACTATCTGTCTAACTGGTCCCACCGAAGTGCGAGTATCTGAGCTAGTGCATGGTAAGCATGGATCCTGTGACAGTGCACCCTCAGAAGGAATCAGCTCCTCTGAGGATTTGTCTTCTGCAAGGTCCATGGACTCACCTGGTTAGGTCATTAAAGTGCTTCCTGCACTGAATCCTGCTGCTGACCTCTTGGGCCACCTCCAGCCATACCTTCTTTGTGACAGCAGCAGGTTTCTTCCTCCCATTGCTGGGGAAGAGTCTCTCTCGGTGGCTCCTCACAGCCCCCAGCAGTACATCAAGGGAGGCGTCATTGAAGGGGGGCACAGCCTTTGATGGTCCTGAATCTATTCTCACAGTTTATCTTCCCTTACTTCCAAATCCCAACTCCTTCAAATTCCATCTTTGGATTGTCCCTTTAAACACCAGAGTTAAGATTGCATCATGCCGGGCCGCACCATGCCTGTTGCTGTGCAATCGACACCAAACCCAAAGCTAAAATGATAATGTGGTGCCTGCGTTAAATAGCCACTGACAGATGCACTGAACGTATTTCCGGGTTTCCTGTGCAATATCGGCCCCCCGCCCCACAAGTTAATTGGGCCCATAGTCTTGCCATGGTCCACATTGAGCTCTCATTGTAGGCATGCTCTGCATCGTGCGGGGTTCCTGACAGAAGTCATGAGCCATGTCCGAAGGCGATATCCTTGTTGCACAGAGCCAGCCTGCAACCTGACGGCCTGGTTGGAATAAAGGCAGCACAGACGACTGGCACTGAATGAATGAGTCATGATTGCTGCCAGGAAACCGGGCACAGGCTTGCATGATGCACTGCCTGTGGTCACAAACAAGCTGCACATTCAGGCAGTGGTATCCCTTCCTATTCGGAAAGATGCGAAACTGCTGATGAGGAGCACGCAAAGCAATGTGGCTGCAGCAGGTGATATATCTCCGTGACAGCCTTCTTGGTGAAGTGAAGGCGCCTCACACATTGGTCCTTGGTGAAGTTGAGGTATGAGGAGTGATCCCTGATGACCCACAGTGCGTATGGCCTCCTGCGCAGTGCTCTCCTCCTCCCTCTTCTCCCAGCTGCTCCTGCTCTCTCGTGTCTTCTTCGCTGCTCCCCCTTGTCCTCCAGTCCCAAAGGCAGACCTAGCAGACCACCCATGACTGGAATGGACTGTTTGCAAAGCAGACAAAAGCAGCCTAGCACCAGCACAGAGTTATGCCCAGAAATCTGAATTCACTTGTGGAATGGAGATAATAGCCAAGAAAAGGCCCAGGACTTAAGTAGCAGTGTAAGAGGACAAACCAGCAATTAACTTGTACGGAGTGAATGAGCCCTTTAATTAGCACTCTAGCAAGATTCTTGCTGACTGTTCATGTGGTGAGTCAGGTGCTGTAGCAGCCCAATTTCAGAAAAGGATCCTAAAACAAGTATAGGACGGTTATTTAAATATTATAATGAGCTTCATGAATTGTTCTGGTATGCGCCCTGGATGCCTACAAGGGAGCCCAATCCAATATGGTGGGTGGCGTATTTCCAACGCGGCACAGACACGCATGCACTGCCTGTCATATTGGACCTTTACGCTCCCGTTTTAAACCTGTAGTGCAGCGTGATCAAATTTCTAGGCCAATGTGTCTCCTTAAACTTTACAGTGATTGTTTTCTTTCAAAGTTAAAATTTTACAGGTGAACAATAAAGCCAGGTCTCAAGGGAAGAACATCGTAATCAGACCATTATAGATTGGTGCGACTTGATTATCTTCTTTTTCCGGGCCTTTATCAGCCTTCTTCACTTTCTCCACAACTCAGTTGACGACGCCCTGTAACCTAGGAGGGCCTCATTTTGTAAAAAGCCCCATCTGACTTCCCTGTTCCTGCTGAATTCTGCTGCTGGATTTAATGTAGCCACCCAGTGTGTTGAAACTCCAGTGAAAAATCCTGGCCAAAATATCTTGGTTGCAAAAAATGCCTTGATATTTGGTATTACATTTTCAGTCACGGAGTCTATCTGTTCAGTGCAACAATTCACTTACTAACTGTCAGATTTTTAGTAGAGAGTTGTTTAAACATGTTTGCTTCAACTTCTACAGACTGTTGAATGATGGATAGCTTCATGACTTGGCATGAAAATGATGTTGGATTTACATAATGAAATTCCAATGACTCCAACATCCATTTTTCTTACTGCGTGAGAGGCCAGAGAAACTGAAGCGGCAGCATTTCTTTGTTGCTGAGCAATACTTGAGTGGGAGGAGCAGCGAGCCTTTTGGGAATTTTGCCAGCACCATTTGTGCGTTGCAGACTTTGACGATGCAGTTTGCAGTTCCTAGATTGGTGGAACTGGGACCAATAGTTTATCTGAACGAGCCACGGACAGAAACATATGGAGCCGTCAGCTTTCAAACAAGGGCTGCTGAGCCTGAACATTTTTCAGGTGACTTTTATGACAACAGAGACTGCGATGATGGACTATTATTGTCACTGGTGCTATTTATATTTGCTTCTCTATTTCTTATTACTCAGAACATACGGGCAGCAAACCAAAATACTAAATCCCACATCATGACAGTGTGGCATGTACCAACACATATACACAGATTCATGCACATACACATAAACAGATTTATGAACATACATTGCACATATACACAAATGGATGCACATACACATGCATATATACACACACACTTCTTGAAATTCTGGATCAAAAAACGTTAATTGATAGCTATTGAAAATGTCTATGGTTTAAATTGAGGCTCTTTTAACTCTAACACACAGGCTGATGAGAATTTGCTTTGCTCAGGCTCAAAGAGGATCCAGAACATTTTTATTGTTATTTATGAACCAGATTGGATTGTACATGGGAGGTTTCGCAGTTTGGAAATGGAAGTAACATCGGGATATAATACAGCTTCACGTTCTTCAAATGAGAACAAGGTTGTTTTCCTAATAACCTTAACGTGCTTGCCCACGTAACAACAGTCACTGCACTTCACAAGGTCCTTTATTGTGCCAAATACGTTAAGATGTTTTGACGTGGAAGGTACGATATAAGTGGAAATCACCCTGATTTTAACCACAACCGCCCAGCGAGAACATTGAAGTCAATAGAGTATGAAATCGGGCAATGTAAATCGGGCGATCGGCCCAAGTCCAGCCCAGTCTTGCCGGGCTGGTTAAGTTAACATCAGGGCTGACGTTTATTATTATTAAGCCACACAGACAACAGTGACAGCCATGTATTGCTATACCCAGAATGAAATGTTGTCAATTCCTGTCTTTATTTAAGTATATCTGTAGATCTTAGATTAATTGAAATTAAATTTATTTTTGCATTGTTAAAGTCACTAGCAGTGGCCTAAATTTACTATAGTCGGGACCTTTCGGCCTGACATTCTCCAAGGCAGCGCAGGACCTTCTTTTGGTTTACAAGTTTAAATAAAGTGCTGGACGCATGTGGGTGGAAGGAAAAACAATTTAATTAGACACACAAAAGCAGCCCAACACTCACTTGAGCCAGACTACACGTTGTGCTAGAAATATTACGAGACCTTCTGCTGGGAACCAATCTTGACTGCATACGCAATTAGGCTGGTTTCAGCAAGCTTCACTCAATTAAGGAAAGGCAATTCAAGTAATTACCATGCTGCAGTAGCCTCAAGAGACTAAGATTATAGTCATTTTCCCTGCAGCTCATGGCCAAAAGCCCAAGCCGTGGTCTGCAGAGAGTTGGAAAACAAATCTATTGACCCTCGAATTAGGCCTCTTAAAGTAGATTGGGCTGCTGGCCCTGATGGTATTCACCCTAAGGTGCTGAAAGAAATGGGAGCTGCATTGAGCAAACCACTGGCTCATGTATTTAACAGTTCAGTGAGGTCTGGGACTGTTCCCATGGACTGGAGAGAGGCCCATGTGGTACTAATATTTAAAAAGGGCACTAAGTCTGACCCAGGAAACTACAGGCCCATTAGCGTAAATTCAGTAAGACAAGCCATTACAAATTATTAATAGAGTTGCATTGTATGATCATCTAGAAAGAGCAGAGGTTACCAAGGAATACCCACATGGTTTCTGGAAAAGGAGGTTCTGTCTCACCAACTTAATCAAAATTTTTGAAGAGGTTACAAAGTTGGTGGATGATGGAAGGGATATGGGGATAGGGCGGGAAAGTGGAGTTGAGGTAGAAGATCAGCCATGATCTTATGGAATGGCGGAGCAGGCTCGAAGGGCCGTATGGTCTACTCCTGCTACTATTTGTTATGTTCTTATTAGGTATCGTGGAGCTAGATTTTCAAAAAGTCTTTGATAAAGTGATTCACAAAAAGCTGCTAAATAGGATTGAATCTTGATGGAGTGACTGTCTGTTCTTAGGTTGTATCTGTGTAGACTGTTGGTAGTTATTAATGGTAGTAACTCTGCATGGGACCAGTCACTCATGGAATCTCCACAGGGACCTGTGTTGGGGTTACAACAGAAAATGCTGGAAGCACTCAGCAGGCCAGGCAGCATTCGTGGAGAGAGAAACAGAGTTAACGTTTCAGGTCTGTGGCCCTTCAGCAGAACTGGGAAAGGTTAGAGATGTAACAGATTTTAAGCAGGTGCAGATGCAGGGAAAGGGCGGGGGGGGGGAGAGGAGAGGAAGGAATTGAAGGAAAGTCTGTGCTAGGGTAGGAGGCAGGAGTGGTTAAATGTTGCAAATGGGGATGGCAGAATCATCAACAGCTGCCTGAAAAATGGTGGCAGGGGTTATAGTCTGAAATTGTTGAACTCAATGTTGAGTCCAGAAGGCTGTAAAGTGCCTAATCCACTACAAGCCCACTGATTCCCACAGCTACCTGAACTACACTTCCTCCCACCCCGCTTCCTGTAAGGACTCTATTCCATTCTCCCAGTTTCTCCGTCTCCGCTGCATCTGCTCTGACGATGCCACCTTCCATACCAGTGCTTCCGATATGTCTTCCTTTTTCCTCAACCAAGGATTCCCCTCTACCGTGGTTGACACGGCCCTTGACCGTGTCCATTCCATTTCCCGCACTTCTGCTCTCACCCCTTCCCCTCCCTCCCAGAACCACGATAGGGTTCCCCTTGTCCTCAGCTTTCACCCCACCAGCCTTCACATTCAATGGATCATCCTCCACCATTTCCGCCACCTCTAACGTGATCCCACTATCAAACGCACCTTCCCCTCACCTCCGCTTTCAGCATTCTGAAGGGACCACTCCCTCCACAACACCCTGGTCCACTCCTCAATCACCCCCAACAGCCCTTCCCCTTCGCCCGGCACTTTCCTGTGCAAGCAGAGGAGATGCAACACCTGCCCTTTTACGTCCTCCCTTCCCACTGTCCAGAGCCCCAAACACCCCTTCCAGGTGAAATAGTGATTTACTTGTACTTCTTGCAGTTTAGTATATTGTATTCGCTGCTCACGATGTGGTCTCTTCTACATTGAGGAGACCAAACGCAGATTGGACGACCGCTTTGCGGAACACCTCCGAGCTTCCAGTCGCCTGTCACTTTAATTCTCCGCTCCACTCATAGAAACATAGAAGACAGGAGCAGGAGTAGGCCATTCGTCCCCTCAAGCCTGCTCCGCCATTTAATGAGATCATGGCTGATCATCCAAATTCAGTACCCTGTCCCTGCTTTCTCCCCATATCCCTTTAGCCTTAAAACATATATCTAACTCCTTCTTGAATATATTTAATGAATTGACCTCAACTGCCTTCTGTGGTAGAGAATTCCACAGGTTCACCACTCTCTGGGTGAAGAAATTCCTCCTCATCTCTGTCCTAAATGGCTTACTCCTTATTGTTAGCCTGTGACCCCTGGTTCTGGACTCTCCCACCATCGGGAACATCCTTCCTGCATCTAGTCTGTCTAGTCCTGTTAGAATTTTATAAGTTTCAATGAGATCCCCTCTCATTCTTCTAAACTCTAGCGAATATAAGCCTAATCGACCCAATCTCTCTTCATACGTGAGCCCGAGGACCAGGTAGGCCTCAGTTCGGCGGGAGTCTCGGAGCGGTGGTGGGAATCTCGGCGGCGGCGGCGAGTACTTAAGGTGAGCCCGAGGACCAGGTAGGCCTCAGTGCGGCGGGAGTCTCGGAGCGGCGGTGGGAATCTCGGCGGCGGCGGCGAGTACTTAAGGTGAGCCCGAGGACCAGGTAGGCTTACTAATCTCCAATCTCAGAGAGAGGGAGAGAAGTAAAAAGTAATCGAAGTGTGACGTCACCAGAAAGCAGGTAAGTGATTGGTTGGTGAGTATATCTCTCTTTTTAAACTTTAACTCTGTGGTTTATAGTTTCTAAAGTCTCTGTGGTGTAGCGGGGCCTGTTTCTAAACAAGGGCCCTTAAATATACCATTTAATTGTAGTGTAATTGGTGGGATTGATTTGATTTAATTTAATTGCAATTAATTAAAGAGTAGGTCATCGCAGGACAGCCCGGTACCGTGGTATGCTCCTCCTGCGCTATGTAGGAACTCAGGGACACTTCCAATATGTCGAGGAACCAACCAGAGATCAGGCCATCTTAGACTGGGTATTATGTAGCGAGAAAGGATTAATTAGCAATCTTGCTGTACGAGGCCCCTTGGGTCGGAGCGATCATAATATGGTTGAATTTTTCATTAAGATGGAGAATGAAATAGTTGAGTCAGAGAGTAGGGTCCTGAATTTAAATAAAGGAAACTACGATGGTCTGAGGCGCGAGTTGGGTAGGATTGATTGGGGAATGTCACTCAAAGGGTTGACGGTGGATAGGCAATGGCAAACATTTAAAGACCACATGGATGAACTACAGAATTTGTTCATCCCAGTTTGGCATAAAAATAAAACAAAAAAGGTGACTCAACCGTGGCTAACAAGGGAAATTAGGGATAGCATAAGATCCAAGGAGAGGACATATAAATTGGCCAGAAAAAGCAGTAAACCTGAGGATTGGGAACAGTTTAGGATTCAACAAAGGAGGACAAAGGGATTAATTAAGAAAGGGAAAATAGAATATGAGTGTAAGCTTGTAGTGAACATAAAAACTGACTGTAAAAGCTTTTATAGATATTTGAAGAGAAAAAGATTGGTGAAGTCAAGCGTAGGTCCCTTGCAGTCAGAATCAGGGGAATTTATAATGGGGAACAAAGAAATGGCAGACCAATTAAATACATATTTTGGTTCTGTCTTCACAAAGGAGGACACAAATAACCTCCCAGAGATGCCAGGGAACATAGGGTCTGATGAAAGGGAGGAACTGATAGAAATCAGTATTTGTAGGGAAATGGTGTTGGAGAAATTGATGGGATTGAAGGCCGATAAATTCCCAGGGCCTGATAATCGACATCCTAGGGTACTTAAGGAAGTGGCCCTAGAAATAGTAGATGCATTGCTGATCATCTTCCAACATTCGATAGAATCTGGAACAGTACCCATGGATTGGAGGGTAGCTAATGTTACCCCACTATTCAAAAAAGGTGGTAGAGAGAAAACGGGGAATTACAGACCGGTAAGCCTGACATCTGTAGGACGGCATCCTTTACCTGGTTTACGGTAATTTACCTTCCTTTACCTGGTTTACGGTAATTTATCTGGTCAGGCAGCCTTTTTGCCACTGCACTTTGACCAGCTCCAATCAGCGGTTTCGAATCGCTAAACCCCTCCTTCCAGTTCTGACTGGAGGAACTTATAATTAATGATATATTAAAACGGACAAATGGTTTGGATGCAAGAAAGTCAAACTTTATTAAAACTAAGAAACTACACCACACGATCTTGTGATCACGGTAAAATTGCTTAAATGGGGAGGAAAAAAACGGACACAACGAGGGAAATCGACTAAAATACAATTCTAACGAAATCCCCACTTTACTCCCACCCCTAAGCCTATCCTAAGTTGCCTTGTGGAAGGCCAGAAAAATATATGCTCACCACTGCAGTGCCAGCTCCGTGTCCCATGAGATCTTCACTGTCCTGAAGTAAAGAAACACCCCAGTGTTTTAAAAGTAAACTGCTGGTGCTCTTACTTCTTCAGACAGACTCCCATGCTGTAGAGGGCACACGGAGGCAAGCCAGAGAGAGAGAGATGCCGCTGAGAAGCTATCTCTTATACCCCAGTTTTGGGGCCAAAATGTTCCCGCCCAGATCTGGAAGTTTCTGGGCTAAAACAAAAGGGATCCAACTGTCCCCATTGTCTGGGATGGGTTTGAATAAAGTTGCAGTTTAAATGT
Source organism: Somniosus microcephalus (assembly GCF_052327205.1). Classification (NCBI taxonomy): domain Eukaryota; kingdom Metazoa; phylum Chordata; class Chondrichthyes; order Squaliformes; family Somniosidae; genus Somniosus; species Somniosus microcephalus. Next base: position 57,558,572 of record NC_140987.1, on the reverse strand, counting down.
GTCCATTGTCTGTGATGGCTGTCGAATAAAGCTTGGAGTGGTTTGAGTGTGTCTTCATTCATCCTGATGGGTTTGAATGGGGCTGCATTACTATGTAAACAGAAACCCATTGTCTGTGGTCACTGAAACTGCAGTCTCAAATGGTTACTCCTTGTGCAAACATCCTTGTAGCAGTTTCTGTAAACAAATCGATTGTCTCTGCAGGGAGGGGCTTCCCGAACTGCCTTTGATTGGCAGATTCAAACAGGCTACTCCCCAGTGTGAACAATCAGCTGTAGGCTACCGGACCCTCCCAAATACCACAGGGTGACTGACAGCTCGGGCTCCATTCAAATGCTAGTGGCCTGTCTGTCCCTTTTCCTGCTGAAAATTCTGTTTCCATGAGGTTCAAAACTCAAGAGACATCTCTTGTTTTAAATAAAATGTACTATCTTAAAGTGTGCAATTTTCACAAAGTCCTTTGATTCCGGTGTCCAAGTGCTGCTTAGCTCATGGGCTCCTTAACGCAGCCTCTTGCGGTTCTGGGCACGCTTTAAAACATTGTCCAACCCAGAGACAATTTAAATCAAGCAAAGTCTTCGTCCACGATGTGGATTAATATTTCCCGATCTTCGGGGCTGAGGGGATTTTGCGAACACCTACACATCGATAGTGGGGAAAATGCTAGGGTCCATTATAAAAGATGTAATAACAGAGCACTTGGAAAACAGTGACAGGATCGCACAAAGTCAACATCGATTTACAAAAGGTAAATCGTGCTTGACTATGTGATGAAATATGCCTTCATCAACCCATTTGTTTTACCTGCTTGTATTTTGCCTGCTTGTATTTTACCTGCTTGTATTGTGAACCGCCCCCTTTTGTTCCTATTGTGTGTATTGGCGACGCCCCTGTCTTTTGCCATATAAAGGTCTCAGGAGCTGTATGAGTCATTTACTACCAGACGAACCCGATGTGGGAAGACCTGCTATACTGCTATGTTCTTAGTGATTAAAAGTCTTCAGTTGAATCCTTGTCTTTGAGTCATTGATGGCATATCAATTTTAATCACTAAAACACCAAGATGGATAGACTCTTGAAACCAGAGCGCTTGGATCTGGACCCCTATGCCTCAGACGCAGCCACACAGTTCGGACACTGGTTCCAATGCTTCGAATTTTTCATTGCAAACTCATCCACTGCCATAGCCGCAGCCGAAACCGCTACCAGAGACATGAAACTGGGAATCCTGTGAAACTGGGTGAGCCATCGGGTCTCCCCTCTCATCCAAGATGCCACCAGCTACAAGGATGCCTGCACCATCCTGAAGGCCCACTACGCGCGGCCAATAAACGTGGTGTACGCCAGGCATCTTCTGACTACTCGCACGCAGCGGCATGGTGAGTCACGAGAGGACTTTATACTAAACCTAAAAGTACTGGGCCGAGACTGTAACTGTAAGGCCGTGTCTGCCATCATGTACACGGAGGAGCTGATTCGAGACTCCCTTATTGCGGGCCTCAGTTCAAATTATATTCGGCAGAAACTGTTTGAAAAGGAGGGACTGGACTTAAAACAGGCTATAGATATAGCGCGATCGCTGGATATGGCCCAGAAGAACTCTGAATCCTGTTCCTCAGGCCATGCGGCCCACTCCGCCTCGTGCGCGCCGTGGGGGCCACCATCTTGGAAGCCATCTTCACCTCCCAGGTCTCAGGCCAGCCCAGCACCATCGGAGCCCCAGCCCCACCCAGGAGCCCCACTACTACTGCGATGCATCGGGGACCGAAATGCTACTTCTGCGGCCAGGACAAACACTCCAGGCATCTGTGCCCAGCGAAGGGCACCACCTGTTTTAAATGCGGGAAGAAAGGACATTTCAGCAAAGTCTGCAGAGGGAACCCCGCCTCCAACTCCACCACCGCCGCGTGCGCGCCGTGGGAGCGGCCATCTTGGAAGCCATCTTGTCCACCCTCATGGGGTCCACCATCTTGCCCCGACTACACAGACCTCCAGGACCCACTGGTGGCCTCGATCACAGTGGATCAATCCAGGCCACATCCGTTGTCTAAATCGATGATGGACATAGAGGTAAATGGGAACAAGGTTAAATGCTTGATTGACTGCGGGAGCACCGAAAGCTTTATTCATCCTAGCCTGGTAAAACGACTTTCTCTAACGATAGTCCCCACACAGGGCAAAATCGCCATGGCCGATAAGACTCATACCTCAAAAATTACAGGTTTCTGCGCAGTTATGTTGTCGGTAAAAGGCAATGATTACAGAGATTTTAAACTATTGATAATGCCAGATCTCTGTGTGAGCGTGATCTTGGGTCTGGACTTCCAGTGCCACCACCAAAGTATCACGCTTACCTACGGTGGGTCCCAGCCGCCCCTCACAGTGTGCAGTCTGGCTACCCTGAAGGTCAAGCCGCCTTCTCTGTTCGCCAACCTCGCACCCAACTGTCGACCCATAGCGACCAAGAGTAGGCGGTACAGCTGGGAGGATAGACGGTTCATTGCGTCGGAAGTAGAAAGACTCAAGCGGGAGGGTATCATCGAATGCAGTACCAGCCCGTGGCGCGCCTAGGTAGTAGTAGTTAAGGGTAGCGAAAAGAAGTGGATGGTGATAGATTATAGCCAGACGGTTAATCTATACACCCAGCTAGACGCCTACCCTCTGCCCCGCATAGCGGACATGGTTAACCAAATCGCGCAATACCGGGTGTTTTCCACCATCGACCTAAAATCGGCATACCACCAGCTCCCCATTAGGCCGGAGGACCGTCCATACACCGCCTTCGAGGCGAACGGACGTCTCTACCACTTCCTCAGAGTCCCCTTTGGGGTAACGAACGGGGTCTCGGTCTTCCAGCGGGAGATGGACCGCATGGTCGATGAGAACCAGTTAACAGCCACCTACCCATACCTAGACAACGTCACCATCTGCGGCCACGACCAGCAAGACCACGACTCGAAACTCGCGAGATTTCTGAAAACCGCCCTCAGACTCAATCTCACCTACAACGAGGATAAGTGTGTCTTTAGCACCACGCGCCTCTGCATCCTGGGCTGCGTGGTGGAAAACGGGGAAATCGGTCCGGACCCCGACCGATTGCGCCCCCTACGGGAGCTACCCCTACCAAACACTCCCAAGGCCCTGAAAAGGTGCCTGGGGTTCTTCTCCTATTACGCCCAATGGGTCCCCAATTATTCCGACAAGGCCCGTCCCCTCCTGAAATCAACGTCCTTCCCGCTCACGGCCGAGGCCCACGCCGCCTTCAACAGCATTAAACACGACATTGAGAAGGCCGCGCTGCGGGCAGTGGACGAAAACATCCCTTTCCAGGTCGAAAGCGATGCGTCCGACTTCGCTTTAGCAGCCACCCTCAACCAGGATGGGCGGCCCGTAGCCTTTTTCTCAAGAACCCTCCAAGGGCCCGAGATCAGGCACTCCTCGGTAGAGAAGGAGGCCCAGGCCATAGTGGAGGCAGTGCGGCACTGGAGGCACTACCTAGCCGGCAAACGCTTCACCCTGCTTACCAACCAGCGGTCGGTAGCCTTCATGTTTAACAACAAACAGAGGGGGAAGATCAAGAACGACAAAATTCTCAGGTGGCGGATCGAACTCTCCACGTTTGAGTACGACATAATATATAGGCCGGGGGCCCTCAACGAATCCCCTGACGCCCTATCACGAGGGATGTGTGCCAGCATCCAGGGGGACAGGCTACAGGGCCTCCACAATGGCCTCTGCCACCCGGGGGTCACCCAGCTATTCCACTTTATAAAATCCCGTAACCTGCCCTATTCCATCGAGGAGGTCCGGTCTATGACCAGGAACTGCCGCACCTGTGCGGAATGCAAGCCCCGTTTTTTCAGACCCGACCGAGCCCACCTGATCAAAGCTACACGGCCATTCGAGCGCCTGAGCTTAGATTTCAAGGGACCACTCCCCTCCACCGACCGCAATGTGTACTTTCTCAACATTGTGGACGAGTACTCCCGCTTCCCATTCGCCTACCCCTGCCCAGATATGACCAGTGCCACGGTCATCAAGTGCCTCGGCAACCTGTTTTGCACGTTCGGCATGCCTAACTACATCCACACTGACAGGGGGGCGTCGTTCATGAGCGATGAACTGCGCCAATACCTGCTGCCGAAGGGGATAGCCACGAGTCGGACCACTAGTTATAACCCCCGGGGTAATGGGCAAGTGGAGAGGGAAAACGCGACAGTGTGAAAGGCGGTCACCTTAGCACTAAGGTCTAAAGGCCTCCCCACCTCCCGCTGGCAGGAGGTCCTCCCAGACGTACTCCACTCGATAAGGTCGCTACTGTGTACTGCTACTAACGCCACTCCTCACGAGAAGATGTTTGTTTTTCCCCGCAAATCAACCTCAGGAGTATTCCTACCCTCGTGGCTCTCCACCCCAGGGACAGTCCTGTTACGGAAGCAAGTGAGGGGCCACAAAACGGATCCCCTCGTGGAGGCAGTACACCTACTCCACGCAAACCCACAGTACGCGTACGTCAAGCACGCCGACGGGCGTGAAGACACCGTGTCCATAAAGGACCTTGCCTCGGCAGGAAGCGACGACGGCGACCCATCACCACCACCCCCAGAAGAACCTCCACCATCCCCAGAGGTATCCTCACCAGCCCCTGAAGTACCTGCAACACCCCCAGCACATGGGTATGCCCAGGAGGGCACCACGGACTCCCGATCGGAACCCGAGTTACTGTTGCGACGTTCAGGAAGCACTATCACACCCCCGGACAGACTAAATCTGTAGAAGGGGTGAATGTGATGAAATATGCCTTCATCAACCCATGTGTTTTACCTGCTTGTATTGTGAACCGCCCCCTTTTGTTCCTATTGTGTGTATTGGCGACGCCCCTGTCTTTTGCCATATAAAGGTCTCAGGAGCTGTATGAGTCATTTACTACCAGACGAACCCGATGTGGGAAGACCTGCTATACTGCTATGTTCTTAGTGATTAAAAGTCTTCAGTTGAATCCTTGTCTTTGAGTCATTGATGGCATATCAGACTAATCTACTGGAATTTTTTGAGGATGTAACTAGTAAAATAGATAAGGGAGAACCAGTGGATGTGGTGCATTTGGACTTTCAGAAGGCTTTCGATAAGGTCCCACATAAGAGATTAGTGTGTAAAGTTAAGGCGCATGGGATTGGGGGCAAGGTATTGACTTGGATAGAGAACTGGTTGGCAGACAGAAAGCAAAGAGTTGGAATAAACGGGTCCTTATCCGAGTGGCAGGCAGTGACTAGTGGGGTACCACAGGGATCGGTCCTTGGACCCCAGCTATTCACAATATATATTAATGATCTAGACAAGGGAACTAGATGTAATATCTCCAAATTTGCAGCTGACACAAAGCCGGGTGGGTGTGTGTGCTGTGAGGAGAATGCCGAGAAACGACAGGATGATTTCGACAGGTTGGGTGATTGGGCAGAAGCGTGGCAGATGCAATATAATGTGGATAAATGTGAGGTTATCCACTTTGGTGGCAAAAACAGGAAGGCAGATTATTATCTGAATGGCAATAGATTGGGAAAAGGGGAAGTGCAACGAGACCTGGGTGTCCTTGTGCACCAGTCGCTGAAGGTAAGCATGCAGGTGCAGCAGGCAGTTAAGAAGGCAAATGGTATGTTGGCCTTCGTAGCGAGAGGATTTGAGTACAGGAAAAAGGATGTCTTGCTGCAGTTGTACAGGGCCTTGGTGAGACCACACCTTGAGTACTGTGTGCAGTTTTGGTCGCCTTATCTGAGGAAGGATAGTCTTGCCATGGAAGGAGTTCAGCGAAGATTCACCAGGCTGATACCTGGGATGGCAGGAATGACGTATGAGGAGAGATTGGGACGATTGGGCTTGTCCTCGCTGGAGTTTAGAAGAATGAGAGGGGATCTCATTGAAACTTATAAAATTCTGACAGGACTGGACAGACTAGATGCAGGAAGGATGTTCCCGATGGTCGGGGAGTCCAGAACCAGGGGTCACAGTCTAAGGATAAGGGGTAGGCCATTTAAGACAGAAAGGAGGAGGAATTTCTTCACCCAGAGAGTGGTGAACCTGTGGAATTCTCTACCACAGAAGGCAGTAGAGGCCAATACATTAAATATATTCAAGAAGGAGTTGGATACATTTCTTAAGGCTAAAGGGATCAAGGGGTATGGGGAAAAAGCAGGGACAGGGTACTGAATTTGGATGATCAGCCATGATCGCATTGAATGGCGGAGCAGGCTCGAGGGGCCGAATGGCCTACTCTTGCTCCTATCTTCTATGTTTCTATGTTTCTATTCCTGCCATCCCAGGTATCAATCTGGTGAATCTTCGCTGCACTCCCTCCATGGAAAGCACATTCTTCCTCAGATAATGCGACCAAAACTGCACACAATACTCAAGGTGTGGTCTCACCAAGGCCCTGTACAACTGCAGCAAGACTTCCTTGCTCCCGTACTCAAATCCTCTCGCTATGAAGGTCAACATACCATTTGCCTTGTTAACCGCCTGCTGCACCTGCATGCTTAACTTCAGCGACTGGTGCAGAAGGACACCCAGGTCTCGTTGCACTTCTCCTTTTCCCAATCTAATGCCGTTCAGATAATAATCTGCCTTCCCGTTTTTGCCACTGAAGTGGATAACCTCGCATTTATCCACATTATACTGCATCTGCCATGCATCTGCCCAATCACCCAACCTGTCCAAATCATACTGAAGTTTCTCTGCATCCTCCTCACAGCACACACGCCCACCCAGCTTTGTGTCGTCTGCAAACCTGCAGATAATACATCTAGTTCCCTCGTCTAGATCATTAATATATGTTGTGAATAGCTGAGCATAGAAACATAGAAGATAGGAGCAAGAGTAGGCCATTCGGCCCCTCGAGCCTGCTCTGCCATTCAATGAGATCATGGCTGATCATCCAAATTCAGTACCCTGGTCCAGCCTTGTCTCCATATCCCTTGATCCCTTTAGCCTTAAGAAATATATCCAACTCCTTCTTGAATATATTTAATGAATTGGCCTCTACTGCCTTCTTTGGCAGAGAATTCCACAGGTTCACCACTCTCTGGGTGAAGAAATTCCTCCTCATCTCTGTCGTAAATGGCTTACCCCTTATCCTTAGACTGTGACCCCTGGTTCTGGACTTCCCGACCATTGGGAACATCCTTCCAGCATCTAGTCTGTCTAGTCCTGTTAGAATTTTATAAGTTTCAATGAGATCCCCTCTCATTCTTCTAAACTCCAGCGAGTACAAGCCCAATCGACCCAATCTCTCCTCATATGTCATTCCTGCCATCCCAGGGATCAACCTGGTGAATCTTCGCTGCACTCCTTCCATGGCAAGACTATCCTTCCTCAGATAAGCCAACCAAAACTGCACACAATACTCAAGATGTGGCCTCACCAAGGCCCTGTACAACTGCAGCAAGACATCCTTGTTCCTTTACTCAAACCCTCTCGCTACGAAGGCCAACATACCATTTGCCTTCTTAACTGCCTGCTGCAGCTGCATGCTTACTTTCAGCGACTGGTGCACAAGGACACCCAGGTCTCGTTGCACTTCCCCTTCTCCCAATCTATTGCCATTTAGATAATAATCTGCCTTCCTGTTTTTGACACCAAAGTGGATAACCTCGCATTTATCCATGTTATATTGCATCTGCCATGCTTCTGCCCAATCACCCAACCTGTCCAAATCATACTGGAGTTTCTCGGCATCCTCCTCACAGCACACACACCCACCCAGCTTTGTGTCATCTGCAAACTTGGAGATATTGGCTCAGAAATTCAGGTCGGGGGCTTCCCGCGGGTGTAAGCCCCCGAACTGCACTTACCTTGCGCGCCGGCAGTTGAGCTGTAGGGCCCCGTGGAATTCCGCTCCAGGGCCTGGCCCAGCTGCCGGCGCCGCTGTGCTTGCGTGTCCCAGGGGCGCAGTTAGTGCGATGCGTCCCCTGGGATCATGTGGGCCATGGGCAGCCAATCGGAGGAGGGAAAAGCCCATTCAAAAGATTGACAGGAAGACCTGTCAAAACTTATATATACTACGGGCCCCAAAATAGCAGTAAACATTCAAATACATTTTTTTTTAAATCACACTTTTTAAATAAACTATAAATTACATTAAATAACTATTTTAAACAATAATTTAAATTTTTGAGAAAAATAATTTTGTATTCTAACGGGGCTAAAAATAAACTTACCTTGCTTTAAAGTATATAAAAATAATAAACCTGTGGAAAAAATGTTTTAATTTTAATTAATTGACCACTTACCTTGTAAAAAGCAGGCCTTACGCCTGCTTTTTAAATGTGTAAATCCTGCAGGCTTAACCTCGCGTGAAAACCTGCGAAAAAAACGTAAGTTTGATGCGCACGCGCAGCCTCTCCTGCGCGTGCATTCGACCTCTGAACCCCTTCGTTCAGAGGATTGGAAGTGCCGGTTTCCCACGCATGCGCAGTGCATGCAGAAAACCGACACTTCCATTCGGCCTACGGGTGAGTAACCCGTGCGTACTCACCCGTGGAGACCCAAATTTCTGGGCCAATACATCTAGTTCCCTCGTCCAGATCATTAATATATATTGTGAATAGCTGGGGTCCAAGGACCGATCCCTGTGGTACCCCACTAGTCACTGCCTGCCACTCGGAAAAAGACCCGTTTATTCCAACTCTTTGCTTTCTGTCTGCCAACCAGTTCTCTATCCAAGTCAATACCTTGCCCCCAATCACATGTGCCTTAATTTTACACGCTAATCTCTTATGCGGGACCTTATCGAAAGCCTTTTTAAAATCCAAATACACCACATCCACTGGTTCTCCCTTATCTATTTTACCAGTTACATCCTCAAAAAATTCCAGTAGATTAGTCAAGCACGATTTACCTTTTGTAAAGCCATGTTGACTTTGTCCGATCCGGTCACTTTTTTCCAAGTGCTCTGCTATTACATCCTTTATAATGGACTCTAGCATTTTCCACACTACCGATGTCAGGCTTACCACTCTGTAATTCCCCGTTTTCTCCCTACCACCCTTTTTGAACAGTGGGGTTACATTAGCTACCCGCCAATCCATGGGTATTGTTCCAGAGTCTATCGAATTTTGGAAGATGACCAGCAATGCATCTACTATTTCTAGGGCCACTTCCTTAAGTACCCTAGGATGTAGATTATCAGGCCCTGGGGATTTATCGGCCCTCAATCCCATCAATTTCCCTAACACCATTTCCCTACAAATACTGATATCTATCAGTTCCTCCCTTTCATTAGACCCTATGTTCCCTGACATCTTTGGGAGGTTATTTGTGTCCTCCTTTGTGAAGACAGAACCAAAATATGTATTTAATTGAACTGCCATTTCTTTGTTCCCCATTATAAATTCCCCTGATTCTGACTGCAAGGGACCTACGCTTGACTTCACCAATCTTTTTCTCTTCACACATATCTATAAAAGCTTTTACAGTCAGTTTTTATGTTCCCTGCAAGTTTACTCTCATACTCTATTTTCCCCCTCTTAATTAATCCCTTTGTCCTCCTTTGTTGAATCCTAAACTGCTCCCAATCCTCAGATTTACTGCTTTTTCTGGCCAGTTTATATGTCCTCTCCTTGGATCTTATGCTATCCCTAATTTCCCTTGTTAGCCACGGTTGAGTCACCTTTTTTGTTTTATTTTTATGCCAAACTGGGATGAACAAATTCTGTAGTTCATCCATGCGATCTTTGATTGAGGTCCTAGCACCAATCCCTGCGGTACCCCACTAGTCACTGCCTGCCACTCGGAAAAAGAACCGTTTATTCCAACTCTTTGCTTCCTGTCTGCCAACCAGTTCTCTATCCATGTCAGTACCTTACCCCCAATCCCATGTGCTTTAACTTTGCACACTAATCTCTTATGTGGGACCTTATCGAAAGCCTTCTGAAAGTCCAAATACACCACATCCACTGGTTCTTCCTTATCTATTCTACCAGTCACATACTCAAAAAATTCCAGTAGATTAGTCAAGCATGATTTACCTTTTGTAAATCCATGTTGACTTTGTCCGATCCTGTCCTGTTTTCCAAGTGCTCTGCTATTACATCTTTTATAATGGACTCTAGCATTTTCTCCACTACTGATGTCCGGCTTACCGGTCTGTAATTCCCCATTTTCTCTCTACCACCTTTTTTAAATATTGGGGTTACATTAGCTACCCTCCAATCCATGGGAACTGTTCCAGAGTCTATAGAATTTTGGAAGATGACCAGCAATGCATCTACTATTTCTAGGGCCACTTCCTTAAGTACCCTAGGATGTAGATTACTCCGACTCTGACCTCTCTGTCCTCGGCCTCTTACACTGTTCCAATGAAGCTCAACGTAAGCGCGAGGAACAGCACCTCATCTTTCGATTAGGCACTTTACAGCCTTCTGGACTCAACATTGAGTTCAACAATTTCAGACTATAACCCCTGCCCCCAATTTTCAGGCGGTTGTTGATGATTCTGCCATCCCCATTTGCAGCATTTAACCACTCCTGCCTCCTACCCTAGCACAGACTGTTCCTTTAATTACTTCCGCCCCCACCCCCCTCCCCCCTGTTCCCTGTATCTGCACCTGCTTAAAATCTGTTACATCTCTAACCTTTTCCATTTCTGATGAAGGGTCCCAGACCTGAAACGTTAACTCTGTTTCTCTCTCCACAGACGCTGCCTGGCTTGCTGAGTGCTTCCAGCATTTTCTGTTGTTATTTCAGATTTCCAGCATCTGCAGTATTTTGCTATTGTATCTGTGTTGGGGTTGTTGATTTGCTCCATTTTTATTCATGATTTGGATGAACAAATCGGGGTACAGCCCTCAAATTTGCCGATGACACAAAGATATGTGTGTGAGTGAGTTAGGACCCTAGACGAGAAAAATAGTCTGCAGGTGAATTTCAACTGGGGGAATGGGCCATTATCTGTCAGATGTCTTTCAATACAGACATGTGCAGTGTAACGCATTTGGGCTGGGGCAGTTCCAAACATGTATACACCATGCAGGGTTGCACATTCAAGGAATATAGATCATGAAACATTGAAGATCTATGACCAGTGTCTTAGGGCTGTTGCAAAACCAAATAGAGTGTCAGGATATTCTTTAAAACAATGAAGGGAATAGATTATATTCAACTGCATAGGTTATCATGAGCTAGATAGACAGGGGAGGGCTAGAGGGCTTCAACACAAATTGGGAAAACATAGAATTAGATTTGATGCGAGGAATTTCATTTTGAAGAGGATCATTGATCTCTGGAATAAGTTACATAGAATTACCTAGACTCTACAGCACAGAAACAGATCATTCAGCCCAACTGGTCTATGCTGCTGTTCATGCTCCACAACAAGCCTTCTCCCACTCTAATTACCTCTTCTCACCCTGTCATCGTATCCCTCTATTCCCCTCTTCCTCATGCATGCATCAAGCCTCTCCTTAAATGGAAACAATTTCTCCACGTCTACCCTAATTGAACCCCTTCATAATTTTTAAGGCCTCTATCAGGTCTCCTTAGTATTCCCATTTCCATATCATTAGAGCCCCAGTCTGCTAAATCTTTCCTAATAGTTGCATCCTCTCAATTCTGATAACATTCTTGTAAATATTTTCTTCACTTTCTCCAGTGCTTCAATATCCTTTTTGTAGTTTGGAGACCAGAACTGCTCACAATACTCCAAATGTGATCTAACCGAGGTTCTATAGAAATGTAACATTACTTCCCTGCTTCTGTATTCTATTCCTCTGGAAATGAACCCCAGTACTTTGTACTCTTTATGGCCTTATTCATTTGTGTTGCTATTTGTAGCAATTTATGTATTTGTATTCCAAGATCTCTTTACTTATCTACCCCATTTAGTTTCTTATCTTCCAAGGAATAAGTGGTCTCCTTACTCCTCCTACCGAAATGAACCACCTCGCGCTTTGCTATATTGAATTTAATTTGCCATTTATCTGCCCTCTCTGCATGCCTGTTAAGTCTTCATGTATTTTGATGCAGTCCTCCACATTATTAGCTGTACCCCACAATCTGGGATCATCTGCAAATTTCGATACTGATGTAAAAAGACTACTGAGTACTTGGTTTGAGTATAAAACAAGGCTTTAATCAAGTGTTTCACAACCATGAGTGTCTAGTTACATCACTAGTTCCTGGTTACAGAAACATCCTGAGCAAGCTGGGCCCACGCCCGAGTATGTATACTCCTTGGACGGCACCATCAGCTGGCCGCCCAGTGTTACTTCATGAGTCAAGATAAGATTCATGACAGATACCGTACCTCCAATTTCTGAGTCCAAAGTCAGAACTAGCTGTGAGTTTGGATTTGTCGTAGGTCATCAAAAGTGAGGTGGACAAGTTCCTACAAATGGAAGACATATCGAGTTCTAGAAGGTAGGTGGGTTAACTGGAACTATGATATCAGTCACTGTTATCTCCTGGAGTCAGAGAGGAATTTCCAGAGTTTTTTCCTAAATGTGTCTTTTTTTGCCTCTCCCAGAGCATTACGTGACTTGATGAAGGTTTACTAGACTGGTTCCTGGGATGAGGGGATTGCCCTATGAGGAGAGATTGAGTAGATTAGGCTTATATTCCTTAGAGTTTAGAAGAATGAGAGGTAATCTCATTGAAACATATAAAATTCTTAAGGGGCTTGGCAGGGTTAATGCTGGGAAAATGTTTCCACTGGCTGGGGAATCTAGAACACGGGGTCACAGCCTCCGAATAAGGGGTCGGCCATTTAGGACTGAGATGAGGAGAAATTTCTTCACTCAGAGGATTGTGAATCTTTGGAATTCTCTACCCCAGACAGCTGTGGAGGCTCAGTCATTGAGTATATTCAAGACAGAGGTCAATAAATTTTTGGGAACTAAGGACTTAAGGGATATGGGGATAGGGCGGGAAGGTGGAGTTGAGGTAGAAGATCAGCCATGATTTTATTGAATGGCGGAGCAAGCTCGATGGGCCGTATGGCCTACTCCTGCTCCTAGTTCTTATGTTCTTATGACAGGTGTAACAGGGAGTGGGTGTGGAGTGATGGTGTGTGTAGGTTGCACTATGTCAAGATGGGACAAGCTTGATGGGCCAGCTGGTCTTTTCTTGTCCTTTTTCATATGTTTGTATGTTTATATCTCTTGGTTTCCAGCAATTAAGCCAGGATTTCCACCATATCATATTGCCTGAAAATAGAGAGTGTTGCCAGGGTTTTCTGCATCTGTGCTTGCCAGACCACGATTATCCACCCATTCATTTAATGGGCGGAAAATCATAGGCTGGCAAGTACAGAACCCTAGCCAGTATCTCTATTCTGTCACCAGGGAGAATTATTACTGTTTCCCGATGACTTCACCCCAGTCACAAACCTCCTCATTTTCTGCAGTCCCACTGGCCTGGGAATGAGGAGGAGATCTCAGGAGTCAAGTCTGAGGTTCTTAAACACCTGGTGCTAAATTATTGGCTTCTTCTTTTGTCCTTAAAACAGTTACTTACTGACTCACCACTCCTAGTCGCCAGCTAAGATGTCACTTCCCTAAAGTATATACTATTAACACCTTATTAGCCAAGGTGTCGCACCCGTACGACCAGATTTAGGAACAGCTTCTTTCCCAGGGCTGTCATCCTACTGAACTCCACAAACAAACTCTAAAGCCTGCACATCTGCCAATGCACTTTATTATGGTTATGTTATGTTAATATACTACAGGCCAAATGTATGTTGAATGTTTAAATGTCTTAATGTACACTCTCGGGAGCCGCAAGCCTACATTTCGTTGTACTGCACTTGTGCACTAACAATGACAATAAAAGTTGATTTGATTTGATTTGATTTGAAGATCCTGTGAACTTACACTAAGATTCTTCACATTTCCTGTTTCTCATTTTTCAATGGTATTAGATTTAAAATTCAGATTCTAGATTTATTGCAGTAAAACCCAGAGAAATTCATTAGTAACTGTGATACTGATGTACTTGCGTGTGAGTCCGAAAGTTACTCCACTGCAAAATTATTTTGGAACCTTGTCCATCAGGCTGACTTACTCCCTCCAAAAATCAGGCCTACTACAGCTCCAAAAGAAATACCATTTTCACTTCTTTTTCCATCAACTCTTTCCCCTTCTCTCCTTTTCTCTTGGAGGCATTGATTCCTTGGTGCTAGGCAGTTCAAATCCACCCTGGAAAATTAGGAAATTAATTACAATGGGGGTGAAATTGGTCTTCGGTGATGGCACAAAATGGGCAATCGAGAATCGGGAACCTGTTTGCTACTGTCACCGGGAGGTCGATTTAACGACAAGTTTGGTGTCCTTTGAGACGACAGTAGTTGTGATCTAAGATCATGTAACAGGGTGGGCTGCGAGAAGGCTGTCATCATCCCCATCATGCGACTGTGGAGCTCCTAATCAGAGCACGTCATTGAGCACTGCCCTCAGAGGAAATTTGCAGGCAGCCTATGAGATATCCACGCTGTTACACTGGAAGCTTTGGCCTGGATATCTGACTTAGATATTGACATCTGATTTGCTTTGCTGCTACCATATGAAAGAAGAAGAAGAAGGGAACCTGTTTTACACCCCGCTTGATGTTCTGTTCCACAATAGAGAAGAAAATTGGGCTGGTGTGAAACGGGCTGCCGGTTCACTGTCGCCCGGTTTTGCGATACCACTGAAGACCAATTTCACTCGCAATAAATCTACTGGTCATTTGTGAGAGCATCGGGAAAAATGGAAGGTGTTATATCGTTGTAAAAATCCAACTTATTCGTTAATGTCCTTCAGCAAAGGGCACCTGCCACTTCTACTTGCTCTACTTCCAGTGTAACAGCATGGATATCTCATAGGCTGCCTGCAAATTTCCTCTGAGGGCAGTGCTCAACTGCAATCCCACATTACGTGGTTGACTCTTAATGCCCTCTAAAATGTCACTCAGTTGTAAAAAAAACACAATCGTTACAGATTGCCCACCATCACCATCTCAAGACAACTGGAGATGGGCAATAAAAACATTTTATAAAAAGTAAACATTACAAAAAATAATGAGCAGGAGGAAATTTTCATTCATGTAATTTATTGCATTTTGTTTAACAGCAGTGAACACTTTAATATGTGTCTTCTATCCAGGTGACTATCAATTGAAAAAAGTAATTGTAATCAGATGTCTAGCATTATTTCAAAATGCTTGATAAACTACAGGTCTGTTTCTAAAGTACTTGTAATTTTTAAAGCACATTTGTGATTCATATTTGTGTTGCAAAATTAAATTTACAGCTGCAGAATATTTTCAAATAGCTGGATTGCAAGTATGTTAACATTTTGCAATATTCCCCATGATGTAGAATTACATGGAACTTACAGCATTGAAGCAGGCCGTACAGCCCAACAGGCCTCCGGAGTAGAGGTATCATCTATCTCACTAGTTTAATCTCTTTGGGGCTTCATTCATAGAATCATAAATTGTTACAGCACAGGAGGACATTTGGCCCGTCGAGCCCGTGCCGGCTCTCTGCAAGAGCACTTCAGCTAGTCCCACTCCC
Organism: Somniosus microcephalus; assembly: GCF_052327205.1. Taxonomy (NCBI): domain Eukaryota; kingdom Metazoa; phylum Chordata; class Chondrichthyes; order Squaliformes; family Somniosidae; genus Somniosus; species Somniosus microcephalus. The sequence continues at coordinate 57,543,028 of NC_140987.1, read as the reverse complement.
CCACCCTTTCCCCGTAGCCCTGCAAATGTTTTTCCTTCAGATACTTATCCAATTCCCTTTTGAAAGCCACAATTGAATCTGCCTCCAACACCTTTTCAGGCAGTGCATTCCAGATCCTAACCACTCGCTGCGTAAAATGTTTTTTCATATGTCGCCTTTGGTTCTTCTGCCAATTACCTTAAATCTGTGTCCTCTGGTTCTCGACCCTTCTGCCAATGGGAACAGTTTCTCTCTATCTACTCTGTCTAGACCCCACATGATTTTGAACACCTCTAACAAATCTCCTCTCAACCTTCTCTGCTCTGAGAACAAGCCCAGCTTCTCCAGTCTATCCACGTAGCTGAAGTCCCTCATCCCTGGAATCATTCTCGTAAATCTTTTCTGCACCCTCTCTAAGGCCGTCACATCCTTCCTAGAGTGAGGTGCCCAGAATTGAGTACAATACTCCAGTTGAGGCCGAACCAGTGTTTTATAAAGGTTCATCATAACTTCCTTGCTTTTGTACTCTATGGCCTCGATTTTCATTGAGCCATGGAGTTGGGATTGGAGGCGTGCGGGGGGTTAAATTCCCGAAATCGGGGGTCCCGACCCCATCCTGCCCCCAACCCGCCTCCATGCCAATTTCAAAGGAGGCGGGTACCCGCCCTTCACTGGGACCCGCCTACCCGAGGCGGGAAGGGATTAGTGCCAATTAACTGCCTGTTAATAGATAGTTAACAGGCAGTTTTTAGCCTAATCCCTATTTTTAAGCTTGAACTGTGGGAATCCCGACGGTTCCAAACCACGCCAAGTTGAAGGAGTCGGGCCGTCGGGTTGAAGGGCTTGGTGGGGTCGAGATGTCGGTGTTCAGGTGAGTGATGTGTGCATGAGTGCAAAGGTAAGTGTGTTTGGTGTGTCTAAAGTGATTAAATAAATTTTACATACATTTTCTTGCCGTTTCAGCCTTCCTTCCTTTAGGTTCGGGGAGTTCCTCATCTCACCGGCACAGAAAGCAGAATGGCTGCGATCTGTCAAAAGTGACAGCCTGCAGCTTTCTGTGCAGGAGAGATTTCTAACTGAGTCTGTGGAGAAGGACTCATGTTAGAAGTAAGACTGTCAGTGTTTGACAGCTTCAAACAGCTGTGAAACACTGATATTTCATCTGTCAAAACGTCTTGACAGATGAAATTTCAGTCTGTGACATCACCTGTTGCCAGGTGGCCCTTAATTGGCCTGCTGAGCCCGCTGGGTGGGCTCAACAAGGTCAATCAATTTAAAATTGCGTGGATTGGCCGCATCTCGATGGAGGCGGGACTACAACCCCAAAAGTTGTAGTCCCGCCTCCTTCCCGACTTCTGAATGAAAATCACCCCCTATGCCTCTATTTATTAAGTGCTTTCATAACTGCTTTCTCAACATGCACTGCCACCTTCAATGATTTGTGCACATATACCCCCAGGTTTCTCTGTTCATGCAACCCCTTTAAAATTGCACCCTTTAGTTTATATTGCCTCTCCTTGTTATTCCTACCAAAAATGTATAACTTTGCACTTTTCAGCATTAAATTTCTTCTGCCATATGTCTGCCCATTCCACCAGCCTCTCTATGTCCTCTTGAAGTCTATCACTATCCTCCTCACTGTTCACTGTACTTCCAAGTTTTCTGTTATCTACAAATTTTGAAATTGTGCCCTGTACACCCAAGTCTAAGTCATTAATATATATCAAGAAAAGCAGTGGTCCTAGTACTGACTCCTGGGGAACCCCACTGTATACCTTCCTCCAGTCCGATAAACAACCGTTCACCACTACTCTCTGTTGCCTGTCACATAGCCAATTTGGTATCCATGCTGCCACTGTCCCTTTTATTCCATGGGTTTCAACTTTGCTGGCAAGCCTATTATGTGGCACTTGATAACATTTTTGGGAATTAAGGGATATGGGGATAGTACAGGAAGGTGGAGTTGAGTAAAAGATCAGTCATGATCTTATTGAATGGCGGAGCAGGCTCGAAAGGCCAAATGGCCTACTCCAGCTCCTATTTCTTTTGTTCTTATGTAAACCTTATGATACTGTGATCACTGTTCCCTAAGTGTTCCCCTACTGACACTTGCTTTACTTGACCTACCTCATGCCCAGAACCAGATGCAGCAATGCCTCCTTTCTCGTTGGGCCGGAAATGTATTGATCAAGAAAGTTCTCCTGAACACATTTCAGAAATTCTTCCCCCTCTCTGCCCTTTACACTATTACTATCCCACACTATATTAGGATAGTTGAAGCCCCCATTATCACTACTCTAGAATTTTTTTTTATTCGTTCATAGGATGTGGGCATCGCTGGCAATGCCAGAATTTATTGCCCATCCCTAATTGCCCTTGAGAAGGTGGTGGTGAGCCGCCTTCTTGAACCGCTGCAATCCGTGTGGTGAAGATATTTCCACAGTGCTCTTAGGGAGAGAGTTCCAGGATTTTGACCCAGCGACGATGAAGGAACGACGATACACTTCCAAGTCAGGATGGTGTGTGGCTTGGAAGGGAACTTGGAGGTGGTGGTGCTCCCATGTGCCTGCTACCCTTGTCCTTCCAGGTGGTAAAGGTCGCGGGTTTGGGAGGTGCTGCCGAAGAAACCTTGGCAAGTTGCTGCAGTGCATCTTATAGATGGTACACACTGCAGCCATGGTACGCCTGTGGTGGAGGGAGTGAATGTTTAAAGTGGTGGATGGAGTGCTGATCAAGCGGGTTGCTTTGTCCTGGATGGTGTCAAGCTTCTTGAGTGTTGTTAGAGCTGCACTCATCCAGGCAAGTGGAGAGTGTTCCATCACATTCCTTATTTGTGCCTTGTAGATGGTGGAAAGGCTTTGGGGAGTCAGGAGATGAGACACTCGCCACAGAATACCGAACATCTGACCTGCTCTTGTTGCCACAGTATTTATGTGGCTGGTCCAGTTAAGTTTCTGGTCAATGGTGACCCCAAGGATGTTGATGGTGGGGGATTCGGATATGGTAATGCAGTTTAATGTCAAGGGGCAGTGGTTAGTCACTCGAGATAGTCTTTGCCTGGCACTTGTGTGGCGCGAATGTTACCTGACACTTATCAGCCCATGCCTGAATGCCTTCCAGGCCTTGTTGCATTCAGGCATGGACTGCTTCATTTTCTGAGGAGTTGTGAATGGCACTGAACACTGTGCAATTATCAGCGAACATCCCCATTTCTGACCTTATGTTGGAGGGAAGGTCATTGATGAAGCAGCTGAAGATGGTTGGGCCTAGGACACTGCCCTGAGGAACTCCTGCAACGATGTCCTGGGCTGTGATGATTGATCTCCAACCACCACAACCATCTTCCTTTGTGCTAGGTATGACTTCAGCCAGTGGAGAGTTTTCCCCCCGATTCCCATTGACTTTAGTTTTACTAGGGCTCCTTGATGTCACACTCGGTCAAATGCTGCCTTAATGTCAAGGGCAGTAACTCTCACCTCACCTCTGGAATTCAGCTCCTTTGTCCATGCTTGTAATGAGGTCTGGAGCCGAGTAGCCCATTCAGAACCCAAATTGGGCATTAGTGAGCAGGTTATTGGTGAGTAAGTGCCGCTTGATAGCACTGTCGACGACACCTTCCATCACTTTGCTGATGATTGAGAGTAGACTGCTGTGGCGGTAATTGGCCGGATGGGATTTGTCCTGCTTTTTGTGGACAGGACATACCTGGGCAATTTTCCACATTGTCGGATAGATGCCAGTGTACTGGAACAGCTTGGCTAGAGGCGTGGCTAGTTCTGGAGCACAAGTCTTCAGCACGACAGCCGGGATGTTGTAGAGGCCAATAGCCTTTGCTGTATCCAGTGCGCTCAGCTGTTTCTTGATATCACGTGGAGTGAATTGAATTGGCTGAAGACTGGCTTCTGTGATGGTGGGGTCCTTAGGAGGAGGCCAATATGGATCATCCATTCAGTACTTCTGGCTGAAGATGGTCGCAACTGCTTCAGCCTTGTCTTTTGCACTCGTGCTGGGCTCCACCATCATTGAGGATGGGGATATTCATGGCGCCTCCTCCTCCCGTTAGTTGTTTAATGGTCCACCACTATTCACAACTGGTTGTGGCAGGACTGCAGAGCTTTGATCTGATCCATTGATTGTGGGATCGCTTACCCCTGTCTATAGCATGCTGCTTCCGCTTTTTAGCATGCATGTAGTCCTGTGTTGTATCTTCCCCAGGTTGACACCTCATTTTTAGTTAAGCCTGGTGCTGCTCCTGGCATGCTCTTCTACACTCCTTATTGAACCAGGGTTGGCCCCCTGGCTTGATGGTAATGATAGAGTGAGGGATATGTTGGGCCATGAGGTTACAGATTGTGGTGGAATACAATTCTGCTGCTGCTGATGGCCCACAGTACCTCATGGATGCCCATTTTGAGCTGCTAGATCTGTTCTGAATCTATCCCATTTAGCACAGTGAAGTGAATCGAATTGGCTGAAGACTAGTTTCTGTGATGGTGGGTGACATAAGAAAACTACTAGGCACTTGGTCTAAGCGTTAAACAAAGCTTTAATCAACTATTTTACAACATGGAGGTCTAGTTCTGTCCTTCACTAGTTCCTGTTAAGAATGGCCTGTGCAAGCTGGGCCTGTGCCCGAGTATTTATACTCTCTCTGGACAGCGCCACCCGCAGGCCGCTCAGTATTATTTCATAAGTCTTTCTTTCATGAATGACTGATTCATGTCAGTGGGGACCTCAGGAGGAGGCCGATATGGATCATCCACTCGGCACTTCTGACTGATGATGGTTGTGCCACACAACACGATGGAGGGTGTCCTCAGTGTGAAGATGGGGCTACGTCTCCACAATGACCGTGCGGTGGTCACTGCTACCAATGCTGTCATGGACAGATGCAGCTGTGACAGGTAGATTGGTGAGGATGAGGTCAAGTAGGTTTTTCCCTCATGTTGATTCTCACCCCCTGTCCCAGGCCCAGTCTGGCAGTTATGTCCTTCAGGACTTGGCCAGCTCGGTCAGTAGTAATGCTACCGAGCCACTCTTGGTGATGGACATTGAAGTCCCCCACCCAGAGTACATTCTGTGCCCTTGCTATTCTTCCAAGTGGTGTTCAACATGGAGGAGTAGTGATTCATCAGCTGAGGGAGGGCGGTAGGTGGTAATCAGCAGGATGTTTCCTTGCCCAAGCTTGACTTGATGCCATGAGACTTTATGGGGTCCAGAGTCAATGTTGAGGACTCCCAGGGCCACTCCTTCCCGACTGTATACCACTGCGCCTCTCTGTAATTTCCCTGCAAATTTGCTCCTCTATATCCTTCCCACTAGTTAGCGACCTATAGAATACACCTAGTAGTGTAATGGTGCATCTATTGTTTCTTAACTCTAACCAAATATATTCTGTCCTTGACCCCTCCAGGACATCCTTTCTCTCCAGCACTGTAACATTCTCCTCAATCAATACTGCCACCCCACCTCCTTTCTTTCCTTCCCTATCTTTCCTGAACACCTTATATCCAGGAATATTTAATACTCAATCCTGTCCTTTTTTGAGCCAGGTCTCCGTTATTGCCACATCACATTCCCATGTGTCTATTTGTGCCTGCAGCTCATCACACACATGCACTGGAAACCTATTTGCCCTGAGTGTTAAATTTTGTGCTCATGGTGCATTGTGGTGATGACATTTTCTTAGTTAACATCAATAGTTGCTGCTAACATTTGCCCATGCTCCTAAAATTGCTCTTGGGGTTAAAGACACACTAATGCACTGACTCTGCAAAAACAGTTTTTTGACTTGTTAAGTAGCAGTTAATAGGAATTATGCACATTTACTCAGGCTTTACGTGATGTGTAGATCACATCAATTTTGCACAATTGAAACTGCTGTAAAAGTACCAAATGGCGCAGGTAGATTCTGAAAGGTGTTGCAGAATAGCAGATATGGCACTAGCCAAAGAGGAGTGTTTCACTCATTAATGCAGCGTAATTGTAGCATCTACCTTTGGTGCACACATTTATGGAGCAAAAACTGCAGGGGACCATAGTCAGTAATGTTCAAGAGTACAGGAGGCCATCCTTCAGGATTCACTGCTACCTAAGACACTGTAAATGAAAGACTTGCATTTTTATAGTGCCTTTTATGACCTCAGGATGTTCCAAAGCACTTTACAGCCAAAGAAGTACTTTTGAAGTGTGGTCAATTTTGTAATGTAGGAAACGCGACAGCCAATTTGCACACAGTAAGCTCCCACAAACAGCAATGTGATAATGACCAAATAATCTGCTGGTTGAGGGATAAATATTGGCCAGAACACCGGGGATAACTCCTCTGTTCTTCTGCAAAATAGTGCCATGGGATCTTTTACATCTCCTGAGAGAGCAGGCGGGGCCTCAGTTTAATGTCACATCCAAAAGATGGCACCTCCGGCAGTGCAGCACTCTCTTAGTACTGCCCTGGAGTGTCAGCTTAGATTTTTGTGCTCAAGTCTATGGAGTAGGGCTTTGATGTGCCAAATAACTGCCTGAATCCATGAGGTTACAACTTAAAACTAAAGGCTTTTATTAAGTAAGAATCTTGGCATCAAGTTAACACAGGGCAACTATCATTCATCACTGACCCAGCCCTTATGAGTAAAACCCAGCTCTTATAAATAAGACTCACACCAATCAGGAGGATCCATAAAGGCAGAGCTAGGGAGGAACATTAGTGGTTACACCTGTAAAACATTTACAGACATTAACAAGGAGAACAACAGACAATCCAGAACACAGAGTTATTTCATCACATTCACCCCCTGCTATAGATTCAATCTGTCAGGAGGTCTAATAGTCCTCTGGGAACAACGTAACTCTTGCCGAGGCTCCTCCCGGAGTACCAACTCCGGTTCATCCGAATTCCCAGAATCATCAGTGTTTTCCACACAGAGGGTTTGTGTCTCTGAAGGTCCAATACCACGATTAAAAACTCTACTCTGAGTCGAACTCTTTGAGCTCCAGCAGGTGCAAGATCTTTAATAGAGACCGTATCCTCGCGCCCATCCGGATATTGAATGTACGCATACTGGGGATTAGCATGAAGGAGTTGTACTTCCTCCACCAGTGGATCAGTCTTGTGGCCTCTCACATGTCTGCGCAACAGCACAGGGCCCATGGTCATCAACCATGTGGGTAACGATACTCCATTAGTAGCTTTTCTTGGAAAGCTAAACATCCTTTCATGAGGGGTGGCATTCGTCGCTGTACACAAAAGAGACTTTATAGAATGTAGCACGTCTGGCAGGACATCCTGCCAGCGAGAGGGCGGCAGGCCTTGCGACTTCAAAGACAATACGATAGCCTTCCACATTGTCGCATTTTCTTTCTCGACCTGCCCATTACCACGAGGGTTATAGCTGGTAGTTCTACTCGTTGCAATTCCTTTCGATAGCAAAAACTGTCGCAATTCTTCGCTCATAAAGGAAGAACCCCTATCAGTATGTATATAGTTAGGCATGCCAAACAAAGAAAACAGTTGGCAGAGGCATTTAATTACAACAGCACTGGTCACATCCGGACAGGGGATAACAAAAGGGAACCGAGAGTACTCGTCTATAATATTAAGAAAATAGACATTACGGTTACTCGATGGAAGGGGACCTTTAAAATCGAGACTCAAACGCTCAAATGGTCGAGTTGCTTTAATAAGATGAGCTGGCTCGGACGGCTTATAGAAGTGGGGTTTGCATTCAGCACAAACACGACAGGTTCTGGTCATTGTCCGGACCTCCTCAATAGAATAGGGTAGATTGTGGGACTTAATGAAGTGGTTCATTCTGGTAACCCCAGGGTGGCAGAGTGCATCGTGGAGACTTTGAAGCTTATCTATACCTAGACTAGCACATACTCCTCATGACAAAGCATCCGATGACTCATTAAATACCCCAGGCCTGTACTGAATATCATAGTCATATGTTGACAGTTCTATTCGCCATCTTAAAATCTTATCATTTTTGATCTTGCCTCTCTGCTTAGTATTGAACATAAAGGCCACAGATCGCTGGTCAGTAATAAGCGTAAAATGTCGGCCAGTGAGATAATGTCTCCAATACCTAACTGCTTCGATAATCTCCTGCGCCTCCTTTTCCACTGAAGAATGTCGAACTTCTGGTCCTTGCAATGTACAAGAGAAGAAAGCTACTGGTCTACCAGCTTGGTTAAGAGTTGCTGCCAACGCAAAATCAGATGCATCACTTTCCACCTGAAAAGGGATCTTCTCATCCACGGCACATACCACTGCCTTCTCAATGTCCCGTTTTATATTAAAGAAAGCCTCCTGAACTTCCGCCGATAGCGGAAAAGACGTCGACTTAATAAGAGGTCGAACTTTATCTGAGTAGCTAGCCACCCACTGGGCATAGTACGAAAAGAATCCCAGGCACCTTCTTAAAGCTTTTACAGTGTGAGGTAAAGGTAATTCCTTAAGTGGGCGTAATCTTTCAGGATCTGGCCCGATTACCCCATTCTCCACAACGCAACCAAGAATACACAAACGTGTAGTATTGAAGGTACACTTGTTTTCGTTGTAGGTCAGGTTTAACCTCTTTGCCATCTCTAGGAACTTCGCGAGATTTTGATCATGCTCCGTTGGTCACGCCCACAGATAGTAACATTGTCCAGGTACGGGAATGTTGCTTCCAGCGCGTATTCATCCACCATACGATCCATCTCCCGTTGGAAGACGGATACCCCATTCGTCACTCCAAAGGGCACCCTAAGAAATTGATACAGGTGCCCATTAGCTTCAAAGGTCGTATAAGGTCGGTCTTCTATTTTGATAGGGAGTTGATGGTAGGCAGACTTTAAATCAATGGTGAAGAACACGCGATACTGAGCTATCTGGTTCACCATCTCAGAAATACGAGGCAAAGGATAGGCGTCCAATTGGGTATACAAGTTTATCGTCTGGCTATAATCGACCACAAGTCTTTTCTTTTCATTAGTTTTAACCACCACCACCTGGGCACGCCATGGGCTATTACTGTGTTCGATGATTCCCTCCCGTTGAAGCCTTTCCACTTCCTCTTTTATAAATGTTTTATCTTCTGAACTATACCGTCGACTCTTAGTCGCTATAGGTCTACAATTAGGAGCAAGGTTCACAAACAAAGAAGACAGACTTACTTTTAAAGTAGAAAGGCCGCAGACTGTGAGTGGAGGCCGAGACCCACCATACTTAAGGGTAACGCTCTCATGCTGACACTGGAAGTCCAAACCTAAAATTAAGTTCACACACAACTGAGGTAATATAAGGAGTTTAAAGCCCTTATACTCCGTATCCTTAACGGTCAATGTGACTTTACAATATCCAGTTACCTCCGAAGTAAGGGACTTGGACGCCATCACAATTTCACTTCGAGTAGGATACACCTTCAATGAACAGGAGTTAACAAGGTTGGGATGTATAAAACTTTCAGTACTGCCACAGTCTATCAAACACCCAGTAGGACAACCATTAATCTTAATGTCCATCATAGATTTCGACAAGGAACACGGTATGGTCTGGTCAACCGTAACCGAGGCTAGAGTAAAACGATTGGCGGCAGCAGAGAAGACATCAGGTACAGGATTACCCTTACACACTTTACTAAAATGTCCCCGTTTCTTACATTTAAAACAAATAGCCTCTCTGGCTGGGCATCTTTGCCTGGAGTGTTTAGGTTGGCCACAAAAATAACACTTAGACCCATGGGGTACAACCGCAACAGTAGGATTAAGTGGAGGCTCCATTGACGTTATGGATGCCTCCATACTCAGAACACACGAGGCTGAGAGAGACGCATGGGCTGATGCATACACTTCTAAATTCTTCTGGGCTACATCTAACGATCGAGCCGTAACAACGACTGTTTTTAAAACTAACGAGTCATTCTCGAGGAGTCTCTGTCTAATATAATTAGATCGAAGGCCAGATATGAAAGAATCACGGATGGCTTCTTCCTGATACAATATAGCAGAGACAGCCTTGTAGTTGCAATCCTTAGCCAAAGCCTTAAGATCCTGCAGAAAATCATCCAGGGATTCCTCGGGTAATTGCCTGCGAGTAGACAAAAGATACCTGGCGTATACTTCATTAACCGACTTAAGGTACTGTGCCTTAAGAGCTACAAGGGCCTCTTCATACGTAGTAATATCTTCAAATATAGAGTAAGTTTGATGACTTACCAAGTTGGTTAAAAGACCCAACTTGTTAACCGTCGGATCGATCGATGCAATGAAGTATTCAAAACATCGAAGCCAATGCGTAAATTTCCTCAATGCATCTGCTGAATGGGGATCCATAGCCAGACGCTCTGGTTTCAAAAATCGATCCATCTTCCAAAGTTGTTACTTAATAAAATTGATGTGCCAAATAACTGCCTGAATCCATGAGGTTACAACTTAAAACGAAAGGCTTTTATTAAGTAAGAATCTTGGCATCAAGTTAACACAGGGCAACCATCATTCATCACCGACCCAGCCCTTATGAGTAAAACCCAGCTCTTATAAATAAGACTCACACCAATCAGGAGGATCCATAAAGGCACTCTTTTGGTTGAACCAAACATAAACAAATAGCACATTCTCCCTGTGTCTGCGTGGGTTTCCTCCGGGTGCTCCGGTTTCCTCCCACAGTCCAAAGATGTGCAGGTTAGGTTGATTTGGCTATGATAAATTGACCCTTAGTGTTAGGGGATTAAATACGTGGGGTTACGGGGATAGGGTGGGATATGTGTCGGTGCAGGCTCGATGGGCCGAAATGGCCTCTATCTGCACTGTAGATTCTGTGATTCTGTGACTGTAACTAATTAAACTTTAAATAAACCTTAACAAATCAAATTAAAATTTGGTTGTCCAAATCAATTATGCACTCCAGTCCCCCCGGCACCCACCGGTCGCGGAAGTACTCGAGCGAGCCGGCGGACACCGCGTGCTCCATCTCCAGGGCCACCCGGGCGCGAACATGGCCGCGGAAGAGAGGGAGGCAATCTGGCTGGACGACCCCCTCAACCGCCCGCTGCCTGGACCAATTGATGGCTTTTTTAGCCAGGCCCAGGAGCAGACCCACAAGGAGGTCCTCCAACCTGCCCGCTCCCCTCCGCACCGGGTGATTGTAGATCAAGAGCGTGGGACTGAAGTGCAGCCAAAAATTGAGGAGCAGCCCCTTCAAATAATGGAAGAGGGGCTGCAACCTCTCACACTCCGTGTATATATGAAACACGGACTCCTCCAGGCCGCAGAAAAGACAGGCGGCCTGGGAGTCCATGAACCTACTTAAAAATATATTGCATGGGACTGCTCCGTGCAACACCCTCCAGGCCAAGTCCCCAATGGAACAAGGGAAGACTCCCGCATAGAGAGCCCTCCACCTCCGCCGGAAGGCAAGACGGCACGCCAAGGCGTGTCCGGACGGCAGGCGAAGATGGCAAAGTGGAGAGTGTGCAGGAGCAGCCCGTACAGGAAACACCTCCATGCGGAATGAAAAGGCACGGAGGGTATTTCCTCGAGACGGCTCAAGTTGTGAGGCGCCGGCTCCCGAGGGGAGTTTCAGGACCGGGCGCCGATGAGGAATTCCGTCCGAACGGGGGAAAGCTCGGGTGGGATCGCCCCACGCGCTTGAGCCACCTCGATACACCTTGTGGCGCCGGGGCGCAGTGTCGCTTTCATCGACTCGATGGCATTGACCCAAGACATGCGCTGTGCCAACTCCTCCGGCGCCATCCAGCCCGCTCCTCCGCCATCGAGCAGGTCCCCGACTCTCGTCACCTTGCCAGGCACAGCCCTGCGCTCCGCCAGCCACCCGAACCCGCGGACGTGGAGGTGCGGATTCCTGAGCAGCGGCTCCCGAAGGATAGCCGCCATTCCTGACGGGGGAGAGCTGCGCCTGGAAGCGACGTAGTTCCAAACCCATAGCAGTTCCTGGTAGAAGACAGGCAGCTCCCGCACGCTGGCACGCGTGACGCCCACTTTCACAAACAGGAGCTGCATGTCGTAATTGTGGCCGTGCAGCTGGCGGAAAAATACATCGCCAGCGCACACCATCTCGGAGGATTCTCGACGTACAGGTATCTCTGCAGCGTCTGAAGACGGAAAGTCGCAGCCTGGGTGCGAAGGCACACCAGCGCCTGACCGCCCTCCCTAAGCGGGAGACTCAGAACCGCGGCAGAGACCCAGTGCTTCCTTTTGCCCCAGAAGAAGTCGATGAGCTTCTTCTGCATCTTGGCGACAAACGCAGGGGGAGGGATCAAAGTGACCAACCGGTACCACAACATGGCGGCCACCAGCCAGTTTATGACCAGCGCTCGACCCCTGTAGGACAACACTCGGAGCAGTCCTGTCCAGCGTCCTAAGCGAATGGTGACTTTGGCCTCCAACTCTTGCCAGTTCGCCGGCCAGGTGTCCTCGGCAGGGCTAAGGTAGACTCCCAAGTAGAGGAGGTGCGTGGTGCTCCAGGCGAAGGGCCTGAACTCCTCCGGCAGGGAGTCCACCCGCCACTGACCCACCAGGAGTCCGGAACATTTCTCCCAGTTGATCTTGGCGGAGGATGCGTCCGAGTAAATCTGCTGGCATTCCCGCATCCTCCGCAAGTCAGCGGGATCCGTGACCATGAGGAGCACGTCATCGGCGTAAGCTGAGAGGACCACCTCCATGCCCGGCCCTTGCAGAGCCAGTCCCGTCAACCTCTTCCGCAAGAGGCGCAGGAAAGGCTCTACGCAAAGGGTGTATAACTGACCGGACATGGGGCATCCCTGACGCACCCACCTCCCGAAGCGAAGGGGCGCCGTCAAGGACCCGTTAACTTTAATCAGACACTCTGCGGCAGCGTACAGAAGTCGGATCCGGGCGACAAAATGCGTCCTGAACCCGAATGCGCGCAGAGTCCCAAAGAGATACTCGTGATCCACCCTGTCGAACGCCTTCTCCTGATCCAGGGAAAGGAAGGCGACCGACAGACCAGCCCTCTGGGAATGGTGGATCAGGTCCCGGACCAGATGGATGTTATCGTGGATAGTCCGGCCCGGGACAGTGTAGGACTGGTCGGGGTGGATCATGTGGGCCAGCACGGCGCCAAGGCAAGCAGACATGGCCCTGGCAAAAATTTTATAGTCCGTGCTGAGGAGGGAGACCGGGCGCCAGTTCTTAAGGAGGCGGAGATCGCCCTTCTTAGGCAGCAGGACAATAACCGCCCTGCGCCAAGAGAGGGGCATCTCCCCGGTCGCCAAACCTTCCCCCAGGACCCGCGCGTAGTCGCCCCCCAAGACGTCCCAGAACGCCCTGTGGAACTCCACGGTCAGCCCGTCCAGCCCCGGGGACTTTCCCCTGGAGAGCTGGCGGAGGGCACCGGTCAGCTCCTCCAGACTCAGAGGAGCGTCCAATTTTTCGGCGCCCTCCAGGCCGACCTTCGGCAGGTCCTCCCACAAAACTCTGCGCGCATCCTCGCTGGACGGATCCGGAGAGAACAGAGCCCTGTAATAGGTGCGGGCCTCCGCGCTGATTCCCTCCGGATCCGAGACCAGAGATCCGTCGTTGGCCAGCAGCCCCAAGAGCTGCTTACGGACCCCCCGTCTTTTTTCCAGCGAGTAGAAGAAGGGGGAGCCGCCGTCCAGGTCCCGCAGGAACTGGATCCGCGACCTCACATACGCGCCTCAGGACCCGACGAGCTGCAGGTCCTTCAGCGCGCCCTTCTTCTCTTCATACACCTTCCGTAGGGCCGGGTCCTCGACGACTTGACTGAGACGGGACTCCAGGTCGAGCACCTGCTTCTCCAACCGCCCGACCCGGGCCTCCCGCCTCTTGGTCGACCTCTTCGCGTACTCCTGACAGAAGAGACGGACGTGAGCCTTGCCCACGTCCCACCATAGCCTCAAGGAGGGGAAGCCCCCCTGCTTCCTTCTCCAGTCGGCCCAGAACCGATGAAACGAATCCCGGAATCGCACGTCCTCCAGCAGCAGGTTGTTAAAATGCCAGTACGCAGACCCCCCCAGCGCGCGCAGCGGAACGAGCTCCGCCCACACCAGGTGGTGGTCCATGCACGGCACTGGCCGCATGGAAGCCGCCGGAACGCAGGAGATGTACGCCCGGGAAATGTAAAGGCGGTCGATTCTGGACCTTCCTCCTCCAGACCCCACGTAAGTGAAGGCGCTGGAGTCGGGATGGAGATTTCGCCAGACGTCCACCAAGTCGAAGGACCCGGCCAGGTCCCTCAACTTCTCCATCGCCGCCGGGCATCGCGGGGGACCCGGACGGTCCCTCGCCTCAAGGGTGCAGTTAAAATCCCCCCCGAGGATGACGCACTCGCCCACGTCGATGGAGCCCAGAAGAGCGGACAGTTCTTCAAAGAAGCGCGCTTGCTGCGCACCGGCCTGAGGGGCATACACGCTCACTAGATGGAGCGGCACGCCCCACAGGCGAACAGTGACCTGGAGCAAGTGGCCCGGCACGTGCTCCTTGACCCCCAAGATCTCTGGCTGAAAATGCGGGGCCAGCAAGATAGCCACCCCGCTGGAAATGTTGGAGAGGTGACTCATGCTGACCCCTCCTTGCCACTCCAGGAGCCACGTGGCCTCGTCTCCCGGAACGGTGTGGGTTTCTTGCAGGAAGCACACCGCATACTTCCCATCCCGAAGGACCGAAAGGTTATTAAATCTGCGGCGAGCCTCCCTGCTGCCGTTGATGTTGAGGCTGGCTATGGTGTCTTCATATCAGAAGCATAGTGCAATCTCTACCTACACCTAACGGGAGGAGGGAGCGCAGCCGCTAGTCGACCGCCACTCCCTCAGCAGCCCAGTGAGGAACAACCTGAGCCGACGCAGCTCGAGCAGGCTCATGTCTGAATCCGCGCCCATGATCTTGACGGCGGTGCGGACCGACCCGATGAGCAGCGCCAGCTCCGACCACCTGGCGAGGGCCAGCTGGGTCTTGTTTTGACGACCCTGGCACACGGCCATAAAACCCCGGAGTTCCCTGATGGGAATGAGGGGAGACTCGGCGAGGGGCACGAGGTCATCCATCGCCTCGTCGGCGATGGAATCCAACTCGTCCTCCGCGCCCATCACCGAGTCCCCGTCCTCCTCCGGGGGGCGCCACCAGCGGCCGACCCGTCCGTCGCGCAGTGCGCAGCGAACGGCTCAGCCGCATCGGCCGGCCCCACCTCTGCCCGGATCCCACCCCCAGGATCGGTGGCAGAGGATTCCTCCCTGGGCTCCTCCGGGGGTGCCGGGCCAGAAGACGGCGGCGGTTCGGAGTCCCCCTCCGCCTCAGACGCCAGAACGCCCGGAGAAATTGGGGAGAAAACAAATTGAAATTCCACCAGGACGTCCGGCACCGGAGACAAAGTCAGGGGGCCTTCCACCTCCTCGCCACCAGCCTCCGACCCAGCGGATGGGGTGTACTGGACTAACACCCCGACCAGGTCGAGCAGCCCCTGGGGAATGTCCGGGTCGCATTGGGCGAGCTGATTTTCCTCGAACTCGCCCGACCCAGACCCCAGGCCACCCGACCCGGCGAGGGGTAACGGCACCGAAAGAATATCAATTTCTGCCGCGGGTTGTTCCGCGACCCCCCCCACGAGCAGGGTCTCATCCCCAACCCCGGGAGGCACGTGCTGGACAGACACATCTGCCTCAGCCTCCCGAGGGACAGGCGACCCCTGCCGATCGCCGGTGATGATGACAGCCGGGAGGGGGCGCAGTACCCGCGGCGGGCGACGACTCCCCCAGGTCGGAGGGACCTTCCTCCTCCCGGTCCTCTTCCTCTTCTAGGGGGTCGCGCCTTCTTTTTAGCACGGAGGGAGCGAGGGAGACCTCCATGTCTCCAGAGGCCTCCTCCTCTGCTCCCTCCGGTGGAGCAGGTTTGTCGGGTTCCCTGGGCCCGAGCCCGGCCGCAGGTATTGACGTTTCAGCCACGGCGGTCGCGACCACAGGCTCGGGCATGAGGTCCCTCCCACCCTCGTCTGCCCCGACCAACTCTGCGAGGAACGCAGGTGTCAGGGGCTCCAGGTTCAAGGGCTCGCTCTCCCCGGGGGGACCCACCCTAAGGTGTTTGGCTTTTCTCCGCGCCTTCCTTCCGCCCGGACGCACTCCCTCCCCCCCGCCGGAGGCCTTGATGGCATCGGCCTCCAACGACGACCGTGCATCGGTTGTTTGGGGGGCGCAGCCAGACCGGGGAGAGGAGCAGCGGCGGTGGCCGCCTTGGCCGCACCAGACGATCCGGCGGCCTTGGAGGCGGGGCAGTTTTTCCTGATGTGCCCCACCTCCTTGCAGGTGTGGCACCGCACACCGTCCGCCGTCCAAAAGGCGCGATAGGCGGTCCCCTCGTGGAGGACGACAAAAGCCCCTTCAGTGTCCTCCTCCCGCGCCAGCTGAATAAAGAGCTGGTGCCGGAAGGAGAAGACGTGCCGAAGGCTGGCTTCCCAGCAGCCGAGCAGGATAGGCGTGATCCCCGACCTCACCTCCCCAAGATGGCGTAAGTGGGGGAGGAGGAGCTCACCAGGAATATAGGGCGGGACGTTGGAAATAACGATCCTCCGCGCGGTGGCCTCGAGAGGGTCCACCGGCAGGAAGGTCCCGCCCACGGTGAGCCCCTTGGCGACGGCCAGGGACACTGCCCGCTCCGACCCCAGGATAAACACAGCCTTCCCATACATTTTTGAGGCCGCAACGATGGTTGAGGGGCCGACAACCCCAGCCATGGCTTTAACGCAGGCCTCAATAGTCATGTGGGGGTGAGTGTAGCTCTTCACCCCAAGCTTTTTAGTTATTAAAGTGAAATGTGACGGGGCAGCAGAAGCAGCGGGAGCAGCCGTGGCTGTGGCTGCCACCGCAGCATATGACCTTGCTGACCCCGTCACCGGCGATGAAGTAGTCGCCATTATGGGTGTTTTTTTTTTTAAAGAGCCACACTCACCCCAAGTCACAGGCCTGAAAGTGTTAATGGCCTCAGGTTAATTAGTGTCTTCTCTTGAGCAGAGGGAGCTGTTAAATTGAAGGCACACCTCTCCCCCTATTAACTAAAATTGGGAGGGGGCCCTCTCCTCTGCTCAAGTGGCAATTAATGTATATAAAATAGAGGTGCCTCAGAGAGAGAGGCAAAGAGAGACGAAGAGAGAGAGGGGGGTGTTGGGAAGGAGGGAGGCCGCAAGGGCAGGGTCGCCACTCAGGATGGTGGGTGGGTGTCGGCAGGGGTGCACTCTCCGATGGAAAAATAAAGTCTGTTGTTGGTCTTCCGGTGGGGGGAGAAGATGTCTTCACCCGGGAAAGCTGGAGAATGCCCAGGCTCAGTCCTTTACACCAGGTCTTAAATGGGTTGATTGACTTCGCCTAGGCAGCTCCAGCTGTCCCAGGTCGGGCAGTGGAAGGGGTGTTTTAATAGTGGTGTGTGTGGCCTAGTGTTTTACAAGAGACACACACAGACACCCCTTGGTGTTCCGGCCTTCTGTCTTCTGTCTTCTTTCCTCCCCCCACCTACAAAACAAAGTCTTTAGGAGAGTGCACCTAATAACACCCACCTGTAGATGTTCTTATTCTTCCCTCCTTCCAAAAGGTTGGTCGGTGGTTGTTTCTCCCCTCTCTCCCTCTCCTGAAAAGGAGGCCAATTTGGGGAGGCAGTGATGGGAAGGGCCTCTCCCCTGGTTGATGATGAAGTTGGCCTTCCCCTTCCTCCTCTGTCCTCTCTCTCCAGGCACCTCAGTAGTTGAAGTTGATGGTAGAAGGAGACCACCACTTTCCACTCTGTTTCTCCTTAGACAGCAAGGCTGAGAATGAGCTGAGCTGGTCCAGTCCCTGCCTTGACTCTCTGTCCAGGTCAAGGCTTCAAACTCAGGGCTTTTATTAAGTAAGAATCTTGGCATCAAGTTAACACAGGGCAACCATCATTCATCACCGACCCAGCCCTTATGAGTAAAACCCAGCTCTTAGAAATAAGACTCACACCAATCAGGAGGATCCATAACGGTGGAGCTAGGGAGGAACATTAGTGGTTACACCTGTACAGACATTAACAAGTACAACAGGCAATCCAGAGCACAGAGTTATTTCATCACAGGCTTGAACCCACAACTTTCTGACTCAGAAGCGAAAACGCTACCAACTGAGCCACAGCTGACATGTGTTACCTACCTGGACCTCAGCAAGGAGCAATGTGTAAGGAGCGTTTCCTCCTATATTAGAACAATGATTACACTTCAAAAATACTTCTTTGGCTGTAAATCGCTTTGGGACGTCCTGAGGTCATGAAAGGTGCTGTATAAATGCAAATCTTTCAACTCTTTCTTTTTAATTAGGCTGTAACTTGACAGGGAGGCAATAGCTGACTTGTATCGGGTCTTAGAACCAGAGCTACAACCAAGGAGCAACATCCAGAATGGCCCTCTCAGTGGAAGTGGGAGTGACTAATCTACTAGCATTCTATACTATTGGGTCCTTCCAGGCACAATAGGACACATCAATCGGTTTAGCCATTATGCACATCACAGAGGTAATATATCCCCTCCTTTAACTTGCACCTGAATAATGCTCAACAATGACATTTAGCACAAGCTGTAGAGACGGATCTGATTTTTTAAAATTTCATTCTTGGGATATGGACGTCTCTAGCTAGGCCAGCATTTATTGCCCACCCTTGTTGTCCTTGAGAAGGTGGTGGTGAGCCGCCTTCTCCAACCGCTGCAGTCCGTGTGGTGATGGTTAGGCAGTGTTAGGTAGGGAGTTCACCTGCAGCCCTCTGCATTCCCTGAAACAAATTCTTGCACTCACTTTGTCTTTCATCCATCTGTAGCCGAGCCCTCCATTTTATCAAAAGAAAGTGTTATTGCTCCCTTAACATTTAGCTAGTATGTGATCACTGGCAAATAATTATGGAAGTCCATGCTGATTTTCTGATTAGCAATCATGATGCATGAATACCGAGGGCCAAATGCAAGATTGGCTCTTGGGAGCTTGAATGACCTATTCCAAGCGTAGTTGATAATATCTCTGTGAAACCTCCAGACCACATAAAAAAGAGGTCACAATAATGCAGATTTCCAAGGCAGAAATTGCTCGGCCTGCTCAATGGTGCCAAGTAGCAACACCCAGAGCAATGTGGAAGAATAATTATAATATATTATATGTTGCGTAATATTACCATTGAAAGAGGCCAAAGGGGATCGGCAACAAGGCAGATATCAAGAAGATGTGACAGGCACCCTTCATTGATTTGTTATTTTCCTTGTGGCCTATACATGACCTACTGCAAATAGAAAGATGGGATGCCGAAGTTTGTAGCTATATATTAGTTTAAGTTACTTGGCTATTCTGATTTTTGCATAAGACTAAGGGGGGAGGGGGGGGATTTTAACTGGGAGCAGGTATCAGGCGGGCGAGGGGCAAGGTGGCTTGGTACATCCCACCAGCCAACTGCCCACCCGAAATAGGCAGAGAGAAGCAGCTGGCTGGCTTTGGGCAGGTCAAAAGCGCTTCCCCGTGTTATTTGTTTCCAGTGTTAATGACACTCAATGGGGACGATTTCCATCTTACTACCGCCCCATCAATGCCTAAAATCAGAGTGGTAGTGGGACCAGAATCACACGAAGAATTGGCTCACCAAATTCCTGCTGGTTATCCTTCGTACCGATTCCCGGGTGACCTCAAATTTAGGTAGCCAGAGCTATTGCTTTCAATTAGGCCAATGAACACTAATGATTTTTGATGTTATTCTTTATTATCTCAGAGTTTTTTGAGGATGTAACTAGCAGGGTAGATAAAGGGGAACCAGTGAATGTAGTATATTTGGATTTCCACAAGGCATTCGATAAAGTGCCACATAAAAGGTTATTACACAAGATTAGGGCTCATGGGGTTGGGGGTAATATAATAGCATGGATAGAGGATTGGTTAACGGACTGAAAACAAAGGGTCATAGAAACATAGAAGATAGGAGCAGGAGTAGGCCATTCGGCCCCTCGAGCCTGCTCCGTCATTCAATGCGATCATGGCTGATCATCCAAATTCAGTACCCGGTCCCTGCTTTCTCCCCATACCCCTTGATCCCTTTAGCCTTAAGAAATATATCCAACTCCTTCTTGAATATATATAATGAATTGGCCCCTACTGCCTTCTGTGGTAGAGAATTCCACAGGTTCACCACTCTCTGGGTGAAGAAATTCCTCCTCATGTCTGTCCTAAATGGCCTACCCCTTATCCTTAGACTGTGACCCCTGGTTCTGGACTCCCCAACCATCAGGAACATCCTTCCTGTATCTAGTCTGTCCAGTCCTGTCAGAATTTTATAAGTTTCGATGAGATCCCCTCTCATTCTTCTAAACTCCAGCGAGTACAAGCCCATGAGAGGGAAGTTGGTGGCAGACATCAAGGAAGTGGAGGCTCCTCTCCAAGCATTCACACTTCCATGCCACTGCAGAGCCTTCGGTCAGAGCCCCACCAGAGTCCACACCCAACTGAGATCGGCGTCTCAACCCCTGCACAGCCGCAGGAGCAGCAGACTGTTGACGAGCCCTAACAGGTTCGCAACCCCAGAGGACGCCCGCCAAAGGTGTCGAGACAGGAGCAGCAAGAAAGTGAGCAAAGGGCCTTCACATCGGCTGAAGCCACAGGGGAAGCACCATGTAAGAGCACGCATAAGAGAAAGATACTGCACAAATAGTCACAAGGGTAGTCACTTGGGTGAAATGTTGTATTTATTTTTAAAATGCCATCAGTTGGTTATTGTAAATTAAAATTCTGATGGCAACTGTTGCAGTTGTGGAGCGTGTCATTTTGCAAATGGGACTTCCACATTGAGGGCTTAGGATTACTTGCAATTGTCAGTATGGTGGTCAGAGTGCTAGGAATCCTTTGGTTCTTGGCCATTGTCGATGCTCTGGTAAGAAGCTGCGAGGCAAAAGTGCTTGATTGGCTAGGCTAAGCAAATCTGGCCAAGCTGAGTGCGTTCCTTGCATCCCAGGCAGCAATGTGGTCGCGCCCTGGTGCCTTCTGGCCTGTGCAGCTTCAGGTGGGTGAGCATCAGCTTGGCGCTCCTGTTGTTGCTGTTGCTGTTGGTGGTGCTGTTGTTTAGGGTTCTGCTGCTGCCACAGCTGGTCTTCATCCGAATCTGATGCCCAGGAGGAAAGGAAATAAATGGTTTCTATGCTTCTGGTTTATGCCTCAGTTGAGGAAGCGCTCAGTCAAGGTGGTGAGAGGGGTTTCCCAGGAGGTCACACTGGAGATGGCTGTCAGGCTCTAAACTTTCACAGCTATGGTTATGCCTGCTAAAAGTTCCCCCAGATCTGAGACAACAAAGTCCTGCCACCTGCAAATGATGACTGATCAAATCTCCTTTTTAATGGTGGAGCTGCAGCTGATAGTCAGCAATCCAATTGTGCTCCCGCCAGGTTTCACCGTTGTGTTTCAGAGGAGATGTGAATCACGTGGGAAACATGTTAAAATCGGAAAGGCCTCTCAAAATGGGATTATAAAGGCAATTTAGTGGTTGTTAAAGGCCTTAAGGGCCTATCCCACCTCTTGGAGGCGGGACGGCGACAGGATCAGAAACCACGCATTTGGGAAAATTGCTTGGAGGCGGGATGGAGGTGGGGTTAGGCCCGCCCACCACTTTTTTGCAATTTTAACACCCCACACACCTCCATTCCTGCCTCCTCGGGCCTGGCAAAATCCAGCCCATAGTGTCCAAAAATCTATTGATCCCAGTCTTGAATATACTCAATGACTGAGCATCCACAGCCTTCTGGGGTAGAGAATTCCAAAGATTCACAACCTTCTGAGTGAAGAAGTTTCTCCTCCTCTCAGTCCTAAATGGCCAACCCCTTATCCTGAGACTGTGACCCCTGGTTCTAGACTCTCCAGCCAGGGGAAACAGCCTCTCAGCATCTACCCTTTCAAGCCCTCTAAGATTTTATATGTTTCAATGAGATTACCTCTCATTCTTCTAAACTCCAGAGAATATAGGCCTAGTCTACTCAATCTCTCCTCATAGGACAACCCTCCCATCCCAGGAATCAGTCTAGTAAACCTTCATTGTACCCTCTCGAAGGCAAGTATATCTTTCCTTAGGTAAAGAGACCAAAACTGTGCATAGTACTCCAGGCGTGGTCTCACCAAAGCCCTATAGAATTGTAGCAAGACTTCCTTACTTGTGTACTCCAACCCCCTTGCAATAAAGGCTAACACATCATTTGCCTTCCTAATTGCTTGCTGTACCTGCATGTTAACTTTGTGATTCGTGTACAAGAACATCCAAATCCCTCTGAATACCAGCATTTACTAGTCTTTCACCTTTTAAAAAATATTCTGCTTTTCTATTCTTCCTACCAAAGTTGATAATTTCCCGCTTCCCCACATTATACGCATTCTTCCACCTTCTTGCCCACTCACTAACCTGACTATATCCCTTTGCAGCCTCTTTGCATCCTCCTTACAGCTTACTTTCCCACCTAGCTTTGTATCATTAGCAAACTTGGGTATATTATACTCGGTCCCCCCATCGAAATCATGGACTGCAACAAATTACAAGATTGCAGAATGGGCATATAATTGGCAAATGAATTTCAACACAGATAAATGTGAGGTATTACATTTTGGTGAGAAAAATAAGGAGGTCATATATTACTTGGAAAATAAGAACCTAAATGTGGTAGAGGAACAAAGGAATCTCAGAGTACAAATACACAAATCACTGAAAGTAGCGACGCAGATTAATAAGGCCATAAAAAATATAGCAAACCAAGCACTAGGGTTTATTTCTAGAGGGATAGAACTGAAAAGTAGAGACGTTCTGCTAAACTTATATCGAATCTTGGTTAGACCACACTTGGAGACTGTGTGCAGTTCTGGTCGCCATATTATAAAAAGGATAGAGAGGAACTGGAGAGGGTGCAGAGAAGATTTACAAGGATGATACCAGAAATGCGAGGGTATACATATCAGGAAAGGATGAACAGGCTGGGTCTCTTTTCTCTTGAAAAGAGAAGGCTGAGGGGTGACCTAATAGAGGTCTTTAAAATAATGAAAGGTTTTGATAGAGTAGACACAGAGAGAGTGTTTCCACCTGTGGAGAAGAGCTAAACTAGAGGCCATCAATATAAGATAGTCACCAAGAAATCAAATAGGGAATTCAGAAGAAACTTCTTTACCCAGAGAGTGGTGAGAATGTGGAACTCACCACCACAGGGAGTGATTGAAGTGAATAATATGGATTCATTTAATGGAAGGCTAGATAAGCATATGATGGAGAAGGGAATAGAGGGTTATGCTGATAGAATTAGATGAGGAAAGACGGGAGGAGGCTCGAGTGGCGCATGAACACCGGCATAGACTGGTTGGGCCGAATGGCCTGTTTCTGTGCTGTATATCCCATGCAATCCTATATAACCCTACGTAATAGATATAGATTGTAAATAGCTGAGGCCAAAGCACTGATCCTTGCAGCACCCCACTAGTTACAACCTGTCATCCCGAAAATCACCTGTTTATTTCTACTCTCTGTTTTCTGTCCATTAACCAATTCTCAATCCAAGCTAATATATTACCCCCAATCCGATGAACCCTAATCTTGTGTAACAACCTCTTGTGTGGCACCTTATCGAATGCCTTTTGAAAATCTAAATATACTACATCCACTGGTTACCCCTTATCTACCCTGCTCGTTACACCCTCAAAAAACACTAATAGATTTTTCAAACGCAAAATTCCTATTCATAAAACTGTATTGACTTTGCCTAATCATATGATGATTTTCTAAGTGCCCTGTTACCACGTCCCTAATAATAGATTCTAGTATTTTCCCTACTACTGATGTCAGACTAACTGACCTATAGTTCTCTGTTTTCTCTCTCCCTCCTCAAATACCTCATTGGAAATAGATGAGGCGGGTTGATGAGTTGCCTCGTGTGTAAGACGCTTGGCAGCCAGATCTCACAACCTGGCAGCCTCAAACTCATTCAAAGCGACCTGGCAGAGGTGAGGCCATCGTGGTCTGTTGGTGGCTGTGTCTTCCCGAGTGCTGATTTCAAGGTGGGCTTCATGGTGCTTCATCTGCCCACCTCTGTTGCGATATCCAGATTGCAGCTCGGCGTAGAGGACAGCTTTGAGAATTCTATAATCAGGCATGCAAAAGATAGATTGAAGCTGAGCCAAAACACATGATAAGAAGTCACGTTGAAGAATGCCAAAGAAACTGCTCTCACATTTAGGCCATTGCTCAGGAATGTAATCCATTGTAGTCAATTAGAATATTAAAGCAAGACTTTTCATCTGACATTTATTTATAATAAAGACATTTATTTTATTATGGTTCGAATACAGTAGAGTATGACCTGTTGATAACTGACCTAAAAATATGGTTCTGTGTAATGTGCTCTGACATCTGGCGTACTTCCTCTTCTGATCAAACAAACTCGTGAATGCCTGGAAAATGTTTCTCTTTCCAGAATCACACAGTCGCACTCTGTCTCATTTTTGAGTGAATTTTTGTGCTCCTTAGGTAATTGATGTCAGTGCTGGAGAATGGAAAATGTTTCAACTTTTGGCACCTAGTGTCACCATCGAGCACTCACAGGTCAGATATAACATAAGCATGGGCCAAATGCAGACAAAAGTTCCATCCGCTTTACCTTGAAATGTTGCCTTGTTCTCAACCTCAGAAGACCACCCCTTATTGTGCCATTTTAAATGTTTCCATTTCCCATGGCAGCTGCCCTTGTGTTTTTTTGGCGACTTTGCCAATGTAGTGTCAATCTGTGATGAATTACGATCAGCTTTATGCGAGGGGACTCACAGTCACTGGGAACTGCACCTCAGCATCTTGTGTCAATCCTAGAAGCCCACAGAGAACATTATCAGTGAAGCTTCAAAAACTGCATCTCCTGCCTGTACAACTCTCTCGAAAATTGCGCTGCCTCTTGCATTTTTGTACCTTGCATTCAGAGTTAACTATCCCATGTTCAACCCAGGCAGTTACAGAATGCCTACGGCTGTGGGAATTCTCTGATTGCTTATTAGTATGTGTTTGCTGACATAATGGGGGGGAATTTTAACCCCCAAAGACGGGTAGGTTGGGTCGTTTGGGAGGTAAAAATGTAAAAATTCTGAAACTCAATCCCAACCTGCCCATTTCTGGTTTTAATGAGGCGGGGGGCCAGGCGACCAATCCACTCTCAGGTGGGTAGGTCAGTAAAATCTTCTGAGGAGTCTGCGTGACTCCATTTTAAGAGGATTTTTATTTTTACCCCATGTTGTCTGGGTTTCCCAGGGCTTGGGAATTATAGAGTCATATAGAGTCATAACGGCACAGAAGGAGGCCATTCAGCCCATCGAGTCCGTGACGGTTCTCTGTAGAGCAATCCAGTCAGTCCCATTCCCCTGCTCTATCCCCGTCGCCCTGCAAGTTTATTTCCCACAAGTGCCTATCCAGTCTCCCCTTGAAAACATTGAGTGTCTCCGTTTCCACCACTTTCGTCGGCAGCGAGTTCTAGGTCTTCACCACTTGCTGCGTAAAATAGTTTTTCCTCACGTTCCCCTTGCCCAAAACCTTAAATCTGTGTCCCATAGTCGTTGTACCATCAACTAGTGGGAACAGCCTTTCCCCGTCTAGCCTATCCAAACCCGTCATAATCTTGTACACCTCTATCAAATCACTCCTCAACCTCCTTTGCTCTAATGAAAACAAATCCAGCTTCTCCAACCTGTCCTTGTAGCTAAGATCCCCCATCCCCGGAACCATTCTGGTAAATCTCCTCTGCACCCTCTCAAGGACCTTCACATCCTTCCTAAACTGTGGTGACCAGAACTGGACGCAATACGACAGTTGTGGCCTAACCAGCGCTTTATAAAGGTTCAGCATAACTTCTCTACTCTTGTACTCAATACCTCTATTTATGAAACCCAAGATCCCATATGCTTTGCTAACCACTCTCTCAATATGTCCCTTCAGGGACCTATGCACATTAACTCCCAGGTCCCTCTGTCCCTGCACACTCTTTAAAACTGTGCCATTAAGTGTATATTGCCTCTCCCTGTTCCTTCTGGCAAAATGCATCACCTCACACTTCTCTGTATTAAATTCCATCTGCCACTTGTCTGCCCATTCTGCTAGCCTTTCTATGTCCCGTTGCAGTCGATTGGTATCATCATCACTGTTTCCCAGCAGGCAAAAAATAGCGAGAAGGCCCAGATTCATGAGGTAAGTGCTTTTACAGCACTGCTTGTGGGCCAGGAGGAGCTGGAGTGTTTCCTCCACGCCCAATGAGCTACTCACTTTACACACCCTGTGATCGGCCGAACCCCACCACTCCCGCGATCTCCGACCCTGCCCCCCCCACCGTGATCTCTGACTCACCCCTCGATCTCCGACTCCTCCCTCGATCTCCGACTCCTCCCTCGATCTCCAACTCCTCCCTCGATCTCCGACTCCCCCCTCGACCTCCGACTCCCCCCTCGACCTCCGACTCCCCCCTCGATCTCCGACTCCTCCCTCGATCTCCGACTCCCCCCTCGATCTCCGACTCCCCCCTCGATCTCCGACTCCCCCCTCGATCCCCGACTCCCCCCCATATCCCCGACTCCCCCCCATATCCCCGACTCCCCCAACCACTCAATCTCTGACTCCCCCAACCCCTCGATCTCCGACTTCCCCCATATCTCCGACTCCCCCAACCCCTCGATCTCCGACGCCACCCATATCTCTGACTCCCCCCAACCCCTTGATCTCTGACTTCCCCCATATCTCCGACTCCCCCCACACATCGCGATCTCCAACTCCTACTTACCTGGCAGCTGCTCTCTGGCTGCTTTCCTGCATTCTCTTTCTTATATTCTTTAAGATTCTACATAGGATTACATAGGATATACATCACAGAAACAGGCCATTCTGCCCAACCAGTCTATGCCGGTGTTTATGCTCCACTCGAGCCTCCTCCTGTCTTTCCTCATCTAACCCTATCAGCATAACCCTCTATTCCCTTTTCCTTCCTATGCTTAAATAATCGCCCCTTAAATACATCTATACTATTCACTTCAACCACTCCCTGCGGTAGCGAGTTCCACATTCTCACCACTCTCTGGGTAAAGAAGTTTCTTCTGAATTCTCTATTTGATTTCTTGGTGGCTATCTTATGTTGATGACCTCTAGTTTTGCTCTTCCCCACAAGTTGAAACACTGACCGCGATTTTGCTAACCTCGGCGGGTCCGTGGCAGGCGATGTCGGTAGCGAGCTTTGCTCTTCCCCACAAGTGGAAACATTCTCTGTGTCCACTCTATCAAAACCTTTCATGATTTTAAAGACCTCTATTAGGTCACCCCTCAGCCTTCTCTTTTCAAGAGAAAAGAGACCCAGCTTGCTCATCCTTTCCTGATAGGTATACACTCGCATTTCTGGTATCATCCTTGTAAATCTTCTCTGCACCCTCTCCAGTGCCTCTATATCCTTTCTATAATATGGTGACCAGAATTGTACACAGTCTCCAAGTGTGGTCTAACCAGGGTTCAATACAAGTTTAGTACAACTTCACTACTTTTCAAATCTATCCCTGTAGAAATAAATGCTAGTGCTTGGTTTGCTTTTTTTATGGCCTTGTTAACCTGTGTCGATACTTTTAGTGATTTGTGTATTTGTACTCCTAGATCCCTTTGTTCCTCTACACCATTTAGATTCTTATTTTCCAAGTAATATGTGACCTCCCTATTTTTCTTACCAAAATGTAATACCTCACATTTATTTGGGTTGAATTTAATTTGCCAATTATATGATCATTATGCAAGTTTATTAATGTCTTCTTGTAATTTGTTGCCGTTCCCCTCAGTATTGGCTTTCCCCCCCAATTTGGTGTCATCCACAAATTCAGAAATTGTGTTATTGATTCCAAGGTCTAAATTGTTGATATAAATTGTGAACAACAGTGGTCCCAGCACTGATCCTTGTGGATCACAATTTCCCACCTTCTGCCACTCTGAATAGCCAAACTTTACCCCTACTCTCTGCTTTCTGTCTTGAAGCCAGCTATCTGTCCATTCTGCTACTTGTCCCCTGTCTCTGCATTCCCTGACCTTATTCATAAGTCTATTACCAACCTGTCCCCGCCACACAGTACTGCCCCCCGATTATCAAAATCCATGACAAGGCCTTGGACAACATGGACCACTTTCCATACCTCGGGAGTCTGCTGTCAACAAGGGCAGATGTCAACGATGAAGTCCAACACCGCCTTCAGTGTGCCAGTGCAGCCTTCGGTCGCCTGAGGAAGAGAGTGTTTGAAGACCAGGACCTCAAACCCAGCACTAAGCTCATGGTCTACAGAGCAGCAGTGATACCCACCCTGCTGTATGCCTCAGAGACATGGACCATGTACAGCAGGCACCTCAAAGCACTGGAGAGGTACCACCAACGCTGCCTCCTCAAGATCCTGCAAATCCATTGGCAGGATAGGCGCACCAATGTCAGTGTTCTCGCTCAGGCCAACATCCCCAGCATCGAAGCTCTGATCACGCTCAATCAGCTCCGATGGACGGGTTACATTGTCCGCATGCCTGATATGAGACTCCCAATACAAGCGCTCTACTCGGAGCTCCGGCACGGCAAGAAAGCCCCAGGTGGGCAGAGGAAACGCTTCAAGGACACCCTCAAAGCCTCCTTGAAAAAGTGTAACATCCCCACCGACACCTGGGAATCCCTGGCCCAAGACCGCACAAAGTGGAGGAGAAGCATCCGGGAAGGTGCCGAACACCTCGAGTCTCTTCGCCGGGAGCAAGCGGAAGCCAAGCGCAGGCAGCACAAGGAGCGCACGTCAACTCAAACACCTCACCCACCCGCCCCTTCAACCACCGTCTGCCCCACCTGTGACAGAGATGTAGGTCCTGCATTGGACTCATCAGTCACCTGCGAACTCATTTTTAATGTGGAATCAAGTCATCCTCGGTTCCGAGGGACTGCCTAAGAAGAAAAGAGTCAATGGTATTTAGAATCATTTAACCAGATCCAATTTGCCTTTTGTCTTAATGTACAAAGACTTTTACTCTACATATATATCTCAGGCAGCCAGATTTGCCAGAACATAGTCTGCAACCCACTCATTAAACATATCTTTAATGTTCACAGTCATTTGCGATACTGGAGTGTGGATTCAGATAAGGACAGGACCAGAACACCCTTATCAATTGGAATTTTTCTTACAGCATCAGCAAATTTAATGTGTAGTCAGTCTTGACGTTGTACGTCCATGGTTTGTAAATAGATTCAGATGATTTACATAGAATTTATAGCATAGAAATAGGCCATTCGACCCAACTGGTACTTGCTGGTGATTTAATTTCACTGCTTTTGTTCTGTTTTCCATAATATAATGTTACATTTTACGTGACATAATGCAGACAATTCCTGTGTGATGAACGTGTTGCTACATTGCTGCAGTGCACATTCGGTTATGTCTGGTGTAGTAAAAGAATGGTCTTGATTTCAAAGGCAAGAGATTAGTTTGCGTCAATGAGCTTCCTGATCATTAACATCAGCAAAACAATTCTGAGCAGTATAACTTGGTCACGCCAATAAGCTACTCTCAGACTACAGAAACAGATGGCAACCCAAATGTTATTACAAACCATGATAAAAATAACAAATTGACCAAAATGTTAAGAGAACAGATGAAGTTATTACAGGAGCGCAGGGACAGTCCCAAAGAGCAGGAACTGAAGAGGAGATGTACTGTATGACCTGCTCTGCAATTTAATATTATGCCTGGACTAGGACTACAGTTCAAGACTAATTTCATGATTCTTGCTAACAAGTTAAGCAATTATCTCATTGTCTACACATTGCACGAATCTACCTAATGTACAACACTTAAGTAGTGTTCTTAATGCCCTTGCAGCAATTAATTCCTCACCACAATGCCAAATTCTGTATCAACCCAGCTCACATTTCCAGCATCTACAATGTTGTGCTTCTTGTCTGTCAACCCAGTTGTGTTTCCTTAATAGACAGAGTGACAGCCCTGGGGGGAAAACCCATTTTATACCATGAGTCTGAAAGCTTCCAATCAAGTATATATTGGATATGAGGGTAAATGTTTTGACCAACCCAATTAACGTGCATACAGTGGATAACTGATCGGAAAAATGGGCAAGGATCCACTTCACCAGATTTTCCCTCATTTAGTGCTGCATCCAAGCTTCCAGTCAAGTGTTGTACTGATGTCAGAAACGACTACCAATTTCCAGTTAATTATATTAAAATTAGCCCCCAATGACATCATTCAAACATCCAAGGGATTGCCTAAGAGAAGAGAGCGAGAGAGAAGAGAGAGATTATGTGGTACCTTATCGAAGGCCTTTTAAAAATCTAGATAAGTTACGTCTACTGCATTACCCCTTTCTACTCTCTCTGTTACCTCTTCAAAATATTCAATTAGGTTGGTCAAGCAAGACTTTCCCTTTTGAAATCCATGCTGACAATTTATTATGATATTTTCCATTTCTAAATGTTCTTCTATTTTCTCCTTTAGTAGGGATTCCATTATTTTTCCAACCACCAATGTTAAGCTGACTAGCCTATAGTTCCCTGGACATGTTGTATCTCCCTTCTGAAATATAGGTATTAATGTTAGCTACTCGCCAGTCCTCTGGCACTACACCTTTTTCTAATGAATTATTAAATATGTGTAGTAAAGCTTCTGCTATTTCTTCCATAGATTCTTTTAAAATGTGTGGATGTAATCCGTCCGGACCAGGGGTTTTATCCTCTTTGAGTTTCATTAGTTTATTTAGTATATCTTCTCGTTTTATTTTAAATGCAGTTAACTCATTACTAATCTCATCATCCAATGCCATCTCCACCTATTCTGTCTCCCTGGTAAATACTGAAGCAAAGTAATTTTTTAATGGCCCGTATTTTCCGATCCCTACGGGTGTGTACACACCCGTTGGTACCTCGCAAGTGCCGGTTTCAGGAATGCGAAGCACATGCGCTGAAAACCGGCTCTTCCGATCTGTCAAGAATCCTCTTGACAGATCGCACGCCTGCACTGGAGAAGGGCCTCTGCGGGAGGAGAATTCCGCTTTCTGCAGAACCTCCGCCCGCTGAAAACCCTTAAAAATCTTACGCCTGGTAAAAGCAGGCTTAAGGCCTACTTTTACCAGCATAAGAGTTTAAAAATTGTAAAAAAAAATGTTCACTCATTTATCATTTTAAAATACTTTTAAAAAAGGTAAGTTTATTTTTAGCCCCATAAAAAACTTTAATTGTTTTTCAAAAAATTACATTTTTGTTTAAAATATTTAATATAATTTTAACAATTTAAAAAATGTGATTAAAAAAAAAATTATTTAATGTTTTGATGTGTTTTTGGCGTGATCTCCATTCATACTTTTGAAAGCTCTAAGCTGAGAGACCTGTCAAAAGCATGAATGGGGATTCCCTTCTTTCATTGGTTCCCCATGGCCCACATGATCCCAGGGACGCTTGCGAACCGCCTGCGCCCCTGAGATACCTGGGCCTCTGCGCATTTTGTAGTGGAGAGGCCCAGGAGCAGAAATGTCCGGACCTCCAGAGCCCTCAGGTAAGGGCGTAGATTTTCTCCAGATCGGAGGCCTCCGCACGCAGGAAGCCTCCGATCGGAAAATACGGGCCATTATCTCTGCCATCTCTCTATTGCTGCCTGTGGTATTATACTCTCCATCCCTTAGTGGCCCTATTGCCATCCCGACCTTCCTTTTTTTATTTATGTGCCTGTAAAATATTTTACTATTTTGTTTTATGTTCCTTGATAATTTAATTTCATAGTTCCTCTTTGCCTTCCTAATTGTTTTTTTGACTTCTCTCCTAATCCCTTCATATTCTCCCTTATCATGCTCTCCCCTGCTGTCCATGTCCTTAATGTATGCCTCTTTCCTTACCCTCAATTTTTCCCTCATGGCTTTATTCATCCACGGTGTCTCATTAGTGTTTAGCTCGTTCTTGTTTATTAGCGGAATATATTTTTCCTGGACTCTGTTGAACATCGTTTTAAATGTTTCCCATTGCTGTTCTACATCATTGTTTGCCAATACTGTTGTCCATATTCTACTTTTATTAAATATAGACAGTCGCATGGCTTGTGCCAGTTGATATAAATTAACTTTATCCAAACAGATTTGGTAATTGTAAACATTATCAAAATGCTCATTCAGAACACTGCAGTAGTACAATCTTAATTTATAGGTTGGACACATTGGCGTAAGTGCCTATGTTGGAAAACAATAATTAGTATTGCTTCAGGATACATCTTATTATATCACTGAGGTTTAAATGCTCAGTTATATTGGTAATTCAGTCAGGTATGTAAAAAATAACATTGCACATATTCCCTAAGTCTGCCAATGGTTAAATAAGTCTCGTCCAAATGTAACTTGATGGCTGCGAAGCACATTGTGATTATTGGCCTGGTGGAAACATGGAAGTTGCAGAGCTAGTTCAGTTGATAGGATTAGCTCTTTAGTAATTAGTTAACTTGATGTTTTTAGTTCACTGGCAGTAATCATTTTCTGCTGATATCAGCATAAACACCACACTGCATCGTCTGATCTGAATGGCAACACACCAGTGTTGCAAAGGATTGCTGCGTGGTGAGTAGATCGCCTATAGTATTCCCTCATATAATTCAAGTAAATTATTTTTTTGCATAAAAGTCTTAAAGGACCCTTGTCCCTTTCCAGTGAAGACCCTTTCCCGTGAGTTTGTAAGAAAACCTTGATTCC
The DNA here is from genome assembly GCF_052327205.1 of Somniosus microcephalus. Lineage (NCBI taxonomy): Eukaryota > Metazoa > Chordata > Chondrichthyes > Squaliformes > Somniosidae > Somniosus > Somniosus microcephalus. The sequence continues at coordinate 57,510,322 of NC_140987.1, read as the reverse complement.
TTAAAATTTGTATTCAATGGCATCTATTTAGGTATTCCTGAAGATTTATAGGAATCAGCCATATTCTTTAAGTTTCCCAATGGACTTCAGTCAAATAAATTTGGTAATTTATAGAGGGCGGCCAGTTTCAGAAACAGTAATGGGAATTCAATGGGAAAAAAAAGGGACTGGAGCTTCCCCGTTGGCTCTGTGGGATACCATATCGTCTCATGTTGTCTACCTGTCCAGATGATGTAAAAAATCCCATGGCACTTTTTGAAAGAACAGGGTGATCTCCCAGTATCCAGTTCAACATCCATACCCCAACTAACGCCACCAAAACTGGTTATTCATCTTGCTGCTGTTTGTGGGTTCTTGCTGTGCAGAAAGTGGCTGCCACATTTGCCTACAAATCAACAGTGAGTACACTTTAAAAGTAATTTGTTGGCTGTGTAGCATATTGGGACATCCTGAGGTAAAGAAAGATGCCATATAAATCCAAGTTCTTTTTCTCTTTATTTAAATTTGTAAAAACAATCCAGAATATTTTTTGACGACAGTTAAGCACTGTGCTGATGGTTTTATAGACTTATCAGTGCTATCCCCATGATCGCTTTCTTATACCGGTTTGATTTACACTCCTTTGGTTCCTTGCTAATTATTTTATATTTTTATTCACTGGCAAGCTTGGCATTTAGTGACCATCACTAGTTGCCTTGGGAAGGTGGTGGTGGTGTGCCTTCTTCTTGAATGACTTGTAGCGATTTTGACACAACTGAGTAGCTTGCTTGGGCACGGCAGAGAACAGTTAAGAGTCAACTACATTGGTATGACATGAGTCCACACCAAGTAAGAACAGCAGGTTTCCTTCCCTAAAGGACATTCAGCAACCAGTTGGGTTTTTACAACAGCGTCATGGTCACTTTTTACTGTTACCAGCTTTTTATCTCCAGATTTCTTGTTTAAACTGAATTCAAATTCTCAAGCTGCCATGGTCGGATTTGAATTTATGTTCTCCCAATTATTAGTGCAGGCCTCTGGATTACTCGTCCAGTAACATAACCACCACACACTGTATCCATCATTGATGAGCTTTTTCTTTTTCATATTTGAAAGCATGAGTAATGCCACAATACAAGAAAAGGTTACTGTTGAGGAAATATTCCTTTTCATGATTAACCGGTATATTTACTGTAATTTTACTGAGAACATTTAGCTTTCCTGCTTCAAATAGTCCATTAAAGAACTCTATTCTAGTCAGATGCCTTTTGGGGATGGCCCAGGGTGTAAAGTTTTATTAATGTGCATGGATGTGTTAATAGTAAGAGGCAGCAGGGTGTTAGAGAATATTTTAACAGCTTAGATCCCTACTTATAACATAAATACAGGAAATCGTAAAATGCATAAATTTGGAATTCTGAGGAGAGCTAATTGGGAAAGAATGTAAAGTTGATTTACAGGTGTGGGGCAAAAGAGGAAGGGAATTTAGATGAGTTTATGCAGCTGCAGATTTCAAAGAAGGCAGTTATAAATCATTTCTATCAACTGAAAAACTTCAAATCACTTCTGTATCCTTTCTATTTTCTCACAGGCAACCTAAATTCACATGTTGCCAGATAGGAAGCTAAATCTTGAAAACCAAACAGGGTCAGCAACTTTTAGGAACAAGCCAGTCACCTTGTGTTGGCCAAGCTTTGTTGGGTTCTAAGACGGGCTTCTAGATGAGGCACCTGATGGAGATAGAATCCCCCAGTGTCAGTTTGCCTGAGCAGTCGCACCTTTCCTGCTGAGTCATGAGATTGTGGGCTCAAGTCCCACTTCAGAACCTGAGCACAGAATCTAGACTGACACTTGTGCAGGGGAGTTCTCCCCGGTGTCCTGGCCAATACCTATCCCTCAACCAACACCTAAAACAGATTATCTGGTCATTATCACAGCGGTGTTTGTGGGAGCTTGCTGTACACAAATTGGCTGCTGTGTTTCCTACATTACAACAGTGACTACACTTCAAAAGTACTCCATTGGCTGCAAAGCGCTTTCGAGACGTCCTGTGGCCGTGAAAGGTTCTATATAAATGCAAGTCTTTCTTTCTGTAGTGCTGAGGGAATGCAACACGGTACTATCTTTTCAATGAGACATTAAATTGAGGCCTGTTCAGGTGGATGTATTAAGTTAATGTGACACTGTTTGAAGAGCAGGGAGTTCTCCCTGTATCACTGGTCAACATTCATCCCTCGACCAACACCACCAAAAACAGATTAACCGCTCATTCATCTTATTACTGTTTGTCGGACGTTACTGTGTGCAAACTGGCTTCTGCGTTTCCCTACAAAACAACAGTGAATGCATCAAAATAATTGACTGCAAAGTGTATTGGCAAAGGCACGACATAAATGGTGACAATCAATACTGCACCTGTTAAAAATGAGTCACTTGATGGAGGCGTTTAGCAAAGTGATCACCCAATTTGCGTTTGGCCTCCCCAATGTACAGGAGACCACATTGTGAGCAGCGAATACAGTATAATAAATTAGAAGAAATATGAGTAAATTGCTGTTTCGCCCAGAAGGAGTGTTTGGGGCCCTCCATGGTGGGAAGGGAGGAGATGAAAGGGCAGGTGTTGCATCTCCTGCGCTTGCATGAGAAGGTGCCATGGGAAGGGGAGCAGGTGTTGGGGATGATGGAACAGTGGACCAGGGAGTCACGGAGGGAACAGTCCCTTTAGAATGCTGAAAGGGGAGTGGAGTGTTTGGTGGTGGCATCACGCTGGTGTTGGTGGAAATAGTGGAAGATGATCCGTTGAATGTGATGGCTTGTTGGGTGGAAGGGGGACCCTATCATGTTTCTGGGAGCGCAGAGAAGGGGAGAGGGTAGAAATGCGGGCAAGGGAACGGACACGGTCAAGGGCCTTGTCAATCACAGTGAGTGGGATCCTTGACTGAGGAAAAACAAAGACATTTCAGAAGCACTGGTGTGGAAGGTGGCATAGTTGAAACAGATGAGACGGAGACACTGGGAGAATGGAATGGAGTCCTTAAAGAAAGCGGGGTGGGAGGAAGTATAATCAAGGTAGGCTGTGGAAGTTGGTAGGCTTATATTAGACATTGCTGGACAGCCTATCCCCAGAAATTGAGATAGAGAAGTCAAGGAAGGGAAGAGACAGAGATGGACCATGAGGGAGGTGTGGAAATTAGAAGCAAAGTTGCTGAAATTTTCCAATTCAGGGTGAGAGCAGGAAATTTTCCAATTCAGAGTGGCACCAAAACAGTCATCGATGTACAGGAAAAAGGGGTCGGGAGGGGACTTGTTACTAATCAATCCTTTCAATTAAGTGAATAAGCTACTGTGAGGGCAAATCCAATTTGTCTCTTTTTACTTGTGAGTCTCAAGCATGGTGATAAGCAACCAAAGAAGAGTTGTTACTGACACTGATAGCTAATTGGATTCCTTCTGCACCTTTGCATGTAGTTAACTTACCATTAGCAAGTGAAAAATTCTCAGCTTAGTGGAATTAGGTCTTTATAAAACTGGTGGTAAATTAAATGCTAGCAATTTATTGCACAGTCAGCTTGTTGTATTAACATTTTGGCTTGTGGGACTCATGGATAATTTCAGGCGAATTTTATTTGCTTTCAGCAGATTTCCTGTGATGTCTGAGTTGAGATCAAAGCCTCACTGTTTAAAAGAATGTTAAAAGTAATAAATCATATTGAAATATGGATAAATATCAATGAATAAGTCTTGTCAGGACTGGAATGAGTATAGCGTTTGATGTGGGTGATCATTATGTTACTATTACTTTCCATTTCCCAAATGGGCACAGAATGTGGATACATTTATCCTGGAAATGAATAGCACAGATTTAATCCTGTTCCAGATGGTATTGATCCTGGCTAGTTTGAAAGTTTTGAATTATTACGTATAGCAGGTATCTTTCCTGAAAAGTGTGTATCAGGAAGCAGGCCTCCATTCATTCATCATATATATAAAACAGCAATGTACTTCTTACTTATGGTAAGGCATCCACTCAATTTAAGAGCCATAATAGGAGGATAGAAGAACCTTTGATAAAAGAATGTTATTGTATGGTGAAAATCTAGCCGTCAGCAGTGCTCTTGCCTCTGAATCGGAAGGTTGTAGGTTCAAGCTTCATTCTAGAGGCTTAAGCCTATAATCCAGACTGTTTCTGACAGAGGTGCTGTCGTTCAGGGGAAATATTAAAATGAGGCCCTGTCCACACTCTCAAGTGATTAGGGACAATACCATGACATTATTTGAGTAAGAGCTGTGCTGGTGTCCCGCCCAACATTTATCCCTCAACCAACATCGCTAAAAGCAGACTAATTAATCATTTATCTTTTTAAAAATTCATTCATGGGGTCTGGGCATCGCTGGCAAGGTCAGCATTTATTGCCCATCCCTAATTGCCCTTGAGAAAGTGGCGGTGAGCTGCCCTCTTAACAGACCTTGCAGTGAAGGTACTCCCACAGTGCTGTTAAGGAGGAAGTTCCAGGATTTTGATCCAGCGACGATGAAGGAACGGTGATATATTTCCAAGTCAGGATGGTGTGTGACTTGGAGGGGAACGTGCAGGTGGTGGTGTTCCCATGTGCCTGCTGCCCTTGTCCTTCTAGGTGGTAGAGGAGGTGGATTTGGGAAGTGCTGATCTCATTGCTGTTTATGGAAACTTGCTGTGTGGAAATTGCTTACCATGTTTGCCTACATTACAACAATGACTACACTTCCAAAAAAAAGTGGTTGTGAAGCACTTTGGGATGTCCTAAGATTGTGACAACTGTGCTTTCTTCTTTATGGGGAGCAATGGCAAGGCATTTTTCAATTTAATCCAAATTTTACATGTTCAGAAATAACAGAAAGTAGTCACAATTCAGGCCATTTGTATTCAGATATATCTGTCCCTTTAAGAAAATAATGCTACACATGAGCAGTCGAATAATTTCCTGAATTGTGCCTGTTCTATGCATTTTCCATTCTGAAAGATAACATTTTATCTTCACGCTTGGTTGGGAGGGTGACAAGCAAAGGGTGACTAAGATGGTACCAACTGATTAACTACTTGTTACCTGCTATCTGATGTGTTGACAAAATGCATTAATCTTAATTTTGTCACCACCAACACAGGTTCCTGCCAGGCAGGCAAGCATGAAACATTCTGGGACCAAATATCTACAGGCCGCGATCCTGATGTAACTATCCCATTTGTGCCTGCTGGTGTCTCCAATGTTACCCTGCCAGAGTTCACTGCAATATCACCCCGTGGGGATCCTTTAACTGACAGGCCATTTTGAACCTTTTAAACTTCTGTAGATACATCTTTGTCAATTCTATTTTGTGCAGTTTAAATATGAAATGTAAATTTAAGCACACTTTCTCTTGCTTTAATTTGCAAATCCAAAAGTTATTTATTTGCCATGAAACGTTTAATTGATCATTTGACCAAACAATTATTTTTCATGAATTTTCATGTCATTGTATTTCTTCTCCATGAATGTCATTTCCAATACAGAAAAATAGAACGCCCTCAGCATGGTGTCACTTCCCTTTCCTATCCTTAGTTCATCGTTGTTAGGATTTTCTGCCTTTATATGCTGGGTTTGAGCTGTGCCAGATTGTATAAATTTTCACAGTTGCAAATCTTTCCCAGGTACCCGTAGAGGATAATGTAGTCATCTTATAATAGTTTTACAACGTATTAGACTATGTTCAGGGTCACAAAATTTTAATTGCATCATAATTGATCAGAATGCAGAACTAAAGTTCAAACAATTGCTCTATGTAGGCGGTTCTGTCAAATGAAAATTTGAAAGCACATCAACACTGTGGGACGGATGATGCAGTCCCAACACATCGTCAGTCATAGAAAGAAAGAAAGGCTTGCATTTATATAGCACCTTTCACCAGCACCGGACATCCCAAAGCGCTTTACAGCCAATGAAGTAATTTTGAAGTGCAGTCACTGTTGTAATGTAGGAAACACAGCAGCCAATTTGCGCACAGCAAGGTCCCACAAACAGGAAGTGAAGTCACTGTTGTAATGTGGGAAACACGGCACCCAATTTGCGCACAGCAAGCACCCACAAACAGGAAGTGAAGTCACTGTTGTAACGTAGGTACATAGAAGATAGGAGCAGGAGTAGGCCATTCGATCCATCGAGCCTGCTCTGCCATTCAATGAGATCATGGCTGATCTTCCAAATTCAGTACCCTGTCCCTGCTTTCTCCCCATATCCCTTGATCCCTATAACCTTAAGAAATATATCTAACTCCTTCTTGAATATATTTAATGAATTGGCTTCTACTGCCTTCTGTGGTAGAGAATTCCACAGGTTCACCACTCTCTGGGTGAAGAAATTCCTCCTCATCTCTGTCCTAAATGGCTTACCCCTTATCCTTAGACTGTGATCCCTGGTTCTGGACTCCCCGGCCATTGGGAACATCCTTCCTGCATCTAGTCTGTCTAGTCCTGTTAGAATTTTATAAGTTTCGATGAGATCCCCTCTCATTCTTCTAAACTCCAGCGAGTATGAGCCCAATCGACCCAATCTCTCCTCATACGTCATTCCTGCCATCCCAAGTATCAGCTTGGTGAATCTTCGCTGAAATCCCTCCATGGCAAGAACATCCTTCCTCAGATAAGGTGACCAAAACTGCACACAATACTCAAGGTGTGGTCTCACCAAGGCCCTGTACAACTGCAGCAAGACATCCTTGTTCCTGTACTCGAACCCTCTCACTACAAAGGCCAACATACCATTTGCCTTCTTAACCACCTGCTGCACCTGCACGCTTACCTTCAGCAACTGGGACACTAGGACACCCAGGTCTCGTTGCACTTCCCCTTCTCCCAATCTATTGCCATTCAGATAATAATCTGCCTTCCTGTTTTTGACACCAAAGTGGATAACCTCGCATTTATCCACGTTATATTGCATCTGCCATGCTTCTGCCCAATCACCCAACCTGTCCAAATCATACGGGAGTTTCTCGGCATCCTCCTCACAGCACACACGCCCACCCAGCTTTGTGTCGTCTGCAAACTTGGAGATATTACATCTAGTTCCCTCGTCTAGATCATTAATATATATTGTGAGTAGCTGGGGTCCTAGGACTGATCCCTGCGGTACCCCACTAGTCACTGCCTGCCACTCGGAAAAAGACCCGTTTATTCCAACTCTTTGCTTTCTGTCAGGCTTACCGGTCTATAATTCCCCGTTTTCTCTCTACCACCTTTTTTGAATAGTGGGGTAACATTAGCTACCCTCCAATCCATGGGTACTGTTCCAGAGTCTATCGAATTTTGGAAGATGACCAGCAATGCATCTACTATTTCTAGGGCCACTTCCTTAAGTACCCTAGGATGTAGATTATCAGGCCCTGGGGATTTATTGGCCCTCAATCCCATCAATTTCCCCAACACCATTTCCCTACAAATACTGATTTCTTTCAGTTCCTCCCTCTCATTAGACCCTATGTTCCCCGACATCTCTGGGAGGTTATTTGTGTCCTCCTTTGTGAAGACAGAACCAAAGTATGTATTTAATTGGTCTGCCATTTCTTTGTTCCCCATTATAAATTCCCCTGATTCTGACTGCAAGGGACCTACGCTTGACTTCACCAATCTTTTTCTCTTCACATATCTATAAAAGCTTTTACAGACAGTTTTTATGTTCCCTGCAAGCTTACTCTCATACTCTATTTTCCCCCTCTTAATTAATCCCTTTGTCCTCCTTTGTTGAATCCTAAACAGCTCCCAATCCTCAGGTTTACTGCTTTTTCTGGCCAATTTATATGTCCTCTCCTTGGATCTTATGCTATCCCTAATTTCCCTTGTTAGCCACGGTTGAGTCACCTTTTTTGTTTTATTTTTATGCCAAACTGGGATGAACAAATTCTGTAGTTCATCCATGCGATCTTTGAATGTTTGCCATTGCCTATCCACCGTCAACCCTTTGAGTGACATTCCCCAATCAATCCTACTCAACTCGCGCCTCTTACCATCGTAGTTTCCTTTATTTAAATTCAGGACCCTAGTCTCTGAGTCAACTACTTCACTCTCCATCTTAATGAAGAATTCTATCATATTATGATCACTCCGACCCAAGGGGCCTCGCACAACAAGATTGCTAATTAATCCTTTCTCATTACATAATGCCCAGTCTAAGATGGCCTGATCTCTAGTTGGTTCCTCGACATATTGGTCCAGGAAACCATCCCATATACACTCCAGGAATTCCTCCTCCACAGTATTGTTACTAATTTGATTAGCCCAATCTATATGTAGATTAAAGTCACCCATGATAACTGCTGTGCCCTTATTCCACACTTCACTAATTTCCCTTTTAATGCCATCCCCAACCTCCGCATTACTGTTTGGAGGTCTATATACCACTCCCACTAACGTTTTATGCCCCTTGGTATTTCTCAGTTCTACCCATACAGAATGCACATCATCAGAGCTAATATCCTTCCTTACAATTGTGTTAATCCCCTCTTTAACCAGCAATGCTACCCCACCTCCTTTTCCTTTTTGCCTATCTTTCCTGAATATTGCATACCCCTGGATGTTGAGTTCCCAGCCTTGGCCACCCTGGAGCCATGTTTCCATAATCCCAATCATATCATATTTGTTTACCTCTATTTGCGCAGCTAATTCATCCACCTTATTACGAATGCTCCTCGCATTAAGACACAAAGCCTTCAGGCTTGTTTTTTTAACGCTCTTAGACCTTTTAGAATTATTATTTACTGTGGCCATGTTTGATTTAAACCTTTGATTTCTCTGACTGCCACTTTTGCTTTTATCCTTGTTTCCCTTTCCTCTGTCTCCCTGCTCAGGTTCCCAACCCCCTGCCATTTTAGTTTAAACCCTCCCCCAGAGCACAAGCAAACACTCCCCCTAGGACATCGGACCCGGTCCTGCCCAGGTGCAAACCGTCCAGTTTGTACTGGTCCCACCTCCCCCAGAACTGGTTCCAATGTCCCAGGAATTTGAATCCCTCCCCCTTGCACCATTCCTCTAGCCACGTATTCATCTGAAATATCCTTCTATTTCTACACTGACTAGCACGTGGCACTGGTAGCAATCCTGAGATTACTATCTTTGAGGCCCCATTTTTTAATTTACCTCCTAACTCCCTATATTCAGCTTTTAGGACATCATCCCGTTTTTTACCTATATCGTTGGTACCTATATGCACCACGACTGTTGAACAGCTGTTCACCATCCCCTTCCAAAATGTTCTGCAGCTGCCCCGAGACATCCTTGACCCTTGCACCAGGGAGGCAACACACCATCCTGGAGTCTCGTTTGTGGACGCAGAAACGCCTATCTATTCCCCTTACAATAAAATCCCCTATCACTATAGCTCTACCCCTCTTTTTCCTCCCGTCCTGTGCAGCAGAGCCACCCCTGGTGCCAGGAAGTTGGCTGCTGCTGCCTTCCCCTGGTAAGCCATCCCCCCCAACAGTATCCAAAGTGGTATATCTGTTTGAGAGGGGGATGACCACAGGGGACTCCTGCACTACCTGCCTGCGCCTACTACTCTGCCTGGTGGTCACCCATTCCCTTTCTGCCTGTGCAACCTTTACCTGCGGTGTGACCAACTGATTAAACGTGATATCCACGACCTCCTCAGCATCGCGAATGCTCCAGTATGTATCCACTCGCAGCTCCAGTGCCGCAATGCGGTCTGCCAGTAGCTGCAGCTGGATACACTTCCTACATACATGGTCGTCAGGGACACAGGAAGTGTCCCTGGTTTCCCACATAGCGCAGGAGGAGCATACCACGGGGCCGAGCTCTCCTGCCATGACTTACCCTTTAATTAATTTAAATTAAATTAAATCAAATCAATACCACCAATTACACTATAACTAAATGATATACTCAAGGGCCCTGGTTTACCAACAGACCCGCTACACCACAGACACCCTATAAACTATAGAGTTTGAGTTTGGAAAAAAGGAGAAAGAGAGAAATACTCACCAACCAATCACTTACCTGCTTTCTGGTGACGTCACACTTTGATTGCTTTTTACTTCTCTCTCTCCCACTCTGAGATTGGTAAACCTACCTGGTCTGCTGCCGCCTTTATAGTCGCTCCGCTGCCGCCGCCTCACCAAGGTCCACTGCCGCCTTTATAGTCGCTCCGCCGCCGCCGCTTCTCCCAGGTCCGCCGCCGCTGTGGGACCTACCTGGTCTGCCTCTGCTTTTATAGTTGCTCCGCCATCGCCGCCTCACCCAGGTCTGCCGCCGCTGTGGGGCCTACCTGATCTGCCGCTGCCTTTATAGTTGCTCTGCCGCCACCGCCTCACCCAGGTCCGCCGCCGCTGTGGGGCCTACCTGGTCTGCCGCCGCCTTTATAGTCGCTCCACCGCCGACGCTTCACCCAGGTCTGCCGCCGCTGTGGGGCCTACCTGGTCTGCCGCCGCTTTTAACCTCGCTCCGCCGCCGCCGCTGCTTCACCCTGGTCTGCCGCCGCTGTGGGGCCTACCTGGTCTGCCGCTGTTTTTATCCTCGCTCCGCCGCCACCGCTTCACCCAGGTCCGCCGCCGCTGTAATGTCATGGGAGAGCAGTTCATTTAAATATTTGTGGGGGATGCCCGGCCAGAATTCAGGAACCAGCAGCTATGGAAAACGAACAAAGAGGACTTTCAAGAATTGACCACTGAAGGCCATTCAATTGTAGGGGCATAAATGTCCATTGGCTCTATTACATGGGTCATCCAGGAGAAACATTTTAATTCTCAAATCTACCCTCTCCAACACTCTGCCATGGATTTGAGGTTCCAGCTGCTTTGGTGAGCATGGATATGGTATGTCAGGCAGCATCTGTGGAGAGAGAAACAGAGTTAACGTTTCAGGTCGATGACCCTTCATCAGAACTGGTAAAAGCTGGAGATGGAACAGGATTTTAAGCAAGTGCAGGGGCAGGGAAAGAGGGGAGGGGAGGAAAGAACAAATGGGAAGGTCTGTGATAGGATGGAAGGCAGGAGAGATTAAGAGATGGTGCAAGGCAAAAGGAGATGGTAATGGGACAAGTTAAGAAACAAAAGATGGCTCTAGATGGAAGGCAGGAGAGATTAAGAGACATTAAGAGACTCTGCATTACATCCCCTATGATCCAGAGTGCACATTTTACAGCCTAATAGCTAGCTAAACGATAGCATGAGCTGAGGATTGTAATAGGGGAGTCTTGCTCCATATACAAGCTGCATGTGCCATCACTTGTGTTCTCTCCTCTCTTTATGGAAGACTGACTAAAAGGCACTCTATCGAGATGATGCACAACTTTAAACCAACAACTGGTGTATTTTGCATAAAATACATGAATGAAAAGTATACAGCTTATACATGGTGGAAAAACAATCAATCTCCTGCACTACTCAGTTAAGCACATGAATAAAGATGCAACTTACCAGCCCTGGAAACGTGGGTCCATTTCTCCAGTATTCAAAGCTTGGTGGGTCAGAGTTTATTTTAAAATGCACTAAACTTATTGCAGCTGCTGGTTAAAACAGATTGGCATTAGGTCTGGGAGATAGAAAGAAACGTCCCTGTCATCTGCCTTATGTCTGTGAGATGGGCGTGAGGGGTTTGGCTCAGTGAGCTGTCAATTAAAGTTACTACCTTGGCTGGACCACCTACCCTTTGATTGTGGGAGCTAAGGCCCCTACTAGATGTAGAAATGGAACAACATCTAGACCCCTAGATGTTTCAAGGGATCCATCATTCGCAACAGTATGAATGGGATTGTACACAGTGGCCTCGAGATTAACCCCCCACAGCGGGAAGGAGAGGGTCGGGGGGGGGGATTAAAGAGTGAAATACGGAGAACACATCCCTAACTCGCCCGTGCCCACCACCTTTTACACAGCAGTGGATATCGGGCCGTCCAAGTGTCCTGCCGTGGAGAGGTGGTCGTGAAACCCGGCAGTGAAAGGGAGGCGGGAGCTGCCAGCCCCGTAAGGAAAGCGCCTATTTCAGCACTTCTTGTGGGCCAGGAGGAACAGGAGTGCTCCCGCCACCCCTCAATGAAGATTCAGCTTCTCCCAGACCAATCGTCAGCTTCCCCCCAGCCCTCCCGATCACCGCCCTCTCTCGCCCCTCCTGCGCACCGACATCTCTCTCCCCTCCCTGTTGTGTCTGGGTATAAGACACAGACTGCAGGAGAAACGGTACAACAGGTGTTTACTCAACGTGGCTCACAGTGGAACTGTCTGTACAGATTACTACTCAGTGCTATATACAGGTGTGGTCACTGCCGGTACTACAGTATACCTGAGCTGTAAAAAGTAGTTCCCCCCTTAAAGGTATATACATTACAATTCCTCCCCTTTTAGATTAACAGTACCATAACACTCATTTAACAATTAAATATCAAACTAATTACAATTAACACTTTTAACATGCAACATTAGCTGAAAATACTCTATTTATATATTCAGTCATTGGGGAGGCTTCCTGATCCTTTCTGGATAGTGCCTTTCCCGAGTGTCTTGCTCTTGGTACGGAGGCGATTCTTGCCCCCTGTCGTCGGTTGGTTCATCAGCTTCCGATGCTACTGTTTCTGGGGTAGATGCGACCTGTACGTCGGGTTCATCACCAGGTACGTATGGGCGAGGCATGGGGTTGACTTGTTCCTGTGACTCTAGGATCTGGTCAGCATGGCATCTCACGATGCTCTCCCCAATGTCTCCTGTGTACATTAGTGGGCCCTGCCGTGTGCATATCGTTCCTGGCTGCCATTTTTCTGTTCGGTAGTCGCGGGCCAAGACTGGTTGCCCTACATTGAAGCTCCTTGTTGGCTTCTCATGGATGTGCTGGAATTGCTTACTCTCAACATCTTTTCGTACGTTTGGTCTGAGCAAATCCAGGCGAGATCTTAACCTTCGGTTAAAGAACATCACGGCTGGGGCCTGGTTGGTGACTGCATGTGTCGCATTCCGGTAGGCGAACAGGAAATTGTCCACCTTGTGCTGCAGCGGAATGTTGTCATTGTACATAGCCTTTATTGCCTTCTTAAAGGTTTGTACGAACCTCTCAGCCAATCCATTTGTGGCTGGATGACACGGGGCGGATGTGTAATGCCTTACCCCATTCTTTTTCAAGAACTTCCGGAACTCTTCGGACACAAACTGTGGTCCGTTGTCGGAGCAAATCTGTTCTGGCGAGCCATTCCTGGCAAAAATGGTCCGTAGGACTGCAATAGTTTTCTCCGTGGTGGTGGAGGACATTTTGATGACCTCAGGCCATTTCGAGTGCGCATCCACGGCTATTAAAAAACATTGGGTCCATGAATGGACCAGCAAAATCAATATGCACCCGTTGCCATGGAGATGAGGGCCACTCCCATGGGTGTAGAGGGGCCTGTGATGGTGCATATTCGACTCTCTGGCATCCTGAGCAGCTCTTGGTCAGGTCTTCGATTTGTTTATCGATTCCCGGCCACCACACATAAGCCCTGGCTAGGCTTTTCATTTTTACCCCTCCCAGATGACCCTCATGAAGCTCATTGAGCACTCTATCCCTTAACTTGGGTGGAATTACCACTCGGGATCCACACATCAAGGTCCCCCGGCACACTGACAGCTGTTCTCTCCTTGTCGAGAATGCTGGCAACAGTGAGTCGCCATGTGCTGGCCATCCCTTCACCGTCAAATCATATACCCGAGACAGTGTCGGGTCATTTCGGGTTTCCTTTTCGATACAAGCGTTAGTTACCGGTAGGTATTCAACTATAGTCGAATGGAATATTTCGACAGGATCCACTGCTGGTGCTTCCTCCGCAGTAGGCAGTGGCAGGCGTGATAGCCCATCAGCATTTCCATGCTGTTTCATGCCCTTATATTCAATCTCATAGTGGTGCGCCCCTAGAAAAAGTGACCATCTTTGTAGTCGTTGCGCAGTCATCACTGGAACGCCCTTCTTCGGATTCAAAATGGAGACAAGAGGCTGGTGATCAGTCAGCAAGGTGAATTTCTGCCCGTGCAGATAGTGATTGAACTTTTTCACTCCCTACACTAGGCTGAGGGCCTCCCTGTCAATCTGGGCGTAGTTACGCTCGGCTGAGGTTAGTGATCGTGACGCAAAGGCTATTGGCCTCTCTGAGCCGTCCGAGAATTTGAGCGACAGCACCGCTCCAATGCCGTAGGGTGACGCATCACATGCCAACCGAATTGGTAATGCCGGGTTGTAATGGGCCAATACCTCTTTCGATGTGATTAGTGTTTTGCTCTTCTGGAAAGCTCGTCTACATTCGTCACTCCACTTCCATGGCACCCCAGTTTGCAGTAGGGTGTTCAGTGGGTGTAGTATTGTAGACAAATTTGGCAAGAACTTATGGTAGTAGTTTACCAGCCCAAGCAAAGACCTTAGTTGTGACACATTTTCCGGTGCTGGAGCCTTGACTACTGCCTCAATCTTCTCTGGGGACTTATGTAACCCCTCTTTATCGATAACATGGCCACAATACGAGATCTGTTTTCTAAAAAACTCGCATTTGGGGCGGTTAGCTCGGAGCCCATATTCCTGCAATCTAGTGAGCACCTGCTCCAGGTTGGCAAGGTGATCACTGTCATTTTCGCCCGTGACCAGGATGTCGTCCAAATAACACTGGGTCCCTGGGATCCCTTGCAGGACTTGTTCCATTGCCCTCTGCCAAATAGCCGGAGCTGATGCTACCCCGAATACCAGCCGGTTGTATTGGTAGAGACCTTTATGGGTGTTGATTGTGAGGTCTTTTTTTGATGCTTCTTCTACCTCCATTTGCAGATACGCCTGGGCCAGATCAATCTTAGTGAAGCGTTTCCCTCCAGATAGCGAGGCGAAAATATCTTCAATCTGCGGAAGTGGGTATTGTACGGTGTGAAGGACCGGGTTCACTGATACCTTAAAGTCCCCACAGATGCGAACCTTCCTTGGTTCCCCAGGCGTGCTGCTCAACGACTTTTTCATCACGGACGATGGGTGTAGCCCACTCGCTCCAGTCTACCTTGGACAGTACACCTGAACGTTCCAGACTCTCCAGCTCTGCTTCGACGGCTGGGCGGATCGCATAAGGTACCGGTCTGGCCGTAAAAAATTTTGGGCTTGCATTTTCTTCAATTTTAATCATCGCTGTCATGCCTTTTAGTGTTCCGAATCCTTGCTGGAACACTTCTTTCGCGTCAGTTAGGATCTTTGACAGTCGCCCAGGTGTGACGTCATCATCCTTTTTGTCAGCCACAGTCAGTGCCTGTATGGAATGCCAATCCAGTTGTATTTCCCGGATCCATTCACGTCCCAGTAATGGTGGTCCTCCATCTTGCAGTACATACAGGTCTAGTTTTGGTGTTTCCTTACCGTTATATATAACGGTCACCCTTATTTTTCCTTTGGGGTAGACTTTTTGCCCCGTGTACGTCTTCAAAATAATTTTTGTGTCTCTCAAGGGTATGTGTGAGAATAGCCGCTCGTAGTCCCGTCGGTTTATGACTGTTAGGGCTGATCCTGTGTCCAATTCCATCTTTCGCTGGACTCCTGCTATCTTGAGAGTGACCCAAATGGTTCGGTGATCCTCCGTTGTGATCACATTATGTAGTTTCAGACAACTCAGTTCCCTGCTTTCGGAGTCGTTATCACTCTTTTGTTCATCTGAACTATTCTCTGTCATCTTATGTAGCTTCTTGTACTTTTCTTTGGTAGGTTTCTTATTGCTGGTTTTCTTTCCCGACCTGCAGACTCGTGGTATGTGTCCTACTTTTCCACACTGTCTGCACACTTTGTCTTTGAACCAACAATCATTCTGGTCGTGTGTTGTTCTGCCGCAGCGATAGCACTTCTCTGTTCCATATGACATTTTGTTTGTGCCATATTCTTGCGGTCTCTGTTGTATCTCTGCAGCGCCCCGTGCTGCTGCTTCATATGATACCGCAATACTGAAAGCCTTTTCCAGCGTAAGGTCCTTTGCAGATAAAAGCCGTTTCTGGGTTCCTTCACTTTGAAGCCCACACACAAACTTGTCCCTTAAGGTATCTGCCAGTCCCGCTCCAAACTGGCAGTGTTTCGACAGTTTGCGCAGTTCTGTTAAATAATCAGCATTGCTTTCATCCTTATGCTGGTTCCGTTTGTGAAACTTGAACCTTTCTGCTATCAGCAGCGGTGTGGGGTTTAAATGTTCCTGTAGTATCGTTACTATGTCTTCAAAACTCTTTTCCATTGGCTTCGTTGGGGTTACTAGATTTCGTAATAAACCATACGTCTTTGCACCCATTAAATTTAACAATACCGACGCTTTCTTGACATCTGACACCTCATTTGCCTTGCAGTACACCTCCATTCGTTCGACATATGTAGTCCAATCTTCGACTCAAATGCAGTGATACTGCCACTCTTCGGCATTTTGGGTGTGGTTTAAAATGGCGTCTCCCAATGGCTTAAAATGGCGTCTCCCATGCTTTCCTTCCTCCCCCGCTGCTGCCAACGCCGCTCCCGGTGGCTCTCGTGGCAATGGCGGCGCCTCGCGGGTTTCTGCGCATCTCTCTCTCCCTCTCTTCGACGCTGCTCGGCCCCTGAACACCGGCTGCGCCCTGTGCGCTCTCCCCTCTCTCTCTCTCCCCCGTCGACGCTGCTCGGCCCTTTTGCTGTGCCGCTCGGTCGGGCTCTAGCCCGCCGCTGTCCGGGAAGGGTCTGCGCACTACCTGTTGCCAGCCCGTTTCGCTGGACCACCTCGACTGGAAAGCCAAGCCTGGCTCTCGACAGCCTCCCCCACAATTCTCGAGTCTCTGCTGGATGACTGGGCGATTGCCCATGGTCGACGCCCGAGTCTCTGGCCTTGACCTCCAATCCACTGATCTCCAGGAACGAATCCCCGGGAGGTGAAGCAGAGTTGCAGGTAGGTTCGAACTTGCCTCGTCGCCAATGTTGTCTCTGGGTATAATAAGACACAGGCTGCAGGAGAAGCGGTACAACAGGTGTTTACTCAACGTGGCTCACAGTGGAACTGCCTGTACAGATTACTACTCAGTGCTATATACAGGTGTGGTCACTGCCGTTACTACAGTATACATGAGCTGTAAAAAGTAGTTCCCCCCTTAAAGGTACATACATTACACTCCCGATCGCAGACTCTCTCCCCTCCCGATCATGGCCTCTCTCCCCCCTCCCAATCGCGGCCTCTCTCCCCCCTCCCAATCGCGGCCTCTCTCCCCCCTCCCAATCGCGGCCTCTCTCCCCCCTCCCAATCGCGGCCTCACTCCCCCCTCCCAATCGCGGCCTCACTCCCCCCTCCCAATCGCGGCCTCTCTCCCCTCCCAATCGCGGCCTCTCTCCCCCCTCCCAATCGCGGCCTCTCTCCCCCCTCCCAATCGCGGCCTCTCTCCCCCCTCCCAATCGCGGCCTCTCTCCCCCCTCCCAATCGCGGCCTCTCTCCCCCCTCCCAATCGCGGCCTCTCTCCCCCCTCCCAATCGCCGCCTCTCTCCCCCCTCCCAATCGCCACCTCTCTCCCCCCTCCCAATCGCCGCCTCTCTCCCCCCTCCCAATCGCCGCCTCTCTCCCCCCTCCCAATCGCCGCCTCTCTCCCCCCTCCCAATCGCCGCCTCTCTCCCCCCTCCCAATCGCCGCCTCTCTCCCCCCTCCCAATCGCCGCCTCTCTCCCCCCTCCCAATCGCGGCCTCACTCCCCCCTCCCAATCGCGGCCTCTCTCCCCCCTCCCAATCACAGCCTCTCTCCCCCCTCCCAATCACGGCCTCTCTCCCCCCTCCCAATCGCGGCCACTCTCCCCCCTCCCAATCACGGCCTCTCTCCACCCTCCCAATCGCAGCCTCTCTCCCCCCTCCCAATCGCGGCCTCTCTCCCCCCTCCCAATCGCGGCCACTCTCCCCCCTCCCAATCACGGCCTCTCTCCACCCTCCCAATCGCAGCCTCTCTCCCCCCTCCCAATCGCAGCCTCTCTCCCCCCTCCCAATCGCAGCCTCTCTCCCCCCTCCCAATCACAGCCTCTCTCCCCCCTCCCAATCGTGGCCTCTCTCCCCCCTCCCAATCACGGCCTCTCTCCCCCCTCCCAATCGTGGCCTCTCTCCCCCCTCCCAATCACGGCCTCTCTCCTCCCTCCCAATCGTGGCCTCTCTCCCCCCTCCCAATCACGGCCTCTCTCCCCCCTCCCAATCGTGGCCTCTCTCCCCCCTCCCAATCGCGGCCTCTCTCCCCCCTCCCAATCACGGCCTCTCTCCCCCCTCCCAATCGCGGCCTGTCGCCTCGCTGCTGATCGCGGCCTCTCTCCATTGCCGGGGATCCTTCCCAAGGGTCACCCGGCTGCAGCCTTCTGCTGCTGGTGATACTTCCTGGCCGCCGGCCAGGCTGTCAATTTGACCGGCAGCCGGGCGGGGAACAGAATTTTTTAAATGTTAATGATGTCCGACCGTTAAGTTCAGCAGGATCTCAGCGTCCCTGGCCTTGCTGGCTCTTTGGCGACTTTCGGCCTCCCCTGCACGCTCCCCGCTTCCCCGTAAATATCGGGGTCAATGATCCCCCTAGGAAGAGCTAATTAACACTTGAAATCACCATAGTAACCAGCCTGGTTTCAGGCTCATGCCTTATTGTTAATAAAATGCTCAATTTAACATTTCAGAATTATTGCCCCTGAATTTGTACAGGGTTTTCCCAATTTCCTGTGGAAGATCAGTGGAATCCTCGGAGAAATGACATGAAAAGCTGCTTTCTTTAGTTGCCTATGCCGTTTCTCCAGGCGTTGCATAGATCTCCCGCTGGATAATCCTAGCATAAATTCCAGCCGATTATAAATTTAAAAACAAAATCCTGTTCAGGCAACACAGGCAAAATCCAGGTTGCTACTAATGTACTGAAAGATTTGTTGGCTTCATTGTCAATGAATTGCAAAGGGCTTTCAATGCCCTAACATGCCATGATTTGAATCCCCCTCCTAAGGCGACTGCTCCCAGGGTACTTAAGTCAGGAATTATGAGCTAGTAATGATACTCCCAAAAATAGCATTACTGTCATTACAGAAATTCTTATTTTCATTTGATAATAACAGTGGTTGCGATGTTATCACAAATCCAAAATGCCTCATCGTCTATTAAGAAAAAAAAGCAAAGAGATTTGCTCTCACAATATGGAGGATGCACCAAATGTGCCTCCAGGAAACAACACTGAAGAAGTAAAAAGAATGCAAGAAGTCTGAAATGCAAATAGTTCTGGCGAAGAACAGCACATGAAATGTCTGCCAATCTATCTCCTCCATATGCTGACTGCCCCCATGTGCATTTCCTGTTTTTATTACTAGTGTCACTCAAACCGATGAGGAATCAGTCAGCAAATCTAGCTACGCATATAGCAGTCTTATGCCCAGTGCGCATGTGTAGAGCATGAGAGAATTGTCCATTACACTTCAAAGCGTCACACGTGTCAAGTAACTGCAACAGCTCCTGCTGATTGGCTCTAATATCATATTCGTGAAAACACAATGAATCGCAATGAATGTTAACCGAATGATGCTAAACAGGTAGGAACACGACCAAATGAACAACAAATCAGCAGGTAGGAAGGCTACCAATGAAGAATCGGGAAACAGCAAAGGGTTAACAATAAAAGCAGACAGTATAGAACCAATAAACAACCAGTAAACAGGAGAACTGAACCACTGAAATTACTCTGGTGGACTACAACTCTCAGAATGCAGATTAAGGCTACCACCTTCTGTTGAAACATAGAAACATAGAAGATAGGAGCAGAAGTAGGCCATTCGGCCCCTCGAGCCTGCTCCGCCATTCAATGAGATCATGGCTGATCATCCAAATTCAGTACCTGGTCCCTGCTTTCTCCCCATATCCCTTGATCCCTATAACCTTAAGAAATATATCTAACTCCTTCTTGAATATATTTAATGAATTGGCCTCTACTGCCTTCTGTGGTAGAGAATTCCACAGGTTCACCACTCTCTGGGTGAAGAAATTCCTCCTCATCTCTGTCCTATATGGCTTACCCCTTATCCTTAGACTGTGACCCCTGGTTCTGGACTCCCCGGCCATCGGGAACATCCTTCCTGCATCCAGTCTGTCCAGTCCTGTTAGAATTTTATAAGTTTCAATGAGATCCCCTCTCATTCTTCTAAACTCCAGCGAGTATAAGCCCAATCGACCCAATCTCTCCTCATACGTCATTCCTGCCATCCCAGGTATCAGTCTGGTGAATCTTCGCTGCACTCCCTCCATGGCAAGAACATCCTTCTTCAAATAAGGTGACCAAAACTGCACACAATACTCAAGGTGTGGGCTCACCAAGGCCCTGTAAAACTGCAGCAAAACATCCTTGTTCTTGTACTCGAACCCTCTCGCTACGAAGGCCAACATACCATTTGCCTTCTTAGCCGCCTGCTGCACCTGCATGCTTACCTTCAGCGACTGGTGCACAAGGACACCCAGGTCTCGTTGCACTTCCCCTTCTCCCAATCTATTGCCGTTCAGGTAATAATCTGCCTTCCTGTTTTTGCCACCAAAGTGGATAACCTCGCATTTATCCACATTATACTGCATCTGCCATGCATCTGCCCAATCACCCAACCTGTCCAAATCATACTGGAGATTCTCGGCATCCTCCTCACAGCACACACGCCCACCTAGCTTTGTGTCATCTGCAAACTTGGAGATATTACATCTAGTTCCCTCGTCTAGATCATTTATATATATTGTGAATAGCTGGGGTCCTAGGACCGATCCCTGCGGTACCCCACTAGTCAGTGCCTGCCACTCGGAAAAAGAGCCGTTTATTCCAACTCTTTGCTTCCTGTCTGCCAATCAGTTCTTTATCCAAATCAGTACCTTGCCCCCAATCCCACTTTACACGCTAGTCTCTTATGCGGGACCTTATCGAAAGCCTTCTGAAAGTCCAAATACACCACATCCACTGGTTCTCCCTTATCTATTCTACCAGTTACATCCTCAAAAAATTCCAGTAGATTAGTCAAGCACGATTTACCTTTTGTAAATCCATGTTGACTTTGTCCGATCCTGTCACTGTTTTCCAAGTGCTCTGCTATTACATCTTTTATAATGGCCTCTAGCATTTTCCCCACTACCAATGTCAGGCTTACCGGTCTATAATTCCCCGTTTTCTCTCTACCACCTTTTTTGAATAGTGGGGTAACATTAGCTACCCTCCAATCCATGGGAACTGTTCCAGGGTCTATTGAATTTTGGAAGATGACCAGCAATGCATCTACTATTTCTAGGGCCACTTCCTTAAGTACCCTTGGATGTAGATTATCAGGCCCTGGGGATTTATCAGCCTTCAATCCTGTCAATTTCCCTAACACCATTTCCCTACAAATACTGATTTCTTTCAGTTCCTCCCTCTCATTATGTTCCCCGACATCTCTGGGAGGTTATTTGGGTCCTCCCTTGTGAAGACAGAACCAAAGTATGTATTTAATTGGCCTGCCATCTCTTTGTTCCCCATTATAAATTCCCCTGCAAGGGACCTACGTTTGACTTCACCAATCTTTTTCTCTTCACATATCTATAAAAGCTTTCACAGTCAGTTTTTATGTTCCCTGATAGCTTACTCTCATACTCTAATTTCCCCCTCTTAATTAATCCCTTTGTCCTCCTTTGCTGAATCCTAAACTGCTCCCAATCCTCAGGTTTACTGCTTTTTCTGGCCAATTTATATGTCTTCTCCTTGGATCTTATGCTGTCCCTAATTTCCCTTGTTAGCCACGGTTGAGTCACCTTTTTTGTTTTATTTTTATGCCAAACAGGGATGAACAAATTCTGTAGTTCATCCATGTGATCTTTGAATGTTTGCCATTGCCTATCCACCGTCAACCCTTTGAGTAACATTCCCCAATCAATCCTACCCAACTCGCGCCTCATACCATCGTAGTTTCCTTTATTTAAATTCAGGACCCTAGTCTCTGAGTCAACTACTTCACTCTCCATCTTAATGAAGAATTCTATCATATTATGATCGCTCCGACCCAAGGGGCCTCGCACAACAAGATTGCTAATTAATCCTTTCTCATTACATAATACCCAGTCTAAGATGGCCTGATCTCTAGTTGGTTCCTCGACATATTGGTCAAGGAAACCATCTCGTATACACTCCAGGAATTCCTCCTCCACAGTATTGGAAACTGAAGATACGTTCTGATTTTCTGCATACAAAAAAAATTCTTCCTTCTAGTTGGAAATCGAATCGAGGAGAGAAAACAATTCTCTCAGAATAGTTGCCATTACAGTCCATTGTGTCCCTCGTGCTATTAAACAGGTAAGCTGCCTAGTGAAGTGGACTAACAGGCAGTGACTAGTCTACTGATATCGGTCATGCTTTGGGTATCTTTTGGAGAACTTTGAGTCAAAACTGTGATTGAGATTGTGTGGAACTTTGCTAAACAAACTACATTTTATTACTTGACATTCAATGGCATTACCATCACCGAATCCCCCAACAGCAACATTCTGGGGGGTCACCATTGACCAGAAACTTAACTGGGTCAGCTACATCAATACAGTGGCTACAAGAGCAGGTCAGAGGCTGGGTATTCTGTGGCGAGTGTCTCACCTCTTGACTCCCCAAAGCTTTTCCGCCATCTACAAGGCACAAGTCAGGAGTGTGACGGAATACTCTCCACTTGCCTGGATGAGTGCATCTCCAACAACACTCAAGAAGCTCAACATCATCCAGGACAAAGCAGCCCGCTTGAGTGGTACCCATCCTTCTCTTCTTCTTAGGCAGTCCCTCAGGACCGAGGATGACTTGCTTCCACATTAAAAATGAGTTCGCAGGTGACTGATGAGTCCAATTCGGGACCTACAGTCTCTGTCACAGGTGGGGCAGATGGTGGTTGAAGGGGCGGGTGGGTGGGGTGCTTGGGCTGACGTGCGCTCCTTCCACTCTTTGCGCTTGGCTTCCGCTTGCTCCCGGCGAAGAGACTCGAGGTATTCGGCGCCTTCCCGGATGATTCTCCTCCACTTTGTACGGTCTTGGGCCAGGGATTCCCAGGTGTTGGTGGGGATGTTGCACATTTTCAAGGAGGCTTTGAGGGTGTCCTTGCCCACATGAGGCTCTCTTGCCGTGTCGGAGCTCCGAGTAGAGCGCTTGTTTTGGGAGTCTCGTATCGGGCATGCGGATGATGTGACCCGTCCATCGGAGCGGATTGAGCGTAGTCAAAGCTTCGATGCTGGGGATGTTGGCCTGAGCGAGAACACTGATGTTGGTGCGCCTATCCTGCCAATGGATTTGCAGGATCTTGCGGAGGCAGCGTTGGTGGTACCTCTCCAGTGCTTTGAGGTGCCTGCTGTACATGGTCCATGTCTCTGAGGCATACAGCAGGGCGGGTATTACTACTGCTCTGTAGACCATGAGTTTGGTGCCGGGTTTGAGGTCCTGGTCTTCAAGCACTCTCTTCCTCAAGTGACCGAAGGCTGCACTGGCACACTGAAGGCGGTGTTGGACTTCATCATCGACATCTGACTTTTTGACAGTAGGCTCCCGAGGTATGGAAAGTGGTCCACGTTGTCCAAGGCCTTGTCATGGATTTTGATAATCGGGAGGCAGTACTGTGTGCCGGGGGCAGGTTGGTAGAGGACCTTTGTCTTACGGATGTTTAGTGTAAGGCCCATGCTCTCGTACGCTTCGGTGAAGGTGTTAACGATGGTTTGGAGTTCGACCTCCGAGTGTGCACAGACGCAAGCATCGTCTGCATACTGTAATTCGACGACAGAGGAAGGGACGACCTTGGATCTGGACTGAAGGTGACGGAGGTTGAACAGTTTCCCGTTTGTTCTGTAAATTAGCTCCACTCCAGCGGGGAGCTTACTGAGGGTGACATGGAGCATTGCCGCAAGGAAGATCGAGAAGAGCGTTGG
This sequence comes from Somniosus microcephalus, assembly GCF_052327205.1. Classification (NCBI taxonomy): domain Eukaryota; kingdom Metazoa; phylum Chordata; class Chondrichthyes; order Squaliformes; family Somniosidae; genus Somniosus; species Somniosus microcephalus. Next base: position 57,486,456 of record NC_140987.1, on the reverse strand, counting down.
TGCGATGACACAGCCTTGCTTGACCCTGGTCCGTACATGAATTGGGTCTGTGGTGGAACCGTTGGTCAGGATCACGGCTTGCATGTCATCATGAAGCAGGCGGAGGATGGTGACAAACCTTTGAGGGCAGCCGAATTTGAGGAGGACACTCCATAATCCCTCACGGTTGAGTGTCAAAGGCCTTTGTGAGGTCAAAGAAGGCCATGTACAGCGGTTGGTGCTGTTCCCTGCATTTCTCTTGTAAATGGCACCCCACCCACCACCTTAAACATTCACTCCCTCCACCACCGGCGCACCGTGGTTGCAGTGTGTACCATCTAAAAGATACACTGCAGCAACTCGCCAAGGCTTCTTCGGCAGCACCTCCCAAACCCACAACCTTAACCACCTAGAGGGACAAGGGCAGCAGGTGCATGCAAACACCATCACCTGCAAGTTCTCCTCCAAGTCATACACTGTCCTGACTTGGAAATATATTGTTGTTGTTTTATAATAATAATAATAATAATATAATAATCAACTTTATTGTCATTGTTAGTGCACAAGTGCAGTACAACGAAATGTAGGCTTGCGGCTCCCGAGAGTGTACATTTAGATTAAGACATTTAAACATTCAACATTCATTTGGCTTGTAATACGTTAACATAGACATAACCATAATAAAGTGCATTGGCAGATGTGCAGGCTTTAGAGTTTATTTGTGGAGTTCAGTAGGATGACAGCCCTGGGAAAGAAGCTGTTCCTAAATCTGGTCGTTCGGGTGCGAATGCATCTGTAGCGTCTCCCAGATGGCAGGAGGGCGAACAGACTGTGGCTGGGGTGGGTAGGGTCTTTGATGATGGTCCGTGACCTCCGTAAACAGCGTTTCTGGTACATGTGCTCTATGGTCGGTAGCCGGGTGCCGGTAATGCGTTGGGCAGTTTTGACTACCCGCTGCAGGGATTTCCGGTCATAGTAGCTACAGCTGCCATACCATACTGTGATACAGTTCGTCAGGATGCTCTCTATTGTGCAGCGGTAAAAGTTAGAGAGGATCAGGGGTGACAGGTTACATCCCTTCAGCCTCCTTAGGAAATATAGGCGCTGCTGGGCCTTCTTCACCAGAGAGGCCAAAAATACTGGAACTCACTCTCTAACAGCACTATGGGATTAACTTCACCACACGGACCACAGCAGTTCAAGAAGGCAGCTCACCACCACCTTCTCAAGGGCAATTAGGGATGGGAAATAAATGCTGGCCTTGCCAGCGACACCCACATCCCAGGAACGAATATAAAAAAAAATTATTACTGCTGTGATGAGTTAACTCAGTTGGTTTTAAAGTTAATAATTAGCTTAAGGAAGCCTCTACTTGTCTTGCAGTCCAGTGCTTTAAATTTGAAAATGTTGTTTCCTTCTTGCTGGCCCCCTCCTGCTGTCATCCACTCTGGCCTTCTACTTTGCTTCACTCCCTGCTATACTGTGCTCCTCTGCTTAGAATGGGACCAGATTAAACACCACAACCATTTTTCAGATATCAGTGAGCAACGGGACATGAGCTAATATCTATTTTTATTTTGTCAACATATTGATGTTTATGTCAGTCATGTGGTCTGTGAAGTAATGGTGCGTGACTTCTGATATAACTATTTTAACCATTTTCCGCACAAGTGGTATAGGGCAGGTGCTGCATACACTGCTGCCACTGTTATACCGTAGAACACTAACACCTGCTACTTACGCACCACCAGCTTCTGACTCCTACAAGTTATGGCCTGACTGCCATTGCACTAGTCTGTGACTTTTATCACACCAGATCCATCAATCTTCATACACCTCTAAGGAGGTGTACACAATGAAACAGGACCTTCCTGTTCCCAGAGCTGCCCCACTTCAATTACCCCCCTCATCCTCCCTCAGACTTGAACCGAAATACTAGCAACTAATCATAACTATACAAACTGCCCAACCCTTAAAAATCTGGAGCAAAGAGAAAATTCACATAATTAAAAGAGGTAAAACTAAGGAACACATTCTATAACAAACCCATGTGCGAGAAATAAAATGCAGAAGAATAGGCTGGAGCGTCAGTCATGAGATGCACTTCTTCAGCCACTTGTATGAGTTATTATTTGGTCCAACATTACTCAGTAATGGGGTTTTTTCCATGTACATCAGCTTCCCTCACATCTTCTGTACACACAGGCAATATTTCCATATAAGTATATGTGGTCAGAAGCAAAAAACAGATTCACTCTTTAATATTCAAAAGAAGTTGCCATTTATAGAACTCAAATTCAGTTCACTGATTCCGCTTCCCCTATTATCGCAGCAAAACATTTATCATTGTGAGAGGTCTCCAGCAATGGCAGGGTCTAAGTATTTTGGAAGGGTATCTAACACTTTTCAGATGGTTTTTATACTGAACCAAGAACTTAACTATAGGTCTTACCATTGTTTGCTTTTCCAATAGTTGATGCATAATTTTTTTCTATCCTGAATAATTTCTGCTAATGTGAAGTTAATAAATCCTTATTCTACTGGCACAGCAATAAGGATTCCAGAGGCATCCAATAAGTGACAACCTATTTTTTTCTCTCAAAGCTATATCTTGCTGTATATTTCTGTCAGATGTAATTGCCAGACAGCTGTCAAAGTGGCCAAGTGAAAATGTTAGAGAACTACTTTATATAAGAGTTTAGAGTCAGCACAGATTCAGGCCAAAGAGCTTGGTTGTGACAACTTGACAGAAATCAATTTATGGTATTCTTTAGGACATGCTGATGTCTTAGCCCTGCGGTCAGCAGAACAACAAGCTTTGCGCTCAGCACAGCAATTTTCGACCAGGGGAGCCTGTGATGAGCTGCTGGAGCGAGCACTGTCAAGGAGCAGCGTGACTTCAGCAGGGTGTCATGAGGAAGCAACACAACGCTGGTACAGATACGATCAGAATCTTTCCTGTTAAGAGTCTTACAGAATTGCAGCCAAACATTACAATTCTGAGATAATCAGAAGAACTTCCAGTTCTTAGAAAAATGTTTCCCTGTGTTGCTGCCTGTAGCCACCACGCACTTCAGTAGCATAGTCTGATCTTAGACACCTCCATGGTAACCATTAATACTGTTCCACGACACATCAGTGCACAGGATTTATACTGGGAGATTTTCTTTTCTCTTCTCTACAAGATGGGAAATTCTGCTACTGTAACAGGGTCAGCCGTGCCTCAGTTGGAAGGTTGTGGGTTCAAGTCCCGCTCAGAGTCTTGTACGCAAAAATCTAGGCTGACACTCCAGTGCAGGACCGATGGAGTGCTGCACTGTTGGAGGTGCCATTGCTTGGATGAGACTTTACCCTCTCTGCTCTCTCGGGTGGACATAAAAGATCCGATGGCACTATTCGAAGAAGAGCAGGGAGTTCTTTCCGGTGTCCTGGCCAATGTTTATTCCTCAACCAACATCACTAAAAATAAACAGATGATCACATTGCTGTTTGTGGGAGCTTGCTGTGTGCAAATTGGCTGCCGTGTTTCCTACATTACAACGGTGACTACACTTCAAAAGTACTTCATTGGCTGTAAAGCACTTTGGGACACCCTGAGGGCCTGAAAGGCGCAATATAAATGCAAGTCTTCATTTTTTCTTTCTGAATAACATTCAGTGTTAAAGTTCACTGTAAAGGAACTCATGCTGTAGTGAAAACTTCAAGGCCATTTTTTGAAACTTAACTGGCCTAGTGGATAAATGCCCCACCCACTCAGCGGAAAGCCCCAAGTTAAATTTCCAGACTCTGATGAGTTAGCTGATCTTAGCAGGAAAGTAAGAAGTACTTTCAGGAGAGGAGGAGATAAAGTTGGGGAAATAAATGTAAAATAAACATTAAACCAATAACAAAAAAAAGTATTTCTGCAATGCTCGTTTTCTGCCATTTGACAGTGTTGTTGCTCTAATTGCCAGACTGTGTTTATAGCATGTTTTGCAGACACCAAGGTGGAATAGTCCTGTTGGGAGCATGGCTGGTGGGAAGTTATTGGCCCGTAATTTCCGATAGGAGGCTTCCTGCGTGCGGATGCCTCCTATGAGGAAAAAATCTACGCCCTTACCTGAGGGCTCCCGAGGTCCGGCCATTTATGCTCCTGAGCCTCTCCACGACGAAATGCGCAGGGCCCACGTATCCCAGGGGCGCAGACAGTTCGCAAGCGTCCCTGGGATCACTTGGGCCAGGCGAGCCAATGGGAGAAGGGACTCCCCCTTCACACTTTTGACATGATGTGGAGATGCCGGTGTTGGACTGGGGTGGACAAATGTGAGAAGTCGCACAACACCAGATTATAGTCCAACAGCTTTATTTGAAATCACAAGCTTTCGGAGTGCTGCTCCTTCGTCAGGTGAAGGAGCAGCGCTCCGAAAGCTTGTGATTTCAAATAAAGCTGTTGTTGTGCGACTTCACAATTTTGACAGATAGACCCGTCAAAAGTATGAATGGCGATCACCCCAAAACGACACTAAAACATTAAATAAATTTTTTAAAGACCATCACCTTTTTAAAATGAGTTAAAATTAAATTTAAATTAAATATTTTAAACAAAAGTTTTTTACAGGGCTAAAAATAAACATACCTTTTTAAAAAGTATTTTTAAATTACAAATGAGTGAAAAAAAAATGTTTTAAACTTTTTTCAACTCTTATGCTGGTAAAAGCAGGCCGTACGCTTTTACCAGGCATAAGATTTCTAAGGGTTTTCAGAGGGCGGAGGTTCTGCAGAAAGTGGAACTCTTCCCCCACAGAGGCCCTTCTCCAGGGCAGGCATGCGATCTGTCAAGATGATTCTTGACAGATCGGAAATGCCGGTTTTCAGCGCATGCGCTTTGCATACCGGAAACTGGCATTTCCGATGTACACACCCGTAGGGATCGGAAAATCCGGGCCATGGTATTCAATGTTTACGTTTCTCACTGATGGCATTTAGATGCCTGAAATGAGCACTGTCTTTTGGAGAAAAAGGGACATTTGGCTCAGTAGATTATTATGTGGTGAATCTGTAATTGTCATAAGTTCTGCCTTGTTAACATAACTACAGCCCTTTGAAAGGGAAGGCTCTGATTTTAACGTGGTTCATTTTCCATGCGCTCACTGTTCAGGAGTGACTACAAGAGCTCACTGGTTGACCAAAATTCCTTGAAACTCGTAAGAACTTGATGAGTCATTGGAGGTGTCCAGAAGAAAAAAAATCTCAAGATTATGGATTGTTTATTTAGTTGTCAGTTTAGCTCAGTTGAGTACTGTTGCCTCTGAGTCAAAAGATTGTGGGTTCAAGCCTTGCTCCAGGATTTGAGCACATCATTTAGACTGACACTTCAGTGGAGCACGGAGGGAATGCTGAATTGCCAGAGCTGCCATCCATTGGATGAGATGTTAAACTGAGGCCTGATCTGCCTCTTCCAGTTATTCAGGTGTATATTAAAGATCCCATGGCAGTATCCAAAGAGCCGGTAGTTCTCCGGACGTCTTGGCAAACAGTCCTCTTTCAACCAACACTGCCAATATTAGTCAGACTAACTGATCATTCATTTAATTGCTGTTTTTGAGATTTTGCTGTTTGCAAAATGGCTGCCATTTTCACTTGCATAACGACACTAACTGCACTTCCAAGTTACTCATTGATTATTGTTGTGCCTGTTTGACACCCGATAAATTTCTGACCCATTGAATTTTACGAGGCTAGCCCCTCCCTTGATTTCTAAATATTTCCATTCATCACTGCCCGTGACTGAGATCGGTTTCAGTGTCATTTCCCTTCCCCCAGACCTCATTGTATTGTGTACTAGAATGTGCTGTATTGTATACTGGAATGTGCTGGAATGTGCTGTGTGTAGGGCTCCGCCCATACCTGGCCCCGTTTGTAAGCTAGCTTCAGTCAAGCCCCAGTCTCCAGAAGGACGACATCTCTCTCGCTTACGTGTTTCGTTCTAAGTTAATAAAAGCCTTGTTTTGTTCTGCTACCTTCGAGTCTCGGAATTATTGAGGCACATCAATTTTATTAACTTATTTTGCAACACTATGGATCAACTCCTGAAACCCGAACGTTTGGATTTGGATCAACATGCTCCGGATGCATCAGCACGCTTCGGACACTGGTTTGAGTGTATGGAATTCTTCCTGGACAATTCCGCAGCCGTCAAAGACGCTACGGACGCTGCAAGGATGAGACTCGGAATTCTGCGGAATTGGGTAAGCCACCGGGTTTACCCCCTCATCCAAGACGCCGACACGTACCTGGCCGCCTGCGACATCTTAAAGGCGCATTACCAGCAGCCTACGAATGAGGTGTATGCTAGGCACCTGCTCGCCACCCGCGCACAGTGACCTGGGGAATCGGTGGAGGAGTTCCTAAGCACCCTGAAAATGCTTGGCAAAGACTGCAAGTGCCGAGATGTAAAAGCCGCAGTGTACACTGATGAGCTTGTTCGCGATGCCTTCATCACAGGCCTCAGCTCCACTTACATCCGGCAAAGACTGCTGGAAAAAACGGGGTTGGACCTGAAACAGGCTGCGGACACCGCGCGATCCCTGGATGTGGCCCAGAGAAACTCGGACGCCTACTCTTCAGCCCGCGCCGTCCACGCCGCCACGTGTGCACCGAGGGCGCCGCCATCTTGGAAGGCATCTTCCCCGCCCGACAGCCCGACACCGGCTGGGCCCTGCTCTCCCCCCAGAAGCCCTACGACAGCCGCGACGCGTCAGGGACCCAACTGCTACTTCTGCGGGCAGCCAAAGCACACCAGAAACCTGTGCCCGGCGAAAGGCACCACCTGCTTTAAGTGCGGTAAGAAGGGGCACTTCGGGAAGGTGTGCAGAGGGAGCCCCGCTGGAAAACCAACCGCCGGAAAACCCGCCACCGCCGCGTGTGCGCCGTGGGAGCGGCCATCTTGGACGCCATCTTGCCCGACCTCGTGGGGTCCGCCATCTTGTGAGCAGACAGCGTGGACGCCATCTTGTATCGATCAGGGCCCTACAGTGGCATCGGTCACAGTGGACCAGACCAGGCCGCACCCGCTATCCAGATCAATGGTGGACATCGAGGTAAACGGGTGCCGGGTTAAATGCTTAATTGACAGTGGAAGCACGGAGAGCTTTATCCACCCAGAACTGGCACAACAACTCTCCCTAAAGGTGGTCCCTACTCAGGGTACCATCTCTATGGCTGACAAAACCCAGACATCGACCATTCTGGGTTACTGCACGGTACAATTGTGCGTTAACGGAACTGTATATGATAATTTTAAAGTATTAATCATGAAGAACCTATGTGCGAGCGTGATCTTGGGCCTGGATTTCCAGTGCAACCACCAAAGCATCATGCTCAAGTACGGTGGGTCCCAGCCGCCCCTCACAGTGTGCGGTCTGGCTACCCTGAAGGTAAAGCCGCCTTCGCTATTCGCGAACCTTACCCCTAACTGCCGGCCAATAGCGACCAAAAGCAGGAGGTACAGCTGGGAGGACAGGCGGTTTATCGCGACCGAGGTAGACAGGCTCCTGAAAGAGCGCATTATTGAACGCAGCAACAGCCCGTGGCGCGCCCAAGTGGTAGTGGTAAGGGGTAGCGAGAAGAAACGGATGGTGATCGACTATAGCCAAACGATCAACAGGTACACCCTACTAGACGCCTACCCGCTACCCCGCATATCAGAAATGGTGAACCAAATCGCCCAATACCGGGTGTTCTCCACCATCGACCTCAAGTCAGCGTACCACCAGCTCCCTATCAGACCAGAGGACCGCCCGTACACCGCCTTCAAGGCGAACGGACGCCTCTACCAATTCCTCAGAGTCCCCTTTGGGGTGACGAATGGGGTCTCGGTCATCCAGAGGGAGATGGACCGCATGGTCGATGACCACCACTTGCAGGCAACCTTCCCCTACCTCGACAACGTCACCATCTGCGGTCACAACCAGCAGGATCACGACTCGAACCTCGAGAGGTTCCTGAAAACCGCACAAAAACTCAACCTCACCTACAACGAGGACAAGTGCGTTTACAACACCACGCGCCTCTGCATACTAGGCAGCGTGGTGGAGAATGGGGAAATCGGACCAGACCCCGACCGATTGCGCCCCCTACGGGAGCTGCCCCTGCCCAACACTCCCAAAGCCCTGAAAAGGTGCCTGGGGTTATTTTCTTATTATTCCCAATGGGTCCCCAACTACTCCGACAAAGCCCGCCCCCTCGTGAAAGCATCCTCTTTCCCGCTCTCTGCTGAGGCCCATGCCGCCTTCAAAAGCATTAAGCAGGATATTGAGCGGGCCACGCTACAGGCAGTGGACGAGAACACTCCATTTCAAGTGGAAAGTGATGCGTCTGACTTCGCCTTGGCGGCCACCCTCAACCAGGTGGGGCGGCCCGTAGCTTTCTTCTCGAGGACCCTCCAAGGGCCCGAGATCAGACACTCCTCCGTGGAAAAGGAGGCCCAAGCCATCGTGGAGGCAGTGCGCCACTGGCGCCACTACCTAGCCGGCAAACGCTTCACCCTACTTACCGACCAGCGGTCGGTAGCGTTTATGTTCAATAATAAACAGAGGGGGAAGATTAAAAATGATAAGATTCTTAGGTGGCAGATCGAGCTCTCCACCTTCGAGTACGACATCATTTACCGGCCAGGGGCCCTTAACGAATCCCCTGATGCCCTCTCACGAGGGATGTGTGCCAGCGCCACCGGGGATCGGCTACAGACCCTCCACAACGACCTCTGCCACCCAGGGGTCACGCGGCTGTTCCACTTCATAAAGTCCCGTAGCTTACCCTACTCGATTGAGGAAGTTCGGTCCCTGACCAGGAACTGCCGCACTTGCGCTGAGTGCAAGCCTCGGTTCTACCGCCCAGATAGAGCCCACTTAATCAAAGCTACACGGCCCTTTGAGCGGCTCAGCTTAGATTTCAAGGGCCCCCTCCCGTCCATCGACCGCAATGTTTACTTCCTGAACATTGTGGACGAATACTCCCGGTTCCCATTCGCCTTCCCCTGCCCAGACATGACCAGCGCCACGGTCATTAAATGCCTCAACAGCCTGTTCTGCCTGTTCGGTATGCCGAGCTACATCCATACGGATAGGGGGGCGTCCTTCATGAGTGAAGAGCTACGCCAGTACATGCTGTCCAGGGGGATCGCCACGAGCCGTACCACCAGCTACAACCCCCGGGGTAACGGCCAAGTGGAGCGAGAGAACGGGACAGTATGGAAAGCAGTCACTTTAGCTCTAAGGACCAAGGGCCTCCCTATCTCCCGCTGGCAGGAAGTCCTCTCGGATGTGCTCCATTCGATACGGTCGCTATTGTGTACGGCCACTAATACCACGCCTCATGAACGAATGTTTGTCTTTCCCCGGAAATCCACCTCAGGCGTATCCATGCCGTCATGGCTCTCCACCCCAGGTCCGGTACTCGTGCGAAGGCATGTGAGGGGCCACAAGACGGACCCTCTCGTGGAGCCAGTACACCTACTCCACGCCAACCCCCAATACGCATATGTCCGGCACGCCGACGGAAGGGAGGACACCGTGTCCATAAAAGACGTCGCCCCAGCCGGCATCGACAACAACCACGGCAATAGCGGCAACGACGATCACAGCAACTCTTACCCACCCACTACTCTTTCATCACCCCCGGAAGAACACCGACCAACGGCACCCCCACCAACTACCCCTTCAACAACCCTGGCGGCACCCCCGGCAGAGACCCAGGAGGCTACCGGGGACACCCAGCCGACACCCGCGGCACCGCAACAGCCACGTCGGTCGCAGAGGACTATCAAACCCCCGAACAGACTAAATCTATAGAAGGGGTGAATGTGATGAAATATTTCCATTCATCACTGCCTGTGACTGAGATCGGTTTCAGTGTCATTTCCCTTCCCCCAGACCTCATTGTATTGTGTACTGGAATGTGCTGTATTGTATACTGTAATGTGCTGGAATGTGCTGTGTGTAGGGCTCCGCCCATACCTGGCCCCGTTTGTAAGCTAGCTTCAGTCAAGCCCCAATCTCCAGAAGGACGACATCTCTCTCGCTTACGTGTTTTGTTCTAAGTTAATAAAAGCCTTGTTTTGTTCTGCTACCTTCGAGTCTCGGAATTATTGAGGCACATCAGGGTTCAAGCCTTGCTCCAGGATTTGAGCACATCATTTAGACTGACACTTCAGTGGAGCACGGAGGGAATGCTGAATTGCCAGAGCTGCCATCCATTGGATGAGATGTTAAACTGAGGCCTGATCTGCCTCTTCCAGTTATTCAGGTGTATATTAAAGATCCCATGGCAGTATCCAAAGAGCCGGTAGTTCTCCGGACGTCTTGGCAAACAGTCCTCTTTCAACCAACACTGCCAATATTAGTCAGACTAACTGATCATTCATTTAATTGCTGTTTTTGAGATTTTGCTGTTTGCAAAATGGCTGCCATTTTCACTTGCATAACGACACTAACTGCACTTCCAAGTTACTCATTGATTATTGTTGTGCCTGTTTGACACCCGATAAATTTCTGACCCATTGAATTTTACGAGGCTAGCCCCTCCCTTGATTTCTAAATTATTCCAAAAGCAAGGATAACCTGTGCAGGGATGCAAGCCTGGCAGCAAGCTAAAGGGGAACCACAAGGTAAATCTTAAAGTTTTTTGCACTTACCCAGCAGCAGGCCAGCCCTGGGGCCTTCTGGCTGTTGCTGTCCAGTAGCCAGTTAATCGTGCTCCAGCAGCCAGGAGAGCAGGTGCAGGCCTGAAATTTCGTCCAAGTTTTGTCACCGCTAGGACCGTCCAGGGGGTGGGCCTGAACTCGGGGAGTTTCCCAGCCATGTTAATGGCTCAGGCCGTGTAATAATGATGCTTCTGAGTCTAGAAGGGTGCACCGCTGCTGTTAACCCTGTACTCGATTAATTTGGCTGGAAATGATCAGTGTCGAGTCCGCGCTCACCTCTCGAACTCTTTCACCCTCTCCCCATGCTAGTTCAACGCCTTCCATTGTGGAAGTCTGTCTCCCATTTTTGCATTGAAGGAAAATTGCCATAATTCTGCCCACTTCAAAATTTTGTCTCCATCATCATTGTGGTTTCTAACTAACCTAAATATTTATAACATTACATTCCATATTTTGTCACATTATAAGTAATGTGGATTTGACAGACTCACCCACCGCTACACTCAAAACAACCACTGTTAAGAAGCCAATAGAGGTAACATAAAAAAGTGATGACTTATTTATTGTACATGATTACATGAGGAAAACAAAACAAATAAAGATACAAGCAGCGGATACTGCAGACTTTTCAATAGACAAAGTTAAAGATAAAGCATCCTTAATTCTGAAAAACGACAAATCATCGTCCTTGCAAATGAAGTATTCAGGCCATCAATTATTATAGGGCACTGAACGAACCAAAAGAATTACAGGTACAGTAAAAACCCATTACAGAGCGGTGGCCATGCACCTGGTACTATACAAAGAATAGAACAATGCTCAGTGGATAGAGATTTTACTATGATATCAGAGTCACCCAGACCTTCATTCTATCACAGTGAGCCACTGTTTAGAACTAAAGTAACCTGTGGCTGTGTATAGCAGCAACTCCTAATTTATTTACAGAGTGGAATTGTTCAATTCTCTTTGTTGGTTAGATATGTGCCTCTGATAGAGATGGTGACCTATTATCATGATGTGGTTAATGTGAGAATTCAATAGGGGACTGTTCCTCTGGCACCCATTGAGTCAAATTGGATTCAAGTCAATATTGAGAGTTTGCTTATTGCTAGCAGGATGATAAATGGGGTGATGTTAGTTTCAATTGAACAAAGGTATTAACAGGTTTTGTGTAGCAGTAGAAACTCTACCTGACTTATATTTGGAGAAGCCATTTTTTATTTAACACTGATTGAGGTGCAGCCAATAATCCTGGGGTCTTGGCTCTGTGCACCTGTGTGACTGTGCCAGAACTTTGCCACATAATATTAATCACCGCACATGAAAAGATTGGCAGTGTTACTAGTACGGTGGAGCATGCTGCAGCTCAATGCTTTCAACCTCTGCCACCTCACCAGGATGCCAAAGCCAGTTTCAATACTTTTCACTTCAACATCAATTCCAATAATGAGCTCAGGTTTTCCTGACAACTCCCAGTTTTGTGGTTACGAGCCGGTCTAACCCAGACAGCTGCTATTTGCATTGGATCGCACAGGCATGTCCTTGTGCGTTTACCACCATCTTATATTGCTTAAATATAGACGTAAGGCAAGAGAACTTGGAGCTTGGAAGTCATAAATCTATAGCGAAACTCGAAGACTTTGCAGCCCTTGTTCAGCTCGTTTTATGAAAGCAAACTTCTTGCTGTTCAGGAGTGTGAATTTTTTATTGTATTTCCTTCCATTTGCTAATTGCAGTTATGATTCTGTCGGGCAATATTATCATAGGAACCTTCTCACATCAAAACCCACTCTCCATTATTTTAGCTGAGAGACTGACCCATTCATTTTAAGCAGGTTAGCACCTCTGTTAAGTAGTGGAGTGAGGTATTTGGTACAGGTGTGTTAAGCACACTTATGACAACATACAAACAGTCTTTTCAACCCTTACAACTTACAGTATGATCTGAATAAGCGAAACTAAAAGTATAGATGAAATTGTTGCTTGTTCGGTCGTTTGATCTGCGATCCCACCCGAAATCACAGAGGATCAGGGCAGAGAATGAGGGACATTCAGGCAGTGAAGCCTTATGCCCCCTCGAGTGAGATTTCCCTCCCCTCTGCCCCCCTCCCACCAGTGCTGTCGCTTGCCACTCCTTCCCTGCCCACCACACACAAATGACAGTGGAGGTTGGGTTCCCGAGTCCCTGGCAGATTTCTCTCCTATCCACCAACTTACTGACACTTTCCAGCCACCATGCGGAAAGGTGATGGTGGATCCCGGGAGGCCCAGAGTTCCCCGCAGTGGAAGGAGGGGGCCTCGTAGCAGCCTTCTCTCCCTCCAATTCAGGCCCAGCACTTACCTGCTGAAGGCCTCTGTCTTGCCTGGGCGCTTCTACCCCTTTAAGCTTCCTTGTTGCCACTTCCTAGCACTGGCAGGGTCCCATTTGGTTGTAGGAAGCCACCTCCTCCTTCCCTCTCCCCTCCCCTTCCTCAGGAGCCCCCTGTCCAGAGGTTGTGAGTTCAAATCCCATCATGGCATGTTGTGAAACTGAATTCAATAAATCTGATCATTTATGGGCCAGAAAATTACAGAATTATCATAACATTCCACCTGGTTCACTAAAGTCCTTCAGGGAAGGGAACCTGCCATCTGGTCTGGCCTATAGGTGACTCCAGTCCCACTCTATATGGGTGACTGTTAATACCTTCAGGGCAACTAAGAATGGGCAATAAATCCTGCCTTGTCAGTGTTGCCCACATCCCAAGAACAAATATTTAAAAATACATTCCTGGCCTGAATTGACTGCTGCTCCATTTGAAATGGTTCTGACTCCCGACCCATTCACATACAGATACTCAGAAGGACTCTGTGGTTAATGGCAAATAAGCCACTGATTGGCATCTGCTGCCTAACTCATAACAGCCACTGGCATGAGTGAGTAATGCGGGTTGTGGCACAGGAAGTTTATTTTCAACCAGTCTCAATGTGTACTCTATTTACACAATCCACGCAGGATATATTTAGTGCTTTAATATTTTTATATTTCGTGCTCATGACGGTTTTGGCTGGGAGCTCTGGTTGTGGCGCGCGATACAGTATGTAGTGTGCAGTCGTTCGATGTGACTGTGCGTTTATATCTGGGGTCACCAAATAACCGCACAATCCAAAGATGAAAGGGAATTAGAAGAGGAAATAACTAAGCAGATAAATCATACAACCACCATTTTATTAATATTAAAAAAGGATAAAATTACTTTTAGCTGATGTGGAACTGAAAGAAGAGTATGAACTGCAAAAATAGTAATCTCCAGCAAAAGGAAAAAAGACTTTCAACAAGGGAATGTTCAACTTGGAAACGTTAAGAATGAAAGAATGAATTGAAGTTCATCCCTCCAGTACATTCACTCTCCCGTTCTGACATTTAACTGTAGTTTGAACAACCCCAATCTTTTTGCCTCTGTTACCTTGATTGGTATAGTGACTCTAAACATTTATCACTCTTTGAAATGAGAGGGTCCGGTTTGTGAGGCACTGTATCGATGGTAGGGTCATGCACGCAGCCCATATAGGTCATAAAACCGAGCGTTCAACCTCGCGTTCCCAACATACTGCTAGCCTGTGCAGCCTCATTAACATATTAAAATCTCAGTGTATTATGTCTCACTGTGGGCCATTAAAAACTAGCTGCACAGCACTGTTTGTCAGCTGGCTTGCTGAAGTAAGTGTCTTAAAGGCAGAGGGTGGGCAATGTGTGTTGTAGCACAGGAAGTTTATTTTCAACCATGTGTGTTACATATAATTTTGTCTGCATTTTACTCGATGCATTAGGTGGCTTGGCTGGGTAGATCTTCATCTTTAAATGTTTTTTGTTCACAGCAATACTTTTCTTCATTATTCCTGGCTTCTGTTTGATTGATGTTGTAACTTACACTGAGGTGAGGATGAGCATTTCTTTGAGGGTCCTGAATGCATAATTTAAACAAGGAAATGGAGCTTGTGAGGGACCAATAAATGAAGGTGGAACAGCCCGTGAGACATTCTAGCCATACCACTAATACCACAGGATCATCACCTGGGCAATATCGGAGGTGTCCTCCTGGCTTCCACCTCTGCTCCACAAACAAGCTGCCACAGAGGTACGCTATCTGGTGCCCAAAGATCTGCACACAACACCTGGATCAGGACAGCTCTGCCTGTAGAAATGAAGGTCACCACAGCATGAAGCCTGGGCCTTGCACCTCATGAAAGATATATTGGCCGTGGAGGGGGTACAACGCAGATTCACCAGAATGATACAAGGGTTAAATTAGGAGGAAAGGTTGCATAAACATGGCTTGTATTCCCTTGACTTTAGAAAATTAAGGAGTGATCTAATTGATATGTTTAAAATGATAAAGGGATTTGATAGGGTAGCTACAGAGAAACTCTTTCCTCTAGTGGGGGAATCCAGAATAAGGGGGCATTATTTTGAAATGAGAGCTCGGCCATTTAGGAGTGAAATGAGGAAGCACTTTTTCACACAACAGGTAGTGGAAATCTGGAATTCTCTATTCCAAAAGGCCATGGATGCTGGGGCAATTGAAAATTTCAAGAGTGAGGTGATAGATTTTTTTTAGGTAAGGGTATTAAGGGATATGAAACTAAGACATGTAGATGGAGTTGAGACACAGCTCAGCCATGATCTATTGAATGGCGGAACAGGCTCAAGGGGCTGGATAGCCTATTCCTATCTCACTGCATCCTTCCAAACCATCCCAGGAGACATTTGCCACATCAGGCCATCAGCAGTGCAGACTTGTATCAGTAAAGTGACAATCACTATGTTTGCAAGGGGCAACACCATCGTCACTTTTCCTATGTAAAGGAAACATCAGCTGGATGCACAACTTTCACCAAATGATTGGATTCCCCGATTGCAAAGTGTTGCACATCAAACCCATATGGGCATCGGGACTCTTCATATCAACGGTATAGCCTTCATAAAAATTAAAGTGTTTGTATTGAATTACTATTCAGGTGGTATGGGGGCCACAGCATTATCGGCAGGCACACCAGTGGCCATTACCAGGAAGCAGCTGCGATTCTTCCATTGTCCAGTATCTATGGTGCCCATATTATTTGAAGGATGTGAAACACTCTTAGCAGCACTAAGCTATCCTCTGCACCCATGGCTGCTGACCCCATTAAGAAAGCCCCTAACAAGTTGCGGGATAACTTAGCCTGGACATCTCAGCATCTGTTTACCAAGTGCAGGAAGGTGCCTTGGCCAACATTCTTCCCTCAACCAACACCACCCATTATTCATCTGCTTTCTGTTTGTGAGATCTTGCTGTGCGCCATATGACTTTTTAAAAATTCACTTATGGGATTTGGGCATCGCTGGCAAGGCCAGCATTTATTGCCCATCGCTAATTGCCCTTGCGAAGGTGGTGGTGAGCCACCTTCTTGAACCACTGCAGTCCGTGTGGTGAAGGTACTCCCACAGTGCTGTTAGGGAGGGAGTTCCAGGATTTTGATCCAGCGACGATGAAGGATCGGCGATATACTTCTAAGTCAGGATAGTGTGTGACTTGAAGGGGAACTTGGAGGTGGTGGTGTTCACATGCACCTACTGCCCTTGTCCTTCTAGGTGGAAGAGGTCGCGGGCTTGGGAGGTGCTGCTGAAGAAGCCTTGGTGAGTTGCTGCAGTGCATCTTGTAGATGGTGCACACTGCAGCTGATGCAGTTGTGTTTGTGGCTGACTGTAATAACAATGGCTGCACTTCAAAAGTAGTTAATTTTATGTGAAATGCTTTGAGCTGTGATAAAGTGTTGTATAAATATAAATTATTTCCGTTCTGAGTGATTATTCCATACAACTCAAGGTAAAATATTATACTGAATAATATAATAATATTATGAATGATACCATATAGATGCAAGGCTGTGTGTACTTTATCAAAAAAGCAGGCCATTAACTTCACTAAATGAATAAATATTTTCACTCAGTTGGTTGTGTAACTCCTTTGCCAATGCTGGGACACCAGCCCCTGCAGCATGCTGTTGAGTGATGTTCTTTTTGCTTCAATTCAATTACGTTCATATGCTTCTCATTAAATTGCAGTTGCGGCCCTCTTATATATTAAAAGACCGACGCAGCAAACTGCAAATGTGCAGTTCAGCTTCATTGTCCTTACAATAAGGTGCTAACACAGTATCAACATAGCTTTATTCTCATGTCAGTAATTCAAAAGTACACTTAAATGATCTTGTCATTTTATGGCCCTGAATGTATCTTAAGTGTTTTGTCTAGGTGGGTATGAACCACTGATTTAATGCATAGCCTAAATCCACAACAGCCATTTTTCTAACAGATTTCTTGTTCAGATTATTCTGGCACACATGAATTATTAATGTTCCAAGCATGTGTGGAACCAAAGAACACAGTCATAGTCGATGGGGCTTAAATGAGTAGAATACCCGTTGATTAATGTACTGCACTGGCTTTTCCCAGTGCTGACGGCGGTCCATATTTCAATATGTGCAAATTACCACACCCAGTATGTTTGGTAATCTAGCTAATGTATAGAATACAGCCCCAATTTTCCAAGTGCAGCAAAATGGGCTTGAGTTAGCCCATGGGTTCAGGGGGACTGACCACGCTCACTTTTCCAATGGGAGTCTCTCACGCTAATTTTTTTAATTTTTATTCATTCACGGGCTGTGGGCATCACTGGTAAGGCCAGAATTTATTACCCATCTCTAATTGCTCTTGAGAAGGTGGTGGTCAGCTGACTTCTTGAACTGTTGCAGTCCGTGTGGTGAAGGTACTCCCACAGTGCTGTTAAGTAGGGAGTTCCAGGATTTTGACCCAGCGAAGATGAAGGAAACAATAATATATTTCCAAGTCAGGATGGTGTGTGACTTCGAGGGGAACTTGTACATGGTGATATTTGCATGTGCCTGCTGCCCTTGTCCTACTAGGTGGTAGAGGTCGCAGGTTTGGGAGGTGCTGTCGAGTTCCTGCAGTGCATCATTTCAATGGTATATACTGTAGACATGGTACATTGATGGTGGAGGCAGAAAATGTTTAAGTTGGTGGATGGGGTGCCCACAGTGCTGTTAGGGAGGGAGTTTCAGGATTTTGACCCAGCGACGATGAAGCAACGAAGATGTATTTCCAAGTCAGGATGGTGTGTGACTTGGTGGGGAACTTGGAGTTGGTGGTGTTCCCATGCGCCTGCTGCCCTTGTCCTTCTATGTGGTAGAGGTCGCGGGTTTGGGAGGTGCCATCAAAGAAGGCTCGACAAGCTCCTGCAGTGCATCTTGTAGATTATAGACACTGCAGACATAGTGTGTTGGTTGTGGAGGGAGTGAATGTTTAAGGAGGTGGATGGGGTGCCAATCAAGTGGATTGCTTTGTCCTGGATGATGTCGAGCTTCTTGAGTGTTGTTGGAACTGCACTCATCCAGGCAAGTGGAGAGTATTCCATCACACTTCTGACTTGTGCCTTTTAGATTGTGGAAAGGCTTTGGGGAGTCAGGAGGTGAGCCACTCACCACAGAATACCCAACCTTTGACCTGCTCTTGTAGCCACAGTATTTTTGTGGCTGGTCCAGTTAAGTTTCTGGTCAATGGTGACCACCAGGGTGTTGATGGTGGGGGTTGAACAATGGTAATGCCATTGAATGTCAAGGGGAGGTGGTTAAACTTTCTCTTGTTGGAGATAATCATTGCCTGACACTTGTGTAGCACGAATCTTGCTTGCCGAGCCTGAATGTCGTCCAGGTCTTGTTGCATGTGGGCATGGACTGCTTCATTATCTGAGGAGTTGCAAATGGAACTGAACACTGTGCAATCATCAGTGAACATCCCTACTTCTGACCTTATGAAGGAGGGAAGGCCATTGATAAAGTAGCTGAAGATAGTTGGGCCTAGGACACTGCCCTGAGGAACTCCTGCAGCAATGTTCTGGGGCTGAGATGATTGCTAACCAACAACCACAAACATCTTCCTTTGTGCTAGGTATGATTTCAGCCAGTGGAGAGTTTTCCCCCTGATTCCCATTGAATTCAATTTTACCAGGGCTCCTTGATGCCACACTCGGTCAAATCCTACCTTGATGTCAAGGGCAGTAACTCTCATCGCTGGAATTCAGCTCTTGCTCACGTTTGGACCAAGGTTGTAATGAGGTCTGGTGCCGAGAGGTTCAGGTAGAACCCAAACTGAGCATCGGTGAGCAGGTTATTGGTGAGTAAGTGTCGCTTGATAGCACTGTTAACGACCTTGCATCACTTTGCTGATGATTGAGAGTAGACTGATTGGGTGGTAATTGACCGAATTGGATTTAATCCTGCTTTTTGTGGACAGGGCATACCTGGGCAATTTTCCATTTTGCCTGGTAAATGCCAATGTTGTAGTTGTACTGAAACAGCTTGGCGAGAATCACGGCTAGTCCTGGAGCACAAGTCTTCAGCACGATAGCTGGGATGTTGTCGGGTCCCACAGCCTTTGCTGTATCCAGTGCGCTCAGCTGTTTCTTGATATCACATGGAGTGAATCGAATTGGCTGAAGGCTGGCTTCTGTGATGGTGGGGATCTCGGGAGTAGGCTGAGATGGATCGTCCACTCGACACTTCTGGTTGAAGATGGTTGTAAATGCTTCAGCCTTGTCTTTTGCACTCACGCGCTGGGCTCCACCATCATTGAGGATGGGGATATTCATGGAGCCTCCTCCTCCCATTAGCTGTTTAATGGTCCACCACCATTCACGACTGGGTGTAGCAGGACTGCAGAGCTTTGATCTGATCCGTTGGTTGTGGGATCACTTAGCTCTGTCTGTTGCACGATGCTTCTGCTGTTTAGCATGCATGTAGTCCTGTGCTGTAGCTTCACCAGGTAGGCACCTGATTTTGAGGTATGCCTGTTGCTGCTCTTGGCAGCTCTTCTACACTCCTCATTGAATCAGGGTTGGTCCATAAAACTTGAAATGGTAACACGACAGCTGTAGATAATTGCCTGTTCATGTATCAGCATGAGGAGCAACAGGTCTAAGCATGGAGCAGGTGGTGATTAGAAAAACAAATCCAGTGAAAGGGTTTATAGGCAAAGATATTTTTGGTTTATCCGTGAAACAGTGACAGTCACAGAATTAGGTGATGTGATTACAGTGTGCTACAGCAGTAAAGAAGGCAAACAAGATTTTAAGGTGTATAACAGGATGTCAGATTGCATACAGGAATGTGCTTTTTTTTTATTCGTTCATGGAACCTGGGTGTCGCTGGCAAGGCCAGCATTTATTGCCAATCCCTAATTGCCCTTGAGAAGGTGGTGGCGAGCTGCCTTCTTGAACCGCTGCAGTCCGTGTGGTGAAGGTACTCCCACAGTGCTGTTAGGGAGGGAGTCCCAGGATTTTGACACAGTGACGATGAAGGAACGGCAATATATTTCCAAGTCAGAAAAGTGTGTGACTTGGAGGTGGTGGTGTTCCAATGCGCCTACTGTCCTTGTCCTTCTAGGTGGTAGAGGTCGCGGGTTTGGGAGGTGCTGCCGAAGAAGCCTTGGTGAGTTCTGCAGCACACCTTGTAGATGGTACACACTGCAGCCAAGGTATGCCAGTGGTGGAGGGAGTGAATGTTTAAGGTGGTGGATGGGGTGCCAATCAAGTGGGCTGCTTTGTCCTGGATGGTGTCGAACTTCTTGAGTGTTGTTGGAGCTGCACTCAACCAGCCAAGTGGAGAGTATTCCATCACACTCCTGACCTGTGCCTTGTAGATGGTGGAAAGTCTTTGGGGAGTCAGGAGGTGAGACGCACGCCACAGAATACCCAGCCTCTGACCTGCTCTTGTTGCCACAGTATTTATGTGGCTAGTCCAGTTAAGTTTCTGGTCAATGGTGACCCCCAGGATGTTGATGGTGGGGGATACGGCGATGGTAATGCCATTGAATGTCAAGAGGAGGTGGTTAGACTCTCACTTGTTGGAGATAGCCATTGCCTGACACTTGTGTGGCACAAATGTTACCTGCCACTTATCAGCCCAAGCCTAAACGTCGTCCAGGTCTTGTTGCTTGCGGGCATGGACTGCTTCATTATCTGAAGAGTTGTGAATGGCGCTAAACACTGTGCAGTCATCAGCGAATATCCCCATTTCTGACCTTATGTTGGAGGGAAAGTCATTGATGAAGCAGCTGAAGATGGTTGGTCCTTGGACACTGCCCCGAGGAACTCCTGCAGCGATGTCCTAGGGCTGTGATGATTGACCTTTAACCACCACAACCATCTTCCTTTGTGCTAGGTATGACTCCAGCCAGTGGAGAGTTCCCCCCCACCCCCCCGCCCCCGATTCCCATTGACTTCAGTTTTACTCGGGCTCCTTGATGCCACACTTGGTCAAATGCTGCCTTGATGTCACGGGCAGTCACTCTCACCTCACCTCTGGAATTCTGCTCCTTTGTCCATGTTTGGACCAAGGCTGTAATGAAGTCTGGAGCCGAGTGGTCTTGGCGGAACCCAAACTAGGCATCAGTGAGCAGGTTATTGGTGAGTAAGTGCCACTTGATAGCACTGTCGATGACACCTTCCATCACTTTACTTATGATGGTGCATTCTTTACATTTCATGTATTTTATTTAAATAATAATAATAAATTATTTTCAGTACAGCACACAAGCCCCAATTTTCCAGGGCATTGCTGTTGGTGCGGGGTCTCAGTAATAGCAGGCAGGAGGCTAAAAATTAGCCGCATCACCTGGTGCTGTGCCCAATTCGCTAATTATTGCACTTTTTGGCAATAGGGAACAGAGTTACTAGTGTGCACAGGTCTTGTCAACATGTATTAATACTGAAAGCAGGTCCTAACACAAATCGCAAGATGTGGGCGAGCCTCCTCCTTCAGCTGCTTGCCTATTTAACCATGTGACATGTTTCAGTTGGTGGATTTATTTGGGGGGCCATTTTAATGATATTATACCACATGCATTCATTGGTTTTGCTGGGTAGTCCGTCGTCTTTACCTTTACGATTTCTTTCCAATACATTCCTTCCTTAGGCTTGGTTGCTGTCTAAATTGGACCAGACAAAGTAGTTAGGATGGGTTTTCCTTTGGATATTCTGAATGCATTGCAGGATTGAGATAAGAAAGAGGAGTTTGTGAGGTGAAGCAACTACAGGTGCATTGCCACCTGAGGCATTGCGTCCACACCCATCATAACCCCAGAACCTGCACAATTGACTCCTTCACCTGGAAAGGTCAGAGGAGGCCTGTTTACAAGACTTTACATGTTTTCATGACAGAATCGTACCATTAGTTACAGGATGACTTGAGAAAAACATCTGGAATGAGACAAATATTGCCATAGAAGTAACGGTTCCCATAGCACGAAGCTTTCAGGCTATTGATCCATTAAAGTCATGCCAGGGGAGGTCTGCCACATTAGATAGTCTGCAGTGCACACATGTAGCATGTAAGTGATAAACGTTAAGTTTGCAAGTGCATCACTTTCCCTGTAGGATGAAGTGTAGCATGCAAGTGACAAACGTTATGTCCAGCTGATGCCTTTCCCTGTAGAATGAAAGCATCAGCTGGACAGAGTGCAAAGCCTTCATCAGGTGGCAGAGTTCCCTTGCGAGCAGGACACCAAAGATGGCACTCATGTAGTCATGAGGGCTCCTCACATTAACTCCATGGCCCACATAACACAAAAAGTTTGCACTCAATTACTGCACAGCTGTTATCTGATCACACGATAGCCTCAAGATAGCCTCACATCTTATGCGTCTCCTTCCGATTCTACAATATTGTCTTTATAGTTTATCATTCTAGTTCTTTTGTTGATTGCTGTTCCCATCCCCACATCCACCAGTAACAGGATATGTTGAATGCTGTGTCTGCCAACACCCCTAGATCTTATTCAACTTGATCCCTAGCTATAGTCATACCATTCAAGGAGTATGTATGTCACCTATTTTTTTCTACATATTGCAATACTCTGCACTTGCCTATGTTTAATTTCATCAGCCACTATTGCACCCATTCACATATTTTATCTAATTCACCTGGTAGGTCTCAATGCTGCTTACCTTACCTTCCCCGTCAGTTTCCCTTGAGGTTCTAATTCACGTCATTAATGCAAATTAGAAACAGCCCAGCACTAATCCCTGAGGCACTCCAGTCAGCTCTGTCTCCCAACCTGGTATCACTACCCTAACAAGTACTCACTGCTCCCCTGTATTCACTTATACAGCAACATCACCCGTGATGTGGTTTGTACCACTTCACGTATACATTGGTTTCTAAACATACATTTCGCAAACAAATCCCCATAACACAGTATAATAATAGCACTGAGACAGTTGTTAGTATAAAATTGGGGCAAACAGAATCATTGGTTTACTCCCACGTGATCTGTGTTAGCGAATACCATTCTACAATGCATTGTATTCTGAGGACGATGTTATATTTGACCGACTTTATTTTTCTCTTCTACTTTGTAGGCTCTATGGTACTTTACCATGCTTCATTTGGTTTAGGTTTTGTACACGCAGAAATGTTGGCTAAACTAGACGATTACATCTTGTCTAAAGTGCAAGGATCTGACCCTTAATAATTGGTTTTAATGGTGGATTTTGTTACGCTACAGATAATGTCAGCATTTCATCATCATCAAAGACAGCAGCAACAGCATCTTGTATTTATATAGCGCCTTTAACATAGAAAAACGTCCCAAGGTGCTTCACAGAAATGTAATCAGACAAAAATTGACACTGAACTCATAAAGAGATATTAGGACAGGTGATCAAAAGCTTGGTCAAAGTTTTAAAGAGGGTCTTAAAGGAGGAGAGAGAGATGGAGAGGTGTAGGAAGGTAGTATGCGAGCTTAGGGGCAAGATGGCTGAAGGAACATCCTCTAAACACGGGGTGACAGAAGTTTCAGAGTTAGGGAGGGATGAGGATGAGAATTTTACAAAGAAGGTGTTGGTAGGTCAGCAAGCACAGGGGCGATGGGCAGCAGAGTCTTGGATGAGCTGCAGTGTATGGAGGATGGGGGATGGGAGGCCAGCCAGGAGAGAGCATTGGAATAATTGAATCTGAAGGTGACAAAAGCAGGGATGAGGGCTTTGGTAGCAGATGGGCTCAGCTAGAGACAGAGGCAGGCAATGTTGTGGAGGCGGAAGTAGGCAGTCTTTGTGATGGAGAGGATATGGGGTCCGAAAATCAGCTGGGGGTTCAGATAAGACGGCGAGACTGTGAACAGGCGTGAGTGGCTGGCGAGGAGGATGCAATCGGTGGTAAGGAAGAGTTTGTAGCAGGGCCCAAAGACAATGGCTAGAATTTTCTGTACCTGGGCGGGTCAGGTGTAGGCAGTCGCCGGGGCGGGTCGCAACCCTGTTCTTCATACCATGCCGTTCCTGAAATCGACTTTCCGTTAATGGGGCCTATTAAGGTCACCCTGCACATTACCTGGCCCAATTAAATGGAGCGGGTCTGATGATGTCAGCGATGATGCGTTTTCAACCAGGATATTTAAAGGAGCCATGGCCACACTGCATTTGAAGGTTCATCTAGGAGTGTGCAGGCCGCACACTGCACCATTGGAGTGTTCCAAACAGTGCCAGACACGACTGCACTGAACAAAGGGCTGCACTCAACAGGGGGCTGCGAGGACTCCCTCCATATGTTTGTGGAGGAAGTGAGAGCACGCAGGAAGGTCCTCTTCCCTTCTGTTGGGTGGAAGAGACCTCCCCAGGAGACAAAAGAAGCCTGGCTCCAAATTGCAGAGGAAGTCAACAGCAGGGATGTGGTCAGGAGGACCTGGGTGCAGTGCCGCAATGATCTCAGGAAAGGTGAGTGCAAAGCCACACTCAACTTCATCCTGCTGTGCCTCTCATCACATCCCCATCACTCTGCCTTCCCAACCCTACCCCTGCACATCCTTACACCAACATACCTTGTACGTCCACCCATCCCCCTCTCTAGCAACATTATCACATCCCCGTCTGACTAAACACCCCTCACACTCAGCCTCATCCTAATGCAATCATACCAACTAACAACACACAAGGAGGCCACTTGCACTGCCACCCCAATCCATCATAGTCTCCCTCTAAAGGTCTAACCCATCCATTCCTTACACTCATTCCAACACTCTCACTCAACCTTCTCTTCTTTCCCTCCTTGCAGGAGAAGAAAGCGCACAATAAGAGGGAGAAGGAGAGAACTGGAGGTGGGCCTCCATCATTTGCCACCCTCACAACAGCAGAGGAGGCTGTGTTAGAAGTATTGGGAGTGGCCGAGCAGCTGGAGATGGGAGACGGAGAGAGGGGGACATCTCAGCAACCTGATGACAGAATTATATCTCATACAGCTACATGACATACACCAGTCATTCATATGGGGATTGATGTCATCAGCCACTGAATGGTCATCATGTGCATAATGGTATCTGTACCCATTCTTCATATGGTATATCTAACTCATCTCTTTACTCTCCCACAGGTCCATCAAGAGCCCCCTCCACTGTCTAGGAGGGAGAGGAAGATGACTCCTCAGAGGAGCCTCCAGCCGCTGAGGGCGCACCATCACCAGACATAAGCACACCCAACACCAGCGCAGATACGCACACCTCAGTGGGTGCAACACGAGATAGAGTAGTGCTGTCACCTGGTGTCTCACAACTCACAAGTGAGCAAGAACAGATGGTGAAGACATGGACAGCAGTGGAGACTCCTCACCAGAGGGTGCAGGATGCTCCTAGCTCTGCTCAGCTGCATGCAGACGCTGATCCTCGGGAGCTATCCAGAAAGAGGGCGTTCCTGGTGGTGTAGTAAGAAGTGCTGGAGGCTTTAACAGGTTTTGTGAGTGCGATATCTACAAATGTGCAGAGAATGGGGGAGTCCATCTCCAACATGAGCATCACCGTGTCGCAGGTGATGGCAACTGTCGGCTCTTCCATGGATAGGATGGCCACCTGCATGGAGCAGCTAATGCGCCACTCACAGGAGCAAATGGTCTCTATGGAGAATAGATGGCTACCTATGGAGAATAGATAGCAGAGGCTCATAGATGCCATCTCTAGGAGGGATGTCAATGAAGAAGTGGGTTCTCATGGCCCCACTGCTGTGCAGCAAGGTGCTCTCCAGCTCCTTGCTAGCAGGGAAGTGCGGATGGCTCGTGAGAGCGATAATGGTGAGAGGGGACATGCAAGTGGGGACTCCTCTCAAAATGCTGCCACTTCTCCCCCGTTGCCCCCTCACCCCTGTCAGTCAGAGCCCCAGATGCTTCCTCGGATTGCAATGGCCGAGTCTGCCCCTGCAGTCGCAGGAGGAGCAGATATTGGCGGGGCCATCACAGGCTCCAAAACCCAGAGGACGTCTGCCAAAAGGGTCCAAGCAGTCGCAGCAGGGAAGTGAGCAGGCTGCCTCTACCTCTGCTGAAGCCATAAGGGTAGCACCTCGCAGAAGCATGTGTAAGAGAAAGATGAAACACAAGTAGATTCACAAGGGTAGCCACTTGGGTGCTTTATTAAATGTTTCCGTAAAGTTTCCATTACTGTGATGTCACAGATAAAAATCTTTATTTTCACCACTTTGCAGTCTTGGACAAATTTGTGTGCACCATTGGAAGTGGCTTAGTGATTGGAGTGAATGGTGAGACATAACTTTACCTCCAGCAATGGTGGTCAGTGCGAAAGGAATGGCTTGGTCATTGTAGGGATCCTTTATGGTGCTGCTGTGGGGTGGTGCCAACATGGCACAGCATGTGGCAGCCATATGTGTGTAATGCGTAAAGTTAAGTAAATCTGGCCATAATGAGCCCATCCCTGGCCTCCCGGGCAGAAATGTGCTCGGATGCCGATGGAATCTGGACTGTTGGTTCCTCCAGCTCCTCCTCCTTGTCTTCCAGCTGATGCTCCTCCTCCTCCTCCTCCTCTGAAGAGGCTGTGCACTCAGAGCCTTGCTC
Organism: Somniosus microcephalus; assembly: GCF_052327205.1. NCBI lineage: Eukaryota > Metazoa > Chordata > Chondrichthyes > Squaliformes > Somniosidae > Somniosus > Somniosus microcephalus. The sequence goes on along the minus strand of NC_140987.1, from coordinate 57,459,875 downwards.
CTCATACAGCGCTAATCCTTGCTGCTGCACTATGTTGTGCAGGGTGCAGCAGACCACGAGGATTCTGGAGACCCTGACTGCTGCGTACTGAAGGGCTCCTCCAGATCTGTCAAGCTGTGGGAGGGTAGACTGGCAAAGGACGACAGAGTCATGGCACCTGCCAAGGAATTTGGCACACACATGCATGATGATCTTCCTATGGTTGCAGACCAGCTGCCCATTGAGGGAGTGGAAGCCCTTGCGGTTGAGAAAGACTCCTCGGTTATGATGGGCTGCCCTGTGTGCAGTCGATGATGCCCTGCACCCGTGGGAAGCCAGCCAGAGTGGCAAAGCTGCGCGCCTGCTCAGTAACACTGGCCTCATCAGTAGCAAAGTTAATACAATTGGCTGGCATGTCAAAGAGGGCATTGGTGACCTGTGTGATGCATCTGTGGGCGGCCGACTGTGAGATGCCGCAAATGTCTGCTGCAGACCCCTGGAAGGAGCCTGAGGCAAAAAAGTTGAGGGCACTGGTGACTTTGACAGCCACTGGTAAGGTGTGTCCACCAGGTCCTCTGGGCTGCAGGTCTTGCTCGAGCAATCTGCAAATGTCTGTGATGATCTGGCGCGATAGCCTGAGCCTCCTTTGGCACTGCTGCTCAGTCATGTTGAGGAAGCTCATCCTCTGCCTGTATACCCTGTGTTGGGGGTATCTCCTGCGGTGCGGTGCAGCCCTGTGCTGATGCTCTCTGTCCTGTGCAGCATCAGGTGGTTGAGGAGAAGGTTGGTGTTGTTGTTGTTGGTGCTGCTGGTGTGCCTGGTGCTGCTCGTGTTGGGGCTCATCGTGGTCCGATTCTGAGGACCAAGGTGAGACAGTATAAATGGCACCCATTCTGATGGAATAGATGGCAGGTCAAGTGGAGGTGACAGAAGCAATCAGTCAATGTTCTACCAAGAGGTGACACTTACAACCTCTAGAATGCTAAATCTGTGCTGACAATGCAGTCAGCAACAGCATCTGCCTTAAGAAAGTGATCAGCTGTGAGGTGGAAGTTTTTATTGTACTTTTCAAGCTGTGCACTAATGAATTGGACCAATGGTCACTCAACTTCCGCCTCAGGTTCACAGACGTGGTTCCCGAGCTGCGTGATTCCCGTGCTCATCCAGGGAAATTTGAAAGGTAGGGTGAAAAGGACGCTTAAGGGTGTGACAAGTACCTCATAATGATTTAAATTAGCTCGCCCACCTCTGCCAGTCAGCAAACGTGCCCGAGGAAAAGGCATGTGGGGGCGGGATGACCCACTGCAAGATATTTCAAATTTCCCATCCGACCTGTCTCCAATCGTGCCCGCACGGACCCCAGAAAATTCCGGCCAATGGCTTCTTCGCTAGGGTAAAATAAGATGAGTAGTGTTTAACAGTATTGGTGTAACAATAGGACGGATTCCGTGATGGTGTGCTCTGTCATATTTTGGAAGGGCAGTTTGCTCAATTAGGTGAGCAGGCTGGAATGCCCAATTCCTGAGGTGTTGAATTCAGCAACCAAACATTTTACAAGCCTTTTTGGAGGCCTTGTCAATGAACGTGTGAGTGCCCATTACATTCATAATTTCAGGCAATGACATGGAAATTGGTCCCATGCCAAAATCACTGATTGCTTTCATCTGGTCAATCACGCTGTTCATCCAGATAAAATAGGCTCTGTTGAAATTTGCTGTTCAATCTTTGGAAATGTGTTTCTTCAAGGTGTTTACTATTGGATCTAAAGTTTTGGGTTGTTTTACTTTTTAGATATCTTTATCTTACTTCTCTTCTTTACTTCCTGCTGGCGGTTGTTGCTACTCTTTCGTAATCCTTTTCCCACATTATATACTTGCTGACAGCTACTATTTCACTTGCAACAAGCAGGTTGCTCAGCGTGGGAAATTCCTTTGGTATTCCTGTGGCATGCCGAGATTTGGAGGAGGGAAGAATAGCAGGTGTGATTGCACTGCACCTCATTAATGAACTCCCTTCTGTAGGCAGGCCCGTTCCCCACACAGGACAAGAATCCCTGCCTCTACAGTTGAGAAATATCTGACCCTGGGCCTCCATTCAGCTGTTTCCTGCTTCTCTGCTGCCACTTCCACTTGCTCCTCTTTAATTGTGCTGTGTGCTTTACCGAGTACTGCTTCTTGACCTTGGCTATACCTCATTCTGCTGAGGCCGACGTGATGGTGGTGTAGCTGGAAACCTGCCTTATGAGCAGCCATCACATCCACCTCAGCAGACTGAGGATAGCCAGGGTGAGGCAGGAGCCAGCAACATGTTAATAAGGTCAACGACTTCTTGCATGAAATGGCTGTGGGCAGAGTTCCAAGGACAAATACATTGTGTGCCGTGCTACAGGGCCGAATGGCTGTAACTTCTGTGCTGTAACCATTCTATGATTCTATTCTATGATTCTATCTGTAAGGGCAGACGGTGCCAATCCAGTACCCACTCGGTGCGAGCACATGACAAAGCAACCTGTTGGTGCTCCTGGTGCGGTGGGTGGGGTTGTACGCTGTGAGCAATGGTTCTTGCAAGATCAGGAATTCCTGCCCGTGGTGAACTGTGCCATCAACAACAGCACCTTTAACGAAGTAAAAGGTCCCAAGGCGCTTCACAGGGAGCGTTACCAAACAAAGTTTGATAGTCGGGGAGAAGTGCGGGAAAGGCAACTGATGGAAGGGGAGAGAGGGAGGAGAAGGTACGAGAAATACCAGGATCACCAATTGGAGAAAGAGGAGTGGAAAAGCCAGGAGCAGCACTTGAGGCGCAGGAGAAAGAGAACAAAGAGAACCCGTGGTCACGTGATGGTGGCGCATAAGCGTTGTCTGGGGAGCTGGGAGATAGAGGAGAAGAGATGATTGTCATAAATCTCATCCTCATATAGAAACTACTCATGAAATAATGCTGGATGGCCAGCTGGTGGCGCCGTCCAAGGAGCATAAATACTCGGGCGTGGGCCCAGCTTGCCAAGGACATTTTATAAGACAGGAACTAGTGAAGTACAACTAGACCTCCATGTTCTGAAACAAGTTGATTAAAGCCTTGCTTTATACTCAAACTAAGTGCGTAGTGAGTTTTATTACCTCAATGATCATGACAGGACTTGGAGGGAAGAGAGAAAGGAGATTCTGGGAATAGCATTTGGGCTGGTGGGAGAGAACATGACCCCATACCCCTCTAAAAAAATAAATCTTATGCCTTCACTCTTCAGGAATGTTGGAGATGTCTATACCTTAAGTTACAAAACCTTGTCCCACTGAACTTGCAGTGTAAATATTCTCTTTCACATGTCAGGCTTTTATTCAGAGCTGTTTTGAACTGTTGGTCAACCTTTCCTAGTCCACTGGGTTGGCATGCATGGACTGTACGACACATTACAATACAAAGCACAAGCATCACTAGTGTAAGCGCCAAAGCAAAGACTCTCGTGCCTGCTTTAATGGCCCAGAAATTCAGGTCGAGGGCTTCCCGCGGGTGCAAGCCCCCGACCTGCACTTACCTTGCGCGCCGGCCGTTGAGCTGTGGACCCCCGTGGGATTCCGATCCTGGGCCTCCTCCAACTGCCGCCGCGCAGTGCTTGCGTATCCCAGGGGCGCAGTTAGTTCTATGCATCCCCTGGGATCACGTGGGCCATGGGGAGCCAATCGGAGCAGTGAATGCTTCATTCATAAGTTTGACAGGAAGGGCTGTCAAACTTATAAATACTACAAGCCCCAAAACATCATTAAATCTTCAAATAAATTTAGAAACAACATCACATTTTTAAAATAAACTATAAATTACATGAAATAACTATTTTAAACAATAATTAAAATTTTTGAAAAAAGTAATTTTATTTTCTAACAGGGCTAAAAATAAACTTAAATGATAGCAAAATACTGCAGATGTTGGAAATCCGAAATAACAACAGAAAATGCTGGAAAAACTCAGCAGGTCAGGCAACATCCGTGGAGAGAAATTTGAGTCGGCGTTTCGGGTCGAATAAACTTACCTTTCTTTAAAGTATTTAAAAATAATAAACCTGTGAAAAAAATGTTTTAATTTTAATTAATTCACCACTTACCTTGTAAAAAGCAGGCCTTGCGACTGCTTTTTATAAGTGTAACTTCTGGAGACTTACCCTCCCGGGAAAACCTGCAAAAAAAACGTAAGTTCAATGCGCACGCGCAGCCTCTCCTGCGCACGCGTTCGAACTCTGAACCCCTTCTTTCAGGGGAACGGAAGTGCCGGTTTCCCGCGCATGCGCCGTGCACACAGGAAACCAGCACTTCCATTGGGCTTACGGGTGAGTACCCCGTGCGTACTCACCCATTGAGACCCGAATTTCTGGGCCAATATGTTCTACCTCTGTATTGCCACCACAAAAGCATTTACCTGGCACACCCCTAGCAATGGAAGAAATCAACATTCAAGACCCATCTTAGAGGTGCTGTGGACTTGCAGCACTTAGACTTAGAGGTGACCTGACAGAGGTATATAAAATAATGAAAGGTTTGGTTTGCATACCCACTGTTACATTATTTCAATTTGACAGAAGGAGGAGGACCAGGGGTCTTGCATGTAAACTATGCAAGAGTAGGATAGAAGTCTTTAACATAATGAAAGTGTTTGATAGGGAGGTAGACACAGAGATGATGTTCGACCTGTGGGGGAGACCAAAACTAGGGGCCATAAATATAAGATAGTCACTAATAAATCCAATATTGAATTTAGGAGTAACTTCTTTACCCAGAGAGTTGTAAGAATGTAGTTGTGACAGTCTGTCTTTTTATGATTAATTGTGAATAATTGATGTGGACTACCTTATATAAAAACAAAGTCACTGCACCACATCACACCACAACACAACACATCATGTGGTGTGGTGGAGTGTGTTGTGGTGTGGTGTGGTGGAGTGTGTGGTGTGGTGTTGTGTTGTGTTGTGTTGTGGTGTAATGTGCTGTGGTGTGTGGTGTGTTGTGGTGTGTTGTGGTGTGTGGTGTGGTGTGCTGTGGTGTGGTGTGATGTGTGGTGTGTTGTGGTGTGCTGTGGTGTGGTGTGATGTGTGGTGTATTGTGGTGTTTGTGATGTGTGGTGTGTTGTGGTGTGTGGTGTGTTGTGGTGTTTTGTGATGTGTGGTGTGTTGTGGTGTGTTGTGGTGTGATGTGTGGTGTGTTATGTTGTGATGTGATGTGTTGTGGTGTGGTATGTTGTGCTGTGATGTGTGGTGTGTTGTGCTGTGGTGTGTTGTGGTGTGATGTGTGGTATGTTGTGGTGTGTTGTGTGTTGTGTGGTGTGGTGCGTGGTGTGTTGTGTTGTATGGTGTGTTGTGGTGTGGTGTGTTGTGGTGTGATGTGTGGTGTGTTGTGGTGTGGTGTGTGGTGTGATGTGGTGTGGTGTGGTGTGTGTATTGTGGTGTGGTGAGTTGTTTTGTGGTGTGTGGTGTGTGGTGTGTGGTGTGTGGTGAGTTGTGTGTTGTGTTGTGTGGTGTGGTGTGTGTTGTGGGGTGTATTGTGGTGTGGTGTGTGGTGTAGTGTGATGTGTGGTGTGGTGTGGCGTGGCATGTTGTGTGTTGTGGTGTGGTGTGTTGTGTTGTGTGTTGTGGTGTGTGGTGTATGGTGTGTGTTGTGTTGTGTTGTGCTGTGATGTGGTGTGTTGTGGTGTGATGCGTGGTGTGGTGTGGTGTGATGTGTGGTGTGGTATGGTGTGTTGTGTTGTGTTGTGGTATGGTGTGTTGTGGTGTGTTGTGATGTGTGGTGTGTTGTGGTGTGATGCATGGTGTGGCGTGGTGTGTTGTGATGTGTTGTGGTGTGTTGTGGTGTGTGTGGTGTGTGTGGTGTGTGGTGTGACTGAAGGGATAATTACTAGTCCTAGCCCTTTTCAGGCTACCCCGGATCAGACGTATTCCCCAGATGTTCACCTTCAACTAAAGTTAGAGATAGCCGAATTCTATAAGATGGTTAATTGGGTCTAAAGGTCCAGACTATCTCTCCCTAAAGGAAAGGAACGACTTGAAGATGTTACTGTCCTCCAGATAGCACTTTTAATAAGTTTAACTAGACTGTAACCCTCCAGATATTATGAGGGTCCAGAATACTCCCCCAGAATTCTGTAACTCCTCACCATAGAGTGTACAGAGATTGAGTTTGTGAGTTTGATACAGAAGTACTCTGTGAGACAATTCTAAAAATAGATTTATTAAAGAACCGACATGTAGTTAACAGCTGGTGAGTAATTCGCAACTTTAACAGTTCAAAATACAAATAGCTTACAATTCTTATTCTCAGAGCTCCTTATTCTCAAATCTTAACTTCGTTATATTTTTACATTTCGTACTTATTTCTAATCCAGGATATCCACCAAAATCAAATAAAAGTGCCTTTTTGATCCCTGAGACTCAAAGAGTTAAAAACTTACAGAGCCTGCCTCTGAAGTTGAGAATCGCTTTGCCCCTTTCAGCAACTTCTGACTTCCTATCTGAAAGTTTCATATTTTATACCCTTTCTCAGTGGTATATACTGTGAAGTTTTCTGCTGATGTAAACTAATTATCTCTAGTCATATTTCTGTTGACCTCTTTCTATTCTTACTGTTAATTCAACTGTTAACTTGCAGACTTCTGTCTCTACCTTTAGGTGTTCAAAACTTTATCATAAAAAATGGTTCTGACAGATTTGATGCCATTCTTACGAAGTTCTTCCATTCAATTCTTAAATCACCTCAGCTGGTTATAAGCAGACGTCGTGTCTCCTAACTGTTCCATTTTCAACACAAACACAATGTGATTGCTTGGTGCATCTATTGATGCAATATTTACAAAGTCTTCTGTTAGTATATTTTACAACATGTAAATTGAAAACACTTCAACCGAGCACACCATTGTCCCCCTAGCTACCTCAATGGTTATATCACAGATGTTGTGTCTCCTTGTTTCATTTGATGTGATATTTATGAAGGCATATGGTTCTTTAATGTTCTGAGTTTCTGTTTCCCGAAGTGTTGTTTTATGACACCTTAACATTATACAATTATGCCCTTTCATGTGCCTGTTTACAAAGTGTTTGTTTAAAACAATTCAACTGGGTAAATCTTATTGTGTTTCTTCCAATGCTTAGACTTTCTGGAAGCTCCAATCTGCTGGTTCAACAGGACCATTGTTTCATTGCCAACAACCCATACACATTTCAAAAGCTTGTATGGTGTTTACAGCTTTGCGTCAACACTTCATCTTATCTCAGCAGCCTGTATTCTGTTTACAGCCTGTGTCACTGAGGCTTTTAGATTTTTAAACCCAGTTTTCATGTTTTAATAAAGTCAAAATTCCATTCATAGGATGGTGTATCTCTTGGAATATGACAATTTCCTTTACATTTTGTAGTGTGATGTGTTGTGTTGTGATGTGTTGTGGTGTGTTGTGTATGATGTGTTGTGGTGTGTGGTGTGTTGTGTGTTGTGGTGTATTGTGGTGTGTAGTGTGGTGTGTTGTGGTGGTGTGGTGTGGTGTGCTGTGGTCTGGTGTGGTGTGTTGTGGTGTGTTGTGGTGTGTTGTGTGGTGTGTTGTGGTGTGTAGTGGTGTGTTGTGGTATGTTGTGTGGTGTTTTGTGGTGGTGTGTTGTGGTCTGGTGTGGTGTGTAGAGGTGTGTTGTGGTGTGTAGTGTGGTGTGTTGTGGTGGTGTGGTGTGGTGTGGTGTGGTTTGCTGTGGTCTGGTGTGGTGTGTTGTGGTGTGTTGTGTGGTGTGTTGTGGTGTGTAGTGTGGTGTTTTGTGGTGGTGTGTTGTGGTCTGGTGTGGTGTGTAGTGGTGTGTTGTGTTGTGTGTTATGTGGTGTGTAGTGTGGTGTGTTGTGGTGGTGTGGTGGTGTGGTGTGGTCTGGTTTGGTCTGGTGTGGTGTGTTGTGTGGTGTGTAATGTGGTGTGTTGTGGTGGTGTGTTGTGGTGGTGTGGTGTTGTGTGGTGTGTTGTGTGGTGTGTAGTGTGGTGTGTTGTGGTGGTGTGGTGTGGTCTGGTTTGGTCTGGTGTGGTGTGTTGTGTGGTGTGTAATGTGGTGTGTTGTGGTGGTGTGTTGTGGTGGTGTGGTGTGGTGTGGTTTGCTGTGGTGTGTTGTGGTGTGTTGTGGTGTGTTGTGTGGTGTGTTGTGGTGTGTAGTGTGGTGTTTTGTGGTGGTGTGTTGTGGTCTGGTGTGGTGCGTAGTGGTGTGTTGTGTGGTGTGTTGTGGTGTGTAGTGTGGTGTTTTGTGGTGGTGTATTGTGGTCTGGTTTGGTCTGGTGTGGTGTGTTGTGTGGCGTGTAATGTGGTGTGTTGTGGTGGTGTGGTGTGGTGTGGTGTGGTGTGGTGTGGTGTTTTGTGGTGGTGTGTAGTGTGGTGTGTTGTGGTGGTGTGGTGTGTTGTGGTCTGGTGTGGTGTGTTGTGTGTGTTGTGGTGTTGTGGTGTGCTGTGTGGTGTGTTGTGTGGTGAGTTGTGGTGTGTTGTGGTGTGTTGTGTTGTGGTGTGTTGTGGTGTGTGTTGTGGTGTGTTGTGGTGTGTTGTATGTGGTGTGTTGTGGTGTGTTGTGGTCTGGTGTGGTGTGTTGTGGTGTGTAGTGTGGTGTGTTGTGGTGCTGTGGTGTGTTGTGGTATGTTGTGTGATGTGTAGTGTGGTGTGTTGTGTGTTGTGGTGTGTAGTGTGGTGTGTTGTGGTGTGTAGTGTGTTGTGTGGTGTGTAGTGGTGTTGTGGTGTGTTGTTGTGTGTTGTGGTGTGTGGTTTGTTGTGGTGTGTTGTGTGGTGTGTAGTGTTGTGTTGTGTGGTGTGTTGTGGTGTTGTGGTGTGTTGTGGTGTGCGGTTTGTTGTGTTGTGTGTTGTGGTGTGTGGTTTGTTGTGGTGTGTTGTGTGTTGTTTGTTGTGGTGTGTTGTGTGTTGTGTGTTGTGTGTTGTGGTGGTGTGGTGTGTTGTGGTGTGTTGTGGTCTGGTGTGGTGTGTTGTGGTGTGTAATGGTGTGTTGTGGTGTGTAGTGTGGTGTGTTGTGTTGTGTGTATTGTGGTGTGTTGTGGTGTGCTGTTTTGTGATGTGTTGTGTTGTGGTGTGTCGTGTGGTATGTTGTGCTATGTTTTGGTGTGTGTTCTGTTGTGGTGTGGTGTGTGGTGTGGTGTGGTGTGGTGTGGTGTGGTGTGGTGTGGTGTGGTGTGTTGTGCTGTGTTGTGGTGTGTATTATGTTCTGTTGTGTTGCGGTGTGTGGTTTGTTGTGTTGTGGTGTGTGTTGTGGTGTGTGTTGTGGTGTGTATTGTGGTGTGTTGTGTGTGGTGTGGTGTGTTGAGGTGTGTTGTGTTGTGGTGTGTTGTGGTGTGTTGTGTTGTGGTGTGGTGTGTTGTGGTGTGTTGTGGTGTATATTGTGGTGTGTTGTGTTGTAGTGTGGTGTGTTGTGGTGTGCATTGTGGTGTGCTGTGTTGTGGTGTGGTGTGTTGTGGTGTGTTGTGCTCGAGAGCAAGAAAGGCCTCAGGAGCAGATGGAATCCCCGCCGATGCACTAAAGCATGGTAGAGAAGCACTACTGGCGCAAATTCATGAACTCATTTCTCTTATCTAGAAGGAGGAGAACATGCCAGTGGATCTCAGAGATGCCGTAATTGTGACCATCTTCAAGAAAGGTGACAAGTCCAATTGCGGTAATTTTGTCTGCCACAGGGAAAGTCATTGCAAGAATCCTCCTCAATCACCTTCTCCCAGTGGCCGAAGAGCTCCTCCCAGAGTCACAATGCGGATTCCGCCCACTAAGGGGCACAATGGACATGATCGTCACTGCACGTCAATTACAAGAGAAATGCAGGGAACAACACCAACCACTGTACATGGCCTTCTTTGATCTCACAAAAGCCTTCGATACTGTCAACTGTGAGGGATTATGGAGTGTCCTCCTCAAATTCGGCTGCCCTCAAAAGTTTGTCACCATCCTCCGCCGGCTTCACGACGACATGTAAGCTGTGATCCTGACCAACGGTTCCACCACAGACCCAATTCACGTATGAACCGGGGTCAAGCAAGGCTGTGTCATCGCACCAATGCTCTTCTCAATCTTCCTTGCTGCAATGCTCTATCTCACCCTCAATAAGCTCCCCGCTGGAGTGGAGCTAATTTACAGAACAAACGGGAAACTGTTCAATCTTCATCGCCTCCAGTCCAGGTCCAAGGTCGCTCCATCCTCTGTCATCGAATTACGGTATGCAGACGCGCTTGTGTCTGCGCTCACTCGGAGGCCGAACTCCAAACCATCGTCAACACCTTCACCAAAGCATACGAGAGCATGGGCCTTACACTAAACATCCGTAAGACAAAGGCCTCTACCAACCTGCCCCCGCCACACAGTACTGCCCCCCCGATTATCAAAATCCATGGCAAGGCCCGGACAATGTGGACCACTTTCCATACCTTGGGAGCCTACTGTCAACAAGGGCAGACATCGACGACGAAGTCCAACACCGCCTTCAGTGTGCCAGTGCAGCCTTCAGTCGCCTGAGGAAGAGAGTGTTTGAAGACCAGGACCTCAAACCCGGCACTAAGCTCATGGTCTACAGAGCAGCAGTGATACCCGCCCTGCTGTATACCTCAAGAGACATGGACCATGTACAGCAGGCACCTCAAAGCACTGGAGAGGTACCACCAGCGCTGCCTCCGCAAGATCCTGCATATCCATTGGCAGGATAGGTGCACCAACGTCAGTGTTCTTGCTCAGGCCAACATCCCCAGCATCAAAGCTTTGACCGCGCTCGATCAGCTCCAATGGATGGGTCACATTGTCTGCATGCCCGATATGAGACTCCCAAAACAAGCGCTCTACTCGGAGCTCCGGTACGGCAAGAGAGCCCCAGGTAGGCAGAGGAAACGCTTCAAGGACACCCTCAAAGCCTCCTTGAAAAAGTGTAACATTCCCAGCAACACCTGGGAATCCCTGGCCCAAGACCGGCTAAAGTGGCGGAGAAGCATCCGGGAAGGCACCGACCACCTCGAGACTCTTCGCCAGGAGCAAGCGGAAGCCAAGCGCAGGCAGGGCAAGGAGCGCACGTCAACCCAAGCACCCCACCCACCCGCCCCTTCAACCACCATCTGCCCCACCTGTGACAGAGACTGTAGGTCCCACATTGGACTCATCAGTCACCTGAGAACTCATTTTTAATGTGGAAGCAAGTCATCCTCGGTTCCGAGGGACTGCCTAAGAAGAAGATTGTGGTGTTTTGTGTTGTGGTGTGTATTGTGGTGTGTTGTGTTGTGTTGTGTAGTATGGATTTGTGGTGTGTTGTGTTGTGTTGTGTTGTGGTGTGTTGTGGTGTGTTGTGTTGTGTTGTGGTGTGTTGTATTGTGGTGTGTTGTGGTGTGTTGTATTGTGGTGTGTTGTGTTGTGAAGCGGTGTGTTGTGGTGTGATGTGTTGTGTTGTGTTGTGTTGTGGTGTGTTGTGGTGTGTTGTGTTGTGTTGTGGTGTGTTGTATTGTGGTGTGTTGTGGTGTGTTGTGTTGTGGTGTGTTGTGTTGTGATGCGGTGTGTTGTGGTGTGTTGTTTTGTGTTGTGATGCGGTGTGTTGTGTTGTGTTGTGTTGTGTTGTGTTGCGGTGTGTTGTGTTGTGGTGTGTTGTGTTGTGGTGTGTTGTGTTGTGGTGTGTTGTGTTGTGGTGTGTTGTGTTGCGGTGTGTTGTGTTGTGGTGTGTTGTTGTGTTGTGGTGTGTTGTGTTGTGATGCGGTGTGTTGTGGTGTGGTGTGTTGTGGTGTGTTGTGGTGCATTGAGTTGTGGTGTGTTGTGTTGTGTTGTGTTGTGGTGTGTTGTGTGTTGTGTTGTGGTGTGTTGTGGTGTGTTGTGTTGTGGTGTGTTGTGGTGCATTGTGTTGTGTGTTGTGTTGTGTTGTGGTGTGCTGTGTGTTGTGTTGTGTTGTGTTGTGTGTTGTGTTGTGGTGTGTTGTGGTGTGTTGTGTTGTGGTGTGTTGTGGTGCATTGTGTTGTGTGTTGTGGTGTGTTGTGTTGTGTGGTGTGTTGTGTGGCGTGTTGTGTGGTGTGTTGTGGTGTGTTGTGGTGTGTTGTGGTGTGTTGTGTGTTGTGGTGTGTTGTGTTGTGGTGTTGTGTTGTGGTGTGGTGTGTTGTGGTGTGTTGTGGTGTGTTGTGTGTTGTGGTGTGTTGTGTTGTGGTGTTGTGTTGTGGTGTGGTGTGTTGTGGTGTGTTGTGTTGTGGTGTGTTGTGGTGCATTGTGTTGTGGTGTGTTGTGTTGTGGTGTGCTGTGTGTTGTGTTGTGGTGTGTTGTGGTGTGTTGTGGTGTGTTGTGTTGTGGTGCATTGTGTTGTGGTGTGTTGTGGTGTGTTGTGTTGTGTTGTTTTGTGGTGTGTTGTGTTGTGGTGTGTTGTGGTGCGTTGTGTTGTGGTGTGTTGTGGTGTGGTGTGTTGTGTTGTGGTGTGGTGTGTTGTGTTGTGTTGTGTTGTGGTGTGTTGTGGTGTGTTGTGGTGTGTTGTGTTGTGGTGTTGTGGTGTGTTGTGTTGTGGTGTGTTGTGGTGTGTTGTGGTGTGTTGTGTTGTGGTGTGATGTGGTGTGGTGTGTTGTGGTGTGTTGTGTTGTGGTGTGTTGTGGTGTGTTGTGGTGTGTTGTGTTGTGTTGTGGTGTGTTGTGTTGGGGTGTGTTTTGGTGTGGTGTGTTGTGGTGTGTTGTGGTGTGTTGTGGTGTGTTGTGGCGTGGTGTGGTGTGTTGTGGTGTGTTGTGTTGTGGTGTGGTGTGGTGTGTTGTGGTGTGGTGTGTGTAGGTGTGTTGTGTTGTGGTGTGTTGTGGTGTGTTGCGGTGTGGTGTGTTGTGGTGTGGTGTGTTGTGGTGTGTTGTGGTGTGTTGTGGTGTGGTGTGTTGTGGTGTGTTGTGTTGTGTTGTGGTGTGGTGTGTTCTGTTGTGGTGTGTTGTGTTGTGGTGTGTTGTGTTGTGGTGTGATGTGTTGTGGTGTGTTGTGTTGTAGTGTGTTGTGTGTTGTGATGTGTTGTGGTGTGTTGTGCTGCGGTGTGGTGCGGTGTGTTGTGCTGTGTTGTGTTGTGTTGTGGTGTGTTGTGATGTGTTGTGGTGTGTTGTGCTGTGGTGTGTTGTGGTGTGTTGTGGTGTGTTGTGCTGTGGTGTGGTGTGTTGTGGTGTGTTGTGTTGTGGTGTGTTGTGGAGTGTCGTGTTATGGTGTGTTGTGTTATGTTGTGTTGTGGTGTGTTGTGTTGTGGTCTGTTGTGTTGTGTTGTTTTGTGTTGTGGTGTGTTGTGGTGTGTTGTGTTGTGCTGTTTTGTGTTGTGGTGTGTTGTGGTGTGTTGTGTTGTGGTGTGTTGTGGTGTGTTGTGGTGTGTTGTGTTGTGTTGTTGTGTTGTGGTGTGTTGTGTTGTGGTGTGTTGTGGTGTGTTGTGTTGTGGAGTGTTGTGTTATGGTGTGTTGTGATGTGTTGTGTGGTGTTTTGTGGTGGTGTGTTGTGGTCTGGTGTGGTGTGTAGAGGTGTGTTGTGGTGTGTAGTGTGGTGTGTTGTGGTGGTGTGGTGTGGTGTGGTGTGGTTTGCTGTGGTCTGGTGTGGTGTGTTGTGGTGTGTTGTGTGGTGTGTTGTGGTGTGTAGTGTGGTGTTTTGTGGTGGTGTGTTGTGGTCTGGTGTGGTGTGTAGTGGTGTGTTGTGTTGTGTGTTATGTGGTGTGTAGTGTGGTGTGTTGTGGTGGTGTGGTGGTGTGGTGTGGTCTGGTTTGGTCTGGTGTGGTGTGTTGTGTGGTGTGTAATGTGGTGTGTTGTGGTGGTGTGTTGTGGTGGTGTGGTGTTGTGTGGTGTGTTGTGTGGTGTGTAGTGTGGTGTGTTGTGGTGGTGTGGTGTGGTCTGGTTTGGTCTGGTGTGGTGTGTTGTGTGGTGTGTAATGTGGTGTGTTGTGGTGGTGTGTTGTGGTGGTGTGGTGTGGTGTGGTTTGCTGTGGTGTGTTGTGGTGTGTTGTGGTGTGTTGTGTGGTGTGTTGTGGTGTGTAGTGTGGTGTTTTGTGGTGGTGTGTTGTGGTCTGGTGTGGTGTGTAGTGGTGTGTTGTGTGGTGTGTTGTGGTGTGTAGTGTGGTGTTTTGTGGTGGTGTATTGTGGTCTGGTTTGGTCTGGTGTGGTGTGTTGTGTGGCGTGTAATGTGGTGTGTTGTGGTGGTGTGGTGTGGTGTGGTGTGGTCTGGTGTGGTGTTTTGTGGTGGTGTGTAGTGTGGTGTGTTGTGGTGGTGTGGTGTGTTGTGGTCTGGTGTGGTGTGTTGTGTGTGTTGTGGTGTTGTGGTGTGCTGTGTGGTGTGTTGTGTGGTGAGTTGTGGTGTGTTGTGGTGTGTTGTGTTGTGGTGTGTTGTGGTGTGTGTTGTGGTGTGTTGTGGTGTGTTGTATGTGGTGTGTTGTGGTGTGTTGTGGTCTGGTGTGGTGTGTTGTGGTGTGTAGTGTGGTGTGTTGTGGTGCTGTGGTGTGTTGTGGTATGTTGTGTGATGTGTAGTGTGGTGTGTTGTGTGTTGTGGTGTGTAGTGTGGTGTGTTGTGGTGTGTAGTGTGTTGTGTGGTGTGTAGTGGTGTTGTGGTGTGTTGTTGTGTGTTGTGGTGTGTGGTTTGTTGTGGTGTGTTGTGTGGTGTGTAGTGTTGTGTTGTGTGGTGTGTTGTGGTGTTGTGGTGTGTTGTGGTGTGCGGTTTGTTGTGTTGTGTGTTGTGGTGTGTGGTTTGTTGTGGTGTGTTGTGTGTTGTTTGTTGTGGTGTGTTGTGTGTTGTGTGTTGTGTGTTGTGGTGGTGTGGTGTGTTGTGGTGTGTTGTGGTCTGGTGTGGTGTGTTGTGGTGTGTAATGGTGTGTTGTGGTGTGTAGTGTGGTGTGTTGTGTTGTGTGTATTGTGGTGTGTTGTGGTGTGCTGTTTTGTGATGTGTTGTGTTGTGGTGTGTCGTGTGGTATGTTGTGCTATGTTTTGGTGTGTGTTCTGTTGTGGTGTGGTGTGTGGTGTGGTGTGGTGTGGTGTGGTGTGGTGTGGTGTGGTGTGTTGTGCTGTGTTGTGGTGTGTATTATGTTCTGTTGTGTTGCGGTGTGTGGTTTGTTGTGTTGTGGTGTGTGTTGTGGTGTGTGTTGTGGTGTGTATTGTGGTGTGTTGTGTGTGGTGTGGTGTGTTGAGGTGTGTTGTGTTGTGGTGTGTTGTGGTGTGTTGTGTTGTGGTGTGGTGTGTTGTGGTGTGTTGTGGTGTATATTGTGGTGTGTTGTGTTGTAGTGTGGTGTGTTGTGGTGTGCATTGTGGTGTGCTGTGTTGTGGTGTGGTGTGTTGTGGTGTGTTGTGCTCGAGAGCAAGAAAGGCCTCAGGAGCAGATGGAATCCCCGCCGATGCACTAAAGCATGGTAGAGAAGCACTACTGGCGCAAATTCATGAACTCATTTCTCTTATCTAGAAGGAGGAGAACATGCCAGTGGATCTCAGAGATGCCGTAATTGTGACCATCTTCAAGAAAGGTGACAAGTCCAATTGCGGTAATTTTGTCTGCCACAGGGAAAGTCATTGCAAGAATCCTCCTCAATCACCTTCTCCCAGTGGCCGAAGAGCTCCTCCCAGAGTCACAATGCGGATTCCGCCCACTAAGGGGCACAATGGACATGATCGTCACTGCACGTCAATTACAAGAGAAATGCAGGGAACAACACCAACCACTGTACATGGCCTTCTTTGATCTCACAAAAGCCTTCGATACTGTCAACTGTGAGGGATTATGGAGTGTCCTCCTCAAATTCGGCTGCCCTCAAAAGTTTGTCACCATCCTCCGCCGGCTTCACGACGACATGTAAGCTGTGATCCTGACCAACGGTTCCACCACAGACCCAATTCACGTATGAACCGGGGTCAAGCAAGGCTGTGTCATCGCACCAATGCTCTTCTCAATCTTCCTTGCTGCAATGCTCTATCTCACCCTCAATAAGCTCCCCGCTGGAGTGGAGCTAATTTACAGAACAAACGGGAAACTGTTCAATCTTCATCGCCTCCAGTCCAGGTCCAAGGTCGCTCCATCCTCTGTCATCGAATTACGGTATGCAGACGCGCTTGTGTCTGCGCTCACTCGGAGGCCGAACTCCAAACCATCGTCAACACCTTCACCAAAGCATACGAGAGCATGGGCCTTACACTAAACATCCGTAAGACAAAGGCCTCTACCAACCTGCCCCCGCCACACAGTACTGCCCCCCCGATTATCAAAATCCATGGCAAGGCCCGGACAATGTGGACCACTTTCCATACCTTGGGAGCCTACTGTCAACAAGGGCAGACATCGACGACGAAGTCCAACACCGCCTTCAGTGTGCCAGTGCAGCCTTCAGTCGCCTGAGGAAGAGAGTGTTTGAAGACCAGGACCTCAAACCCGGCACTAAGCTCATGGTCTACAGAGCAGCAGTGATACCCGCCCTGCTGTATACCTCAAGAGACATGGACCATGTACAGCAGGCACCTCAAAGCACTGGAGAGGTACCACCAGCGCTGCCTCCGCAAGATCCTGCATATCCATTGGCAGGATAGGTGCACCAACGTCAGTGTTCTTGCTCAGGCCAACATCCCCAGCATCAAAGCTTTGACCGCGCTCGATCAGCTCCAATGGATGGGTCACATTGTCTGCATGCCCGATATGAGACTCCCAAAACAAGCGCTCTACTCGGAGCTCCGGTACGGCAAGAGAGCCCCAGGTAGGCAGAGGAAACGCTTCAAGGACACCCTCAAAGCCTCCTTGAAAAAGTGTAACATTCCCAGCAACACCTGGGAATCCCTGGCCCAAGACCGGCTAAAGTGGCGGAGAAGCATCCGGGAAGGCACCGACCACCTCGAGACTCTTCGCCAGGAGCAAGCGGAAGCCAAGCGCAGGCAGGGCAAGGAGCGCACGTCAACCCAAGCACCCCACCCACCCGCCCCTTCAACCACCATCTGCCCCACCTGTGACAGAGACTGTAGGTCCCACATTGGACTCATCAGTCACCTGAGAACTCATTTTTAATGTGGAAGCAAGTCATCCTCGGTTCCGAGGGACTGCCTAAGAAGAAGATTGTGGTGTTTTGTGTTGTGGTGTGTATTGTGGTGTGTTGTGTTGTGTTGTGTAGTATGGATTTGTGGTGTGTTGTGTTGTGTTGTGTTGTGGTGTGTTGTGTTGTGTTGTGGTGTGTTGTATTGTGGTGTGTTGTGGTGTGTTGTATTGTGGTGTGTTGTGTTGTGAAGCGGTGTGTTGTGGTGTGATGTGTTGTGTTGTGTTGTGTTGTGGTGTGTTGTGGTGTGTTGTGTTGTGTTGTGGTGTGTTGTATTGTGGTGTGTTGTGGTGTGTTGTGTTGTGGTGTGTTGTGTTGTGATGCGGTGTGTTGTGGTGTGTTGTTTTGTGTTGTGATGCGGTGTGTTGTGTTGTGTTGTGTTGTGTTGTGTTGCGGTGTGTTGTGTTGTGGTGTGTTGTGTTGTGGTGTGTTGTGTTGTGGTGTGTTGTGTTGTGGTGTGTTGTGTTGCGGTGTGTTGTGTTGTGGTGTGTTGTTGTGTTGTGGTGTGTTGTGTTGTGATGCGGTGTGTTGTGGTGTGGTGTGTTGTGGTGTGTTGTGGTGCATTGAGTTGTGGTGTGTTGTGTTGTGTTGTGTTGTGGTGTGTTGTGTGTTGTGTTGTGGTGTGTTGTGGTGTGTTGTGTTGTGGTGTGTTGTGGTGCATTGTGTTGTGTGTTGTGTTGTGTTGTGGTGTGCTGTGTGTTGTGTTGTGTTGTGTTGTGTGTTGTGTTGTGGTGTGTTGTGGTGTGTTGTGTTGTGGTGTGTTGTGGTGCATTGTGTTGTGTGTTGTGGTGTGTTGTGTTGTGTGGTGTGTTGTGTGGCGTGTTGTGTGGTGTGTTGTGGTGTGTTGTGGTGTGTTGTGGTGTGTTGTGTGTTGTGGTGTGTTGTGTTGTGGTGTTGTGTTGTGGTGTGGTGTGTTGTGGTGTGTTGTGGTGTGTTGTGTGTTGTGGTGTGTTGTGTTGTGGTGTTGTGTTGTGGTGTGGTGTGTTGTGGTGTGTTGTGTTGTGGTGTGTTGTGGTGCATTGTGTTGTGGTGTGTTGTGTTGTGGTGTGCTGTGTGTTGTGTTGTGGTGTGTTGTGGTGTGTTGTGGTGTGTTGTGTTGTGGTGCATTGTGTTGTGGTGTGTTGTGGTGTGTTGTGTTGTGTTGTTTTGTGGTGTGTTGTGTTGTGGTGTGTTGTGGTGCGTTGTGTTGTGGTGTGTTGTGGTGTGGTGTGTTGTGTTGTGGTGTGGTGTGTTGTGTTGTGTTGTGTTGTGGTGTGTTGTGGTGTGTTGTGGTGTGTTGTGTTGTGGTGTTGTGGTGTGTTGTGTTGTGGTGTGTTGTGGTGTGTTGTGGTGTGTTGTGTTGTGGTGTGATGTGGTGTGGTGTGTTGTGGTGTGTTGTGTTGTGGTGTGTTGTGGTGTGTTGTGGTGTGTTGTGTTGTGTTGTGGTGTGTTGTGTTGGGGTGTGTTTTGGTGTGGTGTGTTGTGGTGTGTTGTGGTGTGTTGTGGTGTGTTGTGGCGTGGTGTGGTGTGTTGTGGTGTGTTGTGTTGTGGTGTGGTGTGGTGTGTTGTGGTGTGGTGTGTGTAGGTGTGTTGTGTTGTGGTGTGTTGTGGTGTGTTGCGGTGTGGTGTGTTGTGGTGTGGTGTGTTGTGGTGTGTTGTGGTGTGTTGTGGTGTGGTGTGTTGTGGTGTGTTGTGTTGTGTTGTGGTGTGGTGTGTTCTGTTGTGGTGTGTTGTGTTGTGGTGTGTTGTGTTGTGGTGTGATGTGTTGTGGTGTGTTGTGTTGTAGTGTGTTGTGTGTTGTGATGTGTTGTGGTGTGTTGTGCTGCGGTGTGGTGCGGTGTGTTGTGCTGTGTTGTGTTGTGTTGTGGTGTGTTGTGATGTGTTGTGGTGTGTTGTGCTGTGGTGTGTTGTGGTGTGTTGTGGTGTGTTGTGCTGTGGTGTGGTGTGTTGTGGTGTGTTGTGTTGTGGTGTGTTGTGGAGTGTCGTGTTATGGTGTGTTGTGTTATGTTGTGTTGTGGTGTGTTGTGTTGTGGTCTGTTGTGTTGTGTTGTTTTGTGTTGTGGTGTGTTGTGGTGTGTTGTGTTGTGCTGTTTTGTGTTGTGGTGTGTTGTGGTGTGTTGTGTTGTGGTGTGTTGTGGTGTGTTGTGGTGTGTTGTGTTGTGTTGTTGTGTTGTGGTGTGTTGTGTTGTGGTGTGTTGTGGTGTGTTGTGTTGTGGAGTGTTGTGTTATGGTGTGTTGTGATGTGTTGTGTGGTGTTTTGTGGTGGTGTGTTGTGGTCTGGTGTGGTGTGTAGAGGTGTGTTGTGGTGTGTAGTGTGGTGTGTTGTGGTGGTGTGGTGTGGTGTGGTGTGGTTTGCTGTGGTCTGGTGTGGTGTGTTGTGGTGTGTTGTGTGGTGTGTTGTGGTGTGTAGTGTGGTGTTTTGTGGTGGTGTGTTGTGGTCTGGTGTGGTGTGTAGTGGTGTGTTGTGTTGTGTGTTATGTGGTGTGTAGTGTGGTGTGTTGTGGTGGTGTGGTGGTGTGGTGTGGTCTGGTTTGGTCTGGTGTGGTGTGTTGTGTGGTGTGTAATGTGGTGTGTTGTGGTGGTGTGTTGTGGTGGTGTGGTGTTGTGTGGTGTGTTGTGTGGTGTGTAGTGTGGTGTGTTGTGGTGGTGTGGTGTGGTCTGGTTTGGTCTGGTGTGGTGTGTTGTGTGGTGTGTAATGTGGTGTGTTGTGGTGGTGTGTTGTGGTGGTGTGGTGTGGTGTGGTTTGCTGTGGTGTGTTGTGGTGTGTTGTGGTGTGTTGTGTGGTGTGTTGTGGTGTGTAGTGTGGTGTTTTGTGGTGGTGTGTTGTGGTCTGGTGTGGTGTGTAGTGGTGTGTTGTGTGGTGTGTTGTGGTGTGTAGTGTGGTGTTTTGTGGTGGTGTATTGTGGTCTGGTTTGGTCTGGTGTGGTGTGTTGTGTGGCGTGTAATGTGGTGTGTTGTGGTGGTGTGGTGTGGTGTGGTGTGGTCTGGTGTGGTGTTTTGTGGTGGTGTGTAGTGTGGTGTGTTGTGGTGGTGTGGTGTGTTGTGGTCTGGTGTGGTGTGTTGTGTGTGTTGTGGTGTTGTGGTGTGCTGTGTGGTGTGTTGTGTGGTGAGTTGTGGTGTGTTGTGGTGTGTTGTGTTGTGGTGTGTTGTGGTGTGTGTTGTGGTGTGTTGTGGTGTGTTGTATGTGGTGTGTTGTGGTGTGTTGTGGTCTGGTGTGGTGTGTTGTGGTGTGTAGTGTGGTGTGTTGTGGTGCTGTGGTGTGTTGTGGTATGTTGTGTGATGTGTAGTGTGGTGTGTTGTGTGTTGTGGTGTGTAGTGTGGTGTGTTGTGGTGTGTAGTGTGTTGTGTGGTGTGTAGTGGTGTTGTGGTGTGTTGTTGTGTGTTGTGGTGTGTGGTTTGTTGTGGTGTGTTGTGTGGTGTGTAGTGTTGTGTTGTGTGGTGTGTTGTGGTGTTGTGGTGTGTTGTGGTGTGCGGTTTGTTGTGTTGTGTGTTGTGGTGTGTGGTTTGTTGTGGTGTGTTGTGTGTTGTTTGTTGTGGTGTGTTGTGTGTTGTGTGTTGTGTGTTGTGGTGGTGTGGTGTGTTGTGGTGTGTTGTGGTCTGGTGTGGTGTGTTGTGGTGTGTAATGGTGTGTTGTGGTGTGTAGTGTGGTGTGTTGTGTTGTGTGTATTGTGGTGTGTTGTGGTGTGCTGTTTTGTGATGTGTTGTGTTGTGGTGTGTCGTGTGGTATGTTGTGCTATGTTTTGGTGTGTGTTCTGTTGTGGTGTGGTGTGTGGTGTGGTGTGGTGTGGTGTGGTGTGGTGTGGTGTGGTGTGTTGTGCTGTGTTGTGGTGTGTATTATGTTCTGTTGTGTTGCGGTGTGTGGTTTGTTGTGTTGTGGTGTGTGTTGTGGTGTGTGTTGTGGTGTGTATTGTGGTGTGTTGTGTGTGGTGTGGTGTGTTGAGGTGTGTTGTGTTGTGGTGTGTTGTGGTGTGTTGTGTTGTGGTGTGGTGTGTTGTGGTGTGTTGTGGTGTATATTGTGGTGTGTTGTGTTGTAGTGTGGTGTGTTGTGGTGTGCATTGTGGTGTGCTGTGTTGTGGTGTGGTGTGTTGTGGTGTGTTGTGCTCGAGAGCAAGAAAGGCCTCAGGAGCAGATGGAATCCCCGCCGATGCACTAAAGCATGGTAGAGAAGCACTACTGGCGCAAATTCATGAACTCATTTCTCTTATCTAGAAGGAGGAGAACATGCCAGTGGATCTCAGAGATGCCGTAATTGTGACCATCTTCAAGAAAGGTGACAAGTCCAATTGCGGTAATTTTGTCTGCCACAGGGAAAGTCATTGCAAGAATCCTCCTCAATCACCTTCTCCCAGTGGCCGAAGAGCTCCTCCCAGAGTCACAATGCGGATTCCGCCCACTAAGGGGCACAATGGACATGATCGTCACTGCACGTCAATTACAAGAGAAATGCAGGGAACAACACCAACCACTGTACATGGCCTTCTTTGATCTCACAAAAGCCTTCGATACTGTCAACTGTGAGGGATTATGGAGTGTCCTCCTCAAATTCGGCTGCCCTCAAAAGTTTGTCACCATCCTCCGCCGGCTTCACGACGACATGTAAGCTGTGATCCTGACCAACGGTTCCACCACAGACCCAATTCACGTATGAACCGGGGTCAAGCAAGGCTGTGTCATCGCACCAATGCTCTTCTCAATCTTCCTTGCTGCAATGCTCTATCTCACCCTCAATAAGCTCCCCGCTGGAGTGGAGCTAATTTACAGAACAAACGGGAAACTGTTCAATCTTCATCGCCTCCAGTCCAGGTCCAAGGTCGCTCCATCCTCTGTCATCGAATTACGGTATGCAGACGCGCTTGTGTCTGCGCTCACTCGGAGGCCGAACTCCAAACCATCGTCAACACCTTCACCAAAGCATACGAGAGCATGGGCCTTACACTAAACATCCGTAAGACAAAGGCCTCTACCAACCTGCCCCCGCCACACAGTACTGCCCCCCCGATTATCAAAATCCATGGCAAGGCCCGGACAATGTGGACCACTTTCCATACCTTGGGAGCCTACTGTCAACAAGGGCAGACATCGACGACGAAGTCCAACACCGCCTTCAGTGTGCCAGTGCAGCCTTCAGTCGCCTGAGGAAGAGAGTGTTTGAAGACCAGGACCTCAAACCCGGCACTAAGCTCATGGTCTACAGAGCAGCAGTGATACCCGCCCTGCTGTATACCTCAAGAGACATGGACCATGTACAGCAGGCACCTCAAAGCACTGGAGAGGTACCACCAGCGCTGCCTCCGCAAGATCCTGCATATCCATTGGCAGGATAGGTGCACCAACGTCAGTGTTCTTGCTCAGGCCAACATCCCCAGCATCAAAGCTTTGACCGCGCTCGATCAGCTCCAATGGATGGGTCACATTGTCTGCATGCCCGATATGAGACTCCCAAAACAAGCGCTCTACTCGGAGCTCCGGTACGGCAAGAGAGCCCCAGGTAGGCAGAGGAAACGCTTCAAGGACACCCTCAAAGCCTCCTTGAAAAAGTGTAACATTCCCAGCAACACCTGGGAATCCCTGGCCCAAGACCGGCTAAAGTGGCGGAGAAGCATCCGGGAAGGCACCGACCACCTCGAGACTCTTCGCCAGGAGCAAGCGGAAGCCAAGCGCAGGCAGGGCAAGGAGCGCACGTCAACCCAAGCACCCCACCCACCCGCCCCTTCAACCACCATCTGCCCCACCTGTGACAGAGACTGTAGGTCCCACATTGGACTCATCAGTCACCTGAGAACTCATTTTTAATGTGGAAGCAAGTCATCCTCGGTTCCGAGGGACTGCCTAAGAAGAAGATTGTGGTGTTTTGTGTTGTGGTGTGTATTGTGGTGTGTTGTGTTGTGTTGTGTAGTATGGATTTGTGGTGTGTTGTGTTGTGTTGTGTTGTGGTGTGTTGTGGTGTGTTGTGTTGTGTTGTGGTGTGTTGTATTGTGGTGTGTTGTGGTGTGTTGTATTGTGGTGTGTTGTGTTGTGAAGCGGTGTGTTGTGGTGTGATGTGTTGTGTTGTGTTGTGTTGTGGTGTGTTGTGGTGTGTTGTGTTGTGTTGTGGTGTGTTGTATTGTGGTGTGTTGTGGTGTGTTGTGTTGTGGTGTGTTGTGTTGTGATGCGGTGTGTTGTGGTGTGTTGTTTTGTGTTGTGATGCGGTGTGTTGTGTTGTGTTGTGTTGTGTTGTGTTGCGGTGTGTTGTGTTGTGGTGTGTTGTGTTGTGGTGTGTTGTGTTGTGGTGTGTTGTGTTGTGGTGTGTTGTGTTGCGGTGTGTTGTGTTGTGGTGTGTTGTTGTGTTGTGGTGTGTTGTGTTGTGATGCGGTGTGTTGTGGTGTGGTGTGTTGTGGTGTGTTGTGGTGCATTGAGTTGTGGTGTGTTGTGTTGTGTTGTGTTGTGGTGTGTTGTGTGTTGTGTTGTGGTGTGTTGTGGTGTGTTGTGTTGTGGTGTGTTGTGGTGCATTGTGTTGTGTGTTGTGTTGTGTTGTGGTGTGCTGTGTGTTGTGTTGTGTTGTGTTGTGTGTTGTGTTGTGGTGTGTTGTGGTGTGTTGTGTTGTGGTGTGTTGTGGTGCATTGTGTTGTGTGTTGTGGTGTGTTGTGTTGTGTGGTGTGTTGTGTGGCGTGTTGTGTGGTGTGTTGTGGTGTGTTGTGGTGTGTTGTGGTGTGTTGTGTGTTGTGGTGTGTTGTGTTGTGGTGTTGTGTTGTGGTGTGGTGTGTTGTGGTGTGTTGTGGTGTGTTGTGTGTTGTGGTGTGTTGTGTTGTGGTGTTGTGTTGTGGTGTGGTGTGTTGTGGTGTGTTGTGTTGTGGTGTGTTGTGGTGCATTGTGTTGTGGTGTGTTGTGTTGTGGTGTGCTGTGTGTTGTGTTGTGGTGTGTTGTGGTGTGTTGTGGTGTGTTGTGTTGTGGTGCATTGTGTTGTGGTGTGTTGTGGTGTGTTGTGTTGTGTTGTTTTGTGGTGTGTTGTGTTGTGGTGTGTTGTGGTGCGTTGTGTTGTGGTGTGTTGTGGTGTGGTGTGTTGTGTTGTGGTGTGGTGTGTTGTGTTGTGTTGTGTTGTGGTGTGTTGTGGTGTGTTGTGGTGTGTTGTGTTGTGGTGTTGTGGTGTGTTGTGTTGTGGTGTGTTGTGGTGTGTTGTGGTGTGTTGTGTTGTGGTGTGATGTGGTGTGGTGTGTTGTGGTGTGTTGTGTTGTGGTGTGTTGTGGTGTGTTGTGGTGTGTTGTGTTGTGTTGTGGTGTGTTGTGTTGGGGTGTGTTTTGGTGTGGTGTGTTGTGGTGTGTTGTGGTGTGTTGTGGTGTGTTGTGGCGTGGTGTGGTGTGTTGTGGTGTGTTGTGTTGTGGTGTGGTGTGGTGTGTTGTGGTGTGGTGTGTGTAGGTGTGTTGTGTTGTGGTGTGTTGTGGTGTGTTGCGGTGTGGTGTGTTGTGGTGTGGTGTGTTGTGGTGTGTTGTGGTGTGTTGTGGTGTGGTGTGTTGTGGTGTGTTGTGTTGTGTTGTGGTGTGGTGTGTTCTGTTGTGGTGTGTTGTGTTGTGGTGTGTTGTGTTGTGGTGTGATGTGTTGTGGTGTGTTGTGTTGTAGTGTGTTGTGTGTTGTGATGTGTTGTGGTGTGTTGTGCTGCGGTGTGGTGCGGTGTGTTGTGCTGTGTTGTGTTGTGTTGTGGTGTGTTGTGATGTGTTGTGGTGTGTTGTGCTGTGGTGTGTTGTGGTGTGTTGTGGTGTGTTGTGCTGTGGTGTGGTGTGTTGTGGTGTGTTGTGTTGTGGTGTGTTGTGGAGTGTCGTGTTATGGTGTGTTGTGTTATGTTGTGTTGTGGTGTGTTGTGTTGTGGTCTGTTGTGTTGTGTTGTTTTGTGTTGTGGTGTGTTGTGGTGTGTTGTGTTGTGCTGTTTTGTGTTGTGGTGTGTTGTGGTGTGTTGTGTTGTGGTGTGTTGTGGTGTGTTGTGGTGTGTTGTGTTGTGTTGTTGTGTTGTGGTGTGTTGTGTTGTGGTGTGTTGTGGTGTGTTGTGTTGTGGAGTGTTGTGTTATGGTGTGTTGTGATGTGTTGTGTTGTGGTGTGTTGTGGTGTGTTCTGTTGTGGTGTAGTCTGTTGTGGTGTGGTGTGTTGTGGTGTGTTGTGTTGTGGTGTGTTTTGGTGTGTTGTAGTGTGTTGTGTTGTGTTGTATTGTGGTGTGTTGTGTTGTGGTGTGTTGTGTTATGGTGTGTTGTAGTTTGTTGTGTTGTGTTGTGGTGTGTTGTGGTCTATTGTGTTGTGGTGTGTTGTGTTGTGTTGTCATGTGTTGTGTTGTGGTGTGTTTTGGTGTGTTGTATTGTGGTGTGTTATGGTGTGTGTTGTGGTGTGTTATGGTGTGTGTTGTGGTGTGTTGTGTTGTGGTGTGCTGTGGTGTGTTGTGTTGCGGTGTGTTGTGTTGTGGTGTGTTGTGGTGTGTTGTGTTATGGTGTGTTGTGTTGTATTGTGTTGTGGTGTGTTGTGGTGTGTCGTGTTATGGTGTGTTGTGTTATGGTGTGTTGTAGTGTGTTGTGTTGTGGTGTGTTGTGGTCTGTTGTGTTGTGGTGTGTTGTGGTGTGTTGTGTTGTGTTGTGGTGTGTTGTGTTGTGTTGTGGTGTGTTGTGTTGTGGTGTGATGTGTTGTGGTGTGTTGTGTTGTGGTGTGTTATGTTGTGGTGTGTTGTGTTGTAGTGTGTTGTGTGTTGTGCTGCGGTGTGGTGTGGTGTGTTGTGCTGTGTTGTGTTGTGTTGTGGTGTGTTGTGATGTGTTGTGGTGTGTTGTGCTGTGGTGTGTTGTGGTGTGTTGTGGTGTGTTGTGCTGTGGTGTGGTGTGTTGTGGTGTGTTGTGTTGTGGTGTGTTGTGATGTGTTGTGATGTGTTGTGTTGTGGTGTGTAGTGGTGTGTTGTGGTGTGGTGTGTTGTGGTGTGTTGTGTTGTGGTGTGTTGTGTGTTGTTTGTGGTGTGTTGTGGTGTGTTGTGTTGTGTTGTGGTGTGTTGTGTTGTGGTGTGTTGTGATGTGTTGCGTTGTGTTGTGTGTTGTGTTGTGTTGTGGTGTGATGTGTTGTGGTGTGTTGTGTTGTGTTGTGGTGTGGTGTGTTGTGGCGTGTTGTGTTGTGGTGTGTTCTGTTGTGGTGTGTTATGGCGTGTTGTGGTGTGTTGTGTTATGGTATGTTGTGGTGTGTTGTGTTGCGTTGTGTTGTGGTGTGTTGTGGTGTGTTGTGGTGTGTTGTGTTGTGGTGCGGTGTGTTGTGGTATATTGTGTTGTGGTGTGTTGTGTTGTGGTGTGTTGTGTTGTGGTGTGCTGTGGTGTGTTGTGGTGTGTTGTATTGTGCTGTGTTGTGGTGTGTTGTGTTCTGTTGTGGTGTGTTGTGGTGTGTTGTGTTGTGGTGTGTTGTGGCGTGTTGTGGCATGTTGTGTTGTGTTGTGTTATGGTGTGGTGTGTTGTGGTGTGTTGTGTTGTGGTGTGTGGTGTGTTGTGTTGTGTTGTGTTGAAGTGTGTTGTGCTGTGGTCTGTTGTGTTGTGTTCTGTTGTGGTGCGTGGTGTGTTGTGTTGTGTTGTGTTGTGTTGTGGTGTGTTGTGGTGTGTTGTGTTGTGTTGTGTTGTGTTGTGGTGTGTTGTGTTGAGGTGTGTTGTGTTGTGGTCTGTTGTGTTGTGTTGAGGTATGTGGTGTGTTGTGTTGTGTTGTGGTGTGTTGTGTTATGGTGTGTTGTGTTATGGTGTGGTGTGTTGTGGTGTGTTGTGTTGTGGTGTGTTGTGTTATGGTGTGTCATGGTGTGTCATGGTGTGTTGTGTTGTGTAGTGTTGAGGTTTGTTGTGTTGTGGTCTGTTGTCGTTTGTTGAGGTGTGTGGTGTGTTGTGTTGTGTTGTGGTGTGTTGTGTTATGGTGTGTAGTGTGGTGTGTGGTGTGTGGTGCGTGGTGTGTTGTGGTGTGTTGTGTTGTGTTGCGGTGTGTTGTGGTGTGCGTTGTGGTGTTATGGTGTGTCATGGTGTGTTGTGTTGTGTTGTGTTGTGGTGTGTTGGGTTGAGGTGTGTTGTGTTGTGGTCTGTTGTGTTGTGTTGCGATTTGTTTTGGTGCGTTGTGTTGTGTTGTTTTGTGTTGTGGTGTGAGGTGGTGTGTTGTGTTGTGTTGTGGTGTGTTGTGGCGTGTTGTGTTGTGGTGTGTTGTGTTGTGTTGTGGTGTGTTATGGCATGTTGTTCTGTATTGTGTTATGGTATGTTGTGGTGTGTTGTGTTGCGTTGTGTTGTGTTGTGGTCTGTTGAGGTGTGTGGTGTGGTGTGTGGTGTGTGGTGTGTTGTGTTGTGGTGTGTTGTGGCGTGTTGTGTTGTGGTGTGTTGTGTTGTGGTCTGTTGTGTTGTGTTGAGGTGTGTGGTGTGTTGTGTTGTGGTGTGTTGTGGCATGTTGTGTTGTGGTGTGTTGTGTTATGGTGTGTTATGGCATGTTGTGGTGTGTTGTGTTATGGTATGTTGTGGTGTGTTGTGTTGCGTTGTGGTGTGTTGTGTGGTGTGTTGTTTTGAGGTGTGTGGTGTGGTGTGTGGTGTTTGGTGTGTTGTGGTGGGGTGTGTTGTGGCATGTTGTGTTGTGTTGCGGCGTGTTGTGTTGTGGTGTGTTGTGGTGTGTTGTTTTGTGGTGTGTTGTGCTGTGTTGCAGTGTGCTAGGGCGTGTTGTGATGTGTTGTGTTATGGTATGTTGTAGTGTGTGGTGTGGTGTGTTGTGTTGTGTTGTGTTGTGGTGTGTTGTGGTGTGTTTTGGTGTGTTGTGTTGTGGTGTGTTGTGGTGTGTTGTGGTGTGTTGTGGTGTGTTTTGGTGTGTTGTGGTGTGTTGTATTGTGGTGTGTTGTGTTGTGGTGTGTTGTGTTGTGTTATGGTGTGTTGTAGTGTGTTGTGTTGTGTTGTGGTGTGTTGTGGTTTGTTGTGTTGTGGTGTATTGTGTTGTGTTGTCATGTGTTGTGGTGTGTTGTGTGTTGCTGGTGTGTGTTTTGGTGTGTTGTATTGTCATGTGTTGTGGTGTGTTATGGTGTGTGTTGTGGTGTGTTATGGTGTGTTGTGTTGTGGTGTGCTGTGGTGTGTTGTGTTATGTTGTGTTGCGGTGTGTTGTGTTGTGGTGTGTTGTGGTGTGTTGTGTTGTGGTGTGTTGTGGTGTGTCGTGTTATGGTGTGTTGTGTTGTGGTGTGTTGTGTTGTGGTGTGTTGTGTTGTGGTCTGTTGTGTTGTGTTGTTTTATGTTGTGGTGTGTTGTTGTGTGTTGTGTTGTGGCCTGTTGTGTTGTGCTGTTTTGTGTTGTGGTGTGTTGTGTTGTGGTGGGTTGTGGTGTGATGTGTTGTTGTATTGTGGTGTGTTGTGTTGTGTTGTGTTGTGGTGTGTTGTGGTGTGTTGTGGTGTGTTGTGTTGTGGTGTGTTGTGTTGTTGTGTTGTGGTGTGTTGTGTTGTGGTGTGTTGTGGTGTGTTGTGTTGTTGTGTTGTGTTGTGTTGTGGTGTGTTGTGGTGTGTTGTGTTGTGTTGTGTTGTGGAGTGTTGTGTTGTGGTGTGTTGTGGTGTGTTGTGTTGTGGAGTGTTGTGTTGTTGTGTTGTGTTGTAGTGTTGTGGTGTGTTGTGTTGTGGTGTGTTGTGTTGTGGTGTGTTGTGGTGTGTTGTGGTGTGTTGTGTTGTGGAGTGTTGTGTTGTGGCGTGTTCTGATGTGTTGTGTTGTGGTGTGTTGTGGTGTGTTGTGGTGTGTTGTGCTATGGTGTGTTGTGGTGTTTTGTGTTGTGTTGTGTTGTGGTGTGTTTTGGTGTGTTGTGTTGTGTTGTATTGTGGTGTGCTGTGTTGTGGTGTGTTGTGTTGTGGTGTGGTGTGTTGTGGTGTGGTGTGTTGTGGTGTGTTGTGTTGTGGTGTGTTTTGGTGTGTTGTAGTGTGTTGTGTTGTGTTGTAGTGTGTTGTGTTGTATTGTGGTGTGTTGTGTTGTGGTGTGTTGTGTTATGGTGTGTTGTAGTGTGTTGTGTTGTGTTGTGGTGTGTTGTGTTGTGTTGTCATGTGTTGTGTTGTGTTGTGGTGTGTTATGGTGTGTGTTGTGGTGTGTTGTGTTGTGGTGTGTTGTGGTGTGTTGTGTTGTGTTATGGTGTGTTGTGTTGTGGTGTGTCGTGTTATGGTGTGTTGTGTTATGGTGTGTTGTAGTGTGTTGTGTTGTGGTGTGTTGTGGTCTGTTGTGTTGTGGTGTGTTGTGTTGTGTTGTCATATGTTGTGTTGTGTTGTGGTGTGTTTTGGTGTGTTGTATTGTGGTGTGTTATGGTGTGTGTTATGGTGTGTGCTGTGGTGTATTGTGTTGTGTTGCGGTGTGTTGTGATGTGTTGTGTTGTGGTGTGTTATGGTGTGTTGTGGTGTGTTGTGGTGTGTTGTGTTATGGTGTGTTGTGGTGTTTTGTGTTGTGGTGTGTTGTGTT
This sequence comes from Somniosus microcephalus, assembly GCF_052327205.1. Lineage (NCBI taxonomy): Eukaryota > Metazoa > Chordata > Chondrichthyes > Squaliformes > Somniosidae > Somniosus > Somniosus microcephalus. Next base: position 57,430,524 of record NC_140987.1, on the reverse strand, counting down.
GTGTTGTGTTGTGGTGTGTTGTGGTGTGTTGTGGTGTTTTGTGTTGTGGTGTGTTGTGTTGCGTTGTGTTGTGGTGTGGTGTGTTGTGGTGTGTTGTGTTGTGGTGTGTTTTGGTGTGTTGTAGTGTGTTGTGATTGTGGTAAACCACTGTTGTTAGTATTGTTGTTCACTGTTAGTACTGTTGTTCACTCTTGCATATTGTTGTACTTGTCTGTGCATGCCTCAGCTGACTCCGCCCCTGGCTCCACCCTCATGGCTGGGTATAAAGGTCGCTGCTCAGAAGCCTCCAGCCCTTTTGGATACCAGGCAACCACAAGAGGCATGCTCTGTTCTTTGGTAATAAAAGCCTGTTTATTACTTTCTCAATCTCCAGTCTTTTGTAGCAATTGATAGTGCATCAATTTTATTACCAAAGTTAAATGTTGGCTGCGGATGCTGATCAACCGATGGCGCAAAACGCTGAGCAGCAGGCGCTGCTGCGAGCCCTCAGACCAACATGCCTGGACCTAGACCCCCAAGAAGCGGGTTCGTCGACTAAATTCGCACAATGGCTGCGTTGCTTTGAGGCGTATCTGGAAGCCTCGACCGTGACTCTTGATGAAAATAAACTGAAAATCCTGGCCTCGAAGGTGAGCCACCAAGTCTATACTTTAATCCAAGATGCGACGAACTACGCGGCGGCTATCGACCTACTGAAAGGGCAGTATGCACGCCCGGTTAACACGGTCTATGCCAGGCACCTTTTAAGATCTCGCAGACAGCAGCCCGGGGAATCGGTGGAAGCCTTCCTACGGGCACTGCGGGTACTCGGACGCGGCTGCGACTGCAAGGAAGTATCGGCCGCGGCACATGCGGAGGGATTGATACGAGACGCTTTCGTTGCGGGTCTAAGGTCCGACTACTCCCGGCAGAGGCTGCTGGAGAAGGGTGAAATAGACCTGACAAAGGCAGTGTCCCTCGCGCTCTCGCTCGACGCGGCCCACAGAAATATGGACGCTTTCTCCCCTCATCGCCCCGCGCCGTGGACGCTGCAATCTTGGGCCATGGGACCGCCACCTCCGACTGCTGCAGCGATGTCCAAGGCACAAAAATGCTATTTTTGTGGCCAAGCTAAACACCCTAGAGCACGCTGCCCCGCGAAGAATGCTACCTGCTCCGGCTGCGGGAAGAAAGGTCACTACGTTAGCGCCTGCAAAGGGAAGACCGCTAACGCCAGCAGCGCTGCGTGCGAACCGTGGGCGCAGCCATCTTGTCCGCCATCTTGGGCTCCCCCAGCCGCGTGGGGATCGGGACCGTGGGCGCCGCCATTTTGTCCGCCATCTTGGACGCCTCCGACTTCAACCACGGGGGAGCCGGACTCAACCACCGCCTCATCTGACGACCACATCGACTCGCTCGACCATACGCTGGCCTCCGTGACGCTGGACCAATCTCTCCCTCATCAACTGTCCAGGTCCATGATGGACATTACGGTAAACGGCCGCGCCACTACCTGCCTTTTTGACAGCGGGAGCACGGAAAGCTTTATCCACCCCGACACGGTGCGCAGTTACTCTCTCCCGGTCCTGCCGACGCGCCATCGGATCTCTTTGGCTTCCAAAGCCCAGTCAGCAGACGTCGGTGGCTACTGTGTAGTGACCCTTTCAGTAAGGGGCACAGAATACAAAAATTTTAAACTTCTGGTCCTGCCCCATCTCTGCGCTGCCGTTCTACTGGGGTTGGATTTTCAGTGCCACCTTAAGAGTGTCACATTAGCGTATGACGGACCCCTCCCCCCACTCACAGTCTGCAGCCAGCAGCTTTTAAATCGCCCGCCGTGCACCATTTGCAGCCTCTCCACCCTTAAAGTTCCCCCCCCCTCCTTGTTCGCTAACCTCACCCGCGACTGTAAGCCCATCGCTACCAAAAGCAGGCGTTACAGTGTTGGGGATAGGAGCTTCATTAAATCCGAGGTAGCGAGACTCCTGAAGGAAGGGATTATTGAAAGTAGCACCAGCCCATGGCGAGCACAAGTGGTGGTAGTGAAGACTGGCGAAAAACAGCGCCTAGTTATTGACTACAGCCAGACGATCAATCGCTACACCCAACTAGATGCATACCCACTCCCCCGCATATCTGACATGGTCAATCAGATAGCACAATACCGGGTGTTCTCGACGATTGATCTGAAGTCGGCATACCACCAGCTCCCCATCAGGGCTGAGGACCGCCAGTACACAGCTTTTGAAGCTGACGGTCGGCTCTATCACTTTCTCAGAGTTCCCTTCGGCGTCACCAACGGAGTTTCTGTCTTCCAACGGGAGATGGACCGGATGGTTGACCAGAACGCGCTCCAGGCCACTTTCCCATATCTAGACAACGTCACCATCTGCGGCCACGACCAGCAGGACCACGACGTTAATCTAGAGAAATTCCTCCGGACGGCCCAGCGGCTGAATCTCACATACAACAAAGACAAATGTATGTTTCGTACTACGCGCCTCGCTATTCTTGGCTGCGTAGTGGAGAACGGAGTCATCGGCCCAGACCCCGATAGAATGCGCCCCCTTATGGAGCTCCCCCTCCCCCACTGCCAGAAAGCACTGAAGAGATGCCTGGGGTTTTTCTCTTACTATGCTCAGTGGGTGCCCAACTATGCGGATAAAGCCCGACCCCTCATCAAGTCCGCCTCCTTCCCCCTGACAGCAGAGGCCTGTGCAGCCTTCACTCTCATAAAAGGAGACATTGCGAAGGCCACAATGCACGCTGTGGATGAGTCCCTTCCTTTTCAAGTGGAGAGCGACGCATCCGACTTTGCCCTAGCTGCAACCCTTAACCAGGCGGGGAGACCCGTGGCCTTTTTCTCAAGGACCCTCCAGGGCCCCGAGATTCGACACTCCTCTGTCGAAAAGGAGGCCCAGGCCATTGTGGAAGCCGTGCGACATTGGCGGCATTACCTGGCCGGAAAACGATTTACCCTGCTCACTGACCAGCGTTCAGTGGCTTTTATGTTTCATAATAAGCAGCGGGGCAAAATCAAGAATGACAAGATCTTAAGGTGGAGAATCGAACTCTCCACCTACAATTACGATATCTTGTACCGGCCCGGGAAACTCAATGAGCCCCCAGATGCCCTATCACGTGGTACGTGCGCCAACGCGCAGGTTGATAGGCTACAGACCCTCCACAATGACCTCTGCCACCCGGGGGTCACCAGGTTCTTCCATTTTATCAAATCCCGTAACCTGCCCTACTCCATCGAGGAGGTCAGGACCATGACCAGGAACTGCCAGATCTGTGCCGAGTGCAAGCCGCATTTTTATAGGCCAGACAGAGCGAGCCTGATCAAAGCCACGCGCCCCTTCGAGCGGCTGAGCATCGATTTTAAAGGGCCCCTCCCCTCCTCTGACCGCAATGTGTACTTCCTCAATATAATTGATGAGTACTCCCGTTTCCCGTTTGCCATCCCTTGCTCGGACATGACCAGTACCACGGTCATTAAATGTCTGAATGACCTCTTCGCCTTGTTCGGTTTCCCTAGCTATATCCATAGCGACAGGGGCTCATCTTTTATGAGCGACGAACTTCGGCAGTACCTGCTCGCGAGAGGCATTGCTACAAGCAGGACCACCAGCTACAACCCCCGGGGTAACGGCCAGGTGGAAAGGGAGAATGCGACAGTCTGGAAGGCAGTCCTTTTAAACTTAAAATCTAAGGGCCTTCCGACCTCCCGCTGGCAGGAGGTCCTCCCTGCGGCGCTCCATTCCATTCGGTCGCTGCTCTGTACACCCACCAATGCCACTCCTCACGAGAGAATGTTCTCCTTCCCCAGGAAGTCCACGTCGGGGATTTCGCTACCAACATGGCTGACTTCTCCAGGTCCCGTCCTACTGCGGAAGCACGTGAGGACCCATAAGGCGGACCCCCTGGTCGAGAGGGTGAGCCTCCTCCACGCCAACCCGCAGTATGCTTACGTGGTGTACCCGGACGGGCGGGAGGACACAGTCTCCATTCGAGACCTCGCACCTGCAGGTGCTCCTGAAACACCCTCTTCGCCACCCACCGCTACTCCTGCCTACCCCCAGGACACAGTCCCCGCACGAGACCTCGCACCTTCGGGTGCCTCTGAGAGACCACCTCCCATTACCCATGCTCTGAACCCTGTAGACGGCATGCAGCAGCCCCAGGGTCCGCCACCTGCTACACCTCCTCTGAACGAGACACCGGGTTCACCATTGGATGCTGCACCATCACCGCCGCTGCTGCGACGCTCAGGACGGCTTACAAGGCCTCCTGATAGACTTCAGTACACAAATTTTTAGTGCACTTCACCCCGCCGGACTCAATTCTAAACAAGGGGTGAATGTGGTAAACCACTGTTGTTAGTATTGTTGTTCACTGTTAGTACTGTTGTTCACTCTTGCATATTGTTGTACTTGTCTGTGCATGCCTCAGCTGACTCCGCCCCTGGCTCCACCCTCATGGCTGGGTATAAAGGTCGCTGCTCAGAAGCCTCCAGCCCTTTTGGATACCAGGCAACCACAAGAGGCATGCTCTGTTCTTTGGTAATAAAAGCCTGTTTATTACTTTCTCAATCTCCAGTCTTTTGTAGCAATTGATAGTGCATCAGTGATGTGTTGTATTGTGGTGTGTTGTTTTGTGGTGTATTGTGTTGTGTTATGGTGTGTTGTAGTGTGTTGTGTTGTGTTGTGGTGTGTTGTGGTCTGTTGTGTTGTGGTGTGTTGTGTTGTGTTGTCATGTGTTGTGTTGTGTTGTGTTGTGTGTTTTGGTGTGTTGTATTGTGGTGTGTTATGGTGTGTGTTGTGGTGTGTTGTGGTGTGTTGTGTTGTGGTGTACTGTGGTGTGTTGTGTTGTGTTGCGGTGTGTTGTGTTGTGGTGTGTTGTGGGGTCTTGTGTTGTGTTATGGTGTGTTGTGTTGTATTGTGTTGTGGTGTGTTGTGGTGTGTCTTGTTATGGTGTGTTGTGTTATGGTGTGTTGTAGTGTGTTGTGTTGTGTTGTGGTCTGTTGTGTTGTGGTGTGTTGTTTTGTGTTGTGGTGTGTTTTGGTGTGTTGTATTGTGGTGTGTTATGGTGTGTGTTGTGGTGTGCTATGTTGTGTGTTGTGGTGTGTTGTGTTGTGGTGTGCTGTGGTGGTGTGCTGTGGTGTGTTGTGTTGTGTTGCGGTGTGTTGTGTTGTGGTGTGTTGTGTTATGGTGTGTTGTGTTGTATTGTGTTGTGGTGTGTTGTGGTGTGTCGTGTTATGTTGTGGTGTGTTGTGTTGTGTTGTGTTGTGGTGTGGTGTGTTGTGGTGTGTTGTGTTGTATGTTGTGGTGTGTTGTGTTGTGTTGTGTTGTGGTGTGATGTGGTGTGTTGTGTTGTGTTGTGTTGTGGTGTGGTGTGTTGTGGTGTGTTCTGTTGTGTGTTGTGGTGTGTTGTGTTGTGTTGTGTTGTGGTGTGATGTGGTGTGTTGTGTTGTGGTGTGTTGTGTTGGGTTGTGTTGTGTTGTGTTGTGGTGTGTTGTGGTGTGTTGTGTTGTGTGTTGTGGTGTGTTGTGTTGTGTTGTGGTGTGATGTGGTGTGTTGTGGTGTGTTGTGTTGTGGTGTGTTGTGGTGTGTTGTGGTATGTTGTGGTGTGTTGTGCTGTGGTGTGTTGTGTTGTGTTGTGGTGTGTTGTGTTGTGTTGTGGTGTGTTGTGGTGTGTTGTGGTGTGTTGTGGTGTGTTGTGTTGTGGTGTGTTGTGGTGTGTTGTGGCGCGTTGTGGCGTGTTGTGATGTGTCATGGTGTGTTGTGGTGTGTTGTGGTGTGTTGTGGTGTGTTGTAGTGTGTTGTGGTGTGGTGTGTTGTGTTGTGGTGTGTTTTGTGGTGTTGTGTTGTGTTGAGGTGTGTTGTGTTGTGGTCTGTTGTGTTGTGGTCTGTTGTGTTGTGTTGAGGTGTGTGGTGTGGTGTGTGGTGCATGGTGTGTTGTGTTGTGTTGTGTTGTGGTGTGTTGTTTCGTGGTGTGTTGTGTTGTGGTGTGTTATGGCGTGTTGTGGTGTGTTGTGTTATGGTGTGTTGTGGTGTGTTGTGTTGCGTTGTGTTGTGGTGTGTTGTAGTCTGTTGTGTTGTGGTGCGGTGTGTTGTGGTATATTGTGTTGTGGTGTGTTGTGTTGTGGTGTGTTGTGTTGTGGTGTGCTGTGGTGTGTTGTGGTGTGTTGTATTGTGCTGTGTTGTGGAGTGTTGTGTTCTGTTGTGGTGTGTTGTGTTGTGTTGTGGTGTGTTGTGTTGTGTTGTGGTGTGTTGTGTTGTGTTGTGTTGTGTTGTGGTGTGTTGTGTTGTGTTGTGGTGTGTTGTGTTGTGTTGTGATGTGTTGTGTTGTGTTGTGTTGTGTTATGGTGTGTTGTGTTGTGGTGTGGTGTGTTGTGGTGTGTTGTGTTATGGTGTGTCATGGTATGTTGTGTTGTGTTGTGTGTTGTGTTGTCTTGTGTGGTGTGGTGTGTTGTGTTGAGGTGTGTTGTGTTGTGGTCTGTTGTGTTGTGTTGAGGTGTGTAGTGTGGTGTGTGGTGTGTGGTGCGTGGTGTGTTGTGGTGTGTTGTGTTGTGTTGTGGTGTGTTGTGGTGTGTTGTCTTGTGGTGTGTTGTGTTATGGTGTGTAATGGTGTGTTGTGTTGTGTTGTGTTGTGTTGTGGTGTGTTGTGGTGTGTTGTGTTGAGGTGTGTTGTGTTGTGGTCTGTTGTGTTGTGTTGTGATTTGTTTTGTTGTGTTGTGTTGTTTTGTGTTGCGGTGTGTTGTGTTGCGGTGTGTTGTTTTGTGGTCTGTTGTGTTGTGTTGAGGTGTGGTGTGTGGTGTGTGGTGGTGTGTTGTGTTGTGGTGTGTTGTGGCGTGTTGTGGTGTGTTGTGTTGTGTTGCGGTGTGTTATGGCATGTTGTTCTGTATTGTGTTATGGTATGTTGTTGTGTGTTGTGTTGCGTTGTGTTGTGTTCTGGTCTGTTGTGTTGTGTTGAGGTGTGTGGTGTGGTGTGTGGTTTGTGGTGTGTGGTGTGTTGTGTTGTGGTCTGCTGTGTTGTTGTCTGTTGTGTTGTGTTGAGGTGTGTGGTGTGTTGTGTTGTGGTGTGTTGTGGCATGTTGTGTTGTGGTGTGTTGTGTTGTGGTGTGTTATGGCATGTTGTGGTGTGTTGTGTTATGGTATGTTGTGGTGTGTTGTGTTGCGTTGTGTTGTGGTGTGTTGTGGTGTGGTGTTTTGTGTTGTGGTATGTTGTGGTGTGTTGTGTTGAGGTGTGTGGTGCGGTGTGTGGTGGGGTGTGTTGTGGCGTGTTGTGTTGTGTTGTGTTGCAGCGTGGTGTGTTGTGGTGTGTTGTGGTGTGTTGTGGTGTGGTGTGTTGTGTTGTGTTGTGTTGCAGTGTGTTGGGGCGTGTTGTGGTGTGTTGTGTTATGGTATGTTGTGTGTGATGTGGTGTGTTTTGGTGTGTTGTGTTGTGTTGTATTGTGGTGTGTTGTGTTGTGTTGTGTTGTGTTATGGTGTGTTGTAGTGTGTTGTGTTGTGTTGTGGTGTGTTGTGGTCTGTTGTGTTGTGGTGTATTGTGTTGTGTTGTCATGTGTTGTGGTGTGTTGTGGTGTGTTGTGTTGGTGTGTGTTTTGGTGTGTTGTATTTTCGTGTGTTGTGGTGTGTTATGGTGTGTGTTGTGGTGTGTTATGGTGTGTTGTGGTGTGCTGTGGTGTGTTGTGTTGTGTTGTGTTGCGGTGTGTTGTGTTGTGGTGTGTTGTGATGTGTTGGGTTGTGGTGTGTTGTGGTGTGTCGTGTTATGGTGTGTTGTGTTATGGTGTGTTGTGGTGTGTTGTGGTCTGTTGTGTTGTGTTGTTTTGTGTTGTGGTGTGTTGTGTTGTTTTGTGTTGTGTTGTGTTGTGTTGTGGTGTGTTGTGGTGTGTTGTGGTGTGTTGTGTTGTGTTGTTGTGTTGTGGTGTGTTGTGGTTTGTTGTGGCATGTTGTGTTGCATTGTGTTGTGGTGTGTTGTTTTGTGGTGTGTTGTGTTGTGGTGTGTTGTTTTGTGGTGTGTTGTGTTGTGGTGTGTTGTGTTGTGGTGTGTTGTGGTGTGTTGTGTTGTTTTGTGTTGTGTTGTGTTGTGGTGTGTTGTGGTGTGTTGTGGTGTGTTGTGTTGTGTTGTTGTGTTGTGGTGTGTTGTGGTTTGTTGTGGCATGTTGTGTTGCATTGTGTTGTGGTGTGTTGTTTTGTGGTGTGTTGTGTTGTGGTGTGTTGTGGTGTGTTGTGATGTGTTGTGGTGTGTTGTGTTATGGTGTTTTGTGTTGTGGTGTGTTGTGGTATGTTGTGTTGTGGTGTGGTGTGTTGTGTTGTGGTGTGTTGTAGTGTGTTGTGTTGTGTTGTGGTCTGTTGTGTTGTGGTGTGTTGTGTTGTGTTGTAGTGTGTTGTGTTGTGTTGTGGTCTGTTGTGTTGTGGTGTGTTGTGTTGTGTTGTCATGTGTTGTGTTGTGGTGTGTTTTGGTGTGTTGTATTGTGGTGTGTTATGGTGTGTGTTGTGGTGTGTTATGGTGTGTGTTGTGTTGTGTTGTGGTGTGCTGTGGTGTGTTGTGTTGTGTTGCGGTGTGTTGTGTTGCGGTGTGTTGTGTTGTGTTGTGTTGTGTTATGGTGTGTTGTGTTGTATTGTGTTGTGGTGTGTCGTGTTATGGTGTGTTGTGTTATGGTGTGTTGTAGTGTGTTGTGTTGTGTTGCGGTGTGTTGTGGTCTGTTGTGTTGTGGTGTGTTGTGTTGTGTTGTCTTGTGTTGTGTTGTGGTGTGTTTTGGTGTGTTGTATTGTGGTGTGTTATGGTGTGTGTTGTGCTGTGTTATGGTGTGTGTTGTGGTGTGTTGTGGTGTGTTGTGGTGTGCTGTGGTGTGTTGTGTTGTGTTGCGGTGTGTTGTGTTGTGGTGTGTTGTGGTGTGTTGTGTTGTGTTATGGTGTGTTGTGTAGTGGTGTGTTGTGGTGTGTTGTGTTATGGTGTGTTGTGGTGTGTTGTGTTGTGGTCTCTTGTGTTGTTTTGTGTTGTGGTGTGTTGTGCTGTGTTGTGTTGTGTTGTGGTGTGTTGTGGAGTGTTGTGTTGTGGTGTGTTGTGTGTTGTGTTGTGGTGTGTTATGGTGTGTTGTGTTGTGGTGTGCTGTGGTGTGTTGTGTTGTGTTGTGTTACGGTGTGTTGTGTTGTGGTGTGTTGTGGTGTGTTGTGTTGTGCTGTGTTGTGGTGTGTCATGTTATGGTGTGTTGTGTTATGTTGTGTTGTGGTGTGTTGTGTTGTGATCTGTTGTGTTGTGTTGTTTTGTGTTGTGGTGTGTTGTGGTGTGTTGTGTTGTGGTCTGTTGTGTTGTGCTGTTTTGTGTTGTGGTGTGTTGTGGTGTGTTGTGTTGTGTTGTGTTGTGGTGTGTTGTGGTGTGTTGTGGTGTGTTGTGGTGTGTTGTGTTGTGTTGTTGTGTTGTGGTGTGTTGTGTTGTGGTGTGTTGTGGTGTGTTGTGTTGTGGAGTGTTGTGTTATGGTGTGTTGTGATGTGTTGTGTTGTGGTGTGTTGTGGTGTGTTCTGTTGTGGTGTAGTCTGTTGTGGTGTGGTGTGCTGTGGTGTGTTGTGTTGTGGTGTGTTTTGGTGTGTTGTAGTGTGTTGTGTTGTGTTGTATTGTGGTGTGTTGTGTTGTGGTGTGTTGTGTTGTGTTATGGTGTGTTGTAGTTTGTTGTGTTGTGTTGTGGTGTGTAGTGGTCTATTGTGTTGTGGTGTGTTGTGTTGTGTTGTCATGTGTTGTGTTGTGTTGTGGTGTGTTTTGGTGTGTTGTATTGTGGTGTGTTATGGTGTGTGTTGTGGTGTGTTATGGTGTGTGTTGTGGTGTGTTGTGTTGTGGTGTGCTGTGGTGTGTTGTGTTGCGGTGTGTTGTGTTGTGGTGTGTTGTGGTGTGTTGTGTTATGGTGTGTTGTGTTGTATTGTGTTGTGGTGTGTTGTGGTGTGTCGTGTTATGGTGTGTTGTGTTATGGTGTGTTGTAGTGTGTTGTGTTGTGGTGTGTTGTGGTCTGTTGTGTTGTGGTGTGTTGTGTTGTGTTGTCATGTGTTGTGTTGTGTTGTGGTGTGTTTTGGTGTGTTGTATTGTGGTGTGTTATGGTGTGTGTTGTGTGTTATGGTGTTTGCTGTGGTGTGTTGTGTTGTGCTGCGGTGTGTTGTGGTGTGTTGAGTTGTGGAGTGTTGTGTTGTGGTGTGTTGTGATGTGTTGTGTTGTGTTGTGGTGTGTTGTGGTGTGTTGTGGTGTGTTGTGTTATGGTGTGTTGTGGTGTTTTGTGTTGTGGTGTGTTGTGGTGTGTTGTGTTGTGGTGTGGTGTGTTGTGGTGTGTTGTGTTGTGGTGTGTTTTTGTGTGTTGTAGTGTGTTGTGTTGTGTTGTATTGTGCTGTGTTGTGTTGTGGTGTATTGTGTTGTGTTATGGTGTGTTGTGTTGTGTTGTGGTGTGTTGTGGTCTGTTGTGTTGCAGTGTGTTGTGTTGTGCTGTCATGTTTTGTGTTGTGTTGTGTGTTTTGGTGTGTTGTATTGTGGTGTGTTATGGTGTGTGTTGTGGTGTGTTGTGGTGTGTTGTGTTGTGGTGTGCCTTGGTGTGTTGTGTTGCGGTGTGTTGTGTTGTGGTGTGTTGTGGTGTGTTGTGGTGTGTTGTGTTGTGTTATGGTGTGTTGTGGTGTGTCTTGTTATGGTGTGTTGTGTTATGGTGTGTTGTAGTGTGTTGTGTTGTGTTGTGGTGTGTTGTGGTCTGTTGTGTTGTGGTGTGTTGTGTTGTGTTGTCATGTGTTGTGTTGTCATGTGTTGTGTTGTGTTGTGGTATGTTTTGGTGTGTTGTATTGTGGTGTGTTATAGTGTGTGTTATGGTGTGTTGTGGTGTGTTATGGTGTGTGTTGTGTGTGTTGTGTTGTGTTGTGGTGTGCTGTGGTGGTGTGCTGTGGTGTGTTGTGTTGTGTTGCGGTGTGTTGTGTTGTGGTGTGTTGTGTTGTGTTATGGTGTGTTGTGTTGTATTGTGTTGTGGTGTGTTGTGGTGTGTCGTGTTATGGTGTGTTGTGTTATGGTGTGTTGTGGTGTGTTGTGTTGTGGTCTGTTGTGTTGTGTTGTTTTGTGTTGTGGTGTGGTGTGTTGTGATGTGTTATGATGTGGTGTGTTGTGGTGTGTTGTGTTGTGGTGTGTTGTGGTGTGTTGTGGTGTGCTGTGGTGTGCTGTGGTGTGTTGTGTTGCGGAGTATGGTGTGTTGTGTGTTGTGGTGTGTTGTGTTGTGGTGTGTTGTGTTGTGTTGTGGTGTGTTGTGTTGTGTTGTGGTGTGTTGTGTTGTGGTGTGTTGTGTTGTGGTCTGTTGTGTTGTGTGGTGCTGTGTGATGTGTTGTGTTGTGGTTTGTTGTGTTACGGTGTGTCATGGTGTGTTGTGTTTTGTAGTGTTGTGGTGTGTTGTGTTATGGTGTGTTGTGGTGTGTTGTGTTGTGTTGTAGTGTGTTGTGATGTGTTGTGTTGAGGTGTGTTGTGTTGTGGTCTGTTATGTTGTGTTGAGGTGTGTGGTGTGGTGTGTGGTGTCTGGTGTGTTGTGGTTTGGTGCTTTGTGGTGTGTTGTGGTGTGTTATGTTGTGTTGTGGTGTGTTGTGATGTGTTGTGTTGTGGTGTGTTGTGGTGTGTTGCGGTGTGTTGTGTTGTGGTGTGTTGTGTTGTGGTGTGTTGTGATGTGTTGTGGTGTGTTGTGTTGTGTTGTGGTGTGTTGTGGTGTGTTGCGGTGTGTTGTGTTGTGGTGTGTTGTGTTGTGGTGTGTTGTGATGTGTTGTGGTGTGTTGTGTTGTGGTGTGTTGTGGTGTGATGTGTTGTGGTGTGTTGTGTTGTGCTGTGTTGTGTTGTGGTGTGTTGTGTATTGTGGTGTGTTCTGGTGTGTTGTGTTGGGATGTGCTGTGGTGTGTTGTGTTGTGTTGTGGTGTGTTGTGGTGTGGTGTGTTGTGGTGTGTTGTGTTGTGGTGTGTTGTGTGTTGTGGTGTGTTGTGGTGTGTTGTGGTGTGTTGTGTTGTGGTGTGTTGTGTGTTGTGGTGTGTTGTGGTGTGTTGTGGTGTGTTGTGGTGTGTTGTGTTGTGGTGTGTTGTGGTGTGGTGTGTTGTGGTGTGATGTGTTGTGGTGTGTTGTGGTGTGGTGTGTTGTGGTGTGTTGTGTTGTGGTGTGTTGTGTTGTGGTGTGTTGTGTTGTGTTGTGGTGTGATGTGTTGTGGTGTGTTGTGGTGTGTTGTGTTGTGGTGTGATGTGTTGTGGTGTGTTGTGGTGTGTTGTGGTGTGTTGTGTTGTGGTGTGTTGAGGTGTGTTGTGTTGTGGTGTGTTGTGGTGTGCTGTGGTGTGTTGTGTGTTGTGGTGTGTTGTGCTGTGTTGTGTTGTGTTGTGTTGTGTTGTGGTGTGTTGTATTGTGCTGTGTTGTGGTGTGGTGTGTTGTGGTGTGTTGTGTTGTGCTGTGTTGTGGTGTGTCGTGGCGTGTTGTGATGTGTTGTGGTGTGTTGTGGTGTGGTGTGTTGTTGTGTGTTGTGTTGTTTTGTGCTGTGGTGTGTTGTGGTGTGTTGTGGTGTGTTTTGTGGTGTTGTTTTGTGTTGAGGTGTGTTGTGTTGTGGTCTGTTGTGTTGTGTTGAGGTGTGTGGTGTGTGGTGCGTGGTGTGTTGTGTTGTGTTGTGTTGTGTTGTGGTGTGTTGTGGTGTGTTGTGCTGTGGTGTGTTATGGCGTGTTGTGGTGTGTTGTGTTATGGTATGTTGTGGTGTGTTGTGTTGCGTTATGTTGTGGTGTGTTGTGGTGTGTTGTAGTCTGTTGTGTTGTGGTGCGGTGTGTTGTGGTATATTGTGTTGTGGTGTGTTGTGTTGTGGTGTGTTGTGGTGTGTTGTGGTGTGCTGTGGTGTGTTGTGGTGTGTTGTGTTGCGTTGTGTTGCGGTGTGTTGTGGTGTGTTGTAGTCTGTTGTGTTGTGGTGCGGTGTGTTGTGGTATATTGTGTTGTGGTGTGTTGTGTTGTGGTGTGTTGTGTTGTGGTGTGCTGTGGTGTGTTGTGGTGTGTTGTATTGTGCTGTGTTGTGGTGTGTTGTGTTCTGTTGTGGTGTGTTGTGTTGCATTGTGTTGTGTTGTGGTGTGTTGTATTGTGTTGCGTTGTGTTGTGTTGTGTTGTCTTGTGGTCTGTTGTGTTGTGGTCTGTTGTGTTGAGGTGTGTGGTGTGGTGTGTGGTGCGTGGTGTGTTGTGATGTGTTGTGGTGTGTTGTGGTGTGTTGTGTTGTGTTGTGTTGTGGTGTGTTGTGTTGAGGCGTGTTGTGTTGTGGTCTGTTGTGTTGTGTTGAGGTGTGTGGTGTGTTGTGTTGTGGTGTGTTGTGTTATGGTGTGTTGTGTTGTGGTGTGGTGTGTTGTGTTGTGGTGTGTTGTGTTATGGTGTGTCATGGTGTGTCATGGTGTGTTGTGTAGTGTTGTGGTATGTTGTGTTGTGGTGTGTTGTGTTGTGTTGTGGTATGTTGTGGTGTGTTGTGTTGAGGTGTGTTGTGTTGAGGTGTGTTGTGCTGTGGTCTGTTGTGTTGTGTTGAGGTGTGTAGTGTGGTGTGTGGTGTGTGGTGCGTGGTGTGTTGTGGTGTGTTGTGTTGTGTTGTGGTGTGTTGTGGTGTGTGGTCTTCTGGTGTGTTGTGTTATGGTGTGTCATGGTGTGTTGTGTTGTGTTGTGTTGTGTTGTGGTGTGTTGTGGTGTGTTGTGTTGAGGTGTGTTGTGATGTGGTCTGTTGTGTTGTGTTGCGATTTGCTTTGGTGTGTTGTGTTGTTTTGTGTTGTGGTGTGTTGTGGTGTGTTGTGTTGTGGTCTGTTGTGTTGTGCTGTTTTGTGTTGTGGTGTGTTGTGGTGTGTTGTGGTGTGTTGTGTTGTGTTGTGTTGTGGTGTGTTGTGGTGTGTTGTGGTGTGTTGTGTTGGGTTGTTGTGTTGTGGTGTGTTGTGTTGTGGTGTGTTGTGTTGTGGAGTGTTGTGTTATGGTGTGTTGTGATGTGTTGTGTTGTGGTGTGTTGTGGTGTGTTCTGTTGTGGTGTAGTCTGTTGTGGTGTGGTGTGTTGTGGTGTGTTGTGTTGTGGTGTGTTTTGGTGTGTTGTAGTGTGTTGTGTTGTGTTGTATTGTGGTGTGTTGTGTTGTGGTGTGTTGTGTTATGGTGTGTTGTAGTTTGTTGTGTTGTGGTGTGTTGTGGTCTATTGTGTTGTGGTGTGTTGTGTTGTGTTGTCATGTGTTGTGTTGTGTTGTGGTGTGTTTTGGTGTGTTGTATTGTGGTGTGTTATGGTGTGTGTTGTGGTGTGTTATGGTGTGTGTTGTGGTGTGTTGTGTTGTGGTGTGCTGTGGTGTGTTGTGTTGCGGTGTGTTGTGTTGTGGTGTGTTGTGGTGTGTTGTGTTATGGTGTGTTGTGTTGTATTGTGTTGTGGTGTGTTGTGTCGTGTTATGGTGTGTTGTGTTATGGTGTGCTGTAGTGTGTTGTGTTGTGTTGTGTTGTGGTCTGTTGTGTTGTGGTGTGCTGTGTTGTGTTGTCATGTGTTGTGTTGTGTTGTGGTGTGTTTTGGTGTGTTGTATTGTGGTGTGTTATGGTGTGGTGTGTTGTGGTGTGTTGTGTTGAGGTGTGTTGTGTTGTGGTCTGTTGTGTTGTGTTGCGATTTGCTTTGGTGTGTTGTGTTGTTTTGTGTTGTGGTGTGTTGTGGTGTGTTGTGTTGTGGTGTGTTGTGGCATGTTGTCGTGTGTTGTGGTGTGTTATGGCATGTTGTTCTGTATTGTATTATGGTATGTTGTGGTGTGTTGTGTTGCGTTGTGTTGTGTTGTGGTGTGTTGTGTTGTGTTGAGGTGTGTGGTTTGTGGTGTGTGGTGTGTGGTGTGTTGTGTTGTGTTGTGGTGTGTTGTGGCGTGTTGTGTTGTGGTCTGTTGTGTTGTGGTCTGTTGTGTTGTGTTGAGGTGTGTGGTGTGTGGTGTGTTGTGTTGTGTTGTGGTGTGTTGTGGCATGTTGTGTTGTGTTGTGTTGTGTTGTGGTGTGTTATGGCATGTTGTGGTGTGTTGTGTTATGGTATGTTGTGGTGTGTTGTGTTGCGTTGTGTTGTGGTGTGTTGTGGTGTGGTGTTTTGTGTTGTGGTGTGTTGTGGTGTGTTGTGTTGAGGTGTGTGGTGTGGTGTGTGGTGGGGTGTGTTGTGGCGTGTTGTGTTGTGGTGTGTTGTGGTGTGTTGTGGTGTGTTGTGTTGTGGTGTGTTGTGTTGTGTTGCAGTGTGTTGGGGCGTGTTGTGGCGTGTTGTGTTATGGTATGTTGTGTGTGTTGTGGTGTGCTGTGGTGTGTTGTGTTGAGGTGTGTGGTGTGGTGTGTGGTGGGGTGTGTTGTGGCGTGTTGTGTTGTGGTGTGTTGTGGTGTGTTGTGGTGTGTTGTGGTGTGTTGTATTGTGGTGTGTTGTGTTGTGGTGTGTTGTGTTGTGTTATGGTGTGTTGTAGTGTGTTGTGTTGTGTTGTGGTGTGTTGTGGTCTGTTGTGTTGTGGTGTATTGTGTTGTGTTGTCATGTGTTGTGGTGTGTTGTGTTGTGTTGGTGTGTGTTTTGGTGTGTTGTATTGTCATGTGTTGTGGTGTGTTATGGTGTGTGTTGTGGTGTGTTATGGTGTGTTGTGGTATGTTGTGATGTATTGTGTTGAGGTGTGTTGTGGTGTGTCGTGTTATGGTGTGTTGTGTTATGGTGTGTTGTGGTGTGTTGTGTTGTGGTCTGTTGTGTTGTGTTGTTTTGTGTTGTGGTGTGTTGTGGTGTGTTGTGTTGTGTTGTGGTGTGTTGTGGTGTGTTGTGTTGTGTTGTTGTGTTGTGGTGTGTTGTGGTTGGTTGTGGCATGTTGTGTTGCGTTGTGTTGTGGTGTGTTGTGTTGTGTTGTGGTGTGTTGTGGTGTGTGGTCTTCTGGTGTGTTGTGTTATGGTGTGTCATGGTGTGTTGTGTTGTGTTGTGTTGTGTTGTGGTGTGTTGTGGTGTGTTGTGTTGAGGTGTGTTGTGTTGTGGTCTGTTGTGTTGTGTTGCGATTTGCTTTGGTGTGTTGTGTTGTTTTGTGTTGTGGTGTGTTGTGGTGTGTTGTGGTGTGTTGTATTGTGGTGTGTTGTGTTGTGGTGTGTTGTGTTGTGTTATGGTGTGTTGTAGTGTGTTGTGTTGTGTTGTGGTGTGTTGTGGTCTGTTGTGTTGTGGTGTATTGTGTTGTGTTGTCATGTGTTGTGGTGTGTTGTGTTGTGTTGGTGTGTGTTTTGGTGTGTTGTATTGTCATGTGTTGTGGTGTGTTATGGTGTGTGTTGTGGTGTGTTATGGTGTGTTGTGGTATGTTGTGATGTATTGTGTTGAGGTGTGTTGTGGTGTGTCGTGTTATGGTGTGTTGTGTTATGGTGTGTTGTGGTGTGTTGTGTTGTGGTCTGTTGTGTTGTGTTGTTTTGTGTTGTGGTGTGTTGTGGTGTGTTGTGTTGTGTTGTGGTGTGTTGTGGTGTGTTGTGTTGTGTTGTTGTGTTGTGGTGTGTTGTGGTTGGTTGTGGCATGTTGTGTTGCGTTGTGTTGTGGTGTGTTGTGTTGTGTTGTGGTGTGTTGTGGTGTGTGGTCTTCTGGTGTGTTGTGTTATGGTGTGTCATGGTGTGTTGTGTTGTGTTGTGTTGTGTTGTGGTGTGTTGTGGTGTGTTGTGTTGAGGTGTGTTGTGTTGTGGTCTGTTGTGTTGTGTTGCGATTTGCTTTGGTGTGTTGTGTTGTTTTGTGTTGTGGTGTGTTGTGGTGTGTTGTGTTGTGGTCTGTTGTGTTGTGCTGTTTTGTGTTGTGGTGTGTTGTGGTGTGTTGTGTTGTGTTGTGTTGTGGTGTGCTGTGGTGTGTTGTGGTGTGTTGTGTTGTGGTCTGTTGTGTTGTGCTGTTTTGTGTTGTGGTGTGTTGTGGTGTGTTGTGTTGTGTTGTGTTGTGGTGTGCTGTGGTGTGTTGTGTTGTGGTGTGCTGTGGTGTGTTGTGGTGTGTTGTGTTGTGTTGTTGTGTTGTGGTGTGTTGTGTTGTGGTGTGTTGTGTTGTGGAGTGTTGTGTTATGGTGTGTTGTGATGTGTTGTGTTGTGGTGTGTTGTGGTGTGTTCTGTTGTGGTGTAGTCTGTTGTGGTGTGGTGTGTTGTGGTGTGTTGTGTTGTGGTGTGTTTTGGTGTGTTGTAGTGTGTTGTGTTGTGTTGTATTGTGGTGTGTTGTGTTGTGGTGTGTTGTGTTATGGTGTGTTGTAGTTTGTTGTGTTGTGGTGTGTTGTGGTCTATTGTGTTGTGGTGTGTTGTGTTGTGTTGTCATGTGTTGTGTTGTGTTGTGGTGTGTTTTGGTGTGTTGTATTGTGGTGTGTTATGGTGTGTGTTGTGGTGTGTTATGGTGTGTGTTGTGGTGTGTTGTGTTGTGGTGTGCTGTGGTGTGTTGTGTTGCGGTGTGTTGTGTTGTGGTGTGTTGTGTTATGGTGTGTTGTGTTGTATTGTGTTGTGGTGTGTTGTGTCGTGTTATGGTGTGTTGTGTTATGGTGTGCTGTAGTGTGTTGTGTTGTGTTGCGTTGTGGTCTGTTGTGTTGTGGTGTGTTGTGTTGTGTTGTCATGTGTTGTGTTGTGTTGTGGTGTGTTTTGGTGTGTTGTATTGTGGTGTGTTATGGTGTGGTGTGTTGTGGTGTGTTGTGTTGAGGTGTGTTGTGTTGTGGTCTGTTGTGTTGTGTTGCGATTTGCTTTGGTGTGTTGTGTTGTTTTGTGTTGTGGTGTGTTGTGGTGTGTTGTGTTGTGGTGTGTTGTGGCATGTTGTCGTGTGTTGTGGTGTGTTATGGCATGTTGTTCTGTATTGTATTATGGTATGTTGTGGTGTGTTGTGTTGCGTTGTGTTGTGTTGTGGTCTGTTGTGTTGTGTTGAGGTGTGTGGTGTGGTGTGTGGTGTGTGGTGTGTTGTGTTGTGGTGTGTTGTGGCGTGTTGTGTTGTGGTCTGTTGTGTTGTGGTCTGTTGTGTTGTGTTGAGGTGTGTGGTGTGTGGTGTGTTGTGTTGTGTTGTGGTGTGTTGTGGCATGTTGTGTTGTGTTGTGTTGTGGTGTGTTATGGCATGTTGTGGTGTGTTGTGTTATGGTATGTTGTGGTGTGTTGTGTTGTGTTGCGTTGTGTTGTGGTGTGTTGTGGTGTGGTGTTTTGTGTTGTGGTGTGTTGTGGTGTGTTGTGTTGAGGTGTGTGGTGTGGTGTGTGGTGGGGTGTGTTGTGGCGTGTTGTGTTGTGGTGTGTTGTGGTGTGTTGTGGTGTGTTGTGTTGTGGTGTGTTGTGTTGTGTTGTGTTGCAGTGTGTTGGGGCGTGTTGTGGCGTGTTGTGTTATGGTATGTTGTGTGTGTTGTGGTGTGCTGTGGTGTGTTGTGTTGAGGTGTGTGGTGTGGTGTGTGGTGGGGTGTGTTGTGGCGTGTTGTGTTGTGGTGTGTTGTGGTGTGTTGTGGTGTGTTGTGGTGTGTTGTATTGTGGTGTGTTGTGTTGTGGTGTGTTGTGTTGTGTTATGGTGTGTTGTAGTGTGTTGTGTTGTGTTGTGGTGTGTTGTGGTCTGTTGTGTTGTGGTGTATTGTGTTGTGTTGTCATGTGTTGTGGTGTGTTGTGTTGTGTTGGTGTGTGTTTTGGTGTGTTGTATTGTCATGTGTTGTGGTGTGTTATGGTGTGTGTTGTGGTGTGTTATGGTGTGTTGTGGTATGTTGTGATGTGTTGTGTTGTGGTGTGTTGTGGTGTGTCGTGTTATGGTGTGTTGTGTTATGGTGTGTTGTGGTGTGTTGTGTTGTGGTCTGTTGTGTTGTGTTGTTTTGTGTTGTGGTGTGTTGTGGTGTGTTGTGTTGTGTTGTGGTGTGTTGTGGTGTGTTGTGTTGTGTTGTTGTGTGTTGTGTTGTGGTGTGGTGTGTTGTGGTGTGTTGTGGTGTGTTGTGGTGTGTTGTGTTATGGTGTGTTATGGTGTGTTATGGTGTGTTGTGGTGTTTTGTGTTGTGGTGTGTTGTGTTGTGGTGTGGTGTGTTGTGTTATGGTGTGTTGTAGTGTGTTGTGTTGTGTTGTGGTGTGTTGTGGTCTGTTGTGTTGTGGTGTGTTGTGTTGTGTTGTCATGTGTTGTGTTGTGTTGTGGTGTGTTTTGGTGTGTTGTATTGTGGTGTGTTATGGTGTGTGTTGTGCTGTGTTATGGTGTGTGTTGTGGTGTGTTGTGTTGTGGTGTGCTGTGGTGTGTTGTGTTGTGTTGCGGTGTGTTGTGTTGTGGTGTGTTGTGTTGTGTTGTGTTATGGTGTGTTGTGTTGTGTTGTGGTGTGTTGTGTTGTGGTGTGTTGTGTTGTGTTATGGTGTGTTGTGTTGTATTGTGTTGTGGTGTGTTGTGGTGTGTCGTGTTATGGTGTGTTGTGTTATGGTGTGTTGTTGTGTTGTGTTGTGGTGTGTTGTGGTCTGTTGTGTTGTGGTGTGTTGTGTTGTGTTGTCTTGTGTTGTGTTGTGGTGTGTTTTGGTGTGTTGTATTGTTGTGTGTTATGGTGTGTGTTGTGCTGTGTTATGGTGTGTGTTGTGGTGTGTTGTGTTGTGGTGTGCTGTGGTGTGTTGTGTTGTGTTGCGGTGTGTTGTGTTGTGGTGTGTTGTGGTGTGTTGTGTTGTGTTGTGTTATGGTGTGTTGTGTTGTGTTGTGGTGTGTTGTGTTGTGGTGTGTTGTGTTGTGTTGTGTTGTGTTATGGTGTGTTGTGTTGTATTGTGTTGTGGTGTGTTGTGGTGTGTCGTGTTATGGTGTGTTGTAGTGTGTTGTGTTGTGTTGTGGTGTGTTGTGGTCTGTTGTGTTGTGGTGTGTTGTGTTGTGTTGTCTTGTGTTGTGTTGTGGTGTGTTTTGGTGTGTTGTATTGTGGTGTGTTATGGTGTGTGTTGTGCTGTGTTATGGTGTGTGTTGTGGTGTGTTGTGTTGTGGTGTGCTGTGTTGTGTTGTGTTGCGGTGTGTTGTGTTGTGTTGTGTTGTGTTATGGTGTGTTGTGTTGTGTTGTGTTGTGGTGTGTTGTGGTGTGTTGTGTTATGGTGTGTTGTGGTGTGTTGTGTTGTGGTCTCTTGTGTTGTGTTGTTTTGTGTTGTGTTGTGTTGTGTGTTGTGTGTTGTGGTGTGGTGTGTTGTGGTGTGTTGTGTGTTGTGTTGTGTTGTGTTGTGGTGTGTTGTGGTGTGTTGTGTTGTGGTCTGTTGTGTTGTGTGTTGCGGTGTGGTGTGTTGTGGTGTGTTGTGTTGTGGTTTGTTGTGTTATGGTGTGTCATGGTGTGTTGTGTTTTGCACTGTTGTGGTGTGTTGTGTTGTGGTGTGTTGTGGTGTGTTGTGTTGTGTTGTGGTGTGTTGTGTTGAGGTGTGTTGTGTTGTGGTCTGTTATGTTGTGTTGAGGTGTGTGGTGTGGTGTGTGGTGTCTGGTGTGTTGTGGTGTGGTGCGTTGTGGTGTGTTGTGGTGTGTTATGTTATGTTGTGGTGTGTTGTGGTGTGTTGTGTTATGGTGTGTCATGGTGTGTTGTGTTGTGTAGTGGTGTGTTGTGTTGTGGTGTGTTGTTTTGAGGTCTATTGTGTTGTGGTCTGTTGTGTTGTGTTGAGGTATGTGGTGTGGTGTGTGGTGTGTTGTGGTGTGTTGTGTTGTGTTGTGGTGTGTTGTGGTGTGTTGTGGTATGTTGTGTTGCATTGTGTTGTGGTGTGTTGTGGTTTGTTGTGTTGAGCTGTGTTGTGTTGAGGTGTGTGGTGTGGTGTGTGGTGTGTTGTGGTGTGTTGTGTTTTGGTGTGTTGTAGTGTGTTGTGTTGTGTTGTATTGTGGTGTGTTGTGTTGTGGTGTGTTGTGTTATGGTGTGTTGTAGTTTGTTGTGTTGTGGTGTGTTGTGGTCTATTGTGTTGTGGTGTGTTGTGTTGTGTTGTCATGTGTTGTGTTGTGTTGTGGTGTGTTTTGGTGTGTTGTATTGTGGTGTGTTATGGTGTGTGTTGTGGTGTGTTATGGTGTGTGTTGTGGTGTGTTGTGTTGTGGTGTGCTGTGGTGTGTTGTGTTGCGGTGTGTTGTGTTGTGGTGTGTTGTGTTATGGTGTGTTGTGTTGTATTGTGTTGTGGTGTGTTGTGTCGTGTTATGGTGTGTTGTGTTATGGTGTGCTGTAGTGTGTTGTGTTGTGTTGCGTTGTGGTCTGTTGTGTTGTGGTGTGTTGTGTTGTGTTGTCATGTGTTGTGTTGTGTTGTGGTGTGTTTTGGTGTGTTGTATTGTGGTGTGTTATGGTGTGGTGTGTTGTGGTGTGTTGTGTTGAGGTGTGTTGTGTTGTGGTCTGTTGTGTTGTGTTGCGATTTGCTTTGGTGTGTTGTGTTGTTTTGTGTTGTGGTGTGTTGTGGTGTGTTGTGTTGTGGTGTGTTGTGGCATGTTGTCGTGTGTTGTGGTGTGTTATGGCATGTTGTTCTGTATTGTATTATGGTATGTTGTGGTGTGTTGTGTTGCGTTGTGTTGTGTTGTGGTCTGTTGTGTTGTGTTGAGGTGTGTGGTGTGGTGTGTGGTGTGTGGTGTGTTGTGTTGTGGTGTGTTGTGGCGTGTTGTGTTGTGGTCTGTTGTGTTGTGGTCTGTTGTGTTGTGTTGAGGTGTGTGGTGTGTGGTGTGTTGTGTTGTGTTGTGGTGTGTTGTGGCATGTTGTGTTGTGTTGTGTTGTGGTGTGTTATGGCATGTTGTGGTGTGTTGTGTTATGGTATGTTGTGGTGTGTTGTGTTGTGTTGCGTTGTGTTGTGGTGTGTTGTGGTGTGGTGTTTTGTGTTGTGGTGTGTTGTGGTGTGTTGTGTTGAGGTGTGTGGTGTGGTGTGTGGTGGGGTGTGTTGTGGCGTGTTGTGTTGTGGTGTGTTGTGGTGTGTTGTGGTGTGTTGTGTTGTGGTGTGTTGTGTTGTGTTGTGTTGCAGTGTGTTGGGGCGTGTTGTGGCGTGTTGTGTTATGGTATGTTGTGTGTGTTGTGGTGTGCTGTGGTGTGTTGTGTTGAGGTGTGTGGTGTGGTGTGTGGTGGGGTGTGTTGTGGCGTGTTGTGTTGTGGTGTGTTGTGGTGTGTTGTGGTGTGTTGTGGTGTGTTGTATTGTGGTGTGTTGTGTTGTGGTGTGTTGTGTTGTGTTATGGTGTGTTGTAGTGTGTTGTGTTGTGTTGTGGTGTGTTGTGGTCTGTTGTGTTGTGGTGTATTGTGTTGTGTTGTCATGTGTTGTGGTGTGTTGTGTTGTGTTGGTGTGTGTTTTGGTGTGTTGTATTGTCATGTGTTGTGGTGTGTTATGGTGTGTGTTGTGGTGTGTTATGGTGTGTTGTGGTATGTTGTGATGTGTTGTGTTGTGGTGTGTTGTGGTGTGTCGTGTTATGGTGTGTTGTGTTATGGTGTGTTGTGGTGTGTTGTGTTGTGGTCTGTTGTGTTGTGTTGTTTTGTGTTGTGGTGTGTTGTGGTGTGTTGTGTTGTGTTGTGGTGTGTTGTGGTGTGTTGTGTTGTGTTGTTGTGTGTTGTGTTGTGGTGTGGTGTGTTGTGGTGTGTTGTGGTGTGTTGTGGTGTGTTGTGTTATGGTGTGTTATGGTGTGTTATGGTGTGTTGTGGTGTTTTGTGTTGTGGTGTGTTGTGTTGTGGTGTGGTGTGTTGTGTTATGGTGTGTTGTAGTGTGTTGTGTTGTGTTGTGGTGTGTTGTGGTCTGTTGTGTTGTGGTGTGTTGTGTTGTGTTGTCATGTGTTGTGTTGTGTTGTGGTGTGTTTTGGTGTGTTGTATTGTGGTGTGTTATGGTGTGTGTTGTGCTGTGTTATGGTGTGTGTTGTGGTGTGTTGTGTTGTGGTGTGCTGTGGTGTGTTGTGTTGTGTTGCGGTGTGTTGTGTTGTGGTGTGTTGTGTTGTGTTGTGTTATGGTGTGTTGTGTTGTGTTGTGGTGTGTTGTGTTGTGGTGTGTTGTGTTGTGTTATGGTGTGTTGTGTTGTATTGTGTTGTGGTGTGTTGTGGTGTGTCGTGTTATGGTGTGTTGTGTTATGGTGTGTTGTTGTGTTGTGTTGTGGTGTGTTGTGGTCTGTTGTGTTGTGGTGTGTTGTGTTGTGTTGTCTTGTGTTGTGTTGTGGTGTGTTTTGGTGTGTTGTATTGTTGTGTGTTATGGTGTGTGTTGTGCTGTGTTATGGTGTGTGTTGTGGTGTGTTGTGTTGTGGTGTGCTGTGGTGTGTTGTGTTGTGTTGCGGTGTGTTGTGTTGTGGTGTGTTGTGGTGTGTTGTGTTGTGTTGTGTTATGGTGTGTTGTGTTGTGTTGTGGTGTGTTGTGTTGTGGTGTGTTGTGTTGTGTTGTGTTGTGTTATGGTGTGTTGTGTTGTATTGTGTTGTGGTGTGTTGTGGTGTGTCGTGTTATGGTGTGTTGTAGTGTGTTGTGTTGTGTTGTGGTGTGTTGTGGTCTGTTGTGTTGTGGTGTGTTGTGTTGTGTTGTCTTGTGTTGTGTTGTGGTGTGTTTTGGTGTGTTGTATTGTGGTGTGTTATGGTGTGTGTTGTGCTGTGTTATGGTGTGTGTTGTGGTGTGTTGTGTTGTGGTGTGCTGTGTTGTGTTGTGTTGCGGTGTGTTGTGTTGTGTTGTGTTGTGTTATGGTGTGTTGTGTTGTGTTGTGTTGTGGTGTGTTGTGGTGTGTTGTGTTATGGTGTGTTGTGGTGTGTTGTGTTGTGGTCTCTTGTGTTGTGTTGTTTTGTGTTGTGTTGTGTTGTGTGTTGTGTGTTGTGGTGTGGTGTGTTGTGGTGTGTTGTGTGTTGTGTTGTGTTGTGTTGTGGTGTGTTGTGGTGTGTTGTGTTGTGGTCTGTTGTGTTGTGTGTTGCGGTGTGGTGTGTTGTGGTGTGTTGTGTTGTGGTTTGTTGTGTTATGGTGTGTCATGGTGTGTTGTGTTTTGCACTGTTGTGGTGTGTTGTGTTGTGGTGTGTTGTGGTGTGTTGTGTTGTGTTGTGGTGTGTTGTGTTGAGGTGTGTTGTGTTGTGGTCTGTTATGTTGTGTTGAGGTGTGTGGTGTGGTGTGTGGTGTCTGGTGTGTTGTGGTGTGGTGCGTTGTGGTGTGTTGTGGTGTGTTATGTTATGTTGTGGTGTGTTGTGGTGTGTTGTGTTATGGTGTGTCATGGTGTGTTGTGTTGTGTAGTGGTGTGTTGTGTTGTGGTGTGTTGTTTTGAGGTCTATTGTGTTGTGGTCTGTTGTGTTGTGTTGAGGTATGTGGTGTGGTGTGTGGTGTGTTGTGGTGTGTTGTGTTGTGTTGTGGTGTGTTGTGGTGTGTTGTGGTATGTTGTGTTGCATTGTGTTGTGGTGTGTTGTGGTTTGTTGTGTTGAGCTGTGTTGTGTTGAGGTGTGTGGTGTGGTGTGTGGTGTGTTGTGGTGTGTTGTGTTGTGGTGTGTTGTGGTGTGTTGTGGCGTGTTGTGTTGTGGTGTGTTGTGTTGCGGTGTGTTGTGGCGTATTGTGGTGTGGTGTGTTGTGTTGTGTTGTGTGTTGTGATGTGTTGTGGTGTGTTGTGGTGTGTTGTGTTGTGGTGTGTTGTGTTGTGTTGCAGTGTGTTGTGGCGTGTTTTGGTGTTTTGTATTATGATGTGTTGGAGTGTGCGGTGTGGTATGTTGTGTTGTGGTGTGTTGTGTTGTGGTGTGCTGTGGTGTGCTGTGGTGTGTTGTGTTGTGGAGTGTTGTGTTGTGGTGTGTTGTGTGTTGTGTTGTGGTGTGGTGTGTTGTGGTGTGTTGTGTTATGGTGTGTTGTGTTTTGTTGTGGTGTGTTGTGGTGTGTTGTGGTGTGCTGTGTTGTGGTCTGTTGTGTTGTGTGGTGCTGTGTGGTGTGTTGTGGTGTGTTGTGTTGTGGTTTGTTGTGTTATGGTGTGTCATGGTGTGTTGTGTTTTGTAGTGTTGTGGTGTGTTGTGTTATGGTGTGTTGTGGTGTGTTGTGTTGTGTTGTGTTGTGGTGTGTTGTGGTGTGTTGTGTTGAGGTGTGTTGTGTTGTGATCTGTTATGTTGTGTTGAGGTGTGTGGTGTGGTGTGTGGTGTCTGGTGTGTTGTGGTGTGGTGCGTTTTGGTGTGTTGTGGTGTGTTATGTTATGTTGTGGTGTGTTGTGGTGTGTTGTGTTGTGTAGTGGTGTGTTGTGTTGTGTTGTGGTGTGTTGTTTTGAGATCTGTTGTGTTGTGGTCTGTTGTGTTGTGTTGAGGTATGTGGTGTGTGGTGTGTGTTGTGGTGTGTTGTGTTGTGTTGTGGTGTGTTGTGTTGTGGTGTGTTGTGTTGTGGTGTGTTGTGTTGTGGTGTGTTGTGTTGTGTTGTGTTGTGGTGTGTTGTGTTGAGGTGTGTTGTGTTGTGGTCTGTTGTGTTGTGTTGAGGTGTGTGGTGTGGTGTGTGGTGTGTTGTGTTGTGGTGTGTTGTGGTGTGTTGTGGCGTGTTGTGTTGTGGTGTGTTGTGTTGTGTTGCGGTGTGTTGTGGCGTATTGTGGTGTGGTGTGTTGTGTTGTGTTGTGTTGTGTTGTGGTGTGTTGTGTTGTGTTGTGGTGTGTTGTTTTGAGTTCTGTTGTGTTGTGGTCTGTTGTGTTGTGTTGAGGTATGTGGTGTGGTGTGTGGTGTGTTGTGGTGTGTTGTGTTGTGTTGTGTTGTGGTGTGTTGTGTTGTGTTGTGGTATGTTGTGTTGCGTTGTGTTGTGGTGTGTTGTGGTTTGTTGTGTTGAGGTGTGTTGTGTTGTGGTCTGTTGTGTTGTGTTGAGGTGTGTGCTGTGGTGTGTGGTGTGTTGTGGTGTGTTGTGTTGTGGTGTGTTGTGGTGTGTTGTGGCGTGTTGATTTGCGGTGTGTTGTGTTGCGGTGTGTTGTGGCGTATTGTGGTGTGGTGTGTTGTGTTGTGTTGTGTGTTGTGATGTGTTGTGGTGTGTTGTGGTGTGTTGTGTTGTGGTGTGTTGTGTTGTGTTGCAGTGTGTTGTGGCGTGTTTTGGTGTTTTGTATTATGGTGTGTTGGAGTGTGCGGTGTGGTATGTTGTGTTGTGTTGTGGTGTGTTGTGTTGTGGTGTGTTGTGGTGTGCTGTGGTGTGCTGTGGTGTGTTGTGTTGTGGAGTGTTGTGTTGTGGTGTGTTGTGTGTTGTGTTGTGGTGTGGTGTGTTGTGGTGTGTTGTGTTATGGTGTGTTGTGTTTTGTTGTGGTGTGTTGTGGTGTGTTGTGTTGTGGTCTGTTGTGTTGTGTGGTGCTGTGTGGTGTGTTGTGGTGTGTTGTGTTGTGGTTTGTTGTGTTATGGTGTGTCATGGTGTGTTGTGTTTTGTAGTGTTGTGGTGTGTTGTGTTATGGTGTGTTGTGGTGTGTTGTGTTGTGTTGTGGTGTGTTGTGGTGTGTTGTGTTGAGGTGTGTTGTGTTGTGATCTGTTATGTTGTGTTGAGGTGTGTGGTGTGGTGTCTGGTGTCTGGTGTGTTGTGGTGTGGTGCGTTTTGGTGTGTTGTGGTGTGTTATGTTATGTTGTGGTGTGTTGTGGTGTGTTGTGTTGTGTAGTGGTGTGTTGTGTTGTGTTGTGGTGTGTTGTGTTGTGGTGTGTTGTGTTGTGGTGTGTTGTGATGCGGTGTGTTGTGGCGTATTGTGGTGTGGTGTGTTGTGATGTGTTGTGGTGTGTTGTGGTGTGTCGTGTTGTGGTGTGTTGTGTTGTGTTGCAGTGTGTTGTGGTGTGTTTTGGTGTTTTGTATTATGGTGTGTTGGAGTGTGCGGTGTGGTATGTTGTGTTGTGTTGTGGTGTGTTGTGTTGTGGTGTGTTGTGGTGTGTTGTGGTGTGCCGTGGTGTGCTGTGGTGTGTTGTGTTGTGGAGTGTTGTGTTGTGGTGTGTTGTGTGTTGTGTTGTGGTGTGGTGTGTTGTGGTGTGTTGTGTTATGGTGTGTTGTGTTTTGTTGTGGTGTGTTGTGGTGTGTTGTGGTGTGTTGTGTTGTGGTCTGTTGTGTTGTGTGGTGCTGTGTGGTGTGTTGTGGTGTGTTGTGTTGTGGTTTGTTGTGTTATGGTGTGTCATGGTGTGTTGTGTTTTGTAGTGTTGTGGTGTGTTGTGTTATGGTGTGTTGTGGTGTGTTGTGTTGTGTTGTGGTGTGTTGTGGTGTGTTGTGTTGAGGTGTGTTGTGTTGTGATCTGTTATGTTGTGTTGAGGTGTGTGGTGTGGTGTGTGGTGTCTGGTGTGTTGTGGTGTGGTGCGTTTTGGTGTGTTGTGGTGTGTTATGTTATGTTGTGGTGTGTTGTGGTGTGTTGTGTTGTGTAGTGGTGTGTTGTGTTGTGTTGTGGTGTGTTGTTTTGAGGTCTGTTGTGTTGTGGTCTGTTGTGTTGTGTTGAGGTATGTGGTGTGTTGTGTGTGGTGTGTTGTGTGTTATGTTGTGTTGTGGTGTGTTGTGTTGTGGTGTGTTGTGTTGTGGTGTGTTGTGTTGTGGTGTGTTGTGTTGTGTTGTGGTGTGTTGTGGTGTGTTGTGTTGAGGTGTGTTGTGTTGTTGTCTGTTGTGTTGTGTAGAGGTGTGTGGTGTGGTGTGTTGTGTTGTGGTGTGTTGTGGTGTGTTGTGGCGTGTTGTGTTGTGATGTGTTGTGTTGTGTTGCGGTGTGTTGTGGCGTATTGTGGTGTGGTGTGTTGTGTTGTGTTGTGTTGTGTTGTGGTGTGTTGTGTTGTGGTGTGTTGTGTTGTGTTGTGTTGTGTTGTGGTGTGTTGTGGTGTGTTGTGTTGTGGTGTGTTGTGTTGTGTTGCAGTGTGTTGTGGTGTGTTGTGTTGTGGTGTGTTGTGTTGTGGTCTGTTGTGTTGTGGTGTGTTGTGGTGTGTTGTGTTGTGTTGTGGTCTGTTGTGTTGTGTTGTGTTGTGGTGTGCTTTGTGTGGTGTGTTGTGTGTTGTGTGTTGTGTGTTGTGGTGTGTTGTGTTGTGGTGTGTTTTGTTGTATTGTGGTGTGTGATGTGTTGTGTGTTGTGTTGTGTGTTGTGTTTTGTGTTGTGGTGTGTTGTGTTGTGGTGTGTTGTATTGTGTTGTGGTGTGTTGTGTTGAGGTGTGTTGTGTGTTGTGGTGTGTTGTGGTCTGTTGTGTTGTGTTGTGGTGTGTTGTGGTGTGTTGTGTTGTGTTGTGGTCTGTTGTGTTGTGTTGTGTTGTGTTGTGGTGTGTTGTGATGTGTTGTGTGTGGTGTGTTGTGTGTTGTGTGTTGTGTGTTGTGGTGTGTTGTGTTGTGCTGTGTTTTGTTGTATTGTGGTGTGTGATGTGTTGTGTGTTGTGTTGTGTGTTGTGTTTTGTGTTGTGGTGTGTTGTGTTGTGGTGTGTTGTATTGTGTTGTGGTGTGTTGTGTTGAGGTGTGTTGTGTGTTGTGGTGTGTTGTGTTGTGGTGTGTTTTGATGTAGACTGGTCTGGTGTGTGATGGGCTGTAGTATGCTGTAGACTGGTCTGGGGTGTGATGGGCTGTAGTATGTTGTAGAGTGCTCTGGTGTGTTATGGGCTGGAGTATATTGTAGAGTGCTCTGGTGCAGTGAGTTATTTTATATTACAAAGGTAGTTCACTTAAATTATTCACAGCTTCATAAAAAGACTGACTGTCACAATCACACATGTAGAACAAGAGTTCAAGTCATTTCAAAATAAATCTTGCTTGAAACCGACAGCTGCCTATCCTGCCATTGCAGCAGCTTTCTCATTACAAGGATCGCTCTGTTATATCACATCCTCAGATTGAAAGAGTACTCTTTATGGCTCACTCACTCATTTAGAAAGTGTGTAAAGCTTCGTCTCAGTAATGCACTCCCCACAACAATGAGCTTTTTGAATAGGTTTCACTGACAGCGTTACAGATGGTCTCCTGTACTCTTTTTTAATCAACCCTTAGTATACCCTGCTGAAATTCAATATTCTTGTGACCATATTGCAACAGCCCGCTTCCATGTACCCTCGGGATTCGAGGATAGGTTGCCGCAGTAATACCCGCCGTTTCATTTTAAGTCATTTTTATGTTGACTCCTGGTTTTGGTTCTCGGTTGGTGAAATAATATCAGGAAAGGTGACAGCAGGAGAGGAGTAAAAAGGTTTCAGTGACTATTCTTACATGTAATTTAGCCTGTGCTGTTTTAGTGTCTGATACAGAAATAACAATGATGCGCTTTGTATTGTTTTAATTTGTTTTTTACCAATGTGCCAGATGGCATACATTCTAGGAGGCTGAAAGGAGTGTAGAGAATGACTCTGTGAGGCATTGGCCATAGTCAGGAAAAACCTATTGGGGATCATTTTGATTCTTGTGCAATAGTGTAAATCGGATGAGATCGAATCGGCAGCTCGTTTTACATCTCTCCTGATTTTTACTTCTAGTGAAGTCAAAGGAAATAAAAATCATGAGAGATGTCAAACGGACTGCCGATCTGCTATCGCCCATTTTACACTATCGCACAAAGTCAAAGTTACCCCCACTGAGGGTTTGAAATCAGCAAACAAAGAGGCCCTGACAATCTGCGACTGGGTGTATCTTGGTGTCTGTGCTGAGCTGCACCCACTGGGAGCCTCCAGCAGTGACCCTGATAGACGTCCAGGGCTCAGGAGGAGGTTCTTCATTTCCCTACCAATGGCGGGCACCCACAGCACTAGCATGCCTGCCATTGTAAAGATGATGGAAAGCCCAATGGAGGTGGCCGCATTTAAAAACTCTAAACTTTTTTCTCCCTTTTTCTTTTGGGATCCAGGCCATGACCCTGTGCTGGACTCTGAGGTGGGTCCACTTAAGAATATAAGAACGTAAGAAATAGGAACAGGAGCAGGCTATATGGCCCCTCGAGCCTGCTCCGCCATTCAATAAGATCATGGCTGATCTTCTACCTCAACTCCACTTTCCCACTCTATTCCCCATATCCCTTGATTCCCTTAGAGTCCAAAAATCTATCGCTCTCAGTTTTGAATATACTCAATGACTGAGCATCCACAGCCCTCTAGGGTAGAGAATTCCAAAGATGCTGAACCCTCTGAATGAAGAAATTTCTCCTCCTCTCAGTCCTAAATGGCCGACCTGTTATCCTGAGATTATGACTCCTGGTTCTAGACTCTCCAGCTAGGGGAACAGCCTCTCAGCACCTACCCTGTCAAGCCCTGTAAGAATTTATGGCCTAGAAATTCAGTATAGCCACTTTTGGGGCGGTAAAGTCGGGCGGGCGCTAAAGTTTGCGCCCGCCGGAAAGTGGAGGCCACTTCGCCGATATTCAGTAGCTTTGGCCAAGGAGTTTGCTCGAGCGCTAAAACTGGCGTTGCACCCCTATCTTTAGGTGCTAAGCCGGCGGTGCAGACTGATACCGCCGAGGCCGGGCGCAGCGCAGGTGCGGTCATGTTTTGATTGACAGCAGACACCCTGGCGCCGGCCAGCTCTTAAAGGGGGAAGGGTCGACTTGGTCTGCTGCCACGCCCTGGATACTGCAGCCCTCCAGCTAGGCCTAAACACTGCTGCTGGAGAGAAATAGCGCCAGCAAAGATGCGGAGGCCCCGTGAGCGAGCGCAGCGCTTCTCTGCCCATGATTTAAAGGTGCTGGTTAGGGCTTTGGAGAGGAGAAGAGATATCTTGTTCCCGGACAGTGGCAAGAAGGCTCCCAAGAGGCTGTACAGGAGAGCCTGGAGGGAAATCGGCCAGAGGGTCACAGCCAACAGCGATGTCCCCAGGACTGGTGACCAATGCCGGAAAAAGTTTAACGACCTCACTCGGTTGGTCAGGGTGAGTACCCTTTCCAGTATCCTCCTCATCCTTGCATGTGCACCTCACATTATGGGCAAAGGGACGTCAAAGGCCTAATGGCCAGCCCTCCTCCAGCAGCTATGGCACTGGCATGAACATCAATAGCACTTTCTGCACTTTACACACTGGCCAAGCTATTCGATCATGGGAGGCAGTGCACACAACAACAGGGCACCACACTGGCCAAGCTATTCCACCATGGGAGGCAGTGCACACAACAACAGGGCACCACACTGGCCAAGCTATTCTACCATGGGAGGCAGTGCACACAACAGGGCACCACACTGGCCAAGCTATTCCACCATGGGAGGCAGTGCACACAACAACAGGGCACCACACTGTACTTAGAAGCCGTCCTTTCTCTTGCAGGCCAAGCTGGCCGAGAATCTGAAGAGCCGGACTGTCACCGGGGGAGGCCGTGCCCAGTTCCAGGAGCTCAGTGACCTGGAGGAGCGCGTGGGTCGACTCATGGGTGCCCGGGTGATTGGCCCCGTTGCAATTGGAGATGCCAACCCTGTGCTGGGCCCCAATGGTAAGGACATGAGCGTTTGGACCTCTCTCGTTCCCCTTGCGCTTCAGATCTACATCCTTTGCCACTGTCCGACCAATGCGCATAATGCCACCACTCATGCCTCCCTCGCTGACGCCCTGTCCTCACTCTAAAGCTACTCTTGTGCCTTCCTGCTTTCAGCTGGTGAGGAGGAGGTCCCTGAGGCTGCGAGTGTCAGTCCATCGGAAGAGGAGGACGACGAGGAGCAAGAGGAAGGCGGCACATCAGGGGAACCCTCATCCGCGCCAGGGGATGGCAATGGAGGGGACACGTCTTGCCTGGAGGAGAGCCAGGGGGAAGTGTTGCAGGGGGGTGTAGCTCCTGTGCCCAGTGGCGTCCAGCCACGCGGGAAGGGTCGGGCAGCACGGCTGCCTTCTCCCCAGAGGGGGGAAGTGTTGCAGGGGAGTGTAGCTCCTGTGCCCAGTGGCATCCTGCCACGCGGGAAGGGTCGGCCAGCTCGGCGGCCTTCTCCCCAGAGGGGAGAAGTGTTGCAGGGGAGTGCAGTTGCTGGGCCCAGTGGCGTCCAGCCACGCGGGAAGGGTCGGGCAGCTCGGCGGCCTTCTCCCCAGAGGGAGAGTCCGGCCTCCAGTCCGGAGGCAGTCCTCGCCCAGGAGGTGCGCCTCCTTGATCAAATGTCTGCGGACTCGGATCGTCGGCACACCGAGTTCATGGGGGTTGTGGGACGGTTGCCTGAGGCCATTGAGTCCCTGGCTCATAGTGTGGTCGATTTCGGGGCCTCACAGGCCAGGGGTTTAGAAGAACTCGCGGCAGCACAGGCCAGGGGTCACGAACAATTCGGGGCAGCACAGGCCAGGGGTCACGAAGAATTCAGGGCATCACAGGACGCGAGTCGGGCCGATTTCAGGGCAGCACAGGCAGCGAGTGCAGAGTTGATGAGTGGTGCCGTGCAGTCACTGGCTGGTCTGATGCGGGCACAGACCAGGGCAGTACGGGTACTCACTGCTGCCACACTCGCTGTGTCACGCACGCATCGCCAGGGCACCCACCGCGCTGCTGCAGCACAGCGGTCTGGGCTTCACCAGATTGCTGCGCTTGCTGCAGTGCCAGCCCGGCCGACTGCCAGTGTCTCTGGTGACCAGCGAGCGCCTGGCATCAGCCAGCTTGCCCCCATTGCTGCAGCCGCCACTGCCACTCCCCCAGCAAAGCTGCGACGAGCTGCTGGAGAGACTGATGCTGCCCAGCCACAGCTGCAGCAGTCAGCAGCCGGCCCCTCCAGGGCCGGAGCTCGTCTCGGCCGACCCCCAAGGGCATCTGCCATCACGCATTGTGCCCCTCAGGAGCCTTCCCCCAGCCTTGCAACACCCACAGGGCCCAGGTTGAGGCGGAGCAGCAGGTCGGCCAGGGGCCGGAAAAGCCTGGACAAGGACTCGCCCTCTCGGCACACAAAGTAGAGTGTGTTGCCAAATGTTTTTTTATATGGGGGTGTTTGTGTTCTCTATGGGGGGGGTTTATTTTGGTAAGGCCGAAGATGAAGGCAAATGTTTTTTTATATGGGGGTGCTTGTGTTCTCTATGGGGGGGTTTGTCTTGGTAAGGCCGAGGATGAAGGCCATTTGGATGGACAAGTTTTGTTATTCCTCCCCAGGTTGTGGGAGTGAGATATGTTTTTGACTGTTTTTTGGGGGTCTTGTCTGTTTTTGGGTTTCATGTGGGAAGGGCCCTGAGTTTGTTCAATAAAGCTTTTTATTTATTCAGCTTGTCCAGCCCGAGTCGGAGCCCGGTATAAAAACCGGAGAGAGGCGAGGCCCAAGACCAGTCGGGACCAGCGGGAGCAGCGAGTCGGAGCCCGGTATAAAAACCGGCGCGAAGACAGAGGCCCGAGACCAGTCAGGACCAGCGGGAGCAGCGAGTCGGAGCCCGGTATAAAAACCGGCGCGAAGGCAGAGGCCCGAGACCAGTCGGGACCAGCGGGAGCAGCGAGTCGGAGCCCGGTATAAAAACCGGCGCGAAGGCAGAGGCCCGAGTCCAGTCGGGACCAGCGGGAGCAGCGAGTCGGAGCCCGGTATAAAAACCGGCGCGAAGGCAGAGGCCCGAGACCAGTCGGGACCAGCGGGAGCAGCGAGTCGGAGCCCGGTATAAAAACCGGCGCGAAGGCAGAGGCCCGAGACCAGTCGGGACCAGCGGGAGCAGCGAGTCGGAGCCCAGTATAAAAACCGGAGAGAGGCGAGGCCCGAGACCAGTCGGGACCAGCGGGAGCAGCGAGTCGGAGCCCGGTATAAAAACCGGCGCGAAGGCAGAGGCCCGAGACCAGTCGGGACCAGCGGGAGCAGCGAGTCGGAGCCCGGTATAAAAACCGGCGCGAAGGCAGAGGCCCGAGACCAGTCGGGACCAGCGGGAGCAGCGAGTCGGAGCCCGGTATAAAAACCGGAGAGAGGCGAGGCCCGAGACCAGTCGGGACCAGCGGGAGCAGCGAGTCGGAGCCCGGTATAAAAACCGGCGCGAAGGCAGAGGCCCGAGACCAGTCGGGACCAGCGGGAGCAGCGAGTCGGAGCCCGGTATAAAAACCGGCGCGAAGGCAGAGGCCCGAGACCAGTCGGGACCAGCGGGAGCAGCGAGTCGGAGCCCGGTATAAAAACCGGCGCGAAGGCAGAGGCACACCAAATCAACAGCAGAGGAGAGAGGTAAAAAGTAATCGGGGTGTGACGTCACCAGGGAGCAGGTAAGTGATTGGTTGGTGAGTATTTCTCTCTTTTCAATACAAGCTTGACTTCTGTGGTGTTAAATTTCTAGGGTCTCTGGTGTAGTGGGGACAGTTGGTAAATAAAGCGCCCTAGAGTATACCTGTAACTGGGGTATTGAATAAAGTTTTAAATTAATTAAAGGAGTAAGTCATGGCAGGAGAGCTCAGACCCGTGTTCTGCTCCTCCTGCTCTATGTGGGAAATCAGGGACGCTGCCAGTGTCCCTGGCGACCATGTGTGCGGGAAATGCATCCAGCTGCAGCTACTTGCAGACCGCATTGCGGCGCTCGAGCTGTGGGTGGATGAATTTTGGAGCATGCGCGATGCTGAGAGGCTCGTGGATAGCACATTTAGCGAGTTGTTCACGCCTCAGGGTAGGGCAGCACAGGGGGTGACCATCAGGCGGAGCAACAAAGGCAGGCAGGTAGTGCAGGGAACCCCTGCGGACATCCCCCTTTCAAACAAGTATACCGCTTTGGATACTGTTGAGGGGGATGACTCACCAGGGGAAGGCAGCAGCAGCCAACTTCCTGGCACTGGGGGTGCTCCTGCTGCCCAGGAAGGGGGGAAAAAGAGTGGGAGAGCAATAGTGGTAGGGGATTCTATAGTAAGGGGAACAGATAGGCATTTCCGTGAATCCAGGATGGTTTGTTGCCTCCCTGGTGCCAGGGTCAAGGATGTCACTGAACGGCTGCAGGACATTCTGGAGGGGGAGGGTGAACAGCCAGTGGTCGTGGTCCACATTGGTACCAACGACATAGGTAAAAAGAGGGATGAGGTCCTGCATCAAGAATTTAGGGAGCTAGGTAACAGATTAAAGAGCAGGACCTCAAAGGTTGTAATCTCTGGATTACTCCCAGTGCCACGTGCTAGTAAGTTTAGGAATGGGAGGATAGAGCAGATGAATGCGTGGCTAAAGAGTTGGTGTAGGGGGGAGGGTTTTACTTTCCTGGATCACTGGGCCTGCTTCTGGGAAAGGTGGGACTTGTACAAGTCGGACGGGTTGCACCTGAACCAGAGCGGGACAAATATCCTTGCGGGGAGGTTTGCTAGCACTGTTGGGGGGGGTTTAAACTAACTTGGCAGGGGGATGGGATACAGAGGGGAGCTGAAATAGGGGGTGATGTGCTGCCAATTATAGAGAAAAAAACAAGTCAGCTTGGTAGACAGGGCAAATATATAAGGGCAAGGCTGGATGGCATCTATTTCAATGCAAGGAGTCTTGCAAATAAGGTGGATGAACTGAAGGTGTTGATAAACACATGGGAGTATGATATTGTTGCTATCACGGAGACATGGTTGAGGGAGGGGCAAGACTGGCAGCTCAATATTCCGGGGTACAGAATCTTCAGGCGAGACAGAGGGGGTGGTATAAGAGGAGGGGGTGTCGCAATATTAATTAAGGAGTCAATTACTGCAGTAAGGAGGGATGATATATTAGCAGGGTCCTCTAATGAGGCCATATGGGTGGAGCTTAAAAACAAAAAGGGGGCAAGCACTTTGCTGGGAGTGTACTGTAGGCCTCCAAACAGTCAGGGGGAGATAGAGGAACAGATATGTAGGCAAATCTCAGAGAAATGTGCAAATAATAGGGTAATAATAATGGAGGATTTCAACTTCCCCAATATTAACTGGGATAGTCAGAGTGTGAAAGGCTCAGAGGGTGTAGAATTCTTAAAGTGCATCCAGGAGAGCTTTTTGAGCCAGCATGTAGAAAGTCCTACAAGAGAGGGGGCGGTACTGGACCTAATTCTAGGGAATGTGGCCGGCCAAGTGGAAAAAGTGCTAGTAGGTGAGCACTTTGGTGATAGTGACCATAATATGGTAAGATTTAAGGTGGTCATGGAAAAGGACAGGGATGGGCCGGAAATAAAGGTTCTAAATTGGGGGAAGGCCGATTTTAATAGGATAAGGCAGGATCTGGCCAAAATGGACTGGGATCAGCTACTTGTAGGAAAATCCGCATCGGAGCAGTGGGAGGCTTTCAGAAGGGAGATTGAGATCATACAATGGCAACATGTTCCCGTAAAGGTCAAGAGTGGTTCCAAAAACCACAGGGAACCGTGGATGTCAGGGGATATACGAGAATGGATTAGGAAAAAAAGGAGGGCTTTTGGTAGATACAAAAGGCTAAAGACGGAGGAAGCCCTAGAGGAGTACAAAAAGTGCAGGGGGATACTTAAAAAAGAAATTAGGAGATCAAGGAGGGGCCATGAAATAACACTGGCGAGCAAAATAAAGGAAAATCCAAAGATGTTTTATAAGTATATTAAGGGTAAGAGGATAACTAGGGAAAAAATAGGGCCCATTAGGGACAAAAGTGGCAATCTGTGTGTGGAGCCGGAAGATGTAGGAGGGGTTCTAAATCACAGAATCACAGAATCACAGAATCACAGAATCTACAGTGCAGATAGAGGCCATTTCGGCCCATCGAGCCTGCACCGACACATATCCCACCCTATCCCCGTAACCCCACGTATTTAATCCCCTAACACTAAGGGTCAATTTATCATAGCCAAATCAACCTAACCTGCACATCTTTGGACTGTGGGAGGAAACCGGAGCACCCGGAGGAAACCCACGCAAACACAGGGAGAATGTGCAAACTCCACACAGACAGTCGCCTGACAGACAGTCACAGAATTTTTTGCATCTGTTTTCACTATGGAGAAGGACGATGTAGACATAGAAATAGGGCGGGGGGACTGTGATATGCTCAAACATATTAACATCGAGAGGGAGGAGGTATTGGCGGTTTTAGCTGGCCTAAAAATGGATAAATCCCCAGGCCCGGATGAAATGTATCCCAGGCTGCTGTGTGAGGCAAAGGAGGAGATTGCGGGGGCTCTAACACATATATTCAGGACCTCTCTGGCCACAGGGGATGTGCCAGAGGACTGGAGAACCGCTAATGTAGTACCATTATTCAAGAAGGGTAGTAGGGAAAAACCGGGGAACTACAGGCCAGTGAGCCTAACATCAGTGGTAGGAAAATTATTGGAAAAAATCCTGAGGGACAAAATTTTTCTCCACTTGGAGAGGCAAGGATTAATCAGGGATAGTCAACATGGCTTTGTCAAGGGAAGATCATGTCTGACTAATTTGATTGAATTTTTTGAGGGGGTGACTAGGTGTATGGATGAGGGTAACGCAGTGGATGTGGTATACATGGATTTCAGTAAGGCCTTCGATAAAGTCCCGCACAGGAGACTGGTCAAGAAGGTAAGAGCCCATGGAATCCAGGGTGCCTTGGCACATTGGATACAAAACTGGCTTAGTGGCAGAAGGCAGAGGGTGATGGTCGAAGGTTGTTTTTGTGACTGGAAGCCTGTGGCCAGTGGGGTACCACAGGGATCGGTGCTGGGTCCCTTGCTGTTTGTGGTCTACATTAATGACTTGGATATGAATGTAAAGGGTATGATCAGTAAGTTCGCGGATGATACAAAAATTGGTAGGGTGGTAAATAGCGTGGAGGGTAGCCTCAGTCTGCAGGACGATATAGATGGGTTGGTCAGATGGGCGGAACAGTGGCAAATGGAATTTAACCCGGAAAAGTGCGAGGTGATGCACTTTGGGGGGACTAACAAGGCAAGGGAATACACAATGAATGGTAAGACCCTAGGCAAGACGGAGGGTCAGAGGGATCTGGGTGTGCAAGTACACAGATCCCTGAAGGCGGCGGAACAGGTGGATAAGGTGGTAAAAAAGGCATATGGGATACTTGCCTTCATTAGCCGAGGCATTGAATATAAGAGCAAGGAGGTTATGATGGAGCTGTATAAAACACTGGTCAGGCCACAGCTGGAATACTGTGTGCAGTTCTGGTCGCCACACTACAGGAAGGATGTGATCGCGTTAGAGAGAGTGCAGAGGAGGTTCACCAGGATGTTACCGGGGCTGGAGCGCTTCAGCTATGAAGAGAGACTGGGCAGATTGGGTTTGTTTTCCTTGGAGCAGAGGAGGCTGAGGGGGGACATGAGTGAGGTGTACAAAATTATGAGGGGCATAGATAGGATGGATGCTGAGGAGCTTTTTCCCTTAGTAGAGGGGTCAATAACTAGGGGGCATAGATTCAAGGTAAAGGGCGGGAGGTTTAGAGGGGATTTGAGAAAGAACTTTTTCACCCAGAGGGTGGTTGGAGTCTGGAACTCACTGCCTGAAAGGGTTGTGGAGGCAGAAACCCTCACAACATTTAAGAAGCATTTGGATGAGCACTTGAAATGCCATAGCATACAAGGCTACGGGCCAAATGCTGGAATATGGGATTAGATTAGACAGGGCTTGATGGCCGGCGCAGACACGATGGG
This sequence comes from Somniosus microcephalus, assembly GCF_052327205.1. Lineage (NCBI taxonomy): Eukaryota > Metazoa > Chordata > Chondrichthyes > Squaliformes > Somniosidae > Somniosus > Somniosus microcephalus. The sequence goes on along the minus strand of NC_140987.1, from coordinate 57,392,375 downwards.
CCGAAGGGCCTCTATCCATGCTGTATTACTCTATGACTCTCTATGACTCTATGTGTGATGTTTCAAGTGGTTGTTGCGTTAACCGGCTGAGGGCTTGCGGAGCGGCTGCATTCAGGTGCGTTCATTGCCACAAGCCATTCCCTGACAGGGGGCCTAGAAGTGTCGTTCAATAAGCCGCCGACGGACGGCCCTTGGACCTTGTGGCTCCCTCCTGGGCTGGTACTCCTCCTCCTCCTCCTCCTCCTCCTCCTCCTCATGGTCCTCCTGCTCGTCTTCCTGAGGTGGTGGTCCAACGTGAGGTGGCAGTGCCTGAGTCCTGCGGATAGCCAGGTTGTGCAGCATGCAGCAAACGATGACGAACTGGGAGACTCTATCCGGCGAATACTGTAGAGATCCGCCGGAACGATCCAGGCAGCGGAACCGTTGCTTGAGGACGCCAATCGTTTGCTCTATGATGTTCCTTGTGGCTTGATGGCTTTCGTTGTATGCCTCCTCAGCAGGGGTCCTGGGCGCGTGGAGCGGGGTCATGAGCCATGTACACAAAGGATAGCCTTTGTCCCCGATAAGCCATCCTCTTGGGGGAGGCTGTGCCTGGAACATATCAGCCACAGTAGTCTGGCGCAGGATAAATGCATCGTGGCTGCTTCCTGGAAAGCGGGCATTGACAGCTAGGATGCGCTGCCTGTGGTCACACACCAGCTGTACATTGAGGGAATGGTAGCCCTTCCGGTTGCGGTAATCCTCGGCATTGTCGATAGGTGCCCGCATAGCCACATGCGTGCAGTCAATGGCGCACTGCACCATGGGGAAGTCGGCGATCCTCGCAAATCCGACTGCACGCTGCTCCTGCCTCTCTAGGGTCATGGGGAAGGAGATGAATTGGTGTCTCCTTGCGAAAAGGGCATCGGTGACCTGCCGGATGCAGCGATGCACGGCGAACTGGGAGATGTTCGCTATGTCCCCAGCAGCGGCTTGGAAGGAGCCGCTTGCATAAAAGTTCAGAGCCACCGTGACCTTCACTTCCACCGACAGAGATGTCCTGCATATCAGCTGTGGACGCAGATCTCTGTGAAGCAGCTGGCAGATCTCTGCAACCACCTCCCTTCTGAAGCGCAGCCTCTTAACACACTGCGCGGCAGTCATGGTGAGATAGGACACCTGCTGGCGGTATTCCCTGAGTGGGTAAGGCCTACGTTGCCAACGCCTGATGGCCCCTCTGCGCCTAGGCATGGCTGCCCCTCTCACACAGCGTCTGCGAGCCCTTCGCACATAATGCTGGAACTGAGGGTTGGAACCCCATGCAGCCCCCATAATATACTTGCAAACAGTGAAATCACAATGAGACAAATTTGCAAGCTCTGGCCAGAAGCCAAAAATACCTCTCCTATGTTGGCCCAATTCAGTAAGGTCTCTTCCTTGGTCTCTGTCCAGAAATCCGTAGCACTAAAGTCATTGCAGCAAAATGGCTGGCCTTTATAGTTCAGTCTAAGTGCCCTTTAATTAGCACTCCCCGAGGCCCGCAGGGCCTCTGCTGCGTTCCACTTCACAGTTCTTAACAGCGCCACGCCCACATTGGGCGGGCGCCACTGAAGTTCCGGTTTGGGGCGCACAAACGGCGTTGCACGACGAAATGACGTCATAAGCTGCGCGCGCAGCTGAGCGCGCGCAAACACTTTGCGCCGGCTCTAAATGTCAACTGAAGTTGGGCGTAGGCGCAGATCGGTCTGCGCCCGGGCGCTAAGTGCCTAGCACTCGAAATCTACCCCTCTTATGGCGCTAACGGCTGGCGAACGCAACTGAATTTCTAGGCCTATATGTTTCAATGAGATCACATCTCATTCTTCGTAACTCCAAAAAATATAGGCCTAGCCTACTCAATACCACTTTCACCCTTGGCAGATAGGTGTGCCTGGTCTGACCAATGTGTACCTTGGATGATCATTTACTGAATCCCAATGAGGGCCCAGAATGTAGGAATTCCTGGCATAAGGTGTGCCCACCACCGCCCCACCGCCCCTTACAACAATGCCCATGTTTGGGCCAGGCATTGGCAGCTCCCCACCAAGGGGCACATGGGCAGAGTGGCGCCTGAAGCAACCTGGCAGTGAAGGTTTATGCCAGGAACCCCTGTAGATCTATGGGTCTGCGGGGGTCCTGAAGGAAGGCTGAAAAATAAAGCAGGAAAGTGATCAAGTCATTCAAGAAAAAATAAATCTCCCTCTCCAGACAATCCTAGGCTGAGGGCTGTAGGCTCTTCCAGTTGATGATCTCCAGGCCTAAGAGGTAGATACGTTTCTGTTTTCACCACTGATCCCAGTACAAGTCCCTGCCTAGGAGGTGGGTCTGTGCCAGGAGTCCACCTGGGCAATACAAAATACAAATGGCCCTGGCCAAGAAAATGAAGAGCACTTTGTCACTCACAGGCGCAGTGCATCTCCGGTGCAGAAAGTCAGCACTGTAATCTTTGACCGGCATTATCCAACTGGGCAATACAGGTTGAGAGCAAGAGGTGGTTTCCCAGGACTCCGTAGAGTCAAAGTTGAAGGAAGTGATTACCTTGTCGACCACTGATGTCCCTGTCATGGAAATGTTTTGCCGGTCTGGCAGCAGGACTGTTGTCGGTTCTGTGATGGCTCCCATGGGGAATTGTTGTCTCTGCATTGTAGGTTTGTAAAATCTGCTACAATTGTTAGATCCGTGTATTTTTGATGTTGGGTGTCCTTCAATAACTAGACACGAGACTGCCGGAACAATCAACAGGTATTTACTGGATGAGGGTTACTCTAAAACTAAACGTACAGATCCCTACTCAGGTTTTATATACAGGTGTGGTCACTGCCGGTACCACAGTATACAGGAGCTGTAAAAAGTAGTTCTCCCCTTAAAGGTACATACACTACAATTCCTCCCCTTTTAGATTGACAGTACCATAACATTCATTTAACAATTAACACTTTTAACATGCACATTAACTGAAAATAGTCCATTTATAAATTCAGTCTTGGGGCGGCTTCCTGATCCTTTCTAGATAGCGCCTTTCCTGAGTGTCTTGTTCTTGGTGTGGAGGACCCCTGTCGTCACTTGGTTCATCAGCTTCCGATGCTACTGTTTCTGGGGTAGATGCTATTTGTATGTCGGGTTCATCACCAGGTGCGCGAGACATGGGGTTGACTCGTTCCTGTGACTCTAGGATCTGGTCGACATGGCGTCTCACAATGTTCTCCCCAACATCCACTGTGTACATTAGTGGCCCCTGCCGTGTGCATATCGTTCCTGGTTGCCATTTCTCTGTTCGGTAGTCGCGGGCCAAGACTGGTTGCCCTACATTGAAGCTCCTTGTCGGCTTCTCATTGATGTGCTGGAATTGCTTATTCTCAACATCTCTTCGTACATTTGGTCTGAGCAAATCCAGACGAGATCTCAACCTTCGGTTAAAGAACATCATGGCCGGGGTCTGGTTGGTGACTGCATGTGTCGCATTTCTGTAGGCTAACAGGAAATTGTCCACCTTATGCTGCAGTGGAATGTCGTCATCGCACATGGCCCTTACTGCTTTCTTAAAGGTTTGTACGAACCTCTCAGCCAATCCATTTGTGGCTGGATGATACGGGGCGGATGTGTAATGCCTTACCCCATTCCTTTTCATGAATCTTCGAAACTCTTCGGACACAAACTGTGGTCCGTTATCAGAGCAAATCTGCTCTGGCAAGCCGTTCCTGGCAAATATGGTCCGTAGGACTGCAATAGTTTTCTCCGTGGTGGTGGAGGACATTTTGATCACCTCAGGCCATTCCGAGTGCGCATCCATGGCTATTAGAAACATTGAGTCCATGAATGGACCAGCAAAATCAATATGCACCCGTTGCCATGGAGATGAGGGCCACTCCCATGGCTGTAGAGGGGCATGTGGTGGTGCATTTTGGACCTTCTGGCATCCTGAGCAGCTCTTTGTCAGGTCCTCGATTTGCTGACCGATCCCCGGCCAACACACATAAGCCCTAGCAAGGCTTTTCATTTCACCCCTCTCAGATGGCCTTCGTGAAGCTCATTGAGCACTCTCTCCCTTAACTTGGGTGGAATTACCACTCAGGATCAACACATCAAGGTCCCCTGGCATACTGACAGCTGTTCTCTTCTAGATGAGAATGCTGGCAACAGTGAGTCGCCATGTGTTGGCCATCCCTTCACCGTCAAGTCATATACCCGAGACAGTGTTGGCTCATTTCGGGTCTCCTTCTCTATATCAGCGTTAGTTATTGGCAAGTGTTCAATTATAGTCGAATGAAATATTTCGACTATGGGGGGCACGATGGCATAGTGGTTAGCACTGTTGCCTCACAGCGCCAGGGACCCGGGTTCAAATCTGGCCTCGGGCGACTGTCTGTGTGGAGTTTGCACATTCTCCCTGTGTCTGCGTGGGTTTCCTCCGGGTGCTCCGGTTTCCTCCCACAGTCCAAAGATGTGCGGGTTAGGTTGATTTGGCTATGATAAATTGACCCTTAGTGTTAGGGGATTAAATACGTGGGGTTACGGGGATAGGGTGGGATATGTGTCGGTGCAGGCTCGATGGGCCGAAATGGCCTCTATCTGCATTGTGGTGATTCTGTGATTCAGTTCTGTGATTCTGTGACAGGGTCCACTGCTGGTGCTTCCTCCGCAGTAGGCAGTGGCAGGTGTGATAGCCCATCAGCGTTTCCATGCTGTTTCGTGCCCTTATACTCGATTTCATATTGGTTCGCCCCTAGAAAAAGCGACCATCTTTGTAGCCGTTGCGCAGTCATCACCGGCACGCCCTTCTTTGGATTAAAGATGGAGACAAGTGGTTGGTGGTCCGTCAGCAAGGCGAACTTCTGCCCGTGCAGATAGTGGTTGAACTTTTTCACTCCCCACACTAGGCTGAGGGCCTCCCTGTCAATCTGGGCGTAGTTACGCTCAGCTGAGGTTAGTGACCAAGACGCAAAGGCTACCGGCCTCTCCGAGCCATCCGGGAACTTGTGCAACAGCACCGCTCCAATGCCATAGGGTGATGCAACCGAATTGGTAGTGCTGGGTTGAAGTGAGCCAACACCTCTTTTCATGTGATCAATTCTTTGCACTTCTGGAAAGCTCGTTTACATTCGTCATTCCACTTCCATGGTACCCCCGTTTGCAGTAGGGTGTTCAGTGGGTGTAGTACTGTAGACAAATTTGGCAAGAACTTATGGTAGCAGTTCACCAACCCGAGGAACGACCTCAGTTGTGACACATTTTCCGGTGCTGGAGCCTTGACTACTGCCTCAATCTTTTCAGGGGACTTATGTAACCCCTCTTCATCAATAACGTGGCCACAATACGAGATCTGCTTCTGGAAAAACTCGCATTTGTGGCGATTTGCTCAGAGCCCATATTCCTTCAATCTAGTGAGCACCTGCTCCAGGTTGGCAAGGTGAGCACTGTCATTTTCGCCCGTGACCAGGATGTCGTCCAAATAACACTGGGTCCCTGGAATCCCTTGCAGGACTTGATCCATTGTGTGGTGTATGTGCCTTTAAGAGCCCCAGGTGTGCGTAATGCCGGTAATTGCCACTTGGGCTATATAAGCCTGTGTATTGTGTATATCCTTTAGAAACCCCCCCCCCAGACTTGCTTAGTAAATACCTATGAACCAACTCCTGTCTTCAGTGTCTTTATCTACACACGGACACTACAGTGGCGACGAAGTGGAAACGGACTTACCTGCAATTCGGCAGCACCTCAAGGACATCGATTCCTCCAGCGTCCAGAAGACTCAAAGAAGTAAGAGAAACTGTGGTTTCACCAGCTGGCCAAGCTGGTGACAGGTACTGCGCTAATCCTTCCTGGGCGTCAGGCTGGAGCTCCAGCGGCGGGCTCTACAGCTGAGACAGGCAGCGAAATCGGAGGCAAGCAATAACGGACTGGGAGGGTGCACTCGAGAGACGGCCGGCGCGGCAAGCAGGTCAGCGTTTAGACCTCCGTCGGGAACGAGTCTCCAACAGTGAATAAACGGAAACCACAGTAAAACAGCGTTGTTATCGGTAGCAGCGGCGGGAAAGCGCGGGAAGCGCCATATTGTTGCTACAGAGAGAGAAAAAAAGCGCGGGAAGCGCCATATCTTTTCTGAAATGCCTAAATCTGGTAATATTGAGGCTTTTGATGGTGAAATAGAAGATTGGACCACATACGTGGAAAGAGTAGAGGTTTATTGCACTGCAAATGGAATAACAGATGAAAAAAAAGCTTCAGTACTTCTGAACTTAATGGGCGCGAAGACATACGGGCTGTTACGAAATTTAATCACTCCAGCCAAACCAAAGGACAAGACTTTTAAAGAAATTGTTGATACCCTGCAGGAGCATTTAAACCCAACACCGCTGCTGATAGCGGAACGATTCAAGTTCTTCAAGAGAAATCAACACAAGAATGAAAGTACCGCTGATTACCTAACCGAATTAAGAAAGCTATCAAAGTACTGCCAATTCGGAGCAGGACTATCGGATTATCTTCGAGACAAATTTGTTTGCGGTCTCTTAAGTGAAGGAACACAAAAAAAAACTGCTTTCTGAAAAAGATTTAACATTGGACAAAGCTTTCAGTATGGCTGTATCATACGAAGCAGCAGCAAAAGGAGCTGCAGAGATACAACAAGAGACACAGGACTTCGGCACCCATAAAATGACACAGGAGTTCGGAAGATGTTATCGCTGCGGCAGATCCACCCATAACCAGAGGGACTGCTGGTTCAAGGGCAAAGCATGCAGGCAATGTGGTAAGATTGGACACATTGCACGGGTATGCCAATCTGGACAAAATAAATCCACTGACAGAAAACAAAAAATCAATAAAGAAAAGTACAGGAAGGTACAAATGATGACGGACAATAGCTCCGAAGACCAGAATAGCGATAGCGACTCCGGAAACAAGAGACTAAGCTGTCTCAAATTACATAATGTACTTGCCAAAGAGGATTACCAAACCATTTGGGTTACCCTCACAATAGCAGGGTCCCCAGTTAAAATGGAGCTAGATACAGGATCAGCTCTAACCGTAATAAATCGACGAGATTACGAGAGGCTATTTTCGCATATACCTCTAAAAGACACATCCATTATCTTAAAAACATATACGGGGCAGAAAGTCTACCCCAAAGGAAAAATAAGGGTGCCTGTGGTATACAACGGCAAAGAAATACAAAAGTTGTATTTATACATTCTACAAGATGGTGGTCCACCGTTGTTGGGACGTGAATGGATAAGGAAGATACGTTTAGACTGGCACTCCATTCAGGCACTGACGGTGACCAGTAAGGAAAAAAACAATGATGACATCATACCTGAACGATTAAAAGACATCTTGGCCAACGCCAAAGAAGTGTTTCAAGAGAAACTAGGAACCTTGAAAGGCATCACCGCCTCAATAAAAGTGGAAGATACAGCAATTCCAAAATTTTTTAAGGCAAGACCGGTGCCATATGCAATACGTCCGGCAGTCGAGGCAGAGCTGAAGAATTTGGAAAAGGCAGGCGTATTATCCAAAATAGATTGGAGCGAATGGGCAACACCCATCGTTCCAGTCATGAAAAAAACATTGAAAAATAACTCTGAGGAACAGAAAAAAATTCGCATCTGTGGGGACTTTAAGGTGACTGTAAACCCGGTCCTTCACACGGTACAGTATCCTCTTCCGAGGATAGAAGATATTTTCGCCTCACTATCCGGAGGGAAACGTTTCACAAAAATCGACTTGGCACAAGCATATCTACAGATGGAGGTTGAGGAGACCTCTAAAAAGTATCTCACAATAAACACACACAAAGGCCTGTACCAGTACAATCGACTGGTTTTTGGAATAGCATCAGCTCCAGCTATCTGGCAAAGAGCTATGGAGCAAGTCCTGCAAGGGATTCCGGGGACTCAATGCTACCTAGACGACATCCTTATAACAGGAGAAAACGACAACGAGCACCTTGCCAATTTGGAGCAGGTGCTCACTAGGCTGAAAGAACGGGGCCTACGAGCAAATCGCCCCAAGTGTGAATTTTTCCAAAATCAGATATCATATTGTGGCCACATAATTAATAAGGAAGGGTTGCATAAGTCACCTGAAAAAATTGAAACAGTTATAAAAGCCCCAGCACCTGAAAATGTTTCACAATTAAGGTCATTCCTGGGATTAATAAATTACTATCATAAATTTTTACCGAACTTATCAACTATTCTACACCCTCTTAATGATCTTCTACAGACAGGAGTGATTTGGAAATGGAACGAAGACTGTAAACGTGCCTTCCATAAATGTAAAGACTTAATCACATCCGAGAAAATTTTGGCTCATTACAACCCATCACTACCAATCAGACTGGCGTGCGATGCATCCCCTTACGGCATAGGAGCGGTATTGTCCCATAGATTCCCTGATGGCTCGGAACGGCCGATAGCTTTTGCGTCACGCTCATTGAACTCAGCTGAGCGTAACTATGCCCAGATAGACAGGGAAGCACTCAGCCTGGTATGGGGAGTGAAGAAATTCAACCATTACCTACACGGACAAAAATTTACCTTGCTGACTGACCATCAACCCCTCATCTCCATATTCAACCCTAAAAAAGGTGTCCCCATTATGACGGCACAAAGACTACAGAGGTGGTCCCTTTTTCTAGGGGCACACCAATACAACATTGAATACAAAGTGTCAAAACAGCATGGGAATGCTGACGGTTTATCACGCCTACCGTTGCCAACGATAGAAGAGGCACCTACAGTAGACCCAGTAGAGATATTCCACTCTACCATAGTGGAATGTCTACCGGTGACAAATTCTGCCATTGAAAGGGAGACAAGAAATGACCCTACTCTCTCACGGGTCTACGATTTAACAGTGAAGGGATGGCCAGCACATGGCGAACCACTGTTGCCAGCATTCTCGCAAAGAAGAGAACAGCTGTCAGTGTGCCGAGGAACCTTGATGTGTGGATCCAGAGTGGTGATTCCACCCAAACTCCAGGATAAAGTACTAAAGGAGCTTCACGAGGGGCATCTGGGTGGAGTGAAAATGAAGAACCTAGCTAGGGCGTTTGTATGGTGGCCAGGTATCGATGGAGACATCGAAGAAATGACCAAGAGCTGCCTAGGATGCCAGAAGGTCCAAAACGCTCCACCACAAGCCCCTCTACATCCATGGGAGTGGCCCTCATCTCCCTGGCAAAGGGTGCACATCGACTTTGCTGGTCCATTTATGGACTCAATGTTCTTAATCGCGGTTGATGCACACTCCAAGTGGCCGGAGGTAATAAAGATGTCCTCCGCCACCACGGAAAAAACCATCACAGTATTAAGGACCATATTTGCCAGGAATGGGCTGCCGGAGCAGATATGTTCTGATAATGGACCGCAATTTGTGTCCGAAGAATTCAGAAAGTTCTTAAAGAACAATGGGGTAAAGCACTACACGTCCGCCCCATACCATCCCGCCACCAATGGATTGGCTGAAAGGTTTGTCCAGACCTTCAAGAAGGCCATCAAGGCCATGGGTAATGAAGACATAAAACTTCAGCACAAGGTGGATAACTTCTTATTTGCATATAGGAATGCAACGCATATGGTTACTAACCAAACTCCCGCCATGATGTTCTACAATAGAAACCTAAGATGCCGGCTGGATTTGGTCAAGCCCAACATCCGAAGGGACGTGGAGAACCGGCAGTTTCAGGGCATGAATGAAAGGCCAACTAGGGCCTTCCAGATAGGCCAACCGGTTTTGGCCCGGGACTACCGTACCGAGAAATGGCAGCCTGGAACTATCTGCACACGATTAGGACCACTGATGTATACCGTGGACATCGGAGACAGCATAATAAGGCGCCATGCTGACCAAATCATCAAGTCATCCGAAAAGGGACAACCTACACCACCACTCTATACATCTAACGATGAAGTAGAGATACCCATATCTACCTCCGATCCGGTGATACTGGAGCCCGATGAACCCGACACTGGCCTTCAAGCCGAATCAGCCTTGCCAGAAGAACCTACTACACCACCAGAAACTACTACACCCCCGAGGCGTTATCCGGACCGAGTCAGGAAGCCTCCTGAGAGACTAACTTATAATTAATTAATACAGCAATGTATATTATTTTGCATATAACATGTAATTAATAATTACTTAAAATATGATGTACTAGTTAGCTAGAAGGGGAGGAATTGTGGTGTATGTGCCTTTAAGAGCCCCAGGTGTGCGTAATGCCGGTAATTGCCACTTGGGCTATATAAGCCTGTGTATTGTGTATATCCTTTAGAAACCCCCCCCCCAGACTTGCTTAGTAAATACCTATGAACCAACTCCTGTCTTCAGTGTCTTTATCTACACACGGACACTACACATTGCCCTTTGCCAAATAGCCGGAGCTGATGCTACCCTGAACACCAGCCGGTTGTATTGGTAGAGACCTTTATGAGTGTTGATCGTGAGGTACTGTTTCGAGGCTTCTTCTACCTCCATTTGCAGGTACGCCTGGGCCAGATCAATCTTAGTGAAGCGTTTCCCTCCAGATAGCGAGGCAAAAATATCTTCAATCTGCGGAAGCGGATATTGTACCGTGTGAAGGACTGGGTTCACTGTTACCTTAAAGTCCCCACAGATGCGAACTTTCTTTGGTTCCCCAGTGGTATTACTCAACGACCTCTTCATTACAGGAACGATGGGTGTGGCCCACTCGCTCCTGTCCACTTTGGACAGTACTCCTGAACGTTCCAAACCTTCCAGCTCTGCTTCGACGGCTGGGCGGATCGCATAAGGTACCGGTCTGGCCTTAAAAAACTTTGGGCTTGCATTTTCCTCTATTTTGATAGTCGTTGTTATGCCTTTTAGTGTTCCAAGTCCCTCCTGGAACACTTCTTGTGCGTCAGTTAACATTTTTGACAGTCGTCCAGGTGTGGCGTCGTCATCCTTTTTGGCATCTACAGTCAGTGCTTGTATGGAATGCCAATCTAGCTGTATCTTCCGGATCCATTCACGTCCTAGTAGTGGTGGTCCTCCATCTGGCAATACATATAGGTCCATTTTTGGTGTTTCCTTACCGTTATATACAACGTTCACCCTTATTTTTCCTTTGGGGTAGACTTTTTACCCGTGTACGTCTTCAAGACAATCTCTGTATCTCTCAAGGGTATATGTGAGAATAGCCGCTTGTAGTCCCTTCGGTTTATGACTGTTAGGGCTGATCCTGTGTCCAATTCCATTTTCACTTGGACTCCAGCTATCTTGAGCGTGACCCAGATAGTTTGATGATCCTCCGTTTGGATCACCTTATGTAGTTTCAGACAACCCAGCTCCTTGCTTCCGGAGTCTGTATCACTTTTCTGTTCATCTGAACTACTCTCCGTCACCTTATGTACCTTCTTGTACTTCTCCTGTGGAGATTTCTTGCTGCTGGTTTTCTTTCCCGACCTGCAGACTCTTGCTATGTGTCCTACTTTTCCACACTGTCTGCACACTTTGTCCTTAAACCAGCAATCATTATGGTCATGTGTTGTTCTGCCGCAGCGATAGCACTTCACTGTTCCGTATGACATTTCATTTGTGCCATATTCTTGCGGTCTCCGTTGTATCCCTGCAGCGCCCCATGCGGCTGCTTCGTGTGATACTGCCATGCTGAAAGCCTTGTCCAGCGTAAGATCCTTTTCTGATAGAAGCCGTTTCTGGGTTCCTTCACTTTGAAGCCCACACACAAACTTGTCCCTTAAAGTATCTGCTAGTCCCGTTCCAAACTGGCAGTGTTTCGATAGCTTGCGCAGTTCCGCTAAATACTCAGCATTACTTTCATCTTTATGCTGGTTCCTTTTGTGAAACTTAAATCTTTCTGCTATCAGCAGCGGTGTGGGGTTTAAGTGGTTCTGTAGGATTGACACTGTTTCCAAAATCCTTGTCCACTGGCTTCTCTGGGGTTACTAGGTTTCGCAGTAAGCCATACATTTTTGCACCCATGGAATTCAACAATACCAGCGCTTTCCTCTCATTTGGCACTTCATTCGCCTTGCAGTACACTTCTATGTGTTCGACATATGTCGTCCAATCTTCGACTTCATTGTCGAACGCTGTGATACTGCCACTCTTCGGCATCCCTGGGTGTGGTTAGACCGGCTCAAAATGGTGTTTTCCCCGCGCTTTCCTTCTCCTTGCGGCTCAAAATGGCGTTTTCCCGCGCTCTCCCTTCTTCTCCGCTGCGGCTCAAAATGGCGTTTTCTCGTGCTCTCCCTTCTTCTCCGCTGCGGCTCAAAATGGCGTTTCCCGCGCTCTCCCTTCTTCTCTGCTGCGGCTGCTCGGCCCTTGAACACCGGCTGCGCTCTGCGCGTTTCCCTTTCTTCCCCGCTGACGCTGCTCGTCCCTTGAACACCGGCTGCGCTCGGCGCGTTTTCCTTCGCGCCTCTCTCTCTTCTCCCGTCGACGCCATTCGGTCCTGAACACCGGCTGCGCCCTGTGCGCTCTACCCTCTCTCTTCTCCCGTCGACGCCGCTCGGTCCTGAACACCGGCTGCGCCCTGTGCGCTCTACCCTCTCTCTCTTCTCCCGTTGACGCTGCTCGGCCTTTTCTGTGCCATCGGTCGGCTCTAGCCGCCGCTGTCCGGGAAGGGTCTGCGCCGTACCTGTTGCCAGCCCGTTTTGCTGGACCACCGTGACTGGAGAACCAAGCCCAGCTCTCAACAGCCTCCCCTGCGATGCTCAAATCTCTGCTGGATGACTGGGCGGTTGCTCATGGTCGACGGCCGTGCTTCTGGCCTCAACTTTCTTCCACTGTTCTCCAGGAGTGAATCCCTGGGAGGTAATGCAGAGTTGCAGGTAGGTTCGAATCTGCCTCGTCGCCACTGTTAGATCCGTGTATTTTTGATGTTGGGTGTCCAATAACTAGACACGAGACTGCCGGAACAATCAACAGGTATTTACTGGATGAGGGTTACTCTAAAACTAAACGTACAGATCCCTACTCAGGGTTTATATACAGGTGTGGTCACTGCCGGTACTACAGTATACAGGAGCTGTAAAAAGTAGTTCTCCCCTTAAAGGTACATACACTACAACAATTGTTTGACTCTGGGCAGCAACATAGAGGCAGATTGTAATTAAGTTCAGATCATCCCGACGTGGCTGTCGCCCACCCTCCTCTGATCCTCCTCCTCCAGACCGCTGCTCCTCGGGCTGTGTGTGCATCTGCACCATGCTGAGCTCTGACTTTTCACAATAATGCAACTTCAACTCATTTAAAGTATTTTAATGCCTCTCCCAGGCTCAGCACATGTCTCAATGTAAGCTCGAGGAACAGCCCCTCATCTTTCGATTGGGCACTTTACAGCCTTCTGGACTCAGCATCGAGTTCAACAACTTCAGACCATAACCTCGGCCCCTATCCTTTTTTTCCCTCTCTCTCACATGGCAGCTGTCTTTCATTCTGCCATCGCCATTTACACTTCATCTAGAGCCATCTTTTGTTTCTTAACTTGCCCTATTACCATCTCTTTTTGCCTTGCACCATCATCCCTTTTGTCTCTTAATCTCTCCTGCCTTTCATCCTATCACAGACCTTCCCTTTTGTTCTTCCCCCCCCCCCTTTCCCTACCCCTGCACTTGCTTAAAAACCTGTTCCATCTCCAGCTTTTTCCAGTTCTGACGAAGGGTCATCGACCTGAAACGTTAACTCTGTTTCTCTCTCCACAGATGCCGCCTGACCTGCTGAGTATTTCCAGCATTTTCTGTTTTTATTTCAGATTGCCAGCATCTGCAGTATTTTGCTTTTGTATCAGCACATGACAGCCTGGGAGTACAGCTACACCTAAAAGTCACATCTCTGATAGCTATTTGGCATGAAAGACTTTCCAAACTCAGACAAAACCATCAAAAAATTTCCCCCCAAATCCCCCAAAACGCTAATCCAGTGACTTGCCTTAATGGAAGTGGAGCTCATCCCTCTAAATATCCCTGCTTCAGCCTGCTTCCTGAGTATTCACTCCATGTTTTTCTGGGTAGATGTAAGAATGAGTGAATCAAACGCTCCCGGGCACCAATTTCCCAAAATGGTCCTAATACAAGTGCAGGACCCCTATTTAAATATTATAATTAGCCCAGCGTTCATTTTAGATGGCCACTAGGGGTGCCTTAGGTGCGCTTTGCACGTTTAATTTCCAACGATTAGTACTGTTGTGCAGAAATTAGAGTAATTGTGCTGTCTAGTGTGAGTTATTTGTTAATGGGACTGGGATGGCATCCAGGTTTCTTGCAGGCTCCAGACACAAAACTGCAGCAATTGTTAACAATTTATTCATGAAATGTAAAAGCAAAACAAATCTGTGACACATGGCAGCAGAAACAGGCACAGCAAGTTCAGACAACTAAAAAAGAACAGGGAGACAAATGACTGAGGCGCCATAAAGGGCATTCTACAAGATCCCGAAAGTACCAAGTTGGCCATTTCTTGGTTACTTGATTAAACAAAATAATGTTTATATAAAACAATGCCTTGTATTCTTTCCAGAAACTCTTTGGCTATAATGGACCGACTGCTTTATGTTGCTAATCTTAAATATGCAATTTCAATCTTTTTAGAAGAAAACTCTTGTTTCCCAGGCAACGTCTCTGGAACACAAACATTTTATGGTTTTACCATCCAGAGGTTAGTGACTTTAGCTAGGAAAACAGAGTCGCGGTTAAAAAGCAGTTGGCTTGCAAAACCATTTTCGTCTTCATCATTACACTAAACGTTGGCATTTCCACATCACTTAAACGGCAATTCTAGCAACTTCCTCAGCTGGAAAGGGTTTGTGGGACGGTGAAAGTACAAGTATTTGGGTTTAACCCTTTGTGAAATTATCAGTGAATTGAATGCGAACATGTGAATTACTGGTAGAGGTCAGAAAGAAAATCTCCATTGCTGGTAGGTGTAAAGTAAAGTCAGAATCAGTATCAGAAATAAGGACACAGGTTAATGTTTTGAGTTGATCTGAATCATAGAATCTAAAAAAAATTCTCTGCCCCAGAGAGCTGTGGAGGCTGGGTCATTAAATACATTTAAGGTGGAGATAGACAGATTTTTGCAAGATAAGGGCGTGAAGGGTTATGGGGAGCGGGCGGGGAAGTGGTTTTGAGCCCTGGATCAGCCATGATCTTATTGAATGGCGGAGCAGGCTCGAGGGGCCAAGGGGCCTCTTCCTGCTCCTATTTCTTATGTTCTTACAGCACAGATGGAGGCCATTTGGCCCATTGTGCCTGTGCCGGCTCTTTGAAAGAGCTCTGCAATTAGTCCGGCTGCCCTGCTCTTTCCCCATAACTCTGCAAATATTTCCTTTTCAAGTATTTATCCAATTCCCATTTGAAAGTTACTGTTGAATCTGTTTCCCCCACTCGCTGCGTAAAAAAAATTCTCCTCATCTCCTCGCTGGTTCTTTTGCCAATTATCTTAAATCTGTGTCCTCGCTTACTGACTCTCCGGCCAGTGAAGAAGTCACGTGTCTGAAGCAGTAACCCTAGTTTGCTCTTTCAGCTGCTGAATGATCTGCTGTGCAATTGCGGCATTTTCTATTTTCATTCACATCAAATTTATTGATGTTCTCAGGTTATTCTGGAAAAGATCTGCAGGGCAAAGTGCATGTCAACAAAGTTTTATGTCCGGGTCAGTTATCAACGGTTGAGTTTTTGTATTAGTTTAAAACTCACCTGTTGCAGCCCGGATTACTTTAACTCCCGGGCCTCATTCTAACCTCACCGGTGAGTTTCCCATTGAATTGACTGACCTGACCAGAAGGACACCCATTTCCAGGGAGCCAGAGGCCTATTTCAAGCGGGAGTGTACCTCTTAAAGCGAGGTCGCATTGACTTGTGGCTTCTTTGGTTTCCAAGGTGCTGGAAGAAGAATCTTCTCTGAAATTAGTCCCAGTCAAGCCCTCAGGTTCTCAGAAGCTTCCCTGTAGGTGCTCGTGGAAGAGATGAGGGCGCGGAGGAAATTTCTATTCCCCGGCAGAGCCAGGAGGGTTGCGAAACATTCTGGCCACCAGGCATGGAGGGAGATTTTAGAGGTCGTCAGTTTCAGGAGTGTCATCCCCAGGACCTGGATACAGTGCAAGAAGCACTTCAGTGATCACACTAGAGGAGCAAGGGTAAGTACAGCTCTTCATTTATCCCTCTCTCTCTAGGATACATGCCAGCAGTCCTTCATCTGCCTCCCCCAGCATTCTTAACAATTCCCTCCCCTCCATCACATCCTTCACCACCCAGCACAAGGCCTCACTACACCACCTCTCATTACAATCACACACTCACCTCTTCCTTGCTCACTACACGCCACCCCCTAGCACCATTCCTCTCTCACTTGGCCGCCTTTGCAGAATCAGCAGCTTCTCTCAGGACTCCTTCTTCACTTCACGCACTCCAGACACTAGGCTGGGAGCTGGGTACGATGGGTACCACAGTGCCAACAAGCTGTTGTGCAATTCCTGCATACCCATCGTCCCAGCCTTAAGCCAGGAATTCCGCAATAGCCTGTTGGCAGTGCGGGTGCCATGGCTATGGGTAGAGAGTCCCTACATATGTACTTTACAAAGCTCCGGGCCTTCAGTGGAACTTGGCGTCTGCTCAGAGGAGATATGTCTCGTCAGGTGAGGTCTACCTCCTTAACAACCAGTGGTTTGGGAGCCCACCTCCGGGTCCAGACTACGATTGTGGATAAAAGGTGCCATTTTTTTAAATTAAAAGTTTTTAAATGGTCCCCTTACAAAGAGGGGGCAGCTCTCTGTTGTTTCTGGAGTGGGGAGAGGGGTGGTGATTCCCTCTGTCCCGGCCCCCTCCACTGGACTTTCTGGCAAGTTTACAATGGTGGACACCCTAGATATGCCCCTTGTGGTGTAAGTGTCCAGCTTTGACAAGCAAATTAAGGAACCTTCCCCTGACCTTCCAAGATTTCCCAGAGTCAGCATTGGAATTGCATCACGGCACTTACGCCGGATGCAGCCTCTCAGCCCTTTCCTTCTTCATGGATTTTCAAGGGAGTGGGACTAATTGGATACCTCTTTCAAAGAGTCAGTACTTTGATGTATGCTTCTATGTGAGTATTTCCACCATCTAACCTTGCATGGCTCAGTTATTCCTGATACTTGAGGTTTGAATACATTGCAAAATCTGTGTGTGCTTCCACCCAGACAGTGGGCTGCCCGAGGGAAGGTTTGCAGAGCGAACACTGGTGACAGCAATTTAAAGAAATCCAACACCCATGAAAAGGGTTGTATTCTCGCCTGTCACACAAGGGAAGGAATTTTTTGAGTTGCCAAATTCCTGCACAATGGAGGCTTCTTGCCCACACAGGCCCAGGTTCACAACTGCTGTGCTTGAAGTTATGTTGGATGAAGTCAGGGAAAGGCTGGCACGTCAAGGCTGGCGACAGATAGCTGACAGGATGAAAGCTGTCACTGGAGATCCTGGATGCAAACATGTCGGAGGACGGCCGACTTGAAGAAAGTTGCCACGGTAAGGCTACATAACAGCTTCCTGTACCGAGTATCCGCCACACATGTGCATGCCACAAAGTGTTTCCTCATAATCTGTTACTCATTTACAGAAGCACGGCACTCAGAGACATCCTCACCGCCCTTTGAATCTTTCCCTTGCTGCAACTTTCAACGGTCACACTGAAGTCCTAAAGGGATTTCATGGGGCAAACCTTTCTAACACAACCTAGCTGCTGATGCACATTCACTTACTGTCGCACGTGTCCCTGGGTGTAAAATTCTAACATCTCCAGCTCACTTCTGGGTTTACAGAACAAAATTACACATAACAGAAGGGAACAGATCTGAACTGGAGGAGGACCCAGAAACTTGAGAGCGTCGAGTGAGTGGAGTTGGTGTGAAGTCGCAGTATCTCCAGGCTCGGGGTTCAGACCGGACTGTCCGTGTGGTGCCCTCTCCCCTACTTGCTCAGAAACTCACATGCAGGCATTCACTCAAGTACAAACGCATCAAACGCAGTATATTACAATGCAACTGCTGTCTTGTGGCCTGCATTATAGTCTACATTCCACTTCTGCTTTTCTAAGTTCAGAAAAATGGCCTGCTAGCAATAATGGTGGTCCCTAGAAGGCCAACCCCTCAAAGCAGCCTGCACCATTCGCACCAACCGTGTCAAGCACCAGCAAAGGTGGTGGAGGATTCATGCAGTGGAGGGGGTAGCACAGTGTGAGTGACAGTGGGGGCAGGAGGAGCTGCGACTGTTGGTGGCAGTGGAGAAGCAGGAACCCAGTGGTTGGAGAGGCAGCTCGGTTCTTTCCTCAGCTGCAGTGCCTACAGATTTGGACCTCATAAGGTCAGCACATAAAAGAAAATTGCTGTCTGAGCAAATCATCGACAGGAGTCGGTTTAGTCTGTGCAGAATACACTGCAAGGTCTGGCTAGGAGTCTGGAGGAGACTTAACATTAGAGCTAGGCTGAAGCACTCCTTCACACAAAGGGTAGTGTACATCTGGAATTCACTCCCCCAAAAAGCTGTTGAGGCTAGTTCAATTGAAAATGTTAAAACTGAGATTGATAGGTTTCTGTCAGGCACGGGTATTAAGGGTTACAGAACAAAGACAAGTAAATGGAGTTGAGGTACAGATCAGCCATGATCTAATTAAATGGCAGAACAGGCTCGAGGGGCTGAATGGCCTACTCCTGTTGCTATGTTCCTATGAGTAGACACATCTGTGCAGCTGCAGTGCAGTCTACTGTGGAGTACATGCCAACATCTACAACAGCCCACAGTGACATTGCTCCTAAGCCCAGTCAACACATCTTTTTTGAATGCTCAGATTGCTGCTTGGTCTCCGGTACGCAAGAGGCTACTATCCAGTTTCCTGCAGGATTAGATGGAGAGAGACATGAGACTGGGCTTCACAGTTCTCATTATTTCCCTTAAGCTGCTTCCACTCAGATCAGTGGTCGTGCTGAGGGAGTAGCCGACAGCAGGGGCATCACTGGAGGAGGCACATCCAGCCCACCCAGCCCCCTGTGCAAATGAGAGTAGATATGCTGGAAAGTGGGAAAGACCAGCTGGGTTCCTTAAAAGTGCAGCTCGGGCATTTAGCTGAATGTATCTTGGATGCGTGTCCAGTGCACCAATTTTCCGAGCTGCACAGGTGTCTCCACAATGTCATTGTCTGGGTCAGGGTCTGAATCCTGCAAATTGGGGTTTGGTCTCCTCTTTAAGATGTTTGCCCTCATGGGGGAATCTAGAACTAGGGGGCACAGTTTCAGAATAAGGGGTCGCCCATTTAAAACTGAGATGAGGAATTTCTTCTCTCAGAGGGTCGTAAATCTGTGGAATTCTCTACCCCAGAGAGCTGTGGAGGCGGAGCCATTGAATATATTTAAGGGGGAGATAGACAGATTTTTGAACAATAAGGGAGTGATGGGTTATGGGGAGCGGGCAGGGAAATGGAGCTGAGCCCAAGATCAGATCAGCCATGATCTCATTAAATGGCAGAGCAGGCTTGAGGGGCCAAATGGCCTACTCCTGCTCCTATTTCTTATGTTCTTACGTTCTTCCATGATTAGCCTTCTTTGCCGAGCTAATTTGTGCAGCATGCGGCAGGCCCTGATGATTTTGCAGTCTCTGGCGGGGCTGTTCTGTAAGTTGCCTCCAATCTATCTAGATATCTGAAGTGCTGCTTCCAGATGCCAGTGGTTAGAATGATCCTGGTAGCTTCATGTGCCTTATTTTATCTGTGATGTATCTCTGTTCATGGCTGCCACAATGGTGTCATTAGCCAGGGCTGAAGAGGGTTGTTTTGGTCTCCAAAGAATCTCATTCCTCTTTCTGTCTTCAACTTCAAATAACCCTGGCACAAATGATTGCCTTAAACAGAAAGTACTGCAGGCAGAAATTGAGCCGCAAGATACAGTCTGGGTGGTTACTGACCAGCTGAATATTTATGGAGTAGAATTCCTTTCTGTGTCATCTGTGTGTTGAAGGTTTGCTACAGGTCCCCTTGAAGCATATGGCAAAGTTCTGTAACTGTCCCTCTGTTGAGCCTAAGCTTGTGGAGGCAGTTCTGCTCCATCATTGCCAGATAGATGGATTATAATGTATAACGAAGTTCTTGCACCAGGAAACTGGGTCAGGAACGGACGGAAAATCCCATGGGGCTCACTGACCCCCCAAATTCCCAATCTGTGATCCTGACACATGAAGCTCTACGACGGGACTGAGGATTTGTAAAATCTCCCCATGGTGTTAAGTGTAGACTGACATGGAAATGACCAACTTCAAGAACTCACAATATTCTTTCCCCCCTCCCCATCCCCCACCCGTACACAAATTCCCCTTGTCGTAGACACTTTGGGCTGGATTTTGATACTGGAGGCGAGTAGGAGGCGGGACTACAACTTTTGGGGTTGTAGTCCTGCCTCCATCGAGTTGTGGCCAACCCACTCGATTTTCACTTGATTGACCTTGTTGAGCCCACCCAGCGGGCTCAGCAGACCAATTAAGGGCCACCCGGCAACAGGTGATGTCACAGATTGACCTTTCATCTGTCAAGAGCTTTTGACAGATGAAATATCAGCGTTTGACAGCTCTTTGAAGCTGTCAAACGCTGACAATCTGTGCACTAAGTTAATTCCTTCCTCTCAGGCTGATTTAGAGATCTCTCCAGAACAGAAAGCTGAATGCTGCAACTTTTGACAGCTCGCGGCCATTCTGCTTTCTGTGCCGGTGAGATGAGGGACTCCCGAGACCTGAAGGAAGGAAGGCTGTAAAGGTAAGTAAAGGTAATTAAATTTCTTTAAACACTTTACACACACCAAACACACTTACCTCTGCACTCATGCACCCATCACTCACCTGAACACCGGACATCTCGAACCCTCCAAGCCCTTCAGCCCGACGGTCCGCCTCGCTAACTTGGCGTGGTTTGGAGCCGTCGGGAATCCCACACTTCAGGAATAAAAATAGGGATTAGGCTAAAAACTGCCTGTAACTACCTGTTAACAGGCAGTTAATTGGCACTAATCCCCTTCCCGCCTCGGGGAGGCAGCTCCCAGCACAGGTCGGGTATCCGCCTCCTTTGAAACTGGCATGGAGGCAGGTTGGGGGCGGGATGGGTTCGTGCCCCCCAATTTTGCAATTTTAACCCCCCACACGCCTCCAATCCTGCCTCCACGGCCCAATGAAAATGCTGCCCTTTCACGTAACAGGCTTTAAACAGTAAATCCTAGCTGGCATTTATTGCCCATCGTTATTTGCACTGAGTGTTGCTATAACTAAGCGGCTTGGGACTGGAGTCACATACAGGCCAGACCGTGTGATTGCAGCGCCCATATGAAGTTCGGGTGTGGTTCGCAGTGACCCTTATTTTACACGGCATGATGAAGCCGGGTGTTTGAACTGTGAGGTCCATCCTCAGGACTTCATTCTTGACCTGCTGGTTTCCTACAACCTCCACCATTTGTCCTTAGATGAGAGTGCCGAAGTTTTAAGTGTCATGGCCACTAACCAAAAGGGCTTCCTAGACATAAGATCTAGCGAGAATGGCTGTACAGATTGCAAGTGAAAGAGGGCCTGCTGTACACTGTTGCAGCCATGAGTGTACACCACACAAATATGTCTTCCCAGTTTTGCAAAAGGATGAGTTTGTGTCGGGATGAGCGCTAAACTTGAATTGGATATTGAGGTTTTTCCTGAATTGACAGAATTTGGATTGCTTGAGTTCAGAAACATCTGTCCTTTCAACTATCCATTTCCCGTGTCTCACGACTGCAGGTTGACCTTTGGAACTGGTAGCCCAGCTAAACATTTTGGAGGGAAAACTTTTGAGCAGGATTGGTGGTCTGTTTTCAGATGCCCATGCCAGATCTAATCTCATTGTATGATCCAGCCTACATGCTTCCGCAGGATAGGTAATTGCCTTCCATTACTGAAAGTATTCATGTGAAGGCCGACAGCCAGCATGATGAATACTTTTCTGGCCATGTGTGGTTGGACAGATTTGGGTGAGATCACAAAGTGGTGCAAGGGGGAGGGATTCAAATTCCTGGGACATTGGAACCGGTTCTGGGGGAGGTGGGACCAGTACAAAATGGACGGTTTGCACCTGGGCAGGGCCAGGACTAATGTCCTAGGGGGAGTGTTTGCTAGTGCACTGGGGGAGGGTTTAAACTAAAATGGCAGGGGGTTGGGAACCTGAGCAGGGAGACAGAGGAAAGGGAAACAAGGATAAAAGCAAAAGACAGGAAGGAGAAAAACAAAAGTGGCAGTCAGAGAAATCAAGGGTTTAAATCAAATATGGCCACAGTAAATAAGAATTCTAACAGGTCTAAGAGCATTCAGAAAACAACAAGCCTGAAGGCTTTGTGTCTTAATGCGAGGAGCATTCGTAAAAGGTGGATGAATTAGCTGCGCAAATAGAGGTAAACGAATATGATATGATTGGGATTACGGAAACATGGCTCCAGGGCGGCCAAGGCTGGGAACTCAACAACCAGGGGTATTCAATATTCAGGAAAGATAGGCAAAAAGGAAAAGGAGGTGGGGTAGCATTGCTGGTTAAAGAGGGGATTAACACAATTGTAAGGAAGGATATTAGCTCTGATGATGTGGAATCTGTATGGGAAGAACTGAGAAATACCAAGGGGCAGAAAACGTTCGTGGGAGTGGTATATAAACCTCCAAACAGTAATGCGGAGGTTGGGGATGGCATCAAAAGGGAAATTAGAGAAGCGTGCAATAAAGGCACAGCAGTTATCATGGGTGACTTTAATCAACATATAGATTGGGCTAACCAAATCAGTAACAAAACTGTGGAGGAGGAATTCCTGGAGTGTATACGGGATGGTTTCCCGGACCAATATGTCGAGGAACCAACTGGAGATCAGGCCATCTTAGACTGGGTATTATGTAAAGAGAAAGGATTAATTAGCAATTTTGTTGTGCGAGGCCCCTTGGGTCAGAGCGATCATAATGTGATAGAATTCTTCATTAAGATGGAGAGTGAAGTAGTTGACTCAGAGACTAGGGTCCTGAATTTAAATAAAGGAAACTATGATGGTCTGAGGCGCGAGTTGGGGAATGTCACTCAAAGGGTTGCCGGTGGATAGGCAATGCAAACATTCAAAGATCGCATGGATGAACTACAGAATTTGTTCATCCCAGTTTGGCATAAAAATAAAACAAAAAGGTGACTCAACCGTGGCTAACAAGGGAAATAAGGGATAGCATAAGATCCAAGGAGAGGACATATAAATTGGGCAGAAAAAGCAGTACACCTGAGGATTGGGAGCAGTTTAGGATTCAACAAAGGAGGACAAAGGGATTAATTAAGTGGGGGGAAATAGAGTATGAAAGTAAGCTTGCAGGGAACATAAAAACTGACTAAAAGCTTTTATAGATATGTGAAAAGAAAAAGATTGGTGAAGTCAAGCGTAGGTCCCTTGCAGTCAGAATCAGGGGAATTTATAATGGGGAACAAAGAAATGGCAGACCAATTAAATACATACTTTGGTTCTGTCTTCACAAAGGAGGACACAAATAACCTCCCAGAGATGTCGGGGAACATAGGGTCTAATGAAAGGGAGGAACTGATAGAAATCAGTATTTGTAGGGAAATGGTGTTAGGGAAATTGACGGGATTGAAGGCCGATAAATCCCCAGGGCCTGATAATCTACATCCTAGGGTACTTAAGGAAGTGGCCCTAGAAATAGTAGATGCATTGCTGGTCATCTTCCAAAATTTGACAGACTCTGGAACAGTACCCATGGATTGGAGGGTAGCTAATGTTACCCCACTATTCAAAAAAGGTGGTAGAGAGAAAATGGGGAATTATAGACTGGTAAGCCCGACATCAGTAGTGGGGAAAATGCTAGAGTCCATCATAAAAGATGTAATAGCAGAGCACTTGGATAACAGTGACAGGATCGGACAAAGTCAACATGGATTTACAAAAGGTAAATTGTGTTTGACTAATCTACCAGAATTTTTTGAGGATGTAATTGGTAAAATAGATAAGGGAGAACAAGTGGATGTGGTGGATTTGGACTTTCAAAAGGCTTTCGATAAGGTCCCGCATAAGAGATTAGCGTGTAAAGTTAAGGCACATGGGATTGGGGGCAAGGTATTGACTTGGATAGAGAACTGGTTGGCAGACAGAAAGCAAAGAGTTGGAATAAACGGGTCTTTTTCCGAGTGGTAGGCAGTGACTAGTGGGGTACCGCAGGGATCGGTCCTAGGACCCCAGCTATTCACAATATATATTAATGATCTAGACGAGGGAACTAGATGTAATATCTCCAAGTTTGCAGACGACACAAAGCTGGGTGGGCGTGTGTGCTGTGAGGAGGATGCCGAGAAACTCCAGTATGATTTGGATAGGTTGGGTGATTGGGCAGAAGCATGGCAGATGCAATATAACGTGGATAAATGCAAGGTTATCCACTTTGGTGGCAAAAACAGGAAGGCAGATTATTATCTGAATGGCAATAGATTGGGAGAAGGGGAAGTGTAACGAGACCTGGGCGTCCTTGTGCATCAGTCGCTGAAGGTAAGCATGCAGGTGCAGCAGGCGGTTAAGAAGGCAAATGGTATGTTGGCCTTCGTAGCGAGAGGGTTTGAGTACAGGAACAAGGATGTCTTGCTGCAGTTGTACAGGGCCTTGGTGAGACCACATCTTGAGTATTGTGTGCAGTTTTGATCGCCTTATCTGAGGAAGGATGTTCTTGCCATGGAGGGAGTGCAGCGAAGATTCACCAGGCTGATACCTGGGATGGCAGGAATGACGTATGAGGAGAGATTGGATCGATTGGGCTTATACTCGCTGGAGTTTAGAAGAATGAGAGGAGATCGCATTGAAACTTATAAAATTCCAACAGGACTGGACAGACTAGATGCAGGAAGGATGTTCCCAATGGTTGGGGAGTCCAGAACCAGGGGTCACAGTCTAAGGATAAGGGGTAAACCATTTAGGACTGAGATAAGGAGGAATTTCTTCACCCAGAGAGTGGTGAACCTGTGGAATTCTCTACCACAGAAGGCAGTAGAGGCCAATTCATTAAATATATTCAAGAAGGAGTTGGATATATTTCTTAAGGCTAAAGGGATCAAGGGATATGGGGAGAAGGCAGGGACAGGGTACTGAATTTGGATGATCAGCCATGATCTCATTGAATGGCGGAGCAGGCTCGAGGGGCCGAATGGCCTACTCCTGCTCCTATCTTCTATGTTTCTATGTGTTCCGAAATCGCTGATCCATTAAAATGTATGCAACCTCCACAGGACACAGGTGGCTACTGGAGCAGCCTGAAAGGAAGGATGCCCAACATGCAGGTCTCTGAGGGAGTCGGAAATATAAGCGCATAAGACAATCTGGAGTAAGAAAAGGCCAATCAAGTTCTCTGTAACCACATCCATGTATGATTATTGTATCGTGGACTGCCCCCCTTACCCATCACCTGTTGATATCCTACTTTAAAGAAGAAGAAAGTTCCTTCCCTGTAACATATGTGGGTGGATCAAATGAAGGACAGAGACACAATGAGTTGCTAGTCAAGATGCTTGTTTACTAGGCCAGAGTGAACTGAGCATGCCAAACTAAACCATGTGACAAACCATGTGATAATACATTACATTCCCCTATCTCCCATGAAAAAAAATCAAGCAATGTAACCCCCAAATAAAGAATAAAAAATACAGTTTTGTTGCATAGACATTGAGGGAGTCCCTTGAACAAAAGGTAGCTCCTCCCCAGACAGTTCCTTCCCTTTCAGTCTAATCTTCAGGAGGAATGTCTGGAGTGAACTTCTACCTTTTATTGGAATTGGTGTGAGATTAGGAAGAAAAGGCTGGTTTTCCAAAGACAAAAGTCTCGTCTTCAGGTGCACACAGCGGTTCATCTCAAATCACTTTTCTATCTTTAGGGAGCATTGCAGGGAATAAAGCAAATAATGGTTACATACGCAGACAGATAACTCTAAATACAGAGTAACAGAACAACAATAACGCAGAGAAGCAATCTGACAAAGAAGCCAGCATTTAGGATTGAAATAAAAACAGAAAATGCTGGAAACATTCAGCAGGTCAGGCTATGGAGAGAGGAACAGAGTTAATGTTCCAGATCCATGACCTTTCATCAGACCTTTCGTCAGAGTTCTGACAAAAGGTCATTGACCTGAAACATTAACTCTGTTTCTCTCTCCACAGATGCTGCCTGACCTGCTGAGTATTTCCAGCATTTTCTGTTTTTATCTCAGATTTCTAACATCCGCAATATTTTGCTTCGGCTGTTAGGATTGAGCCTGGCAGATTCCTTCAGAATAAGCCATATAGAGACATAGGAACAGGAGTAGGCCATTCAGCCCCTCGAGCCTGTTCCACCATTCAATGAGATCATGGCTGAT
The DNA here is from genome assembly GCF_052327205.1 of Somniosus microcephalus. Lineage (NCBI taxonomy): Eukaryota > Metazoa > Chordata > Chondrichthyes > Squaliformes > Somniosidae > Somniosus > Somniosus microcephalus. Next base: position 57,365,979 of record NC_140987.1, on the reverse strand, counting down.
CTGCGACCTAACTCCATATACCCGCCTTTGCCCCATATCCCTTCATACCTTTGGTTAACAAGAATCAATCAATCTCAGGTTTAAAATTAACAATTGATCTAGCATCAATTGCCGTTTGCGGAAAAGAGTTCCAAACTTCTACCACCCTTTGTGTGTAGAAGTGTTTCCTAATTTCACTCCTGAAAGGTCTGGCTCTAATTTTTAGACTATGCCCCCAGTCCTAGAATCCCAAACCTGCGAAAATAGTTTCTCTCTATCTACCCTATCTGTTCCCCTTAATATCTTGAAAACTTTGATCAGATCACCCCTTAACCTTCTAAATTCTAGGGAATACAAACTTAATTTGTGTAATCTCTCCTCGTAAGTTAACCCTTGAAGTCCGGGTATCATTCTGGTAAACCTACTCCCTCTGTATCATTCAAACAAGCATCAAAGTTCACAGGAGTACCGTTACCCTCGGCTGCCAAAAGCTGAGTTGAACTATTACATTTTAAACACAGAAGGGCATTCAGTTACTTGCTTTCATTACTCCGAAGCAACGAATGCCTGCCGCGCGACAAGTGAGCTGGAGGCAGAAGAATGGGTTTGGTGAGCAAGTGATGGTGTGGCAGAGTACTCGCACAGCCTGTGTGAAGTCCAGTCAAGTGGAGCTGTTGTTACAGGAGCGAGGTGGAGATGCACTGTTTGTCACTTCAGGGCACCCTCCCCACAGGACAGCGGGGCAGGTCTAGCGAGTAGTGCACGCAGCATTGGGCATGGCAGACAGTCTTAATGCTGTGAGATCTGCCCACAAGAACTGGGATCAGACGATGCACACCGTAAGCTGCCAAGGTAAGCCCAGCCATAGCCCATGTATACATACCACAAAATGTTGCCAGGCAACCTGTTACCCAATTACTGGCAGCTCATGCTATGCCCTCACACAACCTTACAGTTCTTTAATTGTTGATCATGCATACCCGTTGTTATAAATCTCATCATCATGAAGAAACAACACATGAAATAACACTGGACGGCCAGCTGGTGGCGCCGTCCAAAGAGTATAAATACTCGGGCGTAGGCCCAGCTTGCCAGGGACATTTTGTAAGACAAGGAACTAGTGAAGTACAACTAGACCTCCATGTTCTGAAACAAGTTGATTAAAGCCTTGCTTTATGCTCAAACCAAGTGCGTAGTGAGTTTTATTACGTCAATTTAATCAACTTGATATCGACTCCACGCTCTGAGTGATTTCAGGAACAGCCAGCTACGACTTCAACTGCAGAAGAGAACTCTGGCATAGTAATCAATCCATCATGGACAAACTACTCAGACCCGCCCGTCTTGACCTGGACCCGAATTCACCTGCAACTGCTAATGTATGGAAACACTGGTATCGTACCTTCAGCAACTTCCTCAGGGTGTGTGGTGAGAAAGTTCATAGTAAATTAGAGATACTTGCCAATTATGTATCTCCTCATGTGTTTGACTATATCGAAGACTGTGTAGACTATGACTCCGTTATCCTAATATTACAGTGACTATATGTTAAGGCCCCAAACAAAATTTTTCTCGGCATCTATTGGCCACAACTCGACAACAACCCGAGGAATCACTTGACAAATTCCTTCAGAAACTTCGTAGGCTCAGCAAGGATTGTAAATTTAAAGCTGTCACAGCTGAGCAGTACCAGGAGGAGTTAATTTGTGATTCCTTTTTGAATGGGATTGCGTCTCCCTTCATACGCCAGCGTCTGTTGGAGAATAAAACCCTCGAGTTACAGGCTGCCTATGACCAGGCATGTTCCATGGACTTAGCAAAGAGGAATGCAGATACCTATCTTTTACCTCGTGCACGGGCTGCTGCTATCACTTTTAATGACTCCTTCGATAGGTCTCGGGCAGAAGCCCTCACTGATGATGACTCTAACCTAGTGGATGACAACCCTACCTTAGAAGCCTTCACTGATGACGACCCCGCCCTAGCGGCATCTTGGCAATCTGGAAGGAAGTGTTTCTTCTGTGGAGGTGCGTTCCATTATAGGAAATTTTGTCCTGCTCGTAACGCAACCCGCAATCATTGCAGCAAGAAAGGTCACTTTTCTAAGGTATGCCAGTCAAGAGCCTCTGTTAGTAAGAAAGTCCACTTTTCTAAGGTAGACCGGTCGAGAGCTCCTGTTAGTTTTGCAGCTACTATCTATAAAACTGCTCCTCCCCCAAGAGCCACTACTAAGGTTACAGCTGCTATCTATGAAACTGCTCCTCCCCCAAGAACCACTACTAAGGTTACAGCTGTCAAGGGTAAAACTGCTCCTCCTCCCATCACAGCTGTTTTTCCCCTAAGTCTGTCCCATGCAGCCACTTCTCTGACAAGGTCCAGCCCCTGCTTCATGCGAAATCATTTCCATTGGAGGCAACAGCTATTTCAGCTTTCAACCTCCTCAAGCGACAACTGGAAAAAGCCACGCTTCGTTCCATTGATGAAAATCTTCCTTTCGTGGTCGAGTGCGATGCTTCGGAGGTGGCAATCTCTGCTACCTTGAATCAAGGTGGTCGACCCGTTGCATTTCTGTCCATTATCCTCCTGTTGAGAAGGAGGCTACGGCCATCATCGAAGCTGTACGTAAATGGAGTCATTTTCTTGCTCATCTCCATTTCACACTTATAACTGATCAGCGCTCCGTGGCCTTTATGCTGGATAACCGGAAACGCACTAAGATCAAGAATAACAAAGTACAACTCTGGAGGATGGAATTGGCCGCCTTTGGATACACCATACATTATCGACCCGGCAAAGAGAATATAGCCCCAGATACCCTCACACGGGCATTCTGCTCTTCTATGTCAACTTCGACTCTTGTGGCTCTTCATACTGACTTATGCCATCCTGGCGTTACCCATATGTTGCACTTTGTGCGATCTAAAAGTCTCCCATTTTCTACGGAAGACGTGAAAAGAACATGCTCCTCCTGTAGAATTTGTGCGGAATTAAAACCGCAATTCTTCCGTCCATCGGATGGCTCGCTCATACAAGCTATGCAGCGACTCAGCGGCCATTGCCTTCCTCAACACGAAACACCTACTTACTTACTATGGTGGGCGAATATTCACGCTTTCCCTTTGCTTTCCCCTGTCCCAATATGCTTACTTCCACAGTGATCAAATGCCTTGATCAAGTCTTTTCCCTTTGCGGTACGGCCAATTTCATCCACTCTGATCGGGGTCCCTCCTTCATGTCAAGCGAACTCAAAAGTTATCTTTCCCAACGGGGAATCACCACAAGTAAAACGACACCGTACCATCCCATCGGTAACGGACAGGTTGAGAGATACAATGCTATCATTTGGAATGCTGTTTGTCTTGCACTGAGGTCGCGCAACCTACCAGACCAGCAGTGGGAAACTATGCTCCCTGACATGTTGCATTCCATCAGGTCTCTTCTTTCTACGTCCACCAATGTCATGACTCACGAGCGATTCTTCAGGTTCCAGCATCGCCCTACTCATGGGACGTCCCTACCATCATGGTTGGCAGCTCCCAGCCCCATGCTGCTCCAAAGATTCGTCTGATCTTCCAAAAACGATCGCCTCGTCGATGAGGTGGAACTCACGGACGTTAATCCCACGTACGCACACGTGCGGTACCCTGATGGTCGGGAATCCACCGTTTCGCTCTGAGATCTGGCTCCCTGTCCAACCAGTCCAACGGACCCAACTGATAGAGGGACCCATGCTAATGATGCCGACGCACTGTGCTCCTTTGAAGATGACGCCCTACCTGGGACATCAAGAGATCTGCCGGCTACCCCACTGGATCCACTCAGGGAGCCGAGTGCTCCACGTGGGATGGCCACCCGAAGCCAGGACCCCGGTCAATCCCCGGCTATCAAACAAGATGAAGCCAGCTCTGCGCCTGTGGGGACCCGCACCTGGAGTCACGATCTCCCCAGTCTCCCTCAAGTCGATCAAGGTGACACGGGCCCTGTTGATCTACCAGTACGGATCAAGCAGCCCAGGGAGACGTGCCTTCCAGCCATAAACAAAGATCTAAAAGACTGCGGCTATTCGTGGTCCGCCTAATCCGTTAGAAGGAAGTCGTCGGACTTCCTTATCCTTTAGGCAGGAAGAATGTTATAAATCTCATCATCATGAAGAAACGACTCATGAAATAACACTGGACGGCCAGCTGGTGGCGCCGTCCAAGGAGTATAAATACTCGGGCGTGGGCCCAGCTTGCCCAGGGACATTTTGTAAGACAGGAACTAGTGAAGTACAACTAGACCTCCATGTTTTGAAACAAGTTGATTAAAGCCTTGCTTTATACTCGAACCAAGTGCGTAGTGAGTTTTATTACGTCACCCGTAGGGCACACCTTATAGCTGGAACTTACAATTGAAAGCCTTGGCACACTTGTATCCACAGATAAAAGCCCCGTAGCACAACGTAGCAAGTTACGGATGGTCACTTAATGACATGCAGGGTGAGCTGCATTCATCTTTCATTTTGCATGTGCTCCTCCAACTTCAAGCATGTCCAGTCTGGGGGTGAATTTCCATAGGTATTCTCCCACTCATCCACCCTGACTTCCGTGGAAGGGCCTCAGAAACCCCCGGGAAAACAGTGTAAACGTTCTTGCCGTTTTTCCAGGTTTCCTCAAATCTTCTGAAGAAGTTTAGGCGGATGACCAAGGAAACACCACCCCCCCCCCCCCCCCCACACACACACAGAAATTCACCCTCTATTGCTTTGCTTGGATGACTAGATGGTACATGGGGACCGATATGAACTGGAAGAGGGGTCAAAAATTACATGCCCTTTAAACCCTTGGGAGGAAGCTTCTGGACGACCTTGCCTATAAGAGCAACAAGCGAGTAAGAGAAGATTAAGTGCATGACTCTCCCAAGCTATGGGTTATTACCTTCCAGTTCTTAAGTCTTGCCCCCTTCTCATGAACTCCCACCCAGGCATACCAATAACCACACAAACATGAAGCATCCTACAATGAGAGCTTTGTTGGAAGGTATCCTTGGAGATTGCATTGTAACATTAGTCACTTTTCTATCATTGTAGGCTTGCAACAGAACCCTGAAAGAAATACCAGGGGCCTAGGACAAAATAGTACTGCATGGAACCCTGTGTCATCTCATCAGCATTTGCAGGCAACAGCACAGCCACACACTTCTTGGAGGATGCCATTCTGAGGAGGTAGCTTGAGTGACTCACAGGGGACAGATGTGCAGGAGCAAGTGGTGATGGCAGAGGAGGAGCTGAAACCTACTGATTGCCATCAAGGACCCCTGTACTTGGAGCAATGCAGCAATGCAGTGAGATTGGGCAGCTGTGACACACTGTTGTGACAATACCATGACCAATGTACCAGTCACATGTGTGGGGCAGGATACTGGCTAACACTGCAGGTATGCTAGTCTGAAAAGAGGTAAAGGCAGGAAAGCTGAGGACGCTGGTGACCTTGACTGCCACAAGAAGTTCCTACCCTATGGTCACTATGACCATCCATCGTGCAGCTAGGTTGAGGGCTTTTATGTGTGGAACCCTTTGATGATAGGAGTGTGCCAAGGCTCTCAATTGTAAATTCCAGTTACTGGCTCCCTACAGACAGATATCCTGTTCAGACAGTTCCCCATTAACACTGGCGGATAGGTGTACCAGAGCCTGCAGAAATAGTACAAAAGCAAAATACTGCAGTTGCTGGAAATCTGAAGTGTTAACTCTTGTCTTTCAACACATGCTGAGTGTTTCCATCATTTTCTGTTTTTACCTGCAAGTATAATTATTGGAACAATGGTGGGTGTGGCCAGTCCAACTCTGGTGTCTGCTGATTTCCCTGACTTGCCTTCTTTCATCAACACTTAAAGCATGAAATACTTTTACGGGGTGCTTTCCATACACCCCCCAATACTGAAGTAACAGTGACTTGCTAAAGGGCATTACGCTTGATGTAGCTTCCAGTCAGAGGTTGTGGTGCAGACTGAAATAATATTAACATTGGAATTGTGTGAAACACTTTACAGATCCCAGTGTAAAATGCTTGTGATGTGGGGTGGGATGGTGGGATAGGGAGGCAGTGGACAAAATTGAGATGAAAATCCAAAGGGGTTGCTGCTGGAATTTGGGACGTAATCCAGATCCTTTGGGTTTCCACACCATTGAAGTCAAGTTGACTCGATGAGGGCGAAGGCGGGGGGGTTAGAGGAGGGGGTGGGGGCAGGGTTGGGCACTCCCTAGGCCCGTCCCTGTAACATCGAAGAGCAACTTTGGAGATGTGTTTGGGGTGTTCCTGAACGACCCCAGGAGTTTTGCTCAGCTCACCCCTGATAGGTCCAGTGGGCCTACACCTGCTGAGTGCAGGCATAGGTTCTGTTATGGGCCTACTGAAGGCCCCGCCATAGATCAAACCAGAGGTCATTGATGGCAGAGAGATTGATTACCTTAAGCTAGGTGCCCCTCTGTTCCCTTACAGGAGTCAGAGTGCTGCTCTGATTTTAACCTCTGTATTGGGGCAGGTACTGAAGGCCCGTCAGTTGTTCTATGATATCGGTAACTCTGCTGGGCCTCTCAGTGCATAAACATTTCCTCAGTGGTCTGATATGGAAACAACAGGAAAGCTTTCAGGAAATAGTAAATGAAAAGAAATGTTAAATGAATACAGTTAACAGCTCCAAAATAAATTATTCATAACATTTATATACTAAGCAGTAACTACAATTTTTTTTAAACTATACTAAACAGAAGCTGAAACATTAAGACACCTGAAATAAAATTTGGGAAGCACTGAAGAATTGGTCTCTTTTACAAGGGGGTCAATAGGCCCAGACCTAAAGGTTGCTGGGCCTCGAGCTGGTGGGGCACGGTGGAGCACGGAGCCCCGCTCACAGTTTGGACCTGCCCACTGTGGTGGGTGCGTGAGATGCAGCCGTAGAGGCGTGGGCCCTCTCCTGGACTATTTAAATTGAGGAACATCCCTCCGACCCTACACAATCCGGCAGGGTCAGTGAAAGAGATTCCCGGTCGGCGGATTCTGGCACTTATTCCGGCATCAGGGACCCGCGCTTTTTTGGCCCCCTGACAGCTAAGCTAAACATCGCCAGTATAAACGTGAGAGATCAGAGAGAAAATGTAATCTATGGCATTTCCCAAATGTATTCACAATTAGCCTTATAATTTAATTACTGTAAATATAAGTACATTGCTGTAACAGATGTTTTGGAATCCTCTGCAGTTTATTATTAATTTTGCTTCGTTCAGTCACTGCATCCTTTTCCTCCATTGGTTAAGCCACTGTGTTCGCTCCTGGCTTCAAAGGTAATTTACCAGGATTGAAGCTGACGCCAGATGTGAGGAACCTGATGAGGATCATCCGAGGGGTCACCTGCGTCATCCTCAACATCTGTCACCGGCCTCTGTGAAACCTTGAACTCACTCCTTCTTCTTATGTACATTTTCTCCTAATATCCCTTGGGTGCTGAATGTCCCAAGAGGATTCTGTCACGTGAGCAAAATGGCAAAGTCCCAACCTAAATCGTACGGTGCAGAGTTAATCTTTTTAAAAAGTCAGAGACAAGCCCAGTCTGATTCTGTTCCCTTCAGAAGTAATCCCTTGTGGTTCAGGATTTCACGTCAAGTAATCCAAATTTATTCCACCAATTATCATTAATGTTAATGTCTTTAGTGATCTTGTGCACCACAGTATTATGTGCTGTCCTATGATTATGTAAATTTTTCATTTACAAAGCCAGCTGGTATCTTTCCTACTACAAGCCTCATTAGGCAGTCTCCTAGCGTCATGGTCACTCAATAGTTAATTGGGGGCGTTCCCCTCCCCTACTTCCCCAATCAGAAGAACATTTTAAATGAGCAGGAAAGCCATTTTAAAATTTCTGCTCCACTCACAACCAGTTTCTTCGCATTACTTCTTAAAGTTGTAAAGCACCAGGAGTGAGAACTTAACTTCTTCTCGACCTTCATAGTGTTCTTATTGTTATCAAAGCCCATTCAGCACTGAGGAAATTTCAAACAAATTAGGTTGTCCCCTTTCCCACCCCCATCCACGGCAGCTGGACATAAAACAGCATTACTGATAAAAAGGTCAAAATACATTTAGTTTCATACCACATATATCACTCATGTTATTTAAGGAGTAATTATCTGGCCAGTGAGGAGCTTCATCCACTGGGAGCACAGGTCACAAATTCGGCGATGCATCATACATGAATTAAATTGCATAGACTTACATAAAAATTACAACACGGAAACAGGTCATTCGGCCCAACCAATTTGTATTAATGTTTATCCCCCCCATGAGCAGTGGCCCTAATCTCATGAGCCCACCCTGTTTCCATAGCTCTTTATCTGCCTTTTCTTCAACCACCTATCTAACCAATTCTTAGATGTTAACATGCGGGGGGGGAATTGGCTCGCACCCCCTTCGCCAGGTTTAGCGCCCTGAAAAAGTTAGCCTTCCCGCACCCGAAATTGAATGGTAGCGCCCCAAGCAGGAGGCGGGGTGCTACTGGAAGCGCTCCCCCTCCCTCTGGGGCGCTCCAGTACAATATCGCAGCACTACGTGCCGCAGTGCCATGCGCGCCGGCCCGTAGCACCGCGGCACTGCAGGCCTCCCTCCCCTTATTAAAGGGGAGGGGCCCAGTGCAGCGTGAACCGGGGCCTTGCTGGGCCACCAGGGAGCGGGGTGCCGGCAAAAGAGCCCAGCACTCAAGAGGAGTGCCAGGCTGACCGATCACGGCCGAGAGGGCAGGTGCGGGCAGGCGGCCAAAAAAAAAGGCCACCTGGCACCTCCCCTTTAAATATCGCTGCCCCAGCCGCAAGTACGCCATCCTGACCTTGTCGGACATAGCGTCCAGCGGTACGTCAGGAGGCGTGACCCAGGTTTGCGGCCGGGGCGTGAGCGGGGCACTGCACACGGTGATGACATCATCGCCAGAGGCGCAGCACCACGGGGCACTACCAGCTACCGCCGCCACTAACCTCCCACTGAATTTCGCGTGAGGCGTTAGTGGCGCCGCACCCACTAGTTGCTTTGGTCCGCAGAATTATTTACTATGCCTCCTATTTTAGAATCATCTGCAAATTTGGGCACCAATACCTCGAGCACTAACATAATGAAATAAAGAATAGATTTGCCTTTCTAATCTAGGCTTTATTAACTTTAAAAACCCAGTAGCACATCTTTCAACACCAGTCTCCAACAATGACTAGAGAGAACTGAATTTAAGATGGCCACCACAAATCACCTGACATCCACTACCAATGAGTTTACAACATATATCTCAAGGTAGAAACAAACAACCAATTACAATACTTCTTACTAATACAGAGAACAACCACCCCATTCACCAATCACAATACTTCTTATTAAACATAGGAAATAATCACCACATTCACCCCTCCTTTTAAAACATGCTCCAACCTAAATAACCTTTACAATTTATAATTAATTTATTTACAACTAAAATACAAATATAATATTTCAACAACTTTAAAACATTACTATCAATTTAAAAGTCCATTTTCAATCGGTCGACCGGATATCTTGTTCGTGTCGACCTTCTTAACCTTGGTGAAATTCCTTGCCCTCCCACACCCGGAGGCACCGAAGTATCTTCTGCAGACAGGCTATCCATATCCCGATTATCAACGGTTTCCGGATTGGAAATCCCATCAGGAAGTAAACTAGGACGGTCATGAACATCCATCAAAGGCTGACTAATAGAAGTATAATTATCTGCAATAGGATTGGAAACATTCGTAGTATCTATAAAAACATCCACATTATCTGAATCATGACTATTATTAGTATCCTCGGAAGAGGGCTGGCCACCACAAGGAGCCAAGTCTTTGATTGAAACAGTACTTTCTTTCCCATCTTGGAATCGAATATGAGCATATTGGGAATTTGCCTCCAACAGCTCCACCTTCTCCACTAAAGGATCATATTTTGACAATCTAACATGGCGTCGAAGCAACACAGGTCCCTGCATAGTAAGCCATGAAGGTACCGAATATCCTGTAGTAGATCTCCGTGGGTAATTAAAGAGCCTTTCATGGGGGGTCGCATTAGTAGCCGTTGAAAGCAATGATCTAATGGAATGCAGGGCATCAGGCAGTACCATTTCCCACTGTGTATTCTTAAGATTCCGGGATGTCAAAGCCAACATAACTGCCTTCCAGATCACCCCATTGTATCGTTCGCACTGTCCATTACCCTGGGGGTTATACGGGGTAGTTCTACTAGTAGAAATTCCCCGACTCTGAAGGTATTCCTTCAACTGGGAAGACATAAAAGAACTTCCTTGATCCGAATGGATATACGCAGGCATCCCAAAGATGACAAAAAGTTGAGTCAGATATTTGATAACTGTAGCAGCTGATACATCTGCGCAAGGAAAAGCAAAAGGAAACCTTGAAAACTCATCCACAACAGTAAATATGTATCGATTTTAAGTTGTTGAAGGAAGAGGCCCCTTAAAATCAACGCTCAAACGTTCAAAAGGAGAAGTAGCCTTTATAAGATGAGCTCATTGAGGCTTAAAGAAATTCGGTTTACACCGAGCACAGATAGAACATGATGAAGTCATCCGCTTGATGTCTTCAACTAAAAAGGGCAAATTCTTACTGCGTACGAAGTGTATCATCCTCGTAACCCCAGGATGACATAAAGCATTGTGAAGATTAATAAGCGTATCTCCGTGAATCACAGAACAATAAGCCCTCGACAGTGCATCAGCAGCAACATTATCCTTCCCCGGACGATAAACTATATCAAAATGGTAACATGCCAACTCAATCCTCCACCTCATTATTTTATCATTTTTGATCTTTCCAAAATGTTTAACATCAAACATAAAGGACACAGATTTTTGATCGGTTACCAACGTGAAATGTCGCCCCGATAAATAATGTCTCCATTTACGCAGTGCTTCTACTATTGCATATGCCTCTTTATTGAAGAATGCCTTTTTTCACTATTGTTCAAAGTACGTGAGAAAAAGGCCACAGGTCTTCCATTTTGGTTCAGAGTAGCCCCAATTGCAAAATCAGAAGCATCCGTCTCAATCACAAAGGGAACCTGCTCATCAATAGAATGCACAACTGCTCCTAAGATATCCTTTTTAAATTTATCAAAACATGTCCTGGCCTCCCATGATAGAGGATATGTCGTAACCCGTATAAGGGGCCGGATCTTCTGCAAAAAGTTTGCAATCCAATTAGAATAGTAAGAAAACAGTCCAACAACTCGTTGCAAAGCCTTAGAATTAGTAGGATAAGGTAAATCGATCAATGGTCGCAGACATTCTGGATCTGGTTTAATCTTATTTCCCGAGATAATATACCCCAGTAGATTTACCTCAGTAGTCGAAAAGATACACTTCTCTTTATTAAAAGTTAAACCAACTTTTTCCGCAGCTTGAAGGAATCTTTCTAAATTAGAATCATGCTCCACCCTTGATTTACCACACACCGTGATATCATCTAAATATGAAAAGGTGTCAGAGAGAGAGTTATCACTTATAAAAGCATCCATTGCCCGTTGAAAACAAGCAACACCATTAGTAACACCAAATGGTATTCGGCAAAACTGATACAGCTTTCCACCAGCCTCAAAGGCTGTATATGGTTGATTCCTCTTAACAATAGGAATCTGATGATAAGCACTCTTTAAATCAATAGTGCTAAAAAACTTATACTGAGATACTTTGTTGATAAGCTCATCAATCTTAGGCAAAGGGTACGCATCTAATTGAGTATACCTATTAATAGTTTGAGAGTAGTCTATCACCATTCGTTTCTTATGCCTCTCGTTAGTGGCGACAACTACCTGAGCCCGCCAAGGTGAACAACTAGGTTCAATGATTCCTTCCAATAAAAGACGTTGGACTTCAGAATTAATAAATTCTCTATCCTGACTGCTATACCTTCTTGACTTGGTAGCAATTGGCTTACATTCCGGCATCAAATTGGAAAAAAGTGATAATGGAGAAATGGATAAAGAAGTTAATCCACAAATGGATAAGGGTGGCTTAGTCCCTCCAAACGAAAGACTAAGGCCTAGAAATTCATTGTAGCTACTTTTGGGGCGTTAAAGTTGGGCGGCTGCTAAAGTTTGCGCCAGCCGCCAAATCGAGGCCACTTCTGCGATATTCATTAGCTTCGCCCTAAGAGTTTGCTCGAGCGCTAAAACTGGTGCTGGACGCCTCTCTTTAGGCGCTAAGCCGGAGGTGCTGAGCGAGAGCGCCCAGGCCGGGCGCAGCGCAGGTGCGGCCATCTCGTGATTGACAGCAGACACCCTGGCGCCGGCCAGCTCTTAAGGGGGAAGGGTCGACTTTGTCTGCTGCCACGCCCTGGATAGTGGAGCCCTCCAGCTAGGCCTGAACACTGCTGCTGGACCCAAATAGCGCCTGAAGCCATGCAGAGGGCCCGTGAACGAGCGCAGCGCTTCTCAGAGCGTGATCTGAGTGTGCTGGTTGGTGGTGTGGAGAAGAGGCGCCATATTTTGTACCCGGACAATGGCAGGAAGGCGCCGGTCCGCGCCTACCGGAGAGCCTGGAGGCATATCGCCAGCAAGGTGTCAGCCAACAACGAGGTCCCCAGGACCGGTGTCCAATGCCGCAAAAAGTTTAATGACCTCACACGGATTGTCAGGGTGAGTACCCTTTCCAGTGACCTCCTCATCCTTGCATGTGCACCTCACATTATGGGCAAAGGGACCTGAAAGCCCTAATGGCCAGCCCTCATCCAGCAGCTATGGAACAGGCATGAACATCAATTGCACATTCTGCACTTAACACACTGGCCAAGCCATTCCACCATGGGAGGCAGTGCACACAAGATCAGGGCGACACACTGGCCAGGCTCTTCCACCATGGGAGGCAGTGCACACAAGATCAGGGCGACACACTGGCCAGGCTATTCCACCATGAGAGGCAGTGCACACAAGATCAGGGCGACACACTGTACTTAGAGGCCGTCCTTTCTTTTGCAGGCCAAGCTGGCTAATAATCGGAAGAGCCGGACTGCGACCGGGGGAGGCCGACCCCAGATCCAGCCGCTCACCGAGCTTCAACATCGCGTGGAGCGCATCATGGGTGCCCGGGTGATTGGCCCCGTTGCATGTGGAGATGCCGACCCTGTTCTGGGCACCAATGGTAAGGACATCCACGTTTGGACCTCTCTCGTCCCACTTGCGCATCAGGTCTACATCCTTTGCCACTGTCCGACCAATGCGCTGAATGCCACCACTCATGCATCCCTCGCTGATGCCCTCTCCTCACTCTAAAGCTACTCTTGTGCCTTCCTGGTTTCAGATGGTGAGGAGGAGGTCCCTGAACTTGCCAGTGACAGCCCCTCAGAGGAGGAGGAGGAGGAGGAGCAAGAGGAAGGCGGCCCATCAGGGGAACCCTCAGCTGTGGCAACCCATGCCAATGTAGGGGACACGTCTTCCCTGGAGGGGAGCGTCGCGGAAGTGTCAGAGGGGAGGGGAGCTCATGGGACCTGCGGCCTGCAGAAACGCGGGAGGGGGGTGCCAGCTCGGCGGCCTTCTCCCCAGAGGGGGGACGGGTCGGAGGGGAGTCCAATTGCTGGGCCCAGCGGCCTCCAGCAACGCAGGAAGGGTCAGCCAGCTCGGCGGCCTTCTCCCCAGAGGGAGAGTCCGGCCTCCAGTCCGAAGATGGTCTTCACCGAGGAGATGGAACGCCTCGAGGGCTTGTCCGCGGACTCGGAGCGCCGGCACACGGAGCTCATGGGGGTAGTGGCACGGTTGCCTGAGGCCATCGAGTCCCTCTCTCGGAGTGTCACCGACGTCGGGACCTCACAGGCCATCAGTTTGGCGGAATTCGGGGCAGAGCAGGCAGCGAGTCGGGCGGCATTCGGGGCAGATCAGGCAGCGAGTCGTGCGGCATTCGGGGCAGCTCAGGCAGCGAGTGGGCAGCTGATCAATGGTGCCGTGCAGTCACTGGGTGCTCTGATGAGGTCACTGAACAGGTCAACACGGGCACTCACTGCTGCCACACTCGCTGTGTCAGCCAGGCATCGCCAGGGCACCCAGCGCACTGCAGCAGCACAGCGGTCTGTCCCTCGGCAGATTGGTGCGCATGCTGCACTGCTGGCCCGGGCGAGTGCCAGTTTCTCGGGCGAGTGCCAGTGTCTCAGGCGACCAGCGAGCGCCTGCCATCCGCCAGCTTGCCCCCATTCCTCCAGCCGCCACTGCCACTCCCCCAGTGGAGCTGCCAGGAGCTGCTGCAGCGACTGACGCTGGCCAGCCACAGCTGCAGCATTCAACAGCCGCCCGCTCGACGGCCAGACCTCGACTAGGCCGACCCCCAAGTGCATCTGCCGTCACGACACGTGCCCCTCTGGAGCCTGCCCCCAGCCTTGCAGCAGCCAATGGCCTTACTTTGAGGAGGAGCAGCAGGGCGGGCAGGGGCCACACAAAGATGGCCAAGGCATCGACCTAGCGGGCCAAAAAGTCGAATGTGTGGCCAGTTGTGTTTGTTTTTTGAGGCCGAGAATTGGATGTTTGTTTTTTGAGGCCGAGAATTGGATGTTTGTTTTTTGAAGGCCGAGGATGTGATGTTTGTATTTTACGAAGTCCGAGGATGACGGCCATTTTAGTTGCACTGTTTTGTTAATCCTCTCCAGGTTGTGGGAGCGAGTAATGTGTTTGAGTGTTTTTTGGGGGTTTCGTCTGTTTTTGGTTTTCATGTGGGAAGGGCCCTGAGTTTGTACAATAAAGCATTTTATTTATTAACATTGTCCATGTTTGCTCTTTGAAGTGTTTGTTGCCTTAACCGGCTGAGGGCTTGCGGAGCGGCTGCAATCATGTTCTTTCATTGGCACAAGCCATTCCCTGACAGGGGGCCTAGAAGTGACGTTCAATAAGCCGCCGACGGGCGGCCCTTGGACCTTGTGCCTCCCTCCTGGGCTGGTACTCCTCGTCCTCCTCCTCCTCATGCTCCTCCTGCTCCTCCTCCTGAGGTGGGGGTCCAACGTGAGGTGGCAGTGCCTGAGTCCTGCGGATAGCCAGGTTGTGCAGCATGCAGCAAACGACGACGAATTGGGAGACTCGGTCCTGCGAATACTGGAGGGCTCCCCCGGAGCGATCGAGACAGCGGAACCGTTGCTTGAGGACGCCGATTGTTTGTTCTATGATGTTCCTAGTCGCTTGATGGCTCTCGTTGTATGCCTCTTCAGCAGGGGTCGTGGGCGCGCGGAGCGGGGTCATGAGCCAGGTACACAAAGGATAGCCTTTGTCCCCGATAAGCCATCCTCTTGGGGGAGGCTGTGCCTGGAACATGTCAGCCACAGTTGTCTGTCGCAGGATAAAGGCATCGTGGCTGCTGCCTGGAAAGCGGGCATTGACAGCTAGGATGCGCTGCCTGTGGTCACACACCAGCTGTACGTTGAGGGAATGGTAGCCCTTCCGGTTGCGGTAATCCTCGGCATGCTCCAGAGGTGCCCGCAAAGCCACATGCGTGCAGTCAATGGTGCCCTGCACCATGGGGAAGCCCGCTATTCTTGCAAATCCCACTGCACGCTGCTGTTGCTTGTCCAGGGTCATGGGGAAGGAGATGAATTGATGTCTCCTTGTGAAAAGGGCTTCGGTCACCTGGCGGATGCAGCAATGCGCGGCGAACTGGGAGATGTTAGCGATGTCCCCAGCAGCGGATTGGAAGGAGCCGGTGGCATAGAAGTTGAGAGCCACCGTCACCTTCACTGCCACCGACAGAGATGTCCTGCGCATCAGCTGTGGCTGCAGATCTCTCTGAAGCAGCTGGCAGATGTCTGCAACCACCTCCCTTCTGAATCGCAGCCTCCTTACACACATCGCGTCAGACATGGTCAGATAGGAGGACTGCTGGCGGTATACCCTGGGTGGGTAAGGCCTCAGTTGGCGACGCCTGTTGCCCCCTCTGCGTCTAGCCAGGGCTGCCACTCTCTCACGGCGTCTGTAAGCCCTTCTGGCATAAGGCTGAAAGTCAGCGTTGGCACCCAATGCAGCCCCCATTATATGCTGGCAAACAATGAGCTCTCAATGAAGGCAAAGATAATTGCTAAGCTCTGGCCTGAGCCAAAAATACCTGTCCTAGTGTTGGTCCAAACCAGTAAGCTCTCCTCCTTGGTCTCTCTCCAAAAAACCGTTGCACAAGAGTGAATGCTGCAAAATGGCTGCCCTTTATAGTGCAGGGTAAGTGCCCTTTAATTAGCGCTCCCCGCGGCCTGCCTCGGCTGTGTACCGTTCCACTTCACAGTCGTTCGGGCCGCCCGGCGCACAATGGGGTGGCGCGAGTGAAGTTCCGGTTCGGGGCGCACAAAGGGCGTTGCACTAGTAAATGACGTCATGATCTGCGCGCGCAGCAGGTCATGCGCTAAGACTTTGCGCCGGTGCTAAATGTGTACTGAAGTTGGGGCGAGGCGCAGATCGCGCTGCGCCCGGGCGCTAAGCGCCTAGCGCTCGAGATCTACTCCTCCTAAGGCGCTAACGGCTGGCGCGCCCAACTGAATTTCTAGGCCTAAGACTCTCGTGTAATCTAAGCACATCATGACCAATCAAAATATCCGCACAAAGATTAGGCAAAACAGATAGGCGTATATCAGTATACGTATTACCTAGAAGAATCAATTTCACAAGGCAACATAGAGATAGGAACAGGAGTAGGCCATTCGGCCCTTCGAGCCTGCTCCGCCATTCAATGAGATCATGGCTGATCTTCGTCTGAGATCATAGCTGATCTTACCAGTTCAGTACCCCGTCCCCGCCTTTTCTCCGTAACCCTTAATCCCCTTAGCCTTCAGAAATATATCCAATTCTCTCTTGAAAATATTTATTGAATTAGCCTTCACAGCCCTCTGTGGCAGGGAATTCCACAGGCTCACCACTCTTTGAGTGAAGAAATTCTTCCTCATCTCTGTTTTAAATGATTTGCCCGCTATTTTTAGACTGTGGCCCCTGGTTCTGTGCTCCCCTGCCATTGGAAACATTCTCTCTGAATTCAGCCTGTCCAGGCCTGCCATAATTTTATATGTTTCGATGAGATCCCCTCTCAATCTTCTAAACTCCAGTGAGTACAAGCCCAAACTATTCAATCTCTCCTCGTAGGTCATTCCCGCCATTCCAGGTATCAGCCTGGTGAATCGCCGCTGCACTCTTTCCATGGCAAGAACATCCTTCCGCAGATGGGGCGACCAAAACTGTACACAATACTCCAGATGCGGTCTCACCAGCACCTTGTACAGCTGTAGTAAGGTATCCCTATTCCTATACTCGAACCCCCTTGATATGAAGGCCAACATACCATTTGCCTTCTTAATCGCCTGTTGCACCTGCATGCTCTCCTTCAGTGACTGGTGCACAAGAACACCCAGGTCCCTCTGCACTTCCCCATCTCCCAATCTATTGCCATTTAGATAATAATCCACCCTCCTGTTTTTACCCCCAAAGTGGATGACCTCGCATTTATCCACATTATAGTGCATCTGCCACGTATCCGCCCATTCCCCCAACCTGTCCAAATCGCATTGTAGCCTCCTGACATCCTCATCAGAGCCCACCCCTCCTCCTAGTTTAGTGTCGTCAGCGAATTTGGAAATATTGCATCCAATTCCCTGATCCAGATCATTTATATATATTGTGAACAGCTGGGGTCCCAGGACAGATCCTTGCGGCACCCCGCTGGTCACTGCCTGCCACTCCGAAAACGAGCCGTTTATTCCAACTCTCTGTTTTCTATCCGCCAGCCAGTTCTCTATCCACGTTAATACTTTGCCCCCAATCCCATGAGCCTTAATTTTGCATGATAATCTTTTGTGTGGAACCTTATCGAAGGCTTTCTGGAAGTCAAGGTACACCACATCCACTGGCTCTCCCCCATCTATTTTACCAGTTACTTCCTCAAAAAATTCCAGCAGATTAGTCAAACACGATTTACCCTTTGTAAATCCATGTTGACTCTGTCCGATCCTTTCCCCATTTGTCAAGTGCTCCGCTATTTTATCCTTAATAATGGACTCTAGCATTTTGCCCACAACCGATGTAAGGCTTACTGGTCTATAATTCCCTGCTTTCTCTCTACCCCCCTTTTTAAATATTGGGGTAACATTAGCTACCCTCCAATCCACGGGTACTGTTCCCGAGTCAATGGAGTTCCGGAAGATGATCCTTAGAGCATCTGCTATCTCCAGGGCCACCTCCTTAAGTACCCTAGGATGTAGTTTATCAGGCCCCGGGGATTTGTCGGCCTTCAGTCCCCTCAACTTACCCAACACCATATCCCTAGAGATACTAATTTCTGTCAGCTCCTCCCTCTCATTAGTCCCTATGTTTGTCGATATTCCTGGGAGGTTATTTGTGTCCTCCTTTGTGAATACAGAACCAAAGTATGAGTTTAATTGGTCTGCCATTTCCTTATTCTCCATTATATATTCTCCCGAATCGGACTGCAAGGGACCGACTTGGGATTTTACCAGTCTTTTCCTTCTGATATACCGATAAAAGCTTTTGCAGTCTTTCTTTATGTTTGCTGCAAGTTTACTTTCGTATTCTATTTTCCCCTTCCTGATTAATCCCTTTGTCCTCTTTTGCTGTATCCTGTACTGCCCCCAATCTTCCGGTCTGGTGCTTTTTTTTGCCAGTTGATATGCCCTTTTTTTTGATTTTATGCTGTCCCTAATTTCCCTCGTTATCCACGGTTGAGTCACCTTTTTAGGTTTATTTTTATGCCAAACCGGTATAAACATATTCTGGAATTCTTCCATTCTATCTTTGAATGCTTGCCATTGTCTATCCACTGTCAATCCCCCCAGAAACACCACCCAATCAATCTTACCCAATTCCCGTCTCATACCCTCGTAATTCCCTTTATTTAAGTTCTGGACCTTAGTCTCTGATTCAATTTCCTCACTCTCCATCTCGACTGAGAGCTCGATCATATTATGATCGCTCTGACCCAAGGGGCCTCGTACAAGAAGATTGCTGATAAGTCCCTTCTCATTGCACAATACCCAGTCTAAAATGGCCTGATCTCGAGTCGGCTCCTCGACATATTGGTCCAGATAACCGTCCCGAAAACATTCCAGGAATTCCTCCTCCTCAGAATTTTTACTAATTTGGGTAGTCCAATCAATATGTAAATTAAAGTCACCCATGATGACAGCTGTGCTCTTATCGCACGCTTCTCTAATTTCCCTTTTTATGCCTTCCCTCACCTCCATATTACTATTTGGAGGCCTATATATCACACCCACTAACGTTTTCCTCCCCTTGCTATTTCTCATTTCTACCCATACAGATTCCGTTTCATCCGAGTTAATATCCTTCCTTTCCATTGCATTAATCCCCTCCTTTACCAGCAATGCTACCCCACCTCCCCTACCTTTTTGCCGATCCTTCCTAAATATTGTATATCCCTGGATGTTAAGTTCCCAGCCTTGCCCACCCTGCAGCCACGTTTCTGTAATCCCAATCAAATCATACTTGTTTACCTCTATTTCCACAACTAATTCATCCACCTTGTTCCTAATGCTTCTAGCATTAAGATACAAAGCCTTCAGGCTTGCTTTTTTCACACTCTCATTATGAATTAGTTTGGCCCTTTGTGTTTCTCTCCTTTGCTTATTGCTTCTCACCTTTCTACCATCTATTTCTAACTTCATATGACTTCCCTCTTTTCCACTACCTAGGTTCCCATCCCCCTGCCAAATTAGTTTAAATCCTCCCGAACCGCCCTAGAAAATATTACCCCGAGGACATCGGCTCCCTCACAGTTCAGGTGTAGACCGTCCCCTTGGTACAGGTCACTCCTCCCCAAGAACTGGTTCCAATGCCTCAAGAATTTAAATCCCTCTCCCTTGCACCACTGCTCAAGCCACGTATTTAGCTTATCTATCTTACTCTCTCTAAACTTATTAGCTCGTGGCACTGGTAGCAATCCAGAGATTACTACCTTTGAGGTCCTACTTTTCAATTTAGCTCCTAACTCCCTAAATTCAGCTTGTAGGACCTCCTCCCTCTTTTTACCTACATCGTTGGTACCTACATGTACCACGACAACTGGCTGATCCCCCTCCCCCTTCAGAATGCTCTGCACCCGCTCCGAGACATCCTTGACCCTTGCACCAGGGAGGCAACATACCATCTTGGAGTCTCGGTCTCGGCCACAGAAACTCCTATCTATCCCCCTTACAATTGAATCCCCTATCACTATAGCCCTATCCCTCTTTTTCCCGCCCTTCTGTGCAGCAGAGCCAGTCATGGTGCCCTGAACCTGGCTGCTGGTGCCTTCCCCTGATAAGTCATCTCCCCCAACAGTACCCAAAACGGTAAACCTGTTTTGGAGGGAGATGACCGCAGGTGACTCCTGCACTACCTTCCTGCCTTTACCCTGCCTTTTGGTCACCCATTTACTGTCTGAGCTAGCCTTTACCTGCGGTGTGACCAACTCACTGAATGTGCTATCCACAACATCCTCAGCATCGCGTATGCTCCAGAGTGAGTCCATTCGCAGCTCCAGCGCCGCCATGCGGTCTGCTAGGAGCTGCAGCTGGACACACTTCCTGCACACATAGTTGTCAGGGACAGTGTCCCTGATTTCCCACATGGCACAGGAGAAGCATGACACGGGTCTGAGCTGCCCTTCCATGACTTAACCCTTACAATACCCTTTTATTTACTACGATTTAGCTTAATTATTGAATTCTACTTAGAATAAGTTTGTGAAAGTACTCACCAACCAGTCACCTACCTGTTTTCTCGTGTTGTATTTTCACTGCCGCCTCCTGTCCTGGAACCTTTTCCACCTAGGTTAGGCTCCTGAAATAAAATAAATTGAACCTACCTTTTCAACTTCCCCTAACCCCTAAAAGGTTAGAGGAGGTGGAAGGGTGGGAGACACTACACTGTAGTGTTTCGGGTTTAGCAACAGCTCCACCTATATAAGAGTTACTGGCCTCCTGCTCTCCCGACTGCACCAGCTGTGAAAGAAAAAGCCCGCGAAAGGTGAGCTTTTAAACTCACCAGTTACTGGCCTCCTGCTCTCCCGACTGCCCCAGCAGTTACTGGCCTCCTGCTCTCCCGACTGCCCCAGCAGTTACTGGCCTCCTGCTCTCCCGACTGCCCCAGCTGTGGTCTCGGGCCTCGCCTCTCTCCGGTTTTTATACCGGGCTCCGACTCACTGCTCCCGACTGGTCTCGGGCCTCGCTGGTCGCCGGGTTTTCTCCCGAGCTCCTCCTCGCTGCTCCCGCTGGTCCCGACTCCGCCTCCACCCGCTGCCGATGCCGCACTGGGGCCTACCTGAGCCTCTGGGGCCTCTTGTAGTCGCTCTGCCGCTCAGCTCCGCCTCCACCCGCTGCCGATGCCGCACTGGGGCCTACCTGAGCCTCTGGGGCCTCTTGTAGTCGCTCTGCCGCTCAGCTCCGCCTCCACCCGCTGCCGATGCCGCACTGGGGCCTACCTGAGCCTCTGGGGCCTCTTGTAGTCGCTCTGCCGCTCAGCTCCGCCTCCACCCGCTGCCGATGCCGCACTGGGGCCTACCTGAGCCTCTGGGGCCTCTTGTAGTCGCTCTGCCGCTCAGCTCCGCCTCCACCCGCTGCCGATGCTGCACTGGGGCCTACCTGAGCCTCTGGGGCCTCTTGTAGTCGCTCTGCCGCTCAGCTCCGCCTCCACCCGCTGCCGATGCCGCACTGGGGCCTACCTGAGCCTCTGGGGCCTCTTGTAGTCGCTCTGCCGCTCAGCTCCGCCTCCACCCGCTGCCAACCAGCTACTTGTGAAGTAAGGGTCGTCTGAGCCATACACACCTGATAAGTAACAGGCAAGATTTTCAAACACTTTTCCTTCACAAACTGAAGACTTATAAAACTCTCGGTACTGCCCGTATCTATGAGAGCCTTCACTTCTAACCCATTAACTTGGGCCATAACTATAGTTTTGTTTAGGCCATGAGCAAATGCAGCAGAAATTGATGCAATAAACGCCCTCTCTACGGGTTGAATAGTCGCAGAAGAGGAGGTAATTGAACCTAATGATTTACAAACACGTGCATAATGACCTCTCTTGCCGCATTTACTACATACAGCCTCCCGGGCAGGACACTACAAACGAGAATGCCAGACGTTCCCACAAAAATAACACTTCTGAATCCTAGAGGCAACAGCCGCCGAAGTAAAAGGTGGAGCTGTTGGAGTAGAAACCATTTCAGAATCTAGTAAACCACTCCCATTAAGTCCACCTAATTCCTTTTCGTCCGGAACTGCCGAAACCACAGTCACAGGCCGATTAGAAAGAGCATAAGAATCCGAACTTCTCTGAGCCATATCCAATGTAGAAGCTTGCTCAAAAGCACTCTTGAGATCCAAAGTCTTATTTTCTAACAACCGCTGACGAATTGATCTAGATAGTTGTCCATTAATAAAAGCATCCCGTACCGATTCTTCCTTATATTCTTCGGCCGTCACGGCTTTATAATTACAGTTAGCAACAAGGTGCCGAAGTGCTTGTAAATAAGTATCCAATGATTCTCCCACCTGCTGCCTACGGGCAGATAGAAGGTAATGTGCAAATACCTCATTCTTTGGTTTAACAAAAATCTTCTCCAATGTAGAAATAGCCAATTCGTAAGTTTTACAATCCAAAATATACTTATACACATCCGGAGCAATGTAGTTGATCAGCATATTCAGCTTATTCAGAGACTCTTGTTCCAACACACCCAAAAAGTTTGTAAATGTACAATACCAATGTTTCCATTTATCATCCACTCCTGCAGAATTAGGGTCAGCATTGAATCGTTCCTGTAGTGTCCGTGTGTAGATAAAGACACTGAAGACAGGAGTTGGTTCATAGATATTTACTAAGCAAGTCTGGGGGGGGTTTCTAAAGGATATACACAATACACAGGCTTATATAGCCCAAGTGGCAATTACCGGCATTACGCACACCTGGGGCTCTTAAAGGCACATACACCACAATTCCTCCCCTTCTAGCTAACTAGTACATCATATTTTAAGTAATTATTAATTACATGTTATATGCAAAATAATATACATTGCTGTATTAATTAATTATAAGTTAGTCTCTCAGGAGGCTTCCTGACTCGGTCTGGATAACGCCTCAGGGGTGTAGTAGTTTCTGGTGGTGTAGTAGGTTCTTCTGACAAGGCTGATTCGGCTTGAAGGCCAGTGTCGGGTTCATCGGGCTCCAGTATCACCGGATCGGAGGTAGATATGGGTATCTCTACTTCATCGTTAGATGTATAGAGTGGTGGTGTAGCTTGTCCCTTTTCGGATGACTTGATGATTTGGTCAGCATGGCGCCTTATTATGCTGTCTCCGATGTCCACGGTATACATCAGTGGTCCTAGTCGTGTGCAGATAGTTCCAGGCTGCCATTTCTCGGTACGGTAGTCCCGGGCCAAAACCGGTTGGCCTATCTGGAAGGCCCTAGTTGGCCTTTCATTCATGCCCTGAAACTGCCGGTTCTCCACGTCCCTTCAGATGTTGGGCTTGACCAAATCCAGCCGGCATCTTAGGTTTCTATTGTAGAACATCATGGCGGGAGTTTGGTTAGTAACCATATGCGTTGCATTCCTATATGCAAATAAGAAGTTATCCACCTTGTGCTGAAGTTTTATGTCTTCATTACCCATGGCCTTGATGGCCTTCTTGAAGGTCTGGACAAACCTTTCAGCCAATCCATTGGTGGCGGGATGGTATGGGGCGGACGTGTAGTGCTTTACCCCATTGTTCTTTAAGAACTTTCTGAATTCTTCGGACACAAATTGCGGTCCATTATCAGAACATATCTGCTCCGGCAGCCCATTCCTGGCAAATATGGTCCTTAATACTGTGATGGTTTTTTCCGTGGTGGTGGAGGACATCTTTATTACCTCCGGCCACTTGGAGTGTGCATCAACTGCGATTAAGAACATTGAGTCCATAAATGGACCAGCAAAGTCGATGTGCACCCTTTGCCAGGGAGATGAGGGCCACTCCCATGGATGTAGAGGGGCCTGTGGCGGAGCATTTTGGACCTTCTGGCATCCTAGGCAGCTCTTGGTCATGTCTTCGATGTCTCCATCGATACCTGGCCACCATACAAACGCCCTAGCTAGGTTCTTCATTTTCACTCCACCCAGATGCCCCTCGTGAAGCTCCTTTAGCACTTTATCCTGGAGTTTGGGTGGAATCACCACTCTGGATCCACACATCAAGGTTCCTCAGCACACTGACAGCTGTTCTCTTCTTTGCGAGAATGCTGGCAACAGTGGTTCGCCATGTGCTGGCCATCCCTTCACTGTTAAATCGTAGACCCGTGAGAGAGTAGGGTCATTTCTTGTCTCCCTTTCAATGGCAGAATTTGTCACCGGTAGACATTCCACTATGGTAGAGTGGAATATCTCTACTGGGTCTACTGTAGGTGCCTCTTCTATCGTTGGCAACGGTAGGCGTGATAAACCGTCAGCATTCCCATGCTGTTTTGACCCTTTGTATTCAATGTTGTATTGGTGTGCCCCTAGAAAAAGGGACCACCTCTGTAGTCTTTGTGCCATCATAATGGGGACACCTTTGTTAGGGTTGAATATGGAGATGAGGGGTTGATGGTCAGTCAGCAAGGTAAATTTTTGTCCGTGTAGGTAATGGTTGAATTTCTTCACTCCCCATACCAGGCTGAGTGCTTCCCTGTCTATCTGGGCATAGTTACGCTCAGCTGAGTTCAATGAGCGTGACGCAAAAGCTATCGGCCGTTCCGAGCCATCAGGGAATCTATGGGACAATACCGCTCCTATGCCGTAAGGGGATGCATCGCACGCCAGTCTGATTGGTAGTGATGGGTTGTAATGAGCCAAAATTTTCTCGGATGTGATTAAGTCTTTACATTTATGGAAGGCACGTTTACAGTCTTCGTTCCATTTCCAAATCACTCCTGTCTGTAGAAGATCATTAAGAGGGTGTAGAATAGTTGATAAGTTCGGTAAAAATTTATGATAGTAATTTATTAATCCCAGGAATGACCTTAATTGTGAAACATTTTCAGGTGCTGGGGCTTTTATAACTGCTTCAATTTTTTCAGGTGACTTATGCAACCCTTCCTTATTAATTATGTGGCCACAATATGATATCTGATTTTGGAAAAATTCGCACTTCGTGCGATTTGCTCGTAGGCCCCGTTCTTTCAGCCTAGTGAGCACCTGCTCCAAATTGGCAAGGTGCTCGTTGTCGTTTTCTCCTGTTATAAGGATGTCGTCTAGGTAGCATTGAGTCCCCGGAATCCCTTGCAGGACTTGCTCCATAGCTCTTTGCCAGATAGCTGGAGCTGATGCTATTCCAAAAACCAGTCGATTGTACTGGTACAGGCCTTTGTGTGTGTTTATTGTGAGATACTTTTTAGAGGTCTCCTCAACCTCCATCTGTAGATATGCCTGTGCCAAGTCAATTTTTGTGAAACGTTTCCCTCCGGATAGTGAGGCGAAAATATCTTCTATCCTCGGAAGAGGATACTGTACCGTGTGAAGGACCGGGTTTACAGTCACCTTAAAGTCCCCACAGATGCGAATTTTTTTCTGTTCCTCAGAGTTATTTTTCAATGTTTTTTTCATGACTGGAACGATGGGTGTTGCCCATTCGCTCCAATCTATTTTGGATAATACGCCTGCCTTTTCCAAATTCTTCAGCTCTGCCTCGACTGCCGGACGTATTGCGTATGGCACCGGTCTTGCCTTAAAAAATTTGGAATTGCTGTATCTTCCACTTTTATTGAGGCGGTGATGCCTTTCAAGGTTCCTAGTTTCTCTTGAAACACTTCTTTGGCGTTGGCCAATATGTCTTTTAATCGTTCAGGTATGATGTCATCATTGTTTTTTTCCTTACTGGTCACCGTCAGTGCCTGAATGGAGTGCCAGTCTAAACGTATCTTCCTTATCCATTCACGTCCCAACAACGGTGGACCACCATCTTGTAGAATGTATAAATACAACTTTTGTATTTCTTTGCCGTTGTATACCACAGGCACCCTTATTTTTCCTTTGGGGTAGACTTTCTGCCCCGTATATGTTTTTAAGATAATGGATGTGTCTTTTAGAGGTATATGCGAAAATAGCCTCTCGTAATCTCGTCGATTTATTACGGTTAGAGCTGATCCTGTATCTAGCTCCATTTTAACTGGGGACCCTGCTATTGTGAGGGTAACCCAAATGGTTTGGTAATCCTCTTTGGCAAGTACATTATGTAATTTGAGACAGCTTAGTCTCTTGTTTCCGGAGTCGCTATCGCTATTCTGGTCTTCGGAGCTATTGTCCGTCATCATTTGTACCTTCCTGTACTTTTCTTTATTGATTTTTTGTTTTCTGTCAGTGGATTTATTTTGTCCAGATTGGCATACCCGTGCAATGTGTCCAATCTTACCACATTGCCTGCATGCTTTGCCCTTGAACCAGCAGTCCCTCTGGTTATGGGTGGATCTGCCGCAGCGATAACATCTTCCGAACTCCTGTGTCATTTTATGGGTGCCGAAGTCCTGTGTCTCTTGTTGTATCTCTGCAGCTCCTTTTGCTGCTGCTTCGTATGATACAGCCATACTGAAAGCTTTGTCCAATGTTAAATCTTTTTCAGAAAGCAGTCTTTTTTGTGTTCCTTCACTTAAGAGACCGCAAACAAATTTGTCTCGAAGATAATCCGATAGTCCTGCTCCGAATTGGCAGTACTTTGATAGCTTTCTTAATTCGGTTAGGTAATCAGCGTTACTTTCATTCTTGTGTTGATTTCTCTTGAAGAACTTGAATCGTTCCGCTATCAGCAGCAGTGTTGGGTTTAAATGCTCCTGCAGGGTATCAACAATTTCTTTAAAAGTCTTGTCCTTTGGTTTGGCTGGAGTGATTAAATTTCATAACAGCCCGTATGTCTTCGTGCCCATTAAGTTCAGAAGTACTGAAGCTTTTTTTTCATCTGTTATTCCATTTGCAGTGCAATAAACCTCTACTCTTTCCACGTATGTGGTCCAATCTTCTATTTCGCCATCAAAAGCCTCAATATTACCAGGTTTAGGCATTTCAGAAAAGATATGGCGCTTCCCGTGCTTTTTTTCTTCTCTGTAGCAACGATATGGCGCTTCCTGCGCTTTCCCGCCGCTGCTACCGATAACAACGCTGTTTTACTGTGGTTTCCGTTTATTCACTGTTGGTCTAAACGCTGACCTGCTTGCCGCGGCCGGCCGTCTCTCGAGTGCACCCTCCCAGTCCGTTATTGCTTGCCTCCGATTTCGCTGCCTGTCTCAGCTGTAGAGCCCGCCGCTGGAGCTCCAGCCTGATGCCCAGGAAGGATTAGCGCAGTACCTGTCACCAGCTTGGCCAGCTGGTGAAACCACAGTTTCTCTTACTTCTTTGAGTCTTCTGGACGCTGGAGGAATCGATGTCCTTGAGGTGCTGCCGAATTGCAGGTAAGTCCGTTTCTACTTCGTCGCCACTGTAGTGTCCATGTGTAGATAAAGACACTGAAGACAGGAGTTGGTTCATAGGTATTTACTAAGCAAGTCTGGGGGGGGGTTTCTAAAGGATATACACAATACACAGGCTTATATAGCCCAAGTGGCAATTACCGGCATTACGCACACCTGTGGCTCTTAAAGGCACATACACCACAGTTCCGGTTGAAGATATCGCTCCATTCTGATAAAAAGTTAATAAATTGAAATAAAGAATAGATTTGCCTTTCTAATCTAAGCTTTATTAACTTTAAAAACCCAGTAGCACATCTTTCAACACCAGTCTCCAACAATGACTAGAGAGAACTGAATTTAAGATGGCCACCACAAATCACCTGACATCCACTACCAATGAGTTTACAACATATATCTCAAGGTAGAAACAAACAACCAATTACAATACTTCTTACTAATACAGAGAACAACCACCCCATTCACCAATCACAATACTTCTTATTAAACATAGGAAATAATCACCACACACAATGAACAGAAGTGGTCCCAGAGCAGAACCCTGTGGGATAGCGCGACCCATTTCCAACCAGTCTGAGGCACTGCCCTGAACTGTTTCCTCCCTTCTAACTAGTTTTTACTCCAATTTGCTATCCTCTCCTTAATTCTATACTCCATCATCTTCTCCAATGGTCGCTTGTGTGGTACTTCGGCAAAGGATTTCTGAAAGTCCATGTACACCACATCCACTGCAAGCCCCATCCACAAAAAGTTTGCGCCCCCCCGCGGCCAATCTTCCCTGGAAGCGCCCCGCGTCCCTCTTGGGGCGCTGCGAGGCAATATCGTGGCGCTACGTGCCGTGGTAATGTTGACCTTCCTCTCCTTATTAAAGGGGAGGGGCCAGGTACAGCACATCCCTGTGCCCAGCTGGGCCACCAGAGATCCGGAGTGCCGGCAAACAAGCCCAGCACTCAAGAGGAGTGCCGGGCTTACGGAGAGCAGCCGACACCCCGCGGGGGGCTTCACGGGGGCCGGGGACAGCAATGGGGGACGTGCTGGCAGGCGGCCAGCAACAAAAATGGCTGCCCGCCACCTCCCCTTTAACTAGCACCGCCCTGGCCACAGGTAGGCCCCCTTGACCCCAGCGGACATAGCGTCCGGCGCTAAGTTGGGTGGCGCCACCCAATGGTACAGCCGGGGTGCGAGCGGGGCGCTGCGCATGGTGATGACGTCATCGCCATTGCGCAGCGCTAACGATTAGCGCCGCCTGTAACCTCCCGCCAAATTTCACCTCTTAGGGCGCTAACAGGAGGCGCAAATCAACCGAATTTAGCCCCCAATTTTCCTTCCTGAAATCTGTGTTGGCTGCATCTAGTTATTTTCTCTTCATCTAGATATTTAATCATTTCATCTTCAATTAAACATTCCAAAATTTTCCCTGCTACCGATGTCAAACTAACTGCCTGTAATTTACCTAGGTTCGCTCTGTCTCCCCTTTTTAAAAAAAATGGATATTACATTGGCCAGTGTCCCGTCCACTCTCAATGGAACTCTGAAATATATTGGGCGATCCTAACCCTACCCACCGAGCGGAACCAGGGTGGATGGTCTGTTAAAATGCCCCGGTTAACTAACCTGCCGATTTCCCGCCTGCTTCAGCTGATCCTGAAGCCAGTGGCGTCTTTCTTTAAATATGCTGAGAGGTTGTTTCCTCTGGCTGGAGTGTCTAGAGCTAGGGGGCATAGTCTCAGGATAAGGGGTTGGCCATTAAGACCGAGATGAGGAGGAATCTCTTCACTCCGAGGGTTGTGAATCTTTGGAATTCTCTACCCCAGAGGGCTGTGGATGCTGAGTCTTTGAGTATATTCAAGGCTGAGATCGATAGATTTTTGGGCTCTAGGGGAATCAAGGGATATGGAGATTGGACGGGAAAGTGGAGTTGAGGTCGATGATCAGCCATGATCTTATTGAATGGCGGAGCAGGCTCGAGGGGCCGTATGGCCTACTCCTGATCTTACTGCTTATGTTCTTATGCAGATCAGGGTCCGGTGACATCATCAGGCCCCGACTGCTATTTTAACTCTGGCCTGAGCGGGAGGTCATTGCAGCTTTCCTGCCAGATGAAGACAGCGATAAGAGGATCTGGGACCAGAAGAGGCCATTTAAGGTAAGTTTTGTTTTGCTTTCCACACGGAGCAGGAGTGCTCCTCCTGGCCTCACAGGTAGAGTTTAGGCCTCCACTGCCCTGAGCTTTCGCACCTTCCCTCATGTGAGGCCCTCCTGAAAATCCTCTCTGCTTGACTTACCTTCTTGTCCGCGAGCCTTCCTTTGGTGCCGACTCGAACTTCCGCTTCCGGCCACCGGACAAAAGCTGCTGGCCAGTAGCATGCAGGTGTGGCCCAAGAGTTAAAATTGCCCAAGCCTCACACTGCTAAAATCTGGCGTATTTGGCACTTGCCCTGTGTCCGCCCCAAGTCCACTCCTAGTTCAAATTCCCCCTATAATTTCTAGAACCTCTGCTAGTTTTCCCCCATTTCCCTTAGAATCCTCAAATGTATCCCATCGGATCCCAGCACTTTGTCCAAATTTAGCTCGCCTAACTTCGCTATTATTTTCCTTTCACGCATTTTGGCCTAGAAATTCAGTGTCGCCACCTTTGGGGCGCTACAGCCGGGCGTTTGCTAAATTTAGCGCCTGGCGCAACTTAGCACCAGCTTCGCCGAAATTGAGTTGCATCGCCCCAAGAGGTTGCTGCTGCGCTAAAGCAGGCGATGCACAACTATCATAAGGCGCTAAGCCGACGAGCCGAGGCGCTAACACCAAGGGCGGGCGCAGCGCAGGTGCGGCGAGTTGCTGATTGAAGGCTGGCGCCGGTCAGCTCTTAAAGGGGGAGGGTGGACTTGTTTGGCTGCCATGCCCTGCACACTGCAGCCCTGAAGCAAGGCCTGACCATTGCTGGATCATCATTTCTACGCCCAGGACCATGCAGAAGACTAGGGAGCAAGCGGAGCGCTTCAGCGAGGGTGCCCTGAGGCTACTGGTTGGCGCAGTAGAGCGCAGGCGACCTGTCCTCTTCCCTGACAGTGGGAGGAGGCCGCTTCCCAGCGATTACCGAAAAGCCTGGAGTGAGGTGGCAAACAGGGTGACCATCAACAGCATGGTTGCCAGGACTCCACTTCAATGCAGGAAAAAGCTCAACGACCTCACTCGGGTTGTCAGGGTGAGTACCCTTTCCACTATCCTGTTCATCCCTGCATGTGTACCTCAGTTTCTGGCCAAAGGGACCTGAAAGCCCCAATGCCCAGCCCTCATCCAAGAGCTATGGGACTCTCAAGAAAACCACTTACACATTCAGCACTTTACATACTGTCAGGGCTATTCCACCATGGGAGGCAGTGCAGGCAAGATGAGGGCTTGACACTGTCAGGGCTATTCCACCATGGGAGGCAGTGCAGGCAAGATCAGGGCTTGACACTGTCAGGGCTATTCCACCATGGGAGGCAGCGCAGGCAAGATGAGGGCTTGACACTGTCAGGGCTATTCCACCATGGGAGGCAGTGCAGGCAAGATCAGGGCTTGACACTGTACTTAGAGGCCGTCCTTTCTCTTGCAGGGCAAGCTGGCCCACAATCGCAGGCAGCAGCGACGGACCGGGGGAGGCCGTCCTGACCTCAAAGAGCTCAGCGACCTGGAGCAGCGTGTGGAGCGCATTATGGCAGGCCGGCTGATTGGCCCCATCACCAGTGGAGATGCCGACCCTGTTCTGGACAGCAATGGTAAGGTCATCACCTTTTTGACCTCTCTCTTTCCACTTGTGCCTCACACCAGCATCCTTTGCCACTATCGAACCAATGCAGTGCATAGCAGCACTCATGCCTCCCTCACTGCCACCCTGTCCTCACTCTAAAGCAACTCTTGTGCCTCCCTGCTTTCAGATGCTGATTCTCCAGGTGAGGAGGCGAGCCCTCAAGCTGCCACTGTCAGTGATTCTGAATTCGAGGAGGAGGAAGAGGAAGCCGACCCATCAGTGCCACCCTCAGCCGAGGCAGCCCATGGCCATGATGGGGACACATCTTCCCTGGAGGGGAGCAAGGGGGAAGGTCTGAGGAGAGTGAAGCTCCGGGGCCCAGCGGGCTGCAGCAACGCGGGAGGGGTGGAGAAGCTCGGCGGCCTTCTCCCCAGTGGGTGAGTGCGGCCTCCAGTCCTGCTACGGTGAGCACAGAGGAGGTGCGGCTCCTTGGTGAAATAGGCACCCAGGCTGAGCGCAGGCACACTGAGCTCATGGCTGCAGTGGCAAGGATGCCTGACTCCATAGAGTCACTGGCAAGGAGTGCTCAGGAATTCAGGGCAGCACAGGCCAGGAGTCTGCAAGAATTCAGTGCAGCACAGGCAAGGAGTCTGCAGGACTTCGCGGCAGCACAGGCTAGGAGTCAGCAGGACTTCGTTGCATCACAGGCGGCTTCCAGCCAAGTGCTCAGTCGTGCCGTGCATTCACTGGCTGGTCTGATGCAGACACAGATCCGGGCCACACGGGCACTAACTGCTGCCACCCTCGCTGGATCGGCCAGGCATCGCCGGGGCCCTCGCCGCGCTGCAGCAGCCCAGCAGTCTGTGCTTCAGCAGATTGCTGCGCATGCTGCAGTGCTGGCCCGTGCGAGTGCCAGTGTATCAGCCGACCAGGGAGTGCCTGTGCTCTGTCAGGTTGGCAGCATTCCTGCAGCCAACACTGTCATTCCTCCACTGCAGCTGCCACCACCCGTAGGACAGACTGCTGCCGCCCAAGCAGAGTTGGAGCAGTCAGCAGCCGGGCCCTCCAGGCCCAGAGCTGGTCCAGGCCGTCCCCCAAGGGCATCTGGCGTCTCACCATCTGACCCTGAGCAGCCTTCCCCCAGCCTTGCTGCAGCCACTGGGGTCCCATTGAGGAGAAGCTGCAGGGCGGGAAGGGGCCATTCACGGAAGCGAGGCGGATCACCCTCACAGGGGGAAAAGTAGAAGGTGTGGCCAAATGTTGTGTTTATATATGAAGGCCGAGAATGTTTTTTTAATATATGAAGGCCGAGACTGTTGTGTTTGTTTTTTATATGAAGGCCGAGGATCATGGTCATTTTTGTTTAACTGTTTTTTTCATTTTCTAAAGTTTGTGAGAGCCAGTTATATCTCTGACTGTTTTTTGGGGGGTTTATCTGAATTAGTTTGTCATGCGGGAAGGGCACAGAGTTTGCACAGTAAAAAATGTTCTTTAATCCCATTGTCCATGTTTGCACTTTGAACTATTTGTTGCCTTGACCGGCTGAGGGCTTGCAGAGCGGCTCCATTCATGTTCTTTCATTGGCACAAGCCATTCCCTGAGAGGGGGCCTAGAACCGAGTTGCAATAAGCCGCCGACGGACGGCCCTTGCACTTTGTGCCTCCCTCCTGTCTTGGTGCTCCTCCGCCTCCTCCTCCTCCTCCTCTGGTGGTCCTCCAATGTCTACTGGCAGTGGCTGAGTCCTGAGGATAGCCAGGTTGTGCAGCATGCAGCACACTACAACGAAATGGGAGACTCGCTCAGGCGAGTACTGTAGGGCTCCTCCGGAACGGTCCAGACAGCAGAACCGTTGCTTGAGCACGCCGATTGTGTGCTCAATGATGTTCCTGGTAGCTTGATGGCTGTCATTGTATCGCTGTTCAGCAGGGGTGCTGGGCGCACGGAGCGGGGTCATCAGCCAGGTGCACAAAGGATAGCCTTTGTCCCCGAGAAGCCATCCTCGTGGGTGAGCCTGGGCTTCAAAAATGTCTGCCACAGAAGTCTGGCGCAGGATGGAGGCATCGTGGCTGCTGCCTGGAAAGCGAGCATTGACAGCTAGTATGAGCTGCCTGTGGTCACACACCAACTGGATGTTGAGCAAATGGTAGCCCTTCCGGTTGCGGTAATCCTCGGCATTCTCTAGAGGTGCCCGCAAAGCCACATGCGTGCAGTCAACGGCGCCCTGGACCATGGGGAAGCCCGCTATTCCTCCAAATCCCATTGCACGCTCTTGTTGCTTGTCCAGGGTCATGGGGAAGGAGATGTACTGACGTCTCCTTCTGAAAAGGGCATTGGTCACCTGGCGGATGCAGCAATGTACTGCGAACTGGGAGATGTTGGCAATGTCCCCAGTAGCGGCTTGGAAGGAGCCGGTGGCATAGAAGTTGAGAGCCACCGTCACCTTCACTGCCACCGACAGAGACGTCCTGCTCCTCAGCTGTGGCTGCAGATCTCTGCGAAGCAGGTGGCAGATCTCAGTGACCACCTCCCTTCTGAATCGCAGCCTCCGAACACACTGCTCCTCAGACATGTTCAGATATGAGAACTGCTGGCGGTATACCCTGGGTGGGTAAGGCCTCCTGTGCCGATGCCTGTTGGCCCTTCTCCATCTGGCCATGACTGGCACTCTCTCACGGCGTCTCTGAGCCCTTTGAATGCAATGCAGTAAGCCAACGTTTCCACCCATTGCAGCCCCCATTATATGTGGCGACTCAAGGCTATGGCACTGAAAGTTAAATCCAAGTGCAAAGCTCTGGCCTGAAGCCAGAAGTACCTGTGCGAGCGCTGAGCCAAAGCAGAAAGCTCTCCCCCTTTGTCTCTCTCCAAATATCCATCTCCAACACAGAAGGATTGCCACAAAATGGCTGCCACTTATAATGCAGGAGGAGTCCCCTTTAAATAGCGGCCCCCGCGCCCCGCAGTGACTGGGAACCGTTGCCCTCTACCAGTCGCTGGGGGCGCCAGGCGCACAGAAGGGCGGCGTCACTGAAGTTCCGGTTCAGGGCGCACCAAGGGCGTTGCACCATGAAATGACGTCAGGATCTGCGCGCGCAGCTGAGCGGGTGCTGCGGTTTTGCGCCGCCGCTAAATCTTGAGTGAAGTTTGCGAGAGGTGCAGATCGTGCCGCGCCCGGGCGCTAGCCGCTTAGCGCCCCCACTTCTCCTCCTCCTAAGGCGCTAGCGGCTGGCGCTAACAACTGAATTTCTAAGCCTTTATCTTTTAATTTTGATTGCATTTAATGCTGTTTTTTGTCTCATAGGTTTTTGGTCTAAGCTAATGCCTCGCCCCTTTATCTCAGTCTTTACCTTTCTTAGAACTGGTTGATTTGCTTTTCATCTTCCACGCCCTTTATTCCTTCTGCATGCTATCCCTTTTGCTAAATTCTTTTTCAGTTGTAAATTCACCTCATCTATTTCCACTTTCTCTATTTGGTCTTTCTGATTGTTTTTTGTTGCCATAGCAATCGATCTGATGCTCCTGCCCAGAGTACTCATCCTCCCCATAGGAAGACAGTGCATCAAATTTGTTGGAGAGGATAATTTGCTCTGGCCTTTCCTGTTCTAGCCTGTCCCTCCTCACTTTCACAAACCTGTGAAAAGTCACCTCCCTGCCTCTCAATGAGGATAGGCAGGTACTTACAGATCTGTGGTAGATATGTAAGAAAGAACTTGAATTTATACAGCACCTTTCATGACCTCAGGATGTCCCAAAGTGCTTTACAGCCAATGAAGTACTTTTGAAGTGTAGTCACTGTTGTAATGTAGGAAATGCGGCAGCCAATTTGTCCCACAAAGAGCAATGAGATAATGACCAGATCACCTGTTTTTTAGTGATTAAGGGATAAATATTGTCCAGGACATAGACACCAGGAAGAACTCACCTACTCTTTCTCGAAAGAGTGCCATCGATCTTTTAAGTCTGTTGTGTATGTACCTTTAAGGGAATAACTGGTCTCAGACTGCAGTACCGGCAGTGACCACCCCTGTATAAAAGGCCCTAGCAGTCTTCTGTAGTTTCAGTTTCCAGGTTGTCTCCATTCAGTAAAGACTTGTTATAATCAACTCTTGCAGTCCGTGTCTCAATTATACATGGACATAATACTGGCGACGAGTAAGAAACGAACTTACCTGCAACTCGGCAGCACCTCAGACGACGTTGTAATGATATCAGCAAATAGAGATGGTATTTGCCTGTTTGATTATGATGCCTTACCAGCATGTTTGCATGTATTGATTGCTTGTGCCTGACCAGCAGAGGGCATGTGACCGAGACAAGCAAGGCAGTTTAGTTTGGTTTCAGTTTCGTTCTAGATGCATCACTAGCATGATGTCTCCTGTAAATGCTGTATAAAGAGTTAAACAGACTTTAGATTAAAAGACATTCTCTTTCATAAATGTCTCGTCATTGAACCCACAAAGAAATCAATACATGGTGTCAGAAGTGATTGAAAGAGATGAAGAGAAAAAATCTGAAGTTAAATCAGCTCTCCACAAATTAGCAAGCCAAAAGAGAACATCGTTGCTTACCATTGGAGAATAGCTAACGAAGTGAAAAAATGGAAGGTTTACACCCACCGGCGACGCTTCAGTTGACAGGTAGTGTGGCTGAAAATTGGAGGAGGTTCAAACAACGTGTGGAGTTGTATTTAGCGGCAATCGGAGCTGACGAGAAAAGTGATAAACAGAAATCGTCAGTGTTCTTACATGTCGTGGGTGATGAAGCGCTGGAGGCGTATAATAACTTCACATTTGCTGCTGATGGAGACAAAATGAAGCTAGATAAAATAATGGAACAGTTTGAAGCCTACTGCATACCTAAACGTAACGTGACGTTTGAGAGGCATAGATTTTTCACATGTGTACAGAAAACAGGAGAGTCTATTGATCAGTATGTGACTGAACTAAGAAACCGAAGCAAAACATGTGAATTTGGGGGACTGACA
Organism: Somniosus microcephalus; assembly: GCF_052327205.1. Taxonomy (NCBI): domain Eukaryota; kingdom Metazoa; phylum Chordata; class Chondrichthyes; order Squaliformes; family Somniosidae; genus Somniosus; species Somniosus microcephalus. The sequence continues at coordinate 57,329,822 of NC_140987.1, read as the reverse complement.
GACTCGCTGATAAAAGACAGACTGGTGTGTGGTATTCCAGATAATGGTCTAAGGGAAAGACTGCTAAGAGAGCAAGATCTAGACCTGGGAAAAGCCATAGCACTGTGTAGGGCTACAGAGACTGTGAAGTTGCAGGCAAAGGAGCTGTTCAGTGACAATAGCTGCAACGTGGATGCAGTGAGAAAGAACGGATACAAACCGTTTAACAAAACGAGCGCCAATGTGAAAAAAGAGGCGTGGCCAGCGAACGAAAATGAAAGGGACAATCGAAAGTCATGTAGTCGATGCGGTACACAGCATCCACCAAGAAAGTGTCCAGCATATGGTAAAAAATGCAATAGTTGCAACAAAAACAACCATTATGCCCGTTGCTGTAAGAACCAAGCGCAACAAAGCAAGGTCCATGCAGTAGATGAAAGCGGGATAGAGGAGTTCAATGTGGATGTTGTGTCTGAAAACAAAAAAGAAGAAAGAGACTGGCTGTTGACACTAAAAGTGAATGACATACATATTCCATTTAAATTGGATGCTGGAGCACAAGTTAATGTGATATCAGAGACTGATTTTAAGAAAATTAGACCCAGACCAAAGATACATGGAATAAAAGTGAAAGTGACAGGATACTCAGGTACTGATATACCAGTGAAAGGAAGATGCATTGTCAAAGTGACACACAAGGACAGAGAGCACACGCTAGCATTAATCGTGGTGCCAAAGGATGTGCAAGCCATACTAGGTTTAAAAGCCTGTGAGAGACTGAACCTGGTAAAGAGAGTCCTCGTTGTGGAAAGCGAAGGAGAGACAGTCTATGATGAACTCATGAAAGAGTACAAAGACCTATTTAAAGGTCTAGGCTGCATTCCAGGAGAACACACGATCAGAGTAGATAAAAGTATGACACCGGTCATACATCCATGCAGAAAAGTTCCGTTTGCTCTTCAAAAGCAACTGAAGGCAGAGTTGGACAGGATGGAAAGTCTGAACGTGATTCGGAAGATAGATGAGCCAACTGAGTGGGTGAGTTCCCTCGTCGTTGTGGACTAAAAGAATGGAAAGCTCAGAATTTGCCTGGATCCAAGAGATCTAAACAGAGCAATAAAGAGAGAGCACTTCAAGCTTCCTACATGTGAGGAAATCATGGCACAGTTTGCAAATGCAAAGTATTTCAGCAAGTTAGATGCATCATCAGGATTTTGGCAGATGAAATTGGACGAAGCAAGTTCAAGACTGTGCACGTTCAACAGTCCATTTGGCAGATACAGATTCCTAAGGTTACCATTTGGCATTGCCTCAGCTCCTGAAGTGTATCACAAAACAATTCATATGATCTATGAGCACCTGGAGGGAGTTGATACATCAATGGATGACATCATAGTATGGGGAACCATGAGAACTGAGCATGACGAGAGACTGAAAAAAGTGCTGGAAGCAACAAGGAAAACAAACCTGAAGCTGAATAGAGAGAAATGCCAGCTCGGGGTGACAGAACTGACATTCGTGGGAGATATCCTTAGCAGTGAGGGCATCAGACCAGATCCCAGAAAGGTGTCCGCCATTGAGAATATGCCAAAGCCACAATGCAAAAAGGACGTGCAGAGGTTTAATGGAATGATCAACTACATGGGGAATGTGGTAAACCACTGTTATCGTTCACAACCGTTCACTATTGTTACACTGTTGTTATCACTGTTTACACTGTTGTTATCACTACACAAGGTTACCTCTTGCCACGCACGCTGTTATACCTAGGCATACCTCAGCTGACTCCGCCCATGGCTCCGCCTGCTTGCCCAGGTATAAAGGTGACCGCTTGGCTAGTATTCTTCCTTGTTGGAACCGATCACCCACGAGGGTGGGCTCTGTTATTTAGCCAATAAAAACCTATAGTTACTATCTTAACTCGTCGCTTTTCATGGAATGAATTGATAGGTATATCAATTTTATTGGCTAAATTTTGAAATGAATGGACTGGAGCAGCCAAACGACCAGCCAAACAGCCAGCTACAACAGCCCCAGCAGCCGACTTGGCTGCGAGCCCTCCGACCGCCGTACCTGGATCTAAACCCACAGGCAGCGAATTCAGCCCTCGACTTCGATCACTGGCTGAGCTGCTTTGAATCCTACCTGGTAGCCTCCGGCGTGCCATCGGAAGCCAACAAACTAAGAGTTCTGACCGCCCAGGTGAGCCCTAAAGTATTTGCACTCATCCGGGACCTTGCTACATACGAGGAGGCCCTTGACCTGCTAAAAGAGCAGTACCGGAGCCCAGTAAATTCAATGTATGCCAGACATCTCCTAAGATCCCGCTCGCAACAGCCAGGAGAGTCTGTAGATGAATTTTTACGGGCGCTACAAACACTCGGCAGGGACTGTGACTTTAAAGCTGTATCGGCTGCACAACATGCTGAAGGAAATATCCGTGATGCCTTCATGAAAGGCCTTCGGTCCGACTACTCACGGCAAAGACTGCTCGAATCAAAGGACCTCGGCTTGAAAGCAGCTGCAGCCCTCGCTCGCTCCCTGGAAGTGGCCCATCGGGACCTCGAGGCGTACTCCGGGTACAGTGCTGCGCGACCCTGGGACTCGGGCCCGACTTCGGCCGCAATACCCCTCGCACCGCCGCCCCTGGGACCTACTACGGCGTCAGTGTCCCGGAATCGATCGGGACCGCCACCCTCGGGACCTGCTGCGGCAGCGGAGCCCCGCGATCGGGCCGCCAGCTGCTATTTCTGTGGCCAGGCGAGACATCAAAGGGCGCGCTGCCCTGCAAGGAACGGGACCTGCTCCGGATGCGGAAAAAAAGGCCACTTTGCTAACGCCTGCAGGGGGAAAGCCACAGACGCCAGCAGTGCCTCATGTGAGTCGTGGGTGCGGCCATCTTTGATCAAGGCCACAGACGCCAGCAGTGCCTCATGTGAGTCGTGGGGGCGGCCATCTTCTCCACCATTTTGTTCAACTTCGACCTCGTGGGGATCCGCGTTGATGTAAGAAAAAGGAGGCTTACCATCAAGTAACTTTAAAGTAAGCTTTAAGTAACTTATAAACACACTATATACAAGAGAGGTCTTTACCATGCCTCTGGTAGAAGCCTCTTACAATACTGAACAGACCAGTATTTATACCAGTCCAACAGGAAGTGACACATGACAGGAAGTGAGGTATGTACACAGTTCATAGTTCATAGTTCACAGTTCACAGTTCACAGGAAGTGATGACATAACTTCCCGGAAGTTATTATTTTTATCACATTCTTCCCTCCTGCAGGTTTAGGAGGCTGTGGTCTACCTTTTGGTCCGCAGCCGCCGAACAAGGAAGAGTCGCACCCGTTTGGATTCCCGTCGTAGAGGGTCGCTGGTCCGCTTACATGCGGTTGGCCATTGGTCAGAGTCCGTGTGGCCTGGATTGCCCTGTGAAGGGTCGGGGAGATCATGGCTTCGAGTACGAGCCCCAATAGGTTCAAAGTCAGACTGCCTCTGTTCAGAGGGAGGTGCAGAGCTGGTCTGTGGCGGACCAGTACTTTCATGCGTGGTACTGGGAGGGTCGCAACCTTGAGCACGGGGTTCTACCGGCACCAAGCTAGTTGGTGTCCGATCAGGATCCTGGAGAGGGGTACCCGATAGGTCCCAAGAGTTTCCTGGTGAAATGCCATCACCCGATGTCCCACTAGGTCCTGGTGGGCAGGGAGCCAGATCCCGTAATGATACGGTAGATTCTCGGCCGTCGGAATATCGTATGTTTGCATAGGTGGGGTTGGCATCGGTTAGTTCGACCTCGTCTACAAGAGGGTCATTTTTAGACGTCCGAACGTATCTTCGGAGTAATACAGGTCCAGGATTAGTTAGCCATGACGGGAGTGATGTCCCATGAGATGAGCGACGCTGGAATCCAAAGAACCGCTCATGAGGTGTAGTATTTGTGGCTGTAGAAAGCAGGGACCGTATAGAGTGCAATGCATCCGGAAGCACTGTTTCCCATTGCTGGTCTGGTAGGCCCCGAGATCTTAAAGCGAGACGTACGGAATTCCAGATGATACCGTTATACCTCTCTACCTGCCCATTTCCGATGGGATGGTATGGTGTTGTTTTGCTTGTAGCAATTCCCCGTTCTGAGAGGTAGTCCTTGAGTTCCCTCGACATAAAGGATGGACCCCGATCTGAGTGAATATAAGCCGGCATGCCACAGAGAGAAAATACCTGCTCAAGGCAGCAGATTACTGTGGACGCCAGCATATTGGAGCAGGGGAAGGCAAACGGAAAACGTGAATATTCGTCGATCATGGTGAGCAAATATGTGTTCCGAGTTGAAGAGGGCACTGGGCCCTTAAAATCGATGCTAAGTCGTTGCATCGGTTGGGTTGCATGTATGAGTATACCATCTGAGGGGCGGAAGAACTGAGGTTTTAATTCCGCACAAAGCCGGCATTCTGAGCATATTTTCTTTACATCTCCAGTGGAAAAAGGGAGATTCCGTGATCGTACGAAATGTAGCATGCGCGTAATGCCAGGATGACACAAACCATTGTGGACATCCATGAGAGTGGAGGATGACATAGTGGAGCAGAATGCCCGTGTGAGGGTGTCCGGGGCCACATTCTCCTTGCCAGGCCGATAGAGAATGGTATAACCAAAAGAGGCCAGTTCCATCCTCCAAAGTTGTATTTTATTATTCTTAATTTTGGTTCGTTTTCGATTATCGAGCATCAAGGCGACTGATCGTTGGTCCGTGATCAATGTAAAGTGCTGGCGAGCTAGAAAATGGTTCCACTTCCGTACTGCCTCTATGATGGCTGTGGCTTCTTTCTCAACCGGAGGATAATGTAGCTCGGCACCTTGTAAGGTCCTGGACATAAATGCTACAGGACGACCTTCCTGATTCAGAGTAGCCGAGATCGCCACCTCCGAGGCATCACATTCAACCACGAAAGGGAGATTCTCATCAATGGAGTGAAGAGCCGCTTTCTCCAACTGTTTTTTGAGAAGGTTAAAGGCTGCAACAGCCACTGTTCCCAGTGGAAATGATCTAGCATGCAGCAAGGGTTGGATTTTGTCCGAAAAATGAGGAATCCATTTAGCGTAGTATGCAAACAGACCGAGAGCCCGACGTAAAGAAGCCGGATTCTTAGGTGACGGGAGCTCTTGGAGCGGGCGAAGTCTTTCTGGGTCTGGCTTAATGATACCATTGCCTACGCAGTAGCCAAGGATGTTGATGGTCGGTTGCGACTCAACAGATTTGGATTCATTCAGGGTCAAATTACGGTGATGGAGGGCGTCCCGAAATTTTTGGAGGTTGGAGTCGTGTTCCTGTTGATCGTGACCTGCAATGGTAATGTTATCAAGATAGGGAAAAGTGTCCCTTAGGTATTCCTGCTTAACCAGGCCATCCATTGCCCGTTGAAAGACAGCCACTCCATTAGTAACCCCGAATGGGAGGCGACGAAATTGGTACAGCCGTCCATTAGCCTCAAAGGCTGTGTACTGCTTATCTGAGACCTTCAAGGGTAACTGATGATAGGCACTTTTTAAATCGTAAGTTGAGAACACTTTGTATTCGGCCAGTTTATTAACCATATCATCAATGCGTGGCAATGGGTAGGCGTCCAAGTCGGTATATTGATTGATGGTTTGCGAATAATCGATGCATAGTCGCTGTTTGTGAGGTTTTAGAGGGTTCTTGACAATGACGACTTGAGCCCGCCAGGGCGACGAACATGGTTCAATGATATCCTCTGCTAGAAGTCGAGAGATTTCAGCCGCAATAAAAGATTGGTCTTCCTGATTAAAGCGCCGCGATTTCGTTATTATCGGTTGGCATTGAGGCGGAATACTGGCAAATAATGAGGGTTCATCAAGTGAAGCTGCTGATAATGCACAAAATGGTAATTTAGACGGTATATTAGAAATAGTAAGTCCGGGTTTGGATCCACCAAACTCAATGGTGAGTTTCTTATGCTGTTTTTGGAAGTCCAGTCCTAAGAGGAGATCACTACATAAGTCCTTGAGCACCGAAAGTCGGGTGGAGGGATACATACGACCATGAAGTGTCATATCAACAACACAAAAGCCGGAGATTCTGGTATTAAGTGATGACTGGGCCATCGCAATTGCCTGGTCCGATGGGAAGACATGTAGTTTCAATTTCGCAACAATCTGTTCCTTAATGAAACTATCAGTACTTCCTGAGTCAATTAAGGCATCTAAGGTATGCCCTTTAATTGAAATTTTTGTGGCTGCATGAGACAGGTTCTGTGGGCAAGCAGCTGTAATTGGTGTCGTTGCACAGAGAGTGGTTAAAACTCTCGGTGTGCTTCTTCGGGAGAGAGCTCGAGAGGAAGCTTGATAGGTCCTAGCTGGAGCATCTTGATAGGCCCTAATTGGGGCAGTTCGGTAGGCCTTAGCTGGATTGGCCCTCGTAGAGGCCCTTGATAGGCAAACTTTAGCAAAGTGTCCTTTTTTCCCGCAATAACTGCAGATTGCATTGCGAGCAGGGCAGGTTTTCCTAGGGTGAAAAGCATCTCCACAAAAGAAGCATTCCTTCCTAGATTGCCAAGAGGCTGCTAAAGTGGGGTCGTCCTCCTCTTCTTCATCAGAATTATCAGAATTAGATTCCCCCATGAAAGGGTTCACCTGAGACCGCTTGAATTGTCTGGTTGCAGCTACAGCAGCAGATCGAGATCTGGGCAGCTGATAGAGGTCTGCATTTCTCTTTGCCAAATCCAGTGAACAAGCTAGGTCAAAAGCTTTTTGTAGCTCAAGTGTTTTACTTTCTAGTAGACGCTGGCGTATAAATGGAGAGGCAATCCCGCAGATGAAAGCATCACGAATCATTTCTTGGCGGTACAGCTCAGCTGAGGCTGCCTGAAAGTTACAATCTACGCTGAGCCTGCGAAGTTCTTGCAGGAATTCGTCAATTGATTCCCCTGGCCCTTGTTGGGCTGTGGCCAGTAGATGTCTAGCATAGACCTCATTTGGGGTCTTGGCATACAGTTTCTTAAGTGCCCGAATCACCTCATCGTAATTATCCCATTCATCAACATATTCGAACACTTTTGGGGTCACATAATTGATAAGTATCTTCAATCTAGCAGGAGCATCCGCTTCACATTCATCCAGAAAATTCTCAAAAGTACGGTACCAATGCTTCCATACCCTGCCAGCTGCTGGTGCATTCGGGTCCAAGTCCAGACGAATAGGTCTAAGGATTTTCTCCATGATGGGTGGTTCCCTGGATCCTTAATTCCGAGTTTGTCCGAAGGTCTAGTATTTGTGAGTGTAAATACTAAGTTACTTAAATTGATGTAAGAAAAAGGAGGCTTACCATCAAGTAACTTTAAAGTAAGCTTTAAGTAACTTATAAACACACTATATACAAGAGAGGTCTTTACCATGCCTCTGGTAGAAGCCTCTTACAATACTGAACAGACCAGTATTTATACCAGTCCAACAGGAAGTGACACATGACAGGAAGTGAGGTATGTACACAGTTCATAGTTCATAGTTCACAGTTCACAGTTCACAGGAAGTGATGACATAACTTCCCGGAAGTTATTATTTTTATCACACGCGTCATGGGCGCCGCCATTTTGTGCGCCGCACTCGACCGCCATTTTGTCTCCAGGCCCGACCACCGCCTCACCTGCTGACTACAGTAGCTCACTCAGCCATACACTGGCCTCCGTCACGCTTGACCAAGCTCTCCCGCATCGTCTGTCCAGGTCCATGATGGACATCGAAGTAAACGGCCACGCCACGACCTGCCTGTTCGACAGCGGGAGCACGGAGAGTTTTATTCACCCAGACACGGTGCGCTGCTACTCCCTCACTGTCCGGCCAACGCGCCATCGGATCTCGATGGCGTCGAAGTCCCATTCAACAGACGTCAGCGGCTACTGTGTGGTGACCCTGTCGGTTAGGGGCACGGAATATAAAAACTTTAAACTTCTCGTCCTGCCCCAGCTCTGCGCTGCCGTCCTACTAGGGCTGGATTTCCAATGCCACCTTCAAAGTGTCACTTTGGCATACGGTGGACCCCTCCCCCCAGTCACAGTCTACAACCAGCAGTTTTTAAACCGCCCGCCGCGTACCACCTGCGGCCTCTCCACTCTCAAAGTCCCGCCCCCCTCCTTGTTCGCTAACCTCACCCGCGACTGTAAACCCGTTGCTACCAAGAGCAGGCAGTACAGCACCGGGGACAGAGCTTTTATTAGCTTTGAGGTGCAGCGACTCCTGAAGGAGGGCATCATCGAGGGGAGCACCAGCCCCTGGCGTGCCCAGGTCGTAGTCGTTAAGACCGGCAATAAACACCGCCTGGTCATCGACTACAGCCAAACCATAAACCGGTACACCCAGCTGGACGCATACCCGCTTCCCCGCATATCTGATATGGTCAACCAGATTGCACAGTACCGGGTATTCTCCACCATCGACCTTAAGTCGGCCTATCACCAACTCCCTATCCGCCCTGAGGACCGCCAGTATACCGCCTTCGAGGCGAATGGCCGCCTCTACCACTTCCTTAGGGTTCCCTTCGGCGTCACCAACGGGGTTTCGGTCTTCCAAAGGGAGATGGACCGGATGGTTGACCAGAACGCGCTGCAGGCCACGTTTCCTTATCTAGATAACGTCACCATCTGCGGCCACGACCAGCAGGACCATGATGTTAATCTGGAGAAATTCCTCCGTACGGCCCAACGGCTGAATCTCACTTACAATAAGGAGAAATGTAGGTTTAACACCTCGCGCCTTGCCATCCTCGGCTGCGTAGTAGAGAACGGAGTCATCGGCCCCGGCCCCGAAAGAATGCGCCCCCTCATGGAGCTTCTCCTTCCCCACTGTCAAAAGGCACTGAAGAGAACCCTGGGGCTCTTCGCTTACTATGCCCAATGGATGCCCAATTATGCGGACAAAGCCAGACCCCTCATGAAGTCCATCTCCTTCCCCCTGACAGCAGAAGCATGCGCAGCCTTCTCCCTCATAAAAGGAGACATTGCGAAGGCCACAATGCACGCAGTGGATGAGTCCATCCCTTTCCAAGTGGAGAGCGATGCATCCGACTTCGCCCTAGCTGCAACCCTTAACCAGGCGGGGAGACCTGTGGCCTTCTTCTCAAGGACCCTCCAGGGCCCTGAGATCCGACACTCTTCTGTCGAGAAGGAGGCCCAGGCGATTGTGGAAGCGGTACGACGCTGGAGGCATTACCTGGCAGGCAAACGATTTACCCTCCTCACCGACCAGCGTTCGGTTGCTTTTATGTTTAATAACAAGCTGAGGGGCAAAATCAAGAACGACAAGATCTTGAGGTGGAGAATTGAGCTCTCCACCTACGATTACGATATCTTGTACCGGCCTGGTAAGCTCAACGAGGCCCCAGATGCTCTATCACGAGGTACATGCGCCAACGCGCAAGTTGATAGACTGCGGACCCTCCACAACGACCTCTGCCACCCCGGGGTCACTAGACTTTACCACTTCATTAAGGCCCGCAACCTGCCCTACTCCATCGAGGAGGTCAGGACCATGACCAGGAACTGCCAAGCCTGTGCCGAATGCAAACCGCATTTCTATAGGCCGGACAGAGCAAGCCTGATCAAGGCCACCCGCCCCTTCGAGCGCTTGAGCATCGATTTTAAGGGGCCCCTCCCGTCCTCTGACCGTAATGTGTACTTCCTCAACATTATTGACGAGTACTCCCGTTTCCCCTTTGCCATCCCCTGCCCAGACATGACCAGTACCACGGTCATCAAATGCCTGAACGACCTCTTCGCCTTGTTCGGGTTCCCGAACTATATACATAGCGACCGGGGCTCATCCTTCATGAGCGAGGAACTTCGCCAGTTCCTGCTCGCGAGAGGTATTGCTGCGAGCAGGACCACCAGCTACAACCCCTGGGGGAACGGCCAGGTGGAAAGAGAGAACGCGACAGTTTGGAAGGCCGTCCTCTTAGCCCTAAAGTCTAAGGGCCTCCCAACCTCTCGCTGGCAGGAAGTCCTCCCGGCAGTGCTCCATTCCATCCGGTCACTGCTTTGTACCGCCATTAACGCCACCCCTCATGAGCAAATGTTTGTTTTCCCCAGGAAGTCGACTACGGGAACCTTGCTACCAACATGGCTGACTTCTCCGGGGCCCGTCCTGCTGCGGAAGCACGTGAGGACCCATAAAATGGACCCCCTGGTCGAGAGGGTGAACATCCTGCATGCCAACCCCCAGTATGCCTATGTGGCATACCCAGACGGGCGGGAGGACACAGTCTCCTTGCGAGACCCTCGGGCACCCCTGAGATACCACCGTTATCCCCCACCACTCCCCCAAATCCAGCTCTTGTAGGCGGCATGCCGGAACCCCAGGAGCCTTCGTCGACCACGCAGACACCAGCATTAACATCGGATACTGCACCACCGCCGCCGCTGCTGCGCCGATCAGAAAGGCTTACGAGGCCTCCTGATAGACTGACATACACGAACTGGTAGTACACTTCACCCCGCCGGACTCAATTTTAAACAAGGGGTGAATGTGGTAAACCACTGTTATCGTTAACAACCGTTCACTATTGTTACACTGTTGTTATCACTGTTTACACTGTTGTTATCACTACACAAGGTTACCTCTTGCCACGCATGCTGTTATACCTAGGCATACCTCAGCTGACTCCGCCCATGGCTCCGCCTGCTTGCCCAGGTATAAAGGTGACCGCTTGGCTAGTATTCTTCCTTGTTGGAACCGATCACCCACGAGGGTGGGCTCTGTTATTTAGCCAATAAAAACCTATAGTTACTATCTTAACTCGTCGCTTTTCATGGAATGAATGGATAGGTATATCAGGGAAATTCATATCCAACCTCTCAGAAAAGATGGCGCCACTGAGAAGACTAACTGAAAAGAACATAGAATGGGAATGGAATCATGAGCATGAGGAGTCATGGAGCGATCTAAAGAAACTGCTCACAGAGAAACCAGTTCTGAGGTTTTATGACCCAGCGAGACCCATCAAGATATCATCAGATGCATCACAGAGTGGGCTCAGTGCCGTTCTTCTGCAAAAATATGACTACTGGCAACCTATTGCATATGCATCGCGCTCAATGACAGACGCGGAGACGCGATATGCTCAAATAGAAAAGGAGCTGCTCAGCATCACATACGCCTGTGAAAGATTTCACCAGTTTGTGGCAGGACAAGCAATCAGTGTAGAGACTGACCATAAGCCCTTGATTGCATTGTTCCAAAAGCCACTGAATAGCTGTCCGCTTAGAATACAAAGAATGATGATCAGGCTGCAACGCTATACACTGAATGTTGCGTACACACCGGGTAAGCTGATGTATACAGCAGACACGTTGTCCAGAGCTGTTGACCCAAGTGAGCCCGCAAACACCACAATGGATGAAAAAGTGAACGCCTACGTGGACATGATCACAAGTGCACTGCCCACAGCAGATGCAAAAATGGAGCTCATAAAGACTGAGACAAACAAAGATGAAACAATGAGACGACTGAGGAAAAGCATCTTGGATGGATGGCCCAACATGAAGCAAGACTGCTCACCTGACATAGCAGAGTACTGGAACTGCAGGGCGGAACTATCACTGGTCGAAGACATCATCTACAAAGGAAGTAAAATAGTTATCCCAAAGAGTCTGAGAAAAGAGATGTTAAAAAAGATCCATGGAGGACATCTGGGAATCGAAAAGTGTAAGAAAAGAGCACGAGAGGTGATGTACTGGCCACGAATCAACCAAGATGTGACAAATGAGGTGTCAAACTGCACAATATGCCTGAAATATCGAGCAAGCAATCCGGTAGAACCACTAAAGCCACACCCAGCACCAGACAGACCTTACCAGAAGGTAGGCGCTGACCTATTCGTATGTCAAGGGAAGGACTATCTTATAGTCACAGACTATTACTCCCTGTATCCAGAGGTTTGTAGACTGTACACCACCACTGCAGATGCTGTGATAAGATGTATGAAAGCCATATTCTCCAGACATGGTGTGGCAAGCGAGGTCTTCACAGACAACGGACCCCAGTTTTACAATGCAAGTTTCCGACACTTTGCCAAAGAGTGGGACTTTGTCCACACAACGTCAAGTCCTCACTATCCACAGTCCAATGGACTAGTGGAAAAATCGGTACAGACAGTGAAAAGACTGATGTACAAGGCAAAAGACAGTGGAACTGACTTCTACCAAAGCATGCTTGTATACCGCACAATGCCGCTCGAGTGTGGTAAGTCACCAGCCCAACTCCTGATGGGACGTCGGCTAAGGTCAAACCTACCCATCCCGGAGAACCTCCTGAAAACAAAAGAGGGGGAGAAAGTGAGGAAGTTCAAAGAACAACAGAAAGAAAAGCAAAAGTACTACTATGACAGAGGAACACAAAACCTACCTGAACTCCACACTGGCGACCAAGTAAGGTTCAAAGACAAAACAAACACATGGACTCAGAAGGGAACTGTCCTGAGTGAAGTTCAACCAAGATCATACACCATTCAGACAGATGAGGGTGCTGTTCTGAGAAGAAATCGTCGAGATCTTCTCATGGGACCAGCCATAGCAGGTCAAGAGACTGATACTGTTGAACAACCTGATCACACAGCTGAGAACACATCATCTGAGGCAACAACTCAGATTCAAGGACAATCAATCAGAAAATCCTCAAGACATGTGAAGCCTCCTGTGAGACTCATTGAGCAAATTTAAGGACTATTGTTATAGAAGGAAGTAATGTTATCTTATTCTTTCTTCAAGTTCTAGTGTATTGACATATTTCATGTGAACACACAAAGCAAGGTTAAAAAACCTTGATCATGACAATGATAATGTAAGTTCATTAAGTATTACAGTTAAAATGCAGATTAATACAAAGAAAACATGTTGTTAGTTAAAAGTAAAATACTTTTGTTTTAAGAAAAGGAGATGTAATGATATCAGCAAATAGAGATGGTATTTGCCTGTTTGATTATGATGCCTTACCAGCATGTTTGCATGTATTGATTGCTTGTGCCTGACCAGCAGAGGGCATGTGACCGAGATAAGCAAGGCAGTTTAGTTTGGTTTCAGTTACGTTCACTAGCATGATGTCTCCTGTAAATGCTGTATAAAGAGTTGAACAGGCTTTAGATTAAAAGACAATGGCCTAGAAATTCAGTTAAGGCCTGCCAGCAGGCTAACGCCCAAAAGTTAGCGCTGCGCGCGGAGCGAGGTGCGCCCGTCAGATATTCGGCTTTTGCGCCCCAAGTCGGAACCGGGCGCTATTCCAAGGTGTGCCCGCCCCCGCTTGGGGCGCTGAAACTGAATTTCTGCGCTGTAGGCCCCGCTGCGCCACCCGCTGCGGAGCGGCAGGCTGCAGTACTGCAGGCCTCCTCCTTCTCTTAAGGGGGAGGTGCCTGCAACAGCGAGATCGCCGCTGGATTGTGCCGGCAAATGAGCCCGGCACCACGGAGAAGTGCCGGGCTCGCGGAAAGCAGCCGGCAATGCCGCGGGGGGGGGGTGGTGGAGGAGGCTGGGGAAGGAGGTGCGGGCAGGCGGCCGCCGAAAAAGCGGCCGGCCGCACCTCCACCTTAAAGCGCCCCAGTAGCGCAGCAGTACGGCCCCGTTTTTCAATCGCTGTTTGCGGCCGCTGCAGAAGAGGCGGCCGCAACTAAATATGGGGTTTGGGCCGGAAGCGGGGCGGAACCGGGGCACTGCGCACACCGATGACGTCATCGGTGTCGGCGCAGCGCTACCGGCTACCGCCGCCATTACCGCAGCGCTGAATATCAGCGCACCCTCTTACACTGGCGCAGAAACCCTAGTTGGGCGGTAACTGGGCGCAAAGCCCACTGAATTTCTAGCCCATTCTCTTTCATAAATGTCTCGTCATTGAACCCACAAAGAAATCAATACAGACGTTATTGAAGGTCGAAGCCAGAAGAAAGGAAAAAAAAATAATCCAAAGAAACTCGAGAAACGGGCGTCGACCGTGGGCAACCGCCCTCCAAATCATCGAATTGAAAAGTGCAGGAGAGACTGTCGAGAGCCAGGCATGGTTCTCCAGTCTGTGGTTTTCCAGCTAATCGGGCTGGTGGCAGGTAGTGCACTGATCCTTCCTGGGCTGCGGCGGGCTAGAGCTCAATCGGGTGGCTCTGCAACGGGGCCGGGCAGTGAGTCGGGAAGCAAGAGAGAGAGAGAGGGTCGAGCACACAGGGCGCGGCCGGTGCTTCGAAGCCGGGCAGCGTTCGGACCTAAGAAGAGGGAGGGAAGTGTCCCAAAGGGTTCGCTCCACGACGGGAACGGTTCTTCAATTAACGGAGCAAATATTGAAGCGCGATAGAAAAATAAAAATACCGCGGAGAGCGGCATTGGCAGCAGCGATCGGGGAGGCGTGAAGACCATAGGGCGTCGCCATTACAGGATAGTAAAATAAATATAATCGCCAGCAACAGCGTTGGCAGCAGCAGCAGCGGCGGGAAAACGCGGGAGGCGCCCTCTTAACTCGGCGGGGAAGAAGGAAAAGCGCGGGAGGCGCCATTTTGATCCGTCGGGGACGAAGGCAAAGCGCGGGAGGCACCATCTTAGATTTTCAAGATGCCAAAGACTGGCAATATCACTGCCTTCGATAATGCAATAGAAGACTGGACCACGTATGTGGAAAGAATCGAGGTATATTGCGAGGCAAACGAAATAGCCGATGAGAAAAAGGCATCGGTATTGCTAAATTTAATGGGCGCAAGAACGTACGGCCTATTGCGGGACCTGATTACTCCAGCCAAACCGAAGGCGAAGAGTTTTAACAAAATTGTTGCTATCCTACAGGAACACCTAAATCCTACACCGCTGCTGATAGCAGAAAGATTTAAATTCCACAGGAGAAATCAGCATAAAAATGAGAGCAATGCTGATTACCTTACGGAACTACGCAAGCTATCAAAGCACTGCCAGTTCGGAGCAGGACTGGCAGATACCTTATGGGACAAATTTGTCTGTGGACTCCTGAGTGAAGGAACCCAGAAGAGGTTACTCTCAGAGAAAGAGCTGACGCTAGATAAGGCTTTCAGCGTGGCAGTATTGTACGAAGCAGCAGCAAGGGGAGCTGCGGAAATACAACAAAAGCCACAGGAATACGGCACCCACGAAATGACACGGGGATTTGCAAAATGTTATCGCTGCGGCAGAACAAACCATGACCAGAAGGACTGCTGGTCCAAGGACAAAATCTGCAGGCAATGCGGAAAGATGGGACACATTGCACGAGTTTGCAGGTCTGGGAAGAAGACCAACGACAACAAAAAGGCTACTAAGGAACCGTACAGGAAAGTACAAAAGATGACGGACAGTAGTTCCGAAGACCAGATAAGCGATAGTGAATCCGGGAACAAGAGACTAAGCTGCCTCAAACTTCACAACATAATTGCAAAAGAAGATCACCGAACCATTTGGGTCACCCGCACGATAGCAGGGTCCCAAGTCAAAATGGAATTGGATACAGGATCAGCTCTAACCGTCATGAATCGACGAGACTACGAGCGGCTATTCTCACACATACCCTTGAGAGAGACATCCATTGTCTTGAGGACGTATGCGGGGCAAAAAGTATACCCCAGAGGAAAAATAAGGGTGCCTGTCGAATACAATGGCAAGAAAATACGGAAATTGTATCTCTACATTCTGCAAGATGGTGGACCACCGTTATTGGGACGTGAATGGATCAGAAAGATAAGTTTAGACTGGCACTCCATTCAGGCACTGACGGTGGCTGGTAAAAAGGATGACGACGTCACTCCTGGACGATTGTCAACAATCTTAGCTGACGCCAAAGAGGTATTTCAACAAGAACTGGGCACTCTTAAAGGCATAACCGCCTCGATAAAAATAGAGGAGAATGCAATTCCCAAGTTTTTCAAAGCAAGGCCGGTACCATATGCAATTCGGCCAGCCGTCGAGGCAGAGCTGGAGAACCTGGAGAATGCAGGCGTGTTATCTAAGGTAGACTGGAGCGAGTGGGCGACACCCATCGTTCCTGTCATGAAGAAAACGTTAAACAATAAGTCTGAGGAGCCAAGGAAGGTTCGGATCAGTGGGGACTTCAAGGTGACGGTGAACCCAGTCCTTCACACAGTACAATATCCTCTTCCAAGGATAGAAGATATCTTCGCCTCACTATCTGGAGGGAAGCGTTTTACAAAAATTGACCTAGCACAAGCATATTTGCAGATGGAGGTTGAAGAATCCTTTAGGAAGTATCTCACGATAAACACTCACAAAGGTCTTTACCAGTATAATCGACTGGTATTCGGAGTAGCATCAGCTCCGGCGATATGGCCAAGAGCGATGGAACAAGTCCTGCAAGGGATTCCGGGGACTCAGTGTTACTTGGATGACATCCTAGTGACAGGTGAAGATGACAGTGAACACCTTGCCAACCTAGAGCAGGTGCTCACTAGACTACGTGAACATGGGCTACGAGCCAATCGTCCCAAGTGCGAGTTTTTTAAGAAACAGATATTGTATTGTTGGCCACGTGATTGATGAAGAGGGGTTGCATAAGTCCCCTGACAAAATTGAAGCGGTAGTTAAGGCTCCAGCGCCTGAAAATGTGTCGCAACTGAGGTCATTCCTCGGATTGGTGAATTACTACAATAAGTTTTTGCCAAATTTGTCCACAATTCTGCATCCACTGAACGCCCTACTACGAACGGGAGTAGCATGGAAATGGAGCGATGAATGTAAGCAGGCCTTTCAGAAGAGTAAGGACTTAATCACTTCAAGAGAAGTATTGGCTCACTACAACCCATCACTACCGATAAGACTGGCGTGTGATGCGTCTCCCTACGGCATTGGGGCGGTACTGTCACATAAATTCCTTGATGGTTCAGAGAGGCCGATAGCTTTTGCGTCACGCTCGTTAACTTCAGCCGAGCGTAACTACGCCCAGATTGACAGAGAGGCCCTCAGCCTGGTGTGGGGGGTGAAGAAGTTCAATCACTACCTGCACGGTCAGAAATTTACTCTACTAACTGATCATCAACCTCTCATCTCCATTTTCAACCCTCAGAAGGGCGTACTGATAATGACGGCACAACGGCTACAGAGGTGGTCCCTTTTCCTAGGGGCACACCAATATGACATCGAGTACAAAGGAACTAAACAGCATGGGAATGCTGATGGATTGTCGCACCTATCGTTGCCGACGGTGGAAGAAGAACTGGCAGTGGATGCAGTGGAGTTATTCCACTCGACTATAGTCGAATATCTCCCGGTGACGAAAGCAAACATAGAAAAGGAAACACGAAATGACCCGACACTCTCCTGGGTCTATGATTTAACGGTGAAGGGATGGCCAGCACATGGCGAACCACTGCTGCCAGCATTCTCGCCGAGAAGAGAACAGCTGTCAGTGTGCAGAGGAACCTTGATGTGTGGATCCAGAGTAGTAATTCCACCCAAATTGAAGGATAGAGTGCTCAATGAGCTTCATGAGGGTCATCTGGGAGGGGTAAAAATGAAGAACTTAGCCAGAGCGTTTGTGTGGTGGCCGGGAATCGATAGAGAAATCGAAGAGATGACCAAGAGCTGTACAGGATGCCAGAAGGTCCAAAACGCCCCACCACAAGCCCCTCTACATCCATGGGAGTGGCCCTCATCTCCATGGCAAAGGGTGCACATTGATTTTGCTGGTCCCTTTATGGACTCGATGTTTTTAATTGCGGTGGATGCACATTCAAAGTGGCCAAAGGTAATAAAAATGTCCTCAACCACCACAGAAAAAACTATCACAGTCTTATGAACCATATTCGTCAGGAATGGGCTGCCTGAACAGATTTGCTCTGACAATAGACCACAGTTTGTGTCTGAAGAGTTCCAGAGGTTCTTAAAGAACAATGGTGTTAAGCATTACACATCCGCCCCATATCATCCAGCCACTAATGGATTGGCCGAGAGGTTTGTTCAAACATTCAAGAAGGCTATCAAGGCAATGTGTAATGAAGATATACCCCTACAACACAAGGTGGATAACTTCTTGTTTGCCTACCGGAATGCGACACATGCGGTTACCAACCAAACTCCAGCCATGATGTTCTTCAATCGAAGACTACGATGCCGCTTGGATTTGGTTAAGCCAAACATCAGAAGAGATGTGGAGAACAGGCAGTTTCAGAGTATGAATGAAAGGCCGACCAGGAGTTTTAAGATAGGTCAACCAGTTTTGGCCCGGGACTACCGCACAGAGAAATGGCAGCCAGGAACGAACTGTACACGGCAAGGACCTCTAATGTATACCGTGGACGTTGGAGAGAGCATTGTAAGACGCCATGCTGACCAGATTCTAGAGCCACTGGAAAACGTCAACTCCACACCACGACCTGATACACCTGGCGATGAAACCGAAGTACCAATTGCATCTACCGCAGAATCGGTGATATTGGAAGCCGACGAACCAAACAACGACATTGATCCCGACTCAACCTTGCCAGAAGAACCTGATATCCCAAAGAGGCGTTATCCAGACAGAATCAGGAAGCCTCCTCAAAGACTGAACTTATAATTGCTTAACTTCAACCAATGTATCTAGCAACCGTAATTGTAATTGTAATTAGTTATTATTTAGTTGTTAAATGAATGTTATGTACTGTTTATCTAAAAGGGGAGGAATTGTTGTGTATGTACCTTTAAGGGAATAACTGGTCTCAGACTGCAGTACCGGCAGTGACCACCCCTGTATAAAAGGCCCTAGCAGGCTTCTGTAGTTTCAGTTTCCAGGTTGTTTCCATTCAGTAAAGACTTGTTATAATCAACTCCTGCAGCCCATGTCTCAATTATACACGGACATAATAAAGTCCACCTGAAATGGCAGACAAGGCCTCGGTTTAACGTCTCATCCAAAAGACGACACCTCCAACAGTGCAGCACTCTCTCGGTACTGCGCTGGAGCATCAGCCTAGATTTTGTGCTCAAGCCTCTGGATCTTCAACCCACAATCTGATTTAGAGGCAAGAGTGCTACCACTGAGCTACGGCTGACATCTGTCTTTGTGCATATTTAATACCAAAGTGACTTAGCAGCCTTGCACGGGATGATTTTCCCTATGGTGTTTGCAGACCATTTTAAGCTCTATTGTAAAACTACATACGCAACATCAGGCCAGATTCACAGGGGTGTAGGCTCATTTCACTTTCAATGTGTAAACATGCCTTCTAATGACATTAGTACAATTTCACGGCCAGAATGTGCAGGTTTGATCCATAAGTACTTCATAGTACAATGAACATGACCATCTGTTGAGTTCTATCCTTTTCTCTCCTCCCCTGAAGGCAGTGACTGAGACTGGGTTAGGGTTCCACAAGAGTTGAAGTGGAACTTGTTCAAAGGAGGTGCAGGTCACTGTTGTTTCATAACTCTTGACACCAGCCTTTTATAACCTTTGACCTCAGCATTTGTCAAAAGTTCTATTTCATGAGTCAAACTCTCCCCCCAGTAGCAACCTTTACTCCTGGAGGTTTGATCACGTGACATTTGATCACGTGACATTTGATCACGGCGAATCAGGAGAGTGAGAGACCAAACTCTTATGACCAAGAGTTTAGGAGAGGAAAACAGCAAACACTGGAGTAGGACCAAGAATGCTGCAAAAGGTTCAGGAATAAAAGTACTATTCTGTACCAGGACACACCCTCTCCTCTCCTCTCCCCTCTCAGTGGGGTAGGAAGTCCGCAAGTGCAAGCCACAGGAGCCAAGCGCTACTTTTATCCCAGGTTGCTATCAGTAGTGTCCGCGAGACTCACCTTCCATTCCAGGAGACTCCAGGACAATCTGGGAGGATAGGGAGGCTCGTCAGATTGAGCAAGCCATAAATTGCAGCCTTGGATGGCCCTTCTGGAGTGGGGGCGAGGGGTGAAATGCTGGGGCTCCTCCGGGAGCACGGCAGGTGTGCCCATCAGCTCTTTTTATGAGGGTCAAAGAAGAAGGCGGCAATTTTAAACTCCTTCGGGCTTTCAAGCTGGAGCCCAGGCTTGGACCCTGCCCCAGGTGGAACCCAGATCCACCGGATAGTGGGCCTGTAATCCTGGCCTCACTCGGTGTACCTGTTCCCTGCTCTTCCACAAGGCCGGGGCGAGGAAACTCCCAGCCTGTATTAATTTTTTGGTGACCCTGGGTTTGTAGCAAGTCCAGGTATCTCAATCAAAATAAAACTCAACACAACCAGAGATTCATGGCTTGGGCGAGAGGCAGCAGATTTTGGATGCCTGTTGAGTACCCAAGAGATCTTAGGAAATTGGGTATGTAGCGCCACCTATTAGCGCCTAAAGAGGGCAGTCAGTGGCTGTAGCGCCACTGGCCGCGCCTCCCGCGATATTCAGCGGGGGCGCTAATGGTGGTGTTAGCCTGTTGCGCTGCGCCGCCACCAATGACGTCATCGGTGTACGCAGCGCCCCATTAGCGCCCCAATCGCGATATTTGGTAGCGAACGCCGCTGTAGCGCCGTTCGCTACCCGCGCCCGGTTCACGGGGCCTTGCTGTGCCGGCAGTGGCGCAAGTTAAGGTGGAGGTGCGGGGCGGCCGCCTTTTTCGGCGGCCGCCTGCCAGCACCTCCGTCCCCGGCCTCCTGACCCCCCCTCGTGGCATTGCCGGCTGTTTCCCGAGAGCCCGGCACTTCTCCTCAGTGCCAGGCTCTTTTGCCGGCACTCACGATCGGGGATTGCGCTGTTGCAGGCCCCTCCCCCTTAACAATGGGAGAAAGGCCTGCAGTACCGCAGCGTGCCGTGCCGCAGCGTGTGGCGCTGCGGCACGTTGCGCTGCGATATTCAGTTTCAGCGCCCTAAGAGGGACGCGGAGTGCCTCGAGCCTCGCCCCGTCTCCCTCTAGGGGCACTGAAACTGAATTTCTGACGTTCGTTAATGCTCCGAACGCTGCGCAAAAATCAGCGTCTAGGTGAACTTGCCGCCACTTTGGCGCCTCAACCCAATTTCTAGGCCAATTACTTTAATTAAAGTAATAGGGGGAGAAATTCGGTTGATAGCGCCACCGATTAACGCCTAAAGAGGCCGAGAAGCGGGGCGCTAGCCTATTTCCGGCCGGGCGCAGGGAGCCTAGCGCCTCGCCCCATATTGAGCATGCATTTAGCGCCGGCGCAAAATCTTAGCGTCCGTTCATGGGCGCAGGCAGATTATGACGTCATTTGAGTGTGCAACGCCTTTTGGGCGCCCCGGACCGGAAATTCAGTGGCACCCCCCTCCATAGCACCTGGCGCTAATAGTGACAGCTTACATGGAACCTTACCCAATCGCTCTCGGCCTGGGGGGGCGTTATTTAAAGGGGACTGGTGTGGTTTAAAAGCGGCAGCCATTTCTGGAGCACAACTTCTTCGTGAGTTACAAAGAGTTGCTGAGCTGCACACAGAGAGCCTTTTGGCCACTGAGCCTGCGCAGGCAGAGGAACTTCAGCCTTCTGACCATCGCCTTGCTGTTGGTGAGCATTTACAATGGGAAAACTTCCTGTGCGCACTTATTATGGGGGCTGCATTGGAGGGGAACGTCCTGCTGCTGAATCATCTGGAAAGGGCACTGAGATGCAGGGAGAGGGGGGCGGCCATGGCCAGAGGGAGGAGGGGCAACAGACGTCGTCACACCAGACCTTACGCTGGCAGGGTTTTCCGACAGCAGTTTTCCTACATGACCATGTCGGAGGAGCAGTGTGTCAGAAGGCTGCGATTTAGAAAGGAGGTGGTGACTGAGCTGTGCCACCTGCTTCGGACAGATCTGCAGCCTCAGATAAGGTGCAGGACATCTCTGTCGGTGGCTGTGAAGATGACTGTTGCCCTGAACTTCTACGCGAGCGGCTCTTTTCAGGCCGCATCTGGGGACATAGCCAGCATCTCGCAGTTTGCGGTGCATTGCTGCATCCGTCAAGTGACTGATGCCCTGCTTAAAAGGAGGCGGCAGTACATCTCCTTCCCAATGACCCCGGACAAGCAGCTGGAGCATGCAGAGGGCTTCGCCGCAATAGCGGACTTCCCCATGGTGCAGGGTGCCATTGATTGCATGCACGTGGCTTTGCGGGCACCTGTTTTTCAATCCGGAGGAGTTCCGCAACCGCAAGGGGTTCCATTCCTTGAATGTCCAGCTGGTCTGTGACCACCGGCAGCAGATCCTCGCAGTGAATGCGCAGTTCCCAGGCAGCAGCCACGACGCCTTCATCCTGCGCCAGACTTCTGTAGCAGACCTTTTCGAGGCCCCGGCTCACCCAGAAGGCTGGCTTCTCGGGGACAAGGGCTATCCTCTGTGCCCGTGGCTGATGACCCCACTCCGGATGCCCAGTACCCCTGCTGAAGAACGCTACAATGCGAGCCGTCAGGCGACGAGGAACATTGTGGAACACACAATCGGCGTGCTGAAGCAGCAGTTCCGCTGTCTGGACCATTCCAGGGGAGCACTGCAGTACTCGCCTGAGCGAGTCTCGCACTTCGTCGTTGTTTGCTGCATGCTCCATAACCTCGCTATCCTACGTACCCAGCCAATCCCACCAGACATTGAGGCACCAGCAGAGGAGCAGGAGGAGGAGGAGGAGGACCAAGATGGGAGGGAGGTACTAACTGGAAGGGCCGTGCGTCAGAGGCTGATCAGAAGTCGCTTCTAGGCCCCTCTCACGGAATGCTTGTAGCCATTTCATGAACAGGAATGGAACCGCCCTCATACCCCCAAGCCTGTGAAGGGCAACATGCATGTAAATAGCAGACATGGCCTTTGTAAATGAATTAAGGCCTAGAAATTCAGTATAGCCACGTTTGGGGCGCTACAGCCGGGCGGCCGCTAAAGTTTGCGCCCGGCGCAACTTCGCGCCACCTTCGCCGATATTCAGTGGCATCGCCCCAAGAGGTTGCTGCTGCGCTAAAACAGGCGATGCACGACTATCATTAGGCGCTAAGCCGACGGCCCGGGGCGATACCCCCGAGGGCGGGCGCAGCGCAGGTTCGGCGAGTTGCTGATTGACGGCAGACACTCTGGCGCCGGTGAGCTCTTAAAGGGGGAGGGTGGATTTGTTTGCCTGCCACGCCCTGCACACTGCAGCCCTGAAGCAAGGCCTGACCACTGCTGCTTGATCTGTACAACGCCCAGGACTATGGAGAAGGCCAACGTTTGCACCCATTGCAGCCCCCATTATATGTTTCCAATCAATGCTATGGCTCTGAAGTTAAAGACAAGTGCAAAGCTGTGGCCTGAAGCCACAAGTACCTGTGCGAGCGTTGAGCCAAACCAGAAAGCTCTCTACCTTTGTCTCTCTGCAAAGATCCGTCTCTCACAAAGAAGGAGTGTTGCAAAATGGCTGCCATTTCTACTGCAGGAGGAGTGCCCTTTCATTTGCGCCCCCCTCGCCCCGCAGCGACTGGGAACCGTTCCCCTCTACCAGTCACTAGGGGCGCCAGGCGCACAATAGGCCGGCGCCACTGAATTTCCGGTTTGGGGCGCACAAAGGGCGTTGCATGATGAAATGACGCCAGGATCTGCGCGCGCAGCTGAGCGCGCGCAAAGGCTTTGCGCCGCCGCTAAATCTTTACTGAAGTTGGGGAGAGGCGCAGATCGCGCTGCGCCTGGCCGCTAGCCGCCTAGCGCCCCACATCTCCTCCTCCTAAGGCGCTAGCGGCTGGCGCAAACAACTGAATTTCTAGGCCTAAGTCTTTTATTACAAAACATGTGCTTCCTTCTAACATGAAAAAGCAATAGGAACAGAAAGCTAAAATAACACACAGACACATTATTGACTCTCCCTTCCGTGAGACTGGCCAAAACATAAAGTACAATCGTAAGAGTTGACTCTCCCTCCCGTGAGACTGGCCAAAACATAAAGTACAATCATGGCATCCTCCTTGGCCTTGATTCCACCTCAGCAGAGGCTTCATCACCACCCTTTACTCTTTGCCCCCTGATGGGGATCTTGGTCTCTTTCGACTCTGGCCCCTTCCCTCCCTGCAGCTCCTCCTTAATGTGACCCCAGTGGCTGCAGCAAGGCTGGGGGAGGCCTGCTGACTGTCCTTGAGTGCAGATGCCCCTGAGGTGCGGCCTGGATGACCTCTGGGCCTAGAGGGCCCAGCTGCTGACTGCTCCACCTGTGCATGGGTGGAAGCAGTCTGTCCTGCAGGTGGTGTCAGCTGCAGTGGAGAAGTGCCAGTGGTGGCAGCAGGAATGCTGTTATCTTGAGAGAGGACAGCACTTCCCTGCCCCAACAACACACTGGCACTCCCACAGGGCAGCACTTCAGCATCCGGAGCAATCTGCTGGAGCACAGATTGCTGGCCTGCTGTGGTGCTGTGAGGGCCCCGGGTAATCCTGGCTGAGCCATCGAGGGTGGCAGCAGTCACTGGTCGCGTGGCCTCAATCTGCGTATGCAGGAGACCAGCGAGTGACTGCGTGGCAGCACTCAGCACTTGCGTGGCAGGTGCCAGTGCTTCGGTGAAGCCCTGGACAGACCTTTCCATTGCTTCGCCGAAGCCCTGGACAGACCTTTCCAATACTGACCCGAAGTCCACCATACTCCGGGCCTGTGCTGCGCCGATGTCTTGGACACTCCTCGCCAGTGTCTCGATGGTTTCAGCCAACCTTGCCACTGCAGCCATGAGCTCAGTGTGCCTCCGGCCAGCCTGGGCGCTCATTTCACTGGGGGCACGCACCTCCTCTGCGCTCTGTGCAGCAGCACTGGCAGCCTGACTCGCCCTCCGGGGAGACGGCACCTGAGCTTCCCTCCCCCCCCGCGTTGCTGCAGCCCGCTGGTGCCTGGAGCTGCCTCCTCCTCAGAGCTGTCCCCCCGCCCCCCTCCAGGGAAGTTGTGCCCCCAGTCTGCCGTTGGGCTGGCTCGCCTGAGGGTGCTTGGGATGTTCTGGCTTCCTCCTGGTCGTTGCCTCCAGAGTCACTCATAGTGGCAGCTTGAGGGCCCGCCTCCTCACCTGGCGAATCAGCATCTGAAAGCAGGGAGGTACAGGAGTGGCTTTAGCGTGAGGACAGGGTGGCAACGAGGGAGGCATAAGTGCTGCAATGTACTGTAGTGGCTCGGCAGTGAAAAATCATGCTGGTGGGGGGAACAAGTGGTAGGAGAGAGATCAAAAAGGTGATAGCCTTACCATCGCTGGCCACTCTGGGGTCGGCAGCTCCAGAGGCGACAGGACCAGTCAGCCGGTTTCCCATAATCATCTGCACTCTCTCCTCCAGGCCGCTGAGGATGTGCAGGTCAGGCCGGCCTCCTCCGGTGGCCACCTGCTCACACCGGTTCCTGGCCAGCTTCGCCTGCAGGAGAAAGGACGGGAAGTGTTGAAACATGCTGCCCTGAGCAGACATCACCTGCCCCCCATGGTTGAATAGCCCTTGCATCATGCACTGAGCAGCATGTGCGTGTGTGTGTTTCCTGAAAGGGCCATGGATGCTGGCTGACAGATGATCTTTGGGGGTTCGGGCGCCCTCTAGCCATAAAGTCAGGTGCAGATGGAGGGATGAAGATGATCGTGGAAAAGGCATTCATCCCGACGACCCGAGTGAGGTCGTTGAACTTCTTCCTGCACTGTACTGCACTCCTGGGCACCACGCTTCTGCAGGTCACTCTGGTGGCCACACCCCTCCAAGCTCGCCGGTAATCAGCATGTTGAGCCCTCCTCCCATCCTCAGGGTACAGAATATCACGCCTGCGCTCCACAGTGCCAACCAAAGCTTCCAGGGCCACATCTGTGAAGAGCTCCGGCCTCTGCCTCACCCTCTCCATGTCTTGACAGGCTGGAGCGCCTCAGGTGAGTTAGCGCCGAATTTAAGGCCTGCCAGGAAGTGCTGTGTCTGGTGATCCTAATTGACCCACCCCTTTAAGAGCTGTCCGGCGCCAGTGCGTCTCGGGGTAGGTGATTATTGACAGCACCTGCGCTGCGCCCCGCCGCCGCGAAATTGGGTTGCGCCGCCGGGTTAGCGCCTTAGGCGTCTCATGCAGCACCTGATTTAGCGCCGCAATCACCCTCAGGGGCGCAACGACCCAATATCGCGCTAGGTGGCGCGAAAGTGCGCCTGGCGCTAAGCTTTGCGCATCGCCAGGACTAGCGCCCCAAACGCGGCTATACCGAATTTCCAGCCCTAGTCTCTTTCATTATATGATGCTTTTGTGGAAATTTCCTGTGGTTTTAAATTGCTCTGTGTTATATAAATGGAAATATTTAAGCGAGCCAACTATCAAGCATAGTTTAATTCTTTCAGGACTAAATGTCCTTGGCCCCTTTTTAGAATATTGCATAATTCTTTTTTTAAGTCTTCCAAAGCTTCCGTGCTCTCTCTTCTCATTAATCTTTTCTGTGTTAATATTAGAAGCTGGTAGATCGGGACACAATTAGGAGGAGGTGGAAAAGTAAACCGCAAGCAGGAGGTGTCAGCAGATTGAGAACAAGCTTCTTCTTCGCACTTTCATCTGAGTCAGAAGGTAGAGAGATCAAGCCCGACTCCAGGATTTGAGCATGTAAGTTTAGGCTAAGACTTCAGTGCAATACTGAGGGAGTGCTACACTGTCAGAGGTGCCATCTGTCGAGTGAGTTGTTACACCAAGCCCCCATCTGCATTTTCAGGGGGGACATAAAAGCTCCCACGGCACTTTTTCAAAGAAAAGAAGTGGGTTCTCCCGGTGTCCTGGCCGACATTCATCCTTCAACCAACAGTACCAGAACAAATTAACTGGTTATTTATGACGCAGTTGTTTGTGGCATCTTGCTCGAATTGGCTGGCACATTTGCCTGTAAAATAACACTTCAAAAGTAATGCATTGGCTGTGAAACGCTTTGTGACATCCCCAGGACATAAAATATGCTACATAAATGTAAGTTCTTTCTTTGACGACTGAATGCTGTTCTGATTCACTTGAACCACTGCAGGCAATCCTCCATTATCTCGTGTGAGTGGCCATTCTTCATGCGTGAGCTGTGCAGTGTCAGTGGGTGGGTGAGTGTCAGGGGGTGAGTGTCAGTGAGTGTCAGTGGGTGGACGAGTGTCAGTGGGTGGGTGAGTGTCAGTGAATGGGCGAGTGTCAGTGGGTGAGTGTCAGTGGGTGAGTGAGTGAGTGTCAGTGGGTGGGTGAGTGAGTGTCAGTGGGTGGGTGGGTGAGTGTCAGTGGGTGGGTGAGTGTCAGTGGGTGGGTGAGTGAGTGTCAGTGGGTGGGTGAGTGAGTGTCAATGGGTGGGTGGGTGGGTGAGTGTCAGTGGGTGGGTGAGTGAGTGTCAGTGGGTGGGTGAGTGAGTGTCAGTGGGTGGGTGGGTGCCAGTGGGTGGGTGAGTGAGTGTCAGTGGGTGGGTGAGTGAGTGTCAGTAGGTGGGTGGGTGGGTGAGTGTCAGTGGGTGGGTGAGTGAGTGTCAGTGGGTGGGTGAGTGAGTGTCAGTGGGTGGGTGGGTGGGTGAGTGTCAGTGGGTGGGTGTGTGAGTGTCAGTGGGTGGGTGAGTGAGTGTCAGTGGGTGGGTGAGTGAGTGTCAGTGGGTGGGTGAGTGAGTGTCAGTGGGTGGGTGAGTGAGTGTCAGTGGGTTGGTGGGTGAGTGTCAGTGGGTGGGTGAGTGAGTGTCAGTGGGTGGGTGGGTGAGTGAGTGTCAGTGGGTGGGTGGGTGAGTGTCAGTGGGTGGGTGAGTGAGTGTCAGTGGGTGGGTGGGTGCCAGTGGGTGGGTGAGTGAGTGTCAGTGGGTGGGTGAGTGAGTGTCAGTAGGTGGGTGGGTGGGTGTCAGTAGGTGGGTGGGTGGGTGAGTGTCAGTGGGTGGGTGAGTGAGTGTCAGTGGGTGGGTGAGTGAGTGTCAGTAGGTGGGTGGGTGGGTGAGTGTCAGTGGGTGGGTGGGTGAGTGTCAGTGAGTGGGTGGGTGAGTGTCAGTGGGTGGGTGGGTGGGTGCCAGTGGGTGGGTGAGTGAGTGTCAGTGGGTGGGTGAGTGAGTGTCAGTAGGTGGGTGGGTGGGTGAGTGTCAGTGGGTGGGTGGGTGAGTGTCAGTGAGTGGGTGGGTGAGTGTCAGTGGGTGGGTGGGTGGGTGCCAGTGGGTGGGTGAGTGAGTGTCAGTGGGTGGGTGGGTGAGTGTCAGTGGGTGGGTGGGTGAGTGTCAGTGGGTGGGTGAGTGAGTGTCAGTGGGTGGGTGGGTGAGTGTCAGTGGGTGGGTGAGTGAGTGTCAGTGGGTGGGTGGGTGGGTGCCAGTGGGTGGGTGAGTGAGTGTATACCTACTAGGGGAAGAGAGAAATTGTGTAACTTTAGCGGCACACTATGTTACAGCTTGCCATAAACAGAGGGACAACCACTAAATATAAGAAAAGAGTATATACAAATTATATGAATGTATATTTATACACTCAGGGATATATCTGTTTATACACTGTATGGATAGATCTGTATTTATGTGTTCAACCATAAATGTTTTTCGATGCTTTGGCAACATAAGATGTACCTTGTCATGCCAATAAAGCGATTTGAATTGAATTGAATTGAATTGAGTGTCAGTGGGTGGGTGAGTGTCAGTGGGTGGGTGGGTGAGTGTCAGTGAGTGGGTGGGTGAGTGTCAGTGGGTGTGTGAGTGTCAGTGGGTGGGTGGGTGAGTGTCAGTGAGTGGGTGGGTGAGTGTCAGTGGGTGGGTGGGTGAGTGTCAGTGAGTGGGTGGGTGAGTGTCAGTGGGTGTGTGAGTGTCAGTGGGTGGGTGGGTGAGTGTCAGTGGGTGGGTGGGTGAGTGTCAGTGGGTGGGTGGGTGAGTGTCAGTGAGTGGGTGGGTGAGTGTCAGTGGGTGTGTGAGTGTCAGTGGGTGGGTGGGTGAGTGTCAGTGGGTGGGTGGGTGAGTGTCAGTGGGTGGGTGAGTGAGTGTCAGTGGGTGGGTGAGTGAGTGTCAGTGGGTGGGTGGGTGAGTGTCAGTGGGTGGGTGGGTGAGTGTCAGTGGGTGGGTGAGTGTCAGTGGGTGGGTAAGTGTCAGTGGGTGGGTGGGTGAGTGTCGGTGGGTGAGTGTCAGTGGGCTAATTCTCCATATTAGGGCCTCAAAGCTGAGCCTGATATTCCACCCACCCAGTGTCGACCCACACACTTGTCAGCAGAGGTCACTGGATAGTGATCAGGAATGGGAACCATGTGTCATTTTCTCTTCTGTAACCTGGGGATGTAAGTACCAATTGTAACATCTCCTCCCTAGTCACAGCGGAGATCAACTAATTCAAAGTGGCCGAGGGATGGTAACTGATGGCCCCTTGGTCTGTACGCCTCAGTTCCGCACTGCATGGTGCATTTACCCATTGAGCCATCAGGGGGGCATCTTCCCTTTCTTAACCTCTTCTGCCTTTGTGTGAGCTGCTGTAAGCTGGAGATAAACCGTGGTCTCCTATATTGCTCCAACACCAGTGACAATCTCATGATTTGCCATAGATCTGCGAGGTTCACAGATAGCCCACTGTGGTTTTCTAAGAGGGGGGGAATATCCCCAGCTAGTGACTGTAGTTGTTCAGAATTCTTAAAATGACCTCCTGCTATATAATACTTGAAGAAAAAGATGATCACATCACATTCCTGAAAGTCTAATCTGAGTCCCAGAGCTTCCTAACCCATTAGTATAAATCATATAATGACACCTCATATCTTATTCAGGCTATAGATAGTGTGCTCCGTGAAACCAGAGCATCTCCTGTAGGAAGGACACTGTCATTCTCGCTGTCACCTGACAGATTATTCCCAGAATTCTGTCCTTGGGTACAACCACGCTGAATATTTATGGTTTAGTGGGTTCAACCAGAGTTCAGACTTAAATGCTGTCAGAATAAAGAATTGGGACTAGGAGAGATGATGAGATAAGTGACTGTGTGATTAGCCATGTGATTGCCAGCAGGTACTTGGCCCCAGTGTGTTTCTCATCGATGAGTGTGACTGCGGTATGTGAGTCTCACAGTACAGCCGTGTGCTTATCATTTGCAATACAACATAGCACCCAAGATATTACAAATATCCAATCACAGCGCTGCAGGATGGTCCCATACAGTCTCGCAGGACCTCCCCTCTCAGCTGGAGTAAGAGTTGCCTAGATAGCAGCAATCGTAGAGAAATCTGAACTTGGTGAACTTTGCCCTTTCAGCTGGAGGAGGATGCCAGGAGGCAACAGGCGAAAAGCAGAACCTGTGAGACTCAGCGTCTGGATTGCATCATTCATTATTCAAACTGCAGACTTCCCTTGGTCGAAAGATTTTTTTGGCGAATCTTTCAGCTGTTCTATTATAGAACTCAGTGTCTGCTGTCACAAAATTGTCGTTAAACTTGCCCATGCTCTTTTTTTTAAAAAAAACTGTAAATCTTTATTCTTTACAGCTGGAGTGCAAGTGTCACCCTGGGTTAAAAGCAAAAATAAGGATTTTGTAATCTTGTCAAACTGAGCTGCTTTTGTTACAGTGTATATTTTAATTGTCCAGCTCTGGTAAATGTTTTTCTTTGTCCTTTGTGCTTATTTTGTTAGAGTGCCAACGAGGCCTCGTGCTTGACTAGCCTCACGGGCAAATGGATTACTCTGTCTAAATATACAGTATTAATAAATAACTCCATATGGAAGAAAATTCTGCCAGAGAGCTCCAACTCGGAGCTATGAAGGTAAGAAAGACACCGCTCAGCCGCAGGGTCCTCTTAACAGAGAGCAAGATTCAGGAACGGGAATGCGCGTCCCAAACACCGAAGTGGCGGTTTGCTAGGAAGCGTCGCTAGCCGGGGCCACTGGTGACAGCTGGAAGAAGAGAACAGGAAGCAATATGAACTTCCATGAGTTCCAGCCAGTCGGCTGCTGCTGCTTTCTAAATGAATGGGCTGTCATATGAAAAACGTTTCTTTTTCTTAGTATAGTCCTCGTGGGAGCCTCCGAAGCCCGATCATCTGATTCTTTTCCTGTTAATTCCTTTGAGTATAAAATGGTTTCAGAAAGAACGAACAAGAGTGGTAGTAATAATCTTGACAAGAACCCCTCCCCCCCACCGCCTTTTGAAAAGTTAATCGAAACATTGTTTGTTTATATTTCGATAACTTTTTAAACTGAATTTTGTCCCTGAATTTCAAAATGTGAAAAGATCCTCTCATAGAGTGATAAACTTTGAAGGTGACTAAGCTTTCTCAGCACCTAACTGAAACCAGGGCCGTCCAATGCAGTAATGGGTCACTAATAGTGAACTCTATCTTGGTTTGAAGCAGATTCACAGTGATTATCAGAATCCTCTACTGAAGCCTCAAATAGAAATGATTCATTTGGCAATATCAAAAAGAAAGAAACATAAAGTGGCAGTATGCCATACGTTTTAATTACATAGAATTGCCTAGAATTTACATCACAGAAACAGCCCAGTCAGCCCAACTGGTCTCTGCCGGCATTTATGCTCTACACGAGCCTCCTCCCATCCCTCTTCATCTAATCCTATC
The DNA here is from genome assembly GCF_052327205.1 of Somniosus microcephalus. Taxonomy (NCBI): domain Eukaryota; kingdom Metazoa; phylum Chordata; class Chondrichthyes; order Squaliformes; family Somniosidae; genus Somniosus; species Somniosus microcephalus. The sequence continues at coordinate 57,298,456 of NC_140987.1, read as the reverse complement.
AGCCTATCCTTCTATTCCTTTCTCCTTCATGTGTTTATCTAGCTTCCCCATAAATGCAGCAATGCTATTTGCCTCAACTACACCTTCTGGTAGAGAGTTCCGCATTCTCACCACTCTTTGGGTAAAGAGGGTTCCCCTGAATATGTATATATAAATATCTTACAGCAACTTACAGCAGGATCAACGCCAGGATGTCATGGTGGGCCGAAGCCTGGCCCCACCTCACTTTTGATGAGAAACATCATCGTCAGAATTTTGGGCTCAATCTAACACATATCAAACCGTAATATGAAAGAAAATGAGTGTGTCTTTTGAAAGCTGCAGGGTTATTTTGGTATTTAAAGATTCGGCAGATAAACCAAATAGCGTGTACAAATAGCTTTTATTGTGAGCTGCAGCAGTGAAAGTAGCATGGGGTCATGTGATGTATACGGAGCCCTCGCTGTGGTTAAAAGAGGCAATATATCAGCTTATAGTTAACATGTGTGCTGGGAATAGCAAAGACGATCATTAATCTCCAGGGACATCAAAGGGCTCACACCACTGCATGATGGGTTTGGAAGTTACAACTCCAGTATCGACCGAAAAGAAAAAAAGCTTAAAAGGCCTAATTATTAATCTAGAAAGATCTGAAACCTTGGTCATTCCACAATCATGTCAGATTGCCAACATGCCTAAACTTGTGTAAAGTTGGTTCTGCTCCAGAGGTGCTTGAGGTAACGCCTGCTGAAGAAATACAAAGGGCAAGAAGCATGTAACTGCTTCCATGCCTGCTTTTATTCCCTTCATTCCAGTCCTTTTGGCCAGAGGTTTTGTGTTACTGATCTGAGGTGCAGCTGTGGCACCGCCTGTCTCGAAGCCAGCTCTGCCAGACACTCAGTTGTAACGAGTGGGAACTGTACGCATAATTATATGAAACGGATTTAATTAAAGGCCTATTTCTCGGAAAGTAACACATATCAAACCGTAAAAATGTTACTTAAAAATTCAGGCATGCTAAGTGGAGATGGAACAAGCGGTCTCATGCCTTGGTATTACTTCGCCTTTGCCCTTTTTGCTAGCGCTCTTACCTGTGAGTCAGAAGATCATGGGTTCAAGCCCCATTCCAGAGACTTGAGGACATCATCTAGGCTGACACTTCAGTGCAGTACTGAGGGAGTTCTGAACTGATGGAGATGCCGGGGGTTAAATTGGATAATCCCCGAAAACGGGCTTGGGAATCCCGTTCATTGCGATGTAGGCAGCACATTCAATTCGTGCTGCCTGCTGTTTCAAATGATTGCTGTGTGCAGCCAGCGCTATCCGCGTTCCTCATTGGTTGCACTCATCAGCAGGGGGCCCAATATCGCTGGTGGCTAGCGCTATCTAAAAGCAGTCTGCACCTCTTAAAAGGGAGGTGCATTGTGGCTGGAAGAAGTGGTGGGAATCACTTTGTAAACTGAATCTGTGCTGTGAAAGATTGAAGAATGGCTGAAGATATGAGAGAGCGAGTACCAAGGTTTTCTGATAATGCACTGGAGGTCTTGGTTCAAGACATGGAGAGAAGGAGCGACATCCTGTATCCATAGAGGAGCAGGAGACCCTCGAGACTTATGCTCAGGAGGCAGTGGAAAAAGTAGCTGCAGAGGTCAATGCCAGGAGTGTTGCTCCAAGAACATGGATGCAGTGCAGGAAGAAGTTTAACAAGTTATCAAGGTGATTGAGTTCAATCTTCAAATGGCTTATCCTACCATCTACACCACTAGCCTCATCCACTGCTCAATTCACTACACCCCCATCACCCACCTACCAACAATCTCTATCAATCAGTACTCACACTTCAATTCATATGCCTTACCTCACCCTCACACACTTAGCACTATTGCAAGCCTCACACCCACAACTCACAGCTAGAACACACTGGCAGCTATTCAACCATGACAGCCACATCACCCAAACATATTGCAGGACACTCACTGACATACTTCCTGACATAAGAAAACTACTAGGCACTTGGTCTAAGTATTAAACAGGGCTTTAATCAACTGTTTTTCAACATGGAGATCTAGTTGTGTCCTTCACTAGTTCCTGTTAAAGAATGTCCTGAGCAAGCTGGGCCCATGCCCGACTATTTATACTCTCCCTGGACAGCGCCACCAGCAGGCCACCCAGTATCATTTCATAAGTCATTTCCACATGAATGACAAGATTCATGACGCTTCCCTCCTTTTTGCAGGAGAAGGTGGTGCATAACAGCAGGAAAGAGCTGGAGGAGGACAACCGTGCCTACATGTTTTAACCCCTATGGAGGAGACAGTGATGGCTATCATGGGAAGGGGCATTGCTGAGGCTGTGGACACTGACGGCGCTGGAGGGATCAATGATGAGGATATCTGCATACCTACTCTTCCTTCTTTCTTCCTACTTGTCCCTCATCCCACAATCTCCTCTGACCTACAAGCTACAGATGGTGTAAGCACGGGTTCCTTGCTTTCTCCTCTCCCCTCACCACAACCCATTCCTTGTCCCTTTTTCATTTCAGATGCCCAAGAACTGGAACCTTCCTAGTCAGAGGAAGATGAGGAAGAATACTGGGAAGATGAAGAGACGCCATCACTTGATCTTACACTCTCAGCCACCAACTCAGGGACTGTGTGCATTTTAGGGGATAGGATAGAGGTGGGATCTACACGTGGTGAGACAGTGGGCACAAGTACGCAGGAGCCAGGGCAGGGGGCAAGGATAGCACAGGTGCCACCTTGCCAGAGGGCAAGGTCATACACGACTTCTGATGCAGAGGAGTCAGATGATTCAGGTTACAGAAGAAGGCTGATGGTTGTACATAACCAAAAGCTTGCTGCACAGGAAAGCCTGCCCGAAACCCTATGCACAATATCAAGGAGCGTGGAGAAGTCCAGCACCAACTTGGCACAGGACTTTGTGCAGAGTTTGGAGCCCATCCTTTCCACCATAGAACGGGTTGTCACCTCCATCAGCACACCTGTGGAAACCATCATGATGCAGCGCCTGATGGCCGATGTCACAGCTTCCATTGCAGCACAAACAGCTTCCACCAAAGGTCTGACAGCTGCAGTGGAAGCTCAGACAGCTGCCTTGCAAGCTCAGTCTGCGGCCATCCTGACTCTGGATACCAGTGTTCAAAGGGGCTTCCAGGATGTCACAGCAATCAATCAATCTGTTCTCCAACAGATCAGCGGGATTGCTGAGACGCCGCCCCGGGAGAGTGGCAGTAGCTCCATCGAACACGAACCTGCTGTCCTCTCTCAGGATGATAGCATTCCTGCTCCCACCCCTGTTATCCGCCAGTGCCCTTGCCAGACTGCTGCAGCCCAGGCCAAGATGATGCAGTCTGAAGCTGATCCTTTAGGTCCAGAGCTACTCGAGGTCAACCTCCAAGGCCATCTGCAGTCTCCTCAATTGAAGGTCAGCAGCCTTCCACTACCCATGCTGCAGCCATTGGGGAAGCACCTCTTAGGAGCACTAGGGTAGGCAAAGGCACACGGAAGACAGGCACTAAGGGAATGCTCAAAGGTGTAGTTTAATTATATATGCATTATGCAATGACTGAATTTATAAAATTGGATTCAAATATGCATTTTCTGGTGGTTTTTATTTTTGTCGAAAAGAGGACAATGTGATGGTCAGTGATGGAGGAAAGGCAAGGCGTGTGAGACTGTTGGTGAATGGGGAGGTGTGGCTGAGGATACTGGTATCTGAGACTGGTCAGTGATAGAGGAAAATCAAGGAGTGTGAGATTGTTGGTGAATGGGGAGGTGTGGCTGAGGATACTGGTATCGCTCAGGAATAATATGAGCACATAGAGCCCAGGCAGAAAGGGGCTGTCTACATTGTAGCCTCCCTTCCTCTTCCTGTTCCTCCACTTCCTGTTGCAATTCCACCTCCTCCTCTGCTTCCTCATCCTCGTCCTCCTGCTCCTCAGTTTCTCGCCTGATAGGTGGTGGCAAGGACTGTTCCCTCATAACGGCCAGGTTGTGCAGCACGCAGCAAACTACCACAACTCTTGATACCGGCTCAGCTGAGTACTGCAGGGCTCCTCCAGAGCGGTTCAGGCAGCAGAAGCATTGAGGACGCGGATGGTGTGCCTTATAATGTTCCTTGTGACAGCATGGCTCTCATTGTAGGCTTGCTGTGCACGTGTGCATGTGTTCCGGAGCAGAGGCATGAGCCATGTCATGAGAGGATTACCCTTGTCGCCCAGTAGCCAGCCTTTGACCTTCTGTGGTGGGTCAAATACAGCTGGCACAGAGGACTACCACAGAATGAAGGAATCATAACTGCTGCCAGGATAACGGGCATTCACCTGCATGTTGCGCTGCCTGTGGGCGCACACAAGCTGCACATTGAGGGAGTGGAATCCCTGAGGCGCATAGAAGGCAATGTGGGTGCAGTCAATAGCACCCTGCACCATGGGGAAGCCTGCAATCTGTGCAAAACCTTGTGCTCATTCCGCCTGCTTGTCTCTGGCAAGAGGAAATGAGATGGACAGAGAGTCTCAGTGACCTCCCTTATGCAGCAGTGTACTGCACACTGCGAGAGGTTGCTTATATCTCCAGCAGCAGCCTGAAAACATAAAACATAGAAACATAGAAGATAGGAGCAGGAGTAGGCCATTCGGCCCTTCGAGCCTGCTCCGCCATTCAACGAGATCATCCAAACCCTAGCACCCGGTCCCTACACCGACAGCCATCCCACCCAAGCCCTATCCCCATAACCCCACGTATTTAATCCCCCCTAACACTAAGGGCCAAAAGAGCCAGACACATAAATATTAAGAGCCACGGTCACCTTGACAATCACAGGCAATGCTGTCCTTGCTCTACTTTGAGGCTGCCGTTGTGGCTGCAGCAGTTGGCAGATTTCACTCATGTCCTCTTTTGTGAAGCGAAGACATCTCATGCATTGGTCTTCACTGCAGTTGAGGTAAGAGAATTGCTCCCTAAAGGCTCTCAGCGGATATGGCCTCCTGCTGAGAGCTCTTCTCCCCTTCCTCCCACTTCTAGCAGCTTGTCCTGCTCTGCGTGGCCTTTCTTCATTCTCCCAGTCATGTTCAAGTCCCAGAGGAGGCCCTACAGGCCACCCATGTCTGGAAGCAACTTGTTTCAGCACAAAATTTTAAGTGAACAGAAAAGTACTTCAGCACCAGGCAGACCACTCCCTGTATGCTATTGAAATTTTAGCCAAGTATAGGAAAGCTCCAAAAACATGTACAATTGCACCAGCAGCCAGAAGAAATAATCCAGCAACTAACCTGTAAATAGTTCATGATCCCTTTATATAGCACTGATGGTGGCGGGGGGGGTCCTTCATTCCATTTAATGTCATGTTCAGCTGTGCGAGGTTAAGACGTTGGCTGGAGGCTGCAGTTGGAAAATGGCAGCGCTGGTATCAAATCAGCATTGACATTGATTGACGTCATAATCTGCCTGCTCTGTGTGCTGCTGATGATCATTAGGGGTGTGCATGCTCACCCCTTTACCAAGATGGTGTCCTGCGCACTTCCTGTCAGACGTGTGCGTGCGCCTTTCGGACCCCATTTTCAACCTTTATGTGGCCATGTAGTGCCTACAAAATGGGCGCTATACGGCCCAATTTAGCCCCCGCCATCTTTCACATGAAACATTAAACCAGGGTTCAGTCTGCCCTGTCAGGTGGGTGTAAAATATCCCATGGTAATATTTGAAGTAAGAACAAGGGAGTTATCCTGGCCAACATTTATTACTCAGCCAACAGCACTACAACAGATTATCTGGTGACTTATCTCATGTTCGTGGGACTTTACAGTGCGCAAATTGGCGGTTGCATTTCCCCACATTACAACAGTGGCTACACTTCATTGGTTGTGAAGCGCTTTGGGACATCCTGTGCACATGAGAGGTGCTATATAAATATAATAAGTTCTTTCGTTATTATTTTAAAAGTCCCAAGGCGCTTCACAGGAGCGTTATCAATCAAAATGAATGATGCTCCACTGGTTCTGTCTGCTCGCTCCTCTCTACAGGACAATCTGGAAGTTCCTTCCTCACTATTGAATAATAACACATGTAAATGGCATAATTTGTGTCTGCACAGTGATTCAATCTAATCTTTCACTATCCTACAAGGTAACTATCCTCTGGAAGTTGGTGACATCTTTAGATATAGTGTCATAGGGGGCAATTTTCTGAGGCCCGAGGAGGCGGGTTTGGAGGTGGGAGAGGCGGGAAAATCGGGAAAAATTAGTGCAGATTCGGAACCTACCTCCGCGGAATTTTGCCGGTGCCGGTTTTGCAGGGCAGGAAACTGTCCCGCCTCCAGCAGGCCAGAGAGCTTGTTAAGAGGCTTAAATGCTCGTTAAGGGCCTCTCTAAACCTATTTTGAAAGGCCCTCGTTATTTTTCGACCATTTCGACATGTTCCACGACCCTTCGAAACCACACCAGCTAAACCTGGCGGGTTGACAAGTGGGTGGTCTCCTCACAGCTGCAGCTCAAACATTAAATCAGAGATTTCATCAGGGATTAGTTGCAGGTGGCAGAACCTTGCTTTAAAGGGTCTTTGAGCACTTTTAGCAGGCCTTCCGAAGTCGGAGGTGTTGCAGCTTGAATCTATCAACTGTGGGATCTCCTTGGAAGACCCTCTCCCCGCTTGCAATGAACATTTCCCCAATGGAGGCATCTGCAAGCAGCATGGGAACCATTGATTTTCTTTCACCATGGACCTCAGATGAGGAGGAGGAGGATGAGAAGGCTGAGGAGGAGGAGGAGCAGGAGGAGGAGGAAGAGCAGGAGGAGGTCAGAGCGCCGGTGTATCGACCAGCAGCAGTGGCAGCACGCGAGCACATGGCTGCCCGTGATGCAAGGGATGAACTTATCCTGGCCAGATTTGCATAGGTTGCCCAAGTTGGCACATGTCCTTGGCTCCATCTTAAGACATCATTGACAATGGACATGACTCTCTGGCCTCCTTTCACTCTGGCCACCAATCTGACAATGCAAGTGTGGCGGTGCCCGCAATGTGGAGCTGCATAAGGCGAAAGAAAAGATGCCATAACGCCAACATTTTGGCATCAAATCATTTTAATGCTTTCCAACAGGGATGGCATTTCATCAATACACATAAACATTCACCAAATCTGCACACAGATCTGGAGGTTATATCCCTTGCCAGCTGGACCCACACAGTCTTGGTTTCTTTGGGAGTTCTCTTCCCCCCCAGATGAGTGGAAGAGCACCTCCATGCTAGCTGTCACCCCCTCAACCAACATTTGCAGCGCCTCATCCGAGAACCTCGGGGAGGCCCTTGCCTTGGAATTGGACTAAGTGGTTTTTCAGAATATGTTGTAAGTGGTGCAGCATTGGCAGAAATCCAGTAGAATGATCCAAGGCAGCAAGCAGCCCTAAAATCAGGCTGGAAAAGTGATGACAGCAGAGGTGAGTTTCAGTCTCAAAACACTAATTGACCAAGGACAACCCACACCTCTGAAATCAAATGGACAATCAGGGGAAAATCGCAATTTTTTGAAAATTATCAGTGGAGGCGATTTTCAAACCCACCCAAACCGAAACCCACCTTCATCCCACCTCCAGTGGGAAAATCCCCCCCATACAGTCATAACAGCGCAGAAGGAGGCCATTCGGCCCATCGAGTCCGTGCCAGCTCTCTGTAGAGCAATCCAGTCAGTCCCATTCCCCCGCTCTATCCCCGTAGCCCTGCAAGTTTATTTCCCTCAAGTGCCTATCCAGTCTCCCCTTGAAAACATTGAGTGTCTCCGCTTCCACCGCATCCGTCAGCAGCAAATTCCAGGTCATCATCACTCGTTGTGTAATCTCCCCTGTATCTTTTGCCCAAAACCTTAAATCTGTGTCCCCTAGTCCTTGTACCATCAACTAGTGGGAACAGCCTTTCCCTGTCTAGCCTATCCAAACCTGTCATAATTTTGTACACCTCTCAACCTCCTTTGCTCTAATGAAAACAAATCCAGCTTCTCCAACCTGTCCTTGTAGCTAAGAGCCCCCATCCCCTGAACCATTCTGGTAAATCTCCTCTGCACCCTCAAGGGCCTTCACATCTTTCCTAAAGTGTGGTGACCAGAACTGGACGCAATATGACAGTTGTGGCCTAACCAGCACTTTATAAAGATTCAGCATTACTTTTGTACTCAATACCTCTATTTATGAAGCCCAAGATCCCATAAGCTTTGTTAACCACTCTCTCAATATGTCCTGCCACCTTCAGGGACCTATGCACATTAACTCCCAGGTCCCTCTGTCCCTGCACACTCTTTAAAACTGTGCCATTAAGTGTATATTGCCTCTCCCTGTTCCTTCTGCCAAAATGCATCAGCTCACGCTTCTCTGTATTAAATTCCATCTGCCACTTGTCTGCCCATTCTGCTAGCCTTTCTATGTCCTGTTGCAGTCGATTGATATCATCATCACTGTTTGCCACACCCCCAAGTTTCATGTCATTGGCAAATTTAGAAATTCTACTCTGTATTCCAATATCCAGGTCATTTAGATATATATCAAAAAAAGCAGTGGCCCCAGCACTGACCCTCGGGGAACACCACGGTCTACCATCCTCTAGTCTGAAAAACAGCCATTTACCACAACTGTTTTCTGTCCTTAAGCCAATTCCTTATCCAAGCTGCCACTGACCCACCTATTCCATGAGCCTCAATTTTGTTAACCAGCCTTCTATGTGGTACTTTGTCAAATGCCTTCCGAAAATCCATGTAGACAACATCCATTGCATTCCCTTCATCAATCCTCCCTGTTACTTCATCAAAAAATTCAATTAGATTAGTCAAACACGATCTGCCTTTTAAAAATATGTGTTGACTTTCCTTAATTACATTAAACCTCTCCAAATGCCCGTTAATTTTTTCCTTGATTATTGTTTCTAAAACTTTACCCACCACTGATGTTAAACTGACCGGCCTGTAGTTACTAGGATTGTCCTTGCACCCTTTCTACAACAATGGTGTCACATTTGCCACTTTCCAATCCTCAGGCACCTCCCCCGCATCTAGGGAAGATTGGAAAATTATGGCAAGCCCTTCCGTTATCTCCTCCCCCAATTACTTTAGCAACCTGGAATGCAAGCCATCTGGACCAGGCGACTTGCCCACTCAAAGCATACCCAGCCTTTCTAGTACATCCTATCTATCAATTTTCACCCCTTCCATTGCTTCTACCTTTTCCACTTCTACCGATAATTTGTCAGCATCCCCCTCCTTAGTAAACACCGATACAAAGTACTCATTGAGTATTCTAGCCTTGCCCTGCACCTCTAAGCACATATCACCTTCTTTGTCTCTAATAGGCCCCACCCCGCCTCTTACTACCCATTACTGTTTACATGCCGGTAGAAGATTTTTGGGTTCCCTTTTATGTTAACCGCCATTCCACTCTCATATTCTCTCTTTGCTAATCTTATTTTCATCTTCACTTCCCCTCTCAACGTAATTGTATTTGGTCTGGTTCTCCCTTGAAGAATTCACCTGACATTCATCATACACCCTCTTTTTTTGTTTCAGCATCTTCTCTATCTCCCTCGTCATCCAAGGAGCCCTTACTTTAGTTCACTTACCCTTCCCTCTGTCCGATCTGGCATTTGTTTTCCACATATGAAACCATAGGTTGAGTTTCCAGACAGCTATCAAGGCTGGAGAGCAGTTTGATTGGAGGATGGCTTGATTTCATAGTTCTATTTTTTATTCATCTCCATGGAAATGCTGAGCTCGTTTCACGTAATGTGGGCAGCCAATTTTAGCTGTCCAATATCAACAACAACAACTTGTATTTATACAGTGGCGCCTTTAATGTAGTAAAATGTCCCAAGGTGCTTCACAGGAGTGTTATCAATCAAAATTTGACACATAAGAAATTAGGGCAGATGACCAAAAGCTTGGTCAAAGAGGTAGGTTTTAAGGAGCGTCTTAAAGGAGGAAAGAGAGGTGGAGAGGTTTAGGGAGGGAGTTCCAGAGCTGAGGTCCTAGGCAGCTGAAGGCACGGCCACCAATGGTTGAGCGATTATAATCAGGGATGCTCAAGAGGGCAGAATTTGCAGTGTGCAGATATCTCAGGGGGTTGTGGGGCTGAAGGAGATTACAGAGATAGGGAGGAGTGAGACCATGGAGGGATTTGAAAACAAGGATGAGAATTTTGAAATCGAGGCATTGCTTACCCAGGAGCCAATGTAGGTCAGCAAGCACAGGGGTGATGGGTGAATGGGATTAGTGCAAGTTAGGACACTCGGGCAGCCGAGTTTTGGATGACCTCAAGTTTACGTAGTGTGGAATGTGGGAGGCCAGCCAGGAGTGCGTTGGAATAGTCAAGTCTAGAGGTAACAAAGGCATGGATGAGGGTTTCAGAAGCAGATGAGCTGAGGCAGGGGCGGAGATGGGCGATGTTATGGAGGTGTAAATAGGCGGTCTTAGTTATGCCGCGGATATGTGGTCGGAAGCTTATTTCTGGGTCAAATATGACACTAAGGTTGTGAACAGTGTGTGGTTCAACCTCAGACAGATGTTAGGGAGAGGGATGGAGTCAGTGGCTAGGGAACGGAGTTTGTGGCGGGGACCGAAGACAATGGCTTCGGTTTTCCCAATATTTAATTGGAGAAAATTTCTGCTCGTCCAGTACTGGATGTCGGACAAGCAGTCTGACAATTTAGAGACCATGGAGGGGTCGAGGGAAGTGGTGGTGAGGTAGAGCTGGGTGTCGTCAGCGTACATGTGGAAACTGACGCTGTGTTTTTGGATGATGTTGCCGAGGGGCAACGTGTAGATGAGAAATAGGAGGGGGCCAAGGATAGATCCTTGGGTGACCCCAGAGGTAACGTTGTGGGAGCGGGAAAAGAAACCATTGCAGGTGATTCTCTGGCTGTGATTAGATAGATAAGAATGGAACCAGGTGAGTGCAGTCCCATCCAGCTGGACGACGGTGGAGAGATGTTGGAGGAGGATGGTATGGTCAACCATGTCAAAGGTTGCAGACAGGTCAAGAAGGACAAGGAGGAATAATTTATCTTTGTTACAGTCACAATGCATGTCATTTGTGACTTTGATGAGGTCTGTTTCAGTACTGTGGCAGGGGCGGAAACTGGATTGGAGGGATTCAAACATGGAGTTCCGGGAAAGATGGGCACGGATTTGGGAGACGACAACACGTTCAAGGACTTTGGAGAGGAAAGGGAGGTTGGAGATGGGGTGGGAGTTTGCAAGGACGGACGGGCAAGGGTTGTTTTTTTGAGGAGAGGGGTGATGATGGCAGATTTGAAGGAGAGGGGGACAGTACCTGAGGAGAGCGAACCGTTAACATTGTTAGCTAACATGGGAGCTAGAAAAGGAATTTCGGAAGGGGAATGAAACAATGTGGTCTGCAGTTCCTAGACTATCGACCAGCAACTAGCAGGAAAGACAACCGAAATTGTTCCGTTGTACCTAAGGCACACCAGCACAATTGCAATGTTGGCAGCCTGAGATTACAGATCATTATTGGAAAGTATAGGGAGGAATCGGCTCTCATTCACTTACTTTCTGGACTTGTCCCTTCATCCAGTTATATTGCACTATGTTACTGAAGAGAGGTCTTCAACTCCAAATACCTCTATTGCACTGCACTGTGCTTCAGGTCCTCTTATGGGTGTTCCATTGGACTCCAGAATGAGACATCCTATTGTTTGCAGTACTCTCCTGGTCTCAACAACATGAAGTCTAAATGGACCTCTTATGGTTCTCCTTGCTTTAAGTTCTTCTTGATGCACATAACATTCCAACATTACTGTTGATTGAAGTAATCTTACCTTAAGAGTTAATTTCATACACTTATATTTATTTTTTTCTTTTTGCAATATTGCCGTGTATAGCGTGATGTTTTCTTTTCTTTTTCTTCCTTTGTTTGACGTTTTGCTTGGATTGTTCTCGTTGCAGAAAGCAGCCATTGCATTGTAATTCAAAAATTCCAACAATAAAAAATGAAAAATGATTCAGGCATGCAATCTAATCATACAGGTGATTTTATGGTACAATGGTGGACGGGTTTATGTTTTATTTGCAGTACTCATTCAACACCTAAGGCTTAAGGCAATGATTAGAAAAAATGCATTCAGTAGCAAAACCTTGCAGTAAATATTCAATAGTTTATTTGATTGAACTTCCATTGTTTTTCCATGACACGCTTCACCAGGATGCTCAGAAAGAATGCCCCCACAGTGTTTGGTACAAAAACAATGATTTCTCCCCCATGATTGTGGGACTTCAAAAAGTCTGTTAACTTCTGAAAAAGCACCTCAAAGTTAATTTCCTGCTCTCTATTGGACCTGCTCAGGGCTTTATAATTTTGAATAATTGTTCAAAGATACTACAAAACTGATAGCAGGAGTTCCTCAATGCAGCGTCCGAGGCCCAACAATCTTCAGCTGCTTCATCAATGACCTTCCCTCCATCATAAGGCCAGCAGTGGGGCTGTCCATTGATGATTGCACAGTGTTCAGTTCCATTCACAATTCCTCAGATAATGAAGCAGTCCGTGCCTGCATGCAGCAAGACCTGGACAACATCCAGGTCTGGGGTAATAAGTGTCAAGAAACATTTACGCCACGTAAGTGTCAGGCAATGGCCATTTCCAACAAGAGAGAGCCAAACCACCTCTCCTTGGCATTCAATGACATTACCATCACTTAGTTCCTCACCATCAATATCCTGGGAGTAACCATTGACCATCAACTCAATTGCACCAGCCACATAAATGCCGTGGCTCCTAGAGCAGGTAAAAGACTGGGTATTCTGTGGCAAGTGGCTCACCGCCTGACTCCCCAAAGCCTCTCCATCACCTACAAGGCACAAGTCAGAAGTGTGGTGAAATACTTTCCGCTTGCCTGGTTGGGTGCAGCTCCAACAACACTCAAGAAGATTGACACTATCCAGGATAAAGCATCCACTAGCCTAAACATCCACCCCTTCACCATTGGTGCACTGTATCTGCAGAGTGTACTATCTACAGGATGCACTACAGCAACTCGCCAAGGTGTCTTCTGCAGCACCTCCTAAACTTGTGACCTACACTACCTAGAACATTGCATTGGCACATTTTACTATGGTAAAGGTGCTTTCCAAATGGGCAAGTTGTTGCATCATCACCTCCAAGTTATCCTCCAGTCACATGTCAGCCAGACTTGGAAATATATCACTGTTCCTTCATCATCACTGGGTCAAAATCCTGGAACTCCCTGCCTAAAAGCATTGTGGGAGTGACATAAGAAAACTACTAGGCACTTGGTCAGAGTATTAAACAAGGCTTTAATCGACTGTTTCACAACATGGAAGTCTAATTATCCTTCACTAGTTCCTGTTTACAAAATGTCCCTGAGCAAGCTGGGTCCGTGCCCGAGTATTTATACTCTCCCTGGACAGCGCCACCAGCAGGCCGCCCAGTATATTTCATAAGTCATTTCTACATGAATGGCATGATTTATGACAGGGAGCACCTTCACCACACAGACTACTGTGATTGAAGAATGCAGCCCACCGCCACCTTCTCAAGGGAAACTTAGGTTGGACAATAAATGCTGGCCCTGCCAGTTACGCCTGCATCTGAGAATAAATTTAAAATATGCACCTATTACCGCTAAGGTGGCATTATGTGTGATCATCAGCCAAAGTTTGTATGCTTTAGTGAAGCTTTGACGGCAGTAGCCTGGCAATCCAAAAGGAGCACTAACATGCGAAGCAAGTACAGTTCTCAGTCTCGGTAATACTAATGCCATTAAACAACATACTCCACAAATTTGATTTAGCCTGATCTTTTAACTTTTGAGTATCAAGTACAAATGCATCCAGATTACTAAGAAACCATTTACATTTTTATTAAATTAGCTTGTAGTACGTTTTGCTATGTTATTGTACATATATTATTAGGGCTGATTTTTGACCAGCCCCATGGTTGCCCTTGTTAGTTCTCCTGGACCACTTAAGTAGCCTAGGAATAGGCCCCAGCTCAGGTCTACCCCATGGTAGGGCCTTGCACTGATTGTAAGGCCCCAAAAAATTGAAGGCAGCTATTGCCCCGTCAGGCTTGCAGATAGCTGTTTGGCCTGGTGATCCAGAACTTTTGGCTGATGATTTCCATGAAGATCCTGCAGGGGTGGGGGCAGAAAATTATCCAGGCTCATTGTGCTCTTCAGCATGTCCCCAGGCTCCACAAGGATCTTCTGTTAGAGACGAGGGGTCACAGTCTCAGGATACGGGGTAGGACATTTAGGACTGCGATGAGGAGAAATTTCTTCCCTCAGAGGGTGGTCAACCTGTGGAATTCTCTACTCCAGACAGCTGTGGAGGCCAAGTCACTGAATATATTTAAGAAGGAGATAGATAGATTTCTGGACACAAAAGGCATCAAGGGGTATGGGGAGAGAGCGGGAATATGGTATTGAGATAGAGGATCAGCCATGATCGTGTTGAATGGCGGAGCAGGCTCGAAGGGCCGAATGGCCTACTCCTGCTTCTATTTTTCTATGTTTCTATTTTTTTTTCTACGAAAGCTCTAGTAAACCTGGGACAGCGTTCTGGAGGCGGAGGCAGAGACCTGGCGCCTTTGTCCTGACCCTTGCCCTTTCAGCACTCAGTTATTTTGATTTACTTAACTGATCTGACATTACATTATTCCAGGAAATGAGCTCACCACCCTGCAGTTTCCAGAGAGCAGCTCTCCCGCTACTACACTATCGGCCCCATCATGTTGGCCCAGAAATTCGGGTCGGGGGCTTCCCGCGGGTGCAAGCCCCCGACCTGCACTTACCTAGCGCGTCGGCCGTTGAGCTGTGGGCCCGCGTGGGATTCCGATCCTGGGCCTGCTCCAACTGCCGGCGCACAGTACTTGCGTATCCCAGGGGCGCAGTTAGTTCGATGCGTCCCCTGGGATCACGTGGGCCATGGAGAGCCAATGGTAGCAGGGAAATGCCCATTCATAAAATTGACAGGAAGAGCTGTCAAAACTATAAATACTATAAGCCCTAAAACATCACTAAAACTTCAAATACATTTTTTCTTAAATCACATTTTTTAAATAACTATAAATTACATAAAATAACTATTTTAAACAATAATTTAAATTTTTGAAAAAATTAATTACATTTTCTAACAGGGCTAAAAATAAACTTACCTTTCTTTAAAGTATTTAAAAATAATAAACCTGTGGAAAAAATGTTTTAATTTTAATTAATTCACCACTTACCTTGTTAAAAGCAGGCCTTGCGCCTGCTTTTTACATGTGTAACTCCTGGAGACTTATTCTCCCGGAGAAACCTGCAAAAAAAACGTAAGTTCCAGGCGCACACGCTGCCTCTCCGGTGCACGTGTTCGACCTCTGAACCCCTTCCTTTAAGGGAACGAAAGTTCCGGTTTCCCGCGCATGCGCAGTGCATGCACGAAACCGGCACTTCCGTTGGGCCTACGGGTGAGTACCCCGTGCGTACTCACCCGTGGGGACCCGAATTTCTGGGCCGTTATGTATTGTGTGCCAGAAAAGCAAAGGGACCACCCCCCCTGCCCCCCAGAGATGATTGCAACAGGGACAGATAATTCTCCAGATTAACCTTGAGGAATTGCTGAGAGATCAAAAATATTTCAAGAAATGCCAGTGGAGTTCCAACAGTTAAGTCACAGATTTCCCACAGACTCCCCCACCCCTAAGGAAATAAGTCAGTGCCTGGGCCCCTCTTCAGCAATGTTTAAATTGGCCCAAGCATGGTAGCACCAGCTCTCCGTAACTTGGGCATTTCACACACAAACCCAGGTTTCAATTCAGATGGATCTTGAACCCTCCCCTTTGACAAGACCCACTGCTGCGATACCCTACCCTACCCTGGTTTGGAGACACACCCAGCAACGACTAGAAGTTATATTTAAAAAATCATGATGCCAGATTGTTATTATACAAATGTAAGTATGCAATGCAGAGACTAAAGTATCTGCAGCACAAGTGACACCTGTCTGCACTGTGGGCCTTAATTCAAATGCGCTTTTCCTTTTTCTTTGCACCCATTTGTTCTCTTTTTCATCATTTCATTTTTTCAAGGTTTCATCTTTCTTATTAAAAACCTCCCTTACTTGCCCCCATTTTTTGTTGATTTTAATTTCCTCAGTGATTCCTTTTATTCTGATTTCCAACCTCATATTCACTAATGGTTTTACATCCCTCCCCGACCAATTATCAGCAGATTTCCTTTAATTTTTCAGTTAATTCCTCTGAATGCTCTTCTCTTTATACCATGCGCTTTTGATCCTATCTTCACTTCTGTTCGAGTCGCAGGACACTCCACACAAATACCGTCACTTTTCCCTTTCATTAGGCTGAAGAGGCTGAGCATCAATGTAGCTCCACAGGCAGATTTCTCGGTTCCAACATGAAGATATTCTCCCCAAGTTTCCTTTCTGCCACAGTGGTATCGTAGTATAATCTGTCCTGACATCCGACACAAGTCCTGATGGGTGAAGGAACGACTGGAGAGCCAGACAGAAAAGGGTAAACCCAAACAACTAACGCTGGGTGTACATTTAAATATTTACGCATTAAATCTGCCATCTTAATGAGGCTTGCAAAGGAAATAGGCACTTCACTAAAAATAGAAGGGTGCGGAATTGTAGGCCAGGAGGAATTTGGCGCAGGGCCTGCTCTCCCAATTGAGTGCTGCCTCTGCTCTCACAGCACACAGGACCACAGAATCAGCCATAATATTTCAGGCGGAACCCTTCATCAGAACTTTATTACAGCCGCTCCGATGAAGACTGCCAGCTGAAATGTTAATCTAACCTTTTCTTTCAGATGCATTTCCAGTATTCTCTGCTGCTCTTTATGACTTTCAGCTTTTGCGTTTATCTTTCATCTCCACTGCTGACGGCGGCAACAGGAATGGTCAGGCACAAAGGACTGCGGATGGGCCAGAGGAGGGGGCTGACGTGTGGGGAGCATGTGTTGGAGATTGGGGCCAGCTGGTTCAACAAAAGACAACTTCTTTTTTCAGGTCCCATTCTCCTGAGCATCCCATCCCCACAAGACTGTTAAATCTTCCTCCCCCCAAATGTACCAGAACCAAGCAACCCCCAATGATCCCAAAGCCCTACCCAAATCCTGTTGAATCTCAGGAGACCCTTCCTCAGATTTCCTCCACACGCCGCCCCCCCCCCATTCCTAAATCCTAGTAACCCTTCTCAGTACTCAGTCCCCAATGACAGCTCTACCCCTCCAGGTTCCATTAGTTGACTGGTCAATTATCAAGAGCTCTGCAGTAACCAACCTAAGGAATCAACTTACTGTAATTTGAGCTTTCATTGCCAGGCATTTCAGCTTGGAACCCATTTACTTCCCTCATGGTGAGTCATAGAGTCATAACGGCACAGAAGGAGGCCATTCGGCCCATTGAGTCCATGTCAGCTCTCTGTAGAGCAATCCAGTCAGTCCCATTCCCCCGCTCTATCCCCGGAGCTCTGCAAGTTTATTTCCCTCAAGTGCCTATCCAGTCGCCCCTTGAAAACGTCTCCGCTTCCACCACTTCTGTCGGCAGCAAGTTCCAGGTCCTCACCACTCGCTGCGTAAAAAAGTTTTTCCTCACGTCCCCCCACCCCCACCCCCCCCGCCCGCCACACCCCCCGCCGTATCTCTTGCTCAAAACCTTAAATTTGTGTCCCCTGGTCCTTGTACCATCAAGGGGGCGGGGAGCTGAAGAGTTTCTGTTTAATAAGTAGTGATCTGGAGATACCGATACGGGCGGCAGCAGACGCACAGCGATGGGGGATTTTCAACTGCTGGCTGCGCCTTTCTCACCAGGAAAATGGGTGACTGGCAGAGGAAAATCTGGGGCCCTCGTAAACCCGTTTGCCCGCCTGAATCAATTTTCAGGCGGGCCTCTAAGTGGGTGATCCCCAGCTGTCCCACTCCAAACGGACAGGAAGCTGTTTGAACATACAAATCGGGGTCCCACACCTGTTGTCGGACCCCGGTTGCAATTTTAGCGGAGAAATAGGCGGAGCATGCACGGCACATGCTTGTCCAACTTTTTCCAGGCCTTGAAAGGCCTAACTGGTGGTCATTAAAGGGATATAACAACAGAAAATGCTGGAAAAACTCAGCAGGTCAGGCAACATCCGTGGACAGAAATTTGAGTTGACGTTTCGGGTCGAACCCTTCTTCAAAACTGGAAAGAAAAGATAGATCGGAGGCAGGGCTGCGATCGGACAAAAGAATAAAAGAAACAAAAGAAGTAAAAAAGAGACAATGAAAGGTGTTAGAAGCTAAAAGAGATGGTAATAGGCTGAGATTGGGTGTCAAGTGTACTGGCAGGGCAAGGGATAGCTGCCAGGTGTGAGAGAGAATCAAAAGGAAAGGGGGGGGGGAAGGAGTGGAAAAATTACAAGAAAAAATGAAATAGGGGTCGAGGTTATGATTTGAAATTGTTGAACTCGATATTGAGTCCGGAAGGCTGCAAAGTGCCTAATCGGAAGATGAGGTGCTGTTCCTCGAGTTTACGTTGAGCTTCCGTGGAACAATACAAGAGGCCAAGGACGGTGAGGTCCGAGTGGGAATGGAGCGTTGAATTAAAATGACAGGCGACCGGAAGCTCGGGGTCACCCTTACGGACTGAATGGAGGTGTTCCGCAAAGCGGTCACCCAATCTGCGTTTGGTCTCCCCAATGTAGATGTCTGGAGGCCTCTCCACAAAAGTACTTTTTTTGTTTTTAAGTTTTTTTGTGGGGCAAGGAGGTGCAGGAATGCTCCCCCGGACCTCACAAAAATCTTTGGGCTTGCTGTTGGACTGTTCTTGCACCCATCCACCCCTCCCCACCCCAAACACCATCACCCCGGATCTGCGCCTCCCCACAAAAAGTCCTTCACTGCCGTTCGCTTCATGCAGAAGCTGATCGATTTTCATAGCAACAAAACCAGCGGGCTGCAGCAGAGCGCACATTCGCCACCCGCAGCTCGCCAGGAATGTTTAAACCTGACAATTGTTAGGGCCTCCTTACTGCTGCCTTGGCCGGGCATGGTGGGGGAGCTGCCAATATTGTGCCCATCTTGTGCACAAACGGGGAATCCTTCCCTCTGTGTGCACAATCCTGCTCTTGCGCAGTTGTTTGAAAGCTGGTGGTGCTGCATTTTGAGCCGAACAAAGCTACCTTTTCAGACAGCTCTTCATTCCACTGGGAGCAGCAGAGTCACTCCATAAACTTTGCTGAAATCGAGCTGCCACCTGAGGCAATAAGGTGGGTAATCACACCTTCCGCTCTCTCCCTCTGGTTGGGCAGTACTTGCCAATGATTTCTAAAGCCACAAACAATTTCTGTATATTAGAAAAAGATATATTTCAGCATGTTTTTACCATGCGGTACCTAGGTTTCAAGTTGGCTTCAGTTCCCAAATGGAGGTCAGAGTAGAATCTCCTACTAAAAACATAAAGCTGGAAAATAAAAGGGGCGGTTTTAACCCTTGCCTGCCCAGCAGAAACCAAGCGGGTGGGCGGTTAAAGGCGCCCAGGTTACTTGCCCACTCTGGAGCCGCCAGATCTGTATTTTAACCTGCTCTCCTGAAGGAGCAGTAAGATCACCCGCCCATATACACGCCGGGTCCCAGTGACGAAGCGGCCTGAGCGGTAAGAGGCAGTGAGTTTCCCACCAGGCCAACCCAAAGAGGAAGCGGATCAGGGCGAGGAGTGGCCCAATAAGGTACGCTTTAAACTTTTTTTTTTACTTTCCCTGTCGGGCCAGGAGGAGCAGGAGTGCTCGTCCGGATCCCACCAGGAAAGCTTAGGCCTCCCCTGGCGCGGTCTACCCCCCGCCCGATCATGGGGACTCCCACGGGACATTCCCGGCAGCCAATCGTGCCATTTACTTCTTGTTGGTGGACAGCCTCCAAGCGTGCAATTTTCCGCCACTTCCCACCCAGAATGGGTGAGAGGTTGGCCTGCGGGTTGGTTAAGGATTCTAACTTTTAACATTCTCTAACAAAGTAAATATCTTGAGAGAGTAAGGCTACAGCACCAACATGGATTTCAACCCAGTATGGAGTCAAACAAAAGGGACACTAGAATGAGTTATAGAATCATAGAATGATACAGCACGGAAATGAATTGTTTCTTAGTTTATAATCTTTAATGTGCGTATCTTGATCCAACACTGAAATCCTAAAGCTGAAAGGTATGCAGTCTAGCTGAAGCCTGAGGACAATCCATTCACAGTGTTCTTAATCTTCCCTGTCATGCATATGGCGTGACCTGATTTCAGCCGGCATGCACTGCCCTTCCTTCTCCCCTTACAGACATCGATGTGCTTTTCAGGCGCACAGCTGCACATTCTCTTGTAAACACAGTAACTCGAAGCAGTTGGCAAAATACGAACGGACCAAGGCTGAAACCAAAAGGACTTCTGTTTTAGTGCTTTAGCAGAGCTGATGCATGCGTGGGTGTCGGGTGGTCACATATTTATACCTGAGCTTCGAGCTGTGTGCACACACATCAAGCTGAGAAGGGGGTCACAGCCGGGGCAGTCTATCGTATTCCCATTATTCCTCAGCATGTGATGAATGCTGAGGAGATGAAAGTGCCACATAAATCTGTATTTGCAGTTTTAGCTGTGATTTATTTTTACATTTGCATAAATGCAAATGAGCTTTCCGTGCCGGTTTGATGGAGCTGCACTAAATATGGTGGTTACTGACAAAAACCATGTGGACTTGTGGTTGTCTTGGCTACCCTGCCTGAATTAAGTATTTTACTTATGACCTTGTCTTTGACTCCTTCCTCTTCTTATTGTTTTTGGCAGAGGCTTTGCAATGGAAAAAGTCTTCAGTGAAGTTGAAGTGGAGTCAAGACCCTTTTCTGCAAGGTTAGTTTTGACGTAACGTGTTTTTGTTTTACTTTTTTCAATACCCTCTGGTCAATACAAATGAAATCAAGCCAGGTGACTTCAGAGAATCGTGTAACAGGACCGCATGCCAGCTTTTATTAAGAACATAAGTCAAAAGACATGAAAAGGCTATTTTGGCCTTTCGAAACTCAGCTCTCTAGCATTCTAACTCAGCCATTATAATGTTCAGGCTCTTTTCCGAAGCAGCGATGGGCCGAGATTCCGTTGGGCTGCTCCGCCAGTGAAAGCGCAGCAAAGTCTCCCACGTGGGAGGACATGGGCCCTTTCTCAAATGGCAGGGATAGGGTCATTAGCATGTTTGAGGTGGTTGTCCTGAACCTGTAGGGGGTGCATCAGGAGCACTGATCCCGATCCACCGACTGCAACGTGCAAGGGCAGCTAACCGTTCCGTGAGGTTGCCCTTAGCTCCTTTCCGGGTATATAAAGGATCTTTAACTCCAACAGGCGCCATAATCTGGCAACATAAGACAATTGATCGCCTCAATTATCAATGGCCTTGCCTCTGACAAGGTTTGGGGCCTGTCCAAAGCCTCAGGTGCACTCATCCCAGCTCTCAGTTAATGAGAGTTCCACTTAGGCCTTTTAAGAGTTTAAAGGGTGGAATTCTCGGGGTAGTCCAGAAACACTGCTGACACACACCCTTGACAAGGGGAGAGCGGCAGAAGATCCGTCTATGGCTTACTCACATCAGAAAACCACGGGTGGAATCCAGGCCCAACCTAATTCCACCCACTTTCTGGTCCCTGGTTGGGCGATCCATCCCAGATCTGCCCAGGGCCCGGTCAGAATTTCAGCTCCCTAATATTATTGCTTCTACTATCCCATCTAGTAGGTTGTTCCAAACATTTATCACTCTTTGGCCTAGAAATTGGTTTGCATCAGCCTGCGATCTCCCTGCCAGAACTGGTAGGCCCGAGGCACACCCACGGGCCTCATGGGCTGCAGATTCCTGCTGGCTATGGCCAGGCATCTAGGCAGAGAATCTGATTCGAATCTCAGGTCACTGCATCGCCGGCAGCAACTCTCACGTAGTCCAGGGGGGGGGCGGGGCGGGGGCCGGTTGTTGTGGGGTGATCAGGGGCCGAGGGGGAGCCAGCAACGGTTTTTGGCACGCCTGTAGGGACGGAAGGTGCGCTCCCTTTCTGGTGGCGGCCTCCAGTGATCCTTTAAGCACCGCTGGTTAGGCCGTATGTAGACCATATTTTCCTGAATGCAGCAGGGCCGGCATTGGCACTGTCCCGGGCACACCAAATTTGCAAAGGAGGCCTCAAACCGACGTTAGGCTCTTTATTTGCATATGCAATGGGCCTAACAGCTGTTTCAGGCGCAGGCCCTGGATGCCTCTTTTTCTGCCTTTACTGATATGGCGGGCGGTGCACTTCAGGAGCGGAATGTGCGCCCACACACCAGCCGCCATATAGGAGGCTTAGGCGTCTGGTGTACGCCTGGGAAAAGGGTGTGGTGTCCACCATTTTCTCAGCCTTTGAGTAAAGAAGTTCTTCCTAATATCTGTTTTGAAACTATTTTCATTAACTTGAATTTTTTCCCTCTGGTCCTACTTTGTCGCCTTGTTTTGAAGCAATATTCAAAGTTTACCCGGTCAGTACCATTTAATATTCTGCTGGACATGCTGAGGTACTAATGATCGAACAGTAAAAAAAAACAAAGTTAGAACTGGATTTATGTTTTCATCCATCTCTGCGACCTTTGATAATATACAACAATGACTTGTCAAGGGGCCAACTAGCTAACTGAAATATGTTTCTGAGTTGGTCCGGGATCACTACATGCGTGAGTGACATTGGCTAAACCTCTCAAGGGCACACAGGCTCAAACCAGCGAGGGACACTACGCATCCCTTGGTCTTTATTATTTTGTATAATAAGCGTCGCATCAGAGTTGAATAGGTCATCAGTAATGAAGTACATCACAAAAGCACCATAGGCACTGGTGCTGGAGGTATAAAGTTACAAAAAGATAATCTGCATGTTCTGCTATAAAACCCGGGGAGCTGAATCATCCTATATGCGGACAAAAGGCCCTTTTGGCAGTAACTGCACATAATTACCACTGAGCTACAAGAATACAGTTTTCCATAGTCTTGCAAGCCACATTAGCGCCAACAGTAATTTAAGCTATCTGATGAAAGGTAACATGATAATGTACGTTTAGCAGAATAATAACCATAAATGAGTCATTTGACCTTTGTTAACAAGTGCCAGTCATAATGTCCAGCATGGTAAATAATACAAAAATACAGACAAACCAGAAGCCAATGCGCAGAGAGCAGGAACAATTCATTAAAAGAAAAGATTAGATTCCGCGATCAATAGTAGCATCATACTACAGGTACTGGTTGGAGACAAGCACTTACCTTAGAGATGCAGAAGCAGCACCGCCGATTTCTACTGTCAGCCCAGCCCCGATTTGAGGCCGGAGCAGGAACTGGGTGAGTGGTGGGGGTGGGCGGGAGTGGGACAGGGTGGGACCAGGATGGTGGGGAGAGGTGAAGGCAAGCGTCAACCCGCCCTCCCCGACCTCAGCAGCGTGAGGCCAAGTGGTTTTAATTCCCGGGCCTTGATTGCCCCTTCGCCAACCTCCCAGAATGAACGGTAACAGCGGCTGGCCAGCGGGGTGGGTGTGGAATTTTAGGCAGTAGGAGGTCACTGGGCTGGCACCATAGGAATGGTTGCTGGCACTCGGGTAAGTTGCCGGGAAGGGGTTTCGGGAGGATGTCACCATCAGGATGGCAGGGCGGGTGGGGAGAAGCCGAGGACAAGGGAGGCTTAAACTCTCCGTGTGAGGCACTCCTGTTCCTCCTGGGCCCCACAAGGAAAGTTAAAAAAAGAAGTGAAACAGCTTACCTGTTATGGCATCTTCTGACCCTGGACTTTCTGCCCACTGTCTTCACCTGGCGGGCAAGCTATAATGGTTCTCCGCCTCAGGCCACCAGTTAAAATTGACCAGTAACATCATTGCACCCCAAACTGCGTTTGACAGATGGACCCCTTGGGGTTCAGGCACAGGTCCTTGCCACCAGCTGAGAAGG
Organism: Somniosus microcephalus; assembly: GCF_052327205.1. Classification (NCBI taxonomy): domain Eukaryota; kingdom Metazoa; phylum Chordata; class Chondrichthyes; order Squaliformes; family Somniosidae; genus Somniosus; species Somniosus microcephalus. The sequence goes on along the minus strand of NC_140987.1, from coordinate 57,274,488 downwards.
GGGAACAGTGTGGCACGCCGGCGGGTAAGTCTCCTGGTCGATTTTAACCGGCCGCCTTCAAGGTCCTCACCAGGTGAGCGGAGTTAAAATCACCCCTGCCATGTCAGGTTCTGCCCAGCCCACGGGGAGCTCTGAGCACACGTGCCTGCACATATCAGACATCAGGGGAGTTGAACATCGGGGCAGGGGGGAGTCAGACATCAGGGGGAGTGTCGGACATCGAGGGGGAGTCAGACATCGGGGGAGGAGTCAGACATCGGGGGGATTCGGACATCGGGGGGAGTGTCGGACATCGAGGGGGAGTGTCGGACATCGGGGGAGGAGTCAGACATCGGGGGAGGAGTCAGACATCGGGGGAGTCTCAGACATCGGGGGGAGTCAGACATCGGGGTGGAGTCAGACATCGGGGGGAGTCTCAGACATCGGGGGGAGTCTCAGACATCGGGGGGAGTCAGACATCGAGGGGAGTCAGACATCGGGGGGATTCAGACATCGGGGGAGTCTCAGACATCGGGGGGAGTCAGACATCGAGGGGAGTCAGACATCGGGGGGAGTCAGACATCGGGGGAGTCTCAGACATCGGGGGGGAGTCGGACATCGGGGTGGAGTCAGACATCGGGGGGAGTCTCAGACATCGGGGGGAGTCAGACATCGGGGGGAGTCGGACATCGGGGGGAGTCAGACATCGGGGGGAGTCAGACATCGGGGGGAGTCAGACATCGAGGGGAGTCAGACATCGGGGGGAGTCAGACATCGAGGGGAGTCAGACATCGAGGGGAGTCAGACATCGAGGGGAGTCAGACATCGGGGGGAGTCAGACATCGGGGGGAGTCAGACATCGGGGGGAGTCTCAGACATCGGGGGGAGTCTCAGACATCGGGGGGAGTCAGACATCGAGGGGAGTCAGACATCGAGGGGAGTCAGACATCGGGGGGAGTCAGACATCGGGGGGGAGTCAGACATCGGGGGGAGTCAGACATCGGGGGGAGTCAGACATCGGGGGGAGTCAGACATCGGGGGGAGTCGGACATCGGGGGGGAGTCAGACATCGGGGGGGAGTCAGACATCGGGGGATTCAGACATCGGGGGGAGTCGGACATCGGGGGGGAGTCGGACATCGGGAGGGAGTCAGACATCGAGGGGAGTCAGACATCGGGGGGGAGTCAGACATCGGGGGGAGTCAGACATCGGGGGGAGTCAGACATCGGGGGGGAGTCAGACATCGGGGGGAGTCAGACATCGGGGGGAGTCAGACATCGGGGGGAGTCGGACATCGGGGGGAGTCGGACATCAGGGGGGAGTCGGACATCGGGGGGGGAGTCGGACATCGGGGGGGAGTCAGACATCGGGGGGGAGTCAGACATCGGGGGGAGTCAGACATCGGGGGGGAGTCGGACATCGAGGGGAGTCAGACATCGGGGGGAGTCGGACATCGAGGGGAGTCGGACATCGGGGGGGAGTCGGACATCGAGGGGAGTCAGACATCGGGGGGAGTCGGACATCGAGGGGAGTCAGACATCGGGGGGAGTCAGACATCGGGGGGGGAGTCAGACATCGGGGGGGAGTCAGACATCGAGGGGAGTCAGACATCGAGGGGAGTCAGACATCGGGGGGGGAGTCAGACATCGGGGGGGAGTCAGACATCGGGGGGAGTCAGACATCGGGGGGGAGTCGGACATCGGGGGGAGTCAGACATCGGGGGGAGTCGGACATCGGGGGGGAGTCGGACATCGGGGGGAGTCAGACATCGGGGGGAGTCAGACATCGGGGGGAGTCAGACATCGGGGGGGAGTCGGACATCGGGGGGAGTCAGACATCGGGGGGAGTCAGACATCGGGGGGGAGTCGGACATCGAGGGGAGTCAGACATCGGGGGGAGTCAGACATCGGGGGGGAGTCGGACATCGGGGGGAGTCAGACATCGGGGGGAGTCAGACATCGGGGGGAGTCAGACATCGGGGGGGAGTCGGACATCGGGGGGAGTCAGACATCGGGGGGGAGTCGGACATCGGGGGGAGTCGGACATCGGGGGGAGTCGGACATCGGGGGGAGTCGGACATCGAGGGGAGTCAGACATCGGGGGAGTCAGACATCGGGGGGGAGTCGGACATCGGGGGGAGTCAGACATCGGGGGGAGTCAGACATCGGGGGGAGTCGGACATCGGGGGGAGTCAGACATCGGGGGGAGTCAGACATCGGGGGGAGTCGGACATCGGGGGGAGTCAGACATCGGGGGGAGTCGGACATCGGGGGGAGTCAGACATCGGGGGGAGTCGGACATCGGGGGGAGTCGGACATCGGGGGGAGTCAGACATCGAGGGGAGTCAGACATCGGGGGGGAGTCAGACATCGGGGGGAGTCAGACATCGGGGGGGAGTCGGACATCGGGGGGAGTCCGACATCGGGGGGGAGTCGGACATCGAGGGGAGTCGGACATCGGGGGGGAGTCGGACATCGAGGGGAGTCAGACATCGGGGGGAGTCGGACATCGGGGGGAGTCGGACATCGGGGGGGAGTCGGACATCGGGGGGAGTCGGACATCGGGGGGGAGTCGGACATCGGGGGGGAGTCGGACATCGAGGGGAGTCAGACATCGGGGGGAGTCGGACATCGGGGGGGAGTCGGACATCGAGGGGAGTCAGACATCGGGGGGAGTCGGACATCGGGGGGGAGTCGGACATCGAGGGGAGTCAGACATCGGGGGGAGTCGGACATCGGGGGGGAGTCGGACATCGAGGGGAGTCAGACATCGGGGGGAGTCAGACATCGGGGGGGAGTCGGACATCGGGGGGGAGTCGGACATCAGTGGGGGGAGTCGGACATCGGGGGGGAGTCAGACATCGGGGGGAGTCAGACATCGGGGGGGAGTCGGACATCGGGGGGAGTCGGACATCGGGGGGGAGTCAGACATCAGGGGGAGTCAGACATCGGGGGGAGTCAGACATCGGGGGGGAGTCAGACATCGGGGGGGAGTCGGACATCGGGGGGGAGTCGGACATCGGGGGGAGTCAGACATCGGGGGGGAGTCGGACATCGGGGGGAGTCGGACATCGGGGGGGGAGTCAGACATCGGGGGGAGTCGGACATCGAGGGGGAGTCGGACATCAGTGGGGGGAGTCAGACATCGGGGGGGAGTCGGACATCGGGGGGAGTCGGACATCGGGGGGGAGTCGGACATCGGGGGGGAGTCGGACATCGGGGGGAGTCAGACATCGGGGGGAGTCGGACATCGGGGGGGAGTCAGACATCGGGGGGAGTGTCAGACATCGGGGGGGAGTCAGACATCGGGGGGGAGTCAGACATCGGGGGGGAGTCGGACATCGGGGGGAGTCAGACATCGGGGGGAGTCAGACATCGGGGGGAGTCAGACATCGGGGGGGAGTCGGACATCGGGGGGAGTCAGACATCGGGGGGGAGTCGGACATCGGGGGGAGTCAGACATCGGGGGGGAGTCAGACATCGGGGGGGAGTCAGACATCGGGGGGAGTCAGACATCGGGGGGGAGTCGAGTCGGACATCGGGGGGAGTCAGACATCGGGGGGAGTCGACATCGGGGGGAGTCAGACATTCGGGGGGAGTCAGACATCGGGGGGGGAGTCAGACATCGGGGGAGTAGGACATCGGGGGGAGTCAGACATCGGGGGGGGACGTCAGGACATCGGGGGGAGGTCGGACATCGGGGGGGGGGAGTCGACATCGGGGGGGAGTCAGACATCGGGGGGAGTCAGACATCGGGGGGAGTCAGACATCGGGGGGAGTCAGACATCGGGGGAGCGAATCGGGGGGAGTCGGACATCGGGGGGAGTCAGACATCGGGGGGAGTCGGACATCGGGAGGAGTCAGACATCGGGGGGAGTCAGACATCGGGGGGAGTCGGACATCGGGGGGGAGTCAGACATCGGGGGGAGTCAGACATCGGGGGGAGTCGAGACATCGGGGGGGAGTCGGACATCGGGGGGGAGTCAGACATCGGGGGGAGTCGGACATCGGGAGGAGTCAGACATCGGGGGGAGTCGGACATCGGGGGGGAGTCGCAGACATCGGGGGGAAGTCGGACATCGGGGGGAGTCGGACATCGGGAGGAGTCAGACATCGGGGGGGTCAGACATCGGGGGGGGAGTCGGACATCGGGGGGAGTCAGACATCGGGGGGGAGTCAGACATCGGGGGGAGTCAGACATCGGGGGGAGGTCGGACATCGGGGGGAGTCGGACATCAGGGGGAGTCGGACATCGGGGGGGAGTCAGACATCGGGGGGGGGGGAGTCGGACATCGGGGGGAGTCGGACATCGGGGGGAGTCGGACATCGGGGGGGAGTCGGACATCGGGGGGAGTCGGACATCGGGGGGAGTCGGACATCGGGGGGAGTCGGACATCGGGAGGAGTCAGACATCGGGGGGAGTCAGACATCGGGAGGAGTCAGACATCGGGGGGAGTCAGACATCGGGGGGGAGTCGGACATCGGGGGGAGTCGGACATCAGGGGGAGTCAGACATCGGGGGGAGTCAGACATCGGGGGGGAGTCAGACATCGGGAGGAGTCAGACATCGGGGGGAGTCGGACATCGGGGGGGAGTCAGACATCGGGGGGGAGTCGGACATCGGGAGGAGTGTCAGACATCGGGGGGGAGTCGGACATCGGGGGGAGTGTCAGACATCGGGGGGGAGTCGGACATCGGGGGGAGTCGGACATCGGGAGGAGTCAGACATCGGGGGGAGTCAGACATCGGGGGGGAGTCGGACATCGGGGGGAGTCGGACATCGGGAGGAGTCAGACATCGGGGGGAGTCAGACATCGGGGGGGAGTCGGACATCGGGGGGAGTCGGACATCGGGGGGGAGTCGGACATCGGGGGGAGTCAGACATCGGGGGGGAGTCGGACATCGGGGGGAGTCGGACATCGGGGGGAGTGTCAGACATCGGGGGGAGTCGGACATCGGGGGGGAGTCGGACATCGGGGGGAGTCGGACATCGAGGGGAGTCGGACATCGGGGGGAGTCAGACATCGGGGGGAGTCAGACATCGGGGGGAGTCAGACATCGGGGGGAGTCAGACATCGGGAGGAGTCAGACATCGGGGGAGTCTCAGACATCGGGGGGGAGTCGGACATCGGGGGGAGTCGGACATCGAGGGGAGTCAGACATCGGAGGGAGTCAGACATCGGGGGGAGTCAGACATCGGGGGGAGTCGGACATCGAGGGGAGTCGGACATCGGGGGGGAGTCGGACATCGGGGGGAGTCAGACATCGAGGGGGAGTCAGACATCGGGGGGAGTGTCGGACATCGGGGGGAGTCTCAGACATCGGGGGGAGTGTCGGACATCGGGGGGGTCTCAGACATCGGGGGGAGTCGGACATCGAGGGGAGTCGGACATCGGGGGGAGTCTCAGACATCGGGGGGAGTCAGACATCGAGGGGGAGTCAGACATCGGGGGGGAGTCAGACATCGGGGGGGGAGTCAGACATCGGGGGGAGTCGGACATCGGGGGGGAGTCAGACATCGGGGGGGAGTCAGACATCGGGGGGAGTCAGACATCGGGGGGAGTCGGACATCGGGGGGGAGTCGGACATCGAGGGGAGTCAGACATCGGGGGGAGTCGGACATCGGGGGGAGTCAGACATCGGGGGGAGTCAGACATCGGGGGGAGTCGGACATCGGGGGGAGTCGGACATCGGGGGGGAGTCGGACATCGGGGGGGGAGTCAGACATCGGGGGGGAGTCAGACATCGGGGGGAGTCGGACATCGGGGGGAGTCGGACATCGGGGGGGAGTCGGACATCGGGGGGGGAGTCAGACATCGGGGGGGAGTCAGACATCGGGGGGAGTCGGACATCGGGGGGAGTCGGACATCGGGGGGGAGTCAGACATCGGGGGGAGTCGGACATCAGTGGGGGGAGTCGGACATCGGGGGGAGTCGGACATCAGTGGGGGGGAGTCGGACATCGGGGGGAGTCGGACATCGGGGGGGGAGTCGGACATCGGGGGGAGTCAGACATCGGGGTCTGATCGCATGGGGGGTGGGGAGGCAGTCGAATCATGGGGGTCCAATCATTGGGGTGGAAGCAGGATAGGACGGAGGGCCGGTAGGAAGCACTCCTGCTGCTCTTGGCCCACAAGCAGTGCTGGAAAGGCAATGACCTCTTCCATCCAGCCGTTCTCACCTCCCTTCAGCTGCCGGGTTTCCCGAGGCCCGGAAAAACTGGCCAGCCAGCGTTAAATCTGGTACAGATATAACCTCTTGGGCATGCAGCCTCAAAAAAATATTTAATGACCATCCCGCCTCCCGAGAGCAGGTTAGTCTCTCGCCACCAACCCAACTTCATTAAATCCAGAAGTGAATGTGTTGGAGACAGGCTGGGGTCAGGTTTCCCATTTAAAAAATTTTAATCCCCCTACCTGCCTCCCCACACCCCGCTCCCATCCTTGGGAATTAAAATCCCCCCCTTTAATTTTGAGTTATGGTGCGTTTTTTACGTTGACGCAAAAAAATTGACTCTAACTGGGCCCAAGGCAGTGGCCATTATAGTAGCTGGTCTAAAATAAATAAATAAATAATCAAATTCTTAGCATTTAGTTGGTTGCTGAGAAATGCAGACAGCATCTAAATATAAAGGATGGCTAAGGGTGGAGACACAACACCAAAAACTAAATTGAGAGCTGCTGGAAGGAAGTGGCCCAACATTTGAAACTCATGAAGGGCAAGAGATCACATTTACTAGTTATCTGATTCTGGTTATATTTTTAGATGTGTACTTTATGCCGTTTCGTTCACTGGACAAAAATTCCAACCATTTAATGACAGCCGGTATGATCTGAAGTATCACATTGTACGTCAAGAAATAAACATAGAAAGACTTGCATTTATCACATGGCTCAGAAATATCCTGAAATGCCTCAGGAACATTTACTTCAAGGTGCAGCATCTGTTGTTAGATACGGAAACACGCATCCATTCCACAGCTGGAATGAGATTTATAATCACTTCATCTGTATTTTGGTGATCTGGCTGAGGGGTTTGATATCAGCCAGTGCAGCATCGGAACTCCCAGCTCTTCAAATAGTACGATGGGATCTTTACTGTCTGCCTGTGCAAGGAAATGGAGGCTGTGCTCTGTGAGCCCTTTGCTCATATATTTAACAGTGGTCTGGGATTGTTCCCATAGACTGGATAGAGACCGAAATGGTGCCACTATTTAAAAAGGGCATTAAGTCAGAACTGGGAAATTACAGCGCTATTAGCTTGACTTTGGTTATAGTTAAGTTTCTAGAAGGGGTCATTAGAGAGATATGATCACCTTGATTGAGAATCTCAACAAGGCTTCTGGAAAAGAAGGTCATGTCTCACCAACCGGGTTGAAATTTTTGAGGAAGTTACAAAGTTGGTTGGTGTTGGTAGCCTAGTTCACATTGTATATCTTGATTTTGACAAAGTGCCACACAATAGACTACTTAATGAAAACAGAAAATGCTGGAAACACTCAGCAGGTCACTCAGGCTGCATCTGTGGAGAGAGAAACAGAGTTAACATTTCAGGTCGGTGACCTTTCATCAGAACTGGAAAAAGTTAGAGATTTAACAGTTTATAACCAAGTACAGAGGCAAGGAAAGGGGTGGGGGGCAACAAAGGGGAAGGTCTGTGATAGGATGCAGGGCAGGAGTGATTAAATGACAAAAGGGATAATGGTGCAAGGCAAAAGTGGGTGGTAATGGGACAAAAAGGAAACAAAAGATGGCTCCAGAGGAGGGCATAATGCTGGAAATCTGAAATAAAAACAGAAAATGCTGGAAACACTCAGCAGGTCAGGCAGCAAAGCAGACTACTTAATAAGATTGAGTTCTGTGGTTGCATAAGGAATTGGCTGCATTTCCATAGACAGAAGATTGTTATTAATGGTAGCGGTTCTACGAGGGAATGGAGTTCCAGTGAGGTCAGTGGTAGGGCTGTTACTCTTCACCATCTTTAGCAATGATCTGGGTAAAGGCACCAGGGGAACTAGCCACAAGCTCACAGATGATACAAAGCTATCTGGGCCTTAGATGAGAAGAATTGGCCTGTATCTGGTAGATGTCTTTTAATATAGATAAATGTAAAGTAGGGCCAGCACCAAGCATGTGTACACCATGCAGGGTTGTGTGCTCAAGATTGTTGAGCAGAAGGAAGACCTATCTGTTATAGTGCATGAATCTCTGAAGGTCCACGACCAATGCTGGAAGGCAAAAGAAAATAAAGTGTTAGGATGTATTGTCAGGATGATTAAATACAAAACAAAATATACTATACTGTCTCAATAAGGCCTTGGGTAAGATTCATTTAGAATTGCAACTTGGACACGACAGAAAGATCAAAAGTACACCATTTAACTAAAAAAGGCTATTAAGAAAATCACAGATGCTGCCAAAGAAAACCATTGCGCAGATATTCCAGCTGAGGTTCAATGGCACGTTACCTATGTTTCTGTTCTGTTCCAAGCCAATTTACATTGTCCTTTGTTTGCTGCTGTGCTGGAGACACGTAAGACTATACAGAGTTCAAAGTAGAAACATATAAACTGTTGATGTTTCTTCAAAGATGAGCCCACCACTGAGCTGATGCAAGGCATCACAATTTCAGAAGATGACAATGACACAATGGATACAGAATGTTGATGTCTCTCACCAGAAGGAAGGACTCTTGTAAACAGGATCCAGGGGTTCCAGACAGGTGACCATACCGCTGAATTGTGGGAGGACATGTTGCTACATGGTGTAGGATCCCCTGAGGGCCTTCTGTCTGGGTCCCTACATGCAAGCTGGAGAGTCACCTATATAATACTAGAGGATTCAACAATCTGAAGGGACTGGTGTTGGCTCTCCATTTCACATCTGTAGGGGCATCAGAGGAGGCCATTTGTTTTCGCATGGGCTAGTGCAAACTAGAGCACCCACATGCACAGTGCCATGAAATTATTGCATACCAGAATGTGATTTGGCTGGAGCCAATTGGCAGCGCAAGTTGACTTTTTTTTTTATCAACCTGCTCACTACACTGGCAACAAATGAATACTTTTTCCACACTCTTCCACCATGTTACTGTTCAGAGCTCCTTTGAGCTGTCTAAAGTCAGTCGATGAGAGGTAAGGAACCAGCACTGAGATTCACTGTGATATCCTCAAGCTGATCCAAAATGCTGTCTGCTCAAGATCCTTTGAGTGATGGTTCCTCCAAAAGTTTGGTATCTAGTGGTGTATGTGAAAAATATTTGACTTACAGAACATGAAACACAGTTGTAATCACAACACTTCATTAACTGTACATTGCAACTGCTGTTGTACTTTTTTCTGACGCAAATGACAGAATTTTCTAAAGAACTTTGTTAATGTCTTAGAAAATAAAATAGAAATGTCTTCAGAAGTCAACTATCTATTATGGAAGATGTGCAGGACTGAAAGAGACCATTCTGGTCTATTTAGTTGGTCCTAAAGTTTGAAAAGTACTGTACACTACTGAATCTCTACTCCTCTAGAGTATTTACTGCTAACTATCTCCCCAGTTGCCAACATCATCTGCCTCCACTGTTTCCCTGGCAGTCTGTTCCACTTTTGTGTAAAGTATTTAAATCTAAAAGGTCAGTTCACCTTCCCTTTTCTGAGCTTGAGTCCATGTCCTCTTGTAAAATTTGTGAATATGCCGAACGTTATCAGGATTCAATTTACCCGTACACCTTAGAACCTTGAATGCCGAAATAAAATCTCTCCGAGCTTTCTTTTCTCTACTGCTAAGGCTCCTAGTTCCCGTAGCCTCTGCTCTTAGCTCAGATTTCTGATCCAAATTATTTTACTTACCCTTCCGTGAACCCTCTCCGATACCAGGATGTTCTGAAGTCACTGGAATGAAACTGTGCCAGATTACCATCATGCGATGAAGATGAAAATTTACCCCATTCTATTTATCTTATATTCCCATTGCTAATTCCCCTTCCGCAATCTCATCAGTTTGTATTTATCCACATAAAATGAAATTTGACACTCATTATCCCAGATTGCTAATCTATCTAATTCTGTGTGCTTGGTCCACTTGTTCTGTGTTATTTGCAACCTTCCTCCTTACATACACAAATTTAAACCGCTTTTCTCCCATTTCCAAATCATTTATGGAAAAATGATCCAAATCATTTAAGTATATAAGTATGGAGAAAACACACATGATGCGCCTCAATGGCTTCATATATGTAGTTAACTACAGAGTCTGATGAATGACATATTTCATCACATTCACCCCTTCTACAGATTTAGTCTGTCCGGGGGTGTGATAGTCCTCTGTGACCGACGTAACGGTTGCGGTGCCGCGGGTGCCGGCTGGGTGTCCCGGGTGGTCTCCTGGGTCTCTGCCGGGGGCGCCACCAGGGTTGTTGAAGGAGTAGGTGGTGGGGGTACCGTTGGCTGATGTTCTTCCGGGGGTGATGAAAGAATAGTGGGTGGAGTGGGTGGGTAATTGTTGTTGTGGTTGTTGTCGTTGTTGTTGTAGTCGTGGTCGTTGTTGCTGTTGTTACCGGCTGGGGCGAGGTCTTTTATGGACACAGTGTCCTCCCGTCCGTCGGCGTGCCGGACATACGCATATTGTGGGTTGGCGTGGAGCAGGTGCACTGGCTCCACGAGAGGGTCCGTCTTGTGGCCCCTCACATGCTTCCGCAAAAGTACCGGACCTGGGGTGGAGAGCCATGACGGTATGGATACGCCTGAGGTGGATTTCCGGGGAAACACAAACATTAGCTCATGAGGCGTGGCATTAGTGGCAGTACACAATAGTGACCGTATTGAGTGGAGCACATCTGGGAGGACTTCCTGCCAGCGGGAGATAGGGAGGCCCTTGGTCCTTAGAGTTAGGGTGACTGCCCTCCATACTGTCCCGTTCTCTTGCTCCACCTGACCGTTACCCCGGGGGTTGTAGCTGGTGGTACGGCTCATGGCAATCCCCTTGGACAGCATGTACTGGCGTAGCTCTTCACTCATGAAGGACGCCCCCTTATCCGTGTGGATATAGCTTGGCATCCCGAACAGGCAGAACAGGCTGTTGAGGCATTTAATGACCGTGGCGCTGGTCATGTCTGGGCAGGGGAAGGCGAATGGGAAACGGGAGTATTCGTCCACAATGTTCAGGAAGTAAACATTGCAGTCGACGGACGGGAGGGGGCCCTTGAAATCTAAGCTAAGCCGCTCGAAGGGCCGTGTAGCTTTGATTAGGTGGGCTCTATCAGGGCGGTAGAACCGAGGCTTGCACTCAGCGCAAGTGCGGCAGTTCCTGGTCAGGGACCGAACTTCCTCAACCGAGTAGGGTAAGTTGCGAGACTTTATGAAGTGGAACAGCCGTGTGACCCCTGGGTGGCAGGGGCCGTTGTGGAGGGTCTGTAGCCGATCCCCGGTGGCGTTGGCACACATCCCTCGTGAGAGGGCATCTGGGGATGTCGTACTCGAAGGTGGAGAGCTCGATCCGCCACCTAAGAATCTTATCATTTTTAATCTTCCCCCTCTGTTTATTATTGAACATAAATGCTACCGACCGCTGGTCGGTAAGTAGGGTGAAGCGTTTGCCGGCTAGGTAGTGCCGCCAGTGGCGCACTGCCTCCACGATGGCTTGGGCCTCCTTTTCCACGGAGGAGTGTCTGATCTCGGGCCCCTGGAGGGTCCTCGAGAAGAAAGCTACAGGCCGCCCCGCCTGGTTGAGGGTGGCCGCCAGGGCAAAGTCAGACGCATCACTTTCCACTTGAAAGGGAGTGTTCTCGTCCACTGCCTGTAGCGTGGCCCGCTCAATATCCTGCTTAATGCTTTTGAAGGCAGCATGGGCCTCAGCAGAGAGCGGGAAAGAGGATGCTTTCAAGAGAGGACGGGCTTTGTCGGAGTAGTTGGGGACCCATTGGGCATAATACGAGAATAACCCCATGCACCTTTTCAGGGCTTTGGGAGTGTTGGGCAGGGGCAGCTCCCGTAGGGGGCGCAATCGGTCGGAGTCTGGTCCGATTTCCCCATTCTCCACCACGCTGCCTAGTATGCAGAGGCGCGTGGTGTTGAAAACGCAATTGTCCTCGTTGTAGGTGAGGTTGAGTTTTTGTGCGGTTTTCAGAAACCTCGCGAGGTTTGAGTCGTGGTCCTGTTGGTTGTGGCCGCAGATGGTGACGTTGTCGAGATAGGGGAAGGTTGCCTGCAAGTGGTGGTCATCAACCATGCGGTCCATCTCCCTCTGAAAGACCGAGACCCCATTCGTCACCCCAAAGGGGACTCTGAGGAACTGGTAGAGGTGTCCGTTTGCCTCGAAGGCGGTGTACGAACGGTTCTCTGGTCTGATAGGGAGCTGGTGGTACGCTGACTTGAGGTCGATGGTGGAGAACACCCGGTATTGGGCGATTTGGTTCACCATCTCGGATATGCGGGGTAGCGGGTAGGCGTCTAGTTGGGTATAGATGTTGACTGTTTGACTATAGTCAATCACCATCCGCTTCTTCTCGCTACCCCTCACCACCACCACTTGGGCGCGCCACGGGCTGTTGCTGCGTTCAATAATGCGCTCCCTCAGGAGCCTGTCTACCTCGGTCGCGATAAACCGCCTGTCCTCCCAGCTGTACCTCCTGCTTTTGGTCGCTATTGGCCGGCAGTTAGGGGTAAGGTTCGCGAATAGCGAAGGCGGCTTTACCTTCAGGGTAGCCAGACCGCACACTGTGAGGGGCGGCTGGGTCCCACCGAAATTGAGCGTGATGCTTTGGTGGTGGCACTGAAAATCCAGGCCCAAGATCACGCTCACACATAAATCCTTCATAATTAACAGTTTAAAATTATTATATACAGTGCCTTTAACGGACAATCGTACCACGCAGTAACCCGCAATAGTCGATATCTGGGTTTTGTCGGCCATAGAGATCCTGCCCTGAGTAGGGACTATAGTTAGAGAGAGTCGTTGTACCAGATCAGGGTGAATGAAGCTCTCCGTGCTCCCGCTGTCAGTTAAACATTTAACCTTGCACCCGTTTACCTCGATGTCCACCATCGATTTGGATAGTGGGTGCGGTCTGGACTGGTCCACTGTGATCGACGCCACTGTAGGGCCCTGATCGGGACAAGATGGTGGGCCACACGAGGCCGGGTAAGATGGCGTCCACGATGTCTGCTCGCGAGATGGCGGACCCCACGAGGTCGGACAAGATGGCGTCCAAGATGGCCGCTCCCACGGCGCGCACGCGGCGGTGGCGGTTTTGCCTGCGGGGTTCCCTCTGCACACCTTCCCAAAGTGCCCCTTCTTACCGCACTTACAGCAGGTGGTGCCTTTCGCCGAGCACAGGTTCCTGGTGTGCTTCGGCTGCCCGCAGAAGTAGCATTTGGGGCCCCGATGCGTCGCGGCGGTCGTGGGGCTTCTGGGGGGAGAGCAGGGCCCCAACGGTGTTGGGCTACCAGGCGGGGAAGCAGAGGCGGCGTGGGCCGTGCGGCCTGACGAGTAGGAGTCAGAGTTCTTCTGAGCCACATCCAGCGATCGCGCTGTGTCCACAGCCTGTGTCAGATCTAGGCCCGTTTTCTCTAGCAGTCTCTGCCGGATGTAATTAGAGCTAAGGCCTGCGATAAAGGCATCCCGAATAAGCTCGTCTGTGTATACCGTGGCTTTCACGTCTTTGCATTTGCAGTCTTTGCCAAGCACTTTTAGGGTGACTAGAAAGTCCTTTAGCGACTCTCCGGGTCGCTGTGTGCAGGTAGCAAGCAGGTGCCTGGCGTACACCTCGTTGGTAGGCCGCTGATAGTGGGCCTTTAGAATGTTGCAGGCATCCAGGTAGCTGGCGGCGTCTTGGATGAGTGGAAAAACCCGGTGGCTTACCCGATTCTGCAGGATCCTGAGTTTCACATCTCCGGTGGCTTTAGAGGCTGTGACGGCTTCGGAGTTGGCCATAAAGAATTCCAAGCACTGGAACCAGTGTCCAAACTGTGCCGATGCATCCGAAGCATGCGGGTCCAAATCCAAGCGTTCCGGTTTCAAAAGTTGATCCATCGTTAAAGTTTGCTAATAAAATTGATGCGCCTCAATGACTTCAAGACTCAAAGTTAACTGAATAAAACAAGGCTTTTATTAGCAAAGAAAAGATGCCTGTGGCTTCACCTAGCATGCTGCTGTTCTGCTGCAAGACAAGCCTGGGCTTGTCTTAAGTAGGGCCAGGTATGGGCAGAGCCGACACACAAAGGGGGCGGTCCACTATACACAATACAAGGTAAAGCACCGGAGCAGGCAATACAATATATGTAGTTAACTACAGAGTCTGATGAATGACATATTTCATCACAACACACACATTTATTTACCAGTATTGCCAAACAGTTGACTTTGCTAAACAGCTTAAGGTAGAAATTGGACCTCACTACCCCCATTTTATGGGCATAAAACGGGCACAGTGAGGGCCAGTTTTGGGAACTAACATCCTGCCCTCAAGGACACCTGAAAAATGTCAGGTGTCTGGGGTGGGTTGTGTAAAACAGGCATTCGGCCTCTTGTATATGCTAGAGGGGCCTAATGATTATTTGAGGACCGCTCTGAGAAATTGGGCTGCCCTGAGCAGAGCAGGTGTCCGGTCTGCACCACTCCGCTTTTCCTGGTGTGAATGCGGCCTAGCAAGCGGGCACCACAAAAAAACAGTAAGTAAAATTTTGTTTTAAGATGAAGGCAACAGAAGGTATGGCCACCAATGGTTGAGCGATTATAATCAGGGAGGTTCAAGAGGGCAGAATTAGAGGAGCGCAGATATCTTGGGAGGTTGTGGGGCTGGAGGAGATTACAGAGATGGGGGGTGGTGGCGAGGCTATGGAGGGATTTGAAAACAAGTGCATCTCATCTACATGTTGCCCCTTATCGACATCATCCAAAAACACAGTGTCAGTTTCCACTTGTACGCTGACGACACCCAGCTTTACCTCACCACCACTTCTCTTGACCCCTCCACGGTCTCTAAATTGTCAGACTGCTTGTCCGACATCCAGTTCTGGATGATCAAAAACTTTCTCCAATTAAATATTGGGAAGATCGAAGTCATTGTTTTTGGTCCCCGCCACAAACTCCGTTCCCAGCCACTGACTCCATCCCTCTCCCGAACATCTGTCTGAGGCTGAACCACACTGTTCACAACCTTGGTGTCATACTTGACCCTGATATGAGCTTCTGACCACATATCCGCCTATTTCCAGTTCCATAACATTGCCCATCTCCGCCCTTGCCTCAGCTCATCCACTGCTGAAACCCTCATCCATGCCTTTGTTACCTCTAGACTTGACTATTCCAACACACTCCTGGCGGGCCTCCCACATTCCACCCTACATAAACTTGAGGTCATCCAAATCTCTGCTGCCCGTGTCCTAACTCGCACCAAGTCCCGTTCACCCATCAACCCTGTGCTCGCTGACCTACACTGGCTCCCGGTTAAACAACGCCTCAATTTCAAAATTCTCATCCTTGTATTCAAATCCCTCCATGGCCTCGCCCCTCCCTATCTCTGTAATCTTCTCCAGCCCCACAACCCCCCAAGATATCTGCGCTCCTCTAATTCTGCCCTCTTGAGCATCCCTGATTATAATCGCTCAACCATTGGTGGCTGTGCCTTCTGTTGCCTAGGCCCTAAGCTCTGGAATTCCCTGCCTAAACCTCTCCACCTCTCAACTCCCTTTCCTCCTTTTAGATGCTCCTTAAACCTACTGTAATGATCAATAACATGTCATTCTATAGTGGACACTAGGTGGAGCTGTAGAGCTGTGTATAGCTGTATGTATAAGACTACACTACCCATGAGGCACTAGGCTACCCACAAGGCAGCAGTCAAGATGGATGCCTCTACAGATACTGTACCTAGTCCACATGTGCTCAATAAAAGTGTCTAGCAAAAGCTAGCTGTGTTCATAATAAGAATGTCTATTTATTAATGAACATAAGACCTACCTCTTCTACCAAGCTTTTGGTCATCTGCCCTAATTTCTCCTTATATGGCTCGGTGTCAAATTTTTTTGTCTATAATACTCCTGTGAAGCGCCTTGGGATGTTTACTACATTAAAGGCGCTATATAAATATAAGTTGTTGTTGTTGATGGTGTTGATCCAGGAGGAGCAGGAGTGCTCCTCTCGCCTCCACAGCACTTCTGTGTAAATGTTGTTTCTCCAGGGTTTCCTAGAGAGGTTTCCTCCACCGAGGTTACAGCAGCCAACCAGGAGAACCCCAGCAGAAACTCATCCCCAAGTGGCATTATTAAATCAAAAGGAAAGGGATCCATTGACAAGATCATCAACTTTGGCAAAGGTGACAATAAAGGTAATAAATAGAACCTACTGTGTTCACTGTAAGTTTTATACAGTAAATATCAAAACAAGGCTAGCCCAAACAATTGTCTGGAAAAGGAGAATAGTGGGTAACTGGAGCATTTATTATCTATATTCAGATTTGCGATTACATTGCCTAAAAGTGCTGATCACAGCATTTGCTGCACTAACTGATGATGCTCCAATATAAGCAGCAGGACTAACCAAACAAAAAGGTTAAGAAAACAATGCCTGCCATTTTTTATATTTGTGTAAAACTACAATACAACCCTTGTGATTCCTCAGTGCATTTTATTCACTGAGGACTTTTGTCCCACAGACCAAGAAGATCCCAAGTTTAATACCCTGCCTGGACTGAGTTACCTAAATTCTGGAATTCCCTCCCTAAACCTCTCCACCTCTCTCGCCTCCTTTAAGATGCTCCTCAAAACCTATCTCTTTGACCAAGCTTTTGGTCACCTGTCCTAATATCTTCTTATGTGGTTCGGTGTCAAACTATATTTGAGTACACTCCTGTGAAGCATCTTGGGATATTTTACTATGTTAAAGGCACTATATAAATGCTACTTGTTGTAAGCTCATAAGCTTCCATAATCCTTTGTTATGGAAGGGTGCTAAGGTCAGTGTCCATATGTGTGTGTGTGTGTGTGAGTGTGAGTGTGTGTGTGTGTGTGTGTGTGTGTGCATGTGAGTATGTGTGTGAGTGTGTGTGTATGCATGTGAGTATGTGTGTGAGTGTGTGTGAGTGTGTGTGTGTGTGTGTGTGTGTGTGAGTGTGTGCATGAGTGAGTGTGTGTGTGTGTGAGTGTGTGCGTGAGTGTGTGCATGTGAGTGCGTGCATGTGAGTGTGTGTGTGTGTGTGTGTGTGCGTGTGTGTGAGTGTGTGCATGTGAGTATGTGTGTGTGTGAGTGTGAGTGTGAGAGTGTGAGAGTGTGTGAGTGTGAGTGTGTGTGTGTGTGTGTGTGTGTGCGAGAATGTGCGTGTGCTAGAATGTGTGTGTGAGTGTGTGTGTGTGTGTGTGTGTGCATGTGAGTATGTGTGTGTGTGTGTGTGCGAGAGTGTGTGTGAGTGTGTGTGAGTGTGAGTGTGTGTGTGTGTGTGTGTGCATGTGAGTATGTGTGTGTGTGTGTGTGCGAGGGTGTGTGAGAGAGTGTGTGTGAGTGTGAGTGTGAGTGTGTGTGTGTGTGTATGTGTGTGTGTGCACATGTGAATATGTGTGTGTGTGTGTGTGTGCGAGAGTGTGTGAGAGAGTGTGTGTGAGTGTGAGTGTGAGTGTGTGTGTGTGTGTGTGTGCATGTGAGTATGTGTGTGTGTGTGTGTGCGAGAGTGTGTGAGAGAGTGTGTGTGAGTGTGTGTGAGTGTGAGTGTGTGTGTGTGTGTGTGTGTGTGTGTGTGCATGTGAGTATGTGTGTGTGTGTGTGTGCAAGAGTGTGTGTGAGTGTGTGTGAGTGAGTGTGAGTGTGTGTGTGTGTGTGTGTGTGTGTGTGTGCGAGAGTGTGTGAGAGAGTGTGTGAGAGTGTGAGTGTGTGTGTGTGTGAGTGTGTGTGAGTGTGTGTGTGTGTGTGTGTGTGCGAGAGTGTGTGAGAGAGTGTGTGTGAGTGTGAGTGTGTGTGTGTGTGTGTGTGTGTGTGAGTGTGAGTGTGAGTGTGTGTGTGTGCCCGTACGTGTCCGAGAACAGGACTGAGCTTGGTTGCAATGGCCCATACCATTAAGTAGTCTGTTGACATTCACTTTAGTCCTCTCACATGAATAATGGTCACTCAGACAAGGTACTGAAGGATGAACGTTCCATGGAACCATACCCCAGCAAGGGGTCAACACTGTCAGGAGATAAGGGCATGGAAGAGAATTGAGCAGAGAAAAACTACAAAATATTTAATTCATTAAAGGAAATAAAAGCACAAAAAATGCTGTAAATGACCAATCAGTAAGTAGAGAGGTTAGTTTGTTGTATGTGGCTCTTCAACACATTGTACAATGTGTTATTCTTTATAATACACATATACCTAAAGATTTGTTCTGTTTTGTTTCCTGTTTTCTATGTTTTGCCAGTGGGGCTGAGAGAGGAAAGCATTAGACAGCAGATTCCCACAATGAACTTTGACAAGGGCTGATATTGGAATTTGTATAACTGGATGATGCTGGGAAATATTGTATCCTGTATATATCACAACACTATAATATAACTTGTACAGTTACAATTAGGCCAGTCAGGAAAGACAGTTTTTACATTTTCTAACAAAAAACAACAAATAGTGGATAATTCATTTTAAAATCATTTCTTTTCAATTTAAATTTATACTTATTGCATTGAACTGATCAAAGGCAAGCAAGTGTGAAAATGAACTATTGTGTATTAATAATCATGCCTATGGCATTTGTTCTGATAAAAAAGAAAGATCTAGTCCAATATCTTTGGTTCATGTATTCAGTCATCCTACAAGAATGAGGGTAGGTTACATTGTTCACTCCAAATCTCAGAAAATACCAGGGCATAATGCCGAAATATGCACATTTTTATGGCTCTGTTTTCAGATTCTTCCAGTAGAGCATGCCACCCTCGACATTCTTAACAGAACCTGTCCTCCTCACCCTTTTCAGATGCCCTCTACATGATACGGCCCACATACATGAACAAAGGCAGATAAAGACAGGCATTTCATAGCATGATTATCCATTCAAATAGACCTGTCATGTCAAAGCAAAGAATGCACGGGGAGTCTTTTATAATTCAGCACAGCCATGCTTTATCTCTTCAGCAGGCTGTTTTTGCGATCCACATGATTGAGGTTAACATTTTGATTTTAAGATAGGAAACCTTCGCCTAGATAACTTACAAATGTTAATCATAATGAACCTTGATGTTCCCAGCGAAAGTTGCTGGCTGCAAACCCACAGCATCCCATTCAGGTTTCCACAGGTAAGTGTGACCTGTAGGCTCCTCGGGGAATTCTTCTCACACAGTTGCTGGGAGGTCTGTTGTGGTGTTTTTGCACTAAAATACTGAAAATAAAATTCCCGCTTTATATATTCCAAGATTGCTATCCATTTATAAATGTCTTGTGGATGTATATACTTCTCATATTTTGTTTTATGATGCTCTTGACTAAACTACAGAACATTCCTTTTTGCAGAGGTTATATTTGAGCATTTCAATTCTCATTACTCAAAGGATTAGTACAACACAATGGAACTTTTGTTCTGTGTGATGAAACAGCATTTGCCTGAACAGAAATGTCATGTGTAGCGCATATCATAATAAGCAGTTAATCGTGTCATAAAGGAATATCTATTCATCATCCTGTAAAAAATGCCCTTTTGTAGCCCAAATATAGTTTTACATCTATTGTCTGTCTGCAGTACCTCCCTTCATCCAGCTCACACTCTCTGGCTGGTTTTAGCACTCAATTGAATCTCAGTGTATATAAGCCACATGTGCACTTGAAACTTAAGCTCTGTGTTCCTGTATTTGTACATTTAATTAGGTGGTATATGTAACGTAGTTAGCGCCCATTAAAATGGAAACCAATATCCGATGATCTTAAAGGTGCTTAGTTTGTCACATAGCATGATTTCAGTTGACACAAGAAGAACATAAGAACATAAGACGTAGGAGCAGGAGTAGATCATTTGGCCCCTCGAGCCTGCTCCGTCATTCAATAAGATTATGGCTGATCTGATCTTGGCCTCAACATCCACTTTCCTGCCCGCTCGCCATAACCCTTGACTCCCATACCTTTGAAAAAGAAGCTTGTTCATTTACTACTGCTTTAGTCAATTTGTTGACAAATGTCAACTGAACTAGGAACATAGGAACAGGAGTAAGACAGTCAGCCCCTTGAGCCTGTTCCGCCATTCAATTAGATCATGGCTGATCTGTATCTTAACTCCGTTTACCTACCTTGGTTCCATATCTCTTAATACCCTTACATAACAAAAACCTATCAATCTCAGTTTTAACATTTTCAATTGACCTAGCCTCAACAGATTTTTGGGGGAAGAGAGTTCCAGATTTCTATTACCCTTTGTATGAAGAAGTGCTTCCTGACATCACCCTTGGATTGGTGCCTAAATCTGAACTTTTCTAACCTAGCGTGTCTCAACTTGGAGTATGGGGTCAGAAGTGCCTTGACTATTAGCTCCTTTACAGCACTTTCTGTGAACACACACCAGAAGATAATGAGGCAGTTTTGCTGCCTCTGAAGGTGTCGGGTCCCACCTAACGATGAGTTTTGCTGGTGCCTCCAGGGGCAAACAATGCAACCAGCAGCAAATTAAAATGCTGGCATTGGGAGTGACACCACTGACTGAACGGATCGTCCTCTGCCAACTGAGAAAGGTCTGGGCCAGAAATAAAGTCGTGAACCTTGGCTTTCCAACAACTGTTCAGACAACATTGCTGTTTGTCTGTTGCTTTGGTGCTGTGACATTCACTCTGTAATGTAAAATGGGTAGGTTCCATCTTGCTGGGAGTCCTTGGCATCTTGAAGCAGTTCAGTAATATAAAAGAGAGGGTCATAATTCAGCAGAAAACGATTCAACAGGATGCTGTCACTATTTAACATCGCGAATAAAGGAATGCCATATTTCTGTCCACTAATCCTAGTTTATCATTATGCCAAGTTTAACAACTAATTATCAAATAAACTTGCCTCTGCCATTGGGACGCTGAAACTAACTACAAAATATGTCCGCAGTAGATACAAATGGAGACAATACTGGAGTCTGTATCTAAAGTAGATGGATAATAACAGCATGTTTTAAAGGTCTAGACCAGACAGAGTACATAGGCTTTCAGTATGCTACAGCTGCTTAGATAAATGACTGCCCATTACCAGTTTTCCACTATATAATGACAATATTAACTCCAACTGAGTGCTTGTCCCTCCAAAGTGTACGGTTACAGTTTGGGTCTTCAGTAAATGGCAGCTTATGAAATTGCTTAATTTTTTTTTACAAGGAGCCCATACATTAAATTCAAGAGCATAAATAGACTTTTTAAATACTGGTAACAGAAGTTCAAAGACCCTTTATGATAGTAATTAAAACTGGAAAAGAGCAGCTTTTTTTTTTATTCGTTCATGGGATGTGGGCGTCGCTGGCAAGACCAGCATTTATTGCCCATCCCTGATTCTAGTTGTCCCAGACTGAAGTATCTCATCCTTTCGTTCCCTTTACCGAATGTTAACGGCTGACCCTCCTAGATTGCCCCACCCCCACTGGTCAGAAAATGTAGTCCATGTCAGCTCCAGCCTGTAGTTAAAGATGTTTGGCATCTATTCACACAATATTGCAAGTGTGAGAACTGTGGAGGAGAACACAGGTTTAGATATGCTGGGGGAATGGGCCAAACTCTGACAAATGGTATTTAACCTAGATAAGTGCCATGTTATGGATTTGTGCTGGATCAACACCAAGTGGACTTACACATTACATGGAACCGAACTGAAATCGGTTGAGAGAGAAAAGGATCTTGGGGTTATAGTTCATGTTTCTCTAAAGGTTCTTGACCAATTCCAAAAAGCCATAACCAAAGAAAATAGGTTGTAATAACAGGACTATTCAATATGAAACAAAGCGCACCGTTTTTTCCTTGTACAAGACCTTGGTTGGACCAAATTTAGAATACTGCATCTAGTTTTGGTCCCCTCATATTAGCTCGTTTATAGTGAAGGGAGCACTTGTGATACAGAGATTTTGGAAAAGATGCAGAGGAAGGCCACAAGTATGATTCCCAGCTTAAAGCACCTTAGTTACTCAGATAGACTTAAAAAGCTGGGTCTATTCACTTTAGAGATGTGCAGACACAGAAACATAGAAAAATAGGAGCAGGAGTAGGCCATTTGGCCCTCTGAGCCTACTCCGCCATTCAACATGATCATGGCTGATCCTATATCTCAATACCATATTCCCGTGCTCTCCCCATACCCCTTGATGCCTTTTGTGTCTAGAAATCTATCTATCTCCTTCTTAAATATATTCAGTGACTTGGCCTCCACAGCATTCTGTGATAGAGAATTCCACAGGTTCACCACCCTCTGAGTGAAGAAATGTCTCCTCATCTCAGTCCTAAATGTCCTACGCCATATCCTGAGACTGTGACTCCTCGTTCTAGACACCCCCCAGCCAGGGGAAACATCCTCCCTGCATCCAATCTGTCTAGCCCTATCAGAATTTTCGAGGTGATTTGATAGAGGTATATAAAGTAGGTAAAGGATTAGATTGTGTTCCTATGGATAGATTATTTCAATTTGATAGATTGGAGAAGACCAGGTGGTCATGGCCTAAAAATTCAGTTGCTTTGCGCCTCCCGTTAGCGCCCTAACAGGGCGCTAATGGGGCGCAAAGCAACCAGCACCTGGGCATGGCGCCGCCAATGCCTCCCGTGAAATTCAGTGGGAGGTTAGCGGCGGCGGTAACCATTAGCACCCCGCGGCCTCCTCTACAGACCCCCCCCCCACCCCCCGCAGAGTGCCGGCTGCGCTCCGTGAGCCTGGCACTTCTCTTGAGTGCCGGGCTCTTTTGCTGGCACTCCCGATCCCTGGTGGCCCAGCTGGGCCCCGGGTCATGCTGTATCAGGCCCCTCCCCTTTAAGAAGGGGAGGAAGGCCTGCAGTACCGCATGGCGCTGCGGCACGTAGCACCGCAATATTCACTCGCAGCGCCCCAAGAGGGAGGCGGGCGCTTCCAGTAGCACTCCGCTTCCCTCTTGGGGTGCTACCGGTGAATTTCGGCTGCGGGGGGCGCTCATTTTCTCGGGCCCAGTGAAGTTAGCGCCCCAAAGGGGACGCAACTCAATTTTTCCCAGCATGTGTCTAAGTTAAGGCAGGATAGGACTAGATTAGACGTTAGGCGGTTCTTCTTTCCCAGAGGATAGTAGACCTTTGGAACAAATTGCCAGCTTATGTGTTGAGTGCTGACTCAGCATACTTTCAAAAGAGAGCAGGACCAGGTTCTGGCTGGGGTAGAGATCACCAGTCTTATAAAAGGTAGGTCAAATACCAGGTAATATAAGCATGGTCAATGTGAGCTCCTAGTTTCGATCGCCTACAGGATTCGGAGAGGAAATTTCCAGATTGTATTTTCCCTAATTGGCCTTGAGTTTTTTTTATCTGTTTTCTCCCCCACTCTCTCAGGAGATTACATGGCTGGTGGTGGGTAGGGGACGTCCAACCATGATGCTTCAGGCATCACGACTGTGTGAGGCAGGCTCGCGGGACCAGATGGTCTTTTCCTGTCCGTAATTTTTGTATCTTTCTATGTTCGTAATATAAGAAACCACATAACATTTTTATGCATCTGACTTATTCATTCAGTACTAAATCTTTGTCACATACATTTTTACTAAATTGTGATTTTCGTGGTTTGCACACACCCCAGATACGAATGCTCAATTTCACGGATGCCCGTTGTTCTATTCCCCTCTTTCCATAGCCTAATTTTCACGTTGTGCGGAGAGGTGGAGCATTTTAAGTCAAGGCTACATTTTCATTGTGGAGACAAAAATGCACTATTTTGGGGCGTAAGTCAGTTAGGAAAATGCATGGATAAGCTGAAATTTCAGGGATATTTGGGATCTCTGTGCATACAAGGGATGGAAGGTCTTTCGTTCTTTTAATAGGGTCTAAATGCAAATTACATTCATTATAGAAGGGGGTTTAAAATAAAAAACAGATACTCATTATTTGTTTTAAGATTACCTTAATGCTAAGTCTCTGTGTAAGCTGGTCCACCACAAATGTGCAGAGCGAGACCAAGGAACATTGGTTGTGCTTCAGTCACAGACTTGGTCTACTCTGGGTACATCTGGAACACATTATTAAGAGAGAAGCTCAGACTTCAAGCAATTTCTAGCTCAAACTGGTGGCGAGGCACAGCCTTCAATGGGGACATTGTGCAGCAGCAGTTTAAACACATAACGAGCCACGTTTAAAAAAAAGAGTGCCTTGGTTGAAATAAACTATCGATAACTCAGAATTCTCGTTCTCACTCTTTAAGTAGAAGCACTGGATGCAAACTGCTGGAAAATGTAATGCTTTTATGAAGAGAAATGTGGCACACTACCCAAAACATAAAAGTACTTGGACTGTGGCCTATTCATTCTGTGACTGTGGAATGGTAATCAATCGGTGTAACAGGACAGTTCAACACTAATCGTGCGTGGAGAAGCCATGTTTATTCTGTACTGAAATCTGAAAATGCTATTAGTCTCTGAATTGCACAGGAATGACAGACGGTTGCCATCTTTCTCCGTTAAAGTATATTTTATGCTGCATTTATAAAGCACATTGAGAGGACATTGTACTATCATGGAATCTGGGTTACTACATTTAGCACAGCTGCATAGTTGAGCTGGGGGAGGTGCTAATGTGGTAGAGGCAAAAGTCATTCGCATTTACAGAATGTTCCCAGGAAAATATCTATTGAAGTAAGGGAGGCTTGCAATCCAAAAGCCACTAATGAATGGCGTGCTTGGCAAAGGAAATCTTTTATTTACAGAAGTCGAGTAAGAACTCAATGGCAAATTATGTTTAACATTTCAGTTAGTAATTACATTTGCGTGCGACTATTGCATTTTTTTTGCTCACAGTGGGATTTTTTTTTAAAGGAGTTTGTCAAGTTTTCCGGGAATATTCTTGCGAGGATAAAAAAATATAGATATTTTGAAAGGAAATATTCTTGGAAGTGAAACCTTCAGAATCAAAACCAACATACATCTGTTTTGCACAAATCCTGCAGACAAATTAATACCGGATTAAAAAGAGAAAATCCTGTCTGCAGCTTTAAAACGTCTGCACAAAAACCCTTTCAAAATCTGCTATGTGACCTATTTTTCAACCATAGTGTGCTAATAATTTCATGAGTGAGGTTCAGTGATGAGTATGACAAAGTGTCAAACATAATCGTTTTCATAAAGTTATGGAAAGAAAACTTTACAAAAAGTATATGGCCTAGAAATTTACTTTGGGCCCGCCAGCTGTTCGGTTTTTGCGCCCCAAGTCGGAACCGGGTGCTATTCCAGGGTGTGCCCGCCCCCGCTT
The DNA here is from genome assembly GCF_052327205.1 of Somniosus microcephalus. NCBI lineage: Eukaryota > Metazoa > Chordata > Chondrichthyes > Squaliformes > Somniosidae > Somniosus > Somniosus microcephalus. The sequence goes on along the minus strand of NC_140987.1, from coordinate 57,249,145 downwards.
GGGGCGCTGAAACTGAATTTCAGCGCTCTAGGCGCCGCTGCGCCACCCGCTGCGGAGCGGCAGGCTGCGGTACTGCAGGCCTCCTCCTTCTCTTAAGGGGGAGGTGCCTGCAACGGGGAGATCGCCGCTGGATAGTGCGAGGAGAAGTGCCGGGTTCGCGGAAAGCAGCCGGCAATGCCGCGGGGGGGGGTGGTGGAGGAGGCCGGGGAAGGAGGTGCGGGCAGGCGGCCGCCGAAAAAGTGGCCGGCCGCACCTCCACTTTAAAGCGCCCCACTAAGGCTACAGTACGGCCCCGTTTTCTGATCGCTGTTTGCGGCCGCTGCGGAAGAGGCGGCCGCAACTAAATATGGCGGTCGGGCCGGTAGCGGGGCGGTAGCGGGGCACTGCGCACACCGATGACGTCATCAGTGGCGGCGCAGCGCTACTGGCTAACGCCGCCATTACCACAGCGCTGAATATCAGCGAAAGCTCAGCAAGTGGCGCAAAAGCCCTCTTTGGGCGAAAACTGGGCGCAAAGCCTACTGAATTTCTAGGCCTATATTTTTTAAAACAGTGGCTATGGCCCGAATGTTCTGGGGTCCACGCGGGCGCGATCGGAGGTGGGTTGGGTGGGAAATTTGAAATAAGTTGCAGCGGATCGGGAACCGGCCGTCATCCCGCCCCCACGCGCCTTTCCCTCGGGAGCATTTACCGGTGCGGCAGTGACCCGACCGGCAGAGGCGGGCGACCTAATTCAAATAATTAACAGGTAGTTGTCAGACCCTTAAGTGCCTTTTTAGTCTACCGTTCAAATTTCCCTGGCTGCCCACGGGATTCACGCAGCTCGGGAACCACGTCTGTCAGCCTGAGGCAGGAGTTGAGTGGCCATTGCTCCAGCTGATTAGATGACAGCATGAAATGTACTATAAAAACTCCCACCTCGCAGTTGATCACTTTCCTCAGGCAGAAGCTGTTGCTGACTGCATTCCCAGCACAGATTTAGCTTTCTACAGGCTGCAAGTGTTTGCAACAAAGTCGCCATCCAGTCTCACCCCATTGTTACAACCTATCACACCATTGACAGCTTGCTCTTCTGATCTATATTTGACCTGCCAGCTATTCCATCAGCATGGGTGCCTCAGAATCAGACCACGATGAGCCCCAACACCAGCAGCACCAAAAACAACACCACAAACCTTCCCCTCAACCACCTGATGCTCCACAGGACTGAGGACATCAGCGCAGGGCTGCACCATGCCGCAGGAGATACCCCCAACACAGGGTATACAGGCAGATGATGAGCTTCCTCAACATGACTGAGCAGCAGTGCCAAAGGAGGCTCAGGCTATCGCACTAGGTCGGTGCAAACATTTGCACATTGCTCGAGCAGGAACTGCAGCCCAGAGGAGTGGGTAGACATGCCTTACCAGTGGCTTTCAAAGTCATCAGCACTCTCAACTTCTTCGCCTCAGGCTCCTTCCAGGGATCTGCAGCGGACATTTGCGGCATCTCGCAGTTGGCCGTCCACAGATGTATCACACAGATCACCAATGCCCTCTTTGACAAGTCAGCCAATTATATCAACTTTGCCACTGATGAAGCCACTGTTACTGAGTGGGCGCTCGGCTTTGCCGCTCTGGCTGGCTTCTCACAGGTGCAGGGCATCATCGACTGCACACATGTGGCCATCAGGGCAGCCCATCATAACCCAGGAGTCTTTGTCAACGGCAAGGGCTTCCACTCCCTCAATGTGCAGCTGGTCCTCAACCATCGGAAGATCATCATGCATGTGTGCACCAAATTCCCTGTCAGGTGCCATGATTCTTTCGTCCTTTGCCAGTCCACCCTCCCTCAGCGCTTCGCTCCACCAAACAGACTTTCCGGCTGGCTGCTTGGAGACTAGGGCTATCCACTGAAGACCTGGCTCATGACACCGTTGAGGAGATCAAGTACTGAGGCCCAGGAGAGATACAATGAAAACCACATTTCCACTAGATGTGTCATAGAGCAGACAATAGGCATGCTGAAAATGCGCTTCAGATGCCTGGACAGATCTGGAGGAGCCCTTCAGTACGCACCAGCCAGGGTCTCCAGAATTGTCATGGTCTGCTGCGTCCTGCACAACATCGCACTGCAACGAGGATTAGCGCTGTATGAGGAGCAAGGCACTGAGCACACAGCCTCTTCAGAGGAGGAGGAGCAGGAGGAGGAGGAGCATCAGCTGGAAGACAAGGAGGAGGAGCTGGAGGAACCAGTGGGCCAGATCCCACCAGCGCCCGAGCACATTGTTGCCTGGGAGGCCAGGGATGGCCTCATCATGGCCAGATTTACTTAACTTTATGCATTACACACATATGGCTGGCACTTGCTGCGCCAGGTTGGCGCCACCCCACAGCAACAGCATAAAGGATCTGTACAACGACCAAGCCATTCCTTTCACACTGACCACCATCTTGATGGGCCTGTGGGAAAGTAAAGAGATGAGTTAGATATACCATACGAAGAATGGGTACAGATACCATTATGCACATGATGACCATTCAGTGGCTGATGACATCTGTCCCCATATGAGTGACTGATGTATGCCATGTAGCTGTATGATATGTCATTCTGTCACCAGGTTTCTGAGATGTCCCCCTCTCTCTGTCTCCCACCTCAAGGTGCTCGGCCACTCCCGATACTTCCTATATAAAGGAGATAGATAGATTTCTAGACAAAAAAGGCATCAAGGGGTATGGGGAGAGAGCGGGAATATGGTATTGATAGAGGATCAGCCACGATCATATTGGATGGCGGAGCAGGCTCGAAGGGCCGAATGGCCTACTCCTGCTCCTATGTTTCTATGTTTCCAACACAGCCTCCTCTGCTATTATGAGGATGGCAAATGATGGAGGCCCACCTCCAGTTCTCTCCTTCTCCCTCTTATTGTGCGCTCTCTTCTCCTGCAAGGAGGGAAAGAAGAGGTTGAGTGAGAAGGATGGAATGAGTGTAAGGAATGGATGGGCTACATCTTTAGAGGGAGACTATGATGGATTGGGTGGCAATGCCAAGTGGCCTCCTTGTGTGTTGTTAGTTGGTATGATTGCATAAGGATGAGGCTGAGTGTGAGGGGTGGCTGGTAAGATGGGGATGTGATAATGTAGATAGAGAGGAAAGGGTGTACGTGCAAGGTACAGGAAACTTTCCGGTATCCGGCACGGACGGGACCGACCTGGTGCCGGTCGATCAACAATGCCGGATAACAGAATGCTATAGTTAAAAGATACGGAGCTCAGAGCTCCGTATAAAGCAACAAACCCTAACAGCTTCAAAACAATCGGCACAAGTTGCAAGCGTCTCTGTAGCTTAGCAACAGCTTCAGCTACACACTTGCACAGCCGCAAATGGAGTAAAAAAAGTAACTAAAAGTAAAAAAAGTTATCTGAAGCGACTCCTGAATTTTGCCGGTGGATAGAGCGTTCCGGTTATTTAGTGGCCGGTTAATCGAAAGTTTCCTGTATGTTGGTGTGAGTAGGGTTGGGAAGGCAGAGTGATGGGGAAGTGATGAGAGGCACAGCAGGATGAAGTTGAGTGTGGCTTTGTACTCACCTTTCCTGATCTAATGAGATCATTGAAACATTTCCGGCACTGCACCCAGGTCCTCCTGAACACATCCCTGCTGTTGACCTCCTCTGCAATTTTGAGCCGGGCTCTTTTGTCTCTTCCACCCATTCGAAGGGAAGAGGACCTCCCTGCGTGCTCTGACTCCCTCCACGTGCATATGGAGAGAGTCATCGGAGAACCTGTACACATCCCTCTGCCTCTGTGCAGTCATGTCTCCAAATATTTGGAGCAATCAAAGCCTCCAGTGCAGTGACTGCACACTCCTAGATGAACCTTCAAATGCAATGTGGCCATGGCTCCTTTAAATATCTCGGCTGAAAACGCGTCATGGGCGACGTGATCAGACCCGCACCATTTAATTGGGCCGGGTAACCCGCAGGGCGGGCTTAATAGACCCCATTAGCGCAAAGTCGATTTCTGCAGTGGGATGGAAGCAACAATGGGGTCGTGCCCCGCCACGATGACCGCCCATACCCAGCCTGCCCAGGTAAATATAATTCCAGCCTATGGTTTGATTTTGTGGCAATGGGCACGATAGATTTATGTGTCAGTGTGGTTCAATGTGGTTTAGGTATGATGTTATTCTATTAACTGTGTCAGTGCACTTGACAACAGTAACTACAAGTACTTAGCCAATTATATTTATCATTTTAATGGGTGAAAACAAATAACAGCCTACAAATTCTGTGTGCATACCAACACATGACATGTTCATTTAACATCACTTTTTCCATTATTTTAACAGAGGCATTAATCCATTTAAAATAAATGGGCAACATAATGTTTAACTGTTCATACACTAATATCAACAGAGTAATCTGTAGGCTCCAGAATGCACAGAGAAATAAATAAGCTGGTTCACCCAGACATTACAATACACGATATGCAAAACATCTGACTCCCACAGATTCATGTTGTTCCACAATGGTCCAGTTTTTCAATGAGGAAGATTTGGAATTCATTGTTCCTGAAATTTTAAAAGGTAAAGCAGATTTATTTGGTGCATGTTACAAATGTGTGAACCTATGAATTTGACAAAACTTTACCACTAAAATCAATGCAAAGTTTGATATGAAGTTGATTGTGGGAGGACTTTGTGAAAAGATCCAAAGCAGAGGAGCAACATAAGTGGTCACACATTAAACACAAGATGGCATTGGCTGGTTAAGAGCCACATTCCCCACCTAACCCATACGAGAAGCAGAGCAGTCAGTCTGCTTCTGAGCAATCCATTTTTTCTCAAACTATAAAGAGTTAGATCTGGCTCCTTCACTTCAATTATGGAAACAGTTATCCTATTCCATCATAATCCCCATCACCCTGTTATGGAGTGGGGCGAAAGGAAAATGGTTAGAATATAAGGGGCAGAAATTTCTTTAGGCCGTTTCCAGGCCTGAAATAGCCGCTGTACACAGCGTGCATGTCCCACCTGGGAGACCCAAAGTCAGCCCAAAATCAGGCCTCGGGCCTCATTAACATTACCTGGGTGAGCTGCCGGTGCCTATCTCACCTCCACAGGCAGCGCGCCCATTTGATACAGATAAATTTCAGGTTGCCTGCCTGAAGGTTAGTCCTGAAGGGAAGTGGTGGAGCAGCAACTGAGGGCGGTGGGGGTGTGGAGATTGGGAGCACTGTGCAGTCAGAGAGTAGTTCTGCTCCTCCTGGCTCCACAGGAACGATTTTGACAAGTTTTTTTTTAAACTCACCTTTTTTTGGTGGCAGCTGCTTGGGCCGCAGCGGCTGCTGAGGAATCCTGAATGGAGCAGGCCTGGCTCCTGTTCCGCTCATCCCAAACCAATTTCTGTCAGGGGGCCTATACTGGTGTTGGGTCCCTCATTTACATATGTAACGGGTCGAACGTCTGTTTTAGGTGGCTGCCAGGGGCGCCTGAAAAATGGCCCGGCCAAATAGCGTGTCAGTTGTCTTTCAGAGGTACTTTGGGCGTGGGACGTTGGTCCCCGAAATTGGTCCTCGTTGCACCCGTTTTGCAACATTCTCAATGAAGTCCAATTTCTACCCCACTTCCACAGAGAAAACAGAAAATCTTACAACCCATGATATAATGTCAACAGGTAATTACTTGTGAACTAATGAACAATGAACAATTTTCTCAAATACAGTCCACCACAAATTTCTTTAGAGTCATACAGTATATTGGTCCTTTTTGTCCCATTTTCTTCCTGGGCAATGGGCATAATGAAGAGCAATTTCTACCCATATAATTCTATAATGATTCCAAAAATTCTGACCAAGTTGGGAAGGACTTTCGGTGCCTTTTGATGCGATTAGCTATTTAAGGGCAAATAAAGGTTGTGTTTTGTGATGCAATTGTTTTTAAATGTCTTGTTCCAAGTACTTGAAGTAATGAAGACAGCCAAACGACATTCATCTCAAGTACTATTGTCATATACATAGTGCAATGTTTAGATGACAGTGTTTGCATGATTAACTAGAGTTCTAATTAGAGTCAGCCCTATCTGACACATTTTTGGATATTTTGGAATTATGTAGGTCAGCAGGATACATACTGCAGCTTTTAGTCAGACCTATCAGTCTAATGACCTGGATATCTTCAAATGCTGTGATAATTAACATGGGCTAACATAGGTACTTCAAATTGGCCAACTGCATTCATACTCATCAAGTGTATTTCTGCTTTGTTTTGGAGCATTTAGGTAGATTAAGGACTTAGCGCTTTGACAGATAATCCTGGTTAAGCCACTGATAGGTATTTTAAATGATAGGATCTGGTACCAGTGTCTGCCCTGTCCTGTGCAAAGCAACATCTGTTAGGCCTTCTACAACTAGATGCAATATGTTGATTGTGCCTTTGGTATGGATTATGTCATAATGCCTGATGATCTACTTTTTTTTTTACAATTTCTTAGTATCTCTGTCAGTTCAGACATTTTGGGAGGTTTGGAGAGAATATATATCCATAATAATTCATAAACCTTTAAAGGGGTTTGGTTCTTGGGTACATTTCTTCCAACAACAAAAACAACGATGCACAGAATGATATGATCAATGATACGATGATCAATCGTCTGAATTGTCAGGGATGGTGTGGGACCATTCATAACATTAGGCACATTTTCTTCTATCCCAGAGACCATTGTCTTGTTTCGCCCCAGCCTTCCTGAGAAAGTGTGGCCATCACCTTCTTCTTCAGCTTCTTTCTCTCTGCTGGGGCACTAAATTATGCCGCTCACTCACCTCTGGTCTTTATGTTGTGGCTCCGTGTAATCTTCTAAGATATCCAATATGTATCCGAGTCCACTTTTCTAACTGATGTAGATCAGAGTTCTCAGCCTGGTCATTCAAGTGGGCCCGTGTTACATATTGATGTTTCCTCTTGATTCTTACTCAGAATCAAGAGCTACAACTGCAAGATGGCCATAAGCCAACTCTTGTTGCAATATAAAAGAGGTGTGTTCCCTTTAGAGTGAATAGATCTGGCTTGTGCAGCAGAGGTAGCTGGGATAGCCCTGCCTCCTTGTAGAATTTGTGGCTCTTGTTGAAAGGAGGGAATTGTCAGTGTTTAACACATAGGTGCAAGATTGGCTCACAGGGTCGTGTTGGGTGGGAAGGAAGATTCATGTCAGAGATATTTTAGTTGTCCATGAAGGGGAATCAAAAACCAAACTAGTTATGGATGCAGCCAGTCCAAAGGTTCCCAGAGAAGTCCAATTAGCAGCTGGAGGGGATGGGACATTTGTCAATCCCTAAACACCAATGCAGGGCTGGAGGATACATACTGATTCCACCTGGCTGCTACTACATTCTACCAGTTGTCCCTACAATTTTGTCCTGTGTTGTCTGGAGCAAGAAAATACCTCCATTGGAAGTGGTAGGAACACAAGTAGGGACATGACTCCTTATTGTAATAGCTGTACTTGGAAATTGCACTGCTTGTAGAGCTCAGCTGCCAGATCCCCCACCTGAGCAACCAGACCCCAACCCTTCTACCCCACCCCTCCCCACCCCCAGGGTTCTCAGAGCTTTAACCCCCTCCTGAGTCCTCAGCCACTCTGCCCTGAGTGGAGACACCTCCCCACTTTCCACCTCGAATATAGGGGAAGCAAACACTCAGAGCCATCCTTTGAACTTAAGATCCAGTTCAAATGCAAAAGAATTTAAATGGAGGAACAGCTAGGTACTCGAAAGTTACTGTGAGATAGAAACATAGAAGATAGGAGCAGGAGTAGGCCATTCGGCCCCTCGAGCCTGTTGCGCCATTTAATGAGATCATGGCTGATCATCCAAATTCAGTACCCTGTCCCTGCTTTCACCCCATATCCCTTGATCCCTTTAGCCTTAAGAAATATATCTAACTCCTTCTTGAATATATTTAATAAGTTGGCCTCAACTGCCTTCTGTGGTAGAGAATTCCACAGGTTCACCACTCTCTGGGTGAAGAAATTCCTCCTCATCTCAGTCCTAAATGGCTTACCCCTTATCCTTAGACTGTGACCCCTGGTTCTGGACTCCCCCGCCATCGGGAACATCCTTCCTGCATCTAGTCTGTCTAGTCCTGTTAGAATTTTATAAGCTTCAATGAGATCTCCTCTCATTCTTCTAAACTCTAGCGAATATAAGCCTAATCGACCCAATCTCTCTTCATACGTCATTCCTGCCATCCCAGGCATCAGTCTGGTGAATCTTCGCTGCACTCCCTCCAAGGCAAGAACATCCTTCCTCAGATAAGGCGACCAAAACTGCACACAATACTCAAGGTGTGGTCTCACCAAGGCCCTGTACAACTGCAGCAAGACATCCTTGCTCCTGTACTCGAATCCTCTCGCTATGAAGGCCAACATACCATTTGCCTTCTTAACCGCCTGCTGCACCTGCATGCTTACCTTCAGCAACTGGTGCACAAGGACACCCAGGTCTCGTTGCACTTCCCCTTTTCCCAATCTATTGCCATTCAGATAATAATCTGTCTTCCTGTTTTTGCCACCAAAGTGGATAACCTCGCATTTATCCACATTATACTGCATCTGCCATGCATCTGCCCAATCACCCAACCTGTCCAAATCATACTGGAGTTTCTCAATCCTCCTCACAACACACACGCCCACCCAGCTTTGTGTCGTCTGCAAACTTAGAGATATTATATCTAGTTCCCTCGTCTAGATCATTAATGTATATTGTGAATAGCTGGGGTCCTAGCACCGATCCCTGTGGTACCCCAGTAGAGATTGCACAGCTTGGATCATCTCAGGTTCTGAATTGGAGTCAGTATGTTATCGTAATGCTCCAGGCCACTTGTAGTTCAACAGAACTTTCTGATTCTTAAAATATATGTATACATTTTTTTTTAACATATTTAAACTTATTTGGGTGAATCCCCTTTCTGTTGGTCCACTGGGTAAATGCAGCACCTGGTGTAGTACTGAGTTGTACGGATCGCGAAGGTACCACCTTGCCCTTAGGATGGAAAAGGACATTTTCGGACAATATTCCTGATGGCTTTCCAATGTCCCGTGCTGGAAACTGCACATGCGTGGACTTTGGGTGGGGGCAGGATCCAGTTCAGCTGTGGTGCCCTTACACACGAATAAGCTCCTGACACTTAGGACTGGATTTTCCTTCGTTATACCACCTGCAATCAGGAGAAGAGGCCGATCGCCATATCCCTGCCCTGACTCAGATTTCTTCCTCCTGCCCCAGCAGGGAAGGTCACCAGTTTCCCGTTCACTAGATGTATTCATTGAGGTTTCATCACCAGACCTCCCGCCTTTAACGGCCCTGCATATATAGGCTTTCTTTCCCCATTTCTAATATTTCTATATCTGATAAATGAAAATGTCCAATGAAAAAAATACCTAATATTGTTAATACCCCTGTGGTTTTTCTCCTGGGACGCTCGCAGCAGTGACCAGGAGATTAATCTTCAATTCCTGGAGACTCCAGGACAAGCCTGGAGGGTTGGCAACCCTAGGCAGCAGGCAGAAGTCTTGCTTCAACCCTGCTCCAGCTTCACTGTCTTGGCTCGTACAAGAAGAATGGCCACTTCATAGAATCATAGAATGATACAGCACAGATGGAGGCCATTTTGCCCATTGTGCCTCTTTGAAAGAGCTCTCCAATTAGTCCCACTCCCTTGCTCATTCCCCACAGCCCTGCAAATTTTCCCCCTTCAGGTATTTATCCAATTCCCTTTTGAAAGTTATTATTGAATCTGCTTCCAACACCCTTTCAAGCCAGTGCATTCCAGATCATAACAGCTTGCTGTGTAATTTTGTTTCCCTCTGGTTCTTTTCCAATCACCTTAAATCTCAGTCCTTTTATCCAATTCCCTTTTGAAAGGTTTCCGACCCTTCAGCCACTGGAAACAGTTTCTCTTATTTACTGTATCAAAACCCTTCATGATATTGAACACCTCTATCAAATCTCTCCTTAACCTTCTCTTCTCTAAGGAGAACGACGCCAGTTTCTCTCGTCTCTCCACGTAACTGAAGTCTTTCATCCCTGGTACCATTCTGGTAAACTTCCTCTGCACCCTCTCCAAGGCCTTGACATCCTTTCCAAAGTGTGGTGCCCAGAATAGGCCACAATACGCCAGCTAGGGCATAACCAGTGATTAATAAAGGTTCAGCATAACTTCCTTGCTTTTGTACTCTATGCTTCAGTTTATAAAGCCCAGGATCCTGTATGCCTGTTTAACCACCTTCTCAACTTGTCCTGCCACCTTCAAAGACTTGTGTACACACACCCGCAGGTCTCGCTGTTCCTGCACCCACTCATGCAAGGCACTGGACGGCTGCCAACACCTATAGAACTGTACAAAAAAGAAAATACTGTGGATGCTGGAAATCTGAAATAAAAACAGAAAATGCCGCAGATACTCAGCAGGTCAGGTAGCATCTGTGAAGAGAAAAACAGGGTTAACGTTTCAGGTCGATGACTTCCCTGACTGTCTCGCATCCAGCTCAGCCCCGAGGACGCGGAGAGCACTGGCGGTTTGAGCTGGAATGTTACGAAACTGACCTGTAATTGACACGCACAGTCCTAGGACTGCGTGTCCCTTGCAACTGCATACTGCACTTGGAATATATTTCAACACATTTCAGGCAGGCTGCGAGGTGAAGTGCCTTGTGGGATGCAATGATTGTCAGGGTGGGGGAGGGGTTGAAAGAGAGAGAGAGAGAGAGAGAGAGTGAAAAGACAACATTCTCAGCTCAATAATTCTGCTTCAACTACAATAATTCTGATGAAAGGTCATCGACCTGAAACGTTAACTCTTGTTTCTCTCTTCACAGATGCTGCCTGACCTGCTGAGTATCTCCTATAGAACTGTATCCTGATGCGAGTCAGGAGAGAAAGGAAGAAAGGGGAGAAGGGGAAAAGGTAAAGCTTATTTTTCTCTTATCTGAATCAGAAAAGTAGGAGATCTAGCTGCAATTTCGTTTTCCTTCCCCTTCCACTAGAAAGGAATGCAAGCACGAGAAGGCAATAAAATAAACCAGCATGGAAATGTATCGACCTCTTGTGGGCCCACTGCTTTTCAATGGAAGAATGCCCACACATGTTATCGAGCACTCCATCCTTGTTTTAATTTCCCCTAATTATTTCATCTCAATGAGTTTTCTTTTTTTTTATTTGAAAGTTGTATAAATGTTAATACAGTAATGTATTCCCTGACAGTCTTGCTTCCAGCTCAGCCCCGAGGACGCGGAGAGCACTGGCGGTTTGAGCTGGAATGTTACGAAACTGACCTGTAATTGACACGCACAGTCCTAGGGCTGCGTGTCCCTTGCAACTGCATACTGCACTTGGAATATATTTCAACACATTTCAGGCAGGCTGCGAGGTGAAGTGCCTTGTGGGATGCAATGCATGTCAGGGTGGGGGAGGGGTTGAAAGAGAGAGAGAGAGAGAGAGTGAAAAGACAACATTCTCAGCTCAATAATTCTGCTTCAACTACACCTCCTGCCAGCCAATTAGGGAATAACACTAGTAAGAATTCGGCCGAACCAACCTTACCGCCCCCACAATAACAACAGAAAATGCTGGAAAAACTCAACAGGCCAGGCAACATCCGTGGAAAGAGAAATAGAGTCAATGTTTCAGGTCGAAACCCTTTGTCACCCTTTACCTCCCCCACCACCGTCCTCTGACAGTTGAAGGAATCTGCATGGTGGCAAGAGATCTCTGTGGAAGAACAGAAATGAGGGGGGATGGGTGAACTGGTGGGGAGAAAAACATAACTGAAAGTTTTATCATAGCTCACTGGCAAACATACTTAAACAAGACCATGTGGGTGATGCAGAGCCCGACCGTAATTCAACCCCTGCACCTCTCGTTCCAACAACCTAGTAATGTTCCACTTACCAGCAGAACATTTATTTGTACGTTTGGCACCCTATCTTGGCCTGCGCCGTCTTCGTTTTTTTTTTGTTCAGATACGTTACATTCAGAACATCGGTTGTGCAAGTTGCTTGAACATATGGGAACTATTCGGATATATTCACTTGCTGACCTTTTCAGTTGACGAGCGAGTGACTGCCTGTAATAGGTCTGGCAACGAAACCCAAGTTTGCTTAGTAAACTGCCCAGAAAATCCGAATTGTTGCAAAATGTCAAAAAAAAGGGGACTTTTTAAGCTAGCTGGCTAAAAATAGAGGAACTAACCTCACCCTCATGCCGAGCAGTGGAAGGCTCACAAGCTCAGTGGATGAATGCAGCTCTCAGAATGTGGGGGCTTAGCCAAAAGAATCTGGGAATAAAAGGGCAAACCACCCCCCCAAATGCTTTTAGTTACCATTTCATCTCTGTGCCTAATTGCTGCAGACCATATCTTTCTAAAATAGCAACCATTGCTTTAAAAATGGCCGTCACTTTCACACATGACAATAAACTCAGCAAAATGGCTGCCACATCACTCAAGATAACTATGCGGCACGTCGACATAAACCAAAAGAGAGAGAGTAATGTTCAGACACTTCAATCCAGAGGCCTATTCAAATGATCTGGTACAACATGAGTTTAAATCCTGCCATAATTTGTAGTTTGGGAAGTGGAACTCAGATGCCTTTAAAAATAAAAAAAATCTGGTTTCAGTAAAAGTGACCATGAAGCTGCTGATTGTTGTAAAAACCCAACTGATTCACTCACTAATGTCATTTAGGGAAGGAAACCTGCCATCCTTACCTGGTCTGCCTATATGTGACTCCAGTGTGGTTGACTCTGAAGTGGCCTAGCAAGCCACTCAGTATTAAACCACTATAAAGAATGGTGGTTCAAGATGAAGGCCCACCACAACCTTCTCAGGGCAACTAGAGATGGGCAATACATGCTGGCCTTGCCAATGCCACCCATGCCACGAGATTGAAAAAGTGCAGACATTTTCTAAGAGTCCCAGATTATTATTTTATTATGGCCCAGAAATTCGGGTCGGGGGCTTCCCGCGGGTGTAAGCCCCCGATCTGCACTTACCTTGCGCGCCGGCCGTTGAGCTGTGGGCCCCCGTGGGATTCCGATCCTGGGCCTGCTCCAGCTGCCGGCGCGCAGTGCTTGCGTATCCCAGGGGCGCAGTTAGTTCGATGCGTCCCCTGGGATCACGTGGGCCATGGGGAGCCAATCGGAGCAGGGAATGCTCCAGTCATAAGTTTGACAGGAAGAGCTGTCAAAACTTATAAATACTACGGGCCCCAAAACATCACTAAATCTTCAAATAAATTTTTAAAAACCATCACATTTTTAAAATAAACTATAAATTACATGAAATAACTATTTTAAACAATAATTTAAATTTTTGAAAAAAATAATTTTATTTTCTAACGGGGCTAAAAATAAACTTACCTTGCTTTAAAGTATTTAAAAATAATAAACCTGTGGAAAAAATGTTTTAATTTTAATTAATTCACCACTTACCTTGTAAAAAGCAGGCCTTACGCCTGCTTTTTACATGTCTAGCTTCTGGAGACTTACCCTCCCGGGAAAACCTGCAAAAAAAGCGTAAGTTCGATGCGCACGCGCAGCCTCTACTGCGCACGCGTTCGACCTCTTAACCCCTGCTTTCAGGGGAATGGAAGTGCCGGTTTCCCACGCATGCGCAGTGCATGCAAGAAACTGGCACTTCCATTGGGCTTACGGGTGAGTACCCCGTGTGTACTCACCCGTGGAGACCCGAAGTTCTGGGCCAATTATATTTTTTGTTTTGAAATCTAAGAAATCTATCTGTATGAGTCTAATAATACCTGGCCAAGCTTATTTCGACAGCACTTCCTAACCTTGTAACCTCTACCACAGAGGAGGAAAGGAGCTGTGTCATTATGGGAACTTCATCAGTTCCAAGTTCTCTCCAAATCATTTACCATCTGCACTTCTTTCATTCTTCGCGGGTTAAAATCGTGGATCTCCCTACTTAACACCATCATGGGAGGACCATCAACACAAGACCTACAGCAGTTCAAGGAGAAGGCCCACCATCACCTTCTCGGGGCAACTAGGGATGGGCAATAAAGGCAGACCTGCCAGTGCCACATCCTAAGAACAATAACATATACAGCACTTATATGCATATTAAGTCAGTTGGCCATTGTGGATAGAGGTTGCTAGATGTCTTTTTCTTGCTATTTTTCTCCCTCCTATTATGCACAATGGATTCAATTTCCCATGCATTCAAATTTTCCTATGCTCCACAGCAGCCTCCATCAGTCACGGTGGCTCTCATGGGATGCTTGATGCTGCCTTACTTGGGACAGGCCCACTGGTGGAACGTCCTGGCCGATCGCCCATGTATCCACATTTTCAGTTCAATCAGGGAATGGTGGCTAAAGGGGCAGCATCTTGGAGCATGGGAAATTGGAAGACATTGATTTAAATGCAATGCAAATGCAAACAAGTGGGCTGCCAGCCCTTCAAGTTCCGGCAACAAGAATGCCCCATTCTCTGAGTGAGCCAACAGCAGTCATCACAGATTGGGGATGCATTGGCAATGAGGGAATAGTTGCTTCCTCTAAGATGCCATCCATGTCCATTGCCCACCACGAAGTCCACCAGGGACATTAATTACCTCCCCTTGGGACAGGTCATATTATAGACATACACCAAAGATTTTTAAGAGTCAGAAGGTTGTGGGTTCAAGTTCCACTCCAAAGATTTGAGCACATAATCTAGGTTGACACGTATGTGGAGTACTGAGGATGTGCTGTCAGAGGTGCCGTCTTTCGAATGGGGCATTTACTGAGGATCCATCTGTCCTCTCAGGTAGATGTAAAAGATCCCATGCTACTATTCAAAGAAGAGCAGGGTAATTCTCTTGGTATCTTGACCAACATTCATGCCTCAAAGAAAACAATTATCTGGTCATTTATCTCATTGCTGTTTATTACAACAGGTAGGCCTCAGTGCGGCAGCGGCGGGAATCCAAGCGGCGGCAAGTATTTAAGGTGAGCCCAAGGCGCGGGTAGGCCTCAGTGCGGCAGCGGCAGTAATCTCAGCGGCGGCAGTATATAAGGTAAGCCCGAGGCGCGGGTAGGCCTCAGTACGGCAGCGGCGGGAATCTCAGCGGCGGCAGTATATAAGGTAAGCCCGAGGCGCGGGTAGGCCTCAGTGCGGCAGCGGCGGGAATCCGAGCGGCGGCAAGTATTTAAGGTGAGCCCAAGGCGCGGGTAGGCCTCAGTGCGGCAGCGGCGGGAATCTCTGCGGCGGCAGTATATAAGGTAAGCCCGAGGCGCGGGTAGGCCTCAGTGCGGCAGCGGCAGGAATCTCAGCGGCGGCAGTATATAAGGTAAGCCCGAGGCGCGGGTAGGCCTCAGTGCGGCAGCGGCAGGAATCTCAGCGGCGGCAGTATATAAGGTAAGCCCGAGGCGCGGGTAGGCCTCAGTGCGGCAGTGGCGGGAATCTCAGCAGCGGCAGTATATAAGGTAAGCCCGAGGCGCGGGTAGGTTTACTAATCTCCAATCTCAGAGGGAGAGAAGTAAAAAGTAATCGAGGTGTGACGTCACCACAAAGCAGGTAAGTGATTTGTTGGTATTTCTCTCTTTTTTTAAACTTTAACTCTGTGGTTTATACTTTCTAATCTCTCTGTGGTGTAGCGGGGACTGTTTGTAAACCAGGGCCCTTAAATATATCATTTAACTGTAGTGAAATTGGTGGGATTCATTTGTTTAATTTAATTTGAATTAATTAAAGGGTAAGTCATGGCAGGACAGCCCGGTGCCATGGTATGCTCCTCCTGCGCTATGTGGGAAATCAGGGACACTTCCTGTGTCCCTGACAACCATGTGTGCAGGAAGTGTGTCCAGCTGCAGCTACTGGCAGACCGCATTGCGGCACTGGAGCAGCGATTGGATACATACTGGACCATTTGCGATGCGGAGGACATCGTGAATAGCACATTTAATCAGTTGGTCACACCGCAGGTAAAGGTGGCACAGGCAGAAAGGGAAGGGGTGACCAACAGGCAGAGTAGTAGGCGTAGGCAGGAAGTGCAGGGGTCCCCTGTGGCAATCCCCCTCTCAAACAGATATACCGCTTTGGATACTGATGGCTTACCAGGGGTGGTTCTGCTGCACAGGATGGGAGGAAAAAGACTGGGAGAGCTATAGTGATAGGGGATTCTATTGTAAGGGGAATAGATAGGCGTTTCTGCGGCCGCAAACGAGACTCCAGGATGGTGTGTTACCTCCCTGGTGCAAGGGTCAAGGATGTTTCAGAGCGGCTGCAGAACATTTTGGAAGGGGAGGGTGAACAGCCAGTTGTCGTGGTGCATATAGGTACTGTTGTAGGAAAAATGATTCCTCGGAAACTAGACTTTGAGTAAGAGAGACAACTTTATTAAATGACAGAGCTCTGGGAGAAGCGTCTGCAACCACGCGGTCTGCGAGAGCACCTTCTCCTCTATTGTAGTACGTGCCGAGCTTATATACAATTCCAAGAAGTTGGTTTTAGATCATTTACATTCATCCAATCAATTTGTTTATTAGCGCATATCGTTATTTTCCTCTAGTCAGGAGTTTACACACTCGTGTTGCCAATTCTGCCTCTTCAGTGATTGCGAAAGGTCTTCGTTCCATCTTGTTCCAACCACGTCACTGGCGGAATGTGATTAGTTTGATAATAGGATACCAGTGAACCTTGTTAGTCCTCAGTGATTCAATTAGTCCCAGTCAGGACATGAGATGAACTTTGTTCCAGCCACGCGTAAGCGTGGCATGTCTCATTGTGCAGTGATTCAATTAGTCCCAGTCAGCGAATTTGTTGTTTGTGTCTTTTCCAGCAAAATCTTGTCCAGCAAAATGGTCTTTTCCAGCAAAATCTTGCCCAGCAAAATTTTATTCTAACAGTCCCTCCTCTTGGTCCTGGAGCACGATTCATTTGCTCCCAGATGACCATCCTCGGTCCCCCTTTCGTCGGTGCTTACAGCCACTGGCTTATGTCCGGGGGTTCGGTTGCTCCTTCGACAGTGTCGTATTGGTGTTCTTCGTCCCTTGGTAGCAGGTTGGTGTGTTCCTCCTTGATAGAGGCGATCGGCATCACAGTTTTCATAGCAGTTTGGCAACACAACTTTATAAGACTCAGCGCACAACACATCAACATACAAATTACAACTATTATTATTATCCCTTGCATCATCCACGCTCCCCACCCCGTCTTCCCTAGCAACCAATCAAGCCATCCCCCTGTGCTTGTGGGTTGATGGAGCTTCTTTATTTCTTCTTGGATATGATTTGCTAGGTTCGTGATATTCTCGGAGCTATCTGGGACATATGTACAGCAGTCTGTCCCGATCAGGGCACAGGTGCCTCCTTGCGCCGCCAACAGATAATCTAGGGCTATCCTATTCTGTAAGGCGGTGGTCCGGATCGCCATCATTTTGGCACTCATTTCTCTCAGGGACTCAGCCGTATCGTTGGCTATTTGTTCGAGCACTGCTGCCATGTTTATGGATTCCCTTGCTATTTTTCCTGTTCTGTACCAGGGGAATGCTATAGCCCAGAATCTTTCGGTTTCCGTAATAGCTCTCTTAACACGCTTGGCTGGTTGCCATAACGACTGGTACCCATAGTGGTGGGTTAGGGAGGATAAATGATGGATGTATGGTACTACGTATCCTATATAGCATGACCCAGTCCAGGTTCGTGGAAGCCATGGATACGCCTTATATCCGCAAATGAAATAGGTATTATTATAGGCCTCAAATTTGTTCCAAAGTTGGTACATGATCCCAGGTATTCCCCTCCAGGGTAGATTGCTAGTCCGGTTTAGCACTTTGGATAAATTAAACGTTCCCACGTAGGGCCATTCTAGGGCACCTGGTGGTTTAGTACTGGTTTTGGTTAAAGTGTAATTATACTTGCACTTACTCCATCCAACCACTAACCCTGTCTCGTCATAGTTTACCAAGCAGACTTCCCCCTCTGCATTGTTTAGTTTTCCCCCTGTGCTGACTAATAGCTCTTCTGGATACCTTCGATTATCGTACTGGGGATGAAACCATCCTTTAAAGTTCGTGGGGTTATACCCTGCCTGTTTCCACTCATGTTCCAGCTGCTCTGGATTCAAGCTATTTTGGGTTTGTATGGTATCCTCCTTATTCCAGGTGGTATTAGAGTATAATAACCACCCTACCATCTCCTTTACCTTAAAGGGGATAGGCCTTAATGGGATTCCTCCCCCCGTATGGGTGGGCACATGGGCGCACACCCAGCAGGAGCTTTGGCCCATTTTTTTTCGCATAGACATTATGACATATACAGAAAGGTATTTACATGCAATCCTCTCTCTTTACGTAAATGGGGTACCGCGCTTCCCGTGACAATATGAAATAACGCCATTACCCATAATACTCTAAACATGATTAATATATCACTACAGTCCAGTCTTTACAGGAATTTTATGACAAAGGGTATGCAGATCACCTGTAAAACAGATTCAGAAAGTAGCCAGTCAGTTGTCTTTATATACTTTCAATTGTGTCCAATGCTTCCATACTCCTTTACCCCTTATGTCTAGACAGGCACAGGTATCCCCACTGATTATGATTTCATATGGCCCACTCCATTTTGGGGCGAACCCTGGTTTGCTGGGCAGAGTTTTCACCATGACTTTACTACCCGCTGAGGGAACATAAGCCGTCATTGTGAGCTCTTGTGCCCGATCCTTGTCCTCCTGATTATCGCGGACATTCTTTCGCATCTCCTTTAATTGAGTGCTAAGTTCCAGAACGTATCGTTTTAGTCTATCTTTTAAAGGGCCTACATCGGCCCCACCTGTTATGATGCCTTCTGGCAATTGCATCGCCCTTCCTGTCATCAATTCATAAGGGGTCAAGCCTGTCGTTCGGTTTTCAGTGGCTCGCAGCTTCATTAGGATAATGGGCAATACTTCAGTCCAGGTTTTCCCTGACGTCTGCATTGCCTTTGCCAATGCATTTTTAAGGGTTTGGTTCATTCGTTCCACCATGCCCGAACTTTGAGGGTGGTATGGGATGTGGAATTTTTGTTTAATTCCCATTAATTGGCATACCGTTTTTATGACACTCCCGGTAAAGTGGGTACCTTGATCAGAGTCCATTTGAATTGGTATTCCCCACCTGGGGATTACTTCTTCAGCTAAGACTCTGGCAACCGTCAAGGCGATGCAATTTCGCGTGGGGAAAGCCTCTACCCAGCGGGTGAATTGGTCTATGACCACGAGGCAGTAGGTTTTGCCGTGTGACGGTGGAAGGGGACCTGTGAAGTCTATTTGTATGTGCTCCCAGGGCCCTCGCGGCCTTGGTTGATGTCCCATTTTGACCTTTATGGGTCGCCCGGGGTTATACTGCGCACAGGTGATACATCGATGGCAGTATCTCGCAATATCTCTTCCCATCCCCTTCCACCACCATTCTTTGCTGAGGCTTCCCATCATCGCTTCTCTCCCTGAGTGTACAAGCCCATGGTGGAGTTCTAATAGCGTATTTTGAATGCACTTGGGGGCCATTACCCTGTTATCCTTTCGCCAGACATTATCGTTTCCCCGCTTTGCGCCTTTTTCTTCCCACGTACCTTTTTCGACGTCGGGGGTGTCCTCGTGGAGTTCGTCAATACTTATCTCATCCTCGGAGCTGCTCACAGCGGCTATTGGTACTTCTTCGATCCTTTCTTGCTCTAGCGCCCTTTGTGCTGCTTGGTCTGCAGCCTGGTTCCCCTGGTGATTTAACCAGTCCGGGCTAGTCCGGCCCAGTTCCCTCTGATGTGCCTTAATCTTAATTACTGCTACCTGTTGGGGTTTGTCGCTAGCTTCTAGGAGGGCTTCTATCCTCAGCTGGTGTTTTATGGGATTGCCTCCCGTAGTAATGAATCCCCTCCTACCCCTTGCAGTCATATAATCGTGGACCACCCCAAAGGCATACCTACTATCTGTGTAAATGTTCACGATTTTATTCTCCGACAACTCTAGTGCCCTGGTGAGAGCCACTAGCTCTGCCACTTGGGCCGATAGGCCTCCATCAATCCGCCCTGACTCTACGGTTTTTAATTCGCCATTAATCATCGCCCACCCCGTTCGGGGCAGCCCATCTATATACTTGCGTGAACCATCTACGTACAACGTCTCTTCCGCTGTCGCTAAAGGGGTGTCTTTTATCCTATCTTCTTCCAGGTTCATATCTACGTCCCCACAGTTGTGGGGCTCCCCAGTTCCCAGTATTCCTTCTGCCGGGTTCTCCCCTGTGTCTCTAACAATGGTTACTGCTTTACTCGGAGGGAGGAGGACGGCCTCCCACTTGGCACGTCTCATGTTCGAGACGGATCTTAATTTCCCGGTATTCAGCATCTCTACCAGAGTGTGTTTAGTGTGCAATATAATGTTTCCTGTCATTACTCTTGGCTCACTAACCTTTACTGCCCAAGCCGCACAATCCAATGCAGCTATGCACCGGGAGAGCCCTTTGACTACCGGTCCCTCCGCTGTGGAATAGTAGGCGACGGGCCTTCTTTTATCCCCATGATCCTGTGTAACTACTGCTGTGTAAAACCCTTCTTCATTGTTGCAATGTATGTGGAAGTCCTTACTCATATCTGGCAGTCCTAGCCCTGGGGCTGATACTAGCTCAGACTTTAGTTGAGTATAAGCTTCCTCTTGTTCCGGTCCCCAATCTATCGGTTCCAACGCGGGTTTACCCCCTTTCACTAATCTTTGTATAGGTTCTGCTAATTTAGCGAACCCCGGGATAAAATTTCTACTGTAATTAAAGAGCCCCAGTACCTTCCTAACTCCGCGTACTGTTACGGGTCTCGGCATGCCCTGGACAGCGTGTTTCCTGTCCTGTGGCATTTCTTTAAGTCCTTGGGAGATTAGATGTCCCAGGTATAGGACCTGAGTTTTTCCTATCTGTGCTTTTTTTTTAGGGCTTACCTTGAGGCCAGCCGTCTCTAGGGCCCTTAGTACTAAATATAGGGTTGCCAGATGGTCTGTCTTCGTTTCCGAGGCTATTAGTATGTCGTCGACGTACTGCAAAATAGTGCTTCCTTTAGGTACTTCTATCTGTTTTAGGATATCACTCATGACGCGGTGAAAAATAGCTGGGCTATTATGGAATCCCTGTGGCAATCGGGTCCACGTATATTGTTTATCCCCTACTGTGAATGCAAATTTCTCTTGTGATTCCGGATCTAATGGGAGTGCCCAGAATCCGTTAGCTGTGTCTAAAACGGTGAATATCTTCTGTTCAGGGGATAGGCCATTCAAAATTGTTGAGGGACTGGCAACGATGGGGTGTAATTTAGGAGTGACCTTGTTGAGGGCCGTGTAGTCTATAGTCAACTTATAGCTCCCATCAGGTTTCTCTACTGGCCATGTGGGGGAATTAGTAGTGCTCGTGGTTTCCCTCAGGATACCCCTTTCTACTAGCCCCTTCATTATGTCCACGACTGCCTTCCTGGCCTCCGCCTTTATTGGGTGCTGGCAGTGTGGCTTGCGTTCTGGTCCGGGAATCTTAATAGGGTCGATACTAGCTTTTCCTGTATCTAACTTTGTTTCAGCCCATACCCCAATCACGGAATCACAAATGGCTCCGTATCCTCCCGTATCTTCGTGCCAGTCCCTGGTAGTTACGGTGGCCACCCCAAGGGTGTCAGTGTTATTTGCCAGTTGTCTAATCTTTTCCTTACGGCCATCCGCCTTTGGCCATGTTAACTTTCCTTTGTCACAATCAATTATTGCTTTATACTCCCTCATTATATCATTACCTAATATTGTACCTTCATTATTTTTACACACATAGAATTTCATGGGGAGGTATATATTATCGATTTCCACCAGCTGCGTGGTGCTCAAATAACCTGGCACTTTAGTGCCATTGAGTCCTCGCAGGAGTATTGACTTACTAGTCGTGGGGAGGGGGAGGTTAGTGACGGAAACTGATGCGCCTGTGTCCACCAGCATTTCACATTGTCGGCCCCCTACTAGTGCAGACACATAAATCCTCCCCTCCCTTTTACCTTTTATGGGGGCCACAGGACGTCAACTACTACGCTTATATTCCTGCCTTCTTGGTTTTATCCTTTGTCTGTTTAGTCAACCAGCTTCTCTGGAGTTCTAAAGTCTGTGACACATCCCAACCGTCTTTCTGCATCTTCTTAATTAACGACTGTCGGTTTGTCATATAAGAATATGTGAGGGAGCCCGAAGGTCCCCTCTTAACTTCCTCACCTGACATCGCCGCTGCTTCACCGATCGTTCCTTCGTGTCTGGAGATCTGTTCCTTAGAGAGCCCCCCTATTCTTTCCATCCGAGAATACCCGAGCTTCTTGTCGCACTCTATGCCAGCGTTCTCAGAGGTCCGGGTTTGTCTTTCTCTCAAAACTGCCCGGACGTGTAACGCTTGCTTGTTGGACGGGGTTTCTACCCCTCCCTGTTTACCTGATCAGGGTCCTACAACACCGACACTAATAATCTCCTAGTTCACTTAGCAACATGATATAATGCAGAAAAATGTTAACCATACTCGACTAGTATCACGACTTTAGAACACCTTGGAGTCTCGAGTCTCGGCACCTACTTCATGGTCCTGGCCTTCGCGTGGGGCATTTACCCTCTTAACAACCGGCCTGAGGCTAGGTGTCTGAGACAAGTGTCCTCCTGGTCCGAGGTTTTTCTTAGTTACTATTACACAAATACAAATACACAAATACAAATACACAAATACAAATCAAGTAGTGTCTCTTACCCACTCAGTCTGTGTCCCAGATTCGTTTTGGTGCCGCTTCGCCGTTCAGTCGCCTTGTCGAGTGTCTCTGATTTATGGGCGGTCAAAAATCTGACTACTCACCCTGGTCACTGACTCGAGCGATTGTTCAGCTCCGTGGCACCCTGCTCGCAGCGCCAATTTGTTGTAGGAAAAATGATTCCTCGGAAACTAGACTTTGAGTAAGAGAGACAACGTTATTAAATGACAGAGCTTTGGGAGAAGCGTCTGCAACCACGCGGTCTGCGAGAGCACCTTCTCCTCGATTGTAGTACGTGCTGAGCTTATATACAATTCCAAGAAGTTGGTTTTAGATCATTTACATTCATCCAATCAATTTGTTTATTAGCGCATATCGTTATTTTCCTCCAGTCAGGAGTTTGCACACTCGTGTTGCCAATTCTGCCTCTTCAGTGATTGCGAAAGGTCTTCGTTCCGTCTTGTTCCGTCCGCGTCACCGGCGGAATGTGATTAGTTCGATAATAGGATACCAGTGAACCTTGTTAGTCCTCAGTGATTCAATTAGTCCCAGTCAGGACACGAGATGAACTTTGTTCCAGCCATGCGTAAGTGTGGCATGTCTCATTGTGCAGTGATTCAATTAGTCCCAGTCAGCGAATTTGTTGTTTGTGTCTTTTCCAGCAAAATCTTGTCCAGCAAAATGGTCTTTTCCAGCAAAATCTTGTCCAGCAAAATTTTATTCTAACAGTACCAACGATATAGGTAAAAACTGGGATGAGGTCCTAAAAGCTGAATATAGGGAGTTAGGAGGTAAATTAAAAAATAGGACCTCAAAGGTAGTAATCTCAGGATTGCTACCAGTGCCACATGCTAGTCAGAGTAGAAATAGAAAGATATTTCAGATGAATACGTGGCTAGAGGAATGGTGCAAGGGGGAGGGATTCAAATTCCTGGGACATTGGAACTGGTTCTGGGGGAGGTGGGACCAGTACAAAACGGATGTTTGCACCTGGGCAGGGCCAGGACCGATGTCCTAGGGGGAGTGTTGCTAATGCTCTGGAGGAGGGTTTAAACTAAAATGGCAGGGGATTGGGAACCTGAGCGGAGAGACAGAGGAAAGGGAAACAAGGATAAAAGCAAAAGACAGGAAGGAGAAAAACAAAAGTGGCAGGCAGAGAAATCAAGGGTTTAAATCAAACATGGCCACACTAAATAATAATTCTAAAAGATCTAAGAGCGTTAAAAAAGCAAGCCTGAAGGTTTTGTGTCTTAATGCAAGGAGCATTCGTAATAAGGTGGATGAATTAGCTGCGCAAATAGAGGTAAACGAATATGATATGATTGGGATTACGGAAACATGGCTCCAGGGTGGCCAAGGCTGGGAACTCAATATCCAGGGGTATTCAATATTCAGGAAAGATAGGCAAAAAAGAAAAGGAGGTGGGGTAGCATTGCTGGTTAAAGAGGGGATTAACACAATTGAAAGGAATGATATTAGCTCTGATGATGTGGAATCTGTATGGGTAGAACTGAGAAATACCAAGGGGCAGAAAACGTTAGTGGTATATAGACCTCCAAACAGTAATGCAGAGGTCGCGGATGGCATTAAACGGGAAATTAGAGAAGCGTGCAATAAGGACACAGCAGTTATCATGGGTGACTTTAATCTACATATAGATTGGGCTAACCAAATTAGTAACAATACTGTGGAGGAGGAATTCCTGGAGTATATAAGGGATGGTTTCCTGGACCAACATGTCAAGGAACCAACTAGAGATCAGGCCATCTTAGACTGGGTATTATGTAATGAGAAAGGATTAATTAGCAATCTTGTTGTGCGAGGCCCCTTGGGTCAGAGCGATCATAATATGATAGAATTCTTCATTAAGATGGAGAGTGAAATAGTTGACTCAGAGACTAGGGTCCTGAATTTATATAAAGGGGACTACGATGGTATGAGGTGCGAGTTGGGTAGGATTGATTGGGGAATGACACTCAAATGGTTGACGGTGGATGGGCAATGGCAAACATTCAAACATCGCAGGATGAACTATAGAATTTGTTCATCCCAATTTGGCATAAAAATAAAACAAAAAAGATGACTCAACCGTGGCTAACAAGGGAAATTAGGGATAGCATAAGATCCAAGGAGAGGACATATAAATTGGCCAGAAAAAGCAGTAAACCTGAGGATTGGGAGCTGTTTAGGATTCAACAAAGGAGGACAAAGGGATTAATTAAGTTGGGGAAAATAGAATGAGAGTAAGCTTGCAGGGAACATAAAAACTGACTGTAAAAGCTTTTATAGATATGTGAAGAGAAAAAGATTGGTGAAGTCAAGCGTAGGTCCCTTGCAGTCAGAATCAGGGGAATTTATAATGGGGAACAAAGAAGTGGCAGACCAATTAAATACATACTTTGGTTCTGTCTTCACAAAGGAGGACACAAATAACCTCCCAGAGGTGTCGGGGAACATAGGGTCTAATGACAGCGAGGAACTGATAGAAATCAGTATTTGTAGGTGATGGGCCTTCAATAACCACAAAACTAGAAGTTATAAACTTAAACAAGTTGGCTTTTAATCACTAAGATCAGAGCTAACATCTCAACATGCCGACTGGTTCACAGGAATGAGTCATACAGATCCTGGGATCTTTATGTAAGAGAAGTCAGGGGCGGAGCCAAGAGCCAAGACCTGGAACCTCCCAGGTTAGTCGGGAAAGAGGAAGTGAAACTATACACAGTGGGGGAGGGTAATATACACGAGTGCAAAATGAATACAGGATCAAGACAAACAGATTTCATTACATTCACCCCTTCTATAGATTTAGTCCATGATGTTTCTTAAAAGTTGGTATAAGTGAGTCTGTCAGGAGGTTTTGCAGTTCTCAGTGATCGGCGCAAAGCCGGTTGGGGTGCCTCTAGGGGAGTGGATTCTGGTTCCTCCGCTGTCCGGGCCTCCGCAGTGTCTTCCAGGTTATCTGCAGTGTCCTCCAGGTTAAAGTTGGGTATTGATACCTCTGGGCGTCCTGTCTCTTTGTAGTGTAGGTCTTCATCGGGTAGTCTCCCATCGTTCTCTCCGCTCCCTGAGGGAGCGAGGTCTTTTATGGAAACAGTGTCCTCTCGCCCGTCAGAGTATTCGATATAGGCGTACTGAGGGTTTGCATGGAGGAGCTGTACCTTTTCCACAAGGGGGTCTGTTTTATGGCCTCTCACGAGCTTCCGCAATAGTACTGTCCCCGGAGACGTCAGCCACGCGGGTAGAGATATGCCCGAGGTGGATTTCCGGGGGGAAACGAACATCTTTTCATGAGGGGTAGCGTTAGTGGCAGTACATAACAGAGACCTTATGGAGTGGAGCACGTCTGGGAGGACTTCCTGCCAGCGGGAGGTCGGAAGGCCTTTTGACTTTAAGGCTAACGTGACAGCCTTCCAAACAGTAGCATTCTCCCTTTCCACTTGCCCATTACCCCGGGGGTTGTAGCTAGTGGTTCTGCTAGTGGCTATCCCCTTCGAGAGCAAGAACTGGCGCAGCTCGTCACTCATGAATGACGTCCCCCTATCGCTGTGTATGTAGTTCGGCATGCCAAACATGCAGAATAGATTACAGAGGCACTTGATGACCGTGGCACTGGTCATGTCTGGGCAGGGAATGGCGAAGGGGAAGCGGGAATATTCATCAATGATATTGAGGAAGTATACGTTACGGTCGGCAGAGGGAAGGGGTCCCTTGAAGTCCAGACTTAGGCGCTCAAATGGCCGTGTGGCTTTGATAAGGTGTGCACGGTCAGGCCTGGAGAAACGAGGCTTGCATTCCGCACAGATGCGGCAGGCTCTGGTCATTGCCCTGACCTCCTCGATGGAGTGGGGCAGATTGCGGGACTTTATAAAATGGTATAGTCGGGTGACCCCTGGGTGACAGAGGTCATTGTGGAGACCCTGTAATTTGTCCGTATGAATGCTGGCACACATTCCCCGCGATAGGGCGTCTGGGGGTTCATTAAGGGCTCCCGGCCTGTACATAATATCATAGTCGAACGTGGATAGTTCGATCCTCCACCTGAGTATTTTGTCATTCTTGATTTTCCCCCTTTGTTTGTTATTAAACATGAAAGCCACCGACCGCTGGTCGGTGAGCAGGGTGAAACGTTTGCCGGCTAGGTAGTGTCTCCAGTGCCGCACTGCCTCCACTATAGCCTGTGCCTCCTTCTCGACAGAAGAGTGCCTGATTTCAGGTCCCTGAAGGGTTCGGGAGAAGAAGGCCACAGGTCTCCCAGCCTGATTGAGGGTCGCAGCTAAGGCAAAGTCTGACGCATCGCTTTCGACTTGAAAGGGAATGCATTCGTCGACTGCACACACTGCAGCCCTTTCAATGTCCTGTTTAATACTGGTGAAAGCCTCCCGTCTTCAGCTGATAGTGGGAAGGACGTCGATTTAATGAGGGGTTGGGCCTTATCAGAGTAATTGGGCACCCATTGGGCATAATACGAAAAAAATCCCAGGCACCTTTTTAAAGCTTTGGGATTGTGTGGCAGGGGCAGTTCCTTTAGGGGGCGTAATCGGTCAGGGTCCGGTCCAATTACCCCATCTTCCACCACACAGCCGAGGATACAGAGACGGGTTGTGTTGAAGACACATTTGTCTTCGTTGTAGGTTAGATTCAGCTTTAGGGCAGTTTTTAAAAATCTCGCAAGATTTAGATTGTGGTCTTGCTGGTTGTGCCCGCAGATAGTGACATTGTCCAGATAGGGGTAGGTAGCTTGTAGTTTATTCTCATCAACCATGCGGTCCATCTCACGTTGGAAGACCGAGACCCCATTTGTTACCCCGAAGGGCACTCTGAGAAAATGGTAGAGGCGCCCGTTCGCCTCGAAGGCGGTGTATGGGCGGTCCTCCGTTCTAATGGGGAGCTGGTGATACGCGTATTTGAGGTCGATAGTCGAGAAGACTCGGTATTGCGCAATCTGGTTGACCATTTCTGATATGCGGGGTAAAGGGTAGGCGTCCAGCTGGGTATAAATATTAACAGTCTGGCTGTAGTCAATTACCATCCGTTTCTTTTCGCTATTTTTAACTATGACTACTTGGGCACGCCACGGGCTGGTACTGCATTCAATAATGCCTTCCCGCAGGAGTCTGTCCACTTCCGCCTTGATAAAGTGTCTGTCTTCCAGACGGTACCGTCTACTTTTGGTCGCTATGGGCCTACAGTTCGGAGCGAGATTAGCAAATAAAGAGGGCGGGCTGATTTTTAAGGTTGATAGGCCACAGACTGTGAGTGGCGGCTGGGACCCGCCATATGCTAGCGTGACACTTTCGTGGTGGCACTGGAAGTCCAGGCCCAAGATTACATTAACACAGAGTTCTGGCATCACGAGGAGTTTAAAACCCTTGTAGTCCGTGCCTTTTACAGTCAGTGTTACCACACAGTAGCCCAAAATGTCTGAAGTGTGGGGCTTAGCAGCCATAGCAATTCTGCTCCGTGTAGGGGTTACCGTTAATGAGTGCCGCCGTACCAGGCTAGGGTGGATAAAACTCTCGGTACTCCCACAGTCAATTAAACATTTCGTTAAATTCCCGTTTACCTGTATGTCCATCATGGATTTTGTCAACGGGTGTGGCCTGGATTGATCCACTGTGATCGAAGCCACTGTTGGGCCCTGGGCGGCCGTTGAGTCGGGAAAAGATGGCGGATCCCAAGATGGCGGCCCGCACGGCACGCACGAGGCGGTGACGGAGTTGGAAATCGGATTCCCCCTGCAGACTTTGCTAAAATGCCCCTTTTTCTTACATTTGAAGCATGTAGCGTCCTTCGCTGGGCATCGTTGTCTGGGGTGCTTGGCCTGGCCGCAGAAGTAGCATTTCGGGTCTCGAGACATTGCCGCTGTAGTAGGACTCCTGGGTGAACTTCTGTGTGGGGACTCCGGCGGCGTAGAGCTGGTCTGAGACCTGGATGGGGAAGATGGCTGATTCCAAGATGGCACGCACGAGGCGGTGAGGGCCGCATGGCCGGAAGAATAAGAGTCAGAGTTTTTCTGGGCCACGTCCAGCGATCGCGCAGTGGCCACTACCTTTTTTAAGTCCAGGACCTCCTTCTCCAGCAGTCTCTGCCAGATATAATTCGATTTGAGGCCCGTGATGAAGGAATCGCGGACCAATTCGTCAGAGTACGTGTTGGCCATCACGGCCTTGCAGTTACAGTCCTGGACCAGGTCCTTTAGGCCCTGTAAGAAATCGTCCATTGATTCCTCTGGTCGCTGCCTGCGTGTAGCCAGCAGATGTCTGGCGTACACTTCGTTTACCGGCCTCTGGTATTGGGCCTTCAGGATAGTGATGGCCTCCGTGTAAGAGGTGGCGTCCCGGATGAACGAATAAATCCGATGACTTACGCGAGTAGTCAGTAGACTCAGTTTATCTGCCTCGCTAGCGGATGAGGCCCCTGCGAAGAGTTCGAAGCATTTGAGCCAGTGTCCAAATTGATTTGATGCTTCAGCAGAATGTGGATCCAAGTCCAGACGCTCTGGTTTTAGGAGTCGATCCATCCTAGTATTCTTTAGTGATTAAAATTGATGGGCCTTCAATAACAACAAAACTAGAAGTTATAGACTTAAACAAGTTGGCTTTTAATCACTAAGATCAGAGCTAACATCTCAACACGCCGACTGGTTCACCGGAATGAGTCATACAGATCCTGGGATCTTTATGTAAGAGTAGTCAGGGGCGGAGCCAAGAGCTAAGACCTGGAACCTCCCAGGTTAGTCGGGAAAGAGGAAGTGAAACTATACACAGTGGGGGAGGGTAATATACATGAGTGCAAAACGAATACAGGAACAAGACAAACAGATTTCATTACAGTAGGGAAATGGTGTTAGGGAAATTGATGGGATTGAGGGCCGAGAAATCCCCAGGGCCTGATAATCTACATCCTAGGGTACTTAAGGAAGTGGCCCTAGAAATAGTGTATGCATTGCTGGTCATCTTCCAAAATTCGATAGACTCTGGAACAGTACCCATGGATTGGAGGGTAGCTAATGTTACCCCACTGTTCAAAAAGGGTGGTAGAGAGAAAACGGGGAATTAAGCCTGACATCGGTAGTGGGGAAAATGCTAGAGTCCATTATAAAGGATGTAATAGCAGAGCACTTGGAAAAAAGTGACCGGATCGGACAAAGTCAACATGGATTTACAAAAGGTAAATCATGCTTGACTAATCTACTGGAATTTTTTGAGGATGTAACTGGTAAAATAGATAAGGGAGAACCAGTGGATGTGGTGTATTTGGATTTTCAAAAGGCTTTCGATTAGGTCCCACATAAGAGATTAGCGTGCAAAATTAAGGCACATGGGATTGGGGGCAAGGTATTGACTTGGATAGAGAGCTGGTTGGCAGACAGAAAGCAGAGAGTTGGAATAAACAGCTCTTTTTCCGATTGGCAGGCAGTGACTAGTGGGGTACTGCAGGGATCGGTCCTTGGACCCCAGCTATTCACAATATATATTAATGATCTGGATGAGGGAACTGGATGTAATATCTCCAAGTTTGCAGATGACACAAAGCTGGGTAGGCGTGTGTGCTGTGAGGAGGATACCGAGAAACTCCAGTATGATTTGGACAGGTTGGGTGATTGGGCAGAAACATGGCAGATGCAATATAACATGGATAAATGTGAGGTTATCCACTTTGGTGTCAAAAATAGGAAGGCAGATTATTACCTGAATGGCAATAGATTGGGAGAAGGGGAAGTGCAACGAGACCTGGGCATCCTTGTGCACCAGTCGCTGAAAGTAAGCATGCAGGTGCAGCAGGCGGTTAAGAAGGCAAATGGTATGTTGGCCTTCGTAGCGAGAGGGTTTGAGTACAGGAACAAGGATGTCTTGCTGCAGTTGTATAGGGCCTTGGTGAGACCACATCTTGAGTATTGTGTGCAGTTTTGGTCGCCTTATCTGAGGAAGGATGTTCTTGCCATGGAAGGAGTGCAGCGAAGATTCACCAGGCTGATACCTGGGATGGCAGGAATGACGTATGAGGAGAGATTGGGTCGATTGGGCTTGTACTCGCTGGAGTTTAGAAGAATGAGAGGGGATCTCATCGAAACTTATAAAATTCTAACAGGACTAGACAGACTAGATGCTGGAAGGATGTTCCCGATGGTCGGGGAGTCCAGAACCAGGGGTCACAGTCTAAGGATAAGGGGTAAGCCATTTAGGACGGAGATGAGGAGGAATTTCTTCACCCAGAGAGTGGTGAACCTGTGGAATTCTCTGCCAAAGAAGGCAGTAGAGGCCAATTCATTAAATATATTCAAGAAGGAGTTGGATATATTTCTTAAGGCTAAAGGGATCAAGGGATCAAGGGATATGGAGAGAAGGCAGGAACAGGGTACTGAATTTGGATGATCAGCCATGATCTCATTGAATGGCGGAGCAGGCTCGAGGGGCCGAATGGCCTACTCCTGCTCCTATCTTCTATGTTTCTATGTAACAGTTACTATACTTCAAAAGTGCTTAATTC
Source organism: Somniosus microcephalus (assembly GCF_052327205.1). Classification (NCBI taxonomy): domain Eukaryota; kingdom Metazoa; phylum Chordata; class Chondrichthyes; order Squaliformes; family Somniosidae; genus Somniosus; species Somniosus microcephalus. Next base: position 57,217,904 of record NC_140987.1, on the reverse strand, counting down.
AATGTGAAACACTTTGAGACATCCTGAAGTCATGAAAGGCACTATATAAGTGCAAGTTCTTCCTTTTCTAATTTCTCATTTGCAATAAATATATAAAAATATTAACATTGTACATAAATAATTATAATGATAGTGAGCCATGTCATAAAGTGTTACTCATGGCTAAGATGGCCCAGCTTAGGCCCAGTTACCACAAGCACCAGCACTCAAGCAGACATCGTTGGAGCCCACCACCTCAGTGGGGCAGGCTGCACTAGCATCATAGTAAACCCACCCCTAGATATCACCTGCACCACCTCAGCAAAGACAAGAAATGAATACCCCTTGCTAGAATGACAAGAGATCCTTCAGCACATTCCCTAATGACAAAGATTAAAATCATATAATTTAAAATAAAAATGAAGTAGTTCATCAAAAGTTTAAAAAAAATTATTAGCCTTCTTCCAGAAAGATAATACACCATCTGACAAAAGATCGTCTATCTGACACTGAGCATTAAAAACTCTGAGAGGGCTGGATTGGCTCAGGTTTCTATATTTTCTTCTTGATCAACAAAGAAGGGCAGCAATCCTGATTCACAAAGCCCTGTCCTTATATTAATCAATACGATCACTGGTCGGCAGAGCTGCAACAGCTGGTCAAGGCTTCCTTTGGCCAGGAAGACAACATTCTCTCAATATATATATTATCTCAATGCAGCTACTGTACCTCACTGTTTGTCACCAACCCTTTCCTCACCCTAGATCTGCACCTTACCTCAAATCTTGACAGTATGTGCTGGGTTTCCTACATTACAGCAGTGACTATACTTCAAAAGTACTTCATTGGCCGTAAAGCGCTTTTGGACGTCCTGAGGTCGTGAAAGGCACTATAGAAATGCAAGTCTTTCTTTTTTTCTTTTTTTAAAGTTGGGCTACCCTCAAAATGGAATCCAGCACTTCTTTGGAAAACTGTAATGCCTGCTACAGCTAGTGACCAGGGTTTTCCACTTTGTTTGCCAGCTCACGATTTTCTGCCCATTAAAGTGGTGGGCAGAAAAACCACGGGCTGGCGAGCGCAGATGCGGAAAACCCTGACTAGTTTGTTATTCAAAGTCCCAATTAGTCAGTTAGATGTTCTTTGAAGGACATATGCTGATTCCATTCCAACCATATGGACATGGTTGTATTTTCCAATTGCTAACAGGTGTCAATAGGTTGCTCAGAAGCCTCAGTTTCACACCTTGTACACTGAGGTGGAAATTCATGGTCTTTATTTATTGTTGTGGTTAGTGCATTGTATTGGTATTTCTTTGCTTATGTATATTATTTCATCTATAAATAAATCTGACCAAGTTTTAGTCTGTATAGTTGGGTTTGGGTGATGTTATTTTCTAACTTCTATGTTGATAGAATAACATGGTGGACATGCCACGTATTCTCCAATAAGTCGTCGCCGTCGTACATGTCTTCACACTGTTCCCTTTGGGGAACTGTAAGAAGTGGTGGAAGGATTTCTGGCCGCGATTAACGCTCCTTCCGTGACCGTAACCATCTTCGTACCAGCCATTAGGGTGGTTAGTCCTATGGCGGGAGGGTTTTACAGGCTCCCACAACCCATACGAGGGGGGGGGCACCCACACCCACGGACGCAAGTATCCCGCTGGATGTCAACCCAGAATTTAGAGCCGGAGCTCCGACTCCACTTGCCGGGACTGTCTGGAGCGGGGTTCGAAACCCTACGCCTTCTGGCCCAGCGGCGGGGATGCTACCGCTACGCCAAAGGCCCACTCCCTCCAATAAGTGATATACCACGATTAGAGGTTAATGTTAAACTTGGGCATACTAACAATAACAACACGGGTTTCCATTCATTAGGTATTCAGCCTCTGGTAGCAACTGCTGTCTGGCTGTGTATACAAATAAAAGCTCTGGGAATAAAAAAAACTAGAACAATAATTGGGATTTACTTCAACTGTGCAGTGAATGGCAGCTAAAATGTCTGCATCCGGAATGTCACCTCCCACCATCAGGACAGCAAAGTCACAGAGAACTTGGCTTAGTCAATATACAGTAGACGTTAAACACCACTGCATGTGCATGCACCTTTTACTCTAACCTCCACAAATCCAACTCTAGAATGACAAATAAGTCTAGTAAAGGATTGCAACCCATGCTTCTTTCTGATTATGCACCAATATTCATCATAGTTGATATACATGTCTTCCCACACAGACCTCATTGCTAGAGTCTCAGTACTTCCCCTCTCGAACTCCTCAATTTTCTCCCTTGTCTGTGCGACCACCCAATTGAATTTCTGAAGAACACTAGGCCCTTACGTTATCCCCCATCCAGCTCTAGGAATGTGCTACGGCAGTGCTCCAGTACAATGAATCATATGATCGTCGAAGTTACAGCACAGAAAGCTACCTAGAGCAGCCTGTAGGATAGGATGCATGCCCTTGTGCAGGATAGCCAGTGGGGCTGTGACTGAAGACATGGCCATAAACTTGGAATTCACCAACTTTTACACAAATCTAAATACATCCATATTCATGGCATCATTCAAGGACATAAGAAAAGATTTGGCCAGCCTGCCACTCCTCGAGTGACACAGAGAAATATGCACTAGGCTTCCCATCTTAGAATCACAGAATCATGGAATGGTTACAGAACAGAAGGAGGCCATTCAACCCGTCAAGAAGGAACTGAAATAATTGGAACATTGTGCTGAACAAAGGGAAGATTTCAGATATGTGCTCCTGGTGGATGGGGGCAAAGTCAAAAAATTATCCCTCAGAAATCCAAAAATTGGGTCCAATATCTGTGCTGTAAATTCCATGGCACACTGTAAAGTTTTACAGCAAAAGTATAAAATCTGTAGCAGTTTGAAAACTATACAGCTGTGCCATAAAATGCAATAACTGCATTAAAACTCTCAACAACATTTTGATTCATTACAATACATACCTGCTTGTAGATGAACCATAACTTTTATGGAAAGTTTTATTGAACAGCTACAGAGCTGAAAGGCCACCTGCAATGACACCTTCCTTCCCATTATGCATTATACACTGGAGAATCAACAAAGCAAAATAGATCATCCGAAGCTGCAAATTTCATCAAAACCAAAAACGCAGTTCATAACACAAGGCTGAGGATTTAATTCATGGGTACTGAAATAATTTTAAAAAACAAGGTATGAACTTTCCTTTAAACTGAGAGGAGCATTAGCTAATAATTAGACAGTGTGTAACCATTGCAATAGTCAAATAAACAACATGTACAACAAATTGAAGTTAAGAAGAAAGTCCGTACAGAAACCAATCAAAAGAAAAACCAGGAGTTCTGGGAATCTTCGGGGTAAGATCTGTCTTGGGCGAGAGCGATTCAGCAGCTCACTTTACACTTCGCCCAATCATCGTTTCGCTAGTGCCCGTTTTGCGCTACTGCCCAAGACTAGTTTGACCACCCCCCCATCATTAAATGTAGACAGAAAATGCCCCTCGAGCTTGTTCCACCATTCACTAAGATCATGGCTGATCTTCAACCTCAACTCCACTTTCCCGCCCGATCTCCACCTCCCTTGATTCCCCTAGAGTCCAAAAATCTATCTACCCCAGCCTTGAATATACTCAACGATTCAGCATCCGCAGCCCTTTGGGGCGGAGAATTCCAAAGAGTCACAACCTTCTGAGTGAAGACATTCCTCCTCATCTCAGTATTAAATGGCCGACCCCTTATCCTGAGACTATGCCCTCTAGTCCTAGACACTCCAGCCAGGGGAAATAACCTCTCAGCATCTGCCCTGTCAATCCCCCTTCAGAGTCTTATATGTTTCAATAAGATAATTAATCCATCAAAGGAGTACTGGTGTATTGTGCAATTTCAACATTTTCTGTTTTTGCTTCAGAAAATATCTCCTGGACAACAGATACCAGCAATAGTTAATTTATACTAATTATACTCTTCATGATTCCCTTCAACTCCCAGAACACTGAAACTATTGCTTAAACACTGCTCCTGGAATAACCTTAGTCTTTTGTGTTGATAAATTTTACAATGCAAAAACTAGCTAAAATAAGACAACTTCAGGCATTCTATACCAACAGAATGAGTTGTTGCTCATTGCCATCCAAATTAATTTTGTTTTCAATAAAAACAGACTTCACTGAGCCTAAACCTTGCCCAAAACTTGCTCTGTGACCACTTTATTCTTCATGTTTATTAGTATACTCTGAGGGACAGTCTGTAATCTTTTTGCCTTGTGCTGCCAAACACTCACATATCATTGCCAAGTCAGACCTTTATTCCTCCAAGCATTAGGAAAATTGCCAGAAATGCTCATTAATTTTCTTTGACTAACTGAACTGCAGAATATTGACCCCAACTGGCAGCGTTTTGTTTCCAAGTGGTAACTGCAGATATCAATGGGAGGGATATTCCTTTCCAGTGGCATTGAGGGGGGGGGGGGAATTCTGCCCGGCCACCTCCACAAGATTGTCCACCACCATGGCACAAGACTTTCTCTATTGGAAAGATTCTACTGCTGGTGGAAAAATAAGCCATTCAATCAGAACTTCCGCTCCTCATAAAAAATTGGCACCCGCGGCAGGCCCATGTGGAAACCTGAATTCACCACGTTATATTTCTGTGGGCTTTTGGGATAGTTCAAAAGATTATAAAGTGTGCTCCTAGCACACAGACCTCAAGAACCCAACCCACCCACTCACCATTAAGAGTTGCTGACATGGTTGGAAAATCACCACGAAAAGTCAAAAAAATTTCCAGAGCAATTCAAACACCTGAGGGTGTCGGAAAGTAAACGCGAAAAGAATTTGCTTTTAATCAGCAATAAAAAATGACATGGCGCGCCAGCAAATAACATTTTGCAAAACAGACAATCCCAATGTGAGCAGTAAAGAAATCACAGTGGCCACACCGTTGGTTTGGGGATTGCATTATTGTTTTATCAGGTCTTTGTCCTGTTACTTGAGACATTACTGTTTCTGCTACTGTTTGCATTCAGAGGGACCTGGGTGTCTTTGTACATGATTCACAGAAAGTTAACATGCAGGTACAGCAAGCAATTAGGAAAGCAAATGGGATGTTAGCTTTTGTGACAAAGGGATTAGCGTATAAGAGTAAGGAAGTCGTACTACAATTATACAAGGCATTGGTGAGGCCACACCTGGAGTACTGTGTACAGTTCTGGTCTCCTTATCTAAGGAAAGACACACTTGTCTTAGAGGGAGTGCAATGAAGGTTCACTAGACTGGTTACTGGGATGAGGGGATTGCCCTATGAGGAGAGACTGAGTAGATTAGGCCTATATTCCTTAGAGTTTAGAAAAATGAGAGGTGATATAATTGAAACATATAAAATTCTTAAGGGGCTTGACAGGGTTAATGCTGGGAAAATGTTTCCCCTGGCTGGGGAATCTAGAACACGGGGTCACGGTCTCAGAATAAGAGGCCGGCCATTTAGGACTGAGGTGAGGAGAAATTTCTTCACTCAAAGGGTTGTGAATCTTTGGAGTTCTTTACCCCAGAGAGCTATGGATGCTCAGTCGTTGAGTATATTCAACACGGAGGTCAATAGATTTTTGGGAACTAAGGGAATTAAGGGATATGGGGAGTGCGGGAAGGTGGATTTGAGGTAGAAGATCAGCCATGATCTTGTTGAATGGTAGAGCAGGCTCGAGGGGCCAAATGGCCCACACCAGCCACTATTTCTTATGTTCTTATATGCATTGCATTCAGAAGAGCATGCCAGGAGCAGCACCAGGCATACTTAAAAATGAGGTGCCAAACTGAGGAAGCTGCAACACAGTACTACATGCATGCTCAACCGCGGAAACAGCATGTTATAGACAGAGCTAAGCAATCCCACAATCAACGGTCCTGCCATATTAGTCGTGAATGGTGAAGGACCATTAAACAACTAACGGGAGGAGGAGGCTCCATGAACATCCCCATCCTCAATGATGGCAGAGCCCAGCATATGTGTGCAACAGACAAGACTGAAGCGTTTGCAACCATCTTCAGCCAGAATTGCAGAGTGGATGATCCATGTCAGCCTCCTCCTGAGGTCCCCACCATCACAGAAGCCAGTCTTCAGCCAATTCGATTCACTCCATGTGATATCAAGAAAAGGCTGAGCGCACTGGATACAGCAAAGGCTATGGGTCCCGACAATATCCCAGCTGTCATGCTGAAGGCTTGTGCTCCAGAACTAGCCATGCCTCTAACCAAGCTGTTCCAGTACAGCCACAACATAGGCACCTACCCGACAATGTGGAAAACTGCCAAGGTAAGTCCTGTACACAAAAAGCAGGACAAATCCAATCTGGCCAATTACCGCCCCATCAGTCTACTCTTAATCATCAGAAAAGTGATAGGCGATGTTGTCGACAGTGCTATCAAGCAAAACTTACTCACCGATGACTTGCTCACCGATGCACAGTTTGGGTTCCGCCAGGACCACTCGGCTCCAGACCTCATTACAGCCTTGGTCCAAACATGGACAAAAGAGATGAATTTTAAAGGTGAGGTGAGAGTGACTGTCCTTGACATCAAGGCAGCATTTAACCGAGTGTGGCATCAAGGAGCCCTAGTAAAATTGAAGTCAATGGGAATCAGGGGAAAACTTTCCACTGGCTGGAGTCATACCTAGCACAAAGGAAGATGGCTGTGGTTGTTAGAGGCCAATCATCTCAGCCCCAGGACATCGCTGCAAAAATTCCTCAGGCCAGTGCCCTAGGTCCAACCATCTTCAGCTGCTTCATCGATGACCTTCCCTCCATCATAAGGTCAGAAGTGGGGAGGTTCGCTGATGACTGCACAGTGTTCAGTTCCATTCGCAACTCCTCAGATAATGAAGCAGTCCACGCCCGCATGCAGCATGATCTGGACGACATCCAGGCTTGGGCTGAGAAGTGGCAAGTAACATTCGTGCTATACAAGTGGCAGGCAATGACTATCTCCGAAAAGAGAGCGCCTAACCACTGCCCCTTGACATTCAACGACATTACCATCGTCGAATCCCCCACCATCAATATCCTGGGGGTCACCATTGACCATATAAATACTGTGGCTACAAGAGCAGGTCAGAGGCTGGGTATTCTAAGAACATAAGAAATAGGAGCAGGAATAGGCCACTCTGCCCCTCGAGCCTGCTCCGCCATTCAATAAGATCATGGCTGATCTTAGACTCAAAGCCACTTCCCTACCCACTCCCCATAACCCTTCACACCCTTATCTTGCAAAAATCTACCATCTCCACCTTAAATGTATTTAATGACCCAGCCTCCACGGCTCTCTGGGGCAGAGAATTCCACAGATTTATGACCCTCTGAGAGAAAAAATTCCTCCTCATCTCAGTTCTAAAAGGACGACTCTTTATTCTGAAACTATGCCCCTGAGTTCTAGATTTCCCCACGAGGGGAAACATCCTCTCTGCATCTACCTTGTCGAGCCCCTTCAGTATCTTATATGTTTCAATAAGATTACCTCTCATCCTTCTAAATTCCAATGAGTATAGACCCAACCTGCTCAACCTTTTTTCATAAGTCAACCCCCTCATCTCTGGAATTAACCTATTCTGCGACGAGTGTCTCACCTCCTGACTCCCCAAAGACTTTCCACCATCTACAAGGCACAAGTCAGGAGTAGAAACATAGAAACATAGAAGATAGGAGCAGGAGTAGGCCATTCGGCCCTTTGAGCCTGCTCCGCCATTCAATGTGATCATGGCTGATCATCCAAATTCAGTACCCTGTCCCTGCCTTTTCCCCATATCCCTTGATCCCTTCAGCCTCAAGAAACATATCCAATTCTTTCTTGAATATATTTAATGAACTGACCTCCAACGCCCTCTGTGGCAGAGAATTCCACAGGTTCACCACTCTCTGGGTGAAGAAATTCCTCCTCATTTCAGTCCTAAATGGCTTACCCCTTATCCTTAGACTATGACCCCTGGTTCTGGACTCCCCGGCCATCAGAAACATCCTTCCTGCATCTAGTCTGTCCAGACCTGACAGAATTTTATAGGTTTCGATGAGATCCCCTCTCAATCTTCTAAACTCCAGTGAGTATAAGCCCAATCGACACAATCTCTCCTCATATGTCATTCCTGCCATCCCAGGTATCAGCCTGGTGAATCTTCGCTGCACTCCCTCCATGGCAAGAACGTCCTTCCTCAGGTAAGGTGACCAAAACTGCACACAATACTCAAGGTGTGGTCTCACCAAGGCCCTGTACAACTGCAGCAAGACATCCTTGTTCCTGTACTCGAACCCTCTTGCTACGAAGGCCAACATACCATTTGCCTTCTTCACCGCCTGCTGCACCTGCATGCTTACCTTCAGCGACTGGTGCACAAGGACACCCAGGTCTCTTTGCACTTCCCCTTCTCCCAATCTATTGCCATTCAAATAATAATCTGCCTTCCTGTTTTTGCCACCAAAGTGGATAACCTCACATTTATCCATATTATAGTGCATTTGCCATGTTTCTGCCCAATCACCCAACCTGTCCAAATCGTACTGGAGTTTCACGACATCCTCCTCTCAGCTTACCCTCCCACCCAGCTTTGTGTCGTCTGCAAATTTGGAGATATTACATCCAATTCCCTCGTCCAGATCATTAATATATATTGTGAAAAGCTGGGGTCCTAGGACCGATCCTTGCGGTACCCCACTAGTCACTGCCTGCCACTCGGAAATCGACCCGTTTATCCAACTCTTTGCTTTCTGTCCGCCAACCAGTTCTCTATCCAAGTCAATACCTTGCCCCCAATCCCATGTGCCTTAATTTTGCACGCTAATCTCTTATGTGGGACCTTATCGAAAGCCTTCTGGAAGTCCAAATACACCACATCCACTGGTTCTCCCTTATCTATTTTACCAGTTACATCCTCAAAAAATTCCAGTAGATTAGTCAAGCATGATTTACCTTTTGTAAATCCATGTTGACTTTGTCCGATACTGTCACTGCTTTCCAAGTGCTCTGCTATTACATCTTTTATAATAGACTCTAGCATTTACCCCACTACCAATGTCAGGCTTACCGGTCTGTAATTCCCCACTTTCTCTCTACCACCCTTTTTGAATAGTGGGGTAACATTAGCTACCCTCCAATCCATGGGTACCGTTCCAGAGTCTATCGAGTTCTGGAAGATGACCAGCAATGCATCTACTATCTCTAGGGCCACTTCCTTAAGTACCCTGGGATGTAGACCATTAGGCCCTGGGGATTTATTGGCCTTCAGTCCCATCAATTTTCCTAACACCATTTCCCTGCAAATACTGATTTCTTTTAGTTCCTCCCTTTCATCAGACCCTATGTTCCCGGCATCTCTGGGAGGTTATTTGTGTCCTCCTTTGTGAAGACAGAACCAAAGTATGTATTTAGTTGGTCTGCCATTTCCTTGTTTCCCATTATAAATTCCCCTGATTCTGACTGCAAGGGACCTACGCTTGACTTCACCAATCTTTTTCTCTTCACATATCTATAAAAGCTTTTACAGTCAGTTTTTATGTTCCCTACTAGCTTACTCTCATATTCTATTTTCCCTTTCTTAATTAATCCCTTTGTCCTCCTTTGTTGACTCCTAAACTGCTCCCAATCCTCAGGATTATTGCTTTTTCTAGCCAATTTATACTGTAATAACCTCATTGGCCAGCAGATCAGCCCAGGTCCGGGGCTCATCCGTGTGATGGGGAGAAGTCCCGACACACCAAAGTAACACCCCAATTCTGCAAAGGCTTAAGATGTGGGCTTATAGCACCTAGATCCTTGGGGATTAGACTGTTTACAGGAACTGCTTGGAAACTGATGAAAAGGAAACTGGTTCCAAATGAAACTCGAAATTATAACCGTCTGCAAATGCTTTTTTTCCACTGTAATGACAATTTATTTTTCTATATAACATAGCAAAAACATAGTTAAGCAAAATACATAATTAGTCTTTCAGTGCGTATAAACCCAAATTAAAGGATTCTTTAAATGCAGATTCTGTAGAGGCATGTTGCATTTGCTGTTGATGGCCTGAGCCACACCCCTATCCAATAGTAGAGCGATGAGTGAAACACACCCAGCAGTAACCACAGATAATGTGCTGCTTTTTCTTTTGGCTCCTATTGATTAGGATCCTCAACAGCCAAGCTCTGACCGCTTCCTGCATCACCCAAGTGCTATCAGCATGTTTCACCCTTCAACAGGCCTTTCGCAAAGTAGGTACTGTTATAAATATACCGGCAAAGGCTCGAGGCCAAGTAGAATGCAAATGAGTATTCAAATAGAATGTTTCTACTTCATAAAAAATATCAAATATGTCAGCAAAAAAAATTGTGACTGGTGTTTGTGCAAGATATTTTTCTGGCATTAAGAAAAAACAGGCTCTCTTTGCTTTTGCAAAGAAAACCAAGATTTGCCTTCGCTCAATCGTTTATTTGGTTGATTTATTTCGATTTGGCCTAAACCACATGACCCTAACCAAACCAACTGGTTGGTTGACTCTTGGGTTCAGTAATAAATTACACTGTTCTGTACAGAAAGCTGTTTTCTTTAACAATTTGACAAGTGGCTATATACAAGAAGATTTGTGACAGGTAAGTATTAAAATGAGAACAACATGTGCATGCAAAAGCAAAAATACTGTCTGAGAACTGATGTTCTAGTATAAAGATCTGTCAACATAATATAATGGACATTTATTTACCTATAATGGATACTCTTTGCCTCCTGGATTGGAAGAAGCAAGCAGCACTTATTTTTATCACAATGATAACTTAAGTTCTAAATGGATGCTGATATTTTCATTTATCGAAGTATCTGTGTTACATGCTAGATTGTGAAACGATCCTGATTTAAGTCCAATATTAATTCACTAAAGTATAAAAGGTAATTAATTGTACCTTTTTTTCTGTTACATTTTTCCCGCCCGCTCTTCCCTGCAGCCAGTGACTCACACTAGGGGTCCTGCCAATCTCCTGCGACCTCATTCGAAGGATTCATTCTTCATGTACGAGCCTAGGCAGTGAGCATCAGCAGGCTATTCAATTACAGAGTCATAGAATTACATAGGATATAAGGCACAGAAACATAGAAGCATAGAAGATAGGAGCAAGAGTAGGCCATTCGGCCCCTCGAGCCTGCTCTGCCATTCGATGAAATCATGGCTGATCATCCAAACTCAGTACCCCGTACCTGCCTTCTCCCCATATCCCTTGATACCTTTAGCTCTAAGAAATATATCTAACTCCTTCTTGAATATATTTAAAGAATTGGCCTCAACCGCCTTCTGTGGTAGAGAATTCCACAGGTTCACCACTCTCTGGGTGAAGAAATTCCTCCTCATCTCTGTCCTAAATGGCTTACCCCTTATCCTTAGACTATGACCCCTGGTTCTGGACTCTCCGACCATCGGGAACATTCTACCTGCATCTAGTTTGTCCAGACCTGTCAGAATTTTATACGTTTCGATGAGATCCCCTCTCATTCTTCTAAACTCCAGCGAGTATAAGCCCAATCGACCCAATCTCTCCTCATACGTCATTCCTGCCATCCCAGGGATCAGCCTTGTGAATCTTCGCTGAACTCCTTCCATGGCAAGAACATCCTCCCTCAGATAAGGCGACCAAAACTGCACACAGTACTCAAGGTGTGGTCTCACCAAGGCCCTGTACAATTGCAGCAGGACATCCTTGCTCCTGTACTCAAACCCTTTCGCTATGAAGGCCAACATACCATTTGCCTTCTTCACCGCCTGCTGCACCTGCATGCTTACCTTCAGTGACTAGTGCACAAGGACACCCAGGTCTCATTGCACTTCCCCTTCTCCCAATCTATTGCCATTCAGATAATAGTCTACCTTTCTGTTTTTGACACCAAAGTGGATAACCTCGCATTTATCCACATTATATTGCATCTGCCACACTTCTGCCCAATCACCCAACCTGTCCAAATCATCCTGGAGTTTCTCGGTATCCTCCTCGCAGCACACACACCCACCCAGCTTTGTGTCATCTGCAAACTTCTGGTTCCCTTATCTAGATCATTAATGTATGTTGTGAATAGCTGGGATCCAAGGACTGATCCCTGCGGTACCCCACTAGTCACTGCCTGCCACTCGGAAAAAGACCCATTAATTCCTACTCTCTGCTTTCTGTCCGCCAACCAGTTCTCTATCCAAGTCAATACCTTGCCCCCAATCCCATGTGCCTTAACTTTACACGATAATCTCTTATGCGGGACCTTATCGAAAGCCTTTTGAAAATCCAAATACACCACACCTACTGGTTCTCCCTTATCTATTTTCCCAGTTACATCCTCAAAAAATTGAGTAAATCCATGTTGACTTTGTCCGATCCTGTCACTGTTTTCCAAGTGCTCAGCTATTACATCTTTTATAATGGACTCCAGCATTTTCCCCACTACCGATGTCAGGCTTACCGGTCTGTAATTCCCCGCTTTCCTCCTACCACCCTTTTTGAATAGTGGGGTAACATTAGCTACCCTCCAATCCATGGGTACAGTTCCAGATTCCAGCGAATTTTGGAAGATGATCAGCAATGCATCTACTATTTCTAGGGCCACCTCCTTAAGTACCCTAGGATGTAGATTATCAGGCCCTGGGGATTTATCGGCCTTCAATCCCGTCAATTTCCCTAACACCATTTCCCTACAAATACTGATTTCTTTCAGTTCCTCCCTCTCATCAGACCCTATGTTCTCCAACATCTCTGGGAGGTTATTTGTGTCCTCCTTTGTGAAGACAGAACCAAAATATGCATTTAATTGGTCTGCCATTTCTTTGTTCCCCATTATAACTTCCCCTGCTTCTGACTGCAAGGGACCTACACTTGATTTCACTAATCTTTTTCTCTTCACATATCTATAAAAGCTCTTACAGTCAGTTTTTATGTTCCCTGCAAGCTTACTTTCATAGTCTATTTTCCCCTTCTTAATTAATTCCTTTGTCCTCCTTTGTTGAATCCTAAACTGCTCCCAATCCTCAGGGTTACCGCTTTTTCTGGCCAATTTATATGCCCTCTCCTTGGATCTTATGCTATCCCTAATTTCCCTTGTTAGCCACGGTTGAGTCACCCTTTTTGTTTTATTCTTATCCCAAACTGGGATGAACAACTTCTGTAGTTCATCCATGCGGTCTTTGAATGTTTGCCATTGCCTATCCACCGTCAACCCTTTGAGTGACATTCCCCAATCAATCCTACCCATTTCGCGCCTCATACCATCGTAGTTTCCTTTATTTAAATTCAGGACCCGAGTCTCCGAGTCAACTACTTCACTCTCCATCCTAATGAAGAATTCTATCATATTATGATCGCTCTGACCCAAGGGGCCTCTTACAACAAGATTGCTAATTAATCCTCTCATAATACCCAGTCTAAGATGGCCTGATCTCTGGTTGGTTCCTCGACATATTGTTCCAGAAAACCATCCCGTAAACATTCTAGGAATTCCTCCTCCACAGTATTTTTACTAATTTGGTTAGCCCAATCTATATGCAAATTAAAGTCACCCATGGTGACTACTGTGCCCTTACTGCATGCTTCTCTAATTTCCCTTTTAATGCCATCCCCAACCTCTGTATTACTGTTTGGAGGTCTATATACCACTCCCACTAACGTTTTCTGCCCCTTGGTATTTCTCAGTTCTACCCATACAGATTCCGCATCATCAGAGTTAATATCCTTCCTTTCAATTGTGTTAATCCCCTCCTTAACCAGCAATGCTACCCCACCTCCCTTGCCTATCCTTCCTAAATATTGAATACCCCTGGATGTTGAGTTCCCAGCCTTGGCCACCCTGGAGCCATGTTTCTGTAATCCCAATCAAACCATATTCGTTTACCTCTATTTGCGCAGCTGATTCATCCACCTTGTTCCGAATGCTCCTTGCATTAAGACACAAAGCCTTCAGGCTTGTTTTTTTAATGCTCTCAGACCTATATGAATTATTATTTACTGTGACCATGTTTGATTTAAACCGTTGAGTTCTTTGCCTTCTAATTTTGTTTTTCTCCTTCCTGTCTTTTGCTTTTTTCCTTGTTTCCCTTTCCTCTGTCTCCTTGCTCAGGTTCCCAACCCCCTGCCACTTTAGTTTATACCCTCCCCAACAGCACTAGCAAACACTCCCCCTAGGACATCGGTCCCAGCCCTGCCCAGGTGCAAACCGTCCCGTTTGTACTGGTCCCACCTCTCCCAGAACCGGTTCCAATGTCCAAGGAATTTGAATCCCTCCCCCTTGCACCATTCCTCTAGCCATGTATTCATTTGAAATATCCTCCTATTTCTACTCTGACTAGCACGTGGCACTGGTAGCAATGCTGAGATTACTACCTTTGAGGTCCTATTTTTTAATTTACCTCCTAACTCCCTATATTCTGCTTTTAGGACCTCATCCCATTTTTTACCTATATCTTTGGTGCCTATGTGCACCACGACAACTGGCTGTTCGCCCTCCCCCTCCAAAATGTTCTGCAGCCACTCCGAGATAGAAACATAGAAACATAGAAGATAGGAGCAGGAGTAGGCCATTCGGCCCTTCGAGCCTGCTCCGCCATTCAATGAGATCATGGCTGATCATCCAAATTCAGTACCCTGTCCCTGCCTTCTCCCCATATCCCTTGATCCCTTTAGCCTTAAGAAATATATCCAACTCTTTCTTGAATATATTTAATGAACTGGCCTCCACCACCCTCTGTGGCAGAGAATTCCACAGGTTCACCACTCTCTGGGTGAAGAAGTTCCTCCTCATTTCAGTCCTAAATGGCTTACCCCTTATCCTTAGACTATGACCCATGGTTCTGGACTCCCCAGCCATCATAAACATCCTTCCTGCATCTAGTCTGTCCAGACCTGACAGAATTTTATAGGTTTCGATGAGATCCCCTCTCAATCCTCTAAACTCCAGTGAGTATAAGCCCAATCGACACAATCTCTCCTCATACATCATTCCTGCCATCCCAGGTATCAGCCTGGTGAATCTTCGCTGCACTCCCTCCATGGCAAGAACATCCTTCCTCAGGTAAGGTGAACAAAACTGCACACAATACTCAATGTGCGGTCTCACCAAGGCCCTGTACAACTGTAGCAAGACATCCTTGTTCCTGTACTCGAACCCTCTTGCTACGAAGGCCAACATACCATTTGCCTTCTTCACCACCTGCTGCACCTGCATGCTTACCTCCAGCAACTGGTGCACAATAACACCCAGGTCTCTTTGCACTTCCCCTTCTCCCAATCTATTGCCATTCAAATAATAATCTGCCTTCCTGTTTTTGCCACTAAAGTGGATAACCTCACATTTATCCACATTATAGTGCATTTGCCATGTTTCTGCCCAATCACCCAACCTGTCCAAATCGTACTGGAGTTTCACGACATCCTCCTCACAGCTTACCCTCCCACCCAGCTTTGTGTCGTCTGCAAATTTGGAGATATTACATCCAATTCCTTCATCCAGATCATTAATATATATTGTGAACAGCTGGGGTCCTAGGAACGATCCTTGCGGTACCCCACTAGTCACTGCCTGCCACTCGGAAAAGGGCCCGTTTATTCCAACTCTTTGCTTTCTGTCCGCCAACCAGTTCTCTATCCAAGTCAATACCTTGCCCCCAATCCCATGTGCCTTAATTTTGCACGCTAATCTCTTATGTGGGACCTTATCGAAAGCCTTCTGAAAGTCCAAATACACCACATCCACTGGTTCTCCCTTATCTATTTTACCAGTTACATCCTCAAAAAATTCCAGTAGATTAGTCAAGCATGATTTACCTTTTGTAAATCCATGTTGACTTTGTCCGATCCTGTCACTGCTTTCCAAGTGCTCTGCTATTACATCTTTTATAATAGACTCCAGCATTTTCCCCATTACCGATGTCAGGTTTACCGGTCTATAATTCCCCGCTTTTTCTCTACCACCTTTTTTGAATAGTGGGGTAACATTAGCTACCCTCCAATCCATGGGTACTGTTCCAGAGTCTATCGAGTTCTGGAAGATGACCAGCAATGCATCTACTATCTCTAGGGCCACTTCCTTAAGTACCCTGGGATGTAGACCATCAGGATCAGCCTTCAGTCACGTCAATTTTCCTAACACCATTT
Source organism: Somniosus microcephalus (assembly GCF_052327205.1). NCBI lineage: Eukaryota > Metazoa > Chordata > Chondrichthyes > Squaliformes > Somniosidae > Somniosus > Somniosus microcephalus. The sequence continues at coordinate 57,201,791 of NC_140987.1, read as the reverse complement.
CCCTACAAATACTGATTTCTTTCAGTTCCTCCCTTTCATCAGGCCCTATGATCCCCGACATCTCTGGGAGGTTATTTGTGTCCTCCTTTGTGAAGACAGAACCAAAGTATGTATTTAGTTGGTCTGCCATTTACTTGTTTCCCATTATAAAGAGATGTCCTTGACCCTTGCACCAGGGAGGCAACACACATAGATACATAGATACATAGAAGATAGGAGCAGGAGTAGGCCATTCGGCCCTTCGTGCCTGCTCCGCCATTTAATGAGATCATGGCTGATCCTTTAATTCAGTATCCCGTCCCCGCCTTCTCTCCGTAACCCTTAACCCCTTTTGCCCGTAGAAATATATCTAATTCCCTCTTAAATATATTTAATGAGCTGGCGTACACTGCCCTCTGTGGCAATGAGTTCCACAGGTTCACCACTCTCTGAGTGAAGAAATTCCCCCTCATCTCTGTCCTAAATGGTTTAGCCCTTATCCTTAAATTATGTCCTCTAGTTCTGTTCTCACCCGCCAAGGGAAACATTCCTTCTGCATCCAGTCTGTCTAGACCTGTCAGAATTTTATACACTTCTATGAGGTCCCCTCTCAATCTTCTAAACTCCAGTGTGTACATCCCTAAACTACATAGTCTCTCCTCATAGGTCATTCCCGCCATTCCTGGTATCAGCCTGGTGAATCGCCGCTGCACCCCCTCCATGGCAAGAACATCCTTCCTCAGATGAGGCGACCAAAACTGTACACAGTACTCGAGGTGTGGTCTCACCAGTGCCCTGTACAGCTGCAGCAAGGTATCCCTGTTCCTGTATTCTAACCCTTTTGCTATGAAGGCCAGCATACCGTTTGCCTTCTTGACCGCCTGTTGCACCTGCATGCTCGCCTTCAGTGACTGGTGTACAAGAACACCCAGGTCTCTCTGTACTTCCCCCTCTCCCAATCTATTGCCATTTAAATAATAATTTGCCCTCCCGTTCCTGCACCCAAGGTGGATAACTTCGCACTTGTCCACATTATAGTGCATCTGCCATTTATCCGCCCAATCGCCCAGTCTGTCCAAATCGCTCTGGAGCTTCCTGGTCTCTTCCTCTGAGCCCACCCCACCTCCTAGTTTAGTGTCGTCTGCAAATTTGGAAATGCTGCATCCGACTCCCTGATCCAGGTCATTAATGTAAATTGTGAACAGCTGGGGGCCCAGGACAGATCCCTGTGGTACCCCACTTGTTACTGCCTGCCATTCAGAAAATGAGCCGTTTATTCCAACTCTCTGTTTTCTATCTGACAGCCAGTTCCCTATCCACGCCAAAACTTTCCCCTTTATCCCATGAGCCTCAATTTTCCATGCTAATCTTTTATGTGGGACCTTATCGAAGGCCTTTTGGAAGTCCAGGTACACCACATCTACTGGCTCTCCCCCATCTATTCTACCAGTTACTCCCTCAAAAAATCCTGGAGTCTCGATTGCGGCCGCAAAAACGCCTATCTATTCCCCTTACAATTGAGTCCCCTATCACTATAGCTCTTCCACTCTTTTCCCTCCCAGCCTGTGCAGCAGAGCCACCCATGGTGCCAGGAAGTTGGCTGCTGCTGCCTTCCCCTGATGAGTCATCCCCCCCAACAGTATTCAAAGTGGTATATCTGTTTGAGAGGGGGATGGCCACAGGGGATTCCTGCACTACCTGCCTGCGCCTCTTACTCTGCCTGCTGATCACCCATTCCCTTCCTGCCTGTACACCCTTTACCTGCAGTGTGACCAACTCACTAAATGTGATATTCACGACGTCCTCAGCATCGCGAATGCTCCAAAATGAATCCATCCGCAGCTCCAGTGCCGCAATGCGGTCTGTCAGTAGCTGCAGCTGGACACACTTCCCGCACACATGGTCGTCAGGGATGCAGGAAGCGTCTCTGATTTCCCACATAGAGCAGGAGGAGCACACTACGGGGCTGGGCTGTCCTGCCATGACTTACCCTTTAATTAATTAATTAAAATTAAATGAATCCCACCAATTTCACTTCAATTAAATGATATACTCAAAGGCCCTTGCTTAATAGTAGTCCCCGCTACATAACAGAGACCTTAGAAACCACAAAATTTAAGTTTAGAAACAGGACATTTGGCCCAACCAGTCCATGCCAGCGTTTATGCTCAACTCAAGCCTCCTCCCATCCTTCCTCATCTAACTCTATCAGTATAACCCTCTATTCATATGCTTATCTAGCTTCCCCTTAAATGCATCTGTACTATTTGCCTCAAATACTCCCTGTGGTAGCGAGTTCCACATTCTCACCATAATCCATACACACGCGCAAACTTTCGAGCAGGGCTTTCTGGACAGTGATCAAGAATGGGAGCTTTGGGCTGATATTTCCTCTCCTGAGGCTGGAGTTATTGAGATCGACTGCAGTGCTCCCAACGATGCTCTGGCTATGATCAACTAACCCAGTACAGCCCAGGGAGCAAACCCGAGCCCTTCCTGATCTACTACAGGTCACAACTACACCACATGGTGCTTTTACCCACTCTCTCTCTCTCTCTCTCTCTCTCTGTCGTCCCTCGGAACCGAGGATGACTTGCTTCCACATTAAAAATTAGTTCTCAGGTGACTGATGAGCCCAATGCAGGACCTACAGGGCTCAATTTTCATTGGGCCGTTGAGGCAGGATTGGAGGCATGTGGGGGGTTAAAATAGCAAAATCGGGGGGCACGAACCCATCCGGCCCCCAACCCGCCTCCATGCCCGTTTCCCAGGAGGCGGGTACCCGACCTGTGCTGGGAGCCACCTCCCCGAGGCGGGAAGGGGATTAGTGCCAATTACCTGCCTGTTAACAGGTAGTTAACAGGCAGTTTTTAGCCTAATCCCTATTTTTATCCCTGAAGTGTGGGCTTCCCGACGGCTCCAAACTACGCCAAGTTAACGAGGCGGACCGTCAGGCTGAAGGGCTTGGAGGGTTCAAGATGTCCGATGTTCAGGTGAGTGATGTGTGCATGAGTGCAGAGGTAAGTGTGTTTGGTGTCTGTAAAGTGTTTAAATAATTTTTACTTACCTTTACTTTCCTTTACAGCCTTCCTTCCTTCAGATCTCGGGAGTCCCTCATCTCACCGGCACAGAAAGCAGAATGGCCACGAGCTGTCAAAAAAGTTACAGCATTCTGCTTTCTGTTCTGGAGAGATCTCTAAATCAGCCTGAGAGGAAGGAATCAACTTAGTGTACAGATTGTCAGTGTTTGACAGCTTCAAAGAGCTGTCAAGCGCTGATATTTCATCTGTCAAAAGCTCTTGACAGATGAAATGTCAATCTGTGACATCACCTGTTGCCGGGTGGCCCTTAATTGGCCTGTTGAGCGGGGCACCTTGTGGCGTGCCCCGTTAGTTAGACCTTTTTCTGCACCCTTCAGCTCCAAAATGTTCTGCGTCATAACTTGCTGGAAGTGCAAGCTGATAATGGCATGGCGAGGGCAATGGGGCACCTGGGACCTTAGTGAGCGGCAGGACCAACAGTGTATCGCCTTAACCAATGAGATTTATGGATTGAGAAAGAAACAGAGGAATGACAGGGGAGGAGGGTGAATTAGAATCAAATCAGATACAAAAAGAGAGAGGGAAAGAAAGATTGAATTAAGAGAGAAAAAAAGAGACAGAAGGAAAAATAAGAAAAAGATTTTTTAAATTTTAATTTCACATTTAAAATATCTCTAATAGCAATTTACCACCTGAAGGAATGAGACACCACAGTTTAAATTGTGCCATGTCTGGCATTGCATTAACAATGATGACGTTGTTAAAAAGGTACTTACACTGATAATTAACTTTCTGTGGCGAGTTTAATGGACGATTAGGGGTCGATTTTAACTCAGGTGCGGGGAATTGTCGGGTTCCCCGAATTTTGTGTTTCCCACACGAATCTAAATGGGTGTGTGAGATTGATGCAATTTTAACTCAATTGGCCAATTGATTTCCAACGTGTGGGAATCCTTGGCAAATGAGTATTTCCAGTCAGAAAGTCGCATAATATGACATCATTACTGCTGCTGCATTTAGGGTCTGCAACAAGCCTTGCTTCTTCTGCAGGCTGCCAACCTTTTGGCATTTGCTGATATACTGAGCTGGAAGCAGAATGGCAAGAGAAAGACCGAGGTCTGCACCCTGTTTTGACGACGTTGCCCTGCAGGCTTTAGTGGAGGGAGCAAGAGCTCACAAGGAGGTGCTCTTCCCTTCATCAGGGAGGAAGAGGCCTCCCCAGCAGACAAAGGCTGCGTGGCTGCAAGTGGCAGAGGAGGTCAACTCCTTATCGGTTACCCGCAGAACCTGGATACAGTGGAGGAAGAGATTTCATGACCTTCAGCACACTGGAAAAGTGAGAATGAAGTTCCCATCACTCTCAATCTGATCTCCATTGTCTCTCAACCAGCACTCAGCTTTAGCAATCTCTTCCTCCACATCCCACTTGACACTGACATCCATGCACCCTTACCCATTCCCTCTCTCTCTATGCTCACATTCACCTAACTATTCGTCTATGCAGCCCTCACACTCCCTATCACTGTGATGCTATGAAAACAACTGACAACACACAGGGAGGGCCCTTGGTCTTGCCACCTCACTCCATCTTTGTCTCCTTCTAAGCATCTATGCTATGGATTCTCTACACTCACTCCTTCATTCTCACTCAAACTCCACTTGTCTCCCTCATTGCAAGAAAAGAGCACTCACAATAAAAGAGAACGAGTGAGGACAGGAGGAGGGCCACCATCAGTAGCCCACCTCATCCCCTGGGAGGAGGTGGTCCTGGAGATCGTAGGACTGGAGGATGAGGTGCAAGTGGGGGACGGACAGACAGGTGCATCACAGCAAGCTGGTGACAGAATAGTTTTCCATCTCTTTCATTGACATTGCATGAGTCGCTGATAATGATTCTGAAGCTATAACAGATGGACCTATGATCATCTGCAATATGCAATGTGCATGTAACCTTGACCTCACATCTCTAACTCTTTCCTTTACTCCCCCACAGGACCATCGAAAGCCCCCGTCCCACTGCCCAGGAGAAAGAGCCTGAGCTTCCAGACTCCTCAGAGGAATCTGCAACCTCTGAGGGCGCAGCGTCAGCAGAATTCAGCGCACCCAGCACCAGCGCAGACACTCACACCTCGGCGGGACCGTCGGGACATAGAGTAGAGTTGTCACCTGGTGTATCACAGCTCACAAGTGAGCATCGGCAGATTGTGGAGACAGGGACAGCAGTGGAGAGTCCTAGTCGGAGGGCGCAGGACTCTGCCAGCTCGGCTCAGCTGCATGTCGACCCTCTGCCTCTGGGTCCATCCATAAGATCAGCAGGGCTGGAACTCCAGGAACAGATGCAGGAGTCTCTGGCAGGTTTTGTCTCCAGGGTCGATGTGAGTGTGTAGCGAATGGAGGAGTCCATAGCGAACATGAGCAGAGCCTTTGTGGAGTCATTGGTGCATGAACGCATCACCATGGAAAGGATGGCAACCTCCATGGAGGAGATAAGTCGCCAGGGTATGGAAAACATGGTGAGTGTTCATTATAGAATGACATCCCTTGAGGAGTGATGGGCATCTATTGAACAGAGAAACCAGACCTTCATGGAAGTACTTCTGAGTAGGACTGCCAGTACAGACACGGGTCCCCATGGCCCCCTGATGTGCAGCAAGGTGCTCTCAAGCCACCTCCAAGCGCTGGCCCCTTCTGGCCTGTGCAGCTTCAGGTGGGTGAGCAGCAGCCTGGCGCGCCTGTTGCTGCTGCTGTTGTTCCTGGTTCTGCTGGTGCTGCGGCTGGTGTTCGAGCTCATCTAATGCCCAGAAGGGAAGGAAATAAATGGCTCCCATGCTTCTGGTACATGCCTCCGTTGAGGAAACGCTGAGTGAAGGTGGCGAGCGGGGTTTCCCAGGTGGTCACACTGGAGATGTGTGTGAGGCTCCAACCTTCCACAGGTGTGGTTAAGCCTGGTAAAAGTAGCCCCAGGCCTGAAACAACAAAGTCCTGCCACCTGCAAATGATGACTGATCAAATCTCCTCTTTAATGGTTGACCTGCAGCTGATAGTCAGCAAGCCAATAGTGCTCACGCCAGGTTTCACAGGCGTGATCCCCACCAGGCGTGTTTTACGTGGGAAAAGGGTTAAAAATGCAAGGGCCTGTTGAAATGGGATTATAAATGCCAATTATTGCTGATTAAGGGCCTTAAAGACCAGTCCCGCCTGTTGGAGGCGGGACTGATTCGGGACCATCAGACACGCCTGGGTTAAAATGGCTCGGGGTCAGGACCCAGGCGGGGGGGGGGGTCCCGACCCCCAATTTTTGCGATTTTAACCCCCCACACGCCTCAAAGCCCGCCTCACGGCTGAGTTAAAATCGACCGCTTAATGTGCAAATCCAGCAAGTGCTTCAAAATTACCTGGAAGCTAAGGGCGAGATGCCGTTTGTGCAAAGCATACAGTGGACCAGCGTAAATTGACCAGCAAGTTCTGGACATTTGCAACTCATGGCGTAACTCTTAATCTCCTGAATTTGCTGGCTGATTCATTCTGTTAATGAATACTTTGATGAATCACTCTTCACCATTTGGGACATTTCCAAGACATTTGACAGGGTCTGGCACTGTGGACCACTAAACTAATTACCATTATATGGTATTTTCATGGAAATCTACACCTGGAATTTCAGCAAGAACTTTAGCAGAGGATCAGCGGAAACTTTGGAGAAACAGCATAAATGGCCGTTTTCACAATTACTGCAGGGTTTCTAATCTTCCACTGGAGTTATGACGAGAGATCAGGTGAACCCCTGTGGAAAGTTTTTTCTCAGAGCAGTCTATCCGTGCTGATGTTAATGGCTCATCCTCTGACTCTGCATTACTTCGGGGCTTCAAAAGAGATCTGTCTTCTCTCATATTAATAACCTCCTTCACTCTTCATCCAACTCTATCCATCGTTCAAATCTATCCACTTTACTAATACACTACATCATCAACTTTTTCAGATAACATTGTGCAAAATCTCTAGTCCTGTTGCAATGTAATTGTTGTGTTTGTACCGCTATACACAACTACATAAAATAATAAAGTAGCAGAGACTGAGAGTAACTTCAAGTGATCTTTACTGGGTAACTGGAACTTTGGCACTGACTATACAAATCGATACGCGTCTGTTATATACGCTCGCAACTAAGGATGTACATCCGCAAAACAAAGTAGTCCCTTCAATGTTGTATACATTACACTTCCTCCCCCTTTAGTTTAATAGTATATTAATGCAAAATTTCTATAATTAACACACAGAGCCTGTCTTTACAGTAACAAAATTCAAATTCCAACATAAAATTTTATTTTGTCAACAGCCCTTTTACAAGTCAAGTCTCTGGGGAGGCCTCCTCTGCCTCTCTGGGTAACATCTCTCCAGACTCTTTTGCTTTGGGGAATGAGACTGTACAGGTACAGGTGCATTAGGTGAGCTATCAGCACAGGTAGAGCTCTCAGCTGTGGATGAGGCTGATGCTGATGAATCAGGAGTGTCTGTTTCCATGTCAGGTGAGTCTGGGCGAGGTATAGGGGTGTTTTTCACCTGAACATACAGAATTTGGTCCACATGACGTCTCAAAATGTTCTCTCCCACATCCACAGTATACATCAGTGGTCCCTCTCTTGTGGATATTGTACCTGGTTGCCACTTTTCCGTCCGGAAATCACGAGCAAGAACTGACTGTCCCACACTGAAGCTTCTTGTTGGCTTAGCATTCAAATGTTTGAAATGTTTGTTCTCTACATCACGACGTACATTCGGTTTAAGAAGGTCCATGCGAGATCTCAGGTTCCTGTTCAGAAACATCATCGCTGGAGTCTGATTAGTGGCTGCGTGTACTGCATTCCAATAAGCAAAAAGGAAATTGTCTATCTTGTGTTGCAGTGGTAGATTCTCACTGTACATTGCTTTGATGGCCTTCTTGAAAGTCTGTACGAATCTTTCTGTCAAGCCATTTGTAGCTGGATGGTACAGGGCAAATGTGTAGTGCTTGATTCCATTTTTCCTCATGAAACCTTGGAATTCGTCAGAGACAAATTGCCATCCATTGTCTGTGCAGATTTGTTCTGGTAGGCCATTTCTAGCGAACATGGTCCTCAGAACTGAAATGGTCTTTTCAGATGTGGTTAATTTCATTTTAATGACCTCGGGCCATTTGGAATGTGCATCGACTGCAATCAAGAACATGGAGTCCATGAACGGTCCAGCAAAGTCGATGTGCACACGTTGCCATGGTGATGAGGGCCATTCCCATGGATGGAGAGGGGCTTGTGGTGGTGCGTTCTGGACCTTTTGACATCCTGAGCAGCTCTTTGTCAGGTCCTCGATCTGTTTGTCAATTCCCGGCCACCACACGTAACCACGGGCAAGGCTTTTCATCTTTACAGTACCTAAGTGGCCTTCATGCAGTTCATCTAGCATTCGGTTACGAAGCTTGGGAGGAATCACAACTCATGAGCCGCACATCAGTGTTCCCCGACACACTGATAATTGCTCCCTCCTGCTGAGAATGCTGGAAACAATGAGTCACCATGCGCTGGCCATCCCTTCACAGTGATGTCATAAACTTTTGACAATGTAGGGTCATTGCGTGTTTCTCTTTCAATGAGGGAGTTTGTCACTGGTAGCTGCTCAACTATTGTTGTGTGAAATACCTCTGCTGAGTCAACTGTTGTAGTTCTCTCTGAGGTCGGCGGTGATAAACGTGACAAACCATCGGCGTTGCCATGTTGCTTGGTCCTGTAGGATTCGCAAAATTGAACATTGTCCTATAAGGGTCTATTGGCAGAAAAGGCCTTAATTTTAAAGACTGTTTTAAAAGAAGCCCAGGAAAAGGGGCACACAAAATGGCCGCCAGACCCCGTGACCAGCTCTTTGGGACATTTTAAAATGGTTCCTGCAGTCCACAGACAGCTTTTGTGGATTCAGCCCACAGTAAGTTCTGGAATGCAATTTCGGAGAATGCAAAACCAGACAGAACCCCATACATATGGATTGGATGCAGATCCAATCAGATTGGCCGGTAGATAAAGGCCATCAAAATGTTTACCCAGACAAAGGGAAACAGCCTCAAATTCAAAGGGGGACATCAAGACCCATTAAAGACAATACAAGGTCATTCCAGACCAGAGATGGCAGTTACCGGCCATCCCGAAAGTACTTTAAACACAATGACTACCCCTCTGTGCTATAAGCCCGCCAAAAGTTTAAACAAAGACTAACCTTGATATGGCGGGAGATAAGGGCCTCCATGAGAAGTATAACTGGAGACCTGGGGTAGCCATTAGGAGTTCGAGTTCGGAGAGAGAGCAGTGCGGAAGAGCAAGAAGAGCATTGTAGAGATCATTTTCGAGAGATCGTTCGGGGGTCCGAAGAAGGTGCAGTTCGGTTAGGAGTTCGGGTTCGGTAGAGAGGCCGTTCAGACTCGGAAGAAGAAGACGATTCGGTAGACGATTGGGATCGGAGACGTTTTGAAGACTTTTCTAACTGGGACTGGTGAGCATATTTCTGGCCCCTCATAATCTAATCTAGCTAGGTTTAGGGGGTGGGCATTTTAGAGGATAATTAACAATGAGTTGTTGTCCCTCGATGTTCCGTGTGTTTCCCTATTTCATGGTGAACCTTGTAAAGTGTAATATGCCTGTGGATATATTGATTAGTACTGTATTATGATTTGTTTTTCCCTCCCATGTACCTTATTTTGGCTTACATTCAATTTTTCCTTTATGCAATAAAATTTCACTTCGTTTCATTAAACTTGGTCTACAGAGTATTCTCTGCATTATAGTTCCTGCCTCAAAGTCCAGTGTACAGAACCTAAGGGGTGAGTGGGTCGAACCACTCGGTAAATTACTGTGCAAAAGAGAGAGGTCTCACCAGAGAGAGAGACCTAGCAAGAAAAACCCCTTACAGTCCCCTTGTATTCAATGTCATACAGGTGAGCCCCTAGGAAGAGTGACCATCGCTGTAGCCATTGTGCCGTCATCACTGGAACACCCTTCCTTGGGTTGAAGATTGAAACGAGAGGCTGGTGGTCAGTTAACAGTGTAAACTGTTGACCATACAAGTAGTGGTTGAATTTCTTGACTCCCCACACAAGGCTGAGGGCTTCTCGGTCAATCTGTGCATAATTGCGTTCAGCTGTAGTCAATGATCTTGAGGCAAAGGCTATTGGTCTTTCTGAGCCATCTGGGAACTTATGTGACAACATGGCACCAATGCCATGGGGTGAAGCATCACATGCCAGTCGAATAGGTAAGGATGGGTCAAAGTGAGCTAGCACCTCTTCTGAAGTAATGAGTCTTTTACTCTCTTGAAAAGCTTGTTCACAGCTGTCACTCCACTTCCATTGTGACCCTGTCTGTAGCAGTGCATTTAGTGGGTGTAACACTGTGGATAGGTTGGGCAAGAACTTGTGATAGTAGTTCACCAGTCCAAGATATGATCTCAACTGAGACACATTTTCAGGTGTTGGTGCATTAATCACAGCTTCAATCTTGTCTGGAGACTTGTGTAAACCGTCCTTGTCAATCACATGTCCACAGTATGAGATTTCCTTTTTGAAAAACTCACACTTGTCTCGGTTCGCTCGGAGCCCATACTCCCGTAACCTGATGAGCACCTGTTCAAGGTTGGAAAGGTGGTTGTTGTCATTCTTGCCAGTAATGATGATGTCATCAAGATAACACTGAGTACCTGGGATCCCCTGCAGGACTTGGTCCATTGCCCTTTGCCAGATTGCAGGAGCTGATGCTATTCCGAATACCAGCCGATTGTACTGGTAAAGGCCTTTGTGCGTATTTATTGTCAGGTACTTCTTTGATGCATCATCAATTTCCATTTGGAGATAGGCCTGGGCCAAGTCAATCTTTGTGAAGCGTTCCCCTCTTGACAGGGAAGCAAAGATGTCCTCAATGCGAGGCAATGGGTACTGTACTGTGTGGAGGACTGGGTTAACAGTCACTTTAAAGTCTCCACAGATGCGCACTTTTCTTGGCTTTCCTGGTTTTGTGCTGGAGGTTTTCTTCATCACTGGAACTATAGGTGTGGCCCATTCACTCCAATCCACCTTGGACAGGACCCCTAATTGCTCCAAGTTCTCCAGCTCTGCTTCTACTGAAGGACGAATTGCATAAGGCACTGGTCTGGCCTTGTGGAACTTTGGATTTGCGTTCTCCTCAATCTTAATTTATGCTTTCATGCCCTTAAGTGTTCCTATTCCCTTCTTGAACACCTCCTGAGAGTCAGAGAGTATTTGTGACAGTCTCTCAGGAGTGGCGTTGCTGTCCTCCTTTGCTGACACAAACAGTGCTTGGATGGTGTGCCAATCCAACTGTATTTTCCTGAGCCATTCGCGTCCCAGCAATGGTGGTCCTCCATTTTCCACTACATAGAGGTTCAATTGCGGTATTTTTTTTTCTTTGTATGTCACTGTCACTTTTATTTTACCTTTGGGGCACACTCTTTGTCCTGTGTATGTCTTTAACAGTACTTTAGTTGGCCTTAGCGGTATGTGTGAAAACAGTCGTTTGTAATCATGTACAGAGATCAATGTTAAAGCTGAGCCTGTGTCCAACTCCATTTTCAGCCTAACTCCTGCCACTTCTGGAGTAACCCATATTATTCTGTGATCCCCTGTCTCTTTCACACTGTGTAGTTTTAGACAAGCCAGGTCCTCTTCCTCTGAGTCTGTGTCACTTTTTCCTTTATCTGAACTGTCTCCAGTCACGTAGTGTACCTTCTTGTATCTATCTTTGAAAGGTTTCTTGTTTTCAGTCACTTGATGTACCTTTTTGTTACTCTGTATTGTATCAGTTTTCGGCTTCTTATTTGCTTTGCAGACTCTTTCAATGTGCCCTCGTCTGCCACATTGTCTGCAGGCTTTATCTTTAAACCAACAGTCATTGTGGTCATGTGACATTTTGCCACAGCGATAGCACTTCTTTTCTTGTTTCAGTTACATTTTATTAGTTGAATATTCCAGGAATTTTTGTTGAATTTCTAAAGCGCCACGTGCTGCTGCTTCCATTGCTATTGCAATACTCAGAGCCTTCTCCAATGTGAGGTCTTTTTCAGACAGGAGCTTCTTTTGTGTGCTTTCACTTTGCATGCCACACACAAATCTGTCCCTCAATGCGTCTGATAAGCCCACTCCAAATTGGCAATGTTCTGATAATTTGCGCAACTTTGCCAAATATTCAGAAATGCTTTCATTTTTGCTCTGGTTCTGTTTATGGAATTTAAATCTTTCAGCTATGAGCAGTGGTTTGGGGCTTAAATGGTCTTGGAGTGTGTCCACTATTTGTTTGAATGTTTTGTTTGCTGGCTTTTCAGGGGTTAATAAACTACGTAGCAGCCCGTATGTCTTTGCGCCCATAACAGTCAGCAAAACAGTGGCTTTCTTTTCTACCTCCACTCCGTTAGCCTCACAGTACAGCTCCACTCTTTCAATGTAAGTTGCCCAGTCTTCAATGCTGCTATCAAATGCTGCAATCGTGCCAATCGTCGCCATTTTTTTTTTCCAAACCCGTTTTTCTTTCTTTACTAGTTAGCTAGCGTCATGCAAGTCCTGTGCACTTTTCACTTGACTTACGTATCCCCTGCCTAGCTTAGCAAGCGTGCTCCGTTTTCTCTACCTTCTTGCTCCTTTCTTCCAAATTTCGGTGTCCTCTGGATGCGATGCCAGAATAGGAAGACGTAGGTTCATAATTCTCGTCGCCAATTTGTTGTGTTTGTACCGCTATACACAACTACATAAAATAATAAAGTAGCAGAGACTGAGAGTAACTTCAAGTGATCTTTACTGGGTAACTGGAACTTCGGCACTGACTGTACAAATCGATACGTGTCTGTTATATACGCTCGCAACTAAGGATGTACATCCGCAAAACAAAGTAGTCCCTTCAATGTTGTATACATTACAGTAATGATCTGCTCCATGCCTTGTGATGGGAAAATTAATCAATTCTTCAAAGACACAAGGCCTGAAATTCCTGGGCCTTGGTGGCTGTGACAAGAGTGTAAGATAGACGGGGTGGCGGGGGGGGGGGATATTTGGGGTGGTATCGGTTCTGCTGGTCAGTGGCCTTTTATAATGGCAATCTATCACAGTGCAATTGATTGCTGTTAGAAATGACATTACTGCAAAATGGATCATATTTTGAAAAACAAAATCAATGATTTTCAGTCTCTTCCCTCCAAAGGAGCAGCAAGGTACCACTTCAAAGCCCCTGGTTCCCAGCGAGTGCTGGAAATGGCACAGGTGTCCACCCATTTTATGCAGATGATCCTATCCCCAGAATTTGGAACGGGGGTAGGGTAGGGCAGACTGGCAGGCGGAAGTACCACCCCATTGCACTTCCGGCAGTCAGGGAAGCTTCAGGAAATTTGAACCCACAGTTTCTTCGTGTTTTCAAGGCTACGGATGTCAGCCTCGGTTCGGTGGTAGCGCTCTCGTCTCTGGACCAGTAAACTGTGGGCTCAAGTTCCTCTCCAGAGACTTGAGCATATAATCTAGGCTGACACCTCAATGCAGTGCAGTATTGAGGAAGTGTTGCACAGAGGTGCCATCATGGATGACACGTTAAACCGAGGCCCCGTCTGCCCTCTCAGGTGGACGTGAAAGATCCCATGGCACTATTCGAAGAAGGGCAGGGGAGTTAACCCCGATTACCTGGCTAATATTTATCCGTCAACCAAAATCACTAAAACAGATTATCTGGTCACTATCTCATTACTATTAGTGGGAGCTTGCTGTGCGCAAATTTGCTGCTGTAGTTTCTACATTATGTCAAAAAATATTTCATTGGCTGTAAAGCGCTTTCGAATATCCTGAAGTCATGAAAGGTGCTATATAAATGCAAGTTCTTTCTTTCTTTCTTTTCATCAAGTTTACTCAATAAATGCTACCTCTTACTTTTGGTGGCTTCACCCTTTGTCCGCGTTTATCAATATTCTTGGCCTCACTATCTCCTTTGACTTCAAAGGGAACTCCCACATCTCTTCCACTGTGAAAGCTGCCTGCAAGAAGCTCTATTTCCTCTTTCATGCCAAACATTTCATTTCCTTCAATAACTCTTAACGTTATATTAAGCCCAGTTCCATCCCAGATTAAAAATTGATTCCATATTGGTGGAGACTCTTTTAATTTTATTATCTCTCTCCTACTCCTTAGCATGCCGCAAGCAAAACTTTGTCATTTGTTAAGTGATCCCTCTTGCACCTCTACCCTTCAGCTTCTTTGCAACATTTCTTGTTTCTTTATATTTTATTGATACTACTATGGCCAGGGCTTCACTGAACTTTCCTCTCCTCTAAGTTGCAAATATGTTATCCTACATTCCTTCTCTCAACATACCGTGTTAAAATCAAGACATATTGCACAATTTCCCAATCTAACTCATGCTTTCCCAGGACCTCAAAGCTTGTTACCCCACTAAGTCTTCCCTTACTCCTACAGGCCCCAAAAAAATCCACTGAAATGGCTGAAAATTAGTCCAGGCCTCCATCTACTGCTGAAGTGGGCAGAACCAGCTCAAAACAAAACCATCGCCACATGCCGCAAGGATTGCCTACTTTGGGATTCCCTACGTCCTGGAAACCTCTGCTTGGCAGAGGTATGCCTTGTCAGGCCAGAGTACCTCCTCACAGAGGCGGAAGTGGGGGTCAACTGGGGATCCAGACCAAAATCGTGTCCTGGGCCTCCAACAAGAAAAATCCTTTTTTTTTTAAACAAACAATATTTTGTGCAAGAGTCGCATTAAAAGAGGGCTATGAGTCAGCAAAATGTTATTTTCGGAGGGGGCCTGGATACCCTCCCTCACCCCCACCCACCCCGTGTCCGAGGCTCCTCCACCAGATATTTTGGAATATTTCTAACGGTGGGTGCCCATCGTGGTGTGAGCACACACCGTTAGTAGGTAAATCAGATTAATTTCCGAACCCTGTGAACTTTGGTGGGGTCCGTGGCAGAGGTCCCTGGAGAGCGCATCTCAGCACCGTGCTAGCTCCCATTCCCATTCTCCTCCCCCCTTTCCCAGGACTTACCTGAGGGCCAACGCTGATGAAGTAAGTGGCCCAAATTGGATCCAGGTACGCGGGCGAGCTGCCTCTGGAGGGGCGACAAGCACCGGAAGCTCACGTTATTATTACAATGAGACCCAAGGTCCAATTTCTGTCAAACCTCTGGCCTCTTGATTTGGGCACGTGCTGGAACATAGGAACAGTAGTAGGCCATTCAGCCCCTCGAGCCTGTTCCGCCATTCAATGAGATCTGTGACCTAACTCCATATACCCACCTTTGGCCCGTATCCCTTAATATCTTTGGTTAACAGAAAGCTATCAATCTCCGATTTAAAATTAACAATTGATCTAGCATCAATTGCCGCTTGCAGAAGAGAGTTCCAAACTTCTACCACCCTTTGTGTGTAGAAGTGTTTCCTAATTTCACTCCTGAAAGGTCTGGCTCTAATTATTAGTCTATGCCCCCTAGTTCCAGAATCCCCACCCAGTGGAAATAGTTTCTCTCTATCTACCCTATCTGTTCCCCTTAATATCTTGAAAAGCATGCTGTCTGTTATGGGTCAGAACAATGACTACACTTCAAAAAGTACTACATTGGATGTAAAGTGCTTTGGGATGTCCTGAGGTTATGAAATGCGTTATATAATTGCAAGTCTTTCTTTCATTAGGATAAAGAGGGATACAGTTATCATAGTAAGAGGGTTGGGGTAGATTTCAAAAGGATGAAGGTTGATCATCATGAGAGGCAATATACACTTAATGGCACAGTTTTAAAGAGTGTGCAGGGACAGAGGGACCTAGGAGTTAATGTACATAGGTCCCTGAAGGTGGCGGGACATATTGAGAAAGTGGTTAGCAAAGCTTATGGGATCTTGGGCTTCATAAATAGAGGTATTGAGTACAAAAGTAGAGAAATTATGCTGAACCTTTGTAAAGCACTGGTTAGGCCACAACTGGAGTATTGCGTCCCGTTCTGGTCACCACACTTTAGGAAGAATGTGAAGGCCCTTGAGAGGGTGCAGAGGAGATTTACCAGAATGGTTCCGGGGATGGAGGATCTTAGCTACAAGGACAGGTTGGAGAAGCTGGGTTTGTTTTCATTAGAGCAAAGAGGTTGAGGAGTGATTTGATAGCGGTGTACAAGATTATGACGGGTTTGGATAGGCTAGACGGTGAAAGGCTGTTCCCACTAGTTGATAGTACAAGGACTAGGGGACACAGATTTAAGGTTTTGGGCAAGAGATACAGGGGAGAGTGTGAGGGAAAACTTTTTTATGCAGCGAGTGGTGAGGACCTGGAACTCGCTGCCGACGGAAGTGGTGGAAGCGGAGACACTCAGGGGGAGAAATTGGGTGAGTAGCGCCACCTGTTAGCGCCTAAAGAGGCAGTCAGTGGCTGTAGCGCCACTGGATGCGTCTCTGGCGATATTCAGTAGGGGCGCTAATGGTGGCGTTAGGCATTTGCGCTGCGCTGCCACTGATGACGTCATCGGTGTGCGCAGCACCCCATTCGTGCCCCGTTCGCGATATTTGGTAGCGAACGCCGCAGTTGCACCGCTCGCTACCCGCGCCCGGTTCACGGGGCCTTACTGTGCCGGCAGCGGCGCAAGTTAAGGTGGAGGTGCGGGGCGGCCGCTTTTTCGGCGGCCGCCTGCCAGCACCTCCGTCCCCGGCCTTCTAACACCGCCCCCCCCCCCGCAGCATTGCCAGCTGTTTCTCGAGAGCCCGACACTTCTCCTTGGTGCCGGGCTAATTTGCCGGCACTCGCGATCGGGGATCGCGCTGTTGCAGGCACCTCCCCCTTAACAATGGGAGGAAGGCCTGCAGTACCGCAGCGTGCCGTGCCGCAGCATGTGGCGCTGCGGCACGTTGCGCTGCGATAATCAGTTTCAGCGCCCTATGAGGGACATGGAGCGCCTCGAGCCTCGCCCCGTCTCCCTCGAGGGGCACTGAAACTGAATTTCTGGCGATCGGTATCACTCCGATCGCTGCGCTAAAACCTGCGCTCAGGCGACTTTTGCGCCACTTTGGCGCCCCAACCCAATTTCTAGGCCTCAATGTTTTCAAGGGGAGACTGAATAGGCACTTGAGGGAAATAAACTTGCAGGGCTATGGGGATAGAGCGGGGAAATGGGACTGACTGGATTGCTCTACAGAGAGCTGGCATGGACTCGATGGGCCGAATATCCTCCTTCTGTGCCGTTATGACTCTATGGGCTGGATTTTCATTCAGACGTCGGGAAGGAGACGGGACTACAACTTTTGGGTTTTAGTCCCGCCTCCATCGACGTCCGGCCAATCCACGCGATTTTCCCTTGATTGACCTTGTTGAGCCCGACCAGCGGGCTCAGCAGGCCAAATAAGGGCCACCCGGCAACAGGTGACGTCATAGACTGAAATTTCATCTGTCAAGACGTGCTGACAGATGAAATATCAGTGTTTCACAGCTGTTTGAAGCTGTCAAACACCGACAGTCTGACTTCTAGCCTGAGTCCTCTACGCAGACTCAGTTAGAACTCTCGCCGGCACTCTGCAGGCTGTCACTTTTGACAGCTCGCGGCCATTCTGCTTTCAATGCCGGCTGAATGATGGACTCCCGAAGCCTACAGGAAGAAAGGCTGTAAAGGTAAGTACAGGTAATTTAAACTTCTTTACACACTTTAGACACACCAAACACACTTACCTTTGCACTCATGCACCCATCACTCACCTGAACACTGACATCTCGACCCCTCCAAGTCCTTCAACCCGACGGCCCGCCTGCTCTAACCTGGCGTGGTTTGGAGCCGTCGGGAATCCCACACGACACCCCTCAAAATAGGGATTAGGCTAAAAACAGGCAGTTAATTGGCACTAATCCCTTCCCGCCTCGGGTCGGCGGGTCCCAGTGCGGGGCGGGTACCCGCCTCCTTTGAAACTTACATGGAGGCGGGTTTTGGCGGGATGGTGTGGGGACCCCCGAATTCGGGATTTTAGCCCCCCACACGCCTAAAAGCCCGCCTCACGGCACACTGAAAATCTAGGCTTATGACTCTACGGGGGGAAATTTTGTCAATGGGGACACGTTAGAGGTGGGACTGCTGCTTGTCGGGTTTTAGCCCCGCCTCCATTGACCTTGTTAAACCTGCCCAACGGGTTTAGCAGGCCAATTCAGGGAAAGCCAGTTACAGAGAACGTCAGCGTATGACGTTTCATCTGTCAAAATTTTTTGACAGATGAATTATCATCATTTGACAGCTCTGTGAAGCTGTCAAACAGTGACATTTTCTGTTGTTTGATGAGTTCTTGTATTCAAGACTTGCCAAACCTCTTGTGAGCAGTGTTAGAATAAAATTTTGCTGGACAAGATTGCTGGACAAGATTTTGCTGGAAAAGACACAAACAACAAATTCGCTGACTGGGACTAATTGAATCACTGCACAGTGAGACATGCCACGCTTACGCATGGCTGGAACAAAGTTCGTCTCGTGTCCTGACTGGGACTAATTGGATCACTGAGGACTAACAAGGTTCACTGGTATCCTATCATCGAACTAATCACTTGTATCCTATTATCGAACTAATCACATTCCGCCGGGGAACAAGATGGAACGAAGACCTGAAGAGGCAGAATTGGCAACACAAGTGTGTAAACTCCTGACTGGAGGAAAATAACGATATGCGCTAATAAACAAATTGATTGGATGAATGGAAATGATCTAAAACCAACTTCTTGGAATTGTATATAAGCTCGGCACGCACTACAATCGGGGAGAAGGTGCTCTCGCAGACCGCTTGGTTGCAGACGCTTCTCCCAGAGCTCTGTCATTTAATAAAGTTGTCTCTCTTACTCAAAGTCTAGTTTACGAGGATTCATTTTTCCTACAACAAATTGGCGCTGCGAGCAGGGTGCCACGGAGCTGAACAGTCGTTCGAATCAGTGACCAGGGTGAGTAGTCAGATTTTTGACCGCCCATAAATCAGAGACACTCGACAAGGCAACTGAACGGCGAAGCGGCACCAAAACGAATCTGGGACACAGACTGAGTGGGTAAGAGACACTACTTGATTTGTATGTGTGTATTTGTATTTGTGTAATAGTAACTAAGTAACTAAGAAAAACCTCGGATCAGGAGGACACTTGTCTCAGACACCTAGCCTCAGGCCGGTTGTTAAGAGGGCAAATGCCCCACGCGAAGGCCAGGACCATGAAGTAGGTGCCGAGACTCGAGACTCCAAGGTGTTCTAAAGTCGTGATACTAGTTGAGTATGGTTAACATTTTTCTGCATTATATCATGTTGCTAAGTGAACTAGGAGATTATTAGTGTCGGTGTTGTAGGACCCTGATCAGGTAAACAGACACCGGGGAGGGGTAGAAACCCCGTCCAACAAGCAAGCGTTACATGTCCGGGCAGTTTTGAGAGAAAGACAAACCCGGACCTCTGAGAACGCTGGCATAGAGTGCGACAAGAAGCTCGGGTATTCTCGGAAGGAAAGAATAGGGGGGCTCTCTAAGGAACAGATCTCCAGACACGAAGGAACGATCGGTGAAGCAGCGGCGATGTCAGGTGAGGAAGTTAAGAGGGGACCTTCGGGCTCCCTCACATATTCTTATATGACAAACCGACAGTCGTTAATTAAGAAGATGCAGAAAGACGGGTGGGATGTGTCACAGACTTTAGAACTCCAGAGAAGCTGGTTGACTAAACAGACAAAGGATAAAACCAAAAAGGCAGGAGTGTTATTAGTACACCAACTAGCAGGACTCATTGAACAAGTAAACGTAATAAAGAAAGTTGCACAAGGCAAAGTACAGATGGTTACGGAACTAGAGACAAAGGCGAAATGTCAAGCAAAGATTATAAAGGAATTAGAGTGTAAGGTATACGAGGGGGGGCGAATGGGGACTTGGCCAGACACCACCTCCCTTCCCCCATATTACAGTGCAGAACCAACAGCCCCTGCAGGCGAGGGGGATGTTGAAATAGTCGAGATGGCTCCTGTGAGTCGGGGCGGGACATTGGCTAATCCCACCGCCAGTACCCAATAAAGGCGGAGGCCAGGAAGGCAATCGTGGACATAGTGAAGAGGCTAGTAGAAAGGGGTATCCTGAGGGAAACCACGAGCACTACTAATTCCCCCACATGGCCAGTAGAGAAACCTGATGGGAGCTATAGGTTGACTATAGACTATACGGCCCTCAACAGGGTCACTCCTAAATTACACCCCATCGTTGCCAGCCCCTCAACAATTTTGAATGGGCTATCCCCTGAACAGAAGATATTCACCGTTTTAGACATAGCTAACGGATTCTGGGCACTCCCATTAGATCCGGAATCACAAGAGAAATTTGCATTCACAGTAGGGGATAAACAATATACGTGGACCCGATTGCCACAGGGATTCCATAATAGCCCAGCTATTTTTCACCGCGTCATGAGTGATATCCTAAAACAGATAGAAGTACCTAAAGGAAGCACTATTTTGCAGTACGTCGACGACATACTAATAGCCTCGGAAACGAAGGCAGACCATCTGGCAACCCTATATTTAGTACTAAGGGCCCTAGAGACGGCTGGCCTCAAGGTAAGCCCTAATAAAAGCACAGATAGGAAAAATTCAGGTCCTATACCTGGGACATCTAATCTCCCAAGGACTTAAAGAAATGCCACAGGACAGGAAACACGCTGTCCAGGGCATGCCGAGACCCGTAACAGTACGCGGAGTCAGGAAGGTACTGGGGCTCTTTAATTACAGTCGAAATTTTATCCCGGGGTTCGCTAAATTAGCAGAACCTATACAAAGATTAGTGAAAGGGGGTAAACCCGCGTTGGAACCAATAGATTGGGGACCGGAACAAGAGGAAGCTTATACTCAACTAAAGTCTGAGCTAGTATCAGCCCCAGGGCTAGGACTGCCAGATATGAGTAAGGACTTCCACATACATTGCAACAATGAAGAAGGGTTTTACACAGATAGTAGGTATGCCTTTGGGGTGGTCCACGATTATATGACTGCATGGGGTAGGAGGGGATTCATTACTACGGGAGGCAATCCCATAAAACACCAGCTGAGGATAGAAGCCCTCCTAGAAGCTAGCGACAAACCCCAACAGGTAGCAGTAATTAAGATTAAGGCACATCAGAGGGAACCGGACCGGACTAGCCCGGGCTGGTTAAATCACCAGGGGAACCAGGCTGCGGACCAAGCAGCACAAAGGGCGCTAGAGCAAGAAAGGATCGAAGAAGTACCAATAGCCGCTGTGAGCAGCTCCGAGGACGAGATAAGTATTGACGAACTCCATGAGGACACCCCCGATGTCGAAAAAGGTACGTGGAAAGAACAAGGCGCAAAGCGGGGAAGGGATAATGTCTGGCGAAAGGATAACAGGGTAATGGCCCCCAAGTGCATTCAAAATACGCTATTAGAACTCCACCATGGGCTTGTACACTCAGGGAGAGAAGCGATGATGGGAATCCTCAGCAAAGAATGGTGGTGGAAGGTGATGGGAAGAGATATCGCGAGATACTGCCATCGATGTTTCACCTGTGCGCAGTATAACCCCGGGCGACCCATAAAGGTCAAAATGGGACATCAACCAAGGCCGCGAGGGCCCTGGGAGCACATACAAATAGACTTCACAGGTTCCCTTCCACCGTCACACGGCAAAACATACTGCCTCGTGGTCATAGACCAATTCACCCGCTAGGTAGAGGCTTTCCCCACGCGAAATTGCACCGCTTTGACGGTTGCCAGAGTCTTAGCTGAAGAAGTAATCCCCAGGTGGGGAATACCAATTCAAATGGACTCTGATCAAGGTACCCACTTTACCGGGAGTGTCATAAAAACAGTATGCCAATTAATGGGAATTAAACAAAAATTCCACATCCCATACCACCCTCAAAGTTCGGGCATGGTGGAACGAATGAACCGAACCCTTAAAAATGCATTGGCAAAGGCAATGCAGACGTCGGGGAAAACCTGGACTGAAGTATTGCCCATTATCCTAATGAAGCTGCGAGCCACTGAAAACCGAACGACAGGCTTGACCCCTTATGAATTGATGACAGGAAGGGCGATGCAATTGCCAGAAGGCATCATAACAGGTGGGGCCGATGTAGGCCCTTTAAAAGATAGACTAAAACGATACGTTCTGGAACTTAGCACTCAATTAAAGGAGATGCGAAAGAATGTCTGCGATAATCAGGAGGACAAGGATCGGGCACAAGAGTTCACAATGACGGCTTATGTTCCCTCAGCGGGTAGTAAAGTCATGGTGAAAACTCTGCCCAGCAAACCAGGGTTCACCCCAAAATGGAGTGGGCCATATGAAATCATAATCAGTGGGGATACCTGTGCCTGTCTAGACATAAGGGGTAAAGGAGTATGGAAGCATTGGACACAATTGAAAGTATATAAAGACAACTGACTGGCTACTTTCTGAATCTGTTTTACATGTGATCTGCATACCCTTTGTCATAAAATTCCTGTAAAGACTGGGCTGTCGTGATATATTAATCATGTTTAGAGTATTATGGGTAATGGCGTTATTTCATATTGTCACGGGAAGCGCGGTACCCCATTTACGTAAAGAGAGAGGATTGCATGTAAATACCTTTCTGTATATGTCATATGTCTATGCGAAAAAAATGGGCCAAAGCTCCTGCTGGGTGTGCGCCCATGTGCCCACCCATACGGGGGGAGGAATCCCATTAAGGCCTATCCCCTTTAAGGTAGAGGAGATGGTAGGGTGGTTATTATACTCTAATACCACCTGGAATAAGGAGGATACCATACAAACCCAAAATAGCTTGAATCCAGAGCAGCTGGAACATGAGTGGAAACAGGCAGGGTATAACCCCACGAACTTTAAAGGATGGTTTCATCCCCAGTACGATAATCGAAGGTATCCAGAAGAGCTATTAGTCAGCACAGGGGGAAAACTAAACAATGCAGAGGGGGAAGTCTGCTTGGTAAACTATGACGAGACAGGGCTAGTGGTTGGATGGAGTAAGTGCAAGTATAATTACACTTTAACCAAAACCAGTACTAAACCACCAGGTGCCCTAGAATGGCCCTACGTGGGAACGTTTAATTTATCCAAAGTGCTAAACCGGACTAGCAATCTACCCTGGAGGGGAATACCTGGGATCATGTACCAACTTTGGAACAAATTTGAGGCCTATAATAAGACCTATTTCATTTGCGGATATAAGGCGTATCCATGGCTTCCACGAACCTGGACTGGGTCATGCTATATAGGATACGTAGTACCATACATCCATCATTTATCCTCCCTAACCCACCACTACGGGTACCAGTCATTATGGCAACCAGCCAAGCGTGTTAAGAGAGCTATTACGGAAACCGAAAGATTCTGGACTATAGCATTCCCCTGGTACGGAACAGGAAAAATAGCAAGGGAATCCATAAACATGGCAGCAGTGCTCGAACAAATAGCCAACGATACGGCTGAGTCCCTGAGAGAAATGAGTGCCGAAATGGTGGCGATCCGGACCACCGCCTTACAGAATAGGATAGCCCTAGATTATCTGTTGGCGGCGCAAGGAGGCACCTGTGCCCTGATCGGGACAGACTGCTGTACATATGTCCCAGATAGCTCCGAGAATATCACGAACCTAGCAAATCATATCCAAGAAGAAATAAAGAAGCTCCATCAACCCACAAGCACAGGGTGGCTTGATTGGTTGCTAGGGAAAACCGGGTGGGGAGCGTGGATGATGCAAGGGATAATAATAATAGTTGTAATTTGTATGTTGATGTGTTGTGCGCGGAGCCTTATAAAGTTGTGTTGCCAAACTGCTATGAAAACCGTGATGCTGATCGCCTCTATCGAGGAGGAACACACCAACCTGCTACCAAGGGACGAAGAACACCAATACGACACTGTCAAAGGAACAACCGAACCCCCGGACATAAACCAGTGGCTGTAAGCACCGACGAAAGGGGGACCGAGGATGGTCATCTGGGAGCAAATGAATCGTGCTCCAGGACCAAGAGGAGGGATTGTTAGAATAAAATTTTGCTGGACAAGATTGCTGGACAAGATTTTGCTGGGAAAGACAAACAACAAATTCGCTGACTGGGACTAATTGAATCACTGCACAGTGAGACATGCCACGCTTACGCATGGCTGGAATAAAGTTCGTCTCGTGTCCTGACTGGGACTAATTCGATCACTGAGGACTAACAAGGTTCACTGGTATCCTATCATCGAACTAATCACTTGTATCCTATTATCGAACTAATCACATTCCGCCGGGGAACAAGACGGAACGAAGACCTGAAGAGGCAGAATTGGCAACACAAGTGTGTAAACTCCTGACTTGAGGAAAATAACGATATGCGCTAATAAACGAATTGATTGGATGAATGTAAATGATCTAAAACCAACTTCTTGGAATTGTATATAAGCTCGGCACGTACTACAATCGGGGAGAAGGTGCTCTCGCAGACCGCGTGGTTGCAGACGCTTCTCCCAGAGCTCTGTCATTTAATAAAGTTGTCTCTCTTACTCAAAGTCTAGTTTCCGAGGAATCATTTTTCCTACAACAGCAGAAATTAGATGGCTGTTGCATCGGAGAATGCAACAGCCATCTGTCATCTCTGCCGGTGAGATGCGAGAGTCTCCGCATCTCCAACGGCTGAAACCTGCAGAAAGAAACAAAGGTAAGTAAACATTTTCTATCACTTTTCACTCACCTCACACACTTACCTCTCCACACTTGCACCCATCACTCACCTCCACACCACACTGTTGGACCCCTCCGACCCACTGCTCGCCTTGGTGACCTTGGCGGGATTTCCCATCGTCGGGAAGCCCACGCCTCTGCTGGAAAAATGGGGATAATCCTCTTAACTGCCTGTTAGCTACCTGTTCCTTTTTGTTGTCTCATTGATTAACTGAAGTAAGATAAGAACTACAGATGCCAGGAAGTATTTCTTTACACAGAGAATAACCAATAGCTGGAATTGTTTGCCAGAAAGAGCATCAAAGCCAGGAGAGTAGACTCATTCAAGAAAGAGTCAGATGCAGTAATGAGAAGACGGTGGGGTCAGTATTCTGGAAAGATGAGATCAAATGGGCTACCCGCTTCCTGGGAAGATGGCACGGAGGCGGGTTGGGGGCGGTATGGGTACCCGCCCCCAGATTCTGCCATTTTACTGGCATTCCCGCCTCCATACCTGCCTCCCCAGGGCTGGCAAGATTGCGCCCATAGACTCTATGATCACTGAGAGTTGATTTAAAGTGGACCAAACCAAACCAAACCATTTCTGGTCACATTAATTTATCCAACCAATATAATGAGAATGAACTGTGAAAAAGAAATGTAAGTAGTTCTTATCTTACTTCAGTTAACCAATGAGACAACAAAAAGCACCAGATAGAGACTGATCAGGTGCCAAACCTTACAAGGAAACACTCAAATGTAGATCACATTTTCAAAAAGGGTAACAGAAAATAATGAATAAAACCTAAATAGGATTGCATAATAAATACCTATAAATAGCTTACTTAACTAATAACACTTAACCTGAATCACAACTGATAAAGTCTGATTTTTTTTCCTAGAATTTGAATTAAGTATATAAGTTAATATTAATATCACAGATCTGTTGCAAAGACTGCACATCATTAAGATCACAGGGTCTCTTTAGATGAAGAAGGTCTTTCGGCCCATTTGATCTCATCTTTCCAGAATACTGACCCTACCATCTTCTCATTATAGCATCTGACTCTTTCTTGAATGAGTCTACTCTCCTGGCCTTGATGCTCTTTCTGGCAAACAATTCCAGCTATTGGTTATTCTCTGTGTAAAGAAATACTTCCAAGCATCTATCCTAAATGTGGTCTTTACAACTCTGAACCTGTACCCTCCAGCCCCAAAGGTATCTAAATGTATTGTTCTGGATTTACTTTCTGAATCCTGTTGGGTATCTTATACATCTCTCTAACGAAAGCACGATTATACCGGAGATCAAAACTCACCTGAACTGAAGTAGGACACAAGCCTAGCATCCCCAATGTAAAAGAACACTTTAATACAGTATTCAAATTTACAAGCCAATAGTTGCAATAGGTCAGCAGACAACTCAAGGTAGGACCAGCAGCAGAAGAAGAAATTCTCCAGTGGATTGAAACAAAAACACAGAAAACTATCTGGGGAAAAAAAACATACTCGTCAATCAGAGATTAATTCTACAATTCATTTATCTAACTAAGTACATTACTATGAGTCTACAAACCAACAAAAGGATTGCACGCTAGACATGTCCAATGTGCCCAGGAGAGTTTTATGATAAGAATTTTTCGATGTTATGGTTTATTGATGAGCAATCGAACACATCACGGAAAGCACACAAGGTCACTATATTTGATGACACTGTATTAAAGTACAGGAAATTATATAATTGACTTCTTACATCACCGCAATGTAACAATTTCATTCATTAAGAGAGAATGTAACTTGAAGGATGGGTAATTTGAATATTTAAATATTTACCGTCAAACACTTTAATGTATTTTTTTTAATTACTCAAAACAATTTGTAAGTTGCCACTTCAGGGCTCTGTACATTGTTCATTTTGTTGTGGAATCAAAAGAGTGAGCTCTTTGAGATGACATAGCTAAGGACATCCATGTGGAGCATGTTCACTGCTTATCATTGGTTAGGAGGTAAAAAGGAAAGAAATACAAATATTGGAAATCTGAAATATAAACAGAAAATGCTGGAAATGCATTACAGGTCAGTCAGCATCTTAAAGACAGGTTAATGTTTCGGACTGGAACCCTTATCAGAACCTTCTTCAAGTTATTTGCTCATAGGCTGATCAAAGACCTTCAAAGACAGAGACCGACAAAAATAAACAATATTTTAAAAGTTAACAAATTCTAAAAACTCTAAATGAGCAATCTGAATTTAACTATGTTCATGCCAGGAGCACAAGAACTGCAGCAGCTGCATCTCAACATTTTATATCAAACCAAAAAACAATTTCACACAAGGGTAAAGCTTCACTCATGGGCTCTTCTCTCTGTGTACTTCCCTTCCTGGCAGTGTTGCCTACTAACCAGTCCCCCTATACAGAATTACTTACTGAATTGTGGTTTTGAAGCATGCATTAGGCCTCAGGAGACCAGTGGCTTATTCTTCAGAACCCACTATAAAATCTCCAAGGCCCTGAAATTGTACAATGGGATACCAACATACGAAACCTTTGTCTGAAATTCCTCCCTTCGCTATTTGAGACACACATAAGCCTATTTTTAAAAACAGGTCCACGCCTCTGCTTAAATAGAAATGAGAGGCATTTCAGATGATGCCATGAAAAGTTCCTATACTGGAATCCCACCTGTAATTTGAAGGTCGATGTCTTCATTTAACCAACAAGGTCAACTTTAGAGGACATCTCGGGCTGGATTTCCACCCTGTTACCACCCAATTCCATGCAAGAACAGGGCAATTGAAGGTGGGAATTGGGCCAGGGAGCCATCCCACTAACTTCCCAGCATCTATTATCACTTCCAAAATTTCCCGCCAGAAGTGATGGCAGATGTTGGAATCTATCCATTCATTGTTTGGACAGGTGTATTCAAATTAGAGGTTAATAACAAGCAAATGTCATCTGACCAATTTCCTGTCATTACTTATTTAGCAATGCAAAGCATTAATAAGGAGATGGGGGTCTGGTTTAAAGGTCTACTTTGTTGAAATAAAGAATAGATTTGCCTTCCAAAGTTAGGCTTTATTAACTTTAAAATCGGCAGCATATCTTTCTACATCCAGTCCCAACTAAAGCTAGAAAAGGACTGAATTTAAGGTAGCCACAACACATCATGTGATCATCAACTACCAATGAGATTACAACACATATCCCAAGGCAGTTAACAAACAACGAATCACAATACTTTTACTAATCAAGGAATAATCACCACATTCACCCCTCCTTTAAAATATACTCTAACCTAATAACTTTTACAATTTACAATTAATTATTTACAACTAAACTATGCACGAGAATAAAACTATTTACATAACACAATACTAAATGAACAACAACAAATAATAACATTACGCACAAGTATTAAGTGTCTCTCAACTAAAACAATATACTATAATATTTCAACAATTTTTAAAACATTACTATCAATTTAAAGTCCATTTTCAATCGGTCGACCGGATATCTTGTTCGTGTCGACCTTCTTAACCTTGGTGAAATTCCTTGCCCTCCCACGCCAAAAGGCACAGAAGTATCTTCAACAGGAAGGCTATCCATATCCCGATTCTCAACGGTTTCCGGATTGGAAATCCCATCAGAAGATGCACTGGGACGGTCATAAACATCTATCAAAGGCTGACTAATAGAAGTATGATTATCTGCAATCGGATTGGAAATATTCGTAGTATCTGTAACAGCATCCACATTATCCGAATCATGACCATTATTATTATCCTCAGAAGAGGGCTGGCCCCCACAAGGAGCCAAGTCTTTAATTGAAACAGTACTTTCTTTCCCATCTTGGAATCGAACATGAGCATATTGGGAATTTGCCTCCAACAGCTCCACCTCCTCCACCAAGGGGTCATATTTTGACAATCTAACATGGCGTCGAAGCAACACAGGTCCCTGCATAGTAAGCCATGAAGGTACCGAATATCCCGTAGTAGATCTCCGCGGATAGTTAAAGAGCCTTTCATGGGGGGTCACATTAGTAGCCGTTGAAAGCAATGATCTAATGGAATGCAGGGCATCAGGCAGTATCATTTCCCACTGTGTATTCTTAAGGTTCCGGGATGTCAACACCAACATAACTGCCTTCCAGATCACCCCATTGTATCGTTCGCACTGTCCATTACCCTGGGGATTATACGGGGTAGTTCGACTAGTAGAAATTCCCCGACTCTGAAGGTATTCCTTCAACTGGGAAGACATAAAAGAACTTCCCTGATCTGAATGGATATACGCAGGCACCCCAAAGATGACAAAGAGTTGAGTCAAACATTTAATAACTGTAGCAGCTGATACATCTGCACAAGGAAAAGCAAAAGGGAACCTTGAAAACTCATCCACAACAGTAAATATATATCGGTTTTGAGTAGTTGAAGGAAGAGGTCCCTTAAAATCAACACTCAAACGTTCAAAAGGAGAAGTAGCCTTTATAAGATGAGCTCGTTGAGGCTTAAAGAAATTCGGTTTACACCGAGCACAGATAGAACATGATGAAGTCATCCGCTTGACGTCTTCAACTGAAAAAGGCAAGTTCTTACTGCGTACAAAGTGTATCATCCTCGTAACCCCAGGATGACATAAGGCATTGTGAAGATTAATAAGCGTATCTCCGTGAATCACCGAACAATAAGCCCTCGACAGTGCATCAGCAGCAAAATTATCCTCCCCCGGACGATAAAGTATGTCAAAATGGTAACATGCCAACTCAATCCTCCATCTCATTATTTTATCATTTTTAATCTTTCCAAAATGTTTAACATCAAACATAAAGGACACAGATTTTTGGTCAGTTACCAACGTGAAATGTCGCCCCGATAAATAATGTCTCCATTTACGCAATGCTTCTACTATTGCGTATGCCTCTTTTTCTATTGAGGAATGTCTTTTTTCACTATTATTCAAAGTACGTGAGAAAAAGGCCACAGGTCTTCCATTTTGGTTCAAAGTAGCCCCAATTGCAAAATCCGAAGCATCAGTCTCAATCACAAAGGGAACCTGCTCATCAATGGAATGCACAACTGCTCCTAAAATATCCTTTTTAAAATTCTCAAAACATGTCCTGGCCTCCCATGATAGAGGATATGTCGTAACCCGAATAAGAGGCCGGATCTTCCGTGAAAAATTTGCAATCCAATTAGAATAATAAGAAAACAGTCCAACAACTCGTTGCAAAGCCTTAGAATTAGTAGGACAAGGTAAATCGATCAATGGTCGCAGACATTCTGGATCTGGTTTAATCTTATTTCCCGAAATAATATACCCCAATAGATTTACCTCAGTAGTCGAAAAGACACATTTCTCTTTGTTAAAAGTTAAACCAACTTTTTCCGCAGCTTGAAGGAATCTTTTTAAATTAGAATCATGCTCCACCCTTGATTTGCCACACACTGTGATGTCATCTAAGTATGAAAAGGTGTCAGAGAGGGAGTTATCACTTATAAAAGCATCCATTGCCCGTTGAAAACAAGCAACACCATTAGTAACACCAAATGGTATTCGGCAAAACTGATACAGCTTTCCACCAGCCTCAAAGGCCGTATATGGTTGATCCTTCTTAACAATAGGAATCTGATGATAAGCACTCTTTAAATCAATAGTGCTAAAAACTTTATACTGAGATACTTTATTGATAAGCTCATCAATCTTAGGCAAAGGGTACGCATCTAATTGAGTATACCTATTAATAGTTTGGGAATAGTCTATCACCATTCGTTTCTTGTGTCTCTCGTTAGTCGTGACAACTACCTGTGCTCGCCAAGGCGAACAACTAGGTTCAATGATTCCTTCCAATAAGAGACGTTGAACTTCAGAATTAATAAATTCTCTATCCTGACTACTATATCTTCTTGACTTGGTAGCAATTGGCTTACAATCCGACATCAAATTGGAAAAAAGTGATAATGGAGGAATAGATAAAGAGGTTAATCCACAAATAGATAAAGGTGGCTTAGTCCCTCCAAATGAAAGACTAAGAGACTCGTGTAACTGAAGCACATCATGTCCAATCAAAATATCCGCACAGAGATTAGGCAAAACAGATAGGCGTATATCAGTATACGTATTACCTAGAAGAACCATTTTCACAAAGCAACAACCGGCTATTTGTGAAGTAAGGGTCGTCTGAGCCATACACACCTGATACGTAACAGGCGAAATTTTCAAATGCTTCTCCTTCGCAAACTGAAGGCTTATAAAACTCTCAGTACTGCCCGTATCTATAAGGGCCTTCACTTCCAACCCATTAACTTGAGCCGTAACTATAGCTTTGTTTAGGCCATGAGCAAATGCAGCAGAAATTGATGCAATAAACGCCCTATCTAAAGGCTGAATAGTCACAGAAGAGGTAGTGGAGGAAGACCCTCCCACACCAGGAGAAGGGAAGGTAATTGAACCTGATGATTTGCACACACGTGCATAATGACCTCTCTTGCCGCATTTACTACACACAGCCTCCCGAGCAGGACACTTCAGACGAGGGTGCCGGATATTCCCACAAAAATAACACTTCTGAATCCTAGAGGCAACGGCCGCCGAAGTAGAAACTGTTTCAAAATCTAGTAAACCACTCCCATTAAGTCCACATAATTCCTTTTCATCCAAAACTGCCGAAACCGTAGTCGCAGGCCGATTAAAAAGAGCATAAGAATCCGAACTTCTCTGAGCCATATCCAATGTAGAAGCTTGCTCAAAAGCACTTTTAAGATCCAGAGTCTTATTTTCTAACAACCGCTGACGAATTGATCTAGACAGTAATCCATTAATAAAAGCATCCCGTACCGATTCGTCCTTATATTCTTCAGCCGTCACAGCCTTATAATTACAGTCAACACTAAGGCACCAAAGTGCTTGTAAATAAGTATCCAAAGATTCTCCCACCTGCTGCCTACGGGCAGATAGAAGATGACGTGCAAATACCTCATTCTTTGGTTTAACAAAAATCTTTTCCAATGTAGAAGTAGCCTCTTCATAAGTTTTACAGTGCAAAATATATTTATATACATCCGGGTCAATGTAGTTGATCAGCATATTCAGCTTATTTAGAGCCTCTTGATCCAACATGCCCAAAAGGTTTTAAATGTACAATACCAATGTTTCCATTTATCATCCACTCCAGCAGAATTGGGGTCAGCCTTGAATCGTTCTGGTTGAAGATATCGCTCCATTCTAACATAAAGTTAATAAATTGAAATAAAGAATAGATTTGCCTTCCAAAGTTAGGCTTTATTAACTTTAAAATCGGCAGCATATCTTTCTACATCCAGTCCCAACTAAAGCTAGAAAAGGACTGAATTTAAGGTAGCCACAACACATCATGTGATCATCAACTACCAATGAGATTACAACACATATCCCAAGGCAGTTAACAAACAACGAATCACAATACTTTTACTAATCAAGGAATAATCACCACATTTGTCTAGTGCAATCATATAGCAGTGACGCCCACATCCCAAAAACAATTTATTTTTTAATGATTGGACTAAGCAAGGGGAGATTTGAAAAAAAAAACGATTTAATATTTATTTTCTTCTGCCATCACTGCCAGCCACACTATGCTGTGCCAGGGACAACAGACTTTTGCACCGCCTCCCCTCCACTGCCAGTGGGCAACCTGTGATGCACGACAACCTCTGGGAGCCAACTCTTAATATGCAAATGAGCCTGACTCTGGAACAACTTCCGGGGTTCGCACTCACCAGGATGGACAGGCACAAAGTCCACCACGCCACCAATTGGAAAACCTATGAATTTTCCGCCAATATCTCACCTAAAATCAGGCAGGGTAGCAGTGGAAATGGTGGGAAAATAGGGTGGGGTGGCCTTCCTCTTCCCCCGCCCACAACGTGCAAATTGGCTCCCATCCACTCACTTGTCTGGGTCTCACTGTTACAGCTCTTGCCATCTTCAAGGCTCTTTTGCCTTTTTAAGGTCGCTTGCCGCTTCCGGAGTTTCCTCAGTGGCACGAGCAGGCTCCACCCTGGCAGTGAAAATCCCACTCAGAGCCCCGCCATGTGTCATGGTTGCAGCAGTGTCAGACAGACGAATGGAAGTCCTGACCAGACAGAACAACACCACACTGAGAAAAATCCAGTCCCTAGCCTCTTACAGTCATCTCCAACTGTTTTACCAGCCGAAATACAAAATAAAAATCCCACTTACCATTCATATAATTTACTACAAGCTTCTTTCACTTATTTAACTATGATGCTAAACGGGTTAAATATGTAGTGATGATGCTACTTATTCTCCAGAGCAGTGCCTCCCATTAGCTTCTTGCCATGGTTCATTATGCTGTTTTTTCTTAAGCCTTAGAATTTGTGTGCTTGGAAGGAGTTTTTATGATGTGTCATAAATCAGTATTTTGAAAGATTACTACTTTTGGAACACTAAGAGAAAAATGAACGGTTTTAGAAATCTGCATGCAAGTGCATAAAAATTGCTCACAGCAACCATGCCAGGAAGATTGGAAACTGATGTGGAACACAAGGACAATGTGTAGCAGATCTTCCCAATGACAGCTACATCCTCAGAGGGAGCAACTGAGAAAAGACTGTTGTCTGCAGTACATACATCACCATCACATTTGCAAGGCACTACTGGTGGCACAGGGCCAAGCCACTGACAGGCACAGGGCATAAATTAATTTTGTAATGAGGGATTTATGGGGATGGGAGCAGAATGTGGCCACACCACAGGCATATGCAAACCTCATTAGCTTTAAATCACTAATATAATGAGGTGTCAATGCCGAATTTCACAATTTCAGGCAAGGCTCCATCCCCAGTGTTGACCTCACCCATATAGGAAAGAAAGAAAGACTTGTATTCATATAGTGCCTTTAACGAACTCAGGACACCCCAAAGTGCTTTATTGCCCTTTTGAAGTGGAGTCACTGTTTGTAATGAGGGAAAAGTGGCACCTTACTTGCACACAGCAAGCTCCCACCAACAGCAATGTGATATTGGCCACATATGACTCTCTCTATGAGATAATCTGTGTTAGCTGTTGGTTGAGGGATAAATACTGGCCAGGATACCAGGGAGATCTCCCCTCCTCATCTTCGAAATAGTGCCATGGGATCTTTTATGTCCATCCAAGAGGGCCTGGGTTTAACGTCTCATCTGAAAGACAGCACCTCCAACAGTGCAGCACTCCCTCAGTACTGCACTGGAGTGTCAGCTGGGATTATGTGCTCAAGTCCCTGGAGTGGGGCTTGAACCCACAACCTTCTGACTCAGAGGCGAGCGTGCTACCCACGGAGCCACAGCTGACACACGATAAGATGGGCACATGACTGAATAACTTGCCGGGCTTGCTTTGGAGAAATTGTTAAAGAAAATTTGCTGTTTCTGTTGTTGCTTAAGTGCACTCGTTTTGGCTGGGAGCATGGTTCTGCTTCTGCATTGAACAGCTTGCATACTTCTATCCTTCTTCCTTTTTGCCGATGCCTTCAGATCACAAAGCCTCACTTTCCTGAAGTCTTACCAATTACAGTAGTGACAGCTGACAGGGTTGGGAGGGTGGGAATTCCTTTGGCTGCTTCCATAGTGCTGTATGAATCAGATGAGACGGGCCAATTCAGGAGGGGACACTATCTACAGGTCCAAAGACACCTCAGGTCACATGCTTACTGCTGTCAGCACCCAAAGACCCCTGTTTATAGATCCAGCCACTCCTACCTGGGTATATCAGTGAAGATTTGTCTCCACTTTGGTGCAGAGGTAGTGACCAAGCTATGCCATCTACTGCTAGCTGACTTATTGACATGCCTGGGACAGCTCTTCTCATAACTATGAAGGTCACTATGGTGTTAGCTTATATGCAACAGGATTCTTCCGCACCTCCACAGGCAATGTCTATCATATAAGCCTGTCTGATGTTCTTTCCTGATGGCCATTTTTGTCAGCAGAAACATCTTCATACCTCTCCCAGTGGAAAGGAGACAGCAACTGGAGAGGGCACCAAACCTTTATCATCTAGCAGGTTTCAAGAGTCCAGGACATTATAGCTTATGTATTTGTCTAGGACATCAACTGATCACTGTTCTAGCAAGCTTCATTCTGCCACCAGAGTCATCGTAGAGTAAATTTTTTTAAATTTTGAAGCTATGCTCCTGGTGCTTGGATCAGATTGACAATATAGACCACCTATGGTCTCAAGCATAGTGATGTACGTCACATACTGCACAGCTTTGCTTTATAAAGAGGACTCCCCGTGGTGGGCACAGAGGAATTATAAAGACAAACAGAAGCACCATGAAGAGGATGCAGATGATTACCTGTTGCCAGCTGAAAAAAGAGGAATGACAATTTGATATGAGAGACCTTCTCTTGACTACTGTATTGACCCACTGCAGGAACAGTCTTGTCTATGTCTTCCCTTCCCATCACAAATATACCATAAATACAGACCCTTCTCTGTGTGCATCAGCTCACAGTTCTCCCCTGCATGCCACCTCACTGAAGCCTCTTCGAAACTTTGCCAAAAACAATGTTTGCATGTACAACTTCAGTGCAACCATAATTTTATTTACAACCCAGTGTGCACATATGCCTAGTGCCTCCTACCACCAGGCTTCCCCTTGGTGCCAATGAGTAATGTTGGAACTCTTAACCCTAATTTAGTGTTCCTTCTAAGTGTTACCTTGCGTGGCAGGAGTGTGTTGCCATCAAGCAGCTAAGTCCCTACATGAGCCAGCTACAGGCTGCATCTCTTGTGCTGGCTCTGCTTTCTTTCAGCCATGTGTGCCAGTATTTGAGGGAGCGGCGAAGGGCATGCATGTGCAGATATCCTAAGAAACAGCGCCACCAAGTGAGCATATGACTGCTATGCTAGGTACTAGGCACTTGATTAGTGGGAAATCAGACATAGGAACATTGCTAGATGTAAAAAGGTCCATTTGCTTTGCCTTCTACCATACTAGTAGTCACATGATACAACAATAATGGATTTGTTGACTAACCGTGGCACTGAACAGTACCAATCGAAACACTGAAGCCCTGAAAGATGGTGTTCTGCACCTCTTGGAAACTGGAAGAGACAGTGGTCTCTAGTTGGACCCCAGGCTTGTATGGCAGCAGACTAAGCATCTATACCAAGAGCTAAGACTGTCTTTTGGGTTTCTGTGATAGGAACATCCACTGCAGGTTGGCCTGGAGTTGCCACACGAACCATGCTGGCCCAAATGGTTCAAACCCATCCATCACGGTGTGGCAGAAGCTGGCAATGGGCTCTTCTACTATCCCTGCCATCTGCTACATATTCTGGAAGACCATCTCTAGTGCCTGCACATACATGGGCTATCGGTAGGGGTACTACAATTCAGCACCCTGGGCTAGGGAGGAAAAAGTGAATAAAAAACAAGCCAGAAAACAATGCTATGTTCACTGATGTTCAGTTGAGTTCTGCCAGAACCACTCAGCTCCAGACCTCATTGCAACCTTGATCCAAACTTGAATGCAAGAACTGAATGCCAGAAGAGAGGTGAGGGTAGCTGCCTTTTAAATCAAAGCAGCATTCGACTAAATATGGCATCAAGGAACCCTAGCAAAAGTCAGCTCAATGGAGGTCAATGGGAAAAACCTTCAGTGGTTGGAGTCACACCTGACACAAAAGAAGATGGTCATTGATGTTGGAGAAGAATCATTGCAGTCCCAGGACATTGCTGCCACAATCACACAAAGCAGCATCCTTAGCACAATGATCCACAGCTGCTTCATCAATTACCTTCCCTCTGTCAAAAAGTCAGGAGTGGGGAGGTTCGCTAATGATACTACAGTGTTCAGCTGCATTCACACTTCCTCCAATAATGAAGCAGGCCAAGCAAGCCTAAAGCAGGATCGGGACAACATCCAGGCTTGAGCTAGCAAATGGGAGGTAACATTTGTGCCACTTAAGGCCCAGGCAATGATCATCACTAACAAGAAAAGTCCCAACCAGTTCCCCCAACCTTCCAACAGCATGTCCTGTCCACAAAAAGCCAGAAAAATCCAACAAAGCCAATTTCCACCCTATCATCCAACTCCCAATCAGCAGTAAAGTGATGGAAGAAGTTAACAACAATGCTATCAACTAGCACTTACTCACCAATAACTAGCTCACCGATGCTCAGCTTGAGTTCCACCAGGACTACTCGGCTCCAGACCTCATTACAGCCTTGGTCCAAACAGGGACACAAAAGATGAATTCCAGAGGTGAGATGCGAATGATGGCCCTGGACAATAAGGCAGCATTTGACCCAATGTGACACCAAGGAGCCCTAGTAAAACTGCAGTCAATGGGAATCAGGGGGAAAACTCTCCACTGGCTAGAGTCATACCTAGCAAAGGAAGATGGCTGTAGTTGTTGGAGGCCAAACATCTCAGCCCCAGGACATCGCTGAAGTAGTTCCTCAGGGCAGCATCCTAGGCCCAACTATCTTCAGCTGCTTCATCAATGAACTTCCCTCTATCATAAGGTCAGATGTGGGGTTGTTCGCTGATGATTGCACAGTGTTTAGTTCCATTCGCAATTCCTTAGGAAATGAAGCAGTCCATGCCCACATACAGCAAGATCTGGACAATAACCAGGCCTGGGCTGATAAGTGGCAAGTAACATTCATGCCACACATGTGCCAGACAATGACCATCTCTAACAAGAGAGTCTAACCACCTCCCCTTTGCAATTCAATGGTATTACCATCGTCGAATCCCCCACCATCAACACCCTGGGGGTCACCATGGACCAAAAACTCAACTGGACCTGCCACATAAATGCCACGGCTCCTACAGCAGGCCAGAGGCTGGGTATTCTGTGGTGAGTGGCTCACTTCCTTACTCCCCAAACCTTCTCCATCACCTACAATGCACATGTCAGTAATGTGATAGCATACGTTCCACTTACCTGGATGTTTTCACCTGCAACAATACACAAGAAGCTCAATGTAATGTCCGTGTGTAATTGAGACACGGACTGCAGAAGTTGGTTATAACAGGTGTTTACTGTATGGAGACAAAACTGGAACTACTATACAAAGTTACTGCACAGGCGTATATACAGGGGTGGTCACTACTGGTACTGCAGTATACAGGGGCTGCAGAATATAGTTCCTTCTTCAAGGTACATACACTACAATTCCTCCCCTTTTAGCTAAACAGTACATAACATTCGATTAATAATTAAATAACACATTTACAATTACAGTTGCTATATACATTAGCTGAAGTTAATCAATTATAAATTCAGTCTTTGAGGAGGCTTCCTGATTCTGTCTGGATAACGCCTCTTTTGGGTATCAGGTTCTTCTGCCAAAGTTGATTCGGGATCAACGTCGTTGTTTGGTTCGTCTGCTTCCAATATCACCGATTCTGAGGTAGATGCAATTGGTACTTCGATTTCATCACCAGGTGTATAGGATCGTGGTGTAGATTTGACGTTTTCCAGTGACTCTAGAATCTGGTCAGCATGGCGTCTTACAATGCTCTCTCCAACATCCACGGTATACATTAGAGGTCCTTGCCGTTTGCAGATCGTTCCTGGCTGCCATTTCTCTGTGCGGTAGTCCCGGGCCAAAACTGGTTGACCTATCTTGAAACTCCTGGTTGGCCTTTCATTCATATTCTGAAACTGCCTGTTCTCCACATCTCTTCTGATGTTTGGCTTAACCAAATCCAAGCGGCATCTTAGTCTTCGATTGAAGAACATCATGGCTGGAGTTTGGTTGGTAACCGCATGTGTCGCATTCCGGTAGGCAAACAAGAAGTTATCCACCTTGTGTTGTAGGGGTATGTCTTCATTACACATTGCCTTGATAGCCTTCTTGAATGTTTGAACGAACCTCTCAGCCAATCCATTGGTGGCTGGATGATATGGGGCAGATGTGTAATGCTTAACACCATTGTTCTTTAAGAACCTCCGGAACTCTTCAGACACAAACTGTGGTCCATTGTCGGAGCAAATCTGTTCAGGCAGCCCATTTCTGGCGAATATGGTTCGTAAGACTGTGATAGTTTTTTCTGTGGTGGTTGAGGACATTTTTATTACCTCTGGCCACTTTGAATGTGCATCCACCGCAATTAAAAACATCGAGTCGATAAATGGACCAGCAAAATCAATGTGTACCCTTTGCCATGGGGATGAGGGCCACTCCCATGGATGTAGAGGGGCTTGTGATGGGGCGTTTTGGACCTTCTGGCATCCTGTACAGCTCTTGGTCATCTCTTCGATTTCTCTATCAATTCCCGGCCACCACACAAACGCTCTGGCTAAGTTCTTCATTTTTACCCCTCCCAGATGACCCTCATGAAGCTCATTGAGCACTCTATCCTTCAATTTGGGTGGAATTACTACTCTGGATCCACACATCAAGGTTCCTCGGCACACTGACAGCTGTTCTCTTCTCGGCGAGAATGCTGGCAGCAGTGGTTCGCCATGTGCTGGCCATCCCTTCACCGTTAAATCATAGACCCTGGAGAGTGTCGGGTCATTTCGTGTTTCCTTTTCTATGTTTGCATTTGTCACAGGTAGACATTCGACTATGGTCGAGTGGAATATCGCCACAGGATCCACTGCAGGTGCCTCTTCCACCGTCGGCAACAGTAGGCGCGACAATCCATCAGCATTCCCATGCTGTTTAGTTCCTTTGTACTCGATGTCATATTGGTGTGCCCCTAGGAAAAGGGACCACCTCTGTAGCCATTGTGCTGTCATTATCGGGACGCCCTTCTTAGGGTTGAAAATGGAGACAAGAGGTTGATGATCAGTTAGTAGAGTAAATTTCTGTCCGTGCAGGTAGTGATTGAACTTCTTCACCCCCCACACCAGGCTGAGGG
Source organism: Somniosus microcephalus (assembly GCF_052327205.1). Lineage (NCBI taxonomy): Eukaryota > Metazoa > Chordata > Chondrichthyes > Squaliformes > Somniosidae > Somniosus > Somniosus microcephalus. The sequence goes on along the minus strand of NC_140987.1, from coordinate 57,162,190 downwards.
CCTCTCTGTCAATCTGGGCGTAGTTACGCTCGGCTGCAGTTAACGAGCGTGACACAAAAGCTATCGGCCTCTCTGAACCATCAAGGGATTTATGTGACAGTACCGCTCCAACGCCGTAGGGAGACGCATCACACGCCAGTCTTATCGGTAGTGATGGGTTGTAGTGAGCCAATACTTCTCTTGAAGTGATCAGGCCTTTACACTTCTGAAAGGCCCGCTTACATTCATCGCTCCATTTCCATGCTACTCCAATTTGTAGCAGGACGTTCAGTGGGTGCAGAATTGTGGACAAATTTGGCAAAAACTTATGGTAGTAATTCACCAATCCGAGGAATGACCTCAGTTGAGACACATTTTCAGGCGCTGGAGCCTTAACTACCGCTTCAATTTTGTCAGGGGACTTATGTAACCCCTCTTCATCAATCGCGTGGCCACAATACGATATTTGTTTCTTAAAAAACTCGCACTTGGGGTGATTGGCTCGTAGCCCATGTTCTCTTAGTTTAGTGAGCACCTGCTCTAGGTTGGCAAGGTGTTCACTGTCATTTTCACCTGTCACTAGGATGTCGTCCAAGTAACACTGAGTCCCCGGAATCCCTTGCAGGACTTGTTCCATCGCTCTTTGCCATATAGCCGGAGCTGATGGTACTCCGAATACCAGTCGATTATACTGGTAAAGACCTTTGTGAGTGTTTATCATGAGATATTTCCTAGCGGATTCTTCAACCTCCATCTGCAAATATGCTTGCGCTAGGTCAATTTTTGTAAAACGTTTCCCTCCAGATAGTGAGGCGAAAATATCTTCTATTCTCGGAAGAGGATACTGTACTGTGTGAAGGACTGGGTTCACAGTCACCTTGAAGTCCCCACAGATGCGAACCTTCCTTGGCTCCTCAGACTTATTGTTTAACGTTTTCTTCATGACAGGAACGATGGGTGTTGCCCACTCGCTCCAGTCTACCTTAGATAACACGCCTGCATTCTCCAGATTCTCCAGCTCTGCCTCGACGGCTGGGCGAATTGCATACGGTACCGGTCTTGCTTTGAAAAACTTGGGAATTGCATTCTCTTCTATTTTTATCGAGGCGGTTACGCCTTTAAGAGTTCCCAGTCCTTGTTGAAATACCTCTTTAGCGTGAGCTAAGATTTTCGACAATCGTCCAGGTGTGATGTCGTCATCCTTTTTACCAGCCACAGTCAGTGCCTGAATGGAGTGCCAGTCTAAACTTATCTTTCTGATCCATTCACGTCCCAATAACAGTGGTCCACCATCTTGCAGTATGTACAGATACAATTTCTGTATTTCCTTGCCATTGTATTCGACAGGCACCCTTATTTTCCCTCTGGGGTATACTTTCTGCCCCGTATATGTCTTCAAGACAATGGATGTGTCTTTCAAGGGTATGTGTGAGAATAGCCGCTCGTAGTCTCGTCGATTCATGACGGTCAGGGCTGATCCTGTATCCAATTCCATTTTGACTTGGGACCCTGCTATCGTGAGGGTGACCCAAATGGTTCGGTGATCCTCTTTTGCAATTACGTTGTGTAGTTTGAGACAGCTTAGTCTCTTGTTCCCGGATTCACTATCACTCTTCTGGTCTTTGGAACTACTGTCCGTCATCTTTTGTACTTTCCTGTACTTTTCCTTAGTAGTCTTTTTGTTGTCGTTAGTCTTCTTCCCGGACCTGCAAACTCGTGCAATGTGTCCCATCTTTCCGCATTGCCTGCATGTTTTGTCCTTGGACCAGCAGTCCTTCTGGTCATGGGTTGTTCTGCCGCAGCGATAACATTTTTCAAATCCCCGTGTCATTTCGTGGGTGCCGTATTCCTGTGGCTTTTGCTGTATTTCCGCAGCTCCCCTTGCTGCTGCTTCGTACGATACTGCCACGCTGAAAGCCTTATCTAGCGTCAGCTCTTTCTCTGAGAGTAACCTCTTCTGGGTTCCTTCACTCAGGAGTCCACAGACAAATTTGTCCCGTAGGGTACCTGCCAGTCCTGCTCCGAACTGGCAGTGCTTTGATAGCTTGCGTAGTTCCGTAAGGTAATCAGCATTGCTCTCATCTTTATGCTGAGTTCTCTTGTGGAATTTAAATCTTTCTGCTATCAGCAGTGGTGTAGGATTTAGGTGTTCCTGTAGGATATCAACAATTTCGTTAAAACTCTTCGCCATCGGTTTGACTGGAGTGATCAGGTTCCGCAATAGGCCGTACGTTCTTGCGCCCATTAAGTTTAGTAGTACCGATGTCTTTTTCTCATCGGCTACTTCACTTGCCTTGCAATATACTTCGACTCTTTCCACATACGTGGTCCAGTCTTCTATTGCATTATCGAAGGCAGTGATATTGCCAGTCTTCGGCATCTTGGAGATCTAAGATGGTGCCTCCCGCACTTTGCCTTCTTCCCCGATTGAACAAAATGGCGCCTCCCGCGCTTTGCCTTCTTCCCCGCTGGATTAAGATGGTGCCTCCCGCGCTTTCTGCCTTTTCCGCTGCTGCCAGCGCTGTTGCTGGTGGTTTTATGCCTTGATGGCGACGCCCTATGGTCTTCGCGCGCTTTCCCTCGCTGCTGCTGCCAACACCGCTCTCCGCGGTCCCCGTGGCAAACTGCAGCTCTTCGCGGCTTTCTGCACTTCTAATTTCTTTTTCTTTTATTTTAATTACTGTTCCCGTCGTCAGAGCAGACCCTATGGGACACTTCCCTCCCTCTTCTCGGGTCTGTACGCTGCCCGGCTTCGTAGCACCGGCCGCGCCCTGTGTGCTCTACCCTCCCTCTCTCTCTCCTCTTCCCGACAACGCTGCTCGGCCCCGTTGAAAAGCCACCCGATCGAGCTCTAGCCTGCCGCAGCCCAGGAAGGATCAGTGTACTACCTGCCACCAGCCCGATTAGCTGGAACACCATAGACTGGATAACCAAGCCCAGCTCTCGACAGCCTCTCCTGCAAATCTTCGAATTCGATGAATCAGAGGGCGGTTGCCCACGGTCGACGCCCGTTTCTTCTGTTTGTTTTTTTTTCTTTTTGGATTTCTTCCTTCTGGCTTCGACCTCTAATAACTTCGCTTCAGGGATGGATCCCCGTGAGGTGGTGCAGAACTGTAGGTAAGTTCGGATCTGTTCGTCGCCAATGTAATGTCCGTGTGTAATTGAGACACGGACTGCAGAAGTTGGTTATAACAGGTGTTTACTGAATGGAGACAAAACTGGAACTACTATACAAATTTACTGCACAGGCTTATATACAGGGGTGGTCACTACTAGTACTGCAGTAGACAGGGGCTGCAGAATATAGTTCCTTCTTCAAGGTACATACACTACACTCAACACCATCCAGGACAGAGCAGTCTGCTTAATTGGCACCCCATCTACTATAAGAACATAAGAACATAAGAAATAGGAGCAGGAGTAGGCCATTTGGCCCTTAAAGCCTGTTCCACCATTCAATAAGATCATGGCTGATCTTCTACCTCAACTCCACCTTCCTGTACTATCCCCATATCCCTTGATTCCCTTAATATTCAAAAATCTATCGATCTCTGTCTTGAATATATTCAACGACTGAGCCTCCACAGCCCTCTGGGGTAGAGAATTCCAAAGATTCACCACCCTCTGAGTGAAGAAATTTCTCCTCATCTCAGTCCTAAATGGCTGACCCCTTATTCTGAGACTGTGACCCCTGGTTCTAGACTCCCCAGCCAGGGGGAACATCCTCCCTGTATCTACCCTGTCAAGCCCTGTAAGAATTTTGTATGTTTCAATGAGATCACCTCTCATTCTTCTAAACTCTACAGAACATAGGCCTAGTCTACTCAATCTGTCCTCATAGGAGAATCCCCCCATCCCAGGAACCAGTCTGGTGAACCTTCGTTGCATTCCCTCTATGGCAAGTATATCCTTCCTTAGGTAAGGAGACCAAAACTGTACACAATACTCCAGGTGTGGTCTCGCCAGGGCCTTATATAATTGCAGTAAGACGTCTTTACTCTTATACTCAAATCCTCTTGTACTAAAGGCCAACATACCATTTGCTTTCCTAATTGCTTGTCGTACCTGCATGTTAACTTTCAGTGATTCATGTACAAGGATATCCAGGTCCCTCTGAACACCAACATTTCCCAATCTCTCACCATTTAAAAAATGCTCTGCTTTTCTATTTTTCCTACCAAAGTGGATAACTTCACATTTCTCCACATTATATTCCATTTGCTAAGTTCTTGCCCACTCATTTAGCCTGTCTATATCCCCTTGAAATTTCCTTGCATCCTCCTCACAACTTACATTCCCACCCAGCTTTGTATCATCAGTAACCTTGGATATATTGGCCTAGAAATTGGGTTTTGGCTTAGCCAGGGCTTTAGCGCCGGAAATTAGTGCCGGCGCTAAGTCCCCTGCGCGTGCCAAAAATTCAGTGGCGCCGCGCCCAAACGGCTGCCGGCGCTACTGAAGGGTCTTAGCACCTGGAAAAGGGCGCTAACTGCCGTTTCGCGCCACAATTCCGGCGCTGTGGCACCCGATGCGGTGCGGCAGGCTGGGGAAATGCAGGCCTCCTCCTTCCGTTAAGGAGGAGCTGCCTGCACCCGGCCGCGGCCCGCGCAAATCTGCTTAAAAATGAGCCCGGCACCTCGGACAAGTGCCGGGCTTGCATCTGTTCCGGGGGGGGTGGGGGAGAGAAGTCCGGGGAGGGAGCTGCGGGCAGGCGGCCGGCGGGAAAGCGGCCGGCCGCCGCGGGGCCTTTAATGCGCCGGCGCTAACTGCAGTAAGGCACCTCTGACAAAACGCTGGTTGCGGCTGCCACGGGCGAGGCGGCCGCAACTCAATTTCGGAGTTCGGGCGGGTTACCACGGCAACCGGGACGCTGCGCACACCGATGACGTCATCGGTGCCGGCGCAGCGCTACCGGAGCAACGCCGATTTAGGGCCCCAGGGAATTTCACTACTGGCCATAACTCCGGCGCAAGGCCCTCTAGCGCCTCAAATGAGGCGCTAAGGCTACTGAATTTTCAGCCGATTACATTTGGTCCCCTCATCCAAATCATTGATGTAGATTGTGAATAGCTGATACCCAACCACTGATCCTTCTGGTACCCCACTATTTATAGCCTGCCAACACGAAAATGACCCGTTTATTCCTACTCTCTGTTTTCTGTCCGTTAACCAATCCTCAATCCATGCTAGTATATTACCCCCAATCCCATGAGCCCTAAGTTTGTTTAATAACCTCTTGTGTGGCATCTTAAATATCCACTCCTTTCACAGACGGCCTACCATGGCAGCAGTGTGTACTATCTGCAGAACACACTGCAGCAAGTTGTCAAGGCTTCTTCGGCAGCACCTCCCAAACCATCAACCTCTTACCACCTAGAAGAAGAAGGGCAGCAGGTGCATGGGAACACCATCACCTTCAAATTTCCCTCCAGATCACACACCATCCTGATTTAGGCATATGCTGTATCGCTGTTCCTTCTTTGTCGCTGGGTCAAAGTTCTGAAACTCTCTAACTGACAACATTGTGAGGGTACCTTCACCACATGGACTGCAATCATTCAAGAAGAAGGGCCACCACCACCTTCTCAATGGCAATTAGAAATGGGCAATAAATGACAACCTTGCCAGCGACGCACACATCCTGAGAATGATTTTTTTTTAAACCTACCACAAGGCATCATATCCCGCCCCTCCCCATGACTACCAGGTATCAGATAAACATAAGAACATAACAAATGAGAGCTGGAGTAGGCCATTTGCCCCCTCGAGTCTGCTCCACTATTCAATAAGATCATGGCTGATCTCCTACCACATCTCTACTTTCCCACACTATCCCCATATCCCTTGATTGCCTTAGCATCCAAAAATCTATCAATCTCAGTCCTGAATATACTCCAAGGGGGCAAAATTGGGGGGCTTTAACGGGGCACAAATGGCTTTGCGACCGGACACGGCGCTGACATCGACTCCCGCCATATTCGATGGGAGTTTTGCGGCGGCACTACAGTGTTGCGCCCTGATCTCTTTCGCCCAGAGATCGTGATGTCACCACCATGCGCATCGTCCTGGTAGCGCCCCGGACCTGAAATTGACTTCCACCCCCTGCAGCAGCGCCGGTCGAAAACACTGACAGCTGCAGGAGGCGTGCATCGGGCGGCCGGCCGGCCGGCCGCTTCGGGGGCGATGATTAAAGGTGAGGTGGCCGAGGTAAATAAAAAAAAAATTACCTTTCTTGTTGCAGTTTTGTTCGCAGGTTCTGCTCGAGTGCCGGGCTGATCGCATGGGATCGCGGCTGCTTTGGTGGTCCAGGTAGGTACTTTTTATATTGCAGAGCCTGCAGCTATGGCCCTGCCCTTTAAGGGAGGGAAGGAGCATTTGAACATGGCAGCAATGCATGACCCAGCCGATTTAGCACTCCACTTCCTTCCTGCAGCGCAAATCCGAATTTTTTTAAAGTTTAGAAACATTAGCACCTGGCAAAAATTAGTGCCCCAAATGAGGCTATAATGAATTTCTCCCCCACAGACTGAGCATCTACAACCCTCTGGGGTTGAGATTTCCAAAGATTCACAAACCTCTGAGTGAAGATATTTCTCCCCATCTCAGTCCTAAATGGCCAATCCCTTATCCAGAGACTATGATCCCTGGTTCTGGACTCACCAGCCAGGGGAAACATTCTCTCAGCATCTACCCTGTCAATCCCTCTCAGAATCTTATACTTTTCAATGAGTTCACCTCTCATTCTTCTAAACTCTAGAGAATATAGGCCCATTCTACTTAATCTCTCCTCAATATAAGCAACAACTTGTATTTATATAGCGCCTTTAACATAGTAAAACGTCCCAAGGCACTTCACAAGGGAGTTATGAAACAAAATTTGACACCGAGCCACACAAGGAGATATATGGGCAGATGACCAAAGAATTGGTCAAATAGGTAGGTTTTAAGGAGCATCTTAAAGGAGGAAAGAGAGGTAAAGAGGCGGAGAGGTTTAGGGAGGGAATTCCAGAGCTTAGGGCTTTGGCAGATGAAGGCATGGCCACCAATGGTTGAGCGATTAAAATTAGGAATGCTCAAGAGGCGTACATATCTCGGAGGGTTGTCGGGCTGGAGGAGATTACAGAGATAGGGAGGGGCAAGGTCATGGAGGGATTTGAAAACAAAGATGAGAATTTTAAAATTGAGGTGTTGCTTACACAGGGTTGATGGGTGCACGGGGCTTGGAGCGAGTTAGGACACGGGCAGCAGAGTTTTGGATGATCTCAAGTTTATGGAGGGTAGAACGTGGGAGGCCAAAGCCAGGAGAGCATTGGAATCGTCAAGTCTAGAGGTAACAAAGGCATGGATGAGGGTTTCAGCAGCAGATGAGCTGAGGCAGGGGCGTAGACGGGCGATGTTACTGAGGTGGAAATAGGTGTTCTTAGTTATGCAGCGGATATGTAGTCAGAAGCTAATTTCAAGGTCAAATATGTCACCAAGGTTGTGAACACTGTAGTTCAGCCTCAGACAGGTGCAAGGGAGAGGGATGGAGTCGGTGGCGAGGGAACAGAGTTTGTGGTGGGGCCCAAAGACAATGGCTTTGGTCTTCACAATATTTAGTTGGAGGAAATTTCTGCTCATCCATTACTGGATGTCGCACAAGCAGTCTGACAATTTAGAGACTGTGCAGGGGTCGAGAGAAGATAGGACTACCTTCTCATCCCAGGACACAAAACATACCACAACAAGGCCACATAGCCTTCTAGAGTGTGAGAAACTGAATCCACCACCCAAACTTTGTTACTTATGTTAAAAAATCATGTTTGTCCAAAATTTGTCATTACACAGGTGAACTCATATTGAAATACATTATCTCATGCTGGACATGTGCAGCGAACATTCTCTCCTGCACATAGGTGAAACAATCTTTTTTAAAGCATCAGTTGTGTAGTGTCCGTGTGTAGATAAAGACACTGAAGACAGGAGTTGGTTCATAGGTATTTACTAAGCAAGTCTGGGGGGGGGGGTTCTAAAGGATATACACAATACACAGGCTTATATAGCCCAAGTGGCAATTACCGGCATTACACACACCTGGGGCTCTTAAAGGCACATACACCACAATTCCTCCCCTTCTAGCTAACTAGTACATCATATTTTAAGTAATTATTAATTACATGTTATATGCAAAATAATATACATTGCTGTATTAATTAATTATAAGTTAGTCTCTCAGGAGGCTTCCTGACTCGGTCCGGATAACGCCTCGGGGGTGTAGTAGTTTCTGGTGGTGTAGTAGGTTCTTCTGGCAAGGCTGATTCGGCTTGAAGGCCAGTGTCGGGTTCATCGGGTTCCAGTATCACCGGATCGGAGGTAGATATGGGTATCTCTACTTCATCGTTAGATGTATAGCGTGGTGGTGTAGGTTGTCCCTTTTCGGATGACTTGATGATTTGGTCAGCATGGCGCCTTATTATGCTTTCTCCGATGTCCACGGTATACATCAGTGGTCCTAGTCGTGTGCAGATAGTTCCAGGCTGCCATTTCTCGGTACGGTAGTCCCGGGCCAAAACCGGTTGGCCTATCTGGAAGGCCCTAGTTGGCCTTTCATTCATGCCCTGAAACTGCCGGTTCTCCACGTCCCTTCGGATGTTGGGCTTGACCAAATCCAGCCGGCATCTTAGGTTTCTATTGTAGAACATCATGGCGGGAGTTTGGTTTGTAACCATATGTGTTGCATTCCTATATGCAAATAAGAAGTTATCCACCTTGTGCTGAAGTTTTATGTCTTCATTACCCATGGCCTTTATGGCCTTCTTAAAGGTCTGGACAAACCTTTCAGCCAATCCATTGGTGGCGGGATGGTATGGGGCGGACGTGTAGTGCTTTACCCCATTGTTCTTTAAGAACTTTCTGAATTCTTCGGACACAAATTGCGGTCCATTATCAGAACATATCTGTTCCGGCAGCCCATTCCTGGCAAATATGGTCCTTAATACTGTGATGGTTTTTTCCGTGGTGGTGGAGGACATCTTTATTACCTCCGGCCACTTGGAGTGTGCATCAACTGCGATTAAGAACATTGAGTCCATAAATGGACCAGCAAAGTCGATGTGCACCCTTTGCCAGGGAGATGAGGGCCACTCCCATGGATGTAGAGGGGCCTGTGGCGGAGCATTTTGGACCTTCTGGCATCCTAGGCAGCTCTTGGTCATGTCTTCGATGTCTCCATCGATACCTGGCCACCATACAAACGCCCTAGCTAGGTTCTTCATTTTCACTCCACCCAGATGCCCCTCGTGAAGCTCCTTTAGCACTTTATCCTGGAGTTTGGGTGGAATCACCACTCTGGATCCACACATCAAGGTTCCTCGGCACACTGACAGCTGTTCTCTTCTTTGCGAGAATGCTGGCAACAGTGGTTCGCCATGTGCTGGCCATCCCTTCATTGTTAAATCGTAGACCCGTGAGAGAGTAGGGTCATTTCTGGTCTCCCTTTCAATGGCAGAATTTGTCACCGGTAGACATTCCACTATGGTAGAGTGGAATATCTCTACTGGGTCTACTGTAGGTGCCTCTTCTATCGTTGGCAACGGCAGGCGCGATAAACCGTCAGCATTCCCATGCTGTTTTGACCCTTTGTATTCAATGTTGTATTGGTGTGCCCCTAGAAAAAGGGACCACCTCTGTAGTCTTTGTGCCGTCATAATGGGGACACCTTTCTTAGGGTTGAATATGGAGATGAGGGGTTGATGGTCAGTCAGCAAGGTAAATTTTTGTCCGTGTAGGTAATGGTTGAATTTCTTCACTTCCCATACCAGGCTGAGTGCTTCCCTGTCTATCTGGGAATAGTTACGCTCAGCTGAGTTCAATGAGCGTGACGCAAAAGCTATCGGCCGTTCCGAGCCATCAGGGAATCTATGGGACAATACCGCTCCTATGCCGTAAGGGGATGCATCGCACGCCAGTCTGATTGGTAGTGATGGGTTGTAATGAGACAAAACTTTCTCGGATGTGATTAAGTCTTTACATTTATGGAAGGCACGTTTACAGTCTTCGTTCCATTTCCAAATCACTCCTGTGTGTAGAAGATCATTAAGAGGGTGTAGAATAGTTGATAAGTTCGGTAAAAATTTATGATAGTAATTTATTAATCCCAGGAATGACCTCAATTGTGAAACATTTTCAGGTGCTGGGGCTTTTATAACTGCTTCAATTTTTTCAGGTGACTTATGCAACCCTTCCTTATTAATTATGTGGCCACAATATGATATTTGATTTTGGAAAAATTCGCACTTGGGGCGATTTGCTCGTAGGCCCCGTTCTTTCAGCCTAGTGAGCACCTGCTCCAAATTGGCAAGGTGCTCGTTGTCGTTTTCTCCTGTTATAAGGATGTCGTCTAGGTAACACTGAGTCCCCGGAATCCCTTGCAGGACTTGCTCCATAGCTCTTTGCCAGATAGCTGGAGCTGATGCTACTCCAAAAACCAGTCGATTGTACTGGTACAGGCCTTTGTGTGTGTTTATTGTGAGATACTTTTTAGAGGTCTCCTCAACCTCCATCTGTAGATATGCCTGTGCCAAGTCAATTTTTGTGAAACGTTTCCCTCCGGATAGTGAGGCGAAAATATCTTCTATCCTCGGGAGAGGATACTGTACCATGTGAAGGACCGGGTTTACAGTCACCTTAAAGTCGCCACAGATGCGAATTTTTCTCTGTTCCTCAGAGTTATTTTTCAATGCTTTTTTCATGACTGGAACGATGGGTGTTGCCCATTCGCTCCAATCTATTTTGGATAATACGCCTGCCTTTTCCAAATTCTCCAGCTCTGCCTCGACTGCCGGACGTATTGCGTATGGCACCGGTCTTGCCTTAAAAATTTTTGGAATTGCTGCATCTTCCACTTTTATTGAGGCGGTGATGCCTTTCAAGGTTCCTAGTTTCTCTTGAAACACTTCTTTGGAGTTGGCCAAGATGTTTTTAATCGTTCAGGTATGATGTCATCCTTGTTTTTTTCCTTACTGGTCACCGTCAGTGCCTGAATGGAGTGCCAGTCTAAACATATCTTCCTTATCCATTCACGTCCCAACAACGGTGGACCACCATCTTGTAGAATGTATAAATACAACTTTTGTATTTCTTTGCCGTTGTATACCACAGGCACCTTTATTTTTCCTTTGGGGTATACTTTCTGCCCCGTATATGTTTTTAAGATAATGGATGTGTCTTTTAGAGGTATATGCGAAAATAGCCTCTCATAATCTCGTCGATTTATTACGGTTAGAGCTGATCCTGTATCTAGCTCCATTTTAACTGGGGACCCTGCTATTATGAGGGTAACCCAAATGGTCTGGTAATCTTCATTGGCAATTACATTATGTAATTTGAGAGAGCTTAGTCTCTTGTTCCCGGAGTCGCTATCGCTCTTCTGGTCTTTGGAGCTACTGTCCATCATCATTTGTACCTTTCTGTGCTTTTCCTTATTGATTCTTTTCCCGTTAGTGGATTTTTTATTTTCAGATCGGCATACACGTGGAATGTGTCCCATCTTTCCGCATCGCCTGCATGCTTTTTCTTTGAACCAGCAATCCCTCTGGCCATGGTTGGATCTGCCGCAGCGATAACATCTCTTGAAACCCCGTGTCATTTCATGGGTGCCGAAGTCCTGTGGCCTTTGCTGTATCTTTGCCGCTCCTATTGCACTGAAAGCCTTGTCCAGTGTTAAATCTTTTCCAGAAGATACCTTTTTTTGTGTTTCTACACTTAGGGGATCGCAGATGAATTTGTCTTGCAGAGAATCTGCCTCGAATTGGCAGTGTAGGGTATCAACAATCTCCTCAAAATTCTTGTCCATCGGTTCGGCTGGAGTGATTAAGTTGCGTAACAGCTTGTATGTTTCTGCGCCCATTAGATCCAGAATCACTGAAGCTTTTTTTTCATCTTCTATTCCATTTGCGGTGCAAAACACGTCCACTCTTTCTACATATGTGGTCCAATTCTCTATCTTGTTATCAAAAACATCAATATTGCCAAAGTTAGGCTCTGTTTCGTTATCAAAAGCATCCATATTGCCAGACTTAGGCATTTCAAAAAAAAGATATGGCGCTTCCCGCACTTTTTTGTTCTCTGTAGCAATGATATGGCGCTTCCTGCGCTTTCCCGCCGCTGCTACCGATAACAACGCTGTTTTACTGTGGTTTCCGTTTATTCACTGTTGGAGACTCGTTCCCGACGGAGGTCTAAACGCTGACCTGCTTGCCGCGCCGGCCGTCTCCCGAGTGCACCCTCCCAGTCCGTTATTGCTTGCCTCCGATTTCGCTGCCTGTCTCAGCTGTAGAGCCCGACGCTGGAGCCCCAGCCTGACGCCCAGGAAGGATTAGCGCAGTACCTGCCACCAGCTTGGACAGCTGGTGAAACCATAGTTTCTATAACTTCCTTGAGTCTTCTGGATGCTGGAGGAATCGATGTCCTTGAGGTGCTGCCGAATTGCAGGTAAGTCCGTTTCCACTTCGTCGCCACTGTAGTGTCCGTGTGTAGATAAAGACACTGAAGACAGGAGTTGGTTCATAGGTATTTACTAAGCAAGTCTGGGGGGGGGTTCTAAAGGATATACACAATACACAGGCTTATATAGCCCAAGTGGCAATTACCGGCATTACGCACACCTGGGGCTCTTAAAGGCACATACACCACAATTGCTCTTAAAGGCACATACACAACAAGTTGCATTCAGATTCAAAGTTGCGGGCTCTGTATTAGCCTGAATTAACCTGACTGAGGTCACTTTGTGTATGGAGTATAGTTTGGCTCTCACCCCCACTGGTCAATATTTGGCCTGAGCATTCAGATGTTAGAGTCAGATAACATTCTCACTTCTGATTTCCAAGTATGAAATCTTTTGGAGCACATAACAAAGTTGTATAGGCAAATATAATTGCAGAATTTGGGTAATATATAATTTAAATCCGTACAGTCATGGTTGAAAAATAGCATCGATAATGTTTATGACTTTTATGCTCCAAAAAAATCATATTGTGTTATGAAAACACAACCATGTTGCTTGCACATGGCTCTTCTGTCACTTTCCTTTTCCAAGTCAGCAACTATCCTCGCTTTAAACGATTAGTCAGTGTACCCCCTCAGGCATTGCATTGCGCAGATGCTACAGCTCCAAGTTAAACTCGGGGCACGATCGGGGTGGGCAGGATGCAAGGCGGCCAGGAATCACCCATACAGAGCTGACCATGAGGCCCTGGACATTTTACTTCCCAGGCCTCATTAGAATAGCATGGGCGGGTTGCGCTCTCGATCGCCTGAAGTATCGAGCAGCCCACACCACTGCCGCGCGCAATTTCCAGCATGACGCCCAACTGTATTTAAAGCGGGGATTCACCTCTTAAAGTTGCCTTCCCTGCTTTTATTATTTCCTGTTTTGAAACTATTTTTAAACTGATGAGAACTGTTGGGAAAGACTTTCTGACAGACAAGACGAGCAGAAAGGCTGTCCCATGGTTCACTGGAGGTTTTAATTGAGGAAGAGAGGGCAACCAAGAGGCAACTCATCCCCAGAAGCTGAAACAGTGTCTCCATTGCCAGGATGAAATAGATGTGGACTGTTGTGTATGTACCTTTAAGGGAATAACTGGTCTTAGACTGCAGTACCGGCAGTGACCACCCCTGTATAAAAGGCCCTAGCAGGCTTCTGTAGTTTCAGTTTCAAGCTGCCTCTTGTTCAGTAAAGTACCTGTTAACTGTTCTCCCGAAGTCTGTGTATTATTGAGGCGCGGACTTTACAGTGGCGACGAGTAAGTTCGAACTCACCTGCAGTGTGGCATCATCTCACGGGGATCTCGCCTGAAAGGAAGGTCCTGGAAGGTCGTAGTCTGAGCAACGGGCGTTGACCGAGGGCAACCGCCCAAAGAATCCATCGGTGTTTGGAGAATTGCGGGAGAGACTGTGGTTCCAGCGAATCGCGCTGGTAGCAGGTAGTGCGCTGACCCTTCCGGACTGCGGCGGGCTCAAGCTCGATCGAGCAGCTCTACAAATCGGGCCGCGCAGCGTCGCCAGGAATAGAAAACAAGAGAGAGAGGGTAGGGCGCACAGGGCGCGGCCGGTGCTCGAGAACAGGACAGCGGAGAGAAACCAAACGGGGGGGAAGGAAAGCGAGACGCGCCGAAGCTGCGGGTCGCCGCCATTACCCCGTAGAACGCTAGGAGTAGCGTGGCAGTAAGGGGAAGAAGCAACAGCGCGGGAGGCGCCATTTCATCCCGTTGGGGAAGAAGCAAAAGCGCGGGAGGCGCCATATTATTCCATTGGGGAAGAAGCAAAAGCGCAGGAGGCGCCATTTTAAATCGCCCAAGATGCCAAAAAGTGGCAGTATCACTGCTTTCGACAACGAGGTAGAAGACTGGACCACGTATGTAGAAAGAATCGAAGTGTACTGCAAGGCAAATGAGGTGGCCGATGGAAAGAGGGCGTCGATATTATTAAATCTGATGGGTGCGAATACGTACAGCCGATTGCGGAATTTAATTACCCCAGCTAAACCAATGGAGAAAACTTTTGAGGAGATTGTTCATATCTTACAGGAACACCTAAGCCCTACACCACTGCTGATAGCAGAAAGATTCAAGTTCCATAACAGAAACCAGCACAAAGATGAGAGCAATGCTGACTGTCTTACGGAACTACGTAAGTCATCGAAGCACTGCCAGTTCGGAGCAGGACTGGCAGACACCTTATGGGATAAGTTTGTCTGTGGGCTCCAGAGTGAATGAACCCTAAAACGACTACTTTCAAAAAAGGACCTGACGCTAGAACAGGCTTTCAGCGTGGCAGTATCCTACGAAGCAGCAGCACGGGGAGCTGCGGAAATACAACAGAAACCACAAGAATACAGCGCTAACGAAATGGCGTATGGAGCCAAAAAGTGCTATCGCTGTGGCAGAACAACCCATGAGCAGAAGGACTGCTGGTTTAAAGACAAAATATGCAGGCAATGCGGAAAAATGGGACATATAGCAAGAGTCTGCAGGTCGGGAAAGAAGACCAACACGACAAGAACTACTAAGGAACAGTACAGGAAAGTAAAGAAACTGACAGATAGTAGTTCCGAAGATCAGGAGAGTGATAAGGACTCCGGGAGCAGGCGACTAAGTTGTTTAAAATTACACAACGTGATCGCAAAAGAAGATCACCGAACCATTTGGGTCACCCTCATGATAGCAGGGTCCCCAGTGAAGATGGAATTGGACACAGGATCAGCCCTAACTGTCATGAATCGACGAGACTATGAGCGGCTATTCTCACACATACCCTTAAAGGACACGTCCATTGTATTGAAGACATACACGGGGCAAAAGGTCTACCCCAGAGGAAAAATAAGGGTGCCAGTTGAATATAACGGAAAGGAAACACAGAAACTATACTTGTATATACTACGAGATGGAGGACCACCATTATTGGGACATGAATGGATCCGAAGACTACAATTGGATTGGCATTCCATTCTGGCACTAACTGTGACTGACAAAAAAGATGATGACGTCGCACCTGGACGTCTGTCACAAATTCTATCTGACGCAGAAGAGGTGTTCCAACAAGGACTTGGGACTCTAAAAGGAGTAAAGGCAACCATAAAGATTGAGGATAACGCAACCCCAAAATTTTTCAAGGCCAGACCGGTGCCATACGCGATACGCCCAGCTGTGGAAGCTGAACTGGAGAGTCTGGAGCGTTCGGGGGTGCTGTCTAAGGTGGACTGGAGCGAGTGGGCCACACCCATCCTTCCTGTAATGAAGAAAGCATTGAGCAGCACGCCTGGGGAGCCAAGGAAGGTTCGCATCTGTGGGGACTTCAAGGTGACTGTGAACCCAGTCCTGCACACAGTACAGTATCCGCTTCCGCGGATAGAAGATATTTTCGCCTCACTATCTGGAGGGAAACATTTTACAAAGATTGACCTGGCTCAAGCGTATCTACAAATGGAGGTGGAAGAAGCATCTCGGAAATACCTCACGATAAACACTCACAAAGACCTTTACCAATACAATCGACTGGTATTTGGGGTAGCATCGGCCCCGGCTATGTGGCAGAGGGCAATGGAACAAGTCCTGCAAGGGATCCCGGGGACCCAGTGTTATTTGGACGACATCCTGGTTACGGGCGAAAATGACAATGAACACCTTGCCAACTTGGAACAGGTGCTCACGAGATTGCAGGAATATGGGCTACGAGCCAACCGTCCCAAATTCGAGTTCTTCAGGAGACAAATCTCGTATTGTGGCCACATGATTGATGAGGAAGGGTTGCTTAAGTCGCCGGACAAGATTGAGGCTGTAGTCAAGGCTCCAGCACCAGAAAATGTGTCACAACTGAGGTCGTTCCTCGGGTTGGTGAACTACTACCATAAGTTCTTGCCGAATTTATCTACAATTCTGCACCCACTGAACGCCCTCCTTCAAACTGGTGTAACATGGAAATGGAGTGATGAGTGTAAGCGTGCCTTTCAGGAATGTAAATGCCAAATCACTTCAAAAGAAGTATTGGCCCACTACAACCCAACACTACCGATTCGGTTGGCATGTGATGCGTCACCTTACGGCATTGGAGCGGTGCTGTCACACAAATTCCGTGACGGTTCAGAGAGGCCAATAGCCTTTGCATCGCGCTCGCTAACCTCAGCCGAGCGTAACTACGCCCAGATTGACAGGGAGGCCCTCAGCCTGGTGTGGGGGGTGAAGAAGTTCAATCACTATCTGCACGGGCAGAAATTCACCCTACTGACTGATCATCAACCCCTGGTCTCAATTTTTAACCCAAAGAAGGGCGTTCCGGTGATGACAGCGCAACGGCTGCAGAGATGGTCACTTTTTCTAGGGGCACATCAGTATGACATAGAGTACAAAGGTACGAAACAACATGGAAACGCTGATGGGCTGTCGCACCTACCGTTGCCTACGGTGGAAGAAGCATCTGCAGTGGACCCTGTGGAGATATTCCATGCGACCATAATCGAATGTTTGCCTGTTACAAACGCAAGTATTGAGAAGGAAACCCGAAATGACCCGACACTCTCTCGGGTCTATGATTTGACGGTGAAGGGATGGCCAGCATATGGCGACTCACTGTTGCCAGCATTCTCGCCAAGGAGGGAACAGCTGTCAGTGTGCCGGGGAACCTTGATGTGTGGATCCCGAGTGGTAATTCCACCCAAGTTGAGAGATAGAGTACACAATGAGATTCACGAGGGTCATCTGGGAGGGGTAAAAATGAAGAGCCTAGCCAGGGCATTTGTGTGGTGGCCGGGAATCGATAAAGAAATTGAGGATATGACCAAGAGATGCACAGGGTGCCAGAAGGTCCAAAACGCTCCACCACAGGCCCCGCTACATCCATGGGAGTGGCCCTCATTTCCATGGCAATGGGTACACATTGATTTCGCTGGTCCATTTATGGACTCAATGTTTCTAATCGCTGTGGACGCCCATTCGAAATGGCCAGAGGTCATTAAAATGTCCTCCACCACCACGGAGAAAACTATTGCAGTCCTAAGGACCATCTTCGCCAGGAATGGGTTGCCAGAACAGATCTGTTCCGACAATGGCCCACAGTTTGTGTCTGAGGATTTCCGGAGGTTCCTGAAGAATAATGGGGTGAAACATTACACATCTGCCCCATATCATCCAGCCACAAATGGATTGGCTGAGAGGTTTGTTCAGACCTTTAAAAAGGCCATAAAGGCAATGTATAACGACGACATACCACTGCAACACAAGGTGGATAACTTCCTGTTTGCTTACCAGAATGCGACACATGCAGTAACCAACCAAACTCCAGCCGTACTGTTTTTCAACCGGAGACTAAGATGTCGCTTGGATTTGCTCAAACCAAACATAAGACGAGATGTTGAGGATAAGCAGTTCCAGCATATAAATGAGAAGCCAACCAGGAGCTTCAAGATAGGGCAACCAGTCTTGGCCCGCGACTACCGAACAGAAAAATGGCAGCCAGGCACGATATGCACACAGCAGGGACCACTAATGTACACAGTGGACGTTGGAGAGAGCATCATGAGACGCCATGCTGACCAGATTCTAGAGTCACAGGAACAAGCCAAACCTGTACCACAAGCATGTGCACCTGGTATTGAGCCCGAAGTACAGATTGCGTCTACCTCAGAAGCAGGGGTATTGGAAGCTGACGAACCAACCAATGACAATGAGCCAGAATTGACTCCACCGCCAGAACAGGATACTCGAGAAAGGCGCTATCCAGTCCGGATCAGGAAGCCTCCTCAAAGACTGAACTTATAAATGACTATTTCAGTTGATGTATATATTACTGAGAAAATTGTAATTGTAATTAGTTATTATTTAGTTGTTAAATGAATGTTATGGACTGTTTATCTAAAAGGGGAGGAATTGTTGTGTATGTACCTTTAAGGGAATAACTGGTCTTAGACTGCAGTACCGGCAGTGACCGCCCCTGTATAAAAGGCCCTAGCAGGCTTCTGTAGTTTCAATTTCAAGCTGCCTCTTGTTCAGTAAAATACCTGTTAACTGTTCTCCCGAAGTCCGTGTATTATTGAGGCGCGGACTTTACATGGACAGAGGTGGTTGAACGGATCATTGCCTCCAGCATCACCCCCTGGACCTAGCTTCAGTGTAGGAAGAGGTTCCATTACCTCACAAGAACAGCAAGGATAAGCACAGCTCTTCATCTCTCCATCTCTCTCAACAGCACCTCACAACAAGCCCCCGACCTACACTTACCTTGCGCGC
The DNA here is from genome assembly GCF_052327205.1 of Somniosus microcephalus. Lineage (NCBI taxonomy): Eukaryota > Metazoa > Chordata > Chondrichthyes > Squaliformes > Somniosidae > Somniosus > Somniosus microcephalus. The sequence continues at coordinate 57,143,450 of NC_140987.1, read as the reverse complement.
CGGACGTTGTGCTGTGGGCCCCCGTGGAATTCCAATCCAGGGCCTGCTCCAACTGCCGGCGCGCAGTGCTTGCGTATCCCAGGGGCGCAGTTAGTTCGATGCGTCCCCTGGGATCACGTGGGCCATGGGGAGTCAATCGGAGCAGGGAATGCCTCATTCATAAGTTTGACAGGAAGAGCTGTCAAAACTTATAAATACTACGGGCCCCAAAACATCACTAAATCTTCAAATAAATTTTTTTAAAACATCACATTTTTTAAATAAACTATAAATTACATGAAATAACTATTTTAAACAATAATTTAAATTTTTGAAAAAAATAATTTTATTTTCTAACGGGGCTAAAAAATAAACTTACCTTTCTTTAAAGTATTTAAAAATAATAAACCTGTGGAAAAAATGTTTACATTTTAATTAATTCACCACTTACCTTGTAAAAAGCAGGCCTTACTACTGCTTTTTAAATGTGTAAATTCTGGAAACTTACCCTTCCGGGAAAACCTGGAAAAAAAAACTAAGTTCGATGCGCACGCGCTGCCTCTCCTGCGCACGCGTTCGAACGCTGAACCCCTTCTTTCAGGGGAACGGAAGTGCCGGTTTCCCGCGCATGCGCAGGGCATGCAGGAAACCGGCACTTCCATTGGGCCTACGGGTGAGTACCCCTTGCGTACTCACCCGTGGAGACCCGAATTTCTGGGCCATTAACTCTCACCCTCTCTTTCTGCAGCAAAAGACAGGGCACAATGCAGAGGAGAGCAACAAGATGGGAGGTGGAGTACCTAAAATCATTGCCCTCACCCTCACCCTGGAGAACAGTGGCCCAAAGAGAACCAGCAACATGGGGAAAGCACGGTTGGTGGCATACCAGAGCAGGGTGTCTGCATATTAGTTACTGCCCTTCCTTTATCTCAGCAAAGAAGCAGCAAGCTGCACAACTTCAAGCTGCACAACCCACAGTGGGGAAAGAGAGGGCAACCAAAGCCAGAGCTCCCTGGATGAGGAAGAAGTTGGAGAGTAGGATGAAGCAGAAAAAGGGGGCGTATGACAGATGTCAGCTTGATAATACAAGGGAGAATCAGGCTGAATATAAAAAGTACAGAGAAGAAGTGAAAAGGAAATAAGAGGGGCAAAGAGACAGTACGAGAATAGATTGGCGGCTAACATAAAAGAGAATCCAAGGGTCTTCTATAGGCATATTAACAGTAAAAGGGTTGTCAGAGGATTGATAGGGCTGAGTAGGGACCAAAATGGACATCTATTGGTGGAGGCAGAAGGCATGGCTAAGGTACTAAATGGGTACTTTGCATCGGTATTTACCAAGGAAGAGGACTTTGCCAAAGCTACAGTAAATGAGGAGGTTGCCAGGATACTGGATGAGATAAAAATAGATAAGGAGGAGGTACGAGAAAGGCTGGCAATGCTTAAAGTGCTAAATCACCAGTTCAGATGGGATGCATCCTAGGTTGCTAAGGGAACTAAGGGTAGAAATTGTAGCGGTGCGAGCACAATCTTCCAATCCTCCTTAGATACAGGGGTGGTGCCAGAGGACTGGAGGATTGCAAATGTTACACCCTTGCTCAAAAAAGGGGGGAAGGATAAACCTGGCAATTACAGGCCAGTCAGTTTGAAGAAGTTGGTGGTGGGGAAGTTTTTCAAAACAATAATTCAGGAGAAAATTAACAGCCGCTTGGACAAGCATGAACTAATAAAAGAGAGCCAGCACGGATTTGTTAAGGGCAAATCATGTTTGACTAACTTGATTGAGTTTTTGATGAGGTAACAGAGAGGGTGGATGAGGGTAGTACAGTTGATATTGTGTATATGGACTTTCAAAAGGCATTTGATAAAGTAACGCTGTCTACGGAGGTCACGGTCCATCATCAAAGACCCTACCCACCCCAGCCACAGTCTGTTCGCCCTCCTGCCATCTGGGAGACGCTACAGATGCATTTGCACCCATACGACCAGATTTAGGAACAGCTTCTTTCCCAGGGCTGTCATCCTACTGAACTCCACAAACAAACTCTAAAGCCTGCACATCTGCCAATGCACTTTATTATGGTTATGTTATGTTAATATACTACAAGCCAAAGGTATGTTGAATGTTTAAATGTCTTAATCCAAATGTACACTCTCGGGAGCCGCAAGCCTACATTTCATTGTACTGCACTTGTGCACTAACAATGACAATAAAAGTTGATTTGATTTGATTTGATTACAACATATTTGGCTTGTTAGCAAAATTGAAACCCATGGGATAAAACGGGCAGTAGCAGCAGAGATACAAAATTGCCTAAGGGATAGAAAACAGAGACTTATGGCTGTTTTTCAGACTGGGGGGAGGTATACAGCGGTGTTGCCCAGGGTTCAGTACTAGGACTACTGCTGTTCTTGATATACATTGACGACTTGGACTTGGGGTTACAGGGCACAATTTAGAAATTTACAGATGACACAAAACTTGGAAGTATAATCAACAGTGAGGAAGATAGTAATATACTTCCAGAAGACATAGACAGGCTGGTGGAATGGGCGGACACATGGTAGATGAAATTCAATGCAGAAAAGTGTGAGGTGATACATTTTGGTAGGAAGGATGAAGAGAGGCAATAAAAGCTAGATGGTACCATTTTAAAGGGAGTTCAAGAACAGAGCGACCTGAGGGTGTTTGTGAGCAAATCTTCGAAGGTGGCAAGTCAGGTTAACAAAGCAGTTAATGAAGCATATGGGATCCTGGGCATTATAAATAGAGGCATAGAGTACAAAAGCCAGGAAGTTATGCTAAGCCTATATAAAACTTTAGTTCGCCCCCAGCTGAAGTGTCCAATTCTGGGCAGCACACTTTAGGAAGGACGTGAAGGTTTTGGAGAGTGTACTGAAGAATGGTTCCAGGGATGAGGGATTACAGTTACATAGATAGATTGGAGAAGCTGGGGTCATTCTCCTTGGAGCAGAGAAGGTTAACTTCTTCTTTCATATGGTAGTAACAAAGCAAATCAAATGTCAATATCTAAGTCAGATATCCAGGCCAAAGCTTCCGGTGTAACAGTGTGGATATCTTGTAGGCTGCCTGCAAATTTTCTCTCAAGGCACTGCTCAATGATGTGCTCCAGGGTTTGATTCGGAGCTCCACAGTCGCATGATGGGGATGCTTTAATCTTCCAGCTATGGAGAAAGTGGCAGCATCCACCATGGCTAGTTCTGAGGCGGTTGATGGTTGTCCACTGTTTGCAAGAAGGTTAAGAGGAGATTTGATAGAGGTGTTTAAAACCATGAAGAGTTTAGATAGAGTAAATAAAGAGTAACTGTTTCCAATGGATGAAGGCTCCTACTGTGTTCTAATTCTGTGTTAGATTTCAGGAGATGGTTTTATTCCTGTTCCTGGCTGGGGTGGAGATCGCCTTTACAGAAGGTAAGTACTGTAGAAAATATAGGGACAGAGTGATCTCCTGGAAGAATTTCGATCGCCTAGATGGGTCGGAGAGGAATTTCCCAGATTTTTTTCTCACAAATTGGCCATTGGGTCTTTTATCTGGTTTTTCGCCTCTCCCGGGAGATCACATGGGTTCGGGTGGATGGAGAGTGATAGAAGATTTGAGGTTAGGATCAGATCAGCCATGATCTTATTGAATGGTGGAGCAGGCTCGAGGGGCCGATTGGCCTACTCCTGCTCCTATTTCTTATGTTCTTATGTAAGGGTCGATAACCAGAGGGCACAGATTTAAGATGATTGGCAAAAGAACCAGAGACGACATGAGGAAAAACTTTTTTACACGAGTGGTTAGGATTTGGAATGCACTGCCTGACAGGGTGGTGGATACAGATTCAATAGTAGCCTTCAAAAGGGAATTGGATAAATACTTGAAGGAGAAAATATTGCAGTGTATGGGGAAAAAGTGGGGGAGTGGGACGAATTGGATTGCTCTTCGAAAAGAGCCGGCATAGACTCGATGGGCCGAATGGCCTCCTTCTATGCTGTACTATTCTATGATTCTATGATTCTAAGCTGTATTCTCAAGACTATCACCTGCAAATGTCCAGCTTCCATCTCCCATCCTAACTCTTGTCCCTTTTCTCATTCCTCTAGGTCCTTCTCAGCAGTCATAGCCTAGTGCAAGAAGGCACCTCGGAGGAGGACTTCGTAAACCTTCTTTTAAGGGAAACACCATGGGTTGAGCACTTGAGTGAGAGGTGAATTCAAAGCAATTACTATGTTTGGTATTAAATTCCTCACCTTTATTACATTTGGCACTTTGGTCTGCAGTGTGGTTTCACAGCAGCTTCCAAGTCTGCATTCCCAGTACATCATTGATATAGGAGTTGCCTGGGCAGGTCACTGGAATCGCTGAGCAATGAGTTGATCCCTCACATCTCTTGCATCAAGGCATTGAGGTGGCTCCCCTTCTCGTGCTGTTGCCTCCTCTTCCCCTTTGTTTCTCTAGTCTGATGAGGCCTACTGCTCCTGCTCTACCTCCTCCAAAGGCAGGCCTCTCTGTAAGGCAATGAATATACATTCCATTGAGAAATAGAAACTCCACGGTAAAAGTGATACATCCCTGGCTAACTAAAGAAGTTAAGAATAGTATTAGATTAAAAGAAGAGGCTTATAATGTTGCGGAGAATAGTAGAAAGCCTGAGGATTGGGAGAGCTTTAGAAACCAGCAAAGGATGACCAAAAAATTGATAAAAAGAGAGAAAATAGAATATGAGAGTAAACTAGCAAGAAATATAAAAACAGATTGTAAGAGCTTCTACAAGTATGTAAAAAGGAAGAGAGTAGCAAAAGTAAACATTGGTCCCTTAGAGGCTGAGACAGGAGAAATTATAATGGGAATAAGGAAATGGCAGAGATTTTAAACAAATATTTTGTACCTGTCTTCATAGTAGAAGACACAAAAAGCATACCAAAAACAGTGGGGAACCAAGGGGCTAATGAGTGTGAGAAACTTAACGTAATTAAGATCAGTAGAGAAAAAGTACTTGAGAAACTGATGGGACTAAAAGCCGACAAATCCCCTGAACCTGATGGCCTACCTGTAGTGTATGTACCTTTAAGAGAGAACTACTTTTACAGCTCCTGTATACTGTAGTACCGGCAGTGACCACACCTGTATATAAGCCTTGAGCAGGCATCTGTACTGTCAGTCTTTAGACTACTCTCCTCCAGTAAACACCTGTTGATTGTTAATGTACAGCCTTCGTCTAGTTATTGGAAAACACCATACTTTAAGATTCACGGATTCAACAGTGAAGACGAGGTCGATTCGAATCTACCTGCAACTCTGCATTTCCTTTCAAGGATTTGCTCCGGGAGGACGGTGGAAGAAAGTCGAGGCCAGAAGCACGGGCATCAACCACGAGCAACCGCCCAGTCATCCGGCAGAGAGTGAACATTGCAGGGGAGGCTGTTGAGAGCTGGGCTTGGTTCTCCAGCCACGACGATCCAGCAAAAGACTGGCAACAGGTACAGCACAGTCCCTTCCCAGACAGCGGCGGCTGGAGCCAACCGACGGCACAGAAAAGGCCGAGCAGCGTCGACGGGGTAAGAGAGAGGGTAAAGCGCACAGGGCGCAGCCGGGGGTTGAAGACCGAGCGGCGTCGATGGAAAACAAAAAGAGAGAGAGGGTAAAGCACAGCCGGGGTTCAGGACCGAGCGGCGGCAACGAGAGAGGTGCACAGGAGAACGCGCAGAGCGCAGCCAGGGCTCAAGAGCTGAGCAGCGTCCGCGGGGAAAGAAAGGAAGCGCGGGAGACGCAATTTGAGCCGCGGAGAAGAAGGGAGAGCGTGGGAGACGCTATTTTAGAAGCCGCAGCGGAGAAGAAGGGCGAGCGCGGGAAGAAAGGAAAGCGCGGGAGATGCCATTTTGAGCCAGCGGAGAAGAAGGGAGAGCGTGGGAGACGCCATTTTAGACAGTTTAACCACACCCAGGGATGCCGAAGAGTGGCAGCGTCAGTGCGTTCAACAATGAAGTCGAAGACTGGGCGACATATGTGGAACGCTTTGAGGTGTACTGCAAGGCGAATGAAGTTCCAGATGCTAGGAAAGCACTGGTTTTGTTGAATTCCATGGGTGTAAAACCTTATGGGTTACTGCGAAACCTAATAACCCCAGAGAAGCCAGTGGATAAGGATTTCGAAAGCATAGTGGAAATCCTACAGGACCACTTAAACCCCACACCGCTGCTGATAGCAGAAAGATTTAAGTTCCACAAAAGGAACCAGCATAAAGACGAAAGTAATGCTGAGTATTTAACGGAACTGCGCAAGCTATCGAAACACTGCCAGTTTGGAATGGGACTAGCAGATACGTTAAGGGACAAGTTTGTGTGTGGGCTTCAAAGTGAAGGAACCCAGAAACGGCTTCTATCAGAAAAGGATCTTACGCTGGACAAGGCTTTCAGCATGGCAGTATCACACGAAGCAGCCGCACGGGGCGCTGCAGAGATACAACGGAGACCGCAAGAATATGGCACCAATGAAATGTCATATGGAGCAGGGAAGTGTTATCGCTGCGGCAGAACAACACACAACCAGAAGGATTGTTGGTTCAAGGACCAAGTGTGCAGACAGTGTGGAAAAGCAGGACACATAGCAAGAGTCTGCAGGCCAGGGAAGAAAACCAGCAGCAAGAAATCTCCACAGGAGAAGTACAAAAAGGTACATAAGGTGATGGACAGTAGTTCAGACGAACAGAAAAGTGATACAGACTCCGGAAGCAAGGAGCTGGGTTGTCTGAAACTACATAAGGTAATCAAAATGGAGGACCACCAGACTATCTGGGTCACACTCAAGATAGACAGTGTCCAAGTGAAAATGGAATTGGACACAGGATCAGCCCTAACAGTCATAAACCAAAGGGACTACATAGAAACATAGAAGATAGGAGCAGGAGTAGGCCATTCGGTCCTTCAAGCCTGCTCCGCCATTCAACGAGATCATGGCTGATCATCCAAACCCTAGCACCCGGTCCCTACACCGAAAGCCATCCCACCCAAGCCCTATCCCCGTAACCCCACGTATTTAATCCCCCCTAACACTAAGGGTCAATTTTTATCATGGCCAATCAACCTAACCCACACATCTTTGGACTGTGGGAGGAAACCGGAGCACCCGGAGGAAACCCACGCAAACACGGGGAGAATGTGCAAACTCCACACAGACAGTCACCCGAGGCCGGATTTGAACCCAGGTCCCTGGCGCTGTGAGGCAACAGTGCTAACCACTATGCCACCGTGCTGCCCTACAAGCGGCTATTCTCACATATACCCTTGAAAGCTACAGAGATTGTCTTGAAGACGTACACGGGGCAAAAAGTCTACCCCAAAGGAAAAATAAGGGCGAACGTGATATACAAAGGCCAGGAAATACCCAAAATGGACCTATATGTATTGCCAGATGGAGGACCACCACTACTAGGACGTGAATGGATCCGGAAGATACAATTAGATTGGCATTCCATACAGGCATGAAGGTTGAGGCCAAAAAGGAGATGACGTCACACCTGGACGACTGTCAAAAATGCTAACTGATGCACAAGAAGTGTTCCAGGAGGGACTCGGAACACTAAAAGGCATAACAGCGACGATTAAAATAGAGGAAAATGCAAGCCCAAAGTTTTTTAAGGCCAGACCGGTGCCTTATGCGATCCGACCAGCCGTCGAAGCAGAGCTGGAAGGGTTGGAACGTTCAGGAGTACTGTCCAAAGTAGACTGGAGCGAGTGGGCTACACCCATCGTTCCTGTAATGAAGAGGTCGTTGAGTAATATGCCTGGGGAACCAAAGAAGGTCCGCATCTGTGGGGATTTTAAGGTGACAGTGAACCCAGTCCTTCACACGGTACAATATCCGCTTCCACGGATTGAGGATATTTTCGCCTCGCTATCTGGAGGTAAACGCTTCACTAAAATTGATCTGGCCCAGGCGTACCTGCAAATGGAGGTAGAAGAAGCCTCGAAACAATACCTCACGATCAACACTCATAAAGGTCTCTACCAATACAACCGGCTGGTGTTTGGGGTAGCATCGGCTCCGGCTATTTGGCAAAGGGCAATGGATCAAGTCCTGCAAGGGATTCCAGGGACCCAGTGTTATTTGGACGACATCCTGGTCACGGGCGAAAATGACAGTGATCACCTCGCCAACCTGGAGAAGGTGCTCACTAGATTAAAGGAATATGGGCTACGAGCTAATCGCCACAAATGCGAGTTTTTCCAGAAGCAGATCTCGTATTGTGACCACGTTATTGATGAAGAGGGGTTACATAAGTCCCCTGAAAAGATTGAGGCAGTAGTCAAGGCTCCAGCACCGGAAAATGTGTCACAACTGAGGTCGTTCCTCGGGCTGGTGAACTACTACCATAAGTTCTTACCAAATTTGTCTACAGTATTACACCCACTGAACACCCTACTGCAAACGGGGGTACCATGGAAGTGGAATGACGAATGTAAACGAGCTTTCCAGAAGTGCAAAGAATTGATCACATCAAAAGAGGTGTTGGCCCATTTCAACCCAGCACTACCAATTCGGTTGGTGTGTGATGCATCACCCTATGGCATTGGAGCGGTGCTGTCGCACAAATTCCCAGACGGGTTGGAGAGGCCAGTGGCCTTTGCGTCTCGGTCACGAACCTCAGCCGAGCGCAACTACGCCCAGATTGACAGGGAGGCCCTCAGCCTAGTATGGGGAGTAAAAAAATTCAACCACTATCGGCATGGGCAGAAGTTCACCTTGCTGACAGACCACCAACCACTAGTCTTCATCTTTAAACCAAAGAAGGGCGTTCCGGTGATGACTGCACAACGGCTACAAAGATGGTCCCTTTTTCTAGGGGTGAACCAATATGAAATAGAGTATAAGGGCACGAAACAGCATGGAAACGCTGATGGGCTATCACGCCTGCCACTGCCTACTGTGGAGGAAGCACACAAGTGGACCCTATCGAAATATTTTATTCGTCGATAATTGAACGCTTGCCAGTAAATAACGCGGATATAGAGAAGGAGACCCGAAATGATCCGACACTGTCTCGGGTATATGATTTGACGGTGAAGGGATGGCCAACACATGGCGACTCACTGTTGCCAGCATTCTCATCCAGAAGAGAACAGCTGTCAGTATGCCAGGGGACAGTGATGTGTGGATCCCGAGTGGTAATTCCACCCAAGTTAAGGGGGAGAGTGCTCAATGAGCTTCACAAAGGCCATCTGGGAGGGTGAAAATGAAAAGCCTTGCTAGGGCTTATGTGTGGTGGCCGGGGATCGATCAACAAATCGAGGACCTAACAAAGAGCTGCTCAGGATGCCAGAAATTCCAAAATGCACCACCACATGCCCCTCTACACCCATGGGAGTGGCCCTCCTTTCCATGGCAACGGGTGCATATTGATTTTGCTGGTCTATTCATGGACTCAATGTTCTTAATAGCAGTGGATGCGCACTCGAAATGGCCTGAGGTGATCAAAATGTCCTCCACCACTACAGAGAAAACGATTGCAGTCCTACGGACCATATTTGCCAGGAACGGCTTGCCAGAGCAGATTTGCTCTGATAACGGACCACAGTTTGTGTCCGAAGAGTTTCGGAAATTTATGAGAAGGAATGGGGTAAGGCATTACACATCCGCCCCGTATCATCCAGCCACAAATGGATTGGCTGAGAGGTTCGTACAAACCTTTAAAAAGGCAATAAGGGCCATGTGCGATGATGACATTCCACTGCAGCATAAGGTGGACAATTTCCTGTTAGCCTACAGAAATGCGACACATGCAGTTACCAACCAGGCCCCGGCCATGATGTTCTTTAACCAAAGGTTGAGATCTCGTCTGGATTTGCTCAGGCCAAATGTGCGAAGAAATGTTGAGGATTGTGGTGTACCGATCACAGAAAGGACACAATCCGCTTTTCGGTCCGTAGACTATAAATCAGGCGTCATGCCTTTAAGAAGGATCACACCTTTAAGAAACTCGATCTGCAACATAGTTAAGCCCAGAGCGGGGGAGGGGCAGTCTAAGCTGTGGACTGATTAAAGACAGTCGGACTTGGTGTAGTCTCTGACGCCATTTTTGTGTTCAACATGTGGTCTCAACAATTAAACCTTTTCTGTTGAACCTCTCCGAGTTCAGTATATTTTGTTAGGAGTACGTAGACTCCTACATTGGTGACCCCGACACTCAGGACGATTCCTAAGCGTAACCATGGCTGACACAAACGCAGTTTCTGTGAAGCTGCCGGAGTTCTGGGAGAACCTAGCCACCGCCTGGTTCCTTCAAGCCGAATCGCAATTCCGACTCCGCGGCATCACCGCCGACGCAACGATGTACGACTACCTCCTCGCCTCCCTGGGCAGCTCCACAATCATGAAAGTCTGGACAACACTACAAAACCCTTTGGAGGAAGGCAAGTACGCACATCTCAAGGCCGCGCTCCTTAAAAAATTCACAGCCTCCCAATTCATGCGCAACTGCCACCTCCTCGACCTCCCGGGCCTCGGTGACTCCACGCCGTCAGACTTGCTCTCACACATGCTTGCTCTGACCGACGAGAAACCGCCCGGCTCCCTCTTCCGCACACTCTTTATCCGCCAACTACCCCCCAGCATCCGCCCGGCGATCATGGCGTCCAGCCTCACGGACCTCGAGGACCTGGCCGACGAAGCCGATAAGCTCCTGTCCGCCGGCTCCAACCACGCCGTCACCCCCGACCTGGCCTCCGCAGCGTCGGCGCGCGCTCCACCCTCTATCGCGCGGCCACACAGCTCGGCCACGAGACCCCCCAGGCCCCCACGTCCCCCAAGCCCTCTGACCCAGGGCAACTGCTACTTCTATACCCGGTTCGGCGCACGGGCACACCGCTGCAGCCATCCCTGCATGTTTCCAACCGCCCCCACACCGGCCTACACGATGGCCGTGGGGCAAGCAGGTGCGCTGCTGTACGTTACGGACAGCGCCTCCGGACGCCGTTTCCTATGCGACATGGGCACGCAGCGCAGCATCATCCCCGCGTCCGCCCTCGAGATCCAGCGAGGCGGCCGCGGCCCTGCGCTGGCTGCTGCCAACGGCACCGACATCCGGACGTACGGCACCCGCACCGTCACCATCGACTTCGCAGGCCGCCGCTACCACTGGGAGTTTATCACCGCCAAGGTGCTCTCCCCGCTCCTCGGTGCGGATTTCCTGTGCGCCCACGGCCTGTTGGTCAACAAGCCTCGGCGCCGCCTCGTGGACATGAACACCATGTCACCTATCCCGGGCGCCATGGCCCCCCCTAACCCGCTGAAATGGCGTGGCAGTGCCGCGCCCGCTCAACGGACGACTACTCAGCACTCCTGGCTGAGTTCCCAGCCCTCACCAACCGACCTTCTCCGCGAAACTAGCTAAGCACGGGGTAGAACACTTCATCCCCACCACAGGCCCACCGGTGTATGCCCACGCCCGCAGGCTGGACCCGGCCAAGCTGGAGATCGCGCGGGCCGAGTTCGCCACAATGGAACAGCTCGGCATCATCCGCCGCTCCAACAGCCCCTGGGCCTCCCCACTCCACATCGTCACCAAACCCAACGGGGGATGGCGCCCCTGCGGGGACTACCGGCGCCTAAACAACGCCACCACGCCGGATCGGTACCCCATACCGCACATTCAAGACTTCTCGGCTAGACTGGCCGGCCGCTCAGTCTTCTCCAAAGTTGACCTGGTGCGCGGTTACCATCAGGTGCCAGTCCACCCCACGGACGTCCCCAAGACGGCCATAATCACCCCTTTTGGGCTATTCGAATTCCTCCGAATGCCCTTCGGTCTCAAAAACGCGGCCCAGGCCTTCCAGCGGTTCATGGACTCGGTCCTCCGGGACCTGAAGTTCCTCTTTGTCTACCTGGATGACATCCTGGTAGCTAGTTCCTCCAAGCAGGAACACATCGAGCACCTCCGCACCCTGTTCCAGCGGCTCAGTGAGCACGAGCTCAACATCAGCCCAGCCAAGTGCCAATTCGGCCTCAGCAGGATCGAATTCCTCGGCCACCACATCACGCAGGACGGAGCCATTCCCCTGCCCGCCAAGGTGCAAGCCGTCCAGCAGTTCCCCCAGCCTACCACCATCAAAGGCCTCCAGGAGTTCTTGGGGATGATCAACTTTTACAACCGCTTCATTCCCGGAGCGGCCTCCCTCATGCGGCCCCTATACGAAGCCCTCCGGGGTAAGAAAGACAGAATGGCGATCGAGTGGTCGGCGGACATGTTGACCGCTTTCGACTCGACCAAAAAGGCGCTCGCCGACGCCACCATGCTCACTCACCCACAGCCCAACGCTAGGGTGGCCCTCACCACGGACGCCTCCGACCACGCAGTCGGCGCCGTGTACGAACAGTGGGTCGACGGGGCCTGGCAACCGCTGGCCTTTTTCAGCCGCCAACTGCGCCCCCCGGAGGCCAAATACAGCGCCTTTGACCGCGAGCTCCTCGCACTGTACCTGGCAGTCCGCCATTTTAGGTTTCTTCTGGAGGGCCGCCCCTTCACCGCGTTTGTCGACCACAAACCCCTGACATTCACGATGGCAAAATCTGCGGACCTGTGGTCAGCCAGGCAACAACGCCAGCTCGCCGCGGTGTCCGAATTCACCACGGACATCCGGCACGTCTCCGGTCGAGACAACGTGGTGGCCGACTGCCTATCCCGCCCCGCCGTCCACGGCGCCCACCTGGCAGTGGACTATGCTCAACTGGCAGCGGAGCAACGCACCGACCCCGATCTGCTGTCCGCGCCCACAACCCTCCCAGGGCTGCGACTGACTGACGTCGCCTGCGGCCCGTCCGCCGTCACAGTCAAATGCGACACCTCCTTGGCGCAACCCCGCCCCATAGTCCCGGCGTCCTGGCGAAAACGGGTGTTCGACATCGTCCACGGCCTCTCACACCCCGGCACCCGCGCGTCCATTAGACTGGTGGCCAACCGATTTGTCTGGCGCGGCCTGCGCAAAGATGTGCGCGTCTGGTCCAGATCCTTCATAGCTTGCCAGCATGCCAAAATCCACCAGCACGTCAAAGCCCCATTCGAGGAGTTCACCATGCCAGAAAGAAGGTTTGACCACGTCCACATCGACCTCGTCGGCCCCCTGCCGCCATCACAAGGTCACACGCACCTGCTGACAATCGTGGACCGTACCACCCGCTGGCCCGAGGCTATTCCACTGACGTCCACCACCACCGCCGACACCGCGAGGGCGTTCATCGGGACCTGGGTCGCTCAGTTCGGCGCCCCCTCCGACATGACGTCGGATAGAGGCCCGCAGTTCACCTCTGATCTGTGGGCCGCCATCGCCCGAAACCTCGGGGTGGCCGTTCACCGCACCACGGCTTACCACCCCCAAGCCAACGGACTGTGCGAGTGATTCCACAGGTCCATGAAGGCATCCCTCCGCGCCAGCCTCGAGGACGAGGCTTGGCTCGACCGCCTCCCGTGGGTGCTACTTGGCCTACTCTCCGCGGTCAAGGAAGACCTGCAAGCCTCGGCGGCGGAACTCATGTACGGCCAGCCGCTGCGCGTACCCGGAGAGTTCCTGCCCACCGCCACGACCCCCTGGTCGGCTGACCAGCAACGCCGCGCTTTCGCCAACCGAGCACAACAGTTCGCTTTGGTACCCACCGGCCGGCACGGCGAACCAGCAACCCGCGTAACACCTAGCCTGCACATGGCCAAATTTGTTTTCGTGCACCATGACGCCCACCGAGGACCTCTACAGCCCCCATATGACGGACCCTACAAGGTACTCCAGACGGGGAACAAGTTCTTCCTCCTCCAAGTGGGCGGCAGAACTGACAAGGTGTCGGTTGACTGGCTCAAGCTGGCGCACCTAGAGCCCGATGAACCCGTTCAAGTGGGCCAACCCCCACTGCGGGGCAGACCGCCTAAGAGCCCGACGCGTCCGACAGCCCCGCTCCCGACACCAACCGCCAAGAGCCGTTCCGGCCATGCCTTCAAGCCGCCACGCCGGTTCGTACACTCCCTACTAGCGGATTCTGGGGGGAGCTGTGTGGCGTACCGATCACAGAAAGGACACAATCCGCTTTTCGGTCCGTAGACTATAAATCAGGCGTCATGCCTTTAAGAAGGATCACACCTTTAAGAAACTCGATCTGCAACATAGTTAAGCCCAGAGCGGGGGAGGGGCAGTCTAAGCTGTGGACTGATTAAAGACAGTCGGACTTGGTGTAGTCTCTGACGCCATTTTTGTTTTCAAAATGTGGTCTCAACAATTAAACCTTTTCTGTTGAACCTCTCCAAGTTCAGTATATTTTGTTAGGAGTACGTAGACTCCTACAGGATAAGCAATTCCAGCACATCAATGAGAAGCTGACAAGGAGCTTCAATGTAGGACAACCAGTCTTGGCCCGCGACTACCGAACAGAGAAATGGCAACCCCGAACGATATGCACACGGCAGGGGCCATTAATGTACACAGTGGATGTCGGGGAGAACATTGTGAGATGCCACGTCGACCAGATCCTAGCGTCACAGGAACGAGTCAACCCCATGTCTCGCGTACCTGGGGATGAATCTGACATACCGGTAGCATCTACCCCAGAAACAGTAGCAGCGGAAACTGATAAACTAACCGACGAAAGGGGGCCAGAACCGCCTCCGCACCAAGAACAAGAAACTCAGGAAAGGCGCTATCCAGAAAGGATCAGGAAGCCGCCCCAAAGACTGAATTTATAAATGGACTATTTCAGTTAAATGTGCATGTTAAAGTGTTAACTGTTATTTGAATGTTATGGGTACTGTTAATCTAAAAGGGGAGGAATTGTAGTGTATGTACCTTTAAGAGAGAACTACTTTTACAGCTCCTGTATACTGTAGTACCGGCAGTGACCACACCTGTATATAAGCCTTGAGCAGGCATCTGTACTGTCAGTCTTTAGACTACTCTCCTCCAGTAAACACCTGTTGATTGTTAATGTACAGCCTCCATCTAGTTATTGGAAAACACCATACTTTAAGATTCACGGATTCAACACTACCATCCTAGGGTTCTGAAAGAGGTGGCTGCAGAGATAGTGGTTGCATTGGTTGTGATGTTTCAAAATTCCCTAGATTCTAGAATGGTTGCAGCAGATTGGAAGGTAACAAATGTAATCCCGCTATTCAAGAAAGGAGGGAGAGAGAAAACAGGGAACTACACGCCAGTTAGCCTGACATCAGTCATTGGGAAAATGCTGGAATCCATTATTAAGGAAGTGGTAACAGAGCACTTAGAAAATCATAATATGATTAGGCAGAGTCAACATGGTTGTATGAAAGGGAAATTGTATTTAACAAATTTATTAGAGCTTTTTTAGGATGTAACTAGCAGGGTAGATAAAGTATGTTTGGATTTCCAAAAAGGCATTCGATAAGGTACCACATAAAAGGTTGCTATGCAAGATAAAGGCTCACAGGGTTGGGGGTAATATATTATCATGGATACAGGATTGGTTAACGGACAGAAAATAGAGAGTAGGGATAAATTGGTTATTTTCTGGTTGGCAGGCTGTAACTAGTGGTGTGCCTCAATGATCAGTGCTTGAGCCTCAGCTATTTATGATCTATATTAATGACTTAGATGAAGGGACCCAAGTGTAATGTATCCAAGTTTGCTGATGATGCAAAGTTAGGTGGGAAAGTAAGCTGTGAGGAGAACACAAAGAGCTGCAAAGGAATATAGACAGGTTAAGTGAGTGGGAAATAAGGTGGCAGATGGAGTGTAATGTGGGGAAATGTGAGCTTATTCACTTTGGTAGGAAGAATAGAAAAACAGAATAATTTTTAAATGGTGAGAAACTATTAAATGTTGGTGTTTAAAAAGATTTAGGTGTCCTCGTACAAGAAACACAGAGTTAGCATTCAGCTACAGCAAGCAATTAGGAAGGCAAATGGCATGTTGGCCTTTATTGCAAGGGGGTGGGAGTACTAGAGTAAGGAAGTCTTGCTACAATTATACAGGGCTATGGTGAGACCACACCTGGAGTACTGTGCACAGTTTTGGTCTCCTTATCTAAGGAAGGATATACTTGCCTTAGAGGCAGTGCAACGAAGGTTCACTAGATTGATCCCTGGGCTGTCCTATGAGGAGAGATTGAGTAGAATGGGCCGATACTCTCTGGAGTTTAGAAGAATGAGAGGTGATCTCATTGTAACATATAAGATTTTGAGGGGGATTGACAGGGTAGATGCTGAGAGGTTGTTTCATCCTGGCTGGAGAGTCAAGAACCAGGGGGGGGGCATAGTCTCAGGATAAGGGGTTGGCCATTTAAGACTGAGATGAGGAGGAATTTCTTCACTCAGAGGGTTGTAAATCTTTGGAATTCTCTATCCCAAAGGGTTGCGGATGCTGAATCGTTGAGTATATTCAAGGCTGAGATCGATAGATTTTTGGACTCTCGGGGAATCAAGGGATATGGAGATCGGGTGGGAAAGTGGAGTTGAGGTCGAAGATCAGACATGATCTTATTGAATGGTGGAGTAGGCTCGAGGGGTCCTATGGCCAACCCCTGCTCCTACTTCTTATGTTCTTATGTTCTTATTAACATTGTGAAGTGTGCAGCACACAATGACTGTGCAGGAGACTCTGTGACATATTGTAGGAACCCCCAGGCCTATCGAGACTTCTGAACCTCATCTTCAGCTTCTCCACAGCGTGCTTAATTAGGATCCTGGTGGTCCCATGGCTTTCATTATAACTGTGTTGCTGGGAGTCATGGGATTGTGGAAGGATATCATGAGCCACGTCTGAAGGTGGTATGGCTTGTCCCCCAGCAGCCATCAGACCACACTCCTGAGAAGGTCAAATACTGGTGGAAGGATAGAGTTTCTCAGGATAAATGCATTATGATGGCTGCCAGGGTACCTTGCAGAAACTTGCTTCTCCAATTTCTGTGATCAGCCATTAGCTGCACATTAATGAAGTGGTATCCTTTTCTATTGATGAATATTGTTGGTTGGTGATATGGTGCCCTGCTGACAATATCTGTGCCGTCAATGACGTCCTGCACGTTGGGGAAGCCAGCCACTGCTGCAAATGCCTGAGCTCACCACTGCTGACTGCTGGTGTTAGTGGGGAAGGAGATGTATTGATTTGCTCAGGTGAAGAAGGCATCGGTGACCTGCTAAATGCCGTGTACTGCAGGCTGGAAGATACGGGTGATGTTCTTTATAGCAGAGCGGAAATAGACAGTGGTGAAGAAGTTGAGGTCTGTGGTGACTTTGAGAGCCACTGGTAAAGCATGATCCCCTGATCTAGTAGGTAGCAGGTCACCTTGCTGGAGGTTACAGATGTCTCATACAGTCTGCCTGGTGAAACGGAGCCCCCAGAGGCAGTCATCCTCAGATAGGTCCAGGAAAATTACTCTGTAAACCCTGTGAGCTGGGTATGGCCTCCATGATCAGCACCCTTTCACATGGCATCTGCTGAGAGGTGCTGCTCCCTGAGGCCCCAGAGACCCCCTGAAGCTCCAGAGCCTTGTGACACTGCTACTATTCCTCTCCCTCCAACTGTTCCTTGATCCAGAAATGACTGGCAATAATAGGACCCATGATGATGATGAGAGAAAAGATTGCTGAGGTAAATAAAGGCAACACAAACATGAAAGAAGTGATCTGGAAGCTGGAGACTCTCCTGGCAAGCCAGACAGTGGAGATCCAATGGTCCATGTGTTGCAGCTGCATGGCCCCTTTTCTAACACATCAGTAGGTCCGTGAGCCACCAATCCCACCAAGTTTTACCGGCGGGTTTCAAGCTGGGAGTTTCTGCCAGTTATAATTGCGTTGCGGTGCCGATGACATCGTCAGACCGGGTGACAAGTAGGCCGTCACCTGCCTGCTGCGGGCTGCTCTCTCAACAACATTTTTGCTCAATTAAAGTGGCATCAAGCGGGGACCCCACCTCCCCTTGACTACCATTTTAACAACCCGCCTGTCCCATTTGTGTCGAGTGGGAGGGGTTTAAATCAAGGCTTACATTTTATAACAACCTCAAACACCCACCGACATTTCCAAACATAAATTTTATAATAAGTTACTTGAAAGATTAACAGGTGCACCTACTCATTTTGGTACCATACATTGACAGTTTGTGTTGCAGCAGCTTTAGTCTTGGACATATATCCCAAAATATATATATTTAACCTCCCAAAATTTGACCCATAGGCAGCTTTATAGTGTAATAAGCACCTGTTCAATACAGTTAGCCAGACATGTGCCACAACCTTCTTAACATTAATATAAGATAGGTGCTGAAAATTGAACAGTGTAACTACACCAATTACCACTGCTTGTCATGACACTCAATTATGCAAAGCTTTCACCATTCAAGTAGTACGTAATGATATTATTGCTATAACTAAATGCACATATCAATAGAGCAGTGGCAAAGAGAAAAAAAGAAAGGACTAACCTGCCCCACATCAGCCAGAATGCTCTTCAGTCAATAGATTCACAATTCTGGTGATGTAGTGCTAAGCTGATTTTAATGAACATGAGTTCCTCAAAACATCATTATTGGTCATAGAAATGTGCTCTCATGGAAAACTTAATGGACATCATCTTAATTTTTGACAGCCAATCAACATAATCGAAAACTGCTTTCCTTGTAGTTGCACTAGGTAACAAGCAGCCATTGTCTCTGGTGTGAGGAGTATCGGAGGATAGATACACTCAGAAATCTTCTTTTCATGACTTAGTCTACCTGGGCACCCCTGCCTGATCTCCTAAAGAGATATTCCCTAAAACTAGTATCCATCCCACTTCATGATAGAAGTGAGTAAGATAGTGCTGCCTCTCCTGCATGACTGTAATCGCATCAATAATAAAGCTCAACATGAGCACGCAGTCTATTGTAATACAACAGTTGCAAAGTGCAAACAAACAGTCAACCTACTCTTTCCTAACACTGCTTCCCCTATCCGGCAGCTTGCTTTTGGTGGGCATTGTGTGTCAACTTCTGCTGCAAAAGGATAAGCAAATGAGGGCAAGGCTGGCGGTTGAGGGATATGCACCAAGCAGCATGGAAGAGGTGAAGTATTCGGGTATGAGGGTGTTTAAAGTGAAGGAAGGTGCTTTGGGGTTCTTGTGTGTTATGGGAGCTGTGTAGCCATAGTACCAGATAGAGAGTAAGAGCCGCCCTTAACCAGCATGCCGTGCAGGCAGGGCATAGCTGACTGGTGTTTGGGGAATCCCAAAGGCAGCTGCTCTGAATGTGCTGCACTTAAAAGGTGGGGGAGCGGGGGAGTGGGGAGCGGGGATGCATTGATTTTTATTCTATAGCTCCGAGGGGAAACCACAGTCATCCAAGCAAATGTGCAGTGAGCATTGCAGGACATGCCAAGCAATACAGTCTCTCATGCCCATAGGATGTGGGAACAAATGGGAGAAAAGGTTTTTTGGCACTGAGAAGGTGTGCCAAGGTACGATTGACTAGAACTTAAAGGAAAGGAATTCCTGGACTATGCGAGCAACCAAAACTCAGTCCATAACTTGATAACACTTCAGCACTGCAGCCCTCAAAAAACTGGCCCCGACCTCACATCTCACACCGTCTAATTGCCACGGTTTTAAAGCTGCAGCTCCAACTTGGTGGACTCCAAAAGAAAAGGTTTCCTTTGCCTCACAGAACAGTTGCATTTTAGCTCACAAATCACCATAGTTCCTCAAAATACTTGCAGGTTCTGCACCTATCCTTTCACACCATGTGGAATATAGGCAAGGCATAGGGGTGCACTTCCCATTTCACTCTAATGCTGAAAGCATCTGTTTGATCCATTTTCCTCGGAGAAAGCTATCCATCCTTTGGGAGAAAACTCGCACTGGTAGTAGACCATCTAAGGTGTACCGCAGTCACCTGAAGTGAGGAGCAGGCTTTTCAGATCATTGGGGTGGAGGCTTGGTGGCCTAGTGCTGGCCCAACATGATAAGTATTCTCTTAAACCTCTTCTTCTTTGTAGCCCTTTGCGCTCAATCAGTGACTAAGAGACAGGCACACATAACCACAGAAGATGGTTATTTGGCCCATTCTGTCAGTACCGGCTCTTTGCTAGACCAGCATCGGCCCTTCAGTTGCAAAGCAAAATATTGACTTTGTCATTGCCTGAACATTCTAAGTTGTCTGAACATTTTAAGTTGTCTGAACATCCTAAGTTAACACTTACTTCCATTATTTTCATGCAGGAAACTTCCAAGATGATGCGGTTGGCATCAAGGAGGAACAGGAAGCAACCCCATCACAACTCGGTGACAGAGATGGTGAACAACAACAACTAACAACAACTTGCATTCATATAGCGCCTTTAACATAGTAAAATGTCACAGGGCGTTTCATAGGAGCAATTATCAAACAAAATTTGATACAGCACCACATAAAGAGATATTAGGACAGGTGACCAAAGAGATTGGTTTTAAGGAGCTTCTTAAAGGAGGAGAGAGATCTAGTGAAATGGAAAGGTTTAGAGACGGAATTCCAGAGGTTACAGCCCAGGCAGCTGAAGGCATGGCCGCCAATAGTGGAGCGATTAAGATCGGTGATGTGCAAGAGGCCAGAATTGGAGGAGCGCAGAGATCTCAAAGGGTTGTAGGGCTGGAGGAGATAACAGAGATAGGACGGGGCAAGGCTTTGGAGGGATTTGAAAACAAGGATGAGATTTTTTTAATTGAGGCATTGATAGTCAATGTAGGTCAGCAAGCACAAGGGTGATGGGTGAACGGGACTTAGTGCGAGTTAGGACACAGGCAGCAGAGTTTTGGATGAGCGCAAGTTTATGGAGGGTGGAAGATGGGAGGCTGGTCAGGAGAGCGTTGGAATAGTCAAGTCTAGAGGTAACAAAGGCATGGATGAGGATTTCAGCAGTAGATGAGCTGAGGCAGGGCGAAGTTGCAGAAGTGGAAGTAGGCAGTCTTGGCGATGGAGAGGATATATGGGGTAGGAAGCTCAGCTCAGGGTCAAATAGGACACCAAGGTTGTGAACAGTCTGGTTCAGCTGTGGACAGTGGCCAGAGAGAGGGATGGAGTCAGTGGCTAAGGAACAGAGTTTGTGACGGGAACGGAAGACAATGGATTCGGTCTTCCCAATATTTATTTGGAGGAAATTTCTGCTCATCTAATACTGGATGTTGGACAAGCGATGTGACAAATCAGAGGCAATGGAGGGCTTGAGAGAAGTGGTGGTGAAGGAAGAGAGATGGAGGTGAAGGCAAATTTCTTCAGACAAGGCCAGATTGTTGTATTTGGGTGGGAGAACATAGTTCCGAGGCTGATTGTCGATGCATGCTATTTGCCCAACTACTGCCCAGCAAATGCCCATGAAACCCTTACACCTGGTAAAAGCTGGCATAGGGCCTGCTTTCACCAGCATAAGGGTTAATATAAAAAATAAAAAATCATGCACTAACATTTAAAATGAGTTTATGCAAATATTGACCCACATTAAAATGTTTTAAATTATTTTTCAAAAAATTAAATTTTTATTGTATATGCTTTATTGAAGGGGCTTTTAATTAAACTTGAAAATGGGAACATTTATTTTTATTATTTGGGGATTCCTCATACACTTATGAGGATTCTGTTCGTAAATGGAATCTCCATAAGAATATTAGGAATCGTCCTTTCTGATTGAAGGACCTGGCCCACGCGATCCTAGGAATGCATGTGTCCCTGGGATCTGCGGGCCTTTACGCAGGAGTACGCCTGCAGGCCCAAGACCCGAAGTCTCCGAAGGCCAGGAGCCTGAAGGTAGGTGCGGATTATCTTATCGGGTCAGAGACGTACTCCGGAGGTACGCCTCCAACCGCAAATTCCGGGTCTTAAATTTAACAACTCTGAGGGCAGTGAACATGTGCAGCAGACTTTGTGAAGAAAGATAGTGTGGAAAATTCAAAAGAGAATAGGATAGATACGTGTGGGAGTGGGTGACTGAGCGGTATTTGTTTTTGGAACTGGTCAGATGGACTGCAGAGTGTTTTGTGGTCATGCACTTTTCCACGTTCCTATTTAAAGATGGTTGCCCAACAAATGCATGTAGAGCCGAACTAGGCAGATACCCACTGATAATAAACATCCAAAAACGAGCACTAAACTTTCTAAATCACCTCAAATCTAGTTCCCCAGGCACCCTTCATTTTAAAGCCCTCCAGACCCAAGAGCTGAACCCAGAAACGAGTCCCCTGAGTCAGTTGTTACTGAAACTAAGTTCTCCTACCCAGCCGGACCCTGACCAGTCCCAGACCAACACTGCCCTCCAAACACCAATCCGAGTGAACCAAATCATTAAACAATGCAGAGAAACCTACCTGGAACATTGGAACACAATAACCAAAAGCCAAAGCAGATTAGAATGCTACCGGGCCCTAAAAAGAGAATATAAACTGGCAGACTATCTCTTGACCATCAGAGACACAAAACAGAGACAGACCCTCACCAGGTACAGACTAAGCAACCACCAACTGGCAATTGAAAAAGGAAGATACAAGAATTCCTGGCAACCTAAAGAAAATAGAATATGTGATCACTGTCTGGCCGGCGAGGTTGAGACAGAGGTGCACTTCCTCCTAAAATGCGAAAAATTCAACGAGACAAGAAACATATATTTTGACAAGCTCAGCCTTACAACCCCAGATTTCAAAGAATTGGATGACCTGTCAAAATTAAGAATAGTCCTGGGGGAGGGAGACAGACCATATCTTGGTGCCCAATATGTAACAACATGTCACAACCTGAGGAACATTGAGTGACTAACGAGCACACCTATAGCATATATACGCTAAAAATGTTTAAATCAATACCGAATGTACCCAACGACTGTTTTAAATTAATACTGAATGCACCCAACGAGGGTCAACGACTGTTTAAATTAATACTGTCTGTACCCAACGAGGGTCAAAAACGTTTGACACCTACAGAATGTTGGAAACCTGTACTTTTTGTTATGTAAGCTTTGGCAACATGGTTCCCTGTAAACTTTCATGCCAATAAAGCATTTGAATTGAATTGAATTGAATCAAACTCTTTGATGAGCATCTGAGCCAGCCTCATGGAAAAAAGAACAAACAAGCTGGTTGCAAAAAATTTAAGAAAGAAGAATTCAGAGAGGGGAAGGCTGGTGGTTAATCTATGGACAACCAAATTGTTTAAAGTTTTTAATGAGACAATAATACCAAGAAATATATGAAACCTCTTCAGGGTTATTTCTGAAATTAGTGATAAAGGGTATCAGGCCACTGTGTTATAACAGACTATTCATAGTCTTTAAGAATCTTTCACACCACATCATTCTTATAACGGTCAAAAGCTGAATTTAGATTAAGAATCGTTGTGGAGGAAACATGGCTAAGATGGTGTTGCAATTGAGGTGATGTTTTCGGCACACAAACAGTCTTGGTAAGCGTGTCTTGTATTTTTCCAGAGATTCTTCATACACACAAATAAAAATAAACAGAAGCGCACTGGTCTTTCTGGGATGTTGGGCAAGGAAGGCTGTGTCAGTGCTCAACTTTTAGGTGATTTGTTCAAACAATCTTGGTGCTTAATGAGTGCCATCAATGAAGATCACTTCTTTTCTGATCAGGTTGTTTGCTGTAGCCTGCCAATTTGACCAGTTGCATGATAGAACAGCTTCTGTTCCACCTGAAGGGATTCGCAAAATTTCATATGTCCCCCCCCACCCCGAAGATTAATTGGAGTTATTAAAGAAACCTTGGAGTGACTGTGTTTTAAAAATCCAGGGCCTCTCAAAATGGCTGCGGTCAGACACATGGCCAAAGGGCCTGCGGCATCCATATGGATTTTCTGATAGCTTCACAGACTGCATGTTTAATTTGAACAATGCAGTGAGGCAAGCTCAGTTGTATTCACGCCCTGAGGCAGGTTATCAATTGTTTGCCTACACAATCTAAGTTCGGGCGGAGATAGTCCCAGTTGCTTGAGGAACATTCAGAACAATTGAGGAACATTCAGAACAATTGAGGAACATTCAGAACAATTAAGGACATTCAGAAAACAATGGAAGGGCAGTTGTGGTACTGATCGGTGCCATCAACGTAAATGGGCCAAAATCAAGGTCCTCTTGTCTTACGTTTTCGAGCCCAAATCGGACAATGGAACGGACTGATGAGACGCGATAATGACCCATTGCCGAGAGGATATAACTGGGGCGGCCCAGCACCTCTCTCTCTCTCTCTTCGCCTCGGCCCAGTGTCCTGTTTGTCTGCTAGCAACCAAGAAGGAAAACCATCTAGAAAGCATCGCAAGCACATTTCGACGGCAGCAGCGGGGCACAAGGGCCAGGCCTTTTCATCTGTTTCACCGGTGAGCATTATCTTTCTGGCCGTCACAAGACAACCTAGCTAGGTGTAAGGGTGGGAGTTAAAGGGGTATTACAAAATTGTGATTTTAGAATTTTTCCCTCGTTGTGTCCGTTTCTTCTCCCATTAAGTGTAAAACTGTATTGCATCCATTGCGATTTCTTTTATCTTCTGTATAATACTGTTTTTCTTGTAGTGTTAGCTTTTCTAATTAATAAACATTGGTTTTCCTTGCACCAATCCACTGGTCTGTTCGTTTGTCCTTGTTACCACTCGATAAGTCCTGAGCTCAGAATCAGGAAGGGGAAAGCGATTCGCAACCGCACAGCGGGCAGGGCAGCTCAGGAAAACATAACTGGCTGACCTACAATAAGCCCCTGGAACAAACCCCGCTACACACCAGAACACAAAAAAACTGGATTCCCAGACCCTTTATCAGATAGCAGAACTTTTTGCCTCCGGCACTATGTAAGTTGTTCATTGATAATACACACAGAGAGTACGATGAGAATGTCAACATGTTTTAAAATGTAGCAATAATATTAGAGACTGTATAGTGACTCTCCAGGGTGTTAGGCACCACTGGACTTAAAGCGGTGGATTCTCCTCTTCGGGATGGAGCTCCAGTCGAGTGGGACATCCACCCACCCTTCCATATCCACCTCAGCCCTGAACTATTCTCCAGGATTGAGGCTAATTAAGTATGGAAGGTGGGCTTGTGAAGGGATTCCTGTCATCAAGTGGGAGTCCACCAGTGCTGAGCAGGAAACTCCAGCGGTGCTGCAGTGGGGACACCAGAAGATCCAGCAAGGGATCTTGTAGGGCCAGGGGGTGCTCCTGCTGCCCAGGAAGGGGGGAAAAAGAGTGGGAGAGCAATAGTGGTAGGGGATTCTATAGTAAGGGGAACAGATAGGCGTTTCTGTGGCCGTAGACGTGAATCCAGGATGGTTTGTTGCCTCCCTGGTGCCAGGGTCAAGGATGTCACTGAGCGGCTGCAGGGCATTCTGGAGGGGGAGGGTGAACAGCCAGTGGTCGTGGTCCACATTGGTACCAACGACATAGGTAAAAAGAGGGATGAGGTCCTGCAGCAAGAATTTAGGGAGCTAGGTGAAGGATTAAAGAGCAGGACCTCAAGGGTTGTAATCTCTGGATTACTCCCGGTGCCACGTGCTAGTGAGTATAGGAATAGGAAGATAGAACAGATGAATGCGTGGCTAAAGGGATGGTGCAGGGGGGAGGGCTTTAGTTTCCTGGATCACTGGGTCTGCTTCTGGGAAAGGTGGGACTTGTACAAGTCGGACGGTTTACACCTGAACCAGAGGGGAACCAATATCCTTGCGGGGAGGTTTGCTAGCACTGCTGGGGGGGGGGTTTAAACTAACTTGGCAGGGGGATGGGGTACAGAGTGGAGCTATAGTAGGGGGTGATTTACAGCCAAATACAGAGGGAAAAACAAGTCAGCTGGGAAGGCAGAGCAAATATGTGAAGGCAAAAGAGAATATGGCAGGGCTGGAAGGCATTTATTTTAATGCAAGGAGTCTTGCAAATAAGGTGGATGAACTGAAGTTGTTGTTGAACACATGGGAGTACGATATTGTTGCTATCACGGAGACATGGTTGAGGGAGGGTCAGGACTGGCAGCTCAATATTCCGGGGTATAGAATCTTCAGGCGAGACAGAGGGGGGTGTAAAAGGGGAGGGGGTGTTGCAATATTAATTAAGGAGTCAATTACTGCTGTAAGGAGGGATGATATATTAGCGGGTTCCTCTAATGAGGCCATATGGGTAGAACTTAAAAACAAAAAGGGGGCAAGCACTTTGCTGGGAGTGTACTATAGGCCCCCAAACAGTCAGGGGGAGATAGAGGAACAGATATGTAGGCAAATCTCAGAAAAGTGCGAAAATAATAGGGTAATAATAGTGGGGGATTTCAACTTCCCCAATATAAATTGGGATAGTCAGAGTGTGAAAGGCTTAGAGGGTGCAGAATTCTTAAAGTGCATCCAGGAGAGCTTTTTGAGCCAACATGTAGAAAGTCCTACAAGAGAGGGGGCGGTACTGGACCTAATTCTGGGGAATGTAGCCGGGCAAGTGGTCAGTAGGAGAGCATTTTGGCGACAGTGACCATAATTCGGTGAGATTTAAGGTGGTCATAGAAAAAAAGACAAAGACGGCCCGGAAATAAGGGTTCTAAATTGGGGGAAGGCCGATTTTAATATGATAAGGCAGGATCTGGCCAAAGTGGACTGGGAGCAGCTACTTATAGGAAAATCCACATCAAAACAGTGGGAGACTTTCAGAAGGGAAATAGAGAGAGTACAACGCCAACATGTTCCTGTAAAGGTCAAGGGTGGGACCAACAAGCAAAGGGAACCTTGGATGACAAGGGATATACAAAAATGCATTAGAAATAAAAGGGGGGCTTTTGGCAGTTACAAAAGACTAAAGACGGAAGAAGCCCTAGAGGAATATAAAAAGTGCAGGGGCATACTTAAAAAAGAAATTAGGAGGGCGAGGGGGGGCCATGAAATAACACTGGCGAGCAAAATAAAGGAAAATCCTAAGATGTTTTATAAGTATATTAAGGGCAAGAGGATAACCAGGGAAAGGGTAGGGCCCATTAGGGACCAAAGTGGCAATCTGTGTGTAGAGCCAGATGATGGAGGCGGGGTTTTAAATGAATTTTTTGCATCTGTGTTCACTATGGAGAAAGACGATGCAAACATAGAAATCGGGCAAGGGGACTGTGACATACTTGAACATATTAGCATCGAGAGGGAGGAGGTGCTAGCGGTTTAACAGGCCAAAAAGTGGATAAATCCCCAGGCCCGGACGAGATGTATCCCAGGCTGCTGTGGGAGGCAAAGGAGGAGATTGCAGGGGCTCTGACACAAATTTTCAGAACCTCTCTGGCCACAGGGGATGTACCAGAGGACTGGAGAACAGCTAACGTAGTACCATTATACAAGAAGGGTAGCAGGGATAAACCAGGGAATTACAGGCCAGTGAGCCTAACGTCTGTGGTAGGGAAATTATTGGAAAAAATTCTGAGGGACAAAATTAGTCTCCACTTGGAGAGGCAAGGATTAATCGGGGATAGTCAGCATGGCTTTGTCAAGGGTAAATCATGTCTGACAAATCTGATTGAATTTTTCGAGGGGGTGACTAGGGGGGTGGATGAGGGAAATGCTGTGGATGTGGTTTACATGGACTTCAGTAAAGCTTTTGACAAAGTCCCGCATAGGAGACTGGTCAAGAAGGTAAGAGCCCATGGGATCCAGGGTGCCTTGGCGCGTTGGATCCTAAACTGGCTGAGTGGCAGGAGGCAGAGGGTGATGGTCGAAGGTTGCTTTTGTGACTGGAAGCCTGTGTCCAGTGGGGTACCTCAGGGATCGGTGCTGGGTCCCTTGTTGTTTGTGATCTACATAAATGATTTGGATGAGAATGTAAAAGGTATGATCAGTAAGTTCGCAGATGACACGAAAATTGGTGGGGTGGTAAATTGCGAGGAGGAAAGCCTCAGGCTACAGGACGATATAAACGGGTTGGTCAGATGGGCGGAAAAGTGGCAAATGGAATTTAACCCTGAAAAGTGCGAGGTGATGCATTTTGGACGGACAAATAAGGCAAGGGAATACACAATGAGTGGTAGGACCCTAGGAAGTACAGAGGGTCAGAGGGACCTTGGTGTACATGTACATAGATCCCTGAAGGCAGCGGAACAGGTAGATAAGGTGGTTAAAAAGGCATATGGGATACTTGCCTTCATTAGCCGAGGCATAGAATATAAGAGCAGGGAGGTTATGATGGAGCTGTACAAAACGCTGGTGAGGCCACAGCTGGAGTACTGTGTGCAGTTCTGGTCGCCTCACCATAGGAAGGATGTGATTGCTTTGGAGAGGGTGCAGAGAAGATTCACCAGGATGTTACCTGGGATGGAGCGCCTCAGCTATGAAGAGAGGCTGGACAGGCTGGGGTTGTTTTCCTTGGAGCAAAGAAGGCTGAGGGGGGACCTGATTGAGGTGTACAAAATGATGAGGGGCATAGATAGGGTAGATAAAGAGGAACTTTTCCCCTTAGTAGGGGGGTCAATAACAAGGGGGCATAGATTCAGGGTAAGGGGCAGGAGATTTAGAGGGGATTTGAGGAGGAACTTTTTCACCCAGAGGGTGGTTGGAATGTGGAACTCAATGCCTAAAAGGGTGGTAGAGGCAGGAACCCTCACAACATTCAAGAAGCATTTGGATGAGCACTTGAAATGCCATTGCATACAAGGCTATGGACCAAATGCTGGAAAATGGGATTAGACTGGACAGGGATGGATGGGCGGCGCAGACACGATGGGCCGAAGGGCCTCTTTCTGTGCTGTAAAACTCTATGACTCTATGACTATGAGAAGTGGCCCAAAGATCAAAACTCACTGACTGCCTCAGTGGAGACCAGGGCATTCATTTGAAAAGTTGTAAGGGGTGGAATGGAGGCCACTGCAAGGCCTGTGCACTCCATGGGCCCACCTCAGCACGGTTACCGTTGCTTCCTGGGGCCCACGTCCACCTTCCTCATGGTGGCCCTGGGAAGTGGTGGTAACGTAGGTGGGAAGAAGGAAATTCCTCCAGGACTCGGACCCTGTCCCCGCTATTAACATTTGCATGTGATGGATGGGGGAAAGCGTGGGCAGTGGCAGTCCCAGCAGGAGTGGGAGAGGTTAAATCGGGTGGGATTATGGAGAAAAATTCCCCCGAAGTGTGTACGAAACAATACATGTAGGCGTTATTTTTAGAATTATAAGATTATGAAAGGGTCTGATAGGGTTGATGTAGTGAAAATGCTGCCACTTGTGGGGAGTACAAAACTAGAGGGCATAAATATAAGATAGTCAGTAAAAAATCCAGTAAGGAATTCAGGAGAAACTTCTTTACCCAAAGAGTGGTTAGAATGTGAAACGCGTGACCACAGAGAGTAGTTGAGGTGAATAGCATAGCTGCATTTAAGGTGAAGCTAGATAAGCACATGAAGGAGAAAGGAATAGAAAGATATACTGAGAGGGTTTGTTTAAAATCATAACAACTCAATCCGTAAAAAATAAAAATATCCTCATCTCCTCCAGTTCATCAAATTATAATTGATAATCATCAAATGTTATACCTTTCCAAAACAACGTGAATTGATGAAGGCTAGCAGCAACATCTCAACTTTCTTCAGTAGAAATTTACCTTCCTACTATAGCAGAGGTGCAATTTCTTTCTAAATTGAATGTGTTGCAATAACTTCCGAGATAGCTGTCAGCAGCAACTCAATTTTCTTGCAATCACATAACTTTGAAGCTATCAGAAACCATATTATACACACGACTTCCTATCAGCAATGTCTATTTTTTCCTTCCTCATGATCAGATAGAATCCAAGGGTTAGAAGTAGGGTGGGAGGAGGCGGGTGTGGAGCATAAACACCAGCATAGACCAGTTGGGCTGAATGGCCTGTTTCTGTAGACTCTAAGCCTAGAAATTCAGTGGCGCCCTGTTTGGGGAGCCAAGCTCGCCTGGGCACCGGAATTACCGCTGCGAACGGAGCCGCTTGCGCCATCCCGATATTCAGTTTCAGCGCCCCAAACGGCTGCTCGAGGCAGTCCGCATCCCTCTTGGGGCGCTGCAACTGAATATCACAGCGCAACGTGCCGCAGCGCCACACGCTGCAGCACGGCGCGCTGCGGTACTGCAGGCCTTCCTCCCCTTCTTAAAGGGGAGGGGCCTGCACCAGCGTGATCGGAGATCGCGAGTGCCGGCAAAAGAGCCCAGCACCAAGGAGAAGTGCCGGGCTCTTGGGACACAGCCGGCACTGCCCGGGGGGGCGCTCAGGAGGCCAGGGACGACGGTGCGAGGAGGTGCTGGCAGGCAGTCAGCAAAAAAAATGGCCGCCCCGCTCCTCCCCTTTAATTAGCACCACTACCGCCGCAGGTAGTTGACCTGGTCGCAAATTGCGGCCGGCGTTACAGCAGGGGGCGCGACCAAATATCGCGATCGGGGTGGTAGCGGGGCGCTGCGCTCACCGATGACGTCATCGGTGGCGGCGCAGCGCTACAGGCTAACGGCGCCATTAGCACCCCGCTAAATTTCGCGGGAGGCATGGCCAGTGGCGCTAAACCCACTAAGTGCACTCTTTGGGCACTAACTGGTGGTGCAGCCCACTGAATTTCTAGGCCTATGGGTTAAAGATTCGGGGGCTTAATGCCACCCATCACCGGCAAAAAGTTGCGTTAAGAGGGCAGCCGCCACTCTTTCACCAGCTGGTGGCAAGTCCCAAGGCGTCCTCCATTTTCCTAGGCCTGGCACCGTTGCCAGTAACATCCATCATCCTGCAAATTAAAATGAGGGAGAGGTGACATCACGCCAACTTAACGTCATCATGGCAAACTTGGACCTTTGCGCTGACACACACATCTTTCAGGTAAGTTTACATTTAAGCTTTTGGACTGGTTTTTTAAAATTTTTATTGAAGTAGTGGCTAGCTGCAATAGATGTTAAAAGTTTTTTAAGTGTGTAGGGAGTGGTGCTGGATGCTTGCAAGGCCTCGGATGGTAAAGGAAGGCCTCTGAGAAGACAGAAAATGCTGCAAATACTCAGCAGGTCAGGCAGCATCCGTGGAGAGAGAAACAGAGTTCGCGTCGCAGGTCAAGATGCTGCCTGACATGCTGAGTATTTCCAGCATTTTATGCTGTCATTTCAGATTTACAGCATCCACTCGCAAAGGGAAGAAGAAGACACAGAAGAGGAGGAAACAGAAGAGGAGGAAGCAGAAGGAATGATACAACCCAGACAGCCCCTTTCGGGCCGGGATATCCGAGATGGAATCATCTGCCTACCGTACCAGTGACCACAACCCCAATTCCCCTTTCAACATTAGTCCCACACCTTACCTTCCCTCTGTTACTGACCATCACAGCGACCTATTGGACACAATGCTGAAATAAAAGCCACCACAAAGCAAACCTTCCAATCCAACTTTATACATCTATCCATCCAATATTGCATCAAGAAATCAACTCATCACCCATATGCATTCTCTTAGTAAATGTGTGTGCCTTTGCTTATCCTACTGATGTCATGCAGGGCTACCCCACTGGCTGCAGCATGGCTGCTGGAAGGCTGCTGACTTTAAGTGGGGGACACTACAAATGGCCTTGCTGGTCGACCTTGAGGAGCTGGTGGGTGGGAATGTGAAATCGAGTGACGGTGTTTGTATTGTTGTTGTTTGTCTTCTTCTCACTCCTCTCCCTCTGCTTGGCCAACCACTGGCTGGGCAGGCTGCATTTCTTGGGTGTATGGCCAAAGGCTCAGCCATGCCCCTAACAAGAATGGTCTCCTTCAAGTGGGCGAGGTGAGGCTAGGAATGGGAGATGTGCCTCATGATTGGTACAGATTGTTGGTAGGTGACTGGTTGGGGGGTGGGGGGAGGGGGGCGGAGTCATACATTGAGCAGTGTGTGAGACTAGTGGTGCAGTTAGTAGGAGATGGCTCTTGAAGATCTATTCACTAACCTTGACCAGTGGTCTGAGGCCATGAAGTTTCTTTGGGCACTGGAGCCAGGTGGTGGGGGCGACACTGCTGGCAGTGATGGCCTCAGTGATGTGGTCCTACAGCTTTCTAGAGGGCCTCCTGGCCCCTGTGGGTAGAGGGTCGCTCTTGCAGTGTTGACTCCCTGCACAAAGCTGGAGGGTTGTGTGCGAGACCCAGGGTGCCCCTTCCCTGGCTTGCTGAGCCATTTATGTTAGTGCTGAAACAATTTTCCCATTTTTTGAGGTTCGGAAGGGAATTCAGCTTTAAGAGCTGAAGACTCCAATTTGGTACTTCTTTTAATGTTAATTTTGTTTTTAAAGGCAGTAAAGGCTGAAAACTGCATTTTGTTCACTTCATTTTTATTTTTATTAGTTCAGAATGCATTGCCCTTTTAATTTCCCACTATGCCTAGCGACCTCTATTGCCTCGCTTCCAGAGGCTGTTGAAAGCTGGAACGCCGCTCCTGGACGGGAACTTCGACTCCCAGGCCTGCACTTACGCCACCAAGAGAGCGTTACACAGTTAGTGCGGGGCTAAAAATCTTTAGCCCCCCCAGCGTGAATATTTCTCTGGTAGCGCTTCATCCATTTTCAGCGGCTGTTAACCCGAGGCTGCGGTGACACCGGCAACTCTCGTGGCAGTCACGAATTTTTAGCCCTTTGTAATTCTATGGTAATAACCTGCCTGATTCACTATATTGAAACTATTATCAGGATAATCACTTCTGCTGTTCAAATTTCTCTATACATCTCCCTATTAATACTGACCTTTGAACACAACAGATTACAGAAATGAATCTTCATTCTTTTTGAAGGTTATTTATTGAGAAACAGGCATTCTGTTTAAATGGCCCATCTACCAGTAGTAATCTAATTTCTCCTGATGTGCCTGGTCTTTACATTTGCGAAAACTACTTATGCAGGAAGCAACATAATAGCTGAATTAAAAGTGAGAAGGAATTGTGTAACTTACCTGCAAGAAAATAGTCAGTTATTTAAAGCTGAAAATGCTGGAAATGCTCAGCAGGTCAGGCAGCACCTGTGGAGAGAGCAACAGAGTTAACGTTTCAGGTCGATGACCTTTGGTCAGAACGGGGAAAAATTAGAGATATAACAGGTTTAAGCAGGTGCAGAGGCAGGGAAAGGGAGGAGGGGAGGAAAGAACAAAAAGGAAGGCAGGAGAGGTTAAATGGCAAAAGGGATAATACATAGACATAGAAACATAGAAGATAGGAGCAGGAGTAGGCCATTCGGCCCCTCGAGTCTGCTCCGCCATTCAATGAGATCATGGCTGATCATCCAAACTCAGTACCCTGTCCCTGCCTTCTCCCCATATCCCTTGATCCCTTTAGCCTTAAGAAATATATCTAACTCCTTCTTGAATATATTTAATGAATTGGCCTCAACTGACTTCTGTGGTAGAGAATTCCACAGGTTCACCACTCTCTGGGTGATGGTGCAAGGCGAAAGGAGATGGTAATGGGATGAGTAACGAAACAAAAGATGGGTCTAGAAGAGGTGTAAATGGGGATGGCAGAATCATCAGCAACAGCTGCCATCTGAAAAAATGGGGGCAGGAATTATTATCTGAAATTGTTGAACTCAATGTTGAGTCTGGAAGGTTGTAAAATGCCTAATCGAAAGATGAGGTGCTGTTCCTCGAGCTTACGTTCAGCTTCATTGGAACAATGCAAGAGGCCGAGGACGGAGAGATCAGAGTGGGAGTGGAGCGGAGAATTAAAGTGACAAGTGACCGGAAGCTCGGGGTCACACTTACGGACTGAATGGAGGTGTTCCGCAAAGCGGTCACCCAATCTTCGTTTGGTCTCCCAAATGCAGAGGAGACCGCATCGTGAGCAGCGAATACAGTACAAGTAAATCGCTGTTTCATGTGGAAGGAGTGTTTGGGGCCCTGGACGGTGGGAAGGGAGGAGGTAAAAGGGCATGTGTTGCATCTCCTGCGTTTGCACGGGAAGGTGCCGTGGGAAGTGAGGGGTGGTGTTTGAGGAGTGATTGAGGAGTGGACCAGGTGTGTTCGGAATGTTGAATTGGGAGGGGAGGGGAAGATGTGTTTTGTGGTGGGATCACGCTGGAGGTGGTGAAAATGGTGGAGGATGATCCAGTAAATGTAGAGGCTGGTGGAGTGGAAGGTGGGGACAAGGGGAACCCTATCGTGGTTCTGGGAGGGAGGGGAAGGGGTGAAAGCAGCAGTGCGGGAAATGGAACGGACACAGTCGCAGGCCCTGTCAACCACGATGGAGGGGAATCCTCAGTTGAGGAAAAAGGAAGACATATTGGAACCATTGATATGGAAGGTGGCATTATCAGAACAGATGTGACAAAGAAACTGAGAGAATGGAATAGAGGGATGGGAGTGACCTGGACTAATGATCCGGAGACATGGGTTCATAATCCCACCACAGCAGCTGGAGAATTTAAATTCAATTCAATAAAGCTGGAATAAAAAGCTAGTATCATTAATGGTGACCATGAAACTACCGCATTGTCGTAAAAACCCATTTGGTTCG
The DNA here is from genome assembly GCF_052327205.1 of Somniosus microcephalus. Taxonomy (NCBI): domain Eukaryota; kingdom Metazoa; phylum Chordata; class Chondrichthyes; order Squaliformes; family Somniosidae; genus Somniosus; species Somniosus microcephalus. The sequence goes on along the minus strand of NC_140987.1, from coordinate 57,109,062 downwards.
CTAATGTCCTTTAGGGAAGGAAATCTGCCCTCTGAAAAAAATGGGGGCAGAGGTTATGATCTGAAACTTTTTCCAGTTCTGATGAAAAGTCATCGACCTGGAACGTTAACTCTGGGGGTGATTTTCTCAATGGGGAGCTTTTGGAGGCGGTACTCCCACTTGTTGGGTTTTAGTCCCGCCTCCATCGATTTGTGGCCAACTTTAGGGTTGTTGGTTGGGTGGTCGGTTTGGCCCGGGCCTGACCCAGTGGACGTTTTCGAGGCGTCCCCACACTCCCACTCAGTTCTGACACTGGGATCCTACCAGGCAGCTGATGCGCAGAATAACAAGCTCGAGACAGACAAGCAGGTGAAAGGTTAAAATAATAACGGTTTTATTGAGAGAAAAATAAAACAAAACAAGCAAGCAGAGAAATTAATTGGTTCAACGATACTAAACCAAGGCTACAGCTCTATACACTTTAAAAAAGAGAAAAACAAAAAAAGGAATACTATATATTCAAAACAGAGGGCACGCGAGTGCGGGAAGGAGTACGACACATCGAGGGGTATCACACATTAATACTCCCCTTAGCCTTATCCCCACCTCCTACACTATCCCTAACCTAGGTCGAACTAAAGGGGGGTCAGACTTTCATGCTCACCCAACGCATTGGAACAAAAGCCTTTTGGTTGTCCTGGGACTGCAGCTTTAGTTGGTCTGGCCTGGTAAAGTTCAGTGTGCACTGGCCACACACTCTCCCATCAGTCAGGTAGTGGACCTTCCTCCTTGGCTGGGCGAAAAGACTTCCCTCCTAGGTCGGGCTGCGCCGTTTAGCGAGGCCCGCTCTGGGCTCTGGTCCATACCGGGATGGTGCACTCCGTCCGTGTCTTCCTGGTTCCACTCTGAATCCCTGCCTGAGGTGGTGGGCACGAGGGGGGGGGAACAGTCAGGTTTAAATCGGGAGGCAGTACGGACCGGGAGCTTCGCCTGCTTACCAAAGCATGGGCCTGCTGCGCATAGCCTTCCCCGTCTTGGAGACTGCTTCTCCCAGTAGAGTCCTCGAAGTTTCCCTTTTGCAGCAAAGTCCCAGGATGAAATCGAAGTGAAGTGTAGAAGCTGTCTCTCCCAAAGTGTGTTCCAAGTCGAAGTGTCTCGAACTGCCCTTTCTGTCTGCTTACTAAAAACAGTGATACTCTCTCGATCTGCCTTGCCTCCCCCAGATCGAGAGGTGTCCCAGGTTACTTCGTTAACTGTAAATGGCTGCAAAATGGCCGATTTCCCACTAACGGCCTTATCACCGGCCCTCATTGTTTTTGGTTTCAGTCACACAATGGTGTCTCTGGTGCCTAGTCCTCTAAAACGGTTTCTGATATGATTGGATCTGTTAGGATGGGCCCGATGATGGTTTTAACTAGCTTAACCCTGATTGCAGTGCAACCAGGTTCATTGTTCTTACCGGCCTACTGGCGACTTGCTATTACATATTCAATTCCATGTCTGGCCTGGAATCCACATAGGGACTGTGGAATTCCAGGCCCTGTCTCCAGTCTTGTTGCTGGGGAGAAAAATGACTCACTTCCAGCAGCTTTCTGGTCACGTGTCCCAGAACTCCATTTTGTACGTTTAAAAAGTGGCCAACTTTGTTTGATTCGGAAAGCAGGCGAGATGGGGGAATTTTGCAAACTCCCTGCACCAACCCACGCTATTTTCCCTTGCTTAACCTTGTTAAGCCCGCCCAGCAGGCTTAGCAGGCCAATCAAGGGAAAGCCGGTTGCAGAGCACGTCAACGTATGACGTTTCATCTGTCAAAAAATTTTGACAGATGAATTGTCATCATTTGACAGCTCTGTGATGCTGTCAAACAGTGACATTCTCTGCAGTTTGATGCGGTCTTGCATACAAGACCTCATCAACCTTCTTTCTTTTACAGAAATGAGATGGTTGTTGCATCTGAGAATGCAATGGCCATCTCTCATCTGCAACACGGAGGTCCGAGACTCTCTGCATACAAACCGACTGAAGTCTGCAAGAAGAAACAAAGGTAAGTACACTTTTAATAACACTTTGCACTTACCTCAGATACTCACCTCTCCACACTTGCACCCATCACTTACCTTCACAGCACATTTTTGCACCCCCCCGACCCCCGCAGAACCAGTATTCACCTCACTGAGCTGGGGGGTTTTGGAGCCTTCGGGAAGCCCGCACTTGTGAGGGCAAAAAGGGGATAATCCTATTTTCTGCCTGTTAACAGGCACTTAATAGGCTTTAATCCCTTCCCGCCTCCAAGGAGACGGGACCCGGTGCGGGACGGCTACCCGCCTCCCAAATTCTGCCATTTTCCTGGCAGTTCCGCCTCCAAACCCACCTCCCCAGGGCTGGCAAAATCGCCCCCATACTTTCTTTCTCCATAGATGCTACTGGACCTACTGAGTAGGATTTTCATTGGGCCGTGGAGGCGGGATTGGAGGTGTGTGGGGGGTTAAAATCCCGAAATCGGGGGGCACGAACCCATCCCGCCCCCAACCCGCCTCCATGCCAGTTTCAAAGGAGGCGGGTACCCGACCCGCACTGGGACCCGCCTCCCCGAGGCGGGAAGGGGATTAGTGCCAATTAACTGCCTGTTAACAGGTAGTTAACAGGCAGTTTTTAGCCTAATCCCTATTTTCATTGGTGAAATGTGGGGTTCCCGATGGCTCCAAACCACGCCAAGTTAGCAAGGTGGGCCATAAGGATGAAGGGCTTGGAGGGGTTGAGATATTCGGTGTTCAGGTGAGTGATGGGTGCATGAGTGCAGAGGTAAGTGTGTTTGGTCTGTGTAAAGTGTTTAAAGAAGTTCTACTAACCTTTACTTACCTTTACTGCCTTCCTTCCTTCAGGTCGCGGGAGTCCCTCATCTCACCAGCACAGAAAGCAGAATGGCCACGAGCTGTCAAAAATTCCAGCATTCAGCTTTCTGTTCTGGGGAGATCTCTAAATCATCCTGAGAGGAAGGAATTAACCTGGAGTGAAGATTGTCAGTGCTTGACAGCTTCAAACAGCTGTCAAACACTGATATTTCATCTGTCAAAAGGTCTTGACAGATGAAATTTCAATCTGTGACGTCACCTGTTGCCGGGTGGCCCTTAATCGGCCTGCTGAGCCTGCTGGGCGGGCTCAACAAGGTCAATCAAGTCAAAATCGCGTGGGTTGGCTAGAACTCGATGGAGGCGGGACTACTACCCCAAAAGTTGTAGTCCCGCCTCCTACCCAACTCCTCAATGAAAATCCAGCCCAGAGTGTATTTCCAGAATTTTCTGGGTTTTTTTTCAGATTTCCAGCATCCACAATATTTTTGCTTTTGTATTAGTTATTTAAAGCTATTGGGGCTGAATTTTCTCTTCAGTTACAGTGTAACCTGGTGAGTGGAACAGGAAAACTAGGCAGGGAGCTGTTCCCCTGGAAGTGATGTCAAGCCATCTGTCCTCTCAGGTGGATGTAAAACAACCCACAGCACCATTTTGAAGAAAAGCAGGGGTTCTTTTCCCGGTGTCCTACCAACATCGCTAAACAGAATATTTGGTCATTATCGCATTGCTGTTTGTGGGACCTTGCTGTGGGCAAATTGGCTGCTGTGTTTCCTATATTACAACAATGACTACACTTCAAAAGTACTTCACTGGCTGTAAAGCACTTTGTGCTCTCCCGAGTTCGTGAAAGATGCTATGTAAATGCAAGTCTTTTTTTTCCAAATGTGTTGCTTCCTGCTCTCTGGAGTTTAGAAGAATGAGAGGTGATCTCATTGAAACATACAAGATTCTGAAGGGGATTGACAGGGTAGATGCTGAGAGGTTGTTTCCCCTGGCTGGAGTGATAGAACTAGGGGGCATTGTCTCAGGATAAGGGGTCGGCCATTTAAGACCGAGATGAGGAGGAATCTCTTCACTCAGAGGGTTGTGCATCTTTGGAATTCTCTGCCCCAGAGGGCTGTGAATGCTGAGTCTTTGAGTACATTCAAAGCTGAGATCGATAGATTTTTGGACTCTAGGGGAATCAAGGGATATGGAGATCGGGCAGGAAAGTGGAGTTGAGGTCGATGATCAGCCATGATCTTATTGAATGGCGGTGCTGGCTCGAGGGGCCATATGGCCCACTCCTGCTCCTATTTCTTATGCTGTAGTCGCACATTTCTATCCACCAGTTGCCAGCTGATACTGTGTGAGACTCACATTGCCAGCGGCATCTGTCTCTGAATCTGATTTATTCTTTAATAATCATAAATCTAATGCAAAGTTGTCACCACAGACTGCTAGAAGGTATAGTAGTTATGGATGCCACTCCACGAATGTCATAACCACTTGTATTACCAGTCCCAGTCCAGCCATTACTACTTACAATAATCTTAGAATGTTGCCCAACACTATATCATCTTAAAGGGGAAACATAAGAACATAAGAAATAGGAGCAGGAGTAGGCCAATCGGCCCCTCGAGCCTGCTCCACCATTCAATAAGATCATGGCTGATCTGATCCTAACCGCCAATCCACTATCACAGAACCATCTCCTGAATCTAACCGAATTAGACACACGAAATAGGAGCAGGATCAGGCTACACGGCCCCTGGGCCCGCTCCGCTACCCACAGGGCCATGACCGATCCGAACCTAGATTCATGTCCAAATTCCTGCCCGCTCCCCGTAACCCTTAATTCCCTTTACTTCTAGGAAACTGTCTATTTCTGTTTTAAATTTATGTAATGATGTAGCTTCTACAGCTTTTTGGGGCAGCATATTCCATGGACCTACCACCCTCTGAGTGAAGTAGTTCCTCCTCATCTCAGTTTTGAAAGAGCAGCCCCTTATTCTAAGACTATGCCCCCTAGTTCTAGTTTCACCCATCATCAGGAACATCTTCCCCGCATCCACCCAATCCGACCCCTTCACAATCTTATATGTTTCAATAAGATCGCCTCTCATTCTTCTGAACTCCAATGAGTAGAGTCCCAATCTACTCAACCTCTCCTCATATGTCCATCCCCTCATCCCCGGGGTTAACCGAGTGAACCTTCTTTGTACTGATTCGAGAGCAAGTATGTCCTTTCTTAAGTATGGACACCAAAACTGTACGCAGTATTCCAGGTGCGGCCTCACCAATACCTTGTACAACTGAAGCAATACCTCCCTATTTTTATATTCTATCCCCCTAGCAATGAAAGCCAACATTCCATTGGCCTTCTTAATCACTTGCTGCACCTGCATACTAACCTTTTGAGTTTCGTGCACCAGGACCCCCAGATCCCTTTGTACTTCAGTACTTTCCAGTTTCTTGCCATTAAGATAATAACTTGCTCTACGATTTTTCCTGCCAAAGTGCATAACCTCACACTTTCCAGTATTGTATTCCATCTGCCAAATCTCTGCCCACTTACTTAGCCTGTCGATGTCCCCTTGCAGGTTTTTTATGTCCTCCTCACTCACTACTTTCCCTCCCATCTTAGTATCATCTGCAAACTTTGATATGTTACACTCGGTCCCCTCCTCCAAATCGTTAATATAGATTGTAAAGAGTTGGGGACCCAGCACTGACCCCTGCGGAACACCACTAGTTACTGATTGCCAGTCTGAATATGAACCATTTATCCCAACTCTCTGCCTTCTGTTAGATAGCCAATCCTCTATCCATGCCAGAATATTACCCCCAATCCCCAAAAGGTAATGCCGAGGACAAAAACCAGCAAAGCAATATTTATTGTTTGACAACTTTTGTAATTTATGTAATTCTATGTAATTTATCTGACTCATAAGCGTATGCAATCAGAGCATCAGAAAGGTAAAGTAAAAGCAACACCTGGAAATAACCTGTCAATCGCCATCTTAAGTAGTTGCATTTTAACGTGGAAACAAATGAATCATTGCATCACTGTGTGGCATCAATGTGTCTCATGACTCTTCTAGCTTTCCCCCCTCTCCAAACAAAAAAAGATTTACCTGATTATTTCCCATGCATTTTCAATATTATTGCATTTCATTTTTTTAATGGGATAATAAGCTTGGAATGATCTTGCCAAGATGGCAAGTAGATAGAAAGGCAACATGAACCAAAGCCAAAGTGCAGGGTGTACATGACGCCATCATGAGTCATCAACAGCCACTCATAACAAATCAGCTAAACAAATTAATGACTATACCACAATCCAAGAATAGCTCTTACCATAACATTACTATCAAAAGCAAAACTCCCTTCACCATTTGTTTAAGATTAAACAACAACTTATATTTATATAGCGCCTTTAACGTAGTAAAACATCCCAAGGCACTTCAGAGGAGTATTATAAGACAACAAATTTGACACCGAGCCACATAAGGAGAAATTAGGGCAGGTGACCAAAAGCTTGGTCAAAGAGGTAGGTTTTAAGGAGCGTCTTAAAGGAGGAAAGAGAGGCGGAGAGGTTTAGGCAGGGAATTCCAGAGCTTAGGGCCAAGGCAACAGAAGCCACGGCCACCAATAGTTGAGTGATTATAATCAGGGATGCTCAAGAGGGCAGAATTAGAGAAGGGCAGATATCTCAGGGGGTTGTGGGGCTGGAGGAAATTACAGAGATAGGGAGGGGCGAGGCCATGGAGGGATTTGAAAACAAGGATGAGAATTTTGAAATCGAGGCGTTGCTTAACCGGGAGCCAATGTAGGTCAGCGAGCACAGGGTTGATCGGTGAACAGGACTTGGTGCGAGTTAGGACATGGGCAGACAAGTTTTGGATGACCTCAAGTTTACGTAGGGTAGAATGTGGGAGGCCAGCCAGGAGTGCGTTGGAATAGTCAAATCTAGAGGTAACAAAGGTATGGATGAGGGCTTCAGCAGCAGATGAACTGAGGCAAGGGTAGAGACGGACGATGTTACGGAGGTGGAAATAGGCGATCTTAGTTATACCGCGGATATGTGATCAGAAGCTCATTTCAGGGTCAAATATGACACCAAGGTTGTGAACAGTGTGGTTCAGCCTCAGACAGATGTTAGGGAGAGGGATGGAGTCAATGGTTAGTGAACGGAGTTTGTGGCAAGGACTGAAAAAAATTGGCTTCGGTCTTCCCAATATTTAATTGGAGAAAATTTCTGCTCATCCAGGGCTGGATGTCGGACAAGCAGTCTGACAATTTAGAGACAGTGGCGGGGTTGAGAGATGTGGTGGTGAGGTAGAGCTGGGTGTCGTCAGTGTACATAAAGAAAGAAATGAGAGGGATGATGGCGAAAGGGGATATGAAAGTGGGGACTCGACTCAAAGCGCTTCCACTTCTCACTCGTTGCCCCCCTCAGTCAGTAGCCCACATGCTACCTCATCTCCCAATGGCCGAGTCTGCCCCTGCACAGGTGCAGGTGGAGCAGTCTTTGGCGGGGCCTTCACGGGCTCCAAAACCCAGAGCACATTGGCCAAGAGCATCTCAGTGGTCAGAGCAGGGATCTGAGCAGCCTGACTCTACCTCTGCTCAAGCCACATGGGCTGCACCACCAGTAGGAGTTGTAGGGAAAGGAAGAGTAAGACTTTGTAGTTGCACATGGGTATGTACATGGGTATATGAGAAAATGTTGTGTTGTTAAGTTTTTGTTCTTTATTTAGGTCATATAAATATTATTCTTTTGCACCAGTTTCCCGTCTTGTCCATTCTTGTGTGTTGGGTGGCAAGACGCTTTTCAACTTGTTTGATGATGAATGCGAAGACATGAATTGATGATGACCAATGGGGGGGATGTTCAAGGGGTGGCTGTTTGTTGGCAGGACTGCTTTGTGCCATTTGCCATTGGTGAGGGGGAGCTGCGGGAAGGGTGGCTGTTGCATTTTCTGGTGACATGGGTCCACTGGTGCAACCGAAGTGAACCTTGCCTTAATAAGGGCAGCAATGTGAGCAGCTGGAGGGCATTGCCAGCATTACCTCCGGCCTCTTTACCTTTTTCCTCCTCCGAATCGTCCGAAGAGTATCTTTTTCCTCTTGCAGGTCCAAACCTCACTACTGCACAATGTTGTGCAGAGCGCAGCAAAGCACAACCATTCTGGAGACCCTGGCTGGTGCATACTGAAGGGCACCTCCAGGTCTGTCTAGGCCCCTGAAGCGCATCTTTGGCCTGCCAATGGCTTGTTCGATCACACATCTGGTGATCATATGGCATTCATTGTAGTGCTGTTGCGCTTCATTGGTCAGGTTTTTGACGGGTGTCATCAGCCAAGTTTGAGGTGGGTATCCCTTGTTGCTTAGCAGCCACCCCTTAGGTCTGCTTGCAGTTCCAAAGATGTCAGGGAGCTTGGACTGCTGCAGGACAAAAGCATCATGGCAGCTCCCCGGGAATCTTGTGCACACCTGCAGAAATATCTTAGTGTGGTTGCACACCAGCTGCACACTGATGGAGTGGAAACCCTTGCGGTTTACGAATACTCCTGGTTGATCTGGGCGTGCCTTTACTGCCACATGTGTGCAGTCAATGACGCCCTGCATCAGTGGGAAGCCAGCCAGAGGCGCAAACCCGAACACCCGCTCATTCTGACTGGCATCATCACAGGCGAAGTTGACATAATTGCCGGCCCTGGCAAACAAGCCATCAGCCACCTGTCCTGTGCATTTGTGGGCCGTCGACTGGGAAATCCTGCATATGTCTCCGGCAGAGCCCTGGAAGGATCAGGAAGCAAAAAAGTTGAGGGCGGTGGTGACTTTGACAGCCACTGGTAAAGGTGGCCACCAGGTCCAGCAGGAAGCAGGTCTTCTTCTAGGAAGCTGCAGATGTCTGCCACCACCTGACGCAACAACCTGAGCCTCCTGAGACACTGCCGTTCAGACTTGTTAAAGAAACTGAGCCTCTGCCTGTAGACCCTGTTTCATGGATAGTACCTCCTGCCAGCTGCCCCTCTCTGCTGCTGCCCTCTCTGTTGCTGCCCCTCTCTGCTGCTTCCCTCTCTGCTGCTGCCCCCCTCTGCTGCCCCTCTCTGCTGCTGCTCCCCTCTCTGCTGCTGCCCCTCTCTGTTGCTGCCCTCTCTGCTGCTGCCCCTCTCTGCTGCTCCCCTCTCTGCTGCTGCCCTCGCTGCTGCTGCTCCCCTCTCTGCTGCTGCCCCCCTCTGCTGCCCTCGCTGCTGCTGCTCCTCCCTCTGCTGCTGCCCTCGCTGCTGCTGCCCTCTCTCCTGTGCAGCTATAGGCCTGTGACCAGCAGGTTGTGGATGGTACTGCTGGTCATATTGCACCTCATCTGAGGTCCAATGTAAGGCAGCCAAAGTGCCGCCCATCCTGATATGATGGAACAAACCTCGAAGGTGTAGAAAGTAAATGCTCAGCAAAAGTACTGTGATCACCCTTTCCCACTAGCAGGTAAGAAAGCACCCGTCAGTATTTATTGCTATATTTCCTTGAAATGGATTGACTTCCTCAATTGCTGCTGTGTACTCACCTTGATTTCACTGGCGAGCTTCAGGAAGCCCGGGAAACCCGTGGACCCAACGCTAAACGCAAAAGTCTGTGTAAATATCGCTCTAGTGTGTGATTAACATATGTTAGTTGCCAACCCGCCTCTCCCGAGGGGGTTGCATGCAGGCAGCCTAACGAGCTCCAGTGATATGCAGAAGTCGGCGGGTTGGAGCCAGCTTCCCGACGCGCTGTAATTTTCCCCAGTTTTAACCCCATACCCGCTCCCAAACCCACATGTTAAAATTCCCCCTTTGTCTCCAGCTACTTCGCTGTGTAGTGTGGTCTCTTTATTTCATTTACAGGTATGTTTTTCAACAACGCTGGACAAAAACACAATTGCGCAAATACCTGGAATTATCATGTTAACATGCAAACCTAATGTGATCCACATGCATTTTCAGTGGGAAGTAATAACACGCAGCTGGAAAATATTCCAAAAAATTGAAATTGATCCAGAAAATGACTAAAATTGTTCTCAGTTCATGAAAGCCCATTAAATTCATATCAATTTAGACTTCTAATTCAATTTAGAGTTTCTCCCTGCTGAATATTAAATACAGAAAAACATTATTTTGCAGGACATCTAAAGGCCAGGGCTGGTTCCATCTAATGCTGCACTAAATCAATAACCTATTAGCAGAATTGATACATTAGGAATTTCTGCCACTAACAATGAATCACTCCTTCAATAGTTGGCAATTGAAAATCTGTTTCTCATTATTCCATAACATCTGAATCTTCACGTAAAATGTACCATTCGTGCAGACACTTTACACAGTCAACAGCTCTTGCATCCAAGAGTGTGAGCTGCTAAAGGAATCTGCAGGCAGGGACCTTGGCGTGCTGTTTCTTATTGATTAATTGTATAATAACCACTCCCAGTTCCTCTCCCCCCAAGAAAGTCAGAACACAGTGAATCTCGTGACTTTATCTCCAGATTAGAAATATTCTCATTTTGGAATACAGTCAAAGACACTGATCATGCAGCAATCGCTGTAGCTTGTACTTGTGGTATATTTCCTATTTCTAGTTGAAGTCTAATGTTAGGACAGATTAAAAAGTAAATATATCTGTATGCCATGTGTAAATTAAACTCACCACCAGATGGATATACTAGCAATAGATTCCCTCACGCTGGAAAAATGAACACTGCAGTATTTACCACAGTTTATTATACTCTATAACTGACTACATAGAAAGCCAAAGAGGATTAATGCAAATCATTACATAAAATGTTGATCCATGTTACCTTGTATTCCAATCAGAAAACTCCTGGGCCTAGAAATTCAGTTGGTTGCGCCAGCCGGTAACGCCATAAGAGGGGTATATTTCCAGCGCTAGGCACTTAGCGCCCGGGCGCAGACCGATCTGCGCCAACGCCCAAATTCAGTTGACATTTAGCGCTGGCGCAAAGTGTTTGCGCCCGCTCAGCTGCGCGCGCAGCTTATGACGTCATTTCGTCATGCAACGCTGTTTGTGCGCCCCAAACCGGAAATTCAGTGGCGCCCGCCCAATGTGGGCGTGGCGCTGCTAAGAACTGTGAAGTGGAATGCAACAGAGGCCCTGCGGGCCTCGGGGAGCGCTAATTAAAGGGCACTTACACTGACCTATAAAGCCCAGCCATTTTGCTGCAATGACTTTACTGCTTTGGATTTCTGGACAGAGACCAAGGGACAGAGCTTACTGATTTGGGACAACATAGGAGAGGTATTTTTGGCTTCTGGCCAGTGCTTTGACATTTGATTCATTTGATTTCACTGTTTTCAACTTTATTATGGGGGCTGTATGGGGGTCCAACCCTCAGTTGCAGCATTATGTGCGAAGGGCTCGCAGACGCTGTGAGAGAGGGCCAGCCATGCCTAGACGCAGAGGGGCCATCAGGCGTCGGCAACGTAGGCCTTACCCACTCAGGCAATACCGGCAGCAGGTGTCCTATCTCACCATGACTGCGGCGCATTGTGTTAAGAGGCTGCGCTTCAGAAGGGAGGTGGTTGCAGAGATCTGCCAGCTGCTTCACAGAGATCTGCGTCCACAGCTGATGTGCAGGACGTCTCTCTCGGTGGAAGTGAAGGTCACGGTGGCTCTGAACTTTTATGCAAGCGGCTCCTTCCAAGCCGCTGCTGGGGACATAGCGAACATCTCCCAGTTCGCCGCGCATCGCTGCATCCGGCAGGTCACCGATGCACTTTTCGCGAGGAGTCACCAATTCATCTCCTTCCCCATGACCCGACAGAGGCAGGAGCAGCATGCAGTCGGATTTGCCAGGATCGCGCGCTTCCCCATGGTGCAGGGCGCCATTGACTGCACGCATGTGGCTATGCAGGCACCTATCCACAATGCTGAGGATTACCGCAACCGGAAGGGCTACCATTCCCTAAATGTACAGCTGGTGTGTGACCACAGGCAGCGCATCCTAGCTGTCAATGCCCGCTTCCCAGGAAGCAGCCACGATACATTTATCCTGCGCCAGACTACTGTGGCTGACATGTTCGAGGCACAGCCTCCACCAAGGGGATGGCTTATCGGGGACAAGGGCTACCCTTTGTGTACATGGCTCATGACCCCGCTCCGCGCGCCCAGGACCCCAGCGGAGGAGGCATACAATGAAAGCCATCAAGCCACAAGGAACATCATAGAGCAAACGATAGGCGTCCTCAAGCAACGGTTCCGCTGCCTGGATCGTTCCGGCGGATCTCTACAGTATTCGCCGGATAGAGTCTCCCAGTTCGTCGTCGTGTGCTGCATGCTGCACAACCTGGCTATCCGCAGGACTCAGGCACTGCCACCTGACATTGCACCACCACCTCAGGAGGACGAGCAGGAGGACCATGAGGAGGAGGAGGAGGAGGAGGAGTACCAGCCCAGGAGGGAGCCACAAGGTCCAAGGGCCGTCCGCCGGGGGCTTATTGATCGACACTTCTAGGCCCCCTGTCAGGGAATGGGCTGTGGCAATGAACGCACCTGAAGGCAGCCGCACCGCAAGCCCTCAGCCGGTTAACGCAACAACCACTTGAAACCTGAGACGTGGACATGCTGAATAAATAAAAAGCTTTATTTCACACATGAAACAGAAAAACAGACAAGACCCCCAAAAACAGTCAAAAACATCTGTCACTCCCAAAACCTGGGGAGGACTAACAAAACTTGCCCATCCAAATGGCCTTCATCATCGGCCTTACAAAAATAAGCCCCCCCCTCCACAACACAAACACCCCCCTAAAAACAAAAAATGCCTTGATCCTCGGCCTTACCAAAATAATGCCCCCCCAGAACACAAGCCCCCCAATATAAAAAGAACCGCTATCACCACACTCTAATGGGTGTGCCAAGAGGGCGAGTCCTTAGACAGGCTTCTCTGGCCCCTGCCCGACCTGCTGCTCCGCCTCAGCCTGGGCCCTGCGTGTGTGGCAAGGCTGGGGGAAGGCTCATGAGGGCCACAAGGCGTGTCGGCAGATGCCCTTGGGGGTCGGCCTAGACGAGGCCCAGCCCGGGAGGGGCCGGCTGCTGACTGCTGCAGCTGTGGCTGGCCAGCATCAGTCTCAGCAGCAGCTCGTCGCACCTTGGCTGGGGGAGTGGCAGTGTCGGCTGCACCAATGGGGGCAAGCTGGCTGATGGCAGGCGCGCGCTGCTCGCCAGAGACACTGGCACTCGGCCGGGCTGGCAGTGCAGCAAGCGCAGCAATCTGGTGGAGGCCAGACTGCTGTGCTGCAGCAGGGCGGCGGGTGCCCTGGCGATGCTTCCGCGCCACAGCGAGTGTGGCAGAAGTGAGTGCCCGAACTGCCCTGGTATGTGCCCGCATCAGCTCTGCCAGTGTCTGGACGGCACCACTCATCTCGTGAGTCGCGTCCTGGGCTGCCGCGAGTTGCTGGACACCCCTGTCGTGCGCTGCCGCGAGTTGTTCGACCCCCCTGGCCTGTGATTCCCCGAAAGCGACCACACTATGAGCCAGGGACTCAATGGCCTGAGGCATCTGTTGCACAACCCCCATGAACTCCTGGTGGCGCCGCTCAGACGCCGCCGACATCTCATCGAGGAGGCGCACCTCCTGGGCGAGGACCGTCTCCAGGCTGGAGGGCGGACTCTCCCTCTGGGGAGAAGGCCGCCGAGCTGGCCGACCCTTCCCGCGTGCCTCGAGCCCACTGGGCCCAGGACCTGCCCTCCCCTGCAACACCTCCCCCCTCTGGGGAGAAGGCCGGCGTGCTGCCGGACCCTTCCCGCGTGCCTCGAGCCCACTGGGCCCAGGATCTGCCCTCCCCTGCAACACTTCCCCCTGGCTCTCCTGCAGGTCAGACGTCTCCCCTCCATTGCCATCCCCTGGCGCGGATGAGGGTTCCCCCGATGTGCCGCCTTCCTCCTGGTCCTCGTCGTCCTCCTCCTCCAAGGGCCTGGCACTCTGAGCTTCAGGGACCACCTCCTCCTCACCAGCTGAAAGCAGGAAGGCACAAGAGTAGCTTTAGAGTGAGGACAGGGCGTCAGCGAGGGAGGCCTGAGTGGTGGCATTATGCGCATTTGTCGGTCAGTGCGAAAGGATGTAGATCTGAAGCGCAAGGGCAATGACAGAGGTCCAACCGGTCATGTCCTTACCAGTGGGTCCCAGTACAGGGTCCGCATCTCCGATCGCAACAGGGCCAGTCACCCGGGCACGCATGAGTCGAGCCACGCTCTCCTCCAGCTCACTGAGCGGCTGGTACTGGGGACGGCCTCCCCCGGTGGCAGACTGGCTCCTCAAATTCCGCGCCAGCTTGGCCTGCAAGAGAAAGGACGGCCTCTAAGTACAGTGTGGTGCCCTGTTGCTGTGTGCACTGCCTCCCATGGTCGAATAGCTTGGCCAGTGTGGTAAGTGCAGAAAGTGCTATTGATGATCATGCCAGTGCCATTGCTGCGGGAGGAGGGCTGCCCATTAGTCCTTTGAGGTCCCTTTGCCCATAATGTGAGGTGCACATGCAAGGATGAGGAGGACACTGGAAAGGGTACTCACCTTCACCATCCGAGTGAGGTCGTTGTACTTCTTGCGGCATTGGTCCGCACTCCTGGGGACATCGCAGGTGGATGACACCCTGCGGGCGATTTTCCTCCAGGCTTTCCTGTACTGGCTCCTGGGAGCCTTCTTGCCACTGTCCGGGCACAAGATCTCTCTTTTGTTTTCGACACCATTAATCAGCACCCTCAGAGCATGCTCTGAGAAGCGCTGCGCTCGTTCACGGGCCCTCTCCATGGCTCCAGGCGCTATTTTGGCCCACCAGCAGTGTTGAGGCCTAGCTGCAGGGCTCCAGTATGCAGGGCGTGGCAGCAGTCAAAGTCGACCCTTCCCCCTTTAAGAGCTGGCCGGCGTCAGGGTGTCTGCTGTCAATCAAAACATGACCGCACCTGCGCTGCGCCCGGCCTCGGCGTTATCAGGCCGCATCGCCGGCTTAGCGCTTGAAGAGAGCATTGCAACGCCAGTTTCAGCGCTCGGCCAAACTCTTGGCCAACTCTACTGAATTTCGGCGATGTGGCCTACACTTTCGGGCGGGCGCTAACTTTAGCGAACGCCCGACTTTAGCGCCCCAAAAGTGTCCAGACTGAATTTCTAGGCCCTGCTGTTTTTTTTTTCAAATATTCCAGCTAAAATCTCAGAGAGAAAAGTGAATCTCTTCAATCGGGGTAATTAATGGGATGCACTATCTTTATATTTTTTCTTGCCTGCCACAGTTTTAGTACTGATTTACTCATGTAGAAGGAAGATGGGGCGAGAAGAGAAGCTACTGCAGGAGGTGCTCTGGTTGTGACTGGATAGGTAAGAGTGGAGCCAACCCAGTGCAGTCCTACTCAGCTGGACAACAGAGGAGAGGCGATGGATGAGGATGGCGTGGTCAACCTTGTTAAAGGCTGCAGGCAGGTCGAGAAGGGCGAGGAGGGACTCTGCTCCATGGTCACAGTCACAAAGGATGTCATTTGAGATTTTCTCTCTCAACATCTCACCATCTTTCTCCAATCCTCCCTCTTATTAGTTATCTCAGCAATTGATGGAATTGTGACTAAATTGGTTTCTCGGTCTTGGTGACTGTGGCAACATTAAAATGGTAATTCGCAAACTGTAGAAATTTTCTTCTGTATTCGCTAAGTTTTTATTTTTACAAAAAACTTGCCAGTAATTTGTTTCAATTCTTTAGGCACTGGAATGTTGTAACCTTAGCTGGAGAATAGCCCGAAGCTTATGTCAAATTCCAAAATTAAAATTTCTGTCTCTTTTGGATGGGATAGAGTTAACAGATTCTGTAGAATTAGTCTCTGATCTAACAATTACTTGTGGTGGATTGTAAATGGTTCCCTCGCCTCGGGTACGGTCCCTTTCCCTTTCAAATCTGCTGTTATCACCCCCTCCTCAAAAAAAAACACACTCGACCCCGCTGTCCTTACATACAACCGTTCCA
The DNA here is from genome assembly GCF_052327205.1 of Somniosus microcephalus. NCBI lineage: Eukaryota > Metazoa > Chordata > Chondrichthyes > Squaliformes > Somniosidae > Somniosus > Somniosus microcephalus. Next base: position 57,093,248 of record NC_140987.1, on the reverse strand, counting down.
TCTCCAAACCTTCTTCCCTCTCCAAAATCCTTGGATGTGTTGGTGCCTCAAAAATCCATGCCCATCTTTCCCGCAACTCCATGTTTGAATATCTCCAATCAGGTTTCACCACCGCCCCCCCTGTAAGGGGGGGACTTCTTTTAACTGGCTTATGGTAATTTACCTGGTCAGCAGGCTTTTGCTGCTGCACTCTAAACCAATTTACAAACAGCGGTTTCGAATCGCTACCCCTCCTTCAGCTCTGAGTGGAGGAACTTATAATTAATGATATTAAAATGGACAAGTGGTTTGGATGAGAGAAAAATCAAGTTTTATTACCTAAATAAACTACAATCAAAAGAATAAACTATACCACACGAACACAGTAATTACAGTAAAACTATATAACGGGGGTTGCAGATGGCGAAAACGAGGGATAAAATGGCTCCAATGTTACTTAAACAATCTTAGCAATTACCCTTAAATCACCACCCCTAACTCCTGCTAGGTTGCCTTGCCGAGGAGTCAGAACACCCTGCTCACCTGTGGTCCAGCGAAGTAAAGAGAGAGATAGCTTCTCAGCAGCTATCTTTTATACCTGGTGAGGTCCTGCCGTTCTGCCCTGTGAGGGCTGTGTGCAAAATTCCCCGCCCAAAGGGTCCAATACACAAGAGAAAGCTGTGATTAGCTAACTCAAAGTGGTTGGACTGGGTTAGAGTCTGCACTGTGGGGCCAAAATGATCCCGCCCACATCCGGAGTTCACCTGGGCTAAAACAAAAGAGAATGCAACAGCCCTATTGTCCAGTGCTGGGTGATTTAAAAACCCATTCAGTTCTTAAACGGATTCCCATTCAAGATCCAAAAGTCTCTTCTGCAGTTTAGATGTATCCACTCGATATACAAACAAATACTAATAGCATTCAATTGCTTTGTAAACAAAGCATTGTCCTTTGTCTTTGGCCATGTGGTGACAGCCATTTTTATCCCTGGAAATTTAAAAGCACAACGCCCAGGGATTCTTTAATCAAAAAAAAAATCTTCAGAACTGTAAATTATTGCGAATTCTTACAGTTTGCCCATCTTTCCCGCAACTCCATGTTTGAATATCTCCAATCAGGTTTCACCCCCCCCACCACCTGCCCCCGACACAGCATTGAAACAATCCTAATCAAAATCACATATGACATCCTTTTGTGACTGTGACCGTGGAGCACTATCCCTTCTCGACCTGCCTGCAGCCTTTAACATGATCGGCCACACCATTCTCCTCCATCGCCTCTCTGCTGTCCAGTTGAGTCGAACTGCACTGGGTTGGCTCCACTCTTACCTATCCAGTCGTAACCAGAGAATCTCCTGCAGCAGCTTCTCTTCTCGCCCCCCCGCGCTGTTACCTCTGGAGTCCCCTGACAATCTATCCTTGGCTCCTTCCTATTTCTCATCTACATGCTGCCCCTTGGTGACATTATCCAAAGACATGGCTTCAGGTTCCACATGCAAGCTGACGGCACCCAGTTCTACCTCACCACCACCTCTCTCAACCCCATCCACTGCCTCTCTGTTGTCAGCCTGCTGGTCCAACATCCAGCAAAGACCGAAGCCATTACTTTAGTCCCCTCCCCACAAATATTCGATTCCCTACCCACCGATTCCATCCCCCGCCTTGATCACTGTCTCAGGCTGAACCAGACTGTTTGCAGCCGTGCTGTCCTATTTGACCCCGAGCTGAACTTCTAATTCCATATCCTCTCCTTCATAAAGGCCACATACTTAAATATGCAAATCGGTTGGTTGTACATAAGAAATAGGAGCAGAAATAGGCCACCTGGGCCCTCGAGCCTGCTCCGCCATTCAATAAGATCATGGCTGATCTTGGGCTCAAAGCTCAGGACCCTGATTGCAATTTTCAGTTACCCATGGGAAGAGGGTGTGCTCCGTATCCTCCACCCATTTTTACCAGGCACTGAGCAGCTTAACCAGAAGTCCTGAAGGAACCGTCGGAGGCCGTTCAAAATACGGGCAAATAATTTTTTTAATTTTGATTTTTGTGGACCCAGGAGGAGCTGAAGTGCCCCTCCTCGGCCCACAAAAAAACTCAAGCCTGCCACTGGTCTTTGCAATAATCTCTCCCATCCCTCCCCCTCACCCCGCCCCCCAGGGCCTGGAATCAATTCCCTCCCCCAGTCTTGAATTGACGGCTGTCTCTGTGCGAGAGCTGGCTGTTTTCCTGCCCCCTCACAACCAGCCGGTTTGGTGCAGCTCATCGGCAGCATTTAAATGAGGCCCAAACTAAATATGGTGCGGACCTCCCAACGCCATGCTTTGGACAGGCAGCCCGGCCGCGCCACAGATTTTCACCAATTTCATGCGGAAGTTGAAGATCGCCCCCATTGTTCTAGATGAGGCCTAACCAAAGACTTATACTAGGACGATATAGTGCTTTTTGATTTGGATTGGGTCATACTAGCAATACATCCTAATTCTCTATTTGCTATAACTTTGTGGCAGTGGACGTGGACCCTCAGAGATTCATGGACTGTAACACCCAGGTTTCTTTTGCCCCTCAATAGACTTCAGTTCCGGTATACCCTGCATGGTATGCACAATCTTGGAATTGGCTGTACCCACGTGCTTAAAATTACATTTATCTATATTAAATTAGGTCTGCCAGATGTGGACCCCCCCAACTCATCTAGATCTGATTGTTGTTGTTTTTTTCTGAATCTGGGGGGCGATTTTAACTCTACTCGCTCAGCAGAAACCTGGCGGGCGGGCAGTTAAAATCGCCCTGGCTCTTACCTGTCCGAAAGCCGCCATGATCGCAACATCTGCAATTTTAACCTGCTCTCCTGAGCGGGCAGCAAGGACACACACCCAGAGCCAAGAGGGTCCTTTTTTACATATGCATGTTGCGGCCTGATGACATCATTGAGACCCGACTATAATTTTAACTCAGGCCTGAGCGGGGAATCCACCTGGAGTTAAATCGGGGCCGTGTGGGTTATAATACTCGCACAAATCCTTGTACCATCCGCAATCTTGATGATATTTCCCCCAAAGCCTTCATCCAGATCATGAATAAAAGATTGTTAAAAGATCGTTAATGTGCAATACTCAAGTTTCATAGATATTTGCTAATATGTTAAATCCTTAGCCAAGGGCTGGATATTTTGCCAACACAGTGACACACTTCAATGAAATTCTCAGCAACCATGCCAAGTATCACGCAAGTAAAATGTACAGTCACTTCACCAATATTGGTTTATACAACGCACTGCTCAACCTGTCATACATATTGATGGCAAGATTGAAAATCCAATCTAGTTTATACAAAATCTGTTGCAATGTGGCAAAGTAATCCTTAAAATGTTCCAGCCATGTTGGAAAGGAAAAGGAACATTCACTTGTGCCAAAAGCATTCTGTGTTTTGTCCCAATTTCCATTAAAAGATTAAGTTTGCCTCACTCCCACACTCAGGATATTATTTTTGCTGAAAATCTGAGATATCTGTTACTTTACTGTGTAATGCCTTTCCTCAAGTTGAGAAAATAAGTACAAAAGTAAAATCCTTCAGCTCGGCAATTTGATGAGCTCAATGGATTAGATGCGTAGTTTTCAAATCTTAGTCTCAAATCTTCAAATCAGTACAGAAAGTTCACAGTTTAAAATTGACTATTTTTAGGAAATTATTTTTTTCATAAAAGTCACACTGCTGACACATTTTCAGCAAACTCGCTTGCTCATGACTTTTAGGATTGGGAAAATCTGTTGTATTATTGCAATACATTTTCAATGCAGATATTAAGAAATATATGTTAAGCATAGCAAATTAGTTTGGTAGAGCTAATGAGTAAGAGGAGTTCAGAGGTTTGTAGGTCTGATCCCTGTTACTTGCACAATCTACTGTGGTCGCTCCAGCAGAGTAGAAAAAAAAAACCAGCACGACTGCCACAGTATGAAGTAGGTTACAGGTATATGGTTTTGACAACTTTGTAGGTCCATTAGGAGACAGTTTGCCACCAGTATCAGCCAGCTGACAGGGTCTTCAAAACATCTGTGCTGTCATTTCTCGTACTTTGCATTTTAGTTTTCATCGCAACAGCAAACCACGGGAAGCTTGGTGAATGACCCGTTCAGTCTCTTTTTGCACAAGGATGGACTGTTTTTCTGATTATGGCTTTAGGTCAGTGATTAGTTTGCTGAGCCTGTGTGTATTCCAGGGGCACTTTGAACCATTGTCATTTTCTGTTGCTGGGTCACACGAGAGACTGCTGCCTTTGCATTTTCTGTAACCTAGTATTTCAACTTAAGGATAAGCCAAGCAGACTTCAACTCATTACACCGTTCAAATACTCGTCGGTCTGTCAAACTTCAGTGAGCTCAGTAAGCATTTTCTCATTATACAATCCAAGTGACTCCACTGTCACTTCGCTCATGACACCACAGTAGGATTGTTTAATGCTGCTTGCTTTTGATCACATAAGCGGTCATTTTCTTTCTCCATTAGAACAAGATAAGGATCACTGAGCCCACTCCTTCCATAGACAATATACAGTCTCAACATAGTAACAATTCTACCCCCAATTTAGTCATTTGAAGGAAAATTGTGAAAAGTTTCTCCCTAACCCCCATACCATAGTTGTTATAAAACTGAACTTTAATTTACTATGGCTGTTATAATGAACTACAAAGAATTAACAATGGGTTGGATATTATTGTAAACTGTACTTTAATAAATTGTCTAAAAACGTTTATATATTCGCATGGATTGAGGATTGGTTCATGGACAGAAAACAGAGAGTAGGAATAAACTAGACTTTTTCGGGTTGGCAGGCTGAAACTAGCGGGGTACCGCAAGGATCAGTGCTTAGGCCTCAGCTATTTACAATCTATATTAATGACTTAGATGAAGGGACTGAGTGTAACATATCCAAGTTTGCTGATGGTACAAAGTTAGGTGGGAGAGTAAGCTATGAGGAGGATGCCAAGAGGCTGCAGAGAGTTATAGATAGGTTGACTGAGTGGGCAAGAACATGGCAAATGGATTACAATGTGGGAAAGTGTGAAGTTATCCACTTTGGGAGGAAAAACAAAAAAGCAGAATATTTTTTGAATGGTGAGAGACTGGGAAATGTTTACATTCAGAGGGACCTGGGTGCCCTTGTACACGAATCACAGAAAGTTAACATGCAGGTACAGCAAGCAATTAAGAAATCAAATGCTATGGTAGCTTTTGATTAGTGTATAAGAGTAAAGAAGTCTTACTACAATTATTCAGGGCATTGGTGAGGCCACACCTGGAGTACTGTGTACAGTTCTGGTTTCCTTACCTAAGGAAAGACATACTTGCCTTAGAGGGAGTGCAACGAAGGTTCATTAGATTGGTTCCTGGGATGAAGGGATTGTCCTATGAAGAGAGGTTGAGTAGACTAGGCCGATATTCCTTAGAGTTTAGAAGAATGAGAGGTGATCGAATTGAAACATATAAAATTCTTAAGGGGCTTGACAGGGTTAAGGCTGAGAAAATGTTTTCCCTGGCTGGGGAATCTAGAAACATAGAAACATAGAAGGTAAGAGCAGGAGTAGGCCATTCGGCCCTTCGAGCCTGCTCCGCCATTCAATGAGATCATGGCTGATCATCCAAATTCAGTACCATGTCCCTGCCTTCTCCCCATATCCCTTGATCCCTTTAGCCTTAAGAAATATATCCAACTCTTTCTTGAATATATTTAATGAACTGGCCTCCACCGCCCTCTGTAGCAGAGAATTCCACAGGTTCACCACTCTCTGGGTGAAGAAATTCCTCTTCATTTCAGTCCTAAATGGCTTACCCCTTATCCTTAGACTATGACCCCTGGTTCTGGACTCCCCGGCCATCAGAAACATCCTTCCTGCATCTAGTCTGTCCAGGCCTGACAGAATTTTATAGGTTTCGATGAGATCCCCTCTCAATCTTCTAAACTCCAGTGAGTATAAGCCCAATCGACACAATCTCTCCTCATACGTCATTCCTGCCATCCCAGGTGTCAGCCTGGTGAATCTTCGCTGCACTCCTTCCATGGCAAGAACGTCCTTCCTCAGATAAGGTGACCAAAACTGCACACAATACTCAAGGTGCGGTCTCACCAAGGCCCTGTACAACTGTAGCAAGACATCCTTGTTCCTGTGTTCACAGTCACAGAATAAGGTGTCGGTCATTTAGGACTGAGATGAGGAGAAATTTCTTCACTCAAAGGGTTGTGAATCTTTGGAATTCTCTACCCCAGAGAGCTATGGATGCTCAGTCGTTGAGTATATTCAAGACAGAGGTCAATAAATTTTTGGGAACTAAGGGAATTAAGGGATATGGGGATAGTGCGGGAAGGTGGAGATGAGGTAGAAGATCAGCCATAATGTTGTTGAATGGCAGAGCAGGCTTAAAGGGCCAAATGGCCTACTCCAGCTCCTATTTCTTATATTGTTATGTCTGTAATAAACAGCTCATAGAATCAACGGCCGGAATCTTTACCTTGGAGTTGGGTCGGGTGCGTGCGGGCTGTGTAGCAGGTCAGCATCTCGAAGATTTGAACAGCTCGTTCTGCACTATGCGTTTAACTCAATGGCACCAATTAAAAGAGTCATTCACGTTTCCCGGCCCAATTAAATGGAGTGGGTCTGATGATGTCACCCATGACTTGTTTTCAGCGTGGATATTTAAAGCAGCCTTGCACACATCTCATTTGAAGATTGCTGAAGGAGTGTTGAAGCTGGTTTCCAGAGCTCAAAATTGCTGATTAACTTTGAAAAATCTGTGGGTCATGGAGACACAAAGACAGAGGGCAGCCCCAAGATTCCCAGATGCCTCCTTGGAAGTACTGGTCCAGGGAATAAGAGCACGCAGGGAGGTCCTCTTCCCTGCAGATGGCAGAAAAAGACTAGCAAAAGGGACAAGGAGGGCATGGCTAGACAATACAGAGGAGGTCAGCAGCAGGGATGTGTTGAGGAGAATGTGGATCCAGTGCTACAAGAGATTCAATGATCTCATGAGGTCAGGAAAGGTGAGTGCAATGCCACACTCACCCTCATCCTGATGTGCCTGTCACCCCAGCCCCATCACATTGCTTTCCCAAGCCTACTCCTGTACATCACTCCTCACACCAACCTACCTTGCAGATGCACCCATCCCTCTCTGTCTATGTACCTACTCACATCCCCATCTGACTAACCACCACTGACACTCATCCTCATCCTAATGCAATCATAGCAAGTAACACCACAGAAGGATGTCATTTGGCAATGTCATGTCACTCCCTCATAGTCCCCCTCTACAGATGTCGCCCATCCATTCCTTACACTCATTCCATCACTCTCACTCAAAGTTCTCTTCTTTCCCTCCTTGCAGGAGAAGAGAGCCCACAACAACAGGGAGAGGGAGAGAACCGGAGGTGACCCTCCAATATTCACCAATTTGACTCCAGCAGAGGAGGAGGCCCTAGAGATCTCTGGAGTTGCAGAGCTGCTGGTGGTGGGAAATGGAGAGAGGGGATCTCCCAGCAACCTGGTGACAGAATTATATCTCGTACAGCCACGTGGCATACACCAGTCACTCATATGGTGACTGATGTCAACAGCCAATGAAATGTCATCATGTGCATAATGGAAACATTACCCATTCTTATCATAACACTTCTAATTCAACTCTTTACTCTCCCACAGGTCCAACAAGTGCCCCCCCCTGCCCCCTCCCTCCCCCCACTGTCCAGCCAAAGGAGGAAGATGACTCCTCAGAGGATGTTCCAGTCTCTGAGGGCGCACCGTCAACAGACCCAAGCACACCCAGCACCACCGCAGATACACACACCTCGGTGGGTCCTGTGCGAGATACAGTAGTGTTGTCACCTGGTGTCTCACACTTCACAAGTGAGCAAAAGCAGGTGGTGTTGACAGGGACAGCAGTGGAGACTCCTTGCCAGATGCTCCAAGCTCTGCTGAGCTGCATGCTGATGCTGAGCCTCGGGGGCCTCGAGAAAGAGGGTGATCTTGGAGGGGCAGCAACAATTGCATGAGGCTCTGGCAGCTTTTGCAGCTGCGATGTGTGAAAATGTACAGAGAATGGAGGAGTCCACCTCCAACATGTCGCAGGCGATGGTGCCGATGTGCTGTTCCATGGAAAGGATGGCCACCTGCATGGAGCAGCAAATGCACCAGTCGAATGAGAACATGCTTGCTGTGAATAACAGATTGCAGACTCTCATTGACCTCATCTCTAGGAGGGATATTAACCTAGACATGGACGTCAGGGAATGTGGCGCACGCATGCATGATGTTCTTTTTATGGTTGCAGACGAGCTGCACATTGAGGGAGTGGAAGTCCTTGCAATTTATGTGGGGGTGCCCTGATGGCCACATGTGTGCAGTCGATGATGCCCTGCACCTGTGGGAAGCCAGTCAGAGCCGCAAAGCCGAGTGCTCGCTCAGTAACACTGGCTTTTTCAATGGCAAAGTTTACATAAGTGGCTGACTTGTGGCATTGGTCACAAAGGTGATGCATCTGTGGGTGGCCGACTGCGAGATCCTGCAAATGTCTGCTGCAGCTCCCTGGAAGGAGCTTGAGATGAAGAGGTTGAGGGCGGTGGTGACTTTGACAGCCACTGGTAAGGAGTGTCCACCAGGTCCTCTGGGCAGCAGGTCTTGTTCCAGCAAGCTACAAATGTCTGCGATGACCTGGCACGATAGCCTGAGCCTCCTGAAGCATTGCTGCTCAGTCATGACCAGGAAGCTCATCCTCTGCCTGTATACCCAGTGTTGGGGGTATCACCTCTGGCACGGTGCATCCCTGTGCTGACCCCCTCTCTCCTGTGGAGCATTAGGTCATTGAGGAGAAGGCTGCTGGTGTTGTGGTTGTTGCTGCTGCTGCTGCTGGTGTGGCTGGTGCTGGGGCTCATCTTGGTCTGATTCTAAGGTCACAGGTGAGACAGCATAAGCGACACCCATGCTGATCTAATAGATGGCAGGTAAAGTGGAGACCAGAGGGCCAATCCCTCAGTGTTGTGATCGTGACTAGCAATGTGGTGAGCGTGGCTTCTGAGGTTGCAGAAATTACCTGCAAACTCTTGACAGCTAAAGCTCTGCACAAAATGGAGTCAGCAAGAGCCTTTCCTTTAGGGAAGGAAGCAGGTGTAAGGTGTGTGTATTTATGTGTGTTTTTCCAGCTGTCACTTAATGCACTCGCACAATGGCCACTGAGCTTCTGCCTCCCCTTCACAGGCAAGGTTCCTGAGGTGCGTGCATCCCGTGCGCAAGAAGTTAAAGCCAAAACCTGATGTTAAAAAGGCAGTTAAGGGTCTGTAAACGAGCAGTTAATTACCTCAATGAAGTTTCCCCACCTCTCCGGAGCTGATCCATGGCGCGCCTCGAAATGCGCCCGAGTTAAATGCGGAAGTCGGCAGGGTGACAGAGGGTTCCCAACGCACTGTCAATTGCCGCAATTTTAACTGCCAACCCGCCCCAAACCCGCACGCTCGGCACCAGGAAAATTCTGGCCATAGAATCATACAGCACAGAAGGAGGCTCTCCCATTAGTCCCACTCCCCTGCTCTTTCCCCATAGCCCTGCAAAACACATTTTGTTAAGGGAAAAAGGAAAAAACTGGCACTTATATAACACCTTTCATGACCCCAGATCACCCCAATGCACTCCACAACCAATGAAGCATCTTTGAAGTGCAGTCAATGTAATGTAGGGAAACATGGCAGCTAATTTCTGCACAGCAAGGTCCCACAAATAGCAATGAGATAAATGAGCAGATCAATATTAATTAAGTTAATTAATGTTGATCTTACCATTCAACAATAACAACAACTTGCTTTATATAGTGTCTTTAATCCCAAGGCGCTCCAACAGGCACATAACCAGATAAAAATTGATGCAGTCAAAGAAAGAGATATTAGGAAGGGTGACTAAAAACTTGATCGAAGAGGTGGGTCTTAAGGAGGATCTTAAAGAAAGATACAGAGGTGGAGAGGTAGAGAGCTTTAGAGAGGGAAATCTGGAGCTTAGGGCCTGGATGGCTGAAGGCACAGCCGCCAATGGCGGAGTAAAGGGAGTGGGGATTCGTAAGAGCCCAGAGTTGGTGGAATGTAGAATTCTCGGAAGGTGTGGGTCTGTAGAAGGTGACAGAGATAGGGAGAGGCAAGGCCATGAAGGGATTTTAACATGAGGATGAGAATTTTAAAATGGAGGTATTGCGAGACTGGGAACTAATGTAGGCCTTGGGGTGGGTTAGGATACGAGCAGCAGAGTTTTAGAGGAGCTGAAGTTTATCGAGGGTGGAAGATGAGAGGTCGGCCAAGGGAATAGTCAAGTCTGGAGCTGACAATGGCATGGCTGAGGGTTTTACCAACAGATGGGCTGAGGCAGTGGAGGCGGATGATGTTACAGAGATGGAAATTGGCAGTCTTTGTGATAGAGAGGATATGGGATTGGAAGCTCATCCTGAGGTTAAATAGGATGCTGGGGTTGCAAACAGTTGGTGCCAACCTGAGACAGTGGCCAGGGAGGGGGATGGAATCGGAGGTGAGGGTATGGAGTTTGTTATGGAAGCCAAAGATGATGGCTTCGGACTTCCTACTGTTTAACTGCAGGAAATTGTGGTTCATCCAAGACAGAATGTTGGATAAGCAGACTGACAACACAGAGGCAGTGGAGAGGCTGAGAGTATTGGTGGTGAGGTAGACCTGGGTGTCATCTGCATACATGTGGAAGCTGATCCTATGTCTTCAGAATATGTTACCAAGTAGTAGTATGTAGATGAGGAAGAGGAGGGGGCCAAGGATATTTCCTTGGGTACTTCAGACTATTGGGCTGATATGAGCTAACTCAGCACAGAGCGGGAAATGGACCTGGTCTAAATCTGTCCATAGCAATCCTGATCAGCCACTCAAATTAAGGACGCTGGAGGAGGCGGGTTTGGAGTCAGGAAAGGCGGGAAAATTCGAATTACTGAGGTCGGGTCAGAAACCCGACTCCAACCCGCCTCCGTGGGATTTCGCCAGTGCCGGTTTTGGCGGTCGGGAAACGCTCCCGCCTCCAGCTGGCCATAGCGTTAATTAATTACTGCAAATGCTTGTTAAGGGCCTCTCTAATCCTATTTTGAGAGGCCTTCTTGAATTTAACATCATTTCGGCTTGCTTCACGCAACTTCTGAACCACGGCAGGTAAACCTGGCAGGTTGACTCGTGGGTGGCCTCCTCACTGCTGCAGGTCTAACAAAACCTCGTTTATTGCAGCAAGGATTACTTGCAGGTGCCAGACCTTGGCTTTAAAAGGTCTCTGAGCACTTTTAGAAGGCGTTCCGAAGTCGAAGGTGCTGCAGCTTGACTCCATCAACTGTGGGACCACCTTGGAAGACCCTCTCCCCACTTACAATGAGCGCTTCCCCAGAGGAGGCATCTGTAAGCAGAATGGGAAACATTCATTTCCTTACACCTTGGACCTCAGGTGAGGATGATCTGGAGGAGGCGGAGGAGGAGGAGCAGGAGGAGGTCAGCGCGCCGGTGTTTCGACCAGCGGCAGTGGCAGCACGCGAGCACATGGCTGCCAGGGATTAACTTATCATGGTCAGATTTGTATAGGTTGGCCAAGTTGGCACATGTCCTTGGCTCCATGCCAGGACTTCATTGACAATGGGCATGACTCTCTGGCCTCCTTTCAGTCAGGCTACCAACCTGACTACGCAAGTGTGGTGTTGCCCGCAATGTGGAGCTGCCTAAGGCTAAATAACAGATGGCATAACGCCAAAATTTTGGCATCAAATCATGTTAATGCTTTCCAACAGGGATGGCATTGCATCAATACACAGAAACAGTCTCCCAATCTGCACACAGATCTGGAGGTTATATCCCTTGCCAGCTGTACTCACACAGCCTTGGTTTCTTTGGCAGGCCTCTTTCTCCGAGATGAGTGGAAGAGCACCTCCATGCTAGCTGTTAGCCCCTCCAACAACATTTGCAGCGCCTCATCCGAGAGCCTCGGGTAGGCCTTTCCCTTGGAATTGGACATAGTGGTTTCTCAAAAGATGTTGGACGTAGTGCAGGAGACGCAGAAATGCTGTGGAATGAGCCAAGGGAACAAGAAGCCATAAAATCAGTCTGGAAAAGTGCTGTCAACAGAGGCGAGTTTCAGTCCCAAAACACTAATTGACCAAGGGCAGCCCACACCTCTGAAATCAAGTGGACAATCATGGGAAAATCTCAATTTTTTGTAAACTATCAGTGGAGGCGAGTTTCTGACACACCCAAACTGAAACCCACCTCCATTTCGCCTCCAGTGAGAAAATCGCCCCCTAAGAGGCTGATAATGTGGTCCCAGTGCTGTGGCACTGGGAATCCTGCTCCCAAGGTACTCCGTTTGCCTCTGCAGAAATTAGCTAACTTTGTATGATTAAGCAAGCTTTAGACATTTAAATATTTTTCTGGCATATAGGTCCTGACACACTGGGAATACCAGAGAGATCGCAGACCATAATTTTGGGCATCAGCAGTCATGCCTGTGGAGCTCCAGCTTTATTTTTCCAGAGGGGAAGACAGTGGCAAAGGCGGAGCACTTCAGCTTTGTGAGGCTCAAGTACAGACAAAGAGGAAAAAAAATCTAAAATTTATAAGATTTTATTACTTCCGCCTCCCCCCTCCCCCCAATTTGATTACCCATTGAGAATCGGTGTTCAACGACTGGCGTCAGTGTCAGCTGTGGCTCAGTGGGTAGCACACTCACCACTGAGTCAGAAGGTTGTGGGTTTGAGTCCCACTCCAGGGACTCAAGCACAAAATTTAGTCCGACACTCCAGTGCAGTGCTGAGGGAGTGCTGCACTGTCGGAGATGCCGTCTTTCAGGTGAGATGTTAAACCGAGGCCCCGTCTGCTCTCTCAGGTGGACATAAAAGATCCCAAGGAACTATTTCGAAGAGTAGGGGAGTTATCCCTGGTGTCCTGGTCAATATTTATCTCTCAATCAACATAACAAAAACAGATTATCTGGTCATTATCACATTGCTGTTTGTGGGAGCTTGCTGTGCGCAAATTGGCTGCCGCATTTCCACATTACAACAGTGACTGTACTTCATTGGCTGTAAAGCACTTTGAGACATCCGGTGGTCGTGAAAGGCGCTATATAAATGCAAGTCTTTCTTTTTCCTGCTCAGATGTCAATTGCTTTATGGGGGGGGGGGGCTACCCTGATTAAATAGGCACTATTGAACCTTGCACACAGTTTGTGTTCTGACTCCCAGTGCTCTTCATGCTGGCCAGCAGCTTTGGCCTACACTGAGGCCATTGGATGCATTATAGGCCTTTGCACCTGATAATATCTATTTGATCATATACCTGCCATAACATTACCATCCCTGAACATTAGTGTTGTAACTATCACTATCTCAAAGAGCAAGAACCCCCAAACTCCCCTTCCCTGATATTAGGTGTGAGGAGCTCATGGATCTCCTTGTTCCCAAATTGAGATTGTCCATTTGGCCGACTCTGCCTCCTCTTCCAGCAAGGAACCTCACCCCCTGCATTGGAGGCAGTTCAGAGAAGGTTCACGAGGTTGATTCCTGAGATGAAGGGGTTGTCTTATGAAGAAAGGTTGAGCAGGCTGGGCCTATACTCATTGGAGTTTAGAAGAATGAGAGGGGATCTTATTGAAACATATAAGATTCTGAAGGGGCTTGACAGGGTAGATGCAGAGAGGATGTTTCCCCTCATGGGGGAATCTAGAACTAGGGGGCATAATTTCAGAATAAGGGGAAACCCTTTTAAAACGGCGATGAGGAGGAATTTCTTCTCTCAGAGGGTTGTGAATCTTTGGAATTCTCTTCCCCAGAGAGCTGTGGAGGCTGGGTCATTGAATATATTTAAGGTGGAGATAGACAGATTTTTGAACGATAAGGGAGTCAAGGGTTATAGGGAGCGAGCAGGGAAATGGAGTTGAGGCCAAGATCAGATCAACCATGATCTTATTGAATGGCGGAGCAGGCTTGAGGGGCCAAATTACCTACTCCTGCTCCTACGTCTTATGTTCTTATTATGTTCTTATGTTCCCTATTTCTTCTGGCCACTTCCTAAATCATCTATAGCAATTTAATGGTGAATTTTATAGTATAGTACTTTAACAAATAAGGAGTCATTTTCTGACCGCGTTCCCAGCAAGGAACCTCACCCCCTGGGAGCGCAAAATCAAAAAGTTACCCTTATTACCCCAGGTTAAAGAAATAGAGAAAGAATGAATAAGTAACTATTATACCCCCAGGGATGGAGAAATTGCAATTTATGTTCACTAACTTTTAACAGTTTTGAATATTGTATAATTTGAAACAAAATAATTGGTATATTGATATAGACATTTAGGCCTAGAAATTCAGTATAGCCACTTTTGGGGCGGTAAAGTCGAGCGGCCGCTAAAGTTTGCGCCCGGCGCAAAGTCGAGCCCCCTTCGCCGATATTCAGTCGCATCGTCCTAAGAGGTTGCTGCTGTGCTAAAGCAGGCGATGCACGACTATCATTAGGCGCTAAGCCAGCGGCCCGGGGCGAAACCCCGGAAGTCGGGCGCAGGGCAGGTGTGGCGAGCTGCTGATTGACGGCAGACATTCTGGCGCCGGTGAGCTCTTAAAGGGGGAGGGTGCATTTGTGTTTTTGCAAGGCCGACATTAGTTTGTCCTCCTCCTCCTCCTCCTCCTCCTCCACCTCCTCCTCCTCCTCCTGTGTTGAGCCAAACCAGAAGATCCGTCTCTCACAAAAAGGAGTGTTGCAACACGGCTGCCGTTTCTAGTGCAGGGGAACTGCCCTTTAATTTGCGCTCCCCGTGGCCCGCATCGGCTGAGCAACGTTCCACTCAACAGTCGTTAGGGCCGCCCGGCGCACAATGGGGCGGCGCGAGTGAAGTTCCGGTTCCGGGCGCACAAAGGGCGTTGCACGACGAAATGACGTCATGATCTGCGCGCGCAGATGAGCGCGCGCAATGACTTTGCGCCGGTGCTAAATGTCTACTGAAGTTGGGGCGAGGCGCAGATCGCGCTGCGCCCGGGCGCAAAGCGCCTAGCGCTCGAGATCTACTCCTCCTAAGGCGCTAACGGCTGGCGCAGCCAACTGAATTTCTAGGCCTTAGAAACCAATTAACGTTGAAGTGTCAGGTATCAGTGCATTCATTTTTTAAATTAAAATAGATAGTTGTTATGCTTCTCCCCAAATTTTCAAGATTATGATGGGAATTTATTGCAGTAAAATTATTCACACGACAGAGTTCACGTATCTGGGGACATAAGTTTAAATGAGGAAGTTAGGAATAAGAAGGGATGTCAAATGGACTATTTTCACCCAAAGAGTAACAGACAATGACAACAGTGTTATCAGGGAAGGCCATTGAAATGGTTAATATAAATTGGTCCAAGGGAAAATTAGATACATTCCTAGAGAGAGGAGTTGAGGAATTTGGCAAGAGGTTGGATGGGTAAGGCTGTCAAAATGATACATTATAGTTGGGCCGAATGGCTTTTTCTTGTTGCCAGGAGTTATGGTCTTGTGATGTGAAGCAGCAGCTATAGTTTCAGTTGGCCAATATCCAATATAATTTCATCAAAAGTTATCCAACCCACTGAGGGCGGAGTCTGAAGCAGCACCAAAGTAGAAGTGGAAAAGAGACGTCTGAGGAGGGACCTTACAAAGGTACACCAGCACAATATTTTGTACTTAATGGGATAGAGTGGGTAAATCTGGAACACTACGTTCCGCATGCAAGGGCACCAGGACAAGAGGGCAGAGTTGTGAAGGGAAAATTCAGAACAGATATTAGGAAAGTATTTCTTTACACGGAGGTAATCTATAACTGGAATAGGTTGCCAAAAAAAAAATACAACACTGGACTCATTTAAGAAACAGCTAGATGCTGTCACAAAAGATGGCAGAGTTATTATAAGAACATAAGAACATAAGAAATAGGAGCAGGAGTAGGCCAATCAGCCCCTCGAGCCTGCTCCGCCATTCAGTAAGATCATGGCTGATCTGATCCTAACTGCCAATCCACTATCACAGAACCATCTCCTGAATCTAACAGAATTAGACACACGAAATAGGAGCAGGATCAGGCTACACGGCCCCTGGGCCCGCTCCGCTACCCACAGGGCCATGACCGATCCGAACCTAGACTCATGTCCAAATTCCTGCCCGCTCCCCGTAACCCTTAATTCCCTTTACTTCTAGGAAACTGTCTATTTCTGTTTTAAATTTATGTAATGATGTAGCTTCTACAGTTTTTTGGGGCAGCATATTCCATGGACCTACCACCCTCTGAGTGAAGTAGTTCCTCCTCATCTCAGTTTTGAAAGAGCAGCCCCTTATTCTAAGACTATGCCCCTTAGTTCTAGTTTCACCCATCATCGGGAACATCCTCCCCGCATCCACCTGACCCAGCCCCTTCACAATCTTATATGTTTCAATAAGATCGCCTCTCATTCTTCTGAACTCCAATGAGTAGAATCCCAATCTACTCAACCTCTCCTCATATGTCCATCCCCTCATCCCCGGGATTAACCAAGTGAACCTTCTTTGTACTTACTCGAGAGCAAGTATGTCCTTTCTTAAGTATGGACACCAAAACTGTACGCAGTATTCCAGGTGCGGTCACACCAATACCTTGTACAACTGAAGCAATACCTCCCTATTTTTATATTCTATCCCCCTAGCAATGAAAGCCAACATTCCATTGGCCTTCTTAATCACTTGCTGCACCTGCATACTAACCTTTTGAGTTTCGTGCACCAGGACCCCCAGATCCCTTTGTACTTCAGTACTTTCCAGTTTCTTGCCATTAAGATAATAACTTGCTCTACGATTTTTCCTGCCAAAGTGCATAACCTCACACTTTCCAGTATTGTATTCCATCTGCCAAATCTCTGCCCACTTACTTAGCCTGTCTATGTCCCCTTGCACGTTTTTTATGTCCTCCTCACTCACTACTTTCCCTCCCATCTTAGTATCATCTGCAAACTTTGATATGTTACACTCGGTCCCCTCCTCCAAATCGTTAATATAGATTGTAAAGAGTTGGGGACCCAGCGCTGACCCCTGCGGAACACCACTAGTTACTGATTGCCAGTCTGAGAATGAACCATTTATCCCAACTCTCTGCCTTCTGTTAGATAGCCAATCCTCTATCCATGCCAGAATATTACCCCCAATCCCGTGATTTTTTATCTTAAGCAATAATCTTTTGTGTGGCACCTTGTCAAATGCCTTTTGGAAGTCTAAATACACTACGTCCACTGGTTCCCCTTTATCCACCCTATATGTTACTTCCTCAAAGAACTCCAGCAAATTTGTCAAACATGACTTCCCCTTCATAAAACCATGCTGACTTTGTCCTATTAAATTATGATTATCCAAATGTCCTGTTACTGTCTCCTTAGTAATGGACTCCAAAATATTTCAGACAGGACGTGGCCAAATCAGCTAAAGACCCTTCTTCATCTGAACTCATCGTGTGACACAGAATTCATACACCACATGATATAACTACTCTGAAAACACCCATGTTCTTGATTAAATTCACATCATGTGGGGGTCAACATCAATTATCACTTTCCTCTCGCAGTGGAAAATCACTGGTTTCAGATTTCTCTTTAGTGTGAGCCAGAAATGATCCTCTGAGCCAAGTATTCTGTCCCAGTTCATTGTGTCTGAAAGATCAAATATGGGCTGGCTGAATTCTTAGAATCAGTTCACTGCACAAATGAGTACTTTCAGCTGTACTGCTCTAACTGACTGGAGGGTTTAACAAGTTAAGTCAATTTATAATTGGCTAATGGATGCCCTGGTTAGTGAAGTGAGCTCTTGTCAGACTACTGTGGCAGACTGGATGTCTCCTAGTGAGGTTTGAAGCCAAGGCTTTTCAACATATAATCAAAACAAAAGGGGCATTATTCTTAATTACTGCTGAGATGTTACTTTGAATCGAATATCATCTGAAGAGATCTTTCACTGTCCAATAATGGATGTGTGTTATAAAATATAGGGAGAAAAATAGTTGAAGATCTCTATCATGAGTTACCTATGTGCATATAAATCCATCTACAGTATTATCACTTTGTTTTATCAGACAGCATTAATATTGTACCTCCACAGATTGGAAGTGAGTCGAATTGTGTCAAATGGAGTAAACTTTCCAAACATTTTTTCATTTCTTAAACATTTCATGTCTTCAGTAAGAATAGATGATAGTCTGATTCCTGGGAAATACAGCAAGGACTGGATTGCTGTGCACAGTTTCCTAGAAAGCTGGCCTCATGTGAAGTGGAACAAAGAGGCATCCTCATTTCAAGGGCAATGTCAGAAATGCCTTGGAAGAGGAGAGCAATTGAATGAACGCATAGTTGCCAAGCTAGAAAACTAGCAGAAACTCACCAATAAGTTGGAAAAAAGCTGACACAGCCCCCAAAAAGCTGACGACTGAAGAATGACCCTGATTATAGCCCTGAAGTTCTGGTTTGGGGAGGGCTTTATTGGAGCACAATATCCATAGGGGGGAAGTGGACTTTGGGTCAGAACCCAGATTTGAAACATAGAAACATAGAAGATAGGAGCAGGAATAGGCCATTCGGCCCCTCGAGCCTGTTCCACCATTCAATGAGATCATGGCTGATCATCCAAACTCAATACCCTGTCCCTGCCTTCTCCCCATATCCCTTGATCCCTTTAGCCTTAAGAAATATATCTAACTCCTTCTTGAATATATTTAATGAATTGGCCTCAACTGCCTTCTGTGGTAGAGAATTCCACAGGTTCACCACTCTCTGGGTGAAGAAATTCCTCCTCATCTCAGTCCTAAATGGCTTACCCCTTATCCTTAGACTGTGACCCCTGGTTCTGGACTCCCCGCCATCGGGAACATCCTTCCTGCATCTAGTCTGTCTAGTCCTGTTAGAATTTTATAAGTTTCAATGAGATCCCCTCTCATTTTTCTAAACTCCAGCGAGTATAAGCCCAATCGACCCAATCTCTCCTCATACGTCATTCCTGCCATCCCAGGTATCAGTCTGGTGAATCTTCGCTGCACTCCCTCCATGGCAAGAACACCCTTTCTCAGATAAGGACATTTGCAAGGCTTCTACCTCTTTCTGGCCTGGATTGAAATCCTAGGCACTTTTAGGGATGGACCTGGTGATCCCATAAAATGACGGCTTATTATAATAGAATGTAAATGGGAGAAATATGTAATCCGACGGAATTTTCCTCATTTATGCCATTAGCAATGCTCGATAGCAGGGACGCCCGGGAGTCTAGTGTCACGAAGGATGTTGGGCGGGTTGGGGAAGTTTCAAACTTCCCAGGGTGGTTTTGAATTGCAATCAATCACTAAGTAATCGATTTCATTAAATACGTCGGTAGAAGTAGGTAGGAGTTGTATTTTCAAAAATGTTTGTCACGTTCCTGGGCCCCATGGGCCTGGGCTGCTGCGGCAATGTGTCTCAGCGAAAATCCACCCGTGTCCTTCCCCTCCAGTCAAGGAGGCCCAGTTACACTGAAAATGAGGCAGGCGCACACCCGCCCAAGATATGTAAAATAGCCTGACTCTGGGGTCAAGGCCCATTACAGTGGGCAAGTGGAAGTTATACGCTGTCCTCCTCCACCCCCCACCAACCATCCCCTCTCCAGAAATTTGGGTACATAGAAGTCGATGGAATGTTGAAACAAGTACAGTAGTTAGATGGGCTTTGTTACTAAAGCTGCAGGAATGTCTGATGTTCCTTCACTTATATTGGAGAGAAATACTTAAAAGCACATAAAATCCTGAAGTAGGAAATCAAAATGTTGAAGGCACAAAATTGGAGATGTATTTCTAGTGGGTCTGGAGGCAAGCTCCCTCTCAAAATTTAGATTTTTCTTTACATTAAATGATGCACAGAAACACTTTATATGTCTCAATTGATGGATTTTTAATCTAAAAGAAGGAAAAACTAAATGATATTTGAATTTTGAACAGACCAACCAGGCCATGACTTACCCAAGAGTTACCTCAACAGTCACTCTCCCATATTCAACTACCCTCCCCAGTTCACAGTACTCTATCCTCTCTGGACCCAAATCACAAAGATGATGTACCTCACACGATTCCCCGCTCTTTCACAAAGACACTCTTCTTTCAACCATCCCAGTTCATACTGGCACTCTTCTCTCTCTTTCCCCTCAATTCATCCTGTCATTCTCCTCCTCCTCCTCAACATAACCTGGGACTCTTCTTTCACCCCACATTCCAGCTGAAACTCTTCATCTTCTCCCCACGACCGACCCCCACCCCCCTCCCCCACCACTTACTTTAATCTGGCACCCTACTTCTCCAACCCAGTTTAAGATGGTCGTGTATTTCTACCTCCCAGTTAAAGCTGCCACTTTTTTTCAACTCCAACCCCCCCCCCAGTTCATGCTGGCACTCCCCATCCCCCTCTCAGTTAATGTGCTCTTTTGTTCCTTCCCCACCCCATAGCACCATTCCAGCTTCTCCTCCTCTTCCATCCTAAAGCATCAATCCTAGTTGCTGCCATGTTCTCCTCCCTGCATGTCCCCTTCCCTCATTGTCATCGATTTCCCTTTTCTCCGTCAATCTATTGCACCTTTAGTATCATGCGTTTTCCACTTCCCTTCCCCATTTCCCTCCTTTCCCCATCATTGCCATCCCATTTCTTCTTCCCTCTCTGCTTCATTGTTATCCAACCAACGCCTTCGCCATCCCCTCAACCCCACTCCTACCTGAATCCTGCCACTTGATGTGATTCGGGCCACTGCAAACTGTAGCCAAGAACATCCTGTTCTTGCAAAAATTCCCGCCGACAGTATGCAGGGACAAAACAACTTCCATGTGCAGGCAGAGCAGCACAGAGAAAGGGGCCCAATCCACACTGATCTTTTTGGCAGCAAGCGCTGTCACACGGACAGGACCCCAAAACCGATGTCAGCGTGAAATGCTGAATGGCATTTATGTGAACACGATCTCCCACATTCTTAGCTTGAGCAGGCGAATGAGGAAGAAATTCTCTGGCCTTAGGAAGATTGTCAAAGTAAAACTGCTCAGGCTGTGCATCCTCAAAGTATATGGCCATAGAACGCACAGCACATTGAGTTTACTCATAATCTTGTACAGCCTGATTGAGACAGCATTAAAGGCTTCAGGCAACCTTTCATCTCTATGAAAGGCTATGTGGAAAGGGGAGGGGAATGGGGCTAAGTGAATAGCTCTTTCAGAGATCTAGCACAAGTGCAACAAGCTGAATGGTCTCCTTCTATGCTGTAAAATTCTAAGAATCTGTGCCTCAATCACACAGGCACATCCATGCCCATATTGTTTCAGGGAAGACTTGGTTGTTGGCGCTGGCTTATGCTTCTAATGTCGCACATAAATCTTGGAAGTTGGGACCCCAAAGCACACTGCCAACACAAGGTGCTTGTGTGCTGTATTTTCATGAACTCACAAAGGGTGCACTGTCTGCTTTTCTTCATTCCAACATCTGTACATTCATTTCTCTGCTAGCTTCTGGCCTTTACTGTGACCTTCACCTTTGTTGCTGCTTTCTACTGAGACTCTATTCTCTGCTGGAACTTCCTCTATTCCACTACTGGGACTTTTCACTCTCGGCTGAGCTGTCTCTGATCCCATCCTGCTCATTCCCATCCTGCTCTGGATTCTATTCCAATGCTGCTGCATGATCACTACATTGCTGCTCTATGTTTGCTTCCTAAGGGTGCTGACTCTGCTCCACTCCACTCATCCTTCAAACTCTTCCATTATCTTTTGCTGGGCTGGCTCCTCAAGCTCCTGCTTTTGCTCCTGGCTTTTGGTGCTCCTGGCTTCCCTACAGCTGTTTCTCAGACCAGCTCCCTCATCTGTACTGCTCCTGTAGATTTACTCTTCTTGCTCACCTGACTTCTGGGTCTTCACTGCTTTTGGTCCTCGTTTTATTCCCGCTGCTCCTCTCTCCTCTGCTGGTATACTTGATCTGTTGGTGTACACTGCTGCCACCTGAGGCCACTATGCACCTCCGCTCAAGCCTTGGAGCACCCTCGGCTGGCTCCTGGCTGACTCTCCACTCTTCCTCGGCCCTCTGGCCCCACTGGGCAACCTCCACCAGCATGCCCGCTGAGACTCTGCCCCTCAAAAGGCTCCTGGATCCACTTTCCCTCTACAACTGTCTCCAAACCTAGACACTGGTTCGTGGATTCTCCAAGCTGAATCCTCGCTGTCTATAAGTTGACTTCACCCCAACACACAGATTCACAGATTCACAGAATCTACAGTGCAGATAGAGGCCATTTCGGCCCATCGAGCCTGCACCGACACATATCCCACCCTATCCCTGTAACCCCACGTATTTAATCACACAAGGTCACAGACTTTAATTTTGGATTCTTTTGTCCTCTGTTTATGAATAAGGCATGTCTCTCCTAATCCTTGCCATGCCTCTGTCACCTGAATTCCCTCTGTGCCTATTTGTGTGCACATGTCGGCTACCACTGCAGATTCGAGCCCATTAGTTCCATCACCCCTTTCTTTTCATGATCAGTCACAGGCCCTTCACTACTGTCTCCTCCACTCTTGTCACTCAATCATACCACTTTTTAATTTCCACCCCTCTCGGGTATTTTGCTCCCCCAATTTATCACTACTGCTCTGCCTTCCTACTCTCCTGCTGCCATCCCAGACTTGAATCTCTCACAAATAAGCCCACTGTCTGTGCATCTCTCGCTGTCCTTCCAACCAGTGCACCTACTGAGGACTCACCTCACCAATCTCCCTCCCATCCCACTCACCACACCCACCACAGCTCCATTGCATTCTGCCAGCAAATCAACAATCACTGCCTCTCTCTGAATTTCAATCCAGAATGTCCATTCACTCACAAACAAGGGCCTTGTCATCCACAACCTTACTGAAGCCTGCCTATACTTTCCACCGCCTGCCCCACCCAAACCGCTGCAGTGGTGGTGTAGCCTTAATCACCATTTCACACCTTAGTCTCTCTCCAATCCTCTGGCACCTTCTCCTCCTTTGAACACCTCACCTCTCTCTTAATTGTCTACTGCCCATCAAGCCCCACCCCAGGTTCGTCTCTGAGATATCATCCCTGCTTCTTCCATCAGCGGTTGCATTGAATGTTTCCTTGTCCTCGGTGATTTCAATCTATATTTCATTTCCCCTTGCCCTCTCTTCTCTTACTGTCCTTCTGTTCCTCTAAACCTGTCAATCCATATAAACTCTCAGACATATTCCCAACCATTCCCTTAACTGTGCCATCTTGCGTGGCCTCTCCACTCCGACCACTTCCTTGTATCCCTCACGACCCACATTCACCTACCCCCTTCCAACTCCACTTCCTTCTGCATCCCTTAACTCAAGTACAGCTGTACTTCCAAGTTTCCATCTGCCTAGCGTTTGGTCCTCCATTCACTATGATACTTCTGCTGCTGTTGATTTGCTCCATCACCTTCACCTTGAGGCCCTTGTCCCCAACAAAATCTTTAATGTCTCCCATTCCGGTCATTCCTCTTGGTATGGCCCTCATCTGCAGGCCCTCAAGTTGAAGGAGTGCAGACTTGAGCGCATCTGGTGCACAGCTGGTTTAACCATCTATCACCAGTAGATCACATCAAGTGCTATTGAGCATCACTTTTCTCTTCCAAAAACACCCACTATTCCATGATCATCCTGTAGAGCAAAGATAACCCCCGACTTATTTTCTCCACTACCAACCATCCCTTTAGGCTGTCTCCCTGCCCCCTCCATCCTCACCTCCAACAATAAGTACAAGGAGCTCATGGACCTCTTTGTCACCCAGATTGAGACCATCTCATCAGCTGTCTCTGCTGATTCGCCCCTTTTCCTTTGCAAACTACCACCCCATCTCGACCCTCCTTTTCCTCTCCAAAGTCCTTGAACATGACTCCTCCCAAATCTGTGCTCTCTCTCCCTCAACTCCCTGTTTGAATCTCTCCAATCAGGTTTCCCTTCACTACCGCGCCGAAGTGGCCCTAACTAAAGTCACAAACAACATTATCTGTGGCTGTGATTGTTGTGCTTTATCCTATCCTGTCCTCCTTGCCTTCTTTGCTGACTTTGACATGTTGGCCACATAATCCTCCTCCAATGCTTCTCCTCCATTGTTCTGATCAGTGAGACTGCCATCGCTCGGTTCCACTCTTACCTATCCGATTGTAACCAGACCATATCCAGCAATGGCTTCTCTTCCCACCCTGCACTGCCACTTCCAGCATCCCACAAGGATCTATCCTTGGCCCCCTTCCCTTCTTCATCTACATGCTTCTCCTTGGCGACATCACCTGGAGACACATGGTCAGCTTCCATATGTACGCTGACACCACCCAGTTCTATCTCTCCACCACCTGTCCCAACCATTTCACTGTCTCTGTGTTGTCAGCCTGCTTGTCCAACATCCAGTCTTGGATGAGCCTCAATTTTCTCCAGCTAAACATTGGGAAGACTGAAGCCATGATCTTCAGCCCCCATCACAAACTGTACCCTTGCCCTTAATTTGATTCCTCCTCCATGGCCACTGTCCCAGGTTGAACCAGACTGTTCACAACCTGGTATCCTATTTAACCATAAGCTCAGCTTCAGACTCCACATCTGTTCTATCACAAAGATCACCCACATCCACCTCTGTAGCATCACACGCCTCCACCCTTAACTCAGTCCATTCGCTGCTGAAACCTTCATCCATGCCTTTGTCACCTCCAAACTCAATTATTCCAATGCTCTATTGGAAGGTCTCCCATACTCCACCCTTCATAAATTCCAGCTCATCCAAAGCTCTGCTGTCCATATCATATCCTGCACAAAGCCCAGCTCATCCATCGCTCCTGTCCTTGCTGACCTACATTAGCTTCCACTACCCCAACACCTCAGATTTAAAATTCTGATCCTCATATTTAAATCAGTCCCTGGCGTCACCATTTTGTAACCCCGCTCTACAACCCTTCTCCAAACTCTGCGTTCCTCTGACTCTGGGCATTCCCATTCTCATTGCCCCACCATCGGCAGCTGTATCTTCAGCCACCTAGGCCCCACTCTCTAGCATTCCCTCCCTGAGCCTGTCTGCCTCTTCACTTCACTCTCCGCCTATAAGCCTGTCTTTAAAATTCAACTCTTTGATCGCCATCTTAATAACCTCTTCTTTGGCTCAGTGTCCACATTTCTTCGATGATGCCTCAGAGAAATGCTTTGGACATTTTTCTATGTTAAAAGCACTGTATAGGTGCAAGTTGTTGTTATTGTTGTTGAGACTTAGCAAGTTAGGATGAGGAGGAAGCACAGCTCAAACGGCTGAACACAAGTGAGAGGAAAAAATGCAGTTAACAGCAAAGGAATGGATACCAGCTGGCTGGGGGCAACTAAAATCTCTGCTACCAATGGTAGGTCAAAGGCAGAGGAGAAATAGGAGGCTGGAGATGAGATGGATATAGGGGCTGGTAGAGATTGTAGATGCAGGTTGGATCAAGGCCATGGAAAGATTTATAGTTGAGGACAAGGATTTTGAATTGAGTGTTGGGAAGACAGGGAGCCAGTGTAGGCCAGTGAGAATGGGGCTAATGGGTTAACCGCAGGACAAGATACTTGGGGTTTTGGAAAGTTAGATTTTATGGAGGATAGCGAATGGGAGGTCAAGTCTGGAGGTGTCTAGAGGAGGTATAACAGTGTCAGTAGCAGAGGGTCTGTGATCAGGGTGGAGGTAGACAATGTTACAGAGGTGGAAGTGAGCAGTGATGGGTAGGATGTGGAGTTGAATGTACAAGAATCTCTCTTGGGATTAAGGAGATAGAGAAAGAGGGTACAAAGTTAAGAACATC
Source organism: Somniosus microcephalus (assembly GCF_052327205.1). NCBI lineage: Eukaryota > Metazoa > Chordata > Chondrichthyes > Squaliformes > Somniosidae > Somniosus > Somniosus microcephalus. Next base: position 57,067,397 of record NC_140987.1, on the reverse strand, counting down.
AGAATTAGGAGCAGGAGTAGGCCATATGGCCCTACGAGCCTACTCCACCATTCAATAAGATCATGGCTGGTCTTCGACCTCAACTCCACTTTCCTGCCCGATCCCCATATCCCTTGATTCACCCAAAGTTATGTCTGTGTGGTGCACATTCACTAACCTGGTGGCAGCACGATGCCAATGACCTCGGCATCTCCCACAGCAAAAGCAGAATGAATGCCCACAACTCCATGGCCTGCTCCTCGAAGGTTTAAAGGTGGAGATGCCCCCTATGGTGGCCTACCTATGGCAGTCATTGTGTGCCAATTTGTGACTGCGAGTTACGGTACAGGCAGTAGAGTTTTGAATGAGTTAAAGTTTATAGAGGGTGGAGGATGGGAGGACCACCAGGAGAGCATTGGAATAGTCGAGTCTAGAGGTAACAAAGGCAGGGATGAGGGTTTCAGCAGCATTCCTGGTGGAAAACATGGAAATCACAACTGACAGCAAATTCTATTAATTTGCATTAAATTGGGATTGTTACTGAGCCTCTCTCACAAAGATCCATTTTATCGCCAGTTGCACCAGTTTTTCTTCCATCAGGAAACCGTATGCAGTTCAGAATAGGTAAGAAACAGACCTATGGCATAGTCACCTGATCCTCTAACTCCATCCCCACTCGCCCAAGCACCTATGCATTCAATCATAAGATCCACATTACATGTAAATCCAGAATAAAAAGCTGAAAACCACAGAACTAATACAAAATGACACTAATTACAAAACACGAAGCCTTTTGAAGTGGAAAGTATTTATGGTTAGAAGCAACCCAGATGTTCAGAGCGATTTGAAACAGATTCTATACTTCATTGTATTGACATACGATGAACTCCCTTGGGATGCCATGTCCAGATACAAATTTAGAAACAAATAGATTTAAAATGGATTTAAAAGAAGACTTTAAACCATTAGTAAAATCACACCAAATCAGAGACTACAACCAACTGGATGGAAGTAAAAAGGGGAGGTTTCCCAATGTCACATAATAACAATTTTAACTTCACAACAATTGCCCTTTTGTTCTGAATGTTTTCAACCCTTCCCTTTTGACATCTGTATCTACGAGAACAGCACTTGTAGGACAGGAGCTACGTCTTTGAGGCCACCTTTTCATACTGTAATCAGGATCTCTCTGAAACATATTTGTTATATGACTAAGAGTAATATTTTCATGAGGTACGATAATTACACACAATTTACTATTCAAATTAAACCATTTAAAAAATTGCCTTTCCCTATAGCTCAAGCCTGAATGAATCACTGTGTTTGGTGCAGGAATTATAGCAATTCTTAGTGACCATGATATGGAAATCACCAACCACTAAAACCATGAATTCCTCCACCGGCAGAATCCTACTGGTTGCACTGTCTGTGAAAGGTACAGAATATATTTTCATTCAACAATGGATGCTCTTTGTATTGACTATTCTCTTGCTGCGGGTATGGGTTATAGTATAACGATATCATCAAATAGGCAAATATTTAGGAGGTAAAAGAATTTGGCGCAGGTCATTATACATCTCAGCACGATGGCCAGCACCCACTGTTCCATCAGCATTCGTCTGAGAAACGTTGGTTACAAAATCAACAGAATTAAGAATTAAATCAATCCAAAAAGGCCAAAAGCAAAAGCCAAGAATCTAGAATACAATGTTAAAGAAGTCATGATAAAAATGCACAGAACATTAGCTAGGCCACAGTTAGAGTACTGTGTGCAGTTTTGGACACCATATTATAGAAAGGACAGTAAAGCAATAGAGAATACTATAATGCTAGGGGTGGAAAATTATCATTACAAAGACAGATTTGAGACACTGGAACTATTTCCGCCAAAGCAAAGAAAGCTGAGATGAGATGTGATAGAGGTGATTCAAATTATGAAGGGTTTTGATCGTTAGAATAGCAAAAGACAACTTCTTCCAGTTGGACAGTTAGTGACAAGGAGTCATCAATTTTTTATCATCACTAAGAGAGTGAGAAAAGAGGTTAGGAGAAACATCTTTATTCACATTAGCTTGAAGGAAAGTTGTTTCTTTGTGCGGTTTTATTACCTGGATGGGAAATTATTTTTGTAGATGACAATCAAGCAATAATCTACCATTTTTAGAATGTAAAGTGACTTTAGTCCAAAAAAAACAACCTCTAGTTATTCCAGTAAGATACCCTTAATGTGAAAGGTTACCTTTAAGAAGGTAGAGACAGCAGCAATTTCCCACAGATTATATATAAGTGCCAACTAGAGCATAGCTCTAATTTCTAAAACCTCGTATTTCAAAGTTTTCACTGACTCATATATCATGCAGGTTGTATTGGGAAGCAATCGGTTTTTGTAGGATTCTTTCAGTGAAACGTATAAAATTCTGACAGGGCTAGACAGACTGGATACAGGGAGGATGTTTCCCCTGGCTGGGGGGTCTAGAACGAGGGGTCACAGTCTCAGGATACGGGGTAGGACATTTAGGACTGAGATGAGGAGAAATTTCTTCACCCAGAGGGTGGTGAACCTGTGGAATTCTCTACCACAGAAGGCTGTGGAAGCCAAGTCACTGAATATATTTAAGAAGCAGATACAGGAAACTTTGGTTTATCCGGAGGTTAACTGTCCGGAATGCGCGATCCACCGGCAAAATTCAGGAGTCGGTTCAGTAAGTTTTTTTTCTTTTCGTTGCTTTTTTTTCACCAGTCAAGCTCTGCAAGGTCTAGCTAAAGCTGTTGCTTAGCTACAGAGATGCTTGCAAGCTACGGCCGACTGTTTAGAAGCTGTAACAGGGTTTGTTGCTAGATACGGAGCTCAAAAGCTCCGTATGTTTTAATATTAGCGCTGGTTTGTCCGGCAGTTTTGATAGGACGGCAACAGCTCGGTCCCGTCGGTGCCGGATAGCACAAAGTTTCCTGTAGATAGATTTCTAGACTCAAAAGGTATGAGGAGAGAGCGGGAATATGGTATTGAGATAGAGGATCAGCCATGATCATATTGAATGGCAGAGCAGGCTCAAAGGACCGAATGGCCTACTCCTGCTCCTATTTTTCTACATTTGTATGTTTCTCTGTTTCTGTATGATCCCTTATTTCATCATTTGTGAGATATTGCCTGTCCGTGTCATGTGTCATCCATTGCTGAGAGATTAGCTGGCCAAGTTGTCCCTGGGTGTCTGTTTTAGAACCAGCTACTGGGAAATACACAAGAGTGACCTGGGCCCAGAACATCCCTCGCTGTTGGGAAACAGCCGACATATGTTCGCCAGTTCCACACAACTGCTCAACAGCAACACAAACCCAAATCAAACACTCGTGGCAGTTTGTACAATTCTGGCAAGCAACAACACCCTGCTTTCCAGCAAATGTTGCGTGACTCTGTTTATTATATTTGTGAGAAAGTATTAATAGCTGCTCAATTGAATCTAGTCAGTTATTTCTTTGGTACACAATGTTCCAGTTAATTATAGCCCTGAGTTCTGACAGGCAAGGTAAACAATTAAGTGGTCTCTCACTATCACCTTTTCTTTTAAGGAGATAAGAACTAAGTACTCGCTGAGTATAATTGTTCAGGTGACTCTCCTACACTTGTGCTTGTGATTGAAGTATAGAGTGTCAAGTGACCCAGTGAATTGTGCAAAGAAAGAATTATGGGGAAATCTTGTGCCTGGTGTCACTTTGAACCCAAACTACCTCTTAAGCTGCTTTCATATTGTACTTTTAATTCAGATTCCAGGAACCTGTGTTTATGCTATTAAATTCATTTCTATTAACATGTTGGGAGACTCATAGACGTAAGGCCCGATTTCAACCCAGTGCTGGAATCAGGCAGCAGGCAGGAGGTGGGGGGTGCGGTCACAGGCGAGCGGCAAACCCCCTGGACTTCAAGGACCAGAAGAGTGTGAGGCCCGGAAGATGAGGGAAGGGGCCGGGGGAGTGCTGTTTCCTGGGGCAGCGGTGGCCTAAGCCTTCCTTGTGCAGCCCAGAGGAGCATTTGAGCCATTTCATTAGCTCAGGGCTGGTCTGTACCTCAACTCCATTTACCTGCCTTTGATCCAGATCCCTTGATACCCGTGCCCAACAAAAAGCGAGCAATCTCCATTTTGAAAATTTCAATAGACTCAATATCCACAGCCTTTTGGGGGACAAAGTTATATATTTCTACTACCCTTTGTGTCAGCGGTGTGTGTGTTGCTAATCAATCAGACATATGCCATTTCTGATAAACCACACCTTCTTAGCTGAGAGAAAAAAAATATTGAGAGAGAGAGGAGGGAGAGAGATCACAGGGAAATACAGGCCAGCTAGCTTGACATCAGTCATCTGGAAAATGCTGGAATCCATTATTAAGGAAGTATTAACGGGGCACTGAGAAAATCATAATATGATTAGGTAGAGTCAACATGGTTTTATGAAAGCGAAATCGTGTTTAACAAAATTATTAGAGTTTTTTGAGGATGTAACTAGCAGGGTAGATAAAGGGGAACCAGTGGCTGTAGTGTACTTGGATTTCCAAAAGGCATTTGATAAGGTGCCACGTAAAAGGTTGTTATGCAAGATAAGGGCTCATGGGTTTGGGGCTAATATATTAGCATGGATAGAGGATTGGTTAACAGATTAGAAAACAGAGAGTGGGGATAAACGGGTCATTTTCCGGTTGGCAGACTGTAACTAGTGGGGTGCCTCAAGGATCAGTGCTTGGGCCTCAGCTATTTACAATCTACATTAATGACTTAGATGAAGGGGCCAAGTGTAATGTATCCAAGTTTGCTGAAGATACAAAGCTAGGTGGGAAAGCTGTGAGGAGGACACAAAGAGCCTGCAAAGTGATATAGACAGGTTAAGTGAGTGGGCAATAAGGTGGCAGATGGAGTATAATGTGGGAAAATGTGAGCTTATTCACTTTGGTAAGAAGAATAGAAAAACAGAATAATTTTTAAATGGTGAGAAACGATTAGATGTTGGTGTTCAGAGAGATTTAGATGTCCATGTACAGGAAACACAGCGAGTTAGCATGCAGGTACTGTAAGCAATTAAGAAGGCAAATGGTATGTTGGCCTTTATTGCAAGGGGGTTGGAGTATAAGAGTAAGGAAGTCTTGTTACAATTGTACAGGTCTTTGGTGAGACCACAGCTGGAGTACTGTGCACAGTTTTGGTCTCCTTATCTGAGGAAGGATATACTTGCCTTGGAGGCAGTGCAACGAAGGTTCACTGGATTGATCCCTGGCATGAGAGGGTTGTCCTATGAGGAGAGATTGAGTAGATTGGGCCTATACCCTCGGGAGTTTAGAAGAATGAGAGGTGATCTCATTGAAACATAGGGGATTGACAGGGTAGATGCTGAGAGGTTGTTTCGCCTGACTGGAGTGTCTAGAACAAGGGAGCATAGTCTGAGGATAAGGGGTCGGCTATTTAAGACTGAGATGAGGAGGAATTTCTTCACTCAGAGGGTTGTGAATCTTTAGAACTGAGTCATTGAGTATATTCAAGGCTGAGATAGATAGATTTTTGGACTCTAGGGGAATCAAGGGATATGGGGATCAGGTGGGAAAGTGGAGTTGAGGTCGAAGATCAGCCATGATCTTATTGAATGATGGAGCAGGCTCGAGGGGCTGTATGGCCTACTACATTCTTATGTTCTTATGTAAAATGTGCAAAAAAAGGAAATAAGTATATGCACGATCAAGTAATGTATAATACCATTATAAGTGTTTAAAATCTGTACTAAATCAATGCTGTAATTTATAAAAGACTTCTCACTTTAAAATGAGATATTTGTTTTCAGATGTCAAATTATTTGGATGTGTAAATCTGAGCAGCATGTTGTGAATGTAAACTGCTGTTAGTTTGGGCCCACTGTCACTGAGGGATCTCATCTTAGTATTGACTGGTGTCAGTTCCTTCCATCTGAAAACTTGAATCATATGGAAACACCAGACTTTGAAGCAAACTTGATTTCATCAATACAGATTCCTTTTACCTACACTTTTGTACTAAAGGATCTAAAGTACCAATGTTCCCTTAAAGCTGCTCGGCCACGCAGCGCTCTGGAGGTCCCGCGCAGCCGACTCCACCAGCTTTTAAAGGGAAAAACTGTACATGTGCGGAGCTTTTAATGGGCCGCGCAGTCTGTTAAAGGGGCCATGTGGCCCAAAAGAAAATTAGAGGTAACATTGTAAAGTACATTCATTTTCAATGGAATTAATTGCATTTTTATATCAAAATGACTTAAAACTTTAAATAATGAGCAAATAATTCAGCCCTTTAATTAAGTGGATTTAAACTTGCACTTTGGTTTGTCTCATGCTTACAGTCTTGATTTGAGGGGTAATGTCCAGAATGGTGATCTGCTCTTCATCCTGCCCGTGTTGAACTCATCTGTTAAGACTGGAGTCTATGAAAAACTACTGAGCCAGCAGCGCACAACAGTACAACATCTGTGCCATGTGTTTGTGATAGGAATCAGCTTTTAGAATCTGTATTTTGATTTGGTTAGAAAGACATTTCAATGCTTCACACAAAGTACAGAGGTTTGATCTGACACATACTCATTTATCAGAAAATATTGAGTTTTCTGACACATTTAATTTTGAATGAGAATGGTGTCAGATATATCTTAGATCTCAAGAGCCAGCCTGTCCTCCTCGTTCACTCGTGTCTCTCTAAAAAGCCTTACTTAGATTTTGACAAGAGTTATTTGCAGTGATTTTCTAAAGTGGAATATTTATACATCAGTCAAACATCAGCAAGACTTGTGTCAACCCATTAGCAAGGGCTGAACATTGCAGCATTTGGTTTCAGCTGTAATTATCAACTTACCTTTGAAGATTCAGCACTCAGCAAAACTGGTAACATGGAGATTCCTGACTTGACAAAACTGTGTAAAACATGCAGGATCACACAGGCCTTTTTTGGAAATTTGAACAGCTGAACTTTTTTAATGTGTCCCACACGGGTATCTGTCCAGACAGCTTCAGTAATCTAGAAGGTTTAGAGAAGCTATTTCAATTGAATTATCAGCTGGCAACATATTGGAAATGTATTTTGCTATCATATTGGAAATGTACTCAGCTTAGAGAACCTCCTTCTATTTCACTGTGTAATAAAATCACTCATTGACAAAATATAGCATTTTCTACAGAACCTGAGGTACATTGGCCACAGCAAGAATTATCTGTCCATGTTTAATACCAATACATTTTTGTTGGTTTAGGTTGCATTCAATGGATTCTCTGGGCTGAATTTTAATGGGGAAGATGGGTTGGGCCGGTGGCGGGGGGGCGCTCCGAAGCAGTTGGGAAACCCGGGAGAACAGGTTTCCCGCAGGCCCTGCCGAATTTTACAGCAGGGCCTGATTTGAATGGGAAGCTCCCATTTCCCACTAGCAGCCAGCCAGATTGAGAGGCTGGTTGCCTCCGGGCGAGTAGGCCTACCGGCACTAGGCCGCACAGAGGAGGGAAGGAGGGTTCACGTGGGGGCCGGGAGCGGCAAGAAGGTTGAGGGGCCAGGACGGCGACCTGGGGGGTGGAGGGGTGGTCAGGAAGAAGATTGGGGGGCGGTCCAGGAGGAGCAGCACAGGGGGAGTGGTCTGAAGGGATTGGAGGCAGCCAGAGGAGCAGGGGTATGTATTAGCGATCGAGGGCCGGGACCAGCCCAGGGAGGGGGTGGTGGTGGTCTCCAGAATATCGCGGGCTGGCTGGAGGAGCAGAAGGGGTGGGGTCCAGAATATCGCGATCACGGGCCGGGACCAGCACGGGGTGGGGGGGTCTCCACAACATCATAATTGTGGGCCGGCTGGAGGAGGGGGGGTGTCTGAAGGGATCGGGAGCTGGAGGTGCAGCACTGGGTGGGGGGGGGTCGGGTGAGGATCGGGGGCCGGGAGCAGCACGGGGAGGGCCGGACGAGCGGGGGTGGGGGGGTTGGTGGGGAGACAACGTGGGGGGATTGGCGGCCTGGGGGGGAGGAATCAGAGGTCCGGGGTGGGTGATCAGAGGCTGCATGATGGGGTCTCCAATCGCGGGGGGTGGGTTAGGCAGGGACCCTGGATTCAGGAGGTAAGTGTAAAGGCACTTACCTCCTGGGTGCAGCAGTCCTCACCTTGCTTTAGCTGGCGGGTTTCACGAGGTGTGCAAGACCTGACCAGCTAATGTTAAAGACAAAGTGGAGGTTAAAGAAGAGGCTTCCAGCCTCATTATAATATTTAAAGTGATGACCCGCTTCCTGGCAACGGATTGGTTGACTGACCCCATCCCCCGCCTTCGTTAAAACCGGAAGTGGGCGGGTTGGAGGCGGGTTCAGGTTGGGATTCACATTTTTAACACTTTAACTACCCCCACACCCCCAACCCACCCGTTTTTTAGGTTAAAATTCCCCCCTATGTATTTACCTACGAGACGATTTATCGTGTTGCAGGCCAAAGCAAAATAGATCAAAGTCACAGCCTGATTGTACCTGTGAAAATGTCAATTTTATGAGATGGTACAAATGAAACCTTGATAAGATTATCAGTCTTCAGGAAACAGTTTCTACTGAACCTCTTCAGCTAGTAGAGACACAACTATCTGATTTACGTCTACCCTGTCAGATTGTGAGTTACTTATTGTTCTTCATTCTCATTTCCAATTTTGTTGGACTGGTTGTTCTGTTGGTTTGTATGCTATGCCAAAAAAATTTACATTGGAGCTACCAGACCCAATCCTCATGAATGCGTGCTGGAAATCATATTTCATATGTTCACCCATACCATATTCTGCTTATAGCACATTTAAAAAATATTATATAGGGACTAGGCTTGTTGGTGCCGAGCAGTAGCACACCATTCTTTCACTTCTGGTGTTGGGATTGAAACCTAGCCCCGACTGATAGGCTGGAAGACTCTCTGATAGGATCCTGTGTGAAATGAGTTTCTGCAGTTTCAACCTAGTTCATAAAGGGTTTGGACCCAGAGGACAAAACTGCGCCAGTGTTGCTCTGCATGTGAGCCACATCCTACCAATCCAACTCTCCTGCACAATCCCCTTACCTTTTCATATTTCTTCTTTTCAAGCAACAATTCCCTTTTAAAAGAATTTATAGATTCTGCTTCAACAGTGGGTTATGATAAAGAATTACACATTCTAACTGCTCCACGTGTCAAGAATTGTTTTTCTAATCTCCCCTTTAATTTTTTTTGTGATGAACTTAAATTTATGCAGCAATTGGCCTCAGCACCCCTAAGTTAAGGAAGGCAAAATCGGCCGAGAAATTCCCATTCGCTGTGTGTGGATTTTAGATAAGGACAGGCTCAGCTTTAAGGCCCCTGCAGTTGAATAGCCTAATACTCCCTGACCAAGCTTCATACGTGAGCAATGGTCACTTAGGCCAGAGGGCACTATGGAGCTAAAGTCCAGCACGGAGCCAACGTGTCCAGGAGAGGAGGATTGAGGAGAATATTGGGGAGGGAGACAAAACAGCTCGTTATTAGAAGTGACTGCAAGCTCCGGCTGTTTTACTGTTCTTTCTATTCTTTATTGAGTTTCTAATGTGTCCCATATGAATTTGTGTCATAAAATCCTCTCTCTCAAGTTTCATCCTCTATATTTCAAGTAGCTTTATGGAGAAAACCCATTTCTCTGACTGTGCATGTGCTGTTTATAGCATTTCTTTGCTTATACAGTTTGAACTGTCTGGAGCAAACTGGCTCCAGGGTAGAGGATCATTAGCTAGGATATCAGCTTCAGTTTCATTTCTTTTTGTTCGATAAAATAGAATTCTTTGTCTACGTATTGCTGGACAGCAAAGCTGTTAATGTCGTAGTTCCACAGCCAACAATCTGCTGACTAAATATATATGACAAAACTTCAAGTTTCAAACATGAATTTTGAGTTACTTGGGCAGGACCATTTGCCATGATAGCAGGATGAGCAGGCTGCAGCTGTGTGATCTTGTCCACCTGAATCCTGACCCTATTTCCCCAAACAGTTCATGGCACAGTGATAGACAGCGCCAGTATCATGACTGTCATTGAAGTTGATCTGGGGTGGAGGGGGGAAGTGAACCAACTGGAGAAAGCTCTTTTAAAAATAGGTTTGCTAAGCATACCGCTCCTTTCAATTCTGGCATTAATTTTAGTAACACCACCACCTTGTTCACCTAACATCTTTTAAATGTCTCTGTTACACTGATCTGCCAATACATTCTGCCGCATCGTTTCAGACCAATCCTCCCTGTGGTTAACCATTATTGTGTTAGCGACTCCACCTCAGGGTCCAGGGGCCAAAAGAAAATTGTTGTCTGGACATTAATTCTCATGCTGCTCATTAAAACGTGAAACAACAACAACTGGTATTTAGATAGTGCCTTTAACGTAGTAAAACATCTCAAGGCTCTCCACAGGAGCATTATAAAACACACTTTGACACCGATCCACATAAGGAGATATTAGGGCAGACGATCAAAAGCTTGGTCAAAAAGGTAGGTTTTAAGAAGCGTCTGAAAGGAGGAAAGAGGCGGAGAGGTTTAGACAGGGAATTCCAGAGCTTAGGGCCTCGGCAGCTGAAGACCTGGCCGCCAATGGTGGAGCCATTGAAATCAAGGATGCTCAAGAGGCCAGAATTAGAGGAGCGCAGATATCTTGGAGGGTTGTGGGGCTGGAGGAGATTACAGAGATAGGGAGGGGCGAGGCCATGGAGGGATTTGAAAACAAGGATAAGAATTTTAAAATCAAGGTGTTGCTTAACTGGGAGCCAATGTAGGTCAGCGAGCACAGGAGTGAAACATCCTAATCAATGTTTTTAAACCTCTAGGGGTATAAAATCTCCTTGGGCGGTACCACCAAATGGGCGACAGCAAACTGGCCACCTGTTTTGTTCTCCACCCGATTTTCTTTTCCATTGCTGCCGATGCGCTATTGCCCATTTTGTGCTACCACAAAATACGAAAGATGTGCGTAAAATCAATCCCAGTCACTTACAGCAGTGCGGACTCCAGGCGAATGAACCAATCATCGCCAATCTGGCCGGGAATAGTGGTGTCACTATGTGCAGCCATAAAATCCACCACAGAGGGGACCGTTTATGTTGTCACGGAAATGGTAGAACACCATAGTCTCCAACTCACTGTGAACAACACCACAGGAGATCTGATAGCAAAGACATAAAATGGCACCATTACATAAAGAGTTGTTCACTTTTGTTCTGGTAGAAAACCAAGCAGATAAACTTCCTCCCTCCCAAACAATAAGTATCTTCTCTTATTGGCCGTGTGGGAGTAAGTTAATAATTGTTTTCTTTTCATGTGATACAAAGTGTGATGGAAATGTAAAATACGTCCTGTTACGGTTTTTTGTACATTTTGAAGACCTAACCTCTATCAAACTATGCGCTGCCCATTTCCATTTAAAATGTCAATTGGATCCAGCCCTCCTGGCATTAATGGGGTTGATTTTCACCTCAGGCAGACATGCAGTGAGCAGTGCGATTGTGTCACCTGCCCGATGTCCTCAGCATGAGGCCTGAGCCATTTTGATGGCCGGGCCTCATCTGCACAATGCCAGCGGTGAACTAGCTCTCACAGGAAGCTCACCAGTCGGGGGCAGGGTGGGAAATCTGGCAGCTCCAATGAGCCTTTCTGAATCCATTCTGACTGCTGTTTCCGAGGTCATTATTGTCCAGATGATCCTCATGTTTACTGGTGACAATCAATTCCATTATTTTACCTGGGACTGAAGTGAGACTACATAGAGTTACATCGAATTTACAGCATAGAAACGGCCCAACAGGTCTGTGCCAGTGTTTGTACCCTACACGAGCCTCCTCCCACCCTACTTCATCTCACCCCATCAGCATAACTGTAATGTATATACCTTTAAGGGGGGAACTATCTTCTGCAGCTCATGTATACTGCAGTACCGGCAGTGACCACACCTGTATATAGCACTGAGTAGTAATCTATACAGATCAGTTCCCGTGTGAACCACGTTGAGCAAACACCTGTTGTACCGTTCTCCTGCAGTCTGTGGCTTATTATACACAGACACAACATTGGCGACAAGGCAAGTTCGAACCTACCTGCAACTCTGCATCACCTCCCAGGGATTCATTCCTGGAGATCAGTGGATTGGAGGTCAAGGCCAGAGACTCAGGCGTCGACCACGCCCAGTCATCCAGCAGAGACACGAGAATTGCAGGGGAGGCTGTCGAGAGCCAGGCTTGGCTTTCCAGTCGAGGTGGTCCAGCGAAACGGGCTGGCAACAGGTAGTGCGCAGACCCTTCCTGGACAGCGGCAGGCTAGAGCCCGACCGAGCGGCACAGCAAAGGGCCGAGCAGCGTCAACGGGGGAGAGAGAGAGAGGGCAGAGCGCACAGGGCGCAGCCGGTGTTCAGGGGCCGAGCAGCGTCGAAGAGAGGGAGAGAGAGACGCGCAGAAACCCGCGAGGCGCCGCCATTGCCACGAGGACCGCCGAGAGCGGCGTTGGCAGCAGCGCAGGAGAAGCGCGCGAAACCTACAGGGCGCCGCCATTGCCACGAGTACCGCCGGGAGCGGCGTTGGCAGCAGCGGGGGAGGAAGGAAAGCGCGGGAAACGCCATTTTAAGCCATTGGGAGACACCATTTTAAACCACACCCAAAATGCCGAAGAGTGGCAGTATCACTGCGTTTCACAATGAAGTCGAAGATTGGACTACATATGCCGAACGAATAGAGGTATACTGCAAGGCAAATGAGGTGTCAGATGACAGAAAGCATCGGCATTGTTAAATTTAATGGGTGCAAAGACGTATGGTTTATTACGAAATCTAGTAACCCCAATGAAGCCAATGGAAAAGAGTTTTGAAGACATAGTAACGATACTACAGGAACATTTAAACCCCACACCGCTGCTGATAGCAGAAAGATTCAAGTTTCACAAACGGAACCAGCAATGCTGATTATTTAACAGAACTGCGCAAACTATCGAAACACTGCCAGTTTGGAGCGGGACTGGCAGATACCTTAAGGGACAAGTTTGTGTGTGGGCTTCAAAGTGAAGGAACCCAGAAACGGCTTTTATCTGAAAAGGACCTTACGCTGGAAAAGGCTTTCAGCATTGCGGTATCATATGAAGCAGCAGCACGGGGCGCTGCAGAGATACAACAGAGACCGCAAGAATATGGCACAAACGAAATGTCATATAGAACAGAGAAGTGCTATCGCTGCGGCAGAACAACACACGACCAGAATGATTGCTGGTTCAAAGACAAAGTGTGCAGACAGTGTGGAAAAGTAGGACACATAGCACGAGTCTGCAGGTCGGGAAAGAAAACCAGCAATAAGAAACCTACCAAAGAAAAGTACAAGAAGGTACATAAGATGACGGAGAATAGTTCAGACGAACAAAAGAGTGATAACGACTCCGAAAGCAGGGAACTGAGTTGTCTGAAACTACATAATGTGATCACAACGGAGGATCACCAAACCATTTGGGTCACTCTCAAGTTAGCAGGAGTCCAGGTAAAGATGGAATTGGACACAGGATCAGCCCTAACAGTCATAAACCGACAGGACTACGAGCGGCTATTCTCACACATACCCTTGAGAGACACAAAAATTATTTTGAAGACGTACACGGGGCAAAAAGTCTACCCCAAAGGAAAAATAAGGGTGACTGTTATATATAACGGTAAGGAAACACCAAAACTAGACCTGTATGTATTGCAAGATGGAGGACCACCATTACTGGGACGTGAATGGATCCGGAAAATACAACTGGATTGGCATTCCATACAGGCACTGACTGTGGCTGACAAAAAGGATGACGAAGTCACACCTGGGCGACTGTCAAAGATCCTAACTGACATGAAAGAAGTGTTCCAGCAAGGACTCGGAACACTAAAAGGCATGACAGCGACGATTAAAATTGAAGAAAACGCAAGCCCAAAATTTTTTAAGGCCAGACCGGTACCTTATGCGATCCGCCCAGCCGTCAAAGCAGAGCTGGAGAGTCTGGAACGTTCAGGTGTACTGTCCAAGGTAGACTGGAGCGAGTGGGCTACACCCATCGTCCCTGTGATGAAAAAGTCGTTGAGCAGCATGCCTGGGGAACCAAGGAAGGTTCGCATCTGTGGGGACTTTAAGGTAACAGTGAACCCGGTCCTTCACACCGTACAATATCCACTTCCGCAGATTGAAGATATTTTCGCCTCGCTATCTGGAGGGAAACGCTTCACTAAGATAGATCTGGCCCAGGCGTATCTGCAAATGGAGGTAGAAGAAGCATCAAAAAAATACATCACAATCAACACCCATAAAAGTCTCTACCAATACAACTGGCTGGTATTCGGGGTAGCATCAGCTCCAGTTATTTGGCAGAGGGCAATAGAACAAGTCCTGCAAGGGATCCCAGGGACCCAGTGTTATTTGGACGACATCCTGGTCACGGGCGAAAATGACAGCGATCACCTTGCCAACCTGGAGCAGGTGCTCACTAGATTGCAGGAATATGGGCTCCGAGCTAACCGCCCCAAATGCGAGTTTATTAGAAAACAGATCTCGTATTGTGGCCACGTTATCCATAAAGAGGGGCTACATAAGTCGCCAGAGAAGATTGAGGCAGTAGTCAAGGCTCCAGCACCGGAAAATGTGTCACAACTGAGGTCGTTCCTCGGGCTGGTAAACTACTACCATAAGTTCTTGCCAAATTTGTCTACAATACTACACCCACTGAACACCCTACTGCAAACTGGGGTGCCATGGAAGTGGAGTGACGAATGTAGACGAGCTTTCCAGAAGAGCAAAACACTAATCACATCGAAAGAGGTATTGGCCCATTACAACCCGGCATTACCAATTCGGTTGGCATGTGATGCGTCACCCTATGGCATTGGAGCGGTGCTGTTGCACAAATTCTCGGACGGCTCAGAGAGGCCAATAGCCTTTGCATCACGATCACTAACCTCAGCCGAGCGTAACTATGCCCAGATTGACAGGGAGGCCCTCAGCCTAGTGTGGGGAGTGAAAAAGTTCAATCACTATCTGCACGGGCAGAAATTCACCTTGCTGACTGATCACCAGCCTCTTGTCTCCATTTTTAATCCGAAGAAGGGCGTTCCGGTGATGACTGCACAACGACTACAAAGATGGTCATTTTTTCTAGGGGCGCACCACTATGAGATTGAATATAAGGGCACGAAACAGCATGGAAATGCTGATGGGCTATCACGCCTGCCACTGCCTACTGTGGAGGAAGCACCAGCAGTGGATCCTGTCGAAATATTCCATTCGACTATAGTTGAATACCTACCGGTAACTAACGCTTGTATCGAAAAGGAAACCCGAAATGACCCGACACTGTCTCGGGTATATGATTTGACGGTGAAGGGATGGCCAGCACATGGCGACTCACTGTTGCCAGCATTCTCGACAAGGAGAGAACAGCTGTCAGTGTGCCGGGGGACCTTGATGTGTGGATCCCGAGTGGTAATTCCACCCAAGTTAAGGGATAGAGTGCTCAATGAGCTTCATGAGGGTCATCTGGGAGGGGTAAAAATGAAAAGCCTAGCCAGGGCTTGTGTGGTGGCCGGGAATCGATAAACAAATCGAGGACCTGACCAAGAGCTGCTCAGGATGCCAGAAAGTCCAAAATGCACCACCACAGGCCCCTCTACACCCATGGGAGTGACCCTCATCTCCATGGCAACAGGTGCATATTGATTTTGCTGGTCCATTCATGGACTCAATGTTTTTAATAGCCGTGGATGCGCACTCGAAATGGCCTGAGGTCATCAAAATGTCCTCCACCACCACGGAGAAAACTATTGCAGTCCTATGGACCATTTTTGCCAGGAATGGCTTGCCAGAACAGATTTGCTCTGACAACGGACCACAGTTTGTGTCCGAAGAGTTCCGGAGGTTCTTGAAAAAGAATGGGGTAAGGCATTACACATCCGCCCCGTATCATCCAGCCACAAATGGATTGGCTGAGAGGTTCGTACAAACCTTTAAGAAGGCAATAAAGGCTATGTACAATGACAACTGTTGTGTATGTACCTTTAAGAGAAGAACTGATTTTATACTGCAGTACCGGCAGTGACCACACCTGTATAAAAAGCCCTAGCAGGCTTCTGTACTTCAGTCTGACGTTACTCTCTGGTCAGTAAATACCTGTTTTATTGTTCTCCTGCAGTTCTTCAGGAGACAAATCTCGTATTGTGGCCACATGATTGATGAGGAAGGGTTGCATAAGTCGCCAGACAAGATTGAGGCTGTAGTCAAGGCTCCAGCACCGGAAAATGTGTCGCAACTGAGGTCGTTTCTCGGACTGGTGAACTACTACCATAAGTTCTTGCCGAATTTATCTACAATTCTGCACCCACTGAACGCCCTGCTGCAAACTGGAGTAACATGGAAATGGAGTGATGAGTGTAAGCGTGCCTTTCAGAAATGTAAATGCCTAATCACTTCAAAAGAAGTATTGGCCCACTACAACCCAACACTACCGATTCGGTTGGCATGTGATGCGTCTCCCTACGGCATTGGAGCGGTGCTGTCACACAAATTCCTTGACGGTTCAGAGAGGCCAATAGCCTTTGCGTCGCGCTCGTTAACCTCAGCCGAGCGTAACTACGCCCAGATTGACAGGGAGGCCCTCAGCCTGGTGTGGGGGGTGAAGAAGTTCAATCACTATCTGCATGGGCAGAAATTCACCCTACTGACTGATCATCAGCCCCTGGTCTCCATTTTTAACCCAAAGAAGGGCGTTCCGGTGATGACGGCGCAACGGCTGCAAAGATGGTCACTTTTTCTAGGGGCACATCAGTACGACATAGAGTACAAGGGTACGAAGTATCATGGAAACGCTGATGGGCTGTCATGCCTACCGTTGCCTACGGTAGAGGAAGCACCTGCAGTGGACCCTGTTGATATATTCCATGTGACCATAGTCGAACGTCTGCCTGTTACAAACTCAAGTATAGAGAAGGAAACCCGAAATGACCCGACACTCTCTCGGGTCTATGATTTGACGGTGAAGGGATGGCCAGCACATGGCAACTCATTGTTGCCAGCATTCTCGCCAAGGAGAGAACAGCTGTCAGTGTGCCGGGGGACCTTGATGTTTGGATCCCGAGTGGTAATTCCACCCAAGTTGAGAGACAGAGTGCTCAATGAGCTTCATGAGGGTCATCTGGGAGGGGTAAAAATGAAAAGCCTAGCCAGGGCTTATGTGTTGTGGCTGGGAATCGATAAACAAATCGAGGACCTGACCAAGAGCTGCTCAGGATGCCAGAAAGTCCAAAATGCACCACCACAGGCCCCTCTACACCCATGGGAGTGGCCCTCATCTCCATGGCAACGGGTACACATTGATTTTGCTGGTCCATTGATGGACTCAATGTTTCTAATCGCCGTGGATGTCCATTTGAAATGGCCAGAGGTCATCAAAATGTCCTCCACCACCACGGAGAAAACTATTGCAGTCCTATGGACCATCTTCGCCAGGAATGGCTTGCCAGAACAGATTTGCTCCGACAATGGGCCACAGTTTGTGTCCGAGGATTTCCGGAGGTTTCTGAGGAATAATGGGGTGAAACACTACACACCTGCCCCATATCATCCAGCCACAAATGGATTGGCTGAGAGGTTTGTTCAGACCTTTAAAAAGGCAATAAAGGCGATGTATAACGACGACATACCACTACAACACAAGGTAGATAATTTCTTGTTTGCTTACCGGAATGCGACACATGCAGTCACCAACCAAGCTCCAGCCATAATGTTCTTCAACCGAAGGCTAAGATGTCGCCTGGATTTGCTCAAACCAAACATAAGACGAGATGTTGAGGATAAGCAATTCCAGCACATCAACGAGAAGCCAACCAGGAGCTTCAAGATAGGACAACCAGTCTTGGCCCGCGACTACCGAACAGAAAATGGCAGCCAGGAACGATATGCACACAGCAGGGACCACTAATGTACACAGTGGACATTGGAGAGAGCATCGTGAGATGCCATGCTGAACAGATTCTAGAGTCACAGGAACAAGCCAAACCTATACCACGAGCATGTGCACCTGGTAATGAACCCGAAGTACAGATTGCATCTACCTCAGAAGCAGTGGTATTGGAAGCTGACGAACCAACCAATGACAATGAGCCAGAGTTGACTCCACCGCAAGAACAGGGTACTCGAGAAAGGCGCTGTCCAGTCAGGATCAGGAAGCCTCCTCAAAGACTGAACTTATAAATAATTATTTCAGTTGCTGTATATAGTACCGAGAAAATTGTAATTGTAATTAGTTATTATTTAGTTGTTAAATGAATGTTATGTACTGTTTATCTAAAAGGGGAGGAATTGTTGTGTATGTACCTTTAAGAGAAGAACTGATTTTATGCTGCAGTACCGGCAGTGACCACACCTGTATAAAAAGCCCTAGCAGGCTTCTGTACTTCAGTCTGACGTTACTCTCTGTTCAGTAAATACCTGTTTTATTGTTCTCCTGCAGTCCGTGTATTATTAAGGCGCGGACTCTACAACAACATTCCGCTGCAGCACAAGGTGGACAATTTCCTGTTCGCCTACCGGAATGCGACACATGCAGTCACCAACCAGGCCCCAGCCATGATGTTCTTTAACCGAAGGTTAAGATCTCGCCTGGATTTGCTCAGACCAAACGTACGAAGAGATGTTGAGAGTGAGCAATTCCAGCACATCCATGAGAAGCCAACAAGGAGCTTCAATGTAGGGCAACCAGTCTTGGCCCGCGACTACCGAACAGAAAAATGGCAGCCAGGAACGATATGCACACGGCAGAGCCCACTAATGTACACAGTGGACGTTGGGGAGAGCATCGTGAGACGCCATGCTGACCAGATCCTAGAGTCACAGGAACAAGTCAACCCCATGCCTCGCCCATACGTACCTGGTGATGAACCCGACGTACAGGTCGCATCTACCCCAGAAACAGTAGCATCGGAAGCTGATGAACCAACCGACGACAGGGGGCCAGAATCGCCTCCGCACCAAGAGCAAGACACTCGGGAAAGGCACTATCCAGAAAGGATCAGGAAGCCTCCCCAAAGACTGAATATATAAATAGACTATTTTCAACTAATGTTGCATGTTAAAAGTGTTAATTGTAATTAGTTTGATATTTAATTGTTAAATGAGTGTTATGGTACAGTTAATCTAAAAGGGGAGGAATTGTAATGTATATACCTTTTAAGGGGGGAACTATCTTTTACAACTCATGTATACTGCAGTACCGGCAGTGACCACACCTGTACATAGCACTGAGTAGTAATCTGTACAGATCAGTTCCCGTGTGAACCACGTTGAGTAAACACCTGTTGTACCGTTCTCCTGCAGTCTGTGTCTTATTATACACAGACACAACAATAACCTTCTATTCTTTCTCCCTCAGGTGCTTATCTAGCTTCCCCTTAAATGCTATTCACCTCAACTACTCCATGTGATAACAAATTCCACATTCTAACCACTCTCTGGGTAGAGATGGGTCTACTAATGTGTCCGTAGCTTCCTGCACCTGTTTTGTTCCCCTTTTTGAATATAGGCACCAGATTAGACTGTTTCCAATCTAGTGGCACCAATCCACTCTCCACTAACTCCCTCATAATGATTATCAGTGCCTCATAAATCTCCATAGTCTCAGCACTTAAGGATAAATACTATCTATCCCTGGGGACTAATTTGTTTTGAGCCTATTTAGCCTGTCTACGAGTTCCATCTTGTTAATATCAAAGTCCTCGATTTTATTTAGGTTAACTCAATTTGCGGGGCCATATTGTTTATTTTTTTCCCTTATGAATACTTGTGCAAAGTAATCCTTCAGAATATTTATTATTATGTGATGATCCTCAGTTTTAAGCCCGTGTACTTCTTTAATAGTTTTCACTTCATCTCTAACTGCTCTCTCGCTGTTGTAGTACTAAAATAATTTTTCACAATTGCGTTTAGCCTCTACTGCTATGCCTTGTTCTGGGTTCCTCTTTGCCTCTCTGATCCCTTTTAGCAGGCTTCTGGTGCAGGGGAGGCCCAAACTTTCCTTGTGGGGCCCAGAGGAGCATTTCCACAAAGGAAAGTGCTATCACTTCTAATTACAGTACTTTTTCCACAACTTCCTGCCTGAAAAGCTCAGCATGTAGAACATGAGCTCCTTTCAGATTTTCAAGTATGAATGAAAACTGCTTCTAAGGCAGAGAGCGACCCAGAGCCTTTTGGAAGCCATTTTGGGGGCGATTTTTCTTTGTGCAGTGACACTCAATTGGTATGTTATGCAATAGATTTGGCAAGGCAGCTCAGTGACAACTCAGCAAGTTTATCCAGTGCATAGCTGAGTTATACCGAGCAGGAAGATTGCAGGCCTTATCTCTTTTCTGTGCTGAGTTAACTGATCTCAGTTGGGGTAGCCTCAGCAACCCTGGGTTAAGGAAGGGGAAACTATATGGGATTCCCTGCTCCTGATCACTAGCCAGTGAACCCTACTGGAGATGCACATGTGTGGGCATGAGGTGAGCACAGGATCTAACTCAACTGTGATACCCACACTGTTGAATAGCCTGTCAACATTTACCGACAAAGTTAACCACTGAAAAACAACAATTCTATTGGGGTACAAGAAGGCCATGGACACCCTAGCAAGGAGTCAACATTTTCGGGAGAGAAGAAAATTGTGTGATTAGAAAAGCAGAATAGATATTTTTCAATAAGTAGCAAGGACAATGGTGGAAACCAGGAGGCATCCTGGTCCGGCCCAGGGTGGATTTTTGGTGCGAACCCCATCCCAAGTGGGAACCACTTTCAACATTACGACTGAAAATTTCAAAATGTGTTTGTTATTCCACATGTTTGACCTCGGATCATGGGACACTGACCAACCAATCAGAACCTTAGGTTTTATTTAACTCGGTTAATATGATAATGCGTTAATCCAGTATTTTCTCGGGTGAATGAAAGACAATTAAACACAAAGCTGGGCATGAATTGATCCTGGTATCCCCTATTGTCTGGAATATTTCTGATTCCCGTATGCGAGCAGTGGTCATTTCAGGAATGTAGTCTCAAGATAAAGGCCAGAGTGTCTGCTGGTCAGCCCACATATTTTGTCTAACCCACAAATTGCCTTTAAACAGTCGATGTTATGATACCATTGTTAGAATTTCCTGCCATTCTGCTGTTACATTCCTGTCTGATACATACATGTCTGATATATAAATGGCTCTGCAGTCGTAACAATGGATCGCCCTCTGTTTGCCAAATGTTTGTGGTGAAATAGGTCCTGATGGGCTAAGGTCCATGGGAAACACATATCTTTGAAACCATTATTTCAATTAATTATGGATAGCTGGAAGTGGAATTGGCTTCAACCCAGAATGTTCGAGAATCATTTAATTTCAAGTTCTTTTGGGGCCTGTGTCTTTAATTATTAATAAGATTTGAATCTAGTCTGGAGTATCCTGTCATCTTTATTGGCTGCATTCCCCAGCACTGAGGATGCCCAGATAGCCCCTCCTGTTTTGTTATGACAGCGAGAAAGAGAGGGAGAGTTATAGAGTTAATGGAGAGAAACATAGGAGTAGAGTGGGAGAATGGCTGGATGAAGCCATGGAGGAGGAGGGATGTTTAAATCAAACACCAGGCAGATGATGAAGGAGACAGGAGTGAAGCAGCTGTCAGGTGGAGGTTTTAGACAGAAATGGAGCAGGTGGGAGGGAGGTGGTTCTAAAGCTAATCTCCGTTGGACAGGTGGGGAAGAAATGCTTTTAGAAGCATGGAGGAGGAGGAGGGATCAAAAGCAAACAAAGTGGGTTAGGGATCTTAAAAACACAGTAGATAGAGGGCGTGGCACTGGAGGGAATTTTCTCAAACGTGGAAGGTGAATGGTGGCCTGGAGCAATGGAGTGCGGTGACAGGGAGCTCTAAAGCAAGAATTGGGATGGTGTTAACAACCATTTTATATGAGCAGTAATTGAAACAATGACTGCATGTTTCAGTTGAATGTTACAGGATAAAGCTCCTTCAGGGCCTCGTCAGAACTGATTAGTTGATAAAAATCTAATTTCTCTTCTGCTTTTGTGTGTGAAATCCTCAATTTGTTCTTAGATCCAAATACCTTTACTAATGATTAAAGATTACTGGCTAGCAAATTAGAAACTTAGATTTTAAATAAGCCATCAGTTTACGTCGTTGTTTTTAACATTGTGGTGGATTTTATGCTGGAAAATGGACTGAAAGCTGATTAGGACATGAGGATCAGACTTTAATCAACATTTTAATTATCATTTTTAATTAGATTTAGTCATAGTCTGGAGATTACTTTGCACATTATTATGGAACTGTAGGGTCTTAGATAATTAATGCTTAGCATCAGACAGAGCTGAAGCACTTCACACTCGATCAACAATAGATTCAATGGCCTGGAATTTGAGGTCAGTGGCAAAGCGACAGTGATCGCCGTTGACCTCGAAGAAAGCTGCCCACAAAGATTTCACAAAGTCTTTGGTGAAAACTTTAGCTTTCTCAATGTTAATTTGATTGTAGTGCTGTCATCAAGCTGGATAAGCAACCAATCACATTGCCGAATTCCCACAGACAGCAAACCCGGAAATAAAAAGCAGCTTTTATCATTCACTTTTTAAAAAATTTACAGAAAGCAAAATAAAGATTGGGACATACACATGGGGTTAAGGTAGAAGCTGAAATATCAAAGAAACTTAAATATATATATTTATTGTTATTTTAACAATCTAGTTATTTTTATCATAATGGAGAAAGTTGACATTCCACAAATATAACATTCATTTTTCAGGGCCAGAATAGTTGTTTAGCAGTACTCAGAACAGCATTAAAAATCCAGTTACACCTCATTGAACAAGGCTTAACTTTTTTGGGGGGTGTTAACATCAATATTTGAGCGGAAAAGGGGAAATTTTCATCAGTTCAAGTAATTTCAGTGATTGTCGGCTATGGAGAGTTTCACAATGCAGCCTATGGCGGAGCAGGGAATGACTGACCACAACTTCAGGATTTCCGCGTTTATCTGCACATGCACTAAATCCTGAAGTTACGGTCAGTTTCAGAGGGGTAATGACAGCGGATGCTGACAGTTTCACCGCCATTACCCACCGCAAGACCCGAGCCAATTAATCCACATTGAACATTTATTTTTAGGAAAGGAGAAAGAACAAACTTGCATTTACATAGAACCTTTCACAATCTCAGGACGTCCCAAAGAGCCTCACAGCTACGGAAGTACTGTTGTAATGTAGGGAAGTGCGGCAGCCGATTTGCGCACAGCAAGGTCCCATGTACAGAAGTGAGTTAAATAACCACATAATTAATGTTTCTTTGAGGTATTAATATTGGCCAGGACACTAGGAGAACTCCCCTGGTCTTCTTTGAATAATTCCTTGGGGTCTTTTATGTCTACCTAAGTGGGCCAATAGGGCCTCAGTTTAAAGTCTCATCTGAAAGACGGCACCTCTTGACGGTGCAGCACTCCCTCAGCACTGCACTGAAGTGTCAGCCTAGATTATGTGCTCAAGTCTTAGAGTGGGACTTGAACCCATGACCTCTGACTCAGAGGCAAGAGTGCTACCACTCAGCTAAGGCTGACACCTAAAGGGGAATTTCATAAGAACATAAGAAGTAGGAGCAGGAGTAGGCCATACGGCCCCTCGGGCCTGCTCCGCCATTCAATAGGATCATGGCTGATCCGAACCTAGACTCACATCCACTTCCCTGCCCGCTCCCCGTAACCCCTAATTCCCTTATCAGCTAGGAAACTGTCTATCTCCGTTTTAAATTTATTTAATGTCGCAGCTTCCACAGCTCTCTGAGGTAGCAAATTCCATAGATTTACTACCCTCTGAGTGAAGAAGTTTCTCCTCATCTCAGTTTTGAAATGGCAGCCCCTTATTCTAAGATTATGCCCCCTAGTTCTAGTCTCACCCATCAGTGGAAACATCCTCCCCGCATCCACCCGATCAAGCCCCCTCACAATCTTATATGTTTCGATAAGATCGCCTCTCATTCTTCTGAATTCCAATGAGTAGAGGCCCAACCTACTCAACCTTTCCTCATAAGTCAACCCCCTCATCTCCGGAATCAACCGAGTGAACCTTCTCTGAACTGCCTCGAGAGCAAGTATATCTTTTCTTAAATATGGAAACCAAAACTGTACGCAATATTCCAGGTATGGCCTCACCAGTACCCTGTATAACTGAAGCAAGACTTCCCTGCTTTTATACGCCATCCCCTTTGCAAGATTCCATTGGCCTTCCTGATCACCTGCTGTACCTGCATACTAACCTTCTGTGTTTCATGCACCAGGACCCCCAGATCCCTTTGTAATGTAGCACTTTGCAGTTTCTCTCCATTTAGATAATAACTTGCTCTTTGATTTTTTCTGCCAAAGTGCATAACCTCACACTTTCCAACATTATATTCCATCTGCCAAATTTCTGCCCACTCACTTAGCCTGTCTATGTCCTTTTGCAGGTTTTTTATGTCCTCCTCACTCACTGCTTTCCCTCCCATCTTTGTATCATCGGCAAACTTGGATACGTTGCACTTGGTCCCAGCACTGACCCCTGCGGAACAGCACTAGTCACTGATTGCCAACCTGATAATGAACCATTTATCCCAACTCTCTGTTTTCTGTTAGATAGCCAATCTTCCACCCATGCCAGTATATTACCCCCAATCCCGTGATTTTTTTATCTTGTGCAGTAATCTTTTGTGTGGCACCTTGTCAAATGCCTTTTGGAAGTCCAAATACACCACATCCACTGGTTCCCCTTTATCCACCCTGTTTGTTACATCCTCAAAGAATTCGAGCAAATTTGTCAAACATGACTTCCCCTTCATAAAACCATGCTGACTCTGTCCGATTAAATTATGCTTATCCAAATGTCCTGTTACTGCTTCCTTAATAATGGACTCTAACATTTTACCAACCACAGATGTTAGGCTAACTGGTCTATAGTTTCCAGCCTTTTGTCTACCTCCCTTTTTAAATAAGGGCGTTACATTAGCAGTTTTCCAATCTGCTGGGACCTTTCCTGAATCCAGGGAGTTTTGGAAAATTACCACCAATGCATCCGCAATCCCTACCGCTACTTCTCTCAAGACCCTAGGATGCAAGCCATCAGGTCCAGGGGATTTATCCGCCTTAAGTCCCATTATCTTACCGAGTACCATCTCCTTAGTGATTTTAATCGTGTTTAGCTCCTCCCCCCCTATAGCCCCCTGTTTGTCCAGTGTTGGGATATTTTTAGTGCCCTCTACTGTAAAGACTGATACAAAATATTTGTTCAGTGTTTCTGCCAACTCCATGTTCCCCACCACTAATTTCCCGGTCTCGTCCTCTAAGGGACCAACATTCATTTTAGCCACCCTTTTTCTTTTTATATAACTGTAGAAACTTTTGCTATCTGTTTTTATATTTTTTACTAGTTTACTTTCATAATCTATCTTCCCTTTCTTAATTAATCTTTTAGTTATTCTTTGCTGGTTTTTAAATGCTTCCCAATCTTCTATCCTCCCACTAGATTTGGCTACTTTATATGCCCTTGTTTTCAGTCGGATACTATCCTTTATTACTTTACTTAGCCACGGATGGCTGTCTTTTCTTTTACGTCCCTTTTTCCTCAGTGGAATATATTTTTCTTGAAAGTTGTGAAATATCTCCTTGAATGTACAGCACTGCTCATGTACTGTCTTATACCTTAATCTATTTTCCCAGTCCACTTTAGTCAACTCTGCTCTCATACCTTCATAGTCTCCTTTATTTAAGCTTAGTACACTGGTTTGAGATCCAACTCTCTCACCCTCCAACTGAATTTGGAATTCAACCATGTTATGGTCACTCATTCCAATGGGATCCTTTACTAGGACATTTTTTATTACTCCTGTCTCATTACACAGGACCAGATCTAAGATTGCCTGCCCCCTGGTTGGTTCAGTAACATACTGCTCAAGGAACCCGTCCCTAATGCACTCTATGAACTCTTCCTCAAGGCTGCCCTGTCCAATTTGATTTGTCCAGTCAATATGAAAGTTAAAATCCCCCATGATTATAGCTGTTCCCTTATTACAAGCCCCAACTATTTCCTGATTTATACTCCGACCAATAGAGTTGCAACTGTTCTATAGACTACGCCCACTCGTGACTTTTTCCCCTTATTATTCCTTATCTCCACCCAAACCGTTTCACTGTCCTGATCGTTTGACCCAATATCATTTCTCACTATTGTAGTGATTCCATCCTTTATTAACACAGCCACCCCACCTCCCTTTCCTTCCTGTCTGTCCTTCCTAATAGTCAAATACCCCTGGATGTTTAGTTCCCAGTCATGGTTACCTTGCAGCCATGTTTCCGTAATGGCCACCAGATCATACCCATGTGTACTTATTTGTACCGTCAACTCGTCTATTTTGTTACGAATGCTGCGTGCATTCAGATAAAGAACTTTTAAATATGTTTTGTGACAATTTATTCCTGCTTTTACCCCCTTTACTACTTTACCTTTATTATCTTTATACATTCTGTCCCTTCCTGACACGCTCTGGTTTTTAATTCCCCCACTGCTACCTTGCTCTATTGCCTTCTCCGCTGGCATTTTTATTTTTCGCTCTCTTGAAACCTCCCCCCCACTAATTAGTTTAAAGCCCTCTCTACAGCCCTAGTTATTCGATTCGCCAGGATTCTAGTCCCAGCACTGGCCAAGTGAAGTCTGTCCCAATGGAACAGCTCTCTCCTGTCCCAGTACTGGTGCCAGTGTCCCAAGAAGCAAAACGCATTTCTCCCACACCAGTTTTTGAGCCACGCATTTAACTCTCTGGTTTTATTTACCCTAGCCAAATTCGCTCGTGGCTCAGGTAGTAATCCAGAGATTATTACCCTTGTGGTTCTGTTTTTTAATTTGGCCCCTAGCTGCTCATACTCCCTCAGCAGAACCTCTTTCCTTGTCCTATCTATGTCGTTGGTACCAACATGGACCACGACAACTGGATCCTCCCCCTCCCACTCCAAGTTTCTCTCCAGCCCAGAGGAGATGTCCTTAACCCTGGCACCGGGCAGGAAACACAACCTTCGGGACTCTCGCTCTCAGCTGCAAAGAACCCTATCTATCCCCCTAATGATACTGTCCCCATACCAGTACAACATTTTTTTTTACTCCCCCCACTTGAATGGCCCCTCGTTCCACGGTGCTGTGGCCAGGTTGCTCATCCTCCCTGCAGTCCCCGTTCCCGTCCTCACAGGGAGTAAGAGCCACGAACCTGTTGGACAAGAGCAAGGGCTGCGGCTCCTCCAACACTACCTCCTGGATCCCCGTACCTGCCTCACTCATAGTCACACCCTCCTGTCCCTGACCACGGAATACATCTGAATTAGTTAATCTAATTGGTGTGACAACTTCCTGGAACACAGAGTCCAGGTAACTCTCCCCCTCCCTGATGTGTTGCAGTGTTTGAAGCTCGGACTCCAGCTCATCAACACGGAGCCGGAGTTCCTCGAGCATCAGCACTTACTGCACATGTGATCACTGTGAACATCAATGGTGTCCACCAGCTCCCACATATTGCAGCAGTAACACATCACCTGCTCTCCCATTCTATGTAATTAATTAAATTTATTATTATTATTTTTAAATACCCTCTGCCTCGATTCTAGATGATGAATATCACACCTCTATTTAATTGAACTTACCAACTTATAAAGGTTTAAAAGGAAAGGAAAAGTACTCACCAACCAGCCAATCACCTACCAGTTTGGCTGTGATGTCACTTTTGAACTCTGACCTCCCCTTGGAATGTTGCCTGTGGAGCCTGTTTAGGCTGCCTCGCCTCGCTGCTGCGGCTCGACTCGACACCCGCTGCTGCTCCCAGCTGTCTCGACTGGGCCACACCTCGCTGCTCCGCCTCTGCATTGTCTGCTAATCCTGAGGCTGGCAGGAAAAACAAGGCAGAAACAAAACAAAAACAGCACCTAACACCCCACTCACCCTAACTCTCTCACTCACCCAAACTCTCAACGGCACTCTCTGCTACTCGCACTCAGTGCTGCTCACACTGGCACCGGTCTTTTTATACTGCTGGTTTGTTTCCTCTAACAAATAAAGACTGCAACATTTTATAAATCTTTCTAAAGCACTGGTTTGGCCTCAACTGGAGTATTGTGTCTAATTCTGGGCACTGCACATTAGGAAGGATGTGAAGGCCTTAGAGAGGGTGCAGAAAAGATTTACAAGATTGATTCCAGGGATGAGGGACTTCAGTTACATGGATAGACTAGAAAAGCTGGGCTTGTTCTCCTTAGAGCAGAGAAGGTTGAGAGGAGATTTGATAGAGGTGTTCAAAATCATGAGGGGTTTAGACAGAGTAGATAGAGAGAAACTGTTCCCATTGGCGGAAGGGTCGAGAACCAAAGGACTGGCAAAAGAACCAACGGTGACATGAGGAAAAACTTTTTTACGCAGTGAGTGGTTAAGATCTGGAATGTACTGCCTGAAGGGGCGGTGGAGGCAGACTCAATCATAGTGTTCAAAAGGGAATTGGATAAGTACCTAAGGGGAAAAATTTTGCAGGGCTATGGGGAAAGGGCGGGGAGTGGGACTGGCTGAGGTGCTCTTGCAGAGAGCCGACACGGGCTCAACAGGCCGAATGACCTCCTTCTGTGCTGTAACCATTCTATGATTCTAAGTCATCCCCACCACTGGCAGGTTTGGTTTAAAAATAAAAACAACAGGAACCATTTGGAGTCCAGCACTGCTGATTGACGTTGGTGCATTGCTAAATAACAAAGCACATACCCAATGAGAGTGGAGCTGAGTATTCCCTCCATTGCCAATGTGGTTTTGCAGCAGATCTGAGTCATTTGGGACCCAGGTTAAACAATAACTAATGTTACTCGTGAGGAGCATAGGAACAATTTTTCATTATAAAACATGCTGGCAGACATTCAGCAATGTCACCAAATTGGGATGGATGTCAGCCGTGGCTCAGTCAGAAGGTCGTGGGTGGAAGTCCCACTCCAGAGACTTGAGCACAAAAATCTAGGCTGACACTCCAATGCAGTAGTGAGGGAGTGCTGCACTGTCAGAGGTGCCGTCTGTCAGATGAGACGTTAAACCCATCTGGCTTCTCATGATGTAAAAGATCCCATTACGCTATTCGAGAAAGAGCAGGGAAGTTCTTCCCGGTGTCCTGGCCAATGTTTATTCCTCAACCAATATCACTAAAAATAAACAGATTATCTGGACGTTGCTGTTTGTGGGACCTTGCTGTGCGCAAATTGGCTGCCGCGTTTCCTACAATACAACAGTGACTACACTTCAAAAGTACTTCATTGGCTGTAAAGTGTTTTGGGGCGTCCTGAGGTCCTGAAAGGTGCTATATAAATGCAAGTCTTTCTTTCTTTCTAAAGGAGCCGTGACCAGTAACAGCAGATTTCATGTTATACTGTCAACTCTCAATCATCATTGAAAAGTAACACACGCGGAGCAATTTTCCTCTTGGCCTGCCCCCGCCCCCATCTCCCAACCCCGCTACGCTGAGGGAAGAATGTGTCCAAATTTCCTGGTCTGGGTGTTCTCTTGGCACAGGGCTTTGCACTGGGAATGGAGTCACAGAATCAAGAACATAGTACTGTAAGAGGCATGCAGCTGCACTCCTAGTGTCTGACATCAAGACCTTCTGGCTACTGCCCGAGGGCAACAGTCTGAAGGCCCCAAGGATCGTGCAGATCATGCAAATCAGGTCAAACTCCTATTTCCTCTTCACTGTGATTGGGGACTGAGTGTTAAATGGGGGCCTAAATGCATGTAAGGATGTGATTGAAGGATAATGATCAGGTGGTGGCTGTGATTTCAAAAGTACACTGTGCTGCATAATGGGCATTCATAGCGAGCACTGAAAGCACTTTATACAGTGTGAGGGTGAAGGTATTTGTAAATGCTATAGGTATTTAGCACACTGCAGTAATGGAAAGTAATTGTACATTCTTCTAACTTGGCTGCCCTGGCAAGGTCATTAAATTCTGTGAGGCATTTCCCCCATGTGCGTGGAAGGGTGAAGGTGGCAATAGCTCCAGTTGCACCTCCTCCCTCCTCTCACTGGTATTCTTTGGGCCCTGTGACGTTCATTATTGAAGATATTCTC
This sequence comes from Somniosus microcephalus, assembly GCF_052327205.1. NCBI lineage: Eukaryota > Metazoa > Chordata > Chondrichthyes > Squaliformes > Somniosidae > Somniosus > Somniosus microcephalus. The sequence goes on along the minus strand of NC_140987.1, from coordinate 57,037,252 downwards.
CCTCCTCTGCCTAACTTCCGGCAAGGGAATATTTATGGCCTCGTCAGATAAATGTACACTTCTGTCATTCTTAGATTTTTTTTGATCAAATCATCTACCTGTTTTTCCCAGAGTGTGAAAATCAAACTGCCTATCACTTTAAGCTGCTGCAGGGCTTTAAATCTTGCAGCAGCACAAGACTTTCTACTATCCAAATCCCACGCATTTTCTACAATAGGAAACTGCCGAAATTACGGTAATAAAACTGACCCTGGGAATAAGCCCAGGGTCAGTGCAGCAAGAATGGGCAGGTGTTCGTCTCACACAGCTTGAGTCCCGGTTGACTGTACACCTGATTGGAACAGCTAGGCTATTCTCACCACTCTCTGCACAAGTTTCCAATAAAACAGTCTAGAGTCATAGAGTCATAGAGTCATAGAGTTTTACAGCACAGAAAGAGGCCCTTCGGCCCATCGTGTCTGCGCCGCCCAACCATCCCTGTCCAGTCTAATCCCATTTTCCAGCATTTGGTCCATAGCCTTGTATGCAATGGCATTTCAAGTGCTCATCCAAATGCTTCTTGAATATTGTGAGGGTTCCTGCCTCTACCACCCTTTCAGGCATTGAGTTCCACATTCCAACCACCCTCTGGGTGAAAAAGTTCCTCCTCAAATCCCCTCTAAATCTCCTGCCCCTTACCCTGAATCTATGCCCCCTTGTTATTGACCCCCCTACTAAGGGGAAAAGTTCCTCTTTATCTACCCTATCTATGCCCCTCATCATTTTGTACACCTCAATCAGGTCCCCCCTCAGCCTTCTTTGCTCCAAGGAAAACAACCCCAGCCTGTCCAGCCTCTCTTCATAGCTGAGGCGCTCCATCCCAGGTAACATCCTGGTGAATCTTCTCTGCACCCTCTCCAAAGCAATCACATCCTTCCTATAGTGAGGCGACCAGAACTGCACACAGTACTCCAGCTGTGGCCTCACCAGCGTTTTGTACAGCTCCATCATAACCTCCCTGCTCTTATATTCTATGCCTCGGCTAATGAAGGCAAGTATCCCATATGCCTTTTTAACCACCTTATCTACCTGTTCCGCTGCCTTCAGGGATCTAGGAATTGTAAAATGCTGCAACAAATTTACATAAAGACTGTCCAGGTGTCTAATATGTTAATTATGAGGTGAATTAAATTAGTGAGAATGAGAAAAGGACTAGAGGAATGGAATGATAGACAGGGATAAATGATTGTACAAACTAAAGCAAGAGAAGAAATAAAAGGTGGCAGATAGATTTGATAATACGGGAAGGTGGAACATATTGAGCATTGCCAGAATGGGTAAGAAAAAAATAATGATTGACAGGGTTCTTGCAGGAGACACTTCATTTGTCTGCAAATTTGGAGCTGAATAATTATTAATGGAGTGAGTTCACCATCATATTACCTCACCGTTAAAAGATCCCTCAGACTGAGAGCATTTGTTGAAAACGTTTGCAATCCGTGGAAAAAAATCCTGATGACAAATAGCTGATGTCACGTTATTGACGGCAATATTTCAAATCGTCCTTTTCCCCCCCAGACGTTTTGGCAAAGAGAAAAGCTTTTGAGCCAATCATGGCAGGCTTGCAACAAATAGAGGATGTTGTATTCAGCCACCTTTGGCATTTACACGACAAAGTTCACAGCCATTCATTAATCCGCAAGTGACCAAAGCGAGCTAAAGCTGGAATAACATCTCGTAGAGACAGTGGCTCCCAATGAATATGGAATAGGGAAAATCCACTGTGGAGATAGGCCACTAAACAAAGACATGCAAAAAAATATAAGGGTTGAATAAGAATATCAGCAGCTCTTAAACCTGTTCAGAGGCGTGGGAAGATCCCTGGGAGAAGAAAAAAAGCAATGCTTGGCTAGATCCAGTTTTCCAGCACATAAGTCTCTGTGTGCAAAGGATGACTGTACCTCAAACTGACAAGTTTATTCCATCCTGTGTCTGGTTCCTGTGTACTTTGTATTTTTACATTTTGCCACTCGAACTAAGTTTACCCAGAGGCAGATGGTATCAGAAATTCCATTACAAGATGTTGAAAAGTTTGTTTTGCAAATTCTATCTAGTGTTGATCTGATAGTTCTTAAACAGCTAAGAGTCTGGCTAATTCTGTCCTGCTTAGAACGAGTGCCTAGCTTTAAAACCAGCATTTTTTTAAAAATCCCCAGTTTTAATTTATTTTCTCCTGTATTGCTGGCACGCTCATGCACAGGCCTTACAGTAGGAAAGACATTCAATGCTGCCACCTGCTGACTGAGAGCTCCCATTTCACCCTCAACAAGGTCTTCTGGACAGATTCGCTGTGATGATATCATAGAATCGTACAACACAGAGGAGGCCATTCAGCCCATCGTGCCTGTGCCAGTGTAGGATTCGCAAAATTGGATTTCATATTAATAAGGGTTAAATGGCAGAAGAGGCCGTGATTTTAAAGGCTGTTTTAAAAGAAGCCCAGAAAAAGGGGCATACAAAATGGCCGCCATACCATGTGATCAGCTCATTGGGACACTTTAAAATGGTTCCTGCGCAACCTCAGACAGCTATGTGGATTGAACCCACAGTAAGTTCTGGAAGCCGTTTCGGAGAGAACGAAACCAGACCCACAGGCATGCATATGGATTAGATGCAGATCCACTCAAGATCGGCTTGGAGACAGGGGCCATCTAAATGTTGACCCAGACGAAAGAGGACAATATATATTCATGAGGACAACACCAAGGGCTCGGTAACGAGATCAGCAGGACATTCAAAACAATGAAAGCCATTTCCAACCAGAGATGGGCCTGTTACCAGCCGCTTCAAATGATTTTAAATATAATAACTGCCCCGCTGTGCTCAAAGCCCGCCAAAGTTAAAACAAAGACTAACCTGATTTTGGGCGGGAAGTGAGGCCTCGGGAAGAAAGGTATATCTGGAGAGACTTTTCGGCAGTTAAGGACACAAGCAAGCACTCGGAAACAGTCGGGACAGGCAGGCCAGAGCAAGTTGGAAGGCAGACAGTTGCAAGCCTGCAGCTTGAACACAGACACGCCGGGTTGGAGAGCTGGAAACACGCAACTTGAATCCGGACACCCAGAAGAAGGAGCAGCCAATCGCAGGCGTTCCGCCCCGGGGAAGCACATCGGGAGATCATCGACCATCCCCGGGCCGTTGCCGGAACGAGAGGCCATAGACCCAGCTTGGGAGAAGAAACAAAAAAATAAAGGTCCCAAGTGAAGAAACCTTCCAGCCACCACGGCTCGGTAGAAGAGAGGAAAGGAACCTGAAGAAGCGATGGGAGCCAGCCCAAGGCTCCTCTGACCAGGTCGAGCCGACGATCCTCGACCCCGCCGACATCCAGGCCCGCCGGTGTCCAGCCGCCCCCGACCCCCACCTCAGGAGAGAGGTGTGGCGCAGCTCGCAGGGGCTCCATGATCCACGTGGCGACGAGACGCCTGAAAGGACCAAACACAGACTCGTTTTCAAAACCTTGCACTTCCTAGTGGGATTGGTGAGCATGTTTCTGGCCCTTCACAATCAGATCTAGATAGGTTTAATAAGAGGGTGGATTTAAGGGTACAATTAACATGAGTTGTTGTCCCTCGATGTTCCGTGTGTTTCCTTATTTCATGATGATCTTTGTAGAGTATAAGATGCCTGTATTTGCCTTAGTTAGTATAATGTCGTTGTGATTTGTTTGTGTTTGTTTTTCCCTCCCATGTACCGTACTCTTATCTGTGTTGCATTTGATTTGATATATTTTTCCATTCGCAATAAAATTTCATTCTGTTTCATCAAACTTGGTCTACACGAGTTTTCTCTACATTGTAGTTCCTGCGCCTAAGTCCAGAGTACAGAATCTAAGGGGCGAGTGGGTCGAACCACTCAAGGTTTACTGTGCAAGAGAGAGAGGCCTCTAGAGAGAGAAACCTCTGGGAAACCTCTCGAGGACGAAAACCCCTTACACCCGCTCTTTTGAAAGAACTGTCCAATTAGTCCCGCACCCCTGCTCTTTCGCCATTGCTCTGCAATGTTTTCCCCTCAAGTATTTATCCTTTTGAAAGTTACTATTGAATCTGCTGCCACCTGCCTCACAGATCATAACAACTCGCTGTGTAAAAATTTTTCTCCTCATCTCCTCTCTGGTACTTTTGCCAATAACCTTAAATCTGTGTCCTCTGGTTTCCAACATTTCTGCCACAGTTTCTCCTTATTTACTCCATCAAAACCGCTCATAATTTTGACACCTCTATTAAATCTCCCCTTAAACTTCTCTGCTCTAAGGAGAACAATCTCAGCTTCTCCAGCCTCTCCACATAACTGAAGTCCCTCATTCCTGGTACCATTCTAGTAAACCTCCTCTGCCCCCTCTCCAAGGCCTTGACATCCTTCCTAAAGTGTGGTGCCCAGAATTGGACACAATACTCCAGCTGAGGCCTAACCAGTTAAAGGTCTAAAGAAAGAAAAGAAAGACTTGCATTTGTAAGACTTACTTTCACGACTTCAGGACGTCCCAAAGCGCTTTACAGCCAATGAAGCACTTTTGAAGTGTAGTCACTGTTGTAATGCGGCAGCCAATTTGCACACAGAAAGGTCCCACAAACAGCAATGTGATAATGACCAGATAATCTGTTTTTGTTATGTTGATTGAGGGATAAATATTGGCCAGGACACCGGAGATAACTCCCCTGCTCTTCTTCGAAATAGTGCTTTGGTTTTTTTTGTCCACCTGAGAGAGCAGACAGGGCCTTGGTTTAACATCTCATCCGAGAGACAGTGGCCTAGAAATTCAGGTGGCTGCACCACCCGTTAGCGCCTTAAGAGGGCGCTAAGTGGGTCGCAAGCCACTGGCCATGCCTCCCGCTAAATTCAGCGGGACGCTAGTGGTGGCGCTAGCCGTTAGCGCTGCGCCGCTACCAATGATGTCATTGGTGTGCGCAGCTCCCCGCTGACGCCCCGGCCGCGATATTTGGCAGCGCCCCCTGATTTACCGCCTGACGCTATGTGCGACTGGTTCAGGGGGGCCTACCTGCGGCGGTAGAGGCGCAATTTAAAGGAGGTGCGGGGCGGCCATTTTTGTTGTTGGCCGCCTGCCAGCATCTCTCTGTGCTCCCGCCACACACCCCCCCCCCCCCCCGCGGAGTGCCGGCTGCGTTCCAAGAGCCCGGCACTTCTCCTCGGTGCCGAGCTCTTTTGCCGGCACTAGCGATCCTCGGGGGCCCAGCTGGGCCCCAGATCGCGCTCAACAAGGCCTCTCCCCTTTAAGAAGGGGAGGAAGGCCTGCAGTACCACAGCGCGACGTGCCGCAGCATGTGGCGCTGCGGCACGTTGTGCAACGATATTCAGTCGCAGCGCCCCAAGAGGGATGCGGGGCGCCTCCAGTAGCACCGCGCCTCCCTTTGGGGTGCTCCAACTGAATTTCCGGCGGGCGGCCACGAATGCTTCCAGGGCGCTACTTTTAGCACCCTGGCGAGGCTGGCGCCCCAAACGGGGCTATAGTCAATTTCTAGGCCAGTACCTCCGATAGTGCAGCACTCCCTCAGCATTGCACGGGAGTGTCAACCTATATTTTTGTGCTCAAGTCTCTGGCGTGCGACCCACAACCTTCTGACTCAGGAGGTGAGAATGCTACCCATTGAGACACAGTTGACACTAACATAACTTCTTTGATTTTGTACTCTGTGCCTCTGTTTATAAAGCCCAGGGTCCCGTATGCTTTTTTTTAAAACAGCCTTCTCAACTTGTCCTGCCACCTTCAAAGACTTGTGTACATACACCCCCAGGTCTCTCTGTTCCTGCACCCCCTTTAAAATTGTACCATTTAATTTATATTCTTCCAAAAGACAGGTTACTCTTGGGTGGAGGGGGAAGAAACAGCAAATATGATCTCAAACCAAAACCATTGCAAGCCATATATTATGGAGGATCTCTCAGGGTTAACAACACCAGGATAGAAGTATAATTTTTGCTGTTCATATCTTTTGAACTAACCAGGATCATGGAAAGAGAAAAAACAAATACACAAATCTTCTTGTTCAGGAAAAGTAGAAACTATACAGCCTCCAGGATTATGTGGCCTATCTCCTTGAGTCGATGGTTGTACCTAAAGGCAAACAGGTCTATTTTCAGATACTCCCAATTCCTGAAAATTTCCTGAACTACTCCCACTTATTTTTCACTCATGAGTGGTAGCCCAGCTCAATGCTGAGACTAGACAGTAATACAGGGCCCAATTTGTCAACGAGTTAGCACCATGTTGACATATCAGGCAATGGAACATTGGAACTGGGTCATGGCAGGTTCAGCAATCTGACATCTCAGCCGGACAAAGCCACAACACACCAGGGCACTGCGATTATTGTAGCAGTCACTCTGAGTCTGGAGGGATGGACCCTACCCTGGGAGTTAGGGTTGATCCCACTTAGCTCCAGATAACCCTGCAAACTAATGTCCCAGCCAGTAAGGTGGTATTAGCTGGACAAACAGCTGTTTCTACATTAGTAAGCTGTGCTGCTTTAGCAGTATCCGGAGTACACATCGGGTTCCCTAAGCATTGGCTGTTGCCTACTTGCATGGTAAGTGCGATGTGTTCTGACAAGGAGAAAAATAGTGCATTCAATAGAAACGCTACTTGTGTGAATTGCTCAGTTGCTTGGTTTGAAGACTCTCAAGCATGATGATGGGTTGCCACACCTCAGACATCCAGCTGCCCAAAACAAGATCTGCAAAGTCATGACAACAGTGTCAGATGTGTGCTCAGCGTGTTGGTTCCTCAGGAGCTATCAAGCTAGGCAATACTCCAATAGTATGTGGAGGGTGTAAAATGCAGAAGAATGAACTACAGGAAACTCTCTTTTAACCGGCACCTAAATAACCAGAAATCTCTCTTAACCGGCAAAATTCAGAAGTAGGTTCAGGTAAGTTTTACTTTATATTAGTGGCCGTGTAACCGGGGTTCCTGGATCTGTGGCCGTGTAACCAGGGTTCCTGCAACTGTTGCCGTGCAACAGGGACTCCTGGATCTGTGGCCGTGTAACCAGGACTCCTGCACAAATGCCGTATAACCGGGGCTCCTACACCTGTGGCCGTGTACGGGGCTCTCGTACCTTGGTAAGTATACCTCTCTGTAATCCGGACTTTTTGATCAATCGGCACCACGCCGGTCCCGTCGGTGCCGGATAAAAAAGAGTTTCCTGTACCATCCTAAGTTTAGCAATAAAACCAACCATTGTGGAATGCCATTGTACTGGATACTGGTTTCATGTCAAGAGTTATTTTTCTCTGGTAGCATTGGCTTTCTCATGGCATTGTTCACAGCGAGTTGGAGGGCACACTGTTTTTCATAAAGACAGGAGTGTCTCCAATGGAAAGATGCAATGTTTTGTTTTCCAATTAGTCGATCCCCTGTGCCATTACTCACAGTGAGTCACCAGTTACATTGTTGCGAGGGTTTGGCGCTGGATTGCACATAGCCCACGTGAGAGGATTTGGAAAGATGTACAGCGGGAGGGGTGCCAGGGAAAAGAGCACAGCGAGCAGAGGCTGGCTGCAGTGCGCAGCAGGAGAGGGAAAATACATCGAGGAGGAAGAGAGTATGGGAAAGCAGCATACAGTACAGTAAAGAGGGAGAGGAAAGAAGGGGCATGGGGAGGGAGTTGAAAGAAGGGGCATGGGGAGGGAGTTGTGCCAGGGAACCGAACACAGTAGAGGAACTGGCTGGGAAATAGAGCAATGGAGCATGGGATGAGGCATGGAGCAGAACACACCATACAGAATTCAAAAATTAAAACCACTGGACCTTAAGAGAAGCTTTTAATAGTGTCTGGAATGTGGCAAATAATAGTGGTAGATGTTTTGAGAATTTTGTCCCCCTGGATCTGATTTCGGATAGCTGGATCTGAGAAGCAAATAATTTCAGTATCCAAACAAAAAATTAGGAAGACAGGCATTGGAGAAGGATGTTGTGGTCAACCGTGTCAAAGGTTGCAGATAAGTTGAGAAGGAGGAGTGATTATGCACCACTATCACAGTTACAGAGGGTACCATTTGTGACTTTGATTAGGGCTGTTTCAGTGCTGTGGCACTGGTGGAAACCTGATTGGAGAGAATCAAACATGAAGCTGCAGGAAAGATGGGCATGGATTTGGGAGGCGACAACATGTTCAAGGACTTTGGAGTCCATTATTAAGGAAGCAGTAACAGGACATTTGGATAAGCATAATTTAATCGGACAGAGTCAGCATGGTTTTATGAAGGGAAGTCATGTTTGACAAATTTGCTCGAATTCTTTGAGGACGTAACAAACAGGGTGGATAAAGGGGAACCAGTGGATGTGGTGTATTTGGACTTCCAAAAGGCATTTGACAAGGTGCCACACAAAAGATTACAGCACAAGATAAAAAATCACCGGATTGGGGGTAATATACTGGCATGAGTGGAAGATTGGCTATCTAACAGAAAACAGAGAGTTGGGATAAATGGTTCATTCTCGGGTTGACAATCAGTAACTAGTGTGTTCCGCAGGGGTCAGTGCTGGGACCCCAACTCTTTACAATCTATATTAACGATTTGGAGGAGGGGACCGAGTGCAACATATCCAAGTCTGCCGACGATACAAAGATGGGAGGGAAAGCAGTGAGTGAGGAGGACATAAAAAACCTACAAAAGGACATAGACAGGCTAAGTGAGTGGGCAGAAATTTGACAGATGGAATATAATGTTGGAAAGTGTGAGGTTATGCACTTTGGCAGAAAAAATCAAAGAGCAAGTTATTATCTAAATGGAGAAAAACTGCAAAGTGCTACAGTACAAAGGGATCTGGGGGTCCTGGTGCATGAAACACAGAAGGTTAGTATGCAGGTACAGCAGGTGATCAGGAAGGCCAATGGAATCTTGGCTTTTATTGCAAGGGGGATGGAGTATAAAAGCAGGGAAGTCTTGCTTCAGTTATACAGGGTACTGGTGAGGCCACACCTGGAATACTGCGTAAAGTTTTGGTTTCCATACTTAAGAAAAGATATACTTGCTCTCGAGGCAGTTCAGAGAAGGTTCACTCGGTTGATTCCGGAGATGAGGGGGTTGACTTATGAGGAAAGGTTGAGTAGGTTGGGCCTCTACTCATTGGAATTCAGAAGAATGAGAGGCGATCTTATCGAAACATATAAGATTGTGAGGGGGCTTGATCGGGTGGATGCGGGGAGGATGTTTCCACTGATGGGTGAGACTAGAACTAGGGGGCATAATCTTAGAATAAGGGGCTGCCCTTTCAAAACTGAGATGAGGAGAAACTTCTTCACTCAGAGAGTAGTAAATCTATGGAATTTGCTACCTCAGAGAGCTGTGGAAGCTGCGACATTAAATAAATTTAAAACAGAGATAGACAGTTTCCTAGCTGATAAGGGAATTAGGGGTTAAGGGGAGAGGGCAGGGAAGTGGACGTGAGTCTAGGTTTGGATCAGCCATGATCCTATTGAATGGTGGAGCAGACCCGAGGGGCCGTATGGCCTACTCTTGCTCCTACTTCTTATGTTCTTATGTTCTTATGTAAAGCGAGGTTGGAGATGGGGCGGTAGTTTGCAAGGACAGAGGGATCAAGGGTGGGTTTTTTGATAAAGGGGGTGATGAGGTTAGATTCGAAAGGGAGCAGAACAGCACCTGAGGAGAGGGAACCGTTTACAGTATCAGCTAACATGGGGGCCAGAAAGGGAAGCTGGGTGGTCAGCAGCTGGGGTCGAGAGAGCAGGAGGTGGGTCTCATGGACAAGATGAGCTCGGAGAGGGCAGGGGGAGAGAAACTAGAGAAAGATGTGAGTTCAGGGCTAGAGCGGGGGAGAACTTTGACTTGGTAGGCAAGGGGAAGGGGATGATGTGGCAGAGCCAGCTGAAAGGATGATCTCAATCTTAGTGACAAAGAAGTCCTTGAGCTGTTCGCGCTTGTTGGAGGTGAGGGTGGAGGGGACAGGGGAGAGGGGTTCAGTTCAGGTACAAACGGGTGGGGCTTGCATCGTGCACGCTCCAATTATTTGTACCAGGCAGTGAAGAGGAAGAGGCCTTAAAAAGTTAAGTGGAAAACTATTTTTTGTGGAGCCAGAAGGAGCTGCTGTGCTCCACTGGGCTCCATAAGAATAATGCCGGCTGCTGTCACCCTGGGCTCGCCCGTCCCACCCCCTGAACCTACTGAGCCACCCGATAATGGCCCAGAAATTCGGGTCGGGGATTTCCCACGGGTGCAAGCCCCCGACCTGCACTTACCTTACGCGCCGGCCGTTGAGCTGTGGGCCCCCATGGAATTCCGATCCTGGGCCTCCTCCAGCTGCCGGCGCGCAGTGCTTGCGTATCCCTTGGGCGCAGTTAGTTCAATGCATCCCCTGGGATCACGTGGGCCATGGGGAGCCAATCGGAGCAGGGAATGCTCCATTCATAAGATTGACAGGAAGAGCTGTCAAAACTTACAAATACTACGGCCCCAAAACATCACTAAATCTTCAAATACATTTTTTTAAAACACATTTTTAAAATAAACTATAAATTACATGAAATAACTATTTTAAACAAAAATTTAAATTTTTGAAAAAATAATTTTATTTTATAACGGGGCTAAAAATAAACTTACCTTGCTTTAAAGTATTTTAAAATAATAAACCTGTGGAAAAAATGTTTTAATTTTAATTAATTCACCACTCCTTATGCCTGCTTTTTAAATGTGTAAATTCTGGAGACTTACCCTCCCGGGAAAACCTGTAAAAAAAAACTAAGTTCGATGCGCACACGCAGCCTCTCCCGCGTACGCGTTCGAACTCTGAACCCCTTCGTTCAGGGGAACGGAAGTGCCGGTTTCCCACGCATGCGCAGTGCATGCAGGAAACTGGCACTTCCATTGGGCTTACGGGTGAGTACCCCGTGCGTATTCACCCGTGGAGACCCGAATTTCTGGGCCTAGTGTCTCCTGGTGAGCTGCAATATGATGCCTGTCTGGGGCCCGCAGCAAGGTAATTAAACCCAAACCTGCCCATTTCTCCCCCTGTGGTCCTATTTATAAAAACAACCAAGAACTTACATTTACATGGCACCTTTCATGTCATCCTAGAGTGCTTGAAAACCAATTAATTATTTTTCGAAATGTAGTCACTATTGTAATGCAAATGCAGCAGCCCATTTCTGCACAGCCATGTCTCACAAGTAGTAATGAGATAAATCGCCAGATGCTATTGACTATTTTTATGGCCTTATCTAGGTGCACATGTACTTTCAGAGAATGATGGTTTTGTTCATAACAGAAAATTAGGAAGAGAGGCATTGGAGAAAGATGTTGTGGTCAACCGTGTCAAAGGTTGCAGAGAATGATTCTGGAATAGTGAGCAATTTTGGCAGATGAGAGCAGGGCCCAATAGTGCTTCATGTGGTCCAGCCAGATCTGGCGGTGAATGGCTAAACCAGTTGTCCACCATATTCTCTCTACTTGCCTTTTCGCTCTCCTGTCCTCCTGATATCACTCCTCATTTGTCTCTGGGACTCTGATGCAGTACAATGAGTCCTAGTTGTAACACATCAATCATATTACCATGCTTCACCTAATTGCAACCTTTCAATATTGTTTCATATCCAATTTTACTCTTGGGTTTTCAAGTTTTTCTTTTCATAATTGTTTGAGTTGTCTCTTTATAGAAACAATATATGACATGCATTTAAAAAGCATCTTATGATGTATCTCAAACATCTTAAATTGCTTCACACGATGAATCACTTGTTGGAGAGCAGTGAGCATCTGTAAGGGGTTTTCCTTGAGAGATGTCTCTGAGGTTTCTCTCTCTAGAGGCCTCTCTCTCTTGCACAGTAAAACCTTGAGTGGTTCAACCCACTCGCCCCTTAGATTCTATACTCTGGACTTTGGGGCAGGAACTACAATGTAGAGAAAACTCTTGTAGACCAAGTTTGATGAAACAAAATGAAATTTTATTGCATAAGGAAAAATATCAAATCAAATGCAAGCAGATAAGAGAGTACACGGGAGGGAAAAACACAAACAAATCATAACAACACAGTACTAACTAAGGCAAATACAGGCATCTTATACTCTACAAAGATCATCATGAAATAAGGAAACACACGGAACATTGAGGGACAACAACTCATGTTAATTGTACCCTTAAATCCACCCCCTTATTAAACCTATCTAGATCTGATTGTGAAGGGCCAGAAACATGCTCACCAATCCCACTAGGAAGTGCAAGGTTTTGAACCAGTCTGCGTTTGATCCTTTCAGGCGTTCCGTCTCCACGTAGATCGTGGAACACCTGCGAGCTGCGCCACACCTCTCTCCTGAGGTGGGGGTCGGGGCGGCTGGACACTGGTGGGCCTGGATGTCGGCGGGGTCGAGGATCGTCGGCTCGACCCTGGTCAGAGGAGCCTTGGACTGGCCCCCATAGATTTCCTTAGTTCGTTATTGTCTCTTCCCGAGCCGGAGCGGCTGGAAGGTTTCTTCTCTTGGGGTTTTATTTTTTTGTTTCTTCTCCCAAGTTGGGTCGATGGCCTCTCCTTTCGGCAATGGCCCGGGGATGGTCGATGATCTCCCGATGTGTTTCCCCGGGGCGGGACGTCGGCTCGAGCGGCCTTCTTGATGTTGGTTTAATTCTTCTTCCTCCTCCGGTGGTGGAGAGGAGTTTGCTGATCTTCTCCCGAAGTGACTCCTCTTCACCCACTGCTGTCTCCAACCGTCTTCGCAACTACAACTCCGGTGTCTCCTTGAGAGTGTCCCCAGTGTCTGCGTGCCTGTACAACTCCAACTCCTCCAGTTATACTTTTCCCCCAGAAGCTTCCACTTCCCGCCCAAAATCAGGTTAGTCTTTGTTTAACTTTTGGCGGGCTGGGAGCACAGCGGGGTAGTTATTATATTTTAAAATGTTTTCGATGGCTGGTAAAGGCCCATCTCTGGTCTGGAATGACCTTCATTGTTTTTAATGTCCTGCTGATCTCGTTATCTAGTCCTTGGTGTTGTTCTCATGAATATGAAATTGTCCCCTTTTGTCTGGGTCAACATTTAGATGGCCTCTGTCTCCAGGCCGATCTTGACTGGATCTGCATCTAATCCATATGTATATGTGTGGGTCTGGTTTCGTTCTCTCAGAAACGGCTTCCAGAACTTGCTGTGGGTTGACTCCACAAAGCTGTCTGAGGATTCGCAGGAACCATTTTAAAGTGTCCCAATAAGCCGGTCACATGGTATGGTGGCCATTTTGTATGCCCCTTTTTCTGGGCTTCTTTTAAAACAGTCTTTAAAATCATGGCCTCTTCTGCCATTTGACCCTTATTAATACAAAGTCCAATTTTGTGAATCCTACACTCCCCCCTGATGATACTGTAACTTGATTGAAGTATCATAATTCTGGGTGAGCAAAATTTTCTGACTTTCCACAATCTAACCATCCCCCAGTATTTACCTATCTATGGCCCCACGACACATGCATTTCCCATTTCAGAAAAATCTAGTGTACATTAAGCATCTATAGATGGCAATACCTTGGAGTTAAAAATCTAACAACTTACTTCCAGGCGTGGAGGGGGGCCTTATACCCCTACATCACCTAGTGCATACACATTACCCTTTTAATAATAACATCACATCTAATAAGACTTCAATAATAAAATAAAATACACACGAAAAATTACAATGCACATGAATACATGTCAAAAATAATACAGAGGAGGGAGGGAAAACTTTAACTTTATACAAAGCAGCAAAATCTAAACGGGTGTCTCTTCTTCTACCCGCACATAATGCTCCCTCCATTCCCCTCTATTCTCATACTTTTGCAAATGTTTGACCTTTTTACAGTGTACAAACAGCAAATAAACCACAATGATAACCTGGCACACTACAAGAATGTGGGAGGCTATCCTAATCCAAGAAGGGACTTCTACATTAGTGAACAGGTCCCACCACGGTGGGGTCACTATGTCCAATATGTCTGCCCCTATCTCTAAAGTCTTCTGCTCCAGTGTGTAGAAGTGTTTCTGTGAAACAACAATGGCTTTTAATATCTTGGTGAGGTGTTCAGGGAGAGGGGGAATGATATATCCAAAATGTGCAATGAATCGTTACAGATCGGTGAAATTCTCTTTCACAGTGATGTGAACAGTGGAAGGTTCGGGAATGGGGACAATTCGCTCTTGGGCCACTTGAACTTCTGCCCTGGGCTTGAAACAGAAGCTGCTGTCACTAACCGGACACCAACCGTGCTGTCCATGCTGGTAGTGGGGCGCTGCAGTGGTGACACAGTATGTCCCACCTCCTATATATGCCACCTGCGGGGGCACATGGCCTTGTGCCATTGCCTCCATGGTGCAATTTATAGGCTTCGCGCCAGCAGTTCTGAACCCGCACTGTGGTTTTGAATGGGCATTCAAGTGCTGGGGACAGAGGATGATGTGTGCTCTCCGGCTCCGGCACCCCGAGAGGTCGGTCCCATCATTGCATGCTCCCATCGAATGATGTAAGGCGGGACCCCCGTGTAGCGAGTGTGCGCACCCCCCTGAATGACTCCAATGTTCTTCACCCTGTATACTGGGGCGGGTCTTGCTGTCTTTCCCATCACCGGCATTCTTACCACTATACCCATAATGGTGTGATTAGACCGTCCATAGTCCACTGGGACTGGGTAGGCCTCTGAAGCTAGTCTGAGCTAGCACGGACTCAATGCATTCTCAAAAGGGTGGAGGGCTGCGAGGTGCTTGTTGCTGATCCAGGAGGGGACTAAACTTTGCTTTAAATCCTCCAGATTACTGCGGCCCTCGCCCAGTAACCACGCCCCGTATAGCACACAAGCTTCGTTCTGCGCAGCCTGATCGGACGCATTCCGATCCTCCCTACTGAGGGCATTTGCCGTTCTGGCGTGTTTCTCCAGCTCAGCTATAATCTCTTTTAAGTGTAGTGTCATGGCCTGGTCCTCATGTAACTCAGAACCCACTACCTTATTCTCATCAGTCAGTATCTTTCTTAGCTGTGTTTTTAAACCATTGATCTGGGTTTGCAGCTCCACGTCATCCAGTGTGTTGATGATGGAAGTTCCTGTATTAAAAGCTGTGAAAATATCATTTACTGCACCCCTTCTTTGCCTCCCTATTTTGTCCAAGACCTCATGTGGTATGGTGTACAATTCGGCTCTGTCGACATCGGCAAAGTCGAATTCGTAAAACTGTTTAAACATGTTTGTTAACAGGACCTGGTATAATTGCTCCGTTTCCCTGGGGCACCACGCTGGCAATCGTACCTCGGTGAGGTTTAAAATCACCGAAGCCACCGCGTAGTGGACCCCTTGGTACAGTACCTGACCTGTGGGTACCAATACCAATCCGTTCCCGGGTCCCTTTGTCGTGGTGGGGCACCCTTCCTTGAGGGCTTTACCTACTGGAACTGTGGGCAGGGGCTTGCGGGGTCGGGTGATGAGCTCAGTGGCATTTACTGGGATCTGAGAGTATGGGACTCCGCACGCCCGTGTGCTGACGTCCCACCTCATTCCTTGTCCAGCATCCTGCCACTGTCTTTGGAAAAAGATGGAGACGTCTGTGGGGCAAGCGCGTTCTGAACCCCACATACAGATGTAGATCCCCTCATCTGGTTCCCACCATTTGTCCCAACAGACACTCAACCCCCCGTGAGTTCCCGTAATTGTCCGATGGGTGTTATTACCCAGTCTCTCCCACTCCACAGTGGAGTTCTTCATGGTGCTGCTCAACTTGCGCAGCCACCACCAACGATCCAAAGGTACATGTCCCAGACAGTTCAAGCAAATCTTCTTGCCCACGGTGATGCTGATCCTGGGTGCAATGATCCGCACCCTGGGGCACATCAGAGACGTTTCTCTGTACGCAAACCCCGTCTGGCTGGAGTATTCAGTGGAGTTCGACCCCAGCCAGCCTGGCCACCTTCCTTCATGGAAGTAGACAGCAGTCTTTTCAGCGTCCCATGGGCTGGTTCCATCAGTCGCGATGGGGCCTCTGTTGCCAGAGCACCCATAGATGGTAGAGTCCTTAGTGCGGCCCCGATAGGCCCAGCTCCACCCGATCATCACAAACGCGACGAGGATCCCTCTCATCTTTACTGGCTTCTGTAATAAATCACACAATATAGCCAGGCTCCCAAGAGATTCTGGCTTAGGTGACAGCATGATCGGGTCTTTCGACCTCGATCCAAAAACACACACATACTGGGCAGGTTTAAAACTACTTAAACTCTAATCCCCTTAATATTTACACACCTTAAACTTAAACCTAAACTTATGTACAGCGCCGCCCGTCCCCGGGCGGCTTGCCTAATCCCTGATTGGACTGCAGCTCGCCGCTCCCTGTGGCGGGGCTGCAGTGACCTGTGGCTTGGGTTCCCCGCAGCCTTTTGCTGTTAATCGGGGACTGTGTTTTTTCATGGATTTCTGAAGTCGCCGTTTACTGAGAACGGGGGACTCGGGCCAAGGTTTTACTGGCTGAGGCATACGAGTCGACCTGCGAAAAGGTGCTTTGGGCGTGGCTCCTTTAGTGAGTGGACCTTCGGGTGGGACCTTAGCTCTCACAGTCCGTGGCTCTTCCACGACTGTGGGCTTCGGCTCCCTTCCCTCAGGCTCCGCCCCTTTGGGATTCGGGCAGGCTCCCTTGGCGAGTGGACCTTCGGGTGGGACTTTAGCTCTCACAGCCCGTGGTTCTTCCATGACTGTGGGCTTCGGCTCCCTCCCCTCAGGCTCCGCCCCTTCAGGAATTGGGCCTGTGGCAGACGGCTCCTCCTCACCTGTCCCTACAGGTGGAGAATCTCTGCCCCCAATTTCTACCTCCCCCACGCTTGAGTCGAGGGCAGGACCTCCGTCCTCCGACTCCACCTCCTCCAGAATCGTGTCGAGGGTGGGAGCTTGTTTTTCGGGCCCCTCCTCGTCCGAGTCCCAGACCATCGGGGAAACCTCCCCCCAGGTGGGCGGGACAGCTTCTCCTTCCAAGCAGGCTACAACGCCAGCTTGTGTGGTCTGTGACACATCGCGCGCCTCAGGCTGAGGATCTTTACCCTCAGACCTGGCTTCGGTTGCTGATGCTCTTGCACCCGGTTTAAACAGTTTGCACCGCTTCATGCGAAACCACTTGTTGCGTCGGGACACCTCCACTGTGCGAGGGGCGTAGACCGGTGGATTTTCCACCGATTCCGGTCTATCCTCCTGGTCTATGGCTCTCTCGCCAGCGCATAGGGGTTAGACCCAAGAATTTTACTTCTCGCCGGCCAACCCGCGC
Source organism: Somniosus microcephalus (assembly GCF_052327205.1). Taxonomy (NCBI): domain Eukaryota; kingdom Metazoa; phylum Chordata; class Chondrichthyes; order Squaliformes; family Somniosidae; genus Somniosus; species Somniosus microcephalus. Next base: position 57,019,985 of record NC_140987.1, on the reverse strand, counting down.
CTTCGTAGGGTTTTCCTTAACACTCTCTATCTCCTTCACACTCGTACCCGCTCCCCAGAGACAATGATTTCTCAGGTCCATGTGGATCCTGTGGGCCACCAAAAAATCAGACCCCAGGACTCCTGTTCCACCTCCCACTTCATTAGTGTACACTTCCACGTGGTGTGGAGTGGTCCTAAATGAATGGCGAGGGGAAGGGAATGTGCGCCAGCCTGTTCTTCGCCCGTGAAGCCCGACAGAAGGTATGGGACCCCGGTGGACAGAGGCGAGGCGGTGGGGTTATCTGCGTGGATTACGGTGCACAATGCTCCCGTATCCAACAGATAGGTCCCTTTCACCTCCTCCACTTCCATCTCCACGAGGGGTCATCTCCATACATCATATCACAGCGCACACAGGTAGACAGGCTGCGCCGACTCTAGTCACTTGGGCACAGCGGTCGGGGTTTCGGGAGTGACAAGACCAGTGGTGACAGCTATTTTCCCCTGCGAAATCATCAGAGACCGCATTGTCTCTATGATTGATTCAATCGCAGCGGGATCCATAACTGCACCAGCTCCTTGTGCTGGGGCAGGAGCTACGGCTTGGGTTTGGGCTGGTGCTGGGGTGGCGGTCTGGGCTTGGGCTTGGGCTGCAGGAAATCTCCCTTTATTATCCTTCCACGGATTTCTACAGTCCTTGCGCCAATATCCATCCTTCCCACACCCATAGCAATTGAGCTTGGCTTGGACAGGGCGATTCCCCTCCTGACGCCACTCCTTCTTGCTTGGGGCTGCGGGTTTTGCCTCATGCACCTTTCCCTTCTGGGGAGGTGTTTCCTGACCTCTACTATTCTTGTACGCAACACTAAGCTGACGGAGCACCGTCTCCTCCGTGACACCGGGACCTTGGGAATCAAACCAAGATCTGGCTAGGGCCCGTATCTCTGGCAAGCTGTTGGTAACCAAGCAACGGAGCCAATGAACCCGCTGTTCATCGCTCATTGCAGCCCATTCAGGCATACCCGGACAGCTGCGTCGATACACTGACCACAGCCTTTCTGCGAAAACCCGTGGGGGTTCTCCAGATAGCTGCACGGTCCCTTCCACACGGTCGAACGGACTACCGTCGTCCACTCCCATTACTTCTAAAACTTCCTCCCTGAGATCCGCATACCCTTTCCATCCCCTCTTACTATCCTCTGAGAGGCACTGAAGGATTGTGCAATCCAGGGAGAAAAGCAACAGTTTCACCTGTTCCTGTTCATCACAGTCATTAATGGCTGCTGTTTCCTCTATCTCCCTGAAATGAATTGAGAGATCTCCCTTTACTGTGAGTCGTGCGAGGTGGCTCACCATGGACCTTAATTGTGGGCCAGTGTAGGGCATCACGAGCTGGTTCTGGTGGGGTCCGATACCGCCATCGGCAGCGTTGGGACCGAACCTCTGGTGCCGAGCGGGACACATTGGTGCCGGTCCCGGCTTTGCTGCCAGTGGTTCTTCCTCACACTCCACCTCGGCTACCTCCTCCTTTTCCGGCCAAGTCTCACTATAGCTCAGCGGTGCCGAGGGCTCGGTGGCTGGTACCACAATTACCTCAGCTGGAATCGGCTGTTTTGATTCCTTTAAGAAGTCCATGTGACTAGCTTTTGGGCTGACGAGACACACCATGCCTTTTGCCTTTACCAGGGCCGTTCTTAGGTCCTCTGTGGTCTTTTGGCAGGGGCCGTGGTCTGTGCTCTCAAACCCGTGCTCGAGGGCTAGCTTGTAAGCTGCCTTAACCTCCACTACTCTCTCCTCCTGCGTTCTTAGCTGTTGTGCGAGGCGGGCGTTTCTCTCCCGTATCCTCGTTTCATTAATCTTTGCCTCAGTAACCTGGCACTCCAGGTACTCTATCCTAGCCTGATGTTGACTAGCTATCACTTGGCGTTCCTGATTCAGCGCGTGAAGCGCTGTGATGAGTTTTTCCCCTCCCATGGCCTTTTCCTCTATCTCTGCTGCCTGGGTTGTGATCTTGGCTGCCTGTGCTGCAACGACTCGGTCCAAGATCTGGACCTGCTTCTTGTAACACATCAGCCACACTGCCTTCTCCACTGACTTCTTATGCTCTTTGCTCTCTGTCCACCTGATGGCTGCGTCCACCGGACGCCCATCCAGCAAGAGATCGGAAATCCACTGTTTAGTGAGATTTACCTTGGCAAAGACATAATCTGCTACCCTCTCATCCATTGCATTTCGACCATTCAAACTTGGATCTACTACATTGCAATCCTGCTGCCAGAGTCCTGCCGCGGTCGCCATTTTCTATAAGGGGTTTCCCTTGAGAGATGTCTCTGAGGTTTCTCTCTCTAGAGGCCTCTCTCTCTTGCACAGTAAAACCTTGAGTGGTTCGACCCACTCGCCCCTTAGATTCTATACTCTGGACTTTGGGGCAGGAACTACAATGTAGAGAAAACTCTTGTAGACCAAGTTTGATGAAACAAAATGAAATTTTATTGCATAAGGAAAAATATCAAATCAAATGCAAGCAGATAAGAGAGTACACGGGAGGGAAAAACACAAACAAATCATAACGACACAGTACTAACTAAGGCAAATACAGGCATCTTATACTCTACAAAGATCATCATGAAATAAGGAAACACACGGAACATCGAGGGACAACTCATGTTAATTGTACCCTTAAATCCACCCCCTTATTAAACCTATCTAGATCTGATTGTGAAGGGCCAGAAACATGCTCACCAATCCCACTAGGAAGTGCAAGGTTTTGAACCAGTCTGCGTTTGATCCTTTCAGGCGTTCCGTCTCCACGTGGATCGTGGAACCCCTGCAAGCTGCGCCACACCTCTCTCCTGAGGTGGGGGTCGGGGCGGCTGGACACTGGTGGGCCTGGATGTCGGCGGGGTCGAGGATCGTCGGCTCGACCCTGGTCAGAGGAGCCTTGGACTGGCCCCCATAGATTTCCTTAGTTCGTTATTGTCTCTTCCCGAGCCGGAGCGGCTGGAAGGTTTCTTCTCTTGGGGTTTTATTTTTTTGTTTCTTCTCCCAAGTTGGGTCGATGGCCTCTCCTTTCGGCAACGGCCCGGGGATGGTCGATGATCTCCCGATGTGTTTCCCCGGGGCGGGACGCCGGCTCGAGCGGCCTTCTTGATGTTGGCTTAATTCTTCTTCCTCCTCCGGTGGTGGAGAGGAGTTTGCTGATCTTCTCCCGAAGCGACTCCTCTTCACCCACTGCTGTCTCCAACCGTCTTCGCAACTACAACTCCGGTGTCTCCTTGAGAGTGTCCCCAGTGTCTGCGTGCCTGTACAACTCCAACTCCTCCAGTTATACTTTTCCCCCAGAAGCTTCCACTTCCCGCCCAAAATCAGGTTAGTCTTTGCTTAACTTTTGGCGGGCTGGGAGCACAGCGGGGTAGTTATTATATTTTAAAATGTTTTCGATGGCTGGTAAAGGCCCATCTCTGGTCTGGAATGATCTTCATTGTTTTTAATGTCCTGCTGATCTCGTTATCTAGTCCTTGGTGTTGTTCTCATGAATATGAAATTGTCCCCTTTTGTCTGGGTCAACTTTTAGATGGCCTCTGTCTCCAGGCCGATCTTGACTGGATCTGCATCTAATCCATATATATGTGTGGGTCTGGTTTCGTTCTCTCAGAAACGGCTTCCAGAACTTGCTGTGGGTTGACTCCACAAAGCTGTCTGAGGATTCGCAGGAACCATTTTAAAGTGTCCCAATAAGCCATTTTGTATGCCCCTTTTTCTGGGCTTCTTTTAAAACAGTCTTTAAAATCATGGCCTCTTCTGCCATTTGACCCTTATTAATACAAAGTCCAATTTTGCGAATCCTACACATTATGTAGGCAAATACAACAACCAATTTGTGCAAAGCAAAATCCCACAAAAAGATGAATAACCAATAAGAACACAAGAAATAGGAGCAGGAGGCCATTTGGCCCTTCAAGTCTGTTCCACCGTTCAATAAGATCATGGCTAAGCTTTTACCTCAATTCCACCTTCGCGCACTATTCCCATGACCTTTGATTCCCATAGTATCCAAAAATCTATCGATCTCTGTCTTCAATATACTTAACGACTAAGCATCCACAGCTCTGGGGTAGAGAATTCCAAAGATTCAAAACCCTTTGAGTGAAGAAATTTCTCCTCATCTCAATCCTAACTTACCGACCCCTTATTCTGAGACTGTGACCTCTAGTTCTAGTCTCGCCAGCCAGCGGAAACATACTCCCAGCATCTACTCTGCAAAGCCCCTTAAGAATCTTATATGTTTCAATGAGATTACCTCTCAATCTTCTAAAGTCTAGGCAATATAGGCCTAGTCTACTCAATCTTTGCTCAAAGGACAATCCCCTCATCCCAGGAATCAGTCTAGTGAACCTTTGTTAAATATTGGGAAGACTGAAGCCACTGTTTTCGGTCCCCGCCACGAACTCCGTTCCGTAGCCACTGACTCCATCCCTCTCCCTAACATCTGTCTGAGGCTGAACCACACTGTTTGCAACCTTGGTGTCAATTGCAGATAAGGCCAACTCTGACCATTTCCTTGTATTGCTCTCCACCCACATCCCCCTTCCACCCACCCCCCCAACCCTACTTCTTTCTATGTCCGCCCCTGGAAAAAACTGCATTTATGAAATCCCAACTGTCCAGCCTCTGGCCCTCCATTCACCATGACATTTCTGCAGTTACCGATCTGCTCAACCACACCCTCACCACCACCTTTGATGCCCTAGTCCCTACTAAAACAATTACCCTCTCTCACACTGGCCGTTCCCCCTGGTACGGCTCTCATCTTCGCTCCCTTAAGTCCAAGGGATGCAGACTCGAACGAATATGGTTGGCAACTGGTTTAGTCATTCACCGCCAGATCTGACTGGACCACATAAAGCACTATCGGGCCATGCTCTCGTCTGCCAAAATTGCTCACTATTCCAGAATCATTTTGGAATGCAAAGATTAAACCCCGGCTCCTATTCTCTACTGCTAACCGTCTTCTTAAACCCCTCGTCCCTGTCTCCTCCACCCTCACCTCCAATAACAAGTGTGAGGAGCTCATGGACTTCTTTGTCTCTAAGATTGAGACCATCCGTTCAGCTGCCTCTGTCACTTCCCTTCCTTCCCTTAGCCCACTGGGCCAAACTTCCTCTAAGGTTGCTCCCTGCCCTAGCCCTGAACTCACATCTTTCTCCAGTTTCTCTCCGATCTCCCCTCATGACCTCTTTGCACTCATGTTGTCTATGAGACCCACCTCCTGCTCCCTCGACCCTATTCCCACCAAACTGTTGACCATGCAACTTCCTTTTCTGGCTCCCATGTTAGCTGATATTGTTAACGGTTCTCTCTTCTCTGGTACTGTCCCCCTCTCCCTCAAATCTGCCGTCATCACCCCTCTCCGTTCTTGCAAACTACCGTCCCATCTCCAACCTCCCTTTCCTCTCCAAAGCCCTTGAACGTGTTGTCACCTTCCAAATCCGTGCCCACCTTTCGCTCAATTCCATGTTTGAATCCCTCCAATCAGGTTTCCGCCCTTTCCACAGTACCGAAACGGCTCTCATCAAAGTCACAAATGACATCCTTTGTGACTGTGACAAAGGTAAAATATCCCTCCTCGTCCTTCTTGACTTGTCTGCAGCCTTTGACACCTTCTCCAATGCCTCTCCACCATCGTCCAACTGGGTGGGGCTGCACTCGTCTGGTTTCATTCTTACCTATCTAATAGTAGCCAGAGAATCACCTGCAATGGCTTCTCTTCCCACTCCCGCATCGTTACTTCTGGTGTCCCCCAAGGAGCTATCCTTGGCCCCACTCCTATTTCTCATCTACATGTTGCCCCTTGGCGACATCATCCAAAAACACAGCATCAGTTTCCACATGTATGCTGACGACACCCAGCTCTACCTCATTTCCACTTCCCTCGACCCCGCCATGGTCTCTAAATTGTCAGACTGCTGTCTGACATACAGTTCTGGATGAGCAAACATTTTCTCCAATTAAATATTGGGAAAACCAAAGCCATTGTTTTCGGTCCCCGCCACAAACTCCGTTCCCTAGCCACTGACTCCATCCCTCTCCCTAACATCTGTCTGAGGCTGAACCACACACTGTTCACAACCTTAGTGTCATATTTGACCCTGAAATGAGCTTTTGACCACATATCCGCAGCATAACAAAGAGCGCCTACTTCCACCTCGGTAACTTCGCCCGTCTCCGCCTTTGCCTCAGCTCATCCGCTGCAGAAACCCTCATCCATGCCTTTGTTACCTCTAGACTTGACTATTCCAAAGCACTCCTGGCTGGCCTCCCACGTTCTACCCTACGTAAACTTGAGGTCATCCAAAACTTGGCTGCCCGTGTCCTAACTCGCACCAAGTCCCGTTCGCCCATCACCCCTGTGCTCGCTGACCTACATTGGCTCCCGGTTAAGCAGCACCTCGATTCAAAATTCTCATCCTTGTTTTCAAATCCCTCCATGGCTTCACCCCTCCCTAGCTCTGTAATCTCCTTCAGCCCCACAACCGCCCCCCCCCCCCCCCGAGATATCTGTGCTCCTCTAATTCTGCCCTCTTGAGCATCCCCGATTATAATTGTTCAACCTTTGGTGGCCGTGCCTTCTGTTCCCTAAGCTCTGGAATTCCCTCCCTAAACCTCGCCACCTCTCTTTTCTCCTTTAAGACACTCCTTAAAACCTACCTCTTTGACCAAGCTTTTGGTCACCTCCCCTAATTTATCCTTATGTGGATTGGTGTCAAATTTTTTGTCTTAAAATACTCCTGTGCAGTGCCGTGGGACGTTTTACTACATTAAAGGCGCTATATAAATACAAGTTGTTGTTGTTGTTTGTTGCACTCCCTCTAAGGCAAGTGTATCCTGTAATGTATGTACCTTTATAAGGGGGGAACTACTTTCTACAGCTCATGTATACTGTAGTACCGGCAGTGACCACATCTGTATATAACGCTGAGTAGTAATCTGTTGTTTCAGTTGCAATTTGAACCACGTTGAGTAAACACCTGTTGTACCGTTCTCTGCAGTCCTTTTCTTATTATTACACGGACGTAACAGTGGCGACGAGCAAGTTCGAACCTACCTGCAACTCTGCATCACCTCCCAGGGATTCGTTCCTGGAGAACAGTGGAAGAAGGTCGAGTCCAGAAGCACGGGTGTCGACCACTGGCAACCGCCCAGTCATCCAGCGGAGATTTGAGCATCGCAGGGGAGGCTGTCGAGACCCAGGCTTGGCTTTCCAGTCACGGTGGTCCAGCGAAACGGGCTGGCAACAGGTACTGCGCAGACCCTTCCCGGACAGCGACAGGCTAGAGCCCGACTGAGCGGCACAGAAAAAGGCCAAGCAGCGTCGACGGGGGAGAGAGAGAGGGCAGAGCGCACAGGGCGCAGCCGGTGTTCAGGACCGAGCGGCGTCAACGGGGGAGAGAGGCAAGAGAGAGCAGAGCGCAGCCGGTGGTCAAGGGCTGAGCAGCGTCAACGGGGGAGAGGCGCGCGCAGGAAAACATGAGGTGCTGCCATTGCCACGAGGACCGCAGAGAGCAGCGTTGGCAGCAGCGCAGGAGCAGCGCACGAAACCCACAGGGTGTCGCCATTTGCCACGAGGACCACCGAGAGCGGCGTTGGCAGCAGCGCGGGAGACGCCATTTTAAGCCGCAGCGGGGAAGAAAGGAAAGCGCAGGAGACGCCATTTTAAGCCAGTCTAACCACACCCAAAAATGCCGAAGAGTGGCAGTATCACAGCGTTCGACAATGAAGTCGAAGATTGGACGACATATGTCAAACACATAGAAGTATACTGCAAGGCGAATGAAGTGCCAGATGACAAGAAAGCACTGGTATTGTTGAATTCAATGGGTGCAAAAACGTAGGGCTTACTACGAAACCTAGTAACCCCAGAGAAGCCAGTAGAAAAGGATTTTGAAAACATAGTGTCAATCCTACAGGACCACTTAAACCCCACACCGCTGCTGATAGCAGAAAGATTTAAGTTTCACAAAAGGAACCAGCATAAAGATGAAAGTAATGCTGAGTATTTAACGGAACTGCGCAAGCTATCAAAATACTGCCAGTTTGGAACGGGACTAGCAGATACTTTAAGGGACAAGTTTGTGTGTGGGCTTCAAAGTGAAGGAACCCAGAAACGGCTTCTATCAGAAAAGGATCTTACGCTGGACAAGGCTTTCAGCATTGCAGCATCACATGAAGCAGCAGCACGGGGCGCTGCAGAGATACAACGGAGACCGTAAGAATATGGCACAAATGAAATGTCATATGGAACAGTGAAGTGCTATCGCTGCGGTAGAACAACACACGACCATAATGATTGCTGGTTCAAGGACAAAGTGTGCAGACAGTGTGGAAAAGTAGGACACATAGCAAGAGTCTGCAGGTCGGGAAAGAAAACCAGCAGCAAGAAATCTCCACAGGAGAAGTACAAGAAGGTACATAAGGTGACGGAGAGTAGTTCAGACGAACAGAAGAGTGATACAGACTCCGGAAGCAAGGAGCTGGGTTGTCTGAAACTACATAATGTGATCAAAATGGAGGATCACCAAACTATCTGGGTCACGCTCAAGATAGCAGGAGTCCAAGTGAAAATGGAATTGGACACAGGATCAGCCCTAACAGTCATAAACCGAAGGGACTACAAACGGCTATGCTCACATATACCCTTAAGAGATACAAAGATTATCTTGAAGACGTACACGGGGCAAAAAGTCTACCCCAAAGGAAAAATAAGGGTGAACGTTATATATAACGGCAAGGAAACACCAAAAATGGACTTATATGTATTGCCAGATGGAGGACCACCACTACTAGGACATGAATGGATCCGGAAGCTACAGCTAGATTGGCATTCCATACAAGCACTGACTGTAGATGCCAAAAAGGATGACGACGTCACACCTGGACGACTGTCAAAAATGCTAACTGACGCACAAGAAGTGTTCCAGCAGGGACTCGGAACACTAAAAGGCATAACAGCGACGATCAAAATAGAGGAAAATGCAAGCCCAAAGTTTTTTAAGGCCAGACCGGTGCCTTATGCGATCCGCCCAGCCGTCGAAGCAGAGCTGGAAGGTTTGGAACATTCAGGAGTACTGTCCAAAGTGGACTGGAGCGAGTGGGCTACACCCATCGTTCCTGTAATGAAGAGGTCGTTGAGTAATACGCCTGGGGAACCAAAGAAGGTTCGCATCTGTGGGGACTTTAAGGTGAAAGTGAACCCAATCCTTCACACTGTACAATATCCGCTTCCGCGGATTGAAGATATTTTCGCCTCGCTATCTGGAGGGAAACGCTTCACTAAGATTGATCTGGCCCAGGCGTACCTGCAAATGGAGGTAGAAGAAGTCTCGAAACAGTACCTCACGATCAACACTCATAAAGGTCTCTACCAATACAACCGGCTGGTGTTCGGGGTAGCATCAGCTCCGGCTATTTGGCAAAGGGCAATGGAACAAGTCCTGCAAGGGATTCCAGGGACCCAGTGTTATTTGGACGACATCCTGGTCACGGGCGAAAATGACAGTGATCACCTCGCCAACCTGGAGCAGGTGCTCACTAGATTGAAGGAATATGGGCTCCGAGCTAATCGCCACAAATGCGAGTTTTTCCAGAAGCAGATCTCGTATTGTGGCCACGTTATTGATAAAGAGGGGTTACATAAGTCCCCTGAAAAGATTGAGGCAGTAGTCAAGGCTCCAGCACTGGAAAATGTGTCACAACTGAGGTCGTTCCTCGGGCTGGTGAACTACTACCATAAGTTCTTGCCGAATTTGTCTACCGTACTACACCCACAGAACACCCTACTGCAAACGGAGGTACCATGGAAGTGGAGTGACGAATGTAAACGAGCTTTCCAGAACAGCAAAACATTGATCACATCAAAAGAGGTGTTGGCTCATTTCAACCCAGCACTACCAATTCGGTTGGAGTGTGATGCATCACCCTATGGCATTGGAGCGGTGCTGTCGCACAAATTCCCGGACGGCTCGGAGAGGCCAGTTGCCTTTGCGTCTCGGTCACTAACCTCAGCCGAGCGTAACTACGCCCAGATTGACAGGGAGGCCCTCAGCCTAGTGTGGGGAGTGAAAAAGTTCAATCACTATCTGCACGGGCAAAAGTTCACCTTGCTGACTGACCACCAACCACGTGTCTCCATCTTTAATCCAAAGAAGGGCGTTCCGGTGATGACTGCGCAACGGCTACAAAGATGGTCCCTTTTTGTAGGGGCGCACCAATATGAAATCGAGTATAAGGGCACGAAACAGCATGGAAACGCCGATGGGCTATCACGCCTGCCACTGCCTACTACGGAGGAAGCACCAGCAGTGGATCCTGTCGAAACATTTCATTCGACTATAATTGAATGCTTGCCAGTAACTAACACTGGTATAGAGAAGGAGACCCGAAATGACCCGACACTGTCTCGGGTATATGATTTGACGGTGAAGGGATGGCCAGCACATGGCGATTCACTGTTGCCAGCATTCTCATCCAGAAGAGAACAGCTGTCAGTATGCCAGGGGACCTTGATGTGTGGATCCCGAGTGGTAATTCCACCCAAGTTAAGGGAGACAGTGCTCAATGAGCTTCACGAAGGTCATCTGGGAGGGGTGAAAATGAAAAGCCTTGCTAGGGCTTATGTGTGGTGGCCAGGGATCGATCAGCAAATCGAGGACCTGACAAAGAGCTGCTCAGGATGCCAGAAGGTCCAAAATGAACCACCACATGCCCCTCTACACCCATGGGAGTGGCCCTCATCTCCATGGCAATGGGTGCATATTGATTTTGCTGGTCCATTCATGGACTCAATGTTTTTAATAGCCATGGATGCGCACTCGAAATGGCCTGAGGTGATCAAAATGTCCTCCACCACTACGGAGAAAACTATTGCAGCCCTACGGACCATTTTTGCCAGGAACGACTTGCCAGAGCAGATTTGCTCTGATAACGGACCACAGTTTGTGTCCAAAGAGTTTCGAAGATTTATGAAAAGGAATGGGGTAAGGCATTACACATCCGCCCCATATCATCCAGCCACAAATGGATTGGCTGAGAGGTTCGTACAAACCTTTAAAAAAGCAGTAAAGGCCATGTGCGATGACGACATTCCACTGCAGCATAAGGTGGACTATTTCCTGTTAGCCTACAGAAATGCGACACATGCAGTCACCAACCAGGCCCCGGCCATGATGTTCTTTAACCGAAGGTTGAGATCTCGTTTGGATTTGCTCAGACCAAATTTACCAAGAGATGTTGAGAGTAAGCAATTCCAGCACATCAATGAGAAGCCGACAAGGAGCTTCAATGTAGGGCAACCAGTCTTGGCCCGCGACTACCGAACAGAGAAATGGCAACCAGGAACGATATGCACACGGCAGGGGCCACTAATGTACACAGGAGACGCTGGGGAGAGCATCATGAGACGCCATGCTGACCAGATCCTAGAGTCACAGGAACGAGTCAACCCCATGCCTTGCCCATACGTATCTGGTGATGAACCCGACGTACAGGTAGCATCTACCCCAGAGACAGTAGCATCGGAAGCTGATGAACCAACCGATGACAGGGGGCCAGAATCGCCTCCGCACCAAGAGCAAGACACTCGGGAAAGGCGCTATCCAGAAACAATCAGGAAGCCTCCCCAAAGACTGAATTTATAAATAGACTATTTTCAGCTAATGTTGCATGTTATAAGTGTTAATTGTAATTAGTTTGATATTTAATTGTTAAATGAGTGTTATGGTACTGTTAATCTAAAAGGGGAGGAATTGTAATGTATGTACCTTTAAGGGGGGAAATACTTTCTACATCTCATGTATACTGTAGTACCGGCAGTGACAACACCTGTATATGATGCTGAGTAGTAATCTGTTGTTTCAGTTGCAGTTTGAACCACGTTGAGTAAACACCTGTTGTACCGTTCTCTGCAGTCTTTTTCTTATTATTACATGGACGCAAGGTATCCTTCCTTAGGTAAGGAGGCCAAAACTGTACACAGTACTTCAAGTGTAGTCTCACCAAAGCCTTATATAATTGTCATGGTGTGGAGATGCCGGAGTTGGACTGGGGTGGACAAATGTAAGAAGTCACACGACACCAGGTTATAGTCCAACAGCTTTATTTGAAATCACAAGCTTTCGGAGCGCTGCTCCTTCTTCAGGTGAAGTGGAGAAATGCATAAAGACACAGCTTATATAGTCAGAGAATCATGTCAGATGTTTACAGGTAACCTTTCCAACTGCCATTTATCACACCTCGGCAGAGAGATAATCACAGCAGTCAAAGGTGTGAATGGTGTCCAAACAGGTCAGTCAGGGAAACATTACATCAAAGAACAATGAGGTGGGGTCACAAGGGGTCAAATATTGCAGATGCTGGGGTCTGTATCTGCATCTGCAATATTTGACCCCTTGTGACCCCACCTCATTGTTCTTTGATGTAATGTTTCCCTGACTGACCTGTTTGGACACCATTCACACCTTTGACTGCTGTGATTATCTCTCTGCCGAGGTGTGATAAATGGCAGTTGGAAAGGTTACCTGTAAACATCTGACATGATTCTCTGACTATATAAGCTGTGTCTTTATGCATTTCTCCACTTCACCTGAAGAAGGAGCAGCGCTCCGAAAGCTTGTGATTTCAAATAAAGCTGTTGGACTATAACCTGATGTCGTGTGACTTCTTACATTTATATAATTGTGTAAGACTTCTTTACTCTTATATAATAGCAAAATACTGCGGATGCTGAAAATCTGAAATAACATCAGAAAATGCTGGAAATACTCAGCAGGCCAGGCAGCATCCGTGGAGAAACAGAGTTAACGTTTCAGGTCTGGGACCCTTCATCAGAACTGGAAAAAGCTGGAAATGTAAAAGATATTAAGCAGGTGCAGAGACAGTGGGGGGGGGGGGGGTTTAGGAGGGGAGGAAGGAATTGAAAGAACATGCTGTGAAAATGTTGCAAATGGGAATGGCAAAATCATACTGCATGAATAATGGGGGCAGGGATTATTATCTGAAATTGTTGAACTCAATGTTGAGTCCGGCAGGCTGTAAAGTGCCTAATCGAAAGATGAGGTGCTGTTCCTCGAGCTTACGTTGAGCTTCATTGGAACAATGTAATAGGCCGAGGACAGAGAGATCAGAGTGGGAATGAAGCGGAGAATTAAAGTGACAGGCGACCGGAAGTTCAGGGTCACCCTTACAGACTGAACAGAGGTGTTCCGCAAAGCAGTCGCCCAATCTGCGTTTGGTCTCCCCAATGTAGAGGAGACCGCAGCGAATACAGTATATTAAATTGCAAGAAGTACAAGTAAATCGCTGTTTCACCTGGAAGGGGTGTTTGGGGCCCTGGACAGTGGGAAGGGAGGAGGTAAAAGGGCATGTCCTGCATTTGCACGGGAAGGTGCCAGGTGAAGGAGAAGGGTTGTTGGGGCTGATTGAGGAGTGGACCAGGGTGTCGTGGCGGGAGCGGTCCCTTCGGAATGCTGAAAGGGGAGGTGAGGGGAAGATGTGTTTGGTGGTGGGATCACGTTGGAGGTGGCGGAAATGGCGGAGGATGATACGTTGAATGTGGAGGCTGGTGGTGTGAAAGGTGAGGACAAGGGGAACCCTATCGTGGTTCTGGGAGGGAGGGGAAGGGGTGAGAGCAGAAGTGCGGGAAATGGAACGGACACGGTCGAGGGCCGTGTCAACCACAGTAGAGGGGAATCCTCGGTTGAGGAAAAAGGAAGACATGTCGGAAGCACTGGTATGGAAGGTGGCATCGTCAGAACAGACGCGGCGGAGACGGAGAAACTGGGAGAATGGAATAGAGTCCTTACAGGAAGCGGGGTGGGAGGAAATATAGTCCAGGTAGCTGTGGGAGTCGGTGGGCTTGTAGTGGATGTTTGTCGAAAGCCGATCGCCAGAAATGGAGACGGAGAAGTCAAGGAAGGGAAGGGAAGAGTCGGAGGTGGACCATGTGAAGGTGAGGGACGGGTGGAAATTGGAAGTAAAGTGAATGAACTTTTCTAGTTCAGGGCGAGAGCAGGAAACGGTACCAATACAGTCATCGATGTACCGGAAAAAGAGGTGAGGGAGGGGACCTGAGTAGGACTGGAACAAAGAATGTTCCACATATCCCATGAACAGGCAGGCATAGCTAGGGCCCATGCGGGTTCCCATAGCAACACCTTTAATTTGGAGGAAGTGAGTGGAGTCAAAGGAGAAGTTGTTCAATGTGAGAACAAGTTCAGCCAAGCGGAGGAGGGTAGTGGTGGATGGGAACTGGTTGGGCCTCTGTTCAAGGAAGAAACGGAGCGCCCAAAGGCCATCCTGGTGGGGGATGGAGGTGTAGAGGGATTGGACGTCCATAGTGAAAAGGAGACGGTTGGGGCCAGGAAACTAGAAACTGTTAAAGTGACGGAGGGCGTCAGAAGAGTCGCGAATGTAGGTGGGAAGAGACTGGACAAGGGGAGAAAAAAGAGTTGAGATAGGAAGAGATAAGTTCTGTGGGGCAAGAACAGGCTGAAACGATGGGTCTACCAGGGCAGTCCTGTTTGTGGATCTTGGGAAGGAGGTAGAAGCGGGCTGTGCGTGGTTGGGGGACTATGAGGTTGGCGGCCATGGAGGGAAGATCTCCAGAGGAGATGAGGTCAGTGACACATTTGGAAACAATGGCTTGATGTTTGCTAGCGGGATCATGGTCCAGGCGGAGGTAGGAGGAGGTGTTGGAGAGTTGGCGTTCAGCTTCCGCACGGTAGAGGTCGGCTCGCCAAACAACAGCACCACCCTTATCAGCAGGTTTAATGATAATGTTAGGGTTGGATCGGAGAGAACGGAATGCTGCAAGTTCAGAGGGAGGTAGGTTGGAGTGAGAGGAATGCCCACTTTGAAGAAGTTCTGCTCTTCTCTCCGACAGGAGTTCCGTTTGTCTCTTTTCATTGCTAACTGCTGACGTGACATCGGCCATCTCCATTTCTCTGCTCCCCTCTTCCGACATGTCTTCCTTTTTCCTCAACCGAGGATTCCCCTCTACTGTGGTTGACACGGCCCTTGACCGTGTCTGTTCTATTTCCCGCACTTCTGCTCTCACCCCTTCCCCTCCCTCCCAGAACCACGATAGGGTTCCCCTTGTCCTCACCTTTCACCCCACCAGCCTCCACATTCAACGGATCATCCTCTGCCATTTCCGCCACCTCCAACGTGATCCCACCACCAAAAACATCTTCCCCTCACCTCCCCTTTCAGCATTCCGAAGGGACCGCTCCCTCCGCGACACCCTGGTCCACTCCTCAATCACCCCCAACAGCCCTTCTCCTTCACCTGGCACCTTCCCGTGCAAATGCAGGAGATACAACACATGCCCTTTTACCTCCTCCCTTCCCACTGTCCAGGGCCCCAAACACCCCTTCCAGGTGAAACAGCGATTTACTTGTACTTCTTGCAATTTAATATACTGTATTCGCTGCTCCCGATGCGATCTCTTCTACATTGGGGAGACCAAATGCAGATTGGGCGACCGCTTTGCGGAACACCTCCGTTCAGTCCGTAAGGGTGACCCTGAGCTTCCGGTCGCCTATCACTTTAATTCTCCACTTCACTCCCACTCTGATCTCTCTGTCCTCGGCCTATTACATTGTTCCAATGAAGCTCAACGTAAGCTCGAGGAACAGCACCTCATCTTTCGATTAGGCACTTTACAGCCTGCCGGACTCAACATAGAGTTCAACAATTTCAGATAATAATCCCTGCCCCCATTTCTCATGCAGTATGATTTTGCCATTCCCATTTGCAACATTTTAACAGCATGTTCTTTCAATTCCTTCCTCCCCTCCTAAACCCCCCACCCCCACCCCCGCCGCCCCCGTCTCTGCACCTGCTTAATATCTCTTACATTTCCAGCTTTTTCCAGTTCTGATGAAGGGTCCCAGACCTGAAACGTTAACTCTGTTTCTCTCTCCACGGATGCTGCCTGGCCTGCTGAGTATTTCCAGCTTTTTCTGTTGTTATTTCTTTACTCTTATACTCCCATCCTTTTGTAATAAAGGCTAACATACCACTTGGTTTCCAAATGGCTTGCTGTACCTGCAGGTTAACTTTCTTTGATTTGTGTACAAGGACACCCAGGTACCTCTGAATAACAACATTTCCCAGTCTCTCACCTTTTAAAAAATATTCTGCTTTTCTATTTTTCCTACCAAAGTGGATAACTTCACATTTCTCCACATTATAAGAACATAAGAACATAAGAAATAGGAGCAGGAGTAGGCCAATCGGCCCCTCGAGCCTGCTCCGCCATTCAATAAGATCATGGCTGATCTGATCCTAACCGCCAATCTACTATCACAGAACCATCTCCTGAATCTAACAGAATTAGACACACAAAATAGGAGCAGGATCAGGCTACACGGCCCCTGGGCCCGCTCCGCTACCCACAGGGCCATGTCCGATCCGAACCTAGACTCATGTCCAAATTCCTGCCCGCTCCCCGTAACCCTTAATTCCCTTTACTTCTAGGAAACTGTCTATTTCTGTTTTAAATTTATGTAATGATGTAGCTTCTACAGCTTTTTGGGGCAGCATATTCCATGGACCTACCACCCTCTGAGTGAAGTAGTTCCTCCTCATCTCAGTTTTGAAAGAGCAGCCCCTTATTCTAAGACTATGCCCCTTAGTTCTAGTTTCACCCATCATCGGGAACATCCTCCCCGCATCCACCCGGTCCAACCCCTTCACAATCTTATATGTTTCAATAAGATCGCCTCTCATTCTTCTGAACTCCAATGAGTAGAGTCCCAATCTACTCAACCTCTCCTCATATGTCCATCCCCTCATCCCCGGGATTAACCGAGTGAACCTTCTTTGTACTGACTCGAGAGCAAGTATGTCTTTTCTTAAGTATGGACACCAAAACTGTACGCAGTATTCCAGGTGCGGTCTCACCAATACCTTATACAACTGAAGCAATACCTCCCTATTTTTATATTCTATCCCCTTAGCAATGAAAGCCAACATTCCATTGGCCTTCTTAATCACTTGCTGCACCTGCATACTAACCTTTTGAGTTTCGTGCACCAGGACCCCCAGATCCCTTTGTACTTCAGTACTTTCCAGTTTCTTGCCATTAAGATAATAACTTGCTCTACGATTTTTCCTGCCAAAGTGCATAACCTCACACTTTCCAGTATTGTATTCCATCTGCCAAATCTCTGCCCACTTACTTAGCCTGTCTATGTCCCCTTGCAGGTTTTTTATGTCCTCCTCACTCACTACTTTCCCTCCCATCTTAGTATCATCTGCAAACTTTGATATGTTACACTCGGTCCCCTCTTCCAAATCGTTAATATAGATTGTAAAGAGTTGGGAACCCAGCACTGACCCCTGCGGAACACCACTAGTTACTGATTGCCATTCTGAGAATGAACCATTTATCTCAACTCTCTGCCTTCTGTTAGATAGCCAATCCTCTATCCATGCCAGAATATTACCCCCAATCCCATGATTTTTTTATCTTAAGCAATAATCTTTTGTGTGGCACCTTGTCAAATGCCTTTTGGAAGTCTAAATACACTACGTCCACTGGTTCCCCTTTATCCACCCTATATGTTACTTCCTCAAAGAACTCCAGCAAATTTGTCAAACATGACTTCCCCTTCATAAAACCATGCTGACTTTGTCCTATTAAATTATGATTATCCAAATATCCTGTTACTGTCTCCTTAATAATGGACTCCAAAATTTTACCTTCCACAGATGTTAGGCTAACCGGTCTATAGTTTCCAGCCTTCTGTCTACTGCCCTTTTTAAATAAGGGTGTTACATTAGCAGTTTTCCAGTCTGCCGGGACCTTTGCTGAGTCCAGGGAGTTTTGGAAAATTATTACTAATGCATCCACAATCCCTACCGCCACTTCCCTCAAGACCCTAGGATGTAAGCCATCAGGTCCAGGTGATTTATCCGCCTTGAGTCCCATTATTTTACCGAGTACCACTTCCTTAGTGATTTTGATTGTGTTTAGTTCCTCCCCCCTATAGCCCCCTGTTTGTCCAGTGTTGGGATATTCTTAGTGTCTTCTACTGTAAAGACTGATACAAAATATTCACTCAGTGTTTTTGCCATCTCCATATTTCCCACCATTAATTTCCCGGTCTCATCCTCTAAGGGACCAACATTTACTTTAGCCACCCTTTTTCTTTTTATATAACTATAAAAACCCTTACTATCTGTTTTTATATTTTTTTGCTAATTTACTTTCATAATCTATCTTCCCTTTCTTAATCAATCTTTTTGTTATTTTTTGCTGTCTTTTAAAGTTTTCCCAATCCTCTATCCTCCCACTAGATTTGGCTACCTTATATGCCCTTGTTTTTAGTCGAATACTATCCTTAATTTCTTTACTTAGCCACGGATAGCTGTCTTTTCTTTTACACCCTTTTCTTCTCAGTGGAATATGTTTTTTTTGGAAGTTGTAAAATAACTCCTTAAATGTACACCACTGATCATGTATCGTCTTACCCTTTAATCTATTTTCCCAATCCACTCTACTCAATTCCACTCTCATACCTTCATAGTCTCCTTTATTCAAGCTTAGCACGCTTGTTTGAGATCCAACCTTCTCACCCTCTAATTGAATATGGAATTCAACCATGTTATGGTCACTCATTCCAAGAGGATCCTTTACTAGGACATTTTTTATTAATCCTGTCTCGTTACACAGGACCAGATCTAAGGTTGCTTGCCCCCTGGTCGGTTCAGTTACATACTGCTCAAGAAACCCATCCCTAATACACTCAATGAACTCATCCTCAAGGCAGCCCTGCCCAATTTGATTTGTCCAATTAATATGATAGTTAAAATCCCCCATAATTATAGATGTTCCCTTATTACAAGCCTCAACTATTTCCTGATTGATACTCCGTCCAACAGAGTTGCAACTGTTCGGAGGCCTATAGACTACGCCCACTAGTGTTTTTTCCCCTTATTATTCCTTATCTCCACCCAAACTGTTTCATTATCCTGATCTTTTGACCCAGTATCATTTCTCTGTATTACAGTGATTCCTTCCTTTATTAACATAGCCACCCCATCTCCCCTTCCTTCCTGCCTGTCCTTCCTGATCGTTAAATAACCTGGTATGTTTACTTCCCAGGCATTGTCACCCTGCAGCCATGTTTCTGTAATGGCCACAAGATCATACCCATATGTAGTTATTTGTGCCATTAACTCGTCTATTTTGTTATGAATGCTACGTGCATTCAGATAGAGAACTTTCAAATATGTTTTGTGACACTTAGTTCCTGCTTTTGCCCTTTTTATTACTTTACCTTTTACTCCATACCTTCTGCCCCTTCCTGACACGCTCTGGTTTTTAATTTCCCCACTGCTACCTAAGTCTATGACCTTCTCTGTTGTCATTTTTATTATTTGCTCTCTAGGAACCTCCCCCCGCACTAGTTAGTTTAAAGCCCTCTCTACAGCCCTAGTTATATGATCCGCCAGGACTCTAGTCCCAGCACTGGCCAAGTGAAGCCCGTCCCAACGGAACAGCTCCCTCCTGCCCCAGTACTGGTACCAGTGTCCCAGGAAGCAAAACCCATTTATCCCACACCAGTCTTTGAGCCACGCATTTAACTCTCTAATTTTATTTGTCCTAGCCAAATTCGCTCGTGGCTCAGGTAATAATCCAGAGATTATTACCCTTGAGGTTCTGTTTTTTAATTTGACCCCTAGCTGCTCATACTTCTTTAACAGAACCGGCTTCCTAGTCCTATCTACGTCGTTTATGCCAACATGGACCATGACAACTGGATCCACCCCCTCCCACTGCAAGTTTCTTTCCAGCCCAGAGGAGATGTCCTTAACCCTGGCACCGGGTAGGCAACACAGCCTTCGGGACTCTCGTTCTCGGCTGCAGAGAACTCTATCTATCCCCCTAATAATACTATCCCCTAGCACTACAACATTTCTATTTACTCCCCCCTCTTGAATGGCCCCCCGTTCCACAGTGCTGTGGCCAGGTTGCTCATCCTCCCTGCTCCCGTCCCCACAGGGAGTAAGAACCTCGAACCTGTTGGACAAGAGCAAGGGCTGTGGCTCCTCCAACACTACCTCCTGGATTCCCGTACCTGCCTCACTTGTAGTCACACCGTCCTGTCCCTGACCATGGGCTACATCTCAATTAATTAACTTCATAGGTGTGACCACCTCCTGAAACACAGAGTCCAGGTACTTCTCCCCCTCCCTGATGTGTCGCAGTGTCTGAAGCTCAGACTCCAGCTCATCAACACGGTGCTGGAGTTCCTGTAGCAGCAGACACTTGTCACAGACGTAATCACCGTGAGCCTCAATGGGGTCCACCGGCTCCCACATCTCGCAACAGTAACACATCACCTGCTCCATTCTATGTAATTAATTAAATTTTTTATTGTTAGTTATGGACACCCTCTGCCCGATTTTAGATGCTAGTATCCCCTTTAATTAATTGGATTTAAATTAAATCAATCCCTCTAATTACACCAGTTAAATGGTTTACCAAAAGTCACTCTGCACCAGAAAGGCCTTATTAACTACAACCCACAGAGTTAAAGTTTGAAAAGAGCACCTAACACCCCACTTACCCTAACTCACACACTTACCCAAACTCACAGCACTCTCTGCTGACTCGCACTCAGTGCTTGCTCGCACTAGCCTGGTCTTTTTATGTTGTTTGTTTGTTTGCAGCCAAATGAGTCACCCCTGCTGATTGGTTAGAAAACTGGTTTCCACTGCCTGCTGTGCCAATTTACTCCTACTGCAGTGTAACCTTGTTTTACTCTTCTTAAACCAACAGAATCCCAAATATTTAACTTTTCCCCTTTACTTAAACTGCTTAAGTAATCTTATCAAGAATGATTTAAAGAGAAATAACAATGAAAGAACTCTCACACTTACCCAAACTCACAGCACTCTCTGCTGACTCGCATTATATTCCATCTGCCACGTTTTTGCCCACTCACTTAACTTGTCTATATCCCTTCGCAGCCTCTTTGCATCCTCCTCACAGCTAGTTTTGTATTGTCAGCAAACTTGAATACATTGCACTCGGTCCCCTCATCTAAGACATCGATATATATTGTAAATAGCTGATCCTTCTGGCACCTCACTCGTTACAGCCTGCCAACATGAAAATGGCCCATTTACTCCTACTCTGTTTTCTGTCCGTTAACCAATCCTCAATCAATGCTAATATATTACCCCCAATCCCATGAGCTCTAATTTTGTAACCTCTTCTGTGGCACCTTATCGAATGCTTTTTGAAAATCCAAATACACTACATCCACTGGTTCCCCCTTATCTACCCTGTTAGTTACAACTTCAAAAAACTCTCTAACAGATTTGTCAAACACGATTTCCCTTTCATGAATCCGTATTGACTCTGCCCAATCATAAGAACATAAGAAGTAGGAGCAGGAGTAGGCCATACGGCCCCTCGGGCCTGCTTCGCCATTCAATAGGATTACGATTTTCTAAGATAATAGCTGGTCTTCTACCTCAACCCCACTTTCCTGTCCTATCTCCATGTCCCTTGATTCCCTTAGTATACAAAAATCTATAGATTTCAGTCTTGAATATACTCAATGACTGAGCATGGGGTAGAGAATTCCAAAGATTCACAACCCTCTGAGTGAAGAAATGTCTCATCTCAGTATTAAATGCCAACCCCTTATCCTGATCCCTAGTTCTAGACTCTCCAGCCAGGGGAAACAGCCTCTCAGCATCTACCCTGTCAAGCCCTCTAAGAACTTTATACATTTCAATAAGGTCACCTCTCATCCTTCTAAACTCCAGAGAATATGTAGGATTACATAGGATACATAGCACAGAAAACAGGCCATTCAGCCCAACCAGTCTATGCCGGCGTTTATGCTCCATTTGAGCCTCCTGCCGTCTTTCTAACTCTATCAGCATAACCCTCTGTTCCCTTCTCCCTCATATGCTTGTCTAGCCTCCCCTTAAGTGCATCTATACTATTCACTTCAACCACTCCCTGTGGTAGCGAGTTCCACATTCTCACCACTCTTTGGGTAAAGAAGTTTCTTCTGAATTCCCTATTGGATTTCTTGGTGACTATCTTATATTGATGGCCTCTAGTTATGCTCTTCCCCACAAGTGGAAACATTGGGGGCGATTTTGCGACTGGGGACGCATTGGAGGCGGGACTGCTGCTTGTCGGGTCGATGTCCCGCCTCCATCGATTTGTGGCCAACCCACGCTATTTTCCCTTGATTAACCTGGTTAAGCCTACCCAGCAGGCTTAGCAGCCCAATCAAGGGAAAGCCGGTTGCAGAGCACGTCAACGTATGACATTTCATCTGTCAAATATTTTTGACAGATGAATTGTCATCATTTGACAGCTCTGTGAAGCTGTCAAACACTGACATTCTCTGCAGTTTGATGAGGTCTTGAATACAAGACCCCATCAAACTTCTTTCTTTTACAGAATTGAGATGGTTGTTGCATCTGAGAATGCAACGGCCATCTGTCAATCCCAATACAGAGGTGCGAGACTCTCCGCATAGAAACCGACTGAAGCCTGCAGGGAGAAACAAAGGTAAGTACACTTTTCAAAACACTTAGCACTTACCTCAGATACTCTTACCTCAGATACTCACCTCTACACTCTTGCGCCCATCACTTACCTTCACACCACACTTTTGCACCCCCCCACCCAGTACTCACCTCGCTGAGCTGGCGCATTTTGGAGCCTTCAGGAAGCCCGCACTTGTGAGGGCAAAAAGGGGATAATTCTATTTTCTGCCTGTTAATTACCTGTTAACAGGCAGTTAATAGGCTTTAATCCCTTCCCGCCTCCAAGGAGACGGGTCCCGGCGCAGGACGGCTACCCGCCACCTGGGAAGATGGCATGGAGGCGGGTTGGCCACCCGCCCCCAAATTCTGCCATTTTCCCAGCAGTCCCGGCTCCATACCCGCCTCCCCAGGGCTGGCAAAATTGCCCCCATTCTCTCTGTATCCACTCTATCAAAACCTTTCATAATTTTAAAGACTTCTATTCTGTCACTCCTCAGCCTTCTTTTTTCAAAAGAGACCCAGCTTGTTCACCCTTTCATATGCATACCCTTGCATTTCTGGTATTATCCTTATAAATCTTCTCTGCACCCTCTCCAGTGCCTCTATATCCTTGTTATAATATGGCAATCAGAACTGTTCACAGTACTCCAAGTGTGGTCTAACCAAGGTTCGTTACAGGTTTAGCATGACTTCCCTACTTTTCAATTCTATCCCTCTAGAAATAAACCCTAGTGTTGGTTTGCTTTTTTTTATGGCCTTATTAACCTGAGTCGCAACTTTTAGTGATTTGTGTATTTGTACTCCGAGATCCTTTTGTTCCTCTACCCCACCTAGACTCGTACTCTCCAAGTGATAAGCGACCACCTTAGTCTTCCGACCAAAATGTAATACCTCACATTTATCTGTGTTGAACTTCAATTGCCAATTATATGCCCATTCTGCAAGTTTATTAATGTCCTCCTATAATTTGTTGCAGTCCTCCTCTGTATTAACTATTCCCCACCAATTTGATGTCATCCGCAAATTTAGAAATTGTGTTTTTGATTCCAAATTCTAAATCGTTAATGCAAATTGTGAACAACAGTGGTCCCAACACTGATCCTTGTGGAACATCACTACCCACCTTCTGCCACTGTGAATAGCTTCCTTTTACCCCTACTCTCTGCTTTCTGTCTTGAAGCCAGCTAGCTATCCATTCTGTTACTTGTCCCAACTCCGCATTCTCTGACCTTGTTCATCAGTCTATTATGGGGTACCTTATTGAAGGCCTTTTGAAAATCTAGATAAATTACACCTACTGCATTACCATTGTCTACTCTCTCTGTTACCTCTTCAAAAAATTCAATGAGGTTGGTCAAGTAAGACTTTCCCTTTTGAAATCCATGCCGACTATTCCTTACATTTTTGGTTTCTAGATGTTCTTCTATTCTTTCCTTTAGTAGGGATTCCATTATTTTTCCTACCACTGATGTTAAGCTGACTGGTCTATAATTCCCTGGACATGTTCTATCTCCCTTCTTAAATATAGGTATTATGTTAGCTATCCGCCAGTCTTCTGGCACTACACCTTTTTCTAACAAATTATTAAATATGTGCAGTAATGCCTCTGCAATCTCTTCCCTAGATTATTTTAAGATGCGTGGTTGCAATCCATCCAGACCAGGGGTTTTATCCTCTTTGAGTTTGAGTATTTTATTTAATATATCCTTTTTTTATTTTAAATGCGCTTATCTCATTACTAACCTCATCATCCAATGTTATGTTCACCTGTTCTATCTCATGTAAATACTGAAGCAAAATAATTATTTTATATTTCTGCCATCTCTCTATCGTTACCTGTGGTATTATCCTGTCTATCCCTTGATGGCCCTATTCCCATCCCTACCTTCCTTTTTTATTGATGTGCCTGTAAAATATTCTATTTTGTTTTATGTTCCTTGATAATTTAATTTCATAGTTCCTCTTTGCCTTCCTAGTTGTTTTTTTGACTTCTCTCCTAATCTCTTCATAATCTCCCTCATCATGCACTCCCCTGCTGTCCATGTACTTAATGTATGCCTCTTTCCTTACCCTCAATTGTTCCCTTATGGCTTTATTCATCCATGGAGTCTCATTAGTGTTTAGTTTGTTCTTTTGTTTTAGCGGAATATATTGATCCTGCACTCTGTTGAGCACCATTTTAAATGTTTCCCATTGCTGTGCTACATTGCTGTTTGCCAATATTGTTGCCCATTTTATTTTCCCCTCAAAATCAGCTTTTCTCCAATCTATTAAGCTGGTTTTTGTCATAATTATGTCCTCCTCAATTATCATCTTAAAGCGTATTATAGTATGGTCACTATTGCCTAGATGTTCCCCTACTTTTACTTCTCTTATCTGCTCTAGTTCATTTCCCATTACTGGATCCAATAGCGAAGTTGGGCATTTTACATATTGGGTTAGAAAGCAGTCCTGTACACATTGTAGGAACTCCATTCCCTTATCCCCTTTAGCTACCTCTTCTGTCCAATTAATATTGGGGTAGTTGAAATCCCCCATGATCATTATTGTTTTTTTACTAATTTCCCTCATTTGTCTGCATATTTTTTCCTCAACCTCCCTTCCATTATTAGGTGGTCTGTAGACTACATCCATTAGTGCGATTGATCCTTTATTATCTTTTATCTCTATCCATTTGGATATGTAGGCCCATTCTACTCAATCTCTCCTCATAGGACAACCCTCTCATCCCAGGAATCAATCTAGTGAACTTTTGTTGCACCCCCTCCCTCTAAGGCAAGCATATCCTTCATTAGGTAAGGAGACCAAAACTGTACACAGTGCTCCAGGTGTAGTCTAACCAAAGCCCTATATAATTGCAGCAAGACTTCTTTACTCTTATACCCCCAACCCCCTTGCAATAAAGGGTAACATACAATTCACCTTCCTAATTGCTTGCTGTACCCGCATGTTAACTTTCTGTGATTCATGTATAAGGACCCCCAAATCCCTCTGCATACCAACATTTACTAGTCTCTCACCTTTTAAAAACATATTGGCCCAGAAATTCGGGTTTCCACAGGTGAGTATGCACGGGGTACTCACCCATAGGCCCGATGGAAGTGCCGGTTTCCTGCATGCACTGCGCATGCGCGGGAAACTGGCACTTCCATTCCTCTGAAAGCAGGGGTTCAGAGGTCAAACGCGTGCGCATCAAATTTAGGTGTTTTTTTTTTTATAAACAGGTTTTTCCTTGAGGGTAAGTCTGCAGAATTTACACATATAAAAAGCAGGCGTAAGGCCTGCTTTTTACAAGGTAAATGGTGATTTAATTAAAATTAAAACATTTTTTCCACAGGTTTATTATTTTTAAATACTTTAAAGCAAGGTAAGTTTATTTTTAGCCCCGTTAGAATATAAAATTATTTTTTCAAAAATTTAAATTATTGTTTAAAATAGTTATTTCATGTAATTTATAGTTTATGTAAAAAATGTGATGTTTTTTAAAAATTTATTTGAAGGTTTAGTGCTATTTTGGGGCCGTAGCACTTATAAGTCTTGACAGCACTTCCTGTCAAGACTTATGAATGGAGCATTCCCTGCTCCGATTGGCTCTCCATGGCCCACGTGATCCCAGGGGACGCATCGAACTAACTGCGCCCCTGGGATACGCAAGCACTGTGCGCCGGCAGCTGGACCAGGCCCTGGATCGGAATTCCACGGGGCCCTACAGCAATGGCCGGCGCGCAAGGTAAGTGCCGGTCGGGAAGCCCCTGACCCGAATTTCTGGGCCATTCTGTTTTTCTATTCTTCTCTATAGATCAGAAAAAAATTAAATTAAACCATAGCTCTGTTAAGTTGCTAAGTAATTAACAGCGAAGAATCAATAGATTATTCTGTTAAAGTGTTGGACTACTGTTGATCGGAGCAATAAAAGGTGATTTATAGAATCAACAAAACAATTTTCTATAAAGTAGAGCACGTCCCTTTCTCCAGGATCGATAGCACCAGCCAGTGGCCACACTGCACAGAACATCGGAGAAATTATAGTCTTTGGGGAGGGAGGGAGAAGGAGGACTTTCTGGGAGTTAAATCTCAAATTGACTATTACCTGACAGATGGCACTTTTCTCGATGGAAAAATGAAAATTTAGAAAGAAAACAATCCAAGTTTTAAAAATGTCAAAAGTGGATATAAGCAGGTCTGTTAATAGAGGACACAAGTACACATTTGGCAAACTCAAGGGAGACTAGAAAGATTAAAATAAGCCCCTCCCCAATTTGATCCCACAAAGACCAGTTTATGCAATGCTGATTAACTCCTTTAAAAATAAGTTGAATGAATATCTGGTTTGAAGATTACAAGGATAAACAGAATTTGATATGATCAAGTACTTTCTGGAACAGTGTGGTTCCAGCTTATGTAATACACTGGCCAGGGTTGAGCACTGTAGATGTAATGCAATATTAGATTGATTTCCAGCAGTTAGGACTGATTACTTCAAAGGTAAGGGAAGAAGAATCACACGGGTTTTTTCTTGTCTGAAGTTCTAACTATGGTTACTCAGTTAGCCCACTGGGGAGCGTATGACTACACAAACAGTACATGAAGCAGATTCCATGCGCGGATTGATTTTTTTATTGTTTATGCTAACCTAAGAAGTTCAACCTATTTTTCCTTAAAAGCCTAGTATGAATTTTTAAAATTGTGGTGCCAGTTCTTTAATGACTTTCACTGCAAAATGAAGTCACTGTTGCAATTTTTTTTTTACTCTGACGATGCTGAGATCATTACAACTTTAAAATCATCTCCCCGCCCCACCCCCAACATCAAGGGCAGCTGAGGCTAAGGCACAGCCCTTCAGGGGAGGACAACCCTTTGGCACCTTTCCTTGGCTACAATTCTTCACGTGCGGTGTCCAGACGATCAGCAGCAGGGAGCCTTATCCAAGTGTGCACGATGAATATTCTGGGGGAGGGGATGAACACTGCCTACAATTTTCTGATCATGAATGGCGAAGCCTCCCCATTCCGAGCAAGGGCTCGTAAAATGACCAGCCAGTGTCACAAAGCTATTTACTAATGGGGACATCGTAACCCAAGTCTGATCCTTCCCTTGCCCAATGTCACAGTCTCAGGGGGCCATTTGACAGTGACCAGGAATTGCTGGCAGTGAATTTCTGTGGGATGAGAACGGATCTGGCCCGGGTAAGCTGGAATCAAAGATTGGCAGGCAAAACTGAAATGGAACAATGGGCTGCCTTTAAAGAGAAAATAGTTCAGGTACAGTTGAGGTACATTCCCACTAGGGGGGAAAGGCAGGGCAACTAAAGTCAGGGCTCCCTGGATGATGGAAGAGATAGAGAATATGAAGAAGCAGAATAAGAGTGCGTATGACAGATGTCAGGTTGCAAATACATCTGAGAATCAGGCTATATATAGAAAGGTCAGAGGAGAAGTGAAAAAGAAAATAAGAGGGGCAAAGAGAGGGTATGAGAATAGAATGGCAGCCAACATAAAAGGTAATCCAAAAAAGTCTTCTATAGGCATATAAATAGTAACAGGGTAGCAAGAGGAGGGGTGGGACCAATTAGGGACCAAAAAGGAGACCTATGCATGGAGGCAGAGGGTATGGCTGAGGTACTAAATGAGTACTTTGCATCTGTCTTCAAGGAAGAGGATGCTGCCATAGACATAGTAATGGAGGAGGTAGTGGAGATACTTGATCGGATTAAAATTGAGAAAGAGGAGGTACTAGAAAGGCTGGTTGTACTTAAATTAGATAAGTCACCAGGACCAGATGGGATGCATCCTCGGATGCTGAGGGAAGTAAAGGTGGAAATCGCAGAGGTACTGGCCATAATTTTGCAATCCTCCTTAGATACAGGGCTGATGCCAGAGGACTGGAGAATTGAAAATGTTACATCATTGTTCAAAAAGGGGTGTAAAGATAAACCCAGCAACTACAGGCCAGTCAGTTTAACCTCGCTAGTGGGACAGCTTTTAGAAACAATAATCAGGGACAAAATTAACAGTCACTTGGACAAATGTGGATTAAGGAAAGCCAGCATGGATTTGTTAAAGGCAAATTGTGTTTAACTAACTTGATTGAGTTCTTTGATGAGGTTGATGAGGGCAATGCCAATAGGCGTTCGACAAAGTGCCATATAATAGGCTTGCCAGCAAAGTTGAAGCCCATGGAATAAAAGGGACAGTGGCAGCATGGATACGAAATTGGCTAAGTGATAGGAAACAGAGAGTAGTGGTGAACTATTGTTTTTTGGACTAGAGGAAGGTATACAGTGGTGTGCCCCAGGAGTCAGTTCTAGGACCACTGCTTTTCTTGATATATATTAATGACTTGGATGTGGGTGCAAAGGGCACAACTTCAAAATTTGCAGATGAGACAAAACTTGGAAGTATAGTGAACAGTGAGGAGGAGAGTGATAGACTTCAGGAAGACATAGACAGGCTGGTGATATGGGCGGACACGTGGCAGATGAAATCGCAGAATAGTGCAAAGTGATACATTTTGGTACAATGAGGAGAGGCAGTGGGTGCACGAACAGAGAGACCCGGGGGTATGTGTGCACAGATCGTTGAAGGTGGCAGGGCAGGTTGAGAAAGCAGTTAAAAAGGCTTACAGGATCCTTGGCTTCATGAATAGAGGTATAGAGTACAAAAGTTTGGAAATTATGATGAACCTGTATAAAACACTGGTTTGGCCCCAACTAGAGTACTGTGCCCAATTCCGGGCACCACATTTTAGGAAGGATGCGAAGGCCTTAGAGAAGGTGCAGAAAAGATTTACGAGAATGATTCCAGGAATGAGGGACTTCAGTTACGTTGATAGACTGGAGAAGCTGGGGTTGTTCTCCTTGAAGCAGAGAAGATTTGATAGAGGTATTCAAAATCATGAGTTGTCTGGACAGAGTAGATAGAGGGAAACTGTTCCCATTGGCAGAAGGGTCGAGAACCAGTGGACACAGATTTAAGGTGATTGGCAAAAGAACCAAAGGCGACGCAAGAAAAAACTTTTTTACGCAGCGAGTGGTTAAGATCTGGAATGTACTGCCTGAAGGGGCGGTGGAGGCAGATTCAATCACGGCTTTCAAAAGGGAGTTGGCTGAAGGAAAGAAATTTGCAGGGCTACGGGGAAAGAGCAGGGGAGTGGGACTAGTTGAAGTGCTCTTGCAGAGAGCAGGCACGTGCTCAATGGGCCGAATGGCCTTCTTCCGTGCTGTAACCATTCTATGATTCTATAATTAATGCACAGAAGCAGGCCATTCGGCTCAACTGGTCTATGCCAGTGTTTATGCTCCACACGAGCCTCCTGCCGCCCTACTTCATCTAACCCTTGGATTCTATCTGATAATGAGGAAGGAAAAAATAGAATTTACTGATAGGAAGTCGTGTGTACAATATGGTTTCTGATAGCTTCAAAGTTATGTGATTGCAAGAAAATTGAAATGCCGCTGACAACTATCTTGGAATTTATTGCAACACATTCAATTTAGAACGAAAGTGCAACTCTGCTATAGTAGGAAGGTAAATTTCTACTGAATAAATTTGAGATGTTGCTGTTAGCCATCAGCAGCTAACATTGTTTTGGAAAGGTGTAAAATTTGATCAATTTTATATATAATTTTATCAATTATAATTTGATATGAACCGGGGGAGGTGAGGTAATTTTTATTTGTTATGCAGTGAGTTATGATGATCTGGAACGGGCTGCCTGAAAGGGAGGTGGAAGCAGATTCAATAGGAACTTTCAAAAGCAAATTGAATATATAATTGAAAAGGAAAAATTTGCAGAGCTATGGGGAAAGAGCAAGGGTGTGGGACTATTTGGGACACACTGGCATAAACGGGGAATTACAGACCAGTAAGCCTGACATCGGTAGTGGGGAAAATGCTAGAGTCCATTATAAAAGATGTAATAGCAGAGCACTTGGAAAACAGTGACAGGATCGGACAAAGTCAGCATGGATTTACAAAAGGTAAATCGTGCTTGACTAATCTACTGGAATTTTTTGAGGATGTAACTGGTAAAATAGCTAAGGGAGAACCAGTGGATGTGGTGTATTTGGACTTTCAGAAGGCTTTCGATAAGAGATTAGCGTGTAAAGTTAAGGCACATGGGATTGGGGGCAAGGTATTGACTTGGATAGAGAACTGGTTGGCAGGCAGAAAGCAAAGAGTTGGAATAAACGGGTCTTTTTCCGAGTGGCAGGCAGTGACTAGTGGGGTACCGCAGGGATCGGTCCTTGGACCCCAGCTATTCACAATATATATTAATGATCTAGACAAGGGAACTAGATGTAATATCTCCAAATTTGCAGACGACACAAAGCTGGGTGGGCGTGTGTGCTGTGAGGAGGATGCCAAGAAACTACAAGATGATTTGGACAGGTTGGGTGATTGGGCAGAAGCATGGCAGATGCAGTATAACGTGGATAAATGTGAGGTTATCCACTTTGGTGGCAAAAACAGGAAGGCAGATTATCTGAATGGCAATAGAAGGGGAAGTGCAACAAGACCTGGGTGTCCTTGTGCACCAGTCACTGAAGGTAAGCATGCAGGTGCAGCAGGCGGTTAAGAAGGCAAATGGTATGTTGACCTTCGTAGCGAGAGGGTTTGAGTATAGGAACAAGGATGTCTTGCTGCAGTTGTACAGGGCCTTGGTGAGACCACATCTTGAGTATTGTGTGCAGTTTTGGTCGCCTTATCTGAGGAAGGATGTTCTTGCCATGGAAGGAGTTCAGCAAAGATTCACCAGGCTGATACCTGGGATGGCAGGAATGACGTATGAGGAGAGATTGGGTCGATTGGGCTTATTACTCGCTGGAGTTTAGAAGAATGAGAGGGGATCTCATTGAAACTTATAAAATTCTGACAGGACTAGACAGACTAGATGCAGGAAGGATGTTCCCGATGGTCGGGGAGTCCAGAACCAGGGGTCACAGTCTAAGGATAAGGGGTAAGCCATTTAGGACAGAAATGAGGAGGAATTTCTTCACCCAGAGAGTGGTGAACCTGTGGAATTCTCTACCACACAAGGCAGTAGAGGCCAATTCATTAAATATATTCAAGAAGGAGTTGGATATATTTCTTAAGGCTAAAGGGATCAAGGGGTATGTGGAGAAAGCAGGGACCGGGTACTGAATTTGAATGATCAGCCATGATCGCATTGAATGGCGGAGCAGGCTCGAGGGGCCGAATGGCCTACTCCTGCTCCTATCTTCTATGATAGCTCTTTCAAAGAGCCAGCACAGACATGATGGTGAATGGCTTCCTTCTGTACTGTATGATTCTATGATTAAATGGGATTTTCTTCTGCAGACGATAACTCGGATACCAACAGGGCATTCAGACACCATCTTTTGCCTCACGTGGCAGCTGTCCTTCATCCTGCCATTGCCATTTACACTTCATTTAGAGCCATCTTTTGTTTCTTAACTTGTCCCATTACCATCTCCTTTTGCCTTGCACCATCATCCCTTTTGTCTTTTAATCTCTCCTGCCTTCATCCTATCACAGACCTTCCCTTTTGTTCTTTCCTCCCCTCCCCCTTTTCCCTGCCCCCTGCACTTGCTTAAAAACCTGTTCCATCTCCAACTTTTTCCAGTTGTGACGAAGGGTCATCGACCTGAAACTTTAACTCTGTTTTTCTCTCCACAGATGCTGCCTGACCTGCTGAGTATTTCCAGCATTTGCTGTTTTTGCCTCACTGTGCTGTCTAAATAGGCTCGATGGCAGATCAAACCAATTTGCAGAGTTGACTGCCTACCCTCAGCACCTGGTGGTTTTAGATCCAAACTGCAGACCTCAGACTGCATTCAGCGCGGCTTAGGAGGAATCATTGCTCACATGGCTGCCCTCCTGGGATTTTTAAAAAAAGGTTAAAATAATTTTAATGCCTCCAAAATTTGCCTGTTTGGTGTTAATGCAAATATTGTCATAATAACATCATTGCCCAACGTATCCCCACAAACTCAGATCGGGCTATGAAAGTGCCAGTGTGAACAGGGCCTCCAAGCCCAAAACAAGTTCAATGGAGTATGAACGCGACCTTTAAAATGCTGCTGTCATACAACTTGGCTACATAGTTTGAAAAGTTCTTAAAATCACAGGATAATTAAAGGAATATAGGGTAGCCCTAACAAATACTTTGATAATGCAAGAAAGCCCATTTAGACACATATTTTTTCCATATGCTACATTCATATATTTGCAAAGACTAAACATTATTACAGATGGGCTTTGGACAGCCAGAACCCGACCTCAATCTGTTTAATTCTTTTTAAATTGCTTATTGAAAGAATAGTAAGACTTTCAACTGCTGTAATGAACAGACATCTTTTCATGCTGAAAACCATTTATTTTTTTTGTGCTATGCAAATGCATAAGTATAAATATTTTTTTTCATTACGATACAACAGTTAGAACATTCACAAAGCTCTGTGGTGGAAAAACAAAATACAGAAGCTGCAAACATTTGTTTTTATTGCACAGTTCTGACAGCATATTTCAAATCGTTGCTTTAAGCTACAGCGAGTACTCCAAGCCAACAGGTACAGCACACACCTAACTTCACCTGCACCACAACAGAACACAACAAACCAGATCCCACACAGCCCAACATTCTTCACATGTTCAACAGATTGTTGGTACATTATTACCAAAACATAAATTCGTACATATACAAGCAAAATACCTGTGAGGTTTCCAAAATGCCACACATAGATTTGGCAAAAGTAACATTGCCATATAGAGTTATTTACACCTCTGATACGTTTGTAAACAAGTGTTTAATATGCTTTAAAACTGGCCAAGAGCACAGATTTTTTTTTTTTAAAGGCTGTAGAATGGGAGATAACTCCTTTATAGGGATTTTTCTTTAACAAGTAGTCTTCTCAGCACTATGATGTGTTCCTACCTGTGCATTCCCGCTTATTTCAACCAAAACAAACACTAAATCCCGTTTTTCTACACTGAAACAGATAAATAAAGGCTTAGCAAAATCAATTTAAAAAAAAAAGCCAATTCCATTCAGCACTGAGTGGCTCCAATGGGTCCCCCACTTTTTGAACAAAAAACCCCATAAACTTGTTTTTGTAAATAGTCATATGTACAGTTTTTCCTCAGAAATGAATTGATGTTATTTGAAATGTACAGAGCTATTCAATGCATTCAAAGGGAATGTAAGTTTTAGCATTACCTGCTAAAAACAGCAAGCTTTTCCATAGCCACACAACGTTCCATTTATACAGCAACTTTTACTGAATGCCACGAAAGGTGCTTTCATGTGAAAAATTGTTACAGATGAAATAACACCACCACTTTTTAACCACACAATGAACATTTTATTCATGTTACCACAGAGAACAAGAAGTGTGTTACAGGTCTTTATGGTTAAATTATGCCCACAAATGTTCCCCCCCCACCCAAATCTGCATAAGCCATTTATTACATTAATATCTACATAAAAGATCTTTCTACACCCAATATTTCAGACATTCAAGTGACCTTGTATAAATACCAGGATATTTCTATTGGTCATTATAAACAAAGCAATTGTGGCAGCGGGGTGGGGAGGGGCGGGGTAGGAGGGGCAGAAAGCAATGTTTAACTTTTGTGAAGGTAACAACCCAAAGGCTTTACTTACTGAGAAACAGGATTCGGTCATGCTTATGAATGAGTAAAAGTACTGTTGTCAGTTTATTTATGCCTTTTGCTATTTTGCCCTCATTGTCACTGCACTAGAACCCTCCATTGTGACCTGCTATGATTTTTTAGGTTGCCTGTCCTGTAATGCTTCCTTTGGGCATTGTTTTTGGTTGCTTGTGTCCACTTCTGGATGTGTACTACAAGCAGGAGTTTGGTGTTGCACGGAGGACAATTTTGGTGGATCTTTCCAAGTGTTCTCTTTCTTCACAGTACATGACTGTGAATAACTAACTTGCTTATTTCCCTTGAAGTCCGTGCTCTCTTTTCTCTCGGTAGATGCACACATTTCTGAACTTGCGCTTTGAGTGACAGATCCGAGACTGCGCTCGGTCTCACAGGTTTGATCTTTTATCGAACGTGCTGAACTGTTTTCCTTTGTCTCAGGCTTTCCACCTACCGGCACGGCTTCAACAGATAAACGACTAAGAAGTAAGCTTTGAGAAACGTTCTTTGTTTCATCTGCCTTGCCACAGTGACCATCAAGCGTGTTGCTTTTTGAAAGAGAGGATTGTGCATTATTATTCGGGCGTAGCG
Source organism: Somniosus microcephalus (assembly GCF_052327205.1). NCBI lineage: Eukaryota > Metazoa > Chordata > Chondrichthyes > Squaliformes > Somniosidae > Somniosus > Somniosus microcephalus. Next base: position 56,985,178 of record NC_140987.1, on the reverse strand, counting down.
TGCTCTTTACTGATGAGCTCTGCTGTTCATGTCTCGTAGATAAATGTGTCTCGGTCTTTGATGTACTCGGACCGGACAAGAAAGCAATATCAAGGGTACCTTCCAGTGGCTTTAGGCACAAAATTGATCTGCCGTCCATTTTACATTCAGTCATTTGCCTAGTAACACTCTCAGTCATTAAACTTAACTGTGGTTTGTCTAAAGCAACTTGAGCCATTCCAGTTACCATCTTGGAACAGTCAGATGGGGCTGACCTCAAATGACTGTGAGCGGGGCACGTGGTACTCAGTGATGTATTGTTTTTCTTGACAATTGACAATTCCTCCTTGCTCAAAGATATTAGTGTCTTTGGCTGAGTGTTATGGGCCGATGAGATTGTTTCACTCTTGAAGGTTTCCGATGAACCCTTACCGTTATTAGTTTCTCTGTAACATTTTTTGCTTCCTAAAAGTTCCATATTTGAAGTCTTGGCTTCCAACCTTTCACGAATATTTGACTCTTTAGTGTGTTTTTCAGTCCATTCTACATCACCTTCCTTTCCACGGAATTTCTCAACCTTTAGGGAAGTCATGGGTGGTTGTGCAAGTCTCTCAGAGTTGAGTGCACCAGGAGCTGACGTGCAACTTCCAGCCTCTGAATCAGGACGTGCAGTTTGCAACACTGATAGGATGTCATTGTGACTACTGGAGCTCGTACTTAGCTTTTTGCAAGAAGATAACAGTGGGGCACCTGCTGTGATGCGCTGTTCATCTGAACTTTGCATTTTAATTTCATTATACTTAGAATCTTCAGCAACTTCCAAATTAAACTCACCCGCCTCTACAGTCGCTTGAGCCATACTTTCATGGCCAGAGTTTGGATCTTGTATAGCATTTTGTTTTTGAAGAGATTCTCGTCTTACATTCCAGTTGTTTTTTTTCTTTACAACTATTGCCTTTAGTTTCTCTTTATCAACCTCATCAAGTGACTCTTGTCTTCCCACCTTTCTTGCTACTGGACGCTTGAGACACCCCTGCTCCACAGGCCTAACTTTGGTGATGGATGGCATTTCGAGTGCATTCTCTTCTAAACTATGTAGACACAAATCTCTCTGTAAAGACTCTTTCCTTCCTTCTGCTTGAGATGTTTCCAGGCTATGCTTACGAACACTCAGTTGTTTCTTGTCAGAAGTATAAGACGGAGAAAGTTTTTCAGCAGACTGCACTCTCTTTAATAACGGTGATCTTGGAGGCTCTGCACTTTTAGGTCGAACCATGTGTCTTAAAATAGTTGGTGGTGAGTGCATCTTCGCTGGAAAAGTCTGTGCCATTTTGGAACTTCCAACTGAGTGTCCAAGCAAGGGTGATGGTGACCTCTGTGGTGAAGTTGGTTGGGGCGTAGGAGAAGGGGTTCGTGCCAGGGGGGATAGGGGGATACTACCAGCTGATTTACGTCTCCCCGATCTATATCTTTGTCCACCTAGCTTTGAACTCAATCCATGAAGTGTACTTGGTCTAATATGACCAGAGCCAGCAGGGGAATTTGGAGCACTTGAGCTAGGGGAACTGCTTTGTGAGGAATTTGTACCTGTTAAAACATAAAACATTTTACAGCGGTTAGTTTGTTAATTGTTTCTCTAAACTATGAACCTCAGTTTGTATATTTTGCATTACTGAGAAAAAGACACTTCATCACCTTGCTAAACTTGCCACTACACTTGCAGCTGACCAGATTTGAATATTGTGGTACAACATTGTGGTAATGACAAAACTCTGTAGTATTGTATTATGGCCAATAAAACGGTAAATTACTGAATTCGATCGAGAAATCTCAGGAGCTAGAATTGGATTCCAGCCACCATGTATGATTGAAGGCATTAACTAAACACAAAAGGTTCATTCTAAGGACCCACTGAAGTTCAATGGGTGAATGTACCCAGTAATGTGCTACTTAAACAGAGGATCACAAAGGTACTGTGTTCAATCCCTGGACTGTCAGTGTGTTAGCATGTGTCATATAGGTCAACAGTAAGAGTACTACAATTTGCCTCAACATCACTGAGCAAGGAAGATGAAAAACTTGCTAAGGTTCCTTCTGCAGTGACCTCTACTGGAAAGTGCATGCGTGTGGATACTGGGCAAGGACAGCATTGAACTCAACTGTGATGTCCCGAGGTGAAATAGGTGTCATTGTCCAGGTTCTCATATGAAGAATGGCCCCATAGGCATTGTAGACACCTGCGGAACTTTACCATAGCACGAGTCTGAACTTTCATAAGAGGGGAGAGCCAGTCCACTGGATTCTTTCTTAAATCTATTCTACATTTTCTGAGCACAAATGTATTTACAGTCAAATTTCATTATTAAGATATGAGGACCAGCATAATCAATTAATGGCTAGCATAAAGGTCAGGGGTGTAGCTTTTACATTGGTGTGGCCAGTATACTGGACTTTACAGTATCTCTTCCCTTTATTCATTATAACAATGAAGATTTTGCTAGGTTTAGGAGAAATTCATTACAACAAGAAAATGATAGTTTGTTATAATGTAATTTGACAGTGCATCGTATCTTGAAACAAACCTGTCTACTGTTGACAGCACGGTGGCATAGTGGTTAGCACTGTTGCCTCACAGCGCCAGGGACCCGGGTTCAAATCCGGCCTCGGGCGACTGTCTGTGTGGAGTTTGCACATTCTCCCCGTGTTTGCGTGGGTTTCCTCCGGGTGCTCCGGTTTCCTCCCACAGTCCAAAGATGTGCGGGTTAGGTTGATTGGCTATGATAAATTGACCCTTAGTGTTAGGGGGATTAAATACGTGGGGTTACGGGGATAGGGGTGGGATATGTGTTGGTGTAGGGGTTACGGGGATCGGGTGGGATATGTGTTGGTGCAGGCTCGATGGGCCGAAATGGCCTCTATCTGCACTGTGGGGTTTCTGTGTGTTTGTGTGTGTGAAAAAATGTATGCGAAAATATTTTAGAAAACGAAAGAACTGTGGGCTAAGATGTTATTAAGTTAACAGCATCTCTCAGTTGCGTGAATTGATCCAGTAATCCTAACTGTGAAATGGTCACAACAATTGATGGCCAATAAATCTCACCAGCAAGTTGAAAACTCACCAGATTGAAAATCGGGGGCTGAGCGGAAGCTTTGTGTCGGTGACCGGGGAGATAAACTGTGTGTGGGTGACCCCGGTGTACTGTCGCTGGACGAGAGCGAACGATTCAATGAGGAGAAACTCCGGCTGGTATGAAGTATGACAGGCTGCTTCGTAATCTTTTTGAAAATTGATCGCCTCCTGTTCAGAAATAAGAGATGTTATTGGTTAAATTTTGCATTCTTTACTCAAGATCAGTCTTTATTTTAAGATTGTGATTTTTTTTTAAATTTGTTCCTGGGATGTGGGCATCACTGGCAAGGCCAACATTTATTACCCATCCCTAATTGCCCTCGAGAAGGTGGTGGTGAGCTGCCTTCTTGAACCGCTGCAGTTTATGTGGTGAAGGTACTCCCACAGTGCTGTTAGGTAGGGAGTTCCAGGATTTTGACCCAGCAACGATGAAGGAGCGGCGATATACTTCTAAGTCAGGGTGGTGTGTGACTTGGAGGGGAACTTGGAGGTGGTGGTGTTCCCATTCACCTGCTGCCCTTGTTCTTCTAGGTGGAAGAGGTCGCGGGTTTGGGAGGTGCTGCTGAAGCAGCCTTGGCGAGTTGCTGCAGTGCATCTTGTAGATGGTACACACTGCAGCCACGGTACGCCGGTGGTGGAGGGAGTGAATGTTTAAGGTGATGGATGGGGTGCCAATCAAGCGGGCTGCTTTGTCCTGGGTGGTGTCGAGCTTCTTGAGTGTTGTTGGAGCTGCACTCATCCAGGCAAGTGGAGAGTATTCCATCACACTCCTTACTTGTGCCTTGTAGATGGTGGAAAGGCTTTGGGGAGTCAGGAGGTGAGACACTCGCCGCAGAGTACCTAACCTCTGACCTGCTCTTGTTGCCACAGTATTTATGTGGCTGGTCCTAGTGAAGTGATCCATAACACACCAAGTTACTAAAGAAGGTGCTATGCAGAAACTGGAAGAATTCAGTATCCACAAGGCTTCTGGGTTAGATGGGACACATCCCAGAATTCTCAAGGAATTAAAGAAGAAAATTAGTGATAGTTTGGTTGATATTTTCAGAGCTTCATAAATACTGGAATGGCACTTGAGCACTGGAGGATAAAAAAATTAGTTGTTACACTCAAAAAAGGAGTATGGTACGTACTTGGTAATTATAAGCCATTTAGACTAACAACTTTATCAGAGAAAAACATTGAGACCATGCTACAGGATACTATAAAGAGCACAGGTATCATAGGGAGCAGTCAGCATTGTTTTAAAGTAAAGGTTCATGACTCACAAACCTATTGGAATTCCTTGAGGAGATAACAAAGTTAGAGGACAGAGGGTAGCCTGGTCGATGTAGCCTATTCAGATTTTCAGCCAAGTACCTCATGTGAGGTTAGTTAGGAAAGATTAAGGAACGGGGAACGTAGATGATAAATTGTCAAGACAGATTAAGAATTAGCTTAACAACTAAATCAATGCTTTGCCTTGCGAAAATAATCAGTGGTGTTACACTGGGATCTGTGCTGGGAGTCCAACTCTTCACAATATGAAAGAGGTTCTGGAGAAGTAGTATTAAATTAACTGATGACAGGTAGCCATGTGGACAGGTAACAAGTAGATAGGAAACTTGGACCAATTATGTAGACAGACTGAGATACAACAGATTAATTTCTATGTGGATAAATATAGGGCAATGCATATAGAAACAGTAAACGTGTGGAACATGAAAGGGTCTCCACTGGCAGCGTGTTTAGAAAAGTTGGGAGAGATCACGGATCATACTCTGAAACCATGTGGTCAGTATGAGGCAGTTATCAATAAGGCAAATTGGGTATTGGATTCCATCTGCAAGTCATTGGGATTACACATCAGAACAATTCAGACTGGCACTGCCAGATTAATAGGCCAATTCTGGAGTAAGTCATGCAGTTTGGTCACCCTTACTCTAAAAGGATGCAAATGCCTTAGAAAAGATTCAGAAGAAAGGCCTTAGCTACTAAGTTATGAAGAAATATGGAGCAACTAAACTTATTTTCACTGGAGAAAACAAGACTTGTTGGGGCACCTGATACAAGTCTTTAAACTGCGGAGCTATAGATACGGTTGAAGTTGCAACACGGTCATGGTAAACTTGACTGAATCTCCACTTGACTGAATCTAAAAGTGACCAAATGTACCGACAAGCTTTGAGGGCAAGAAACTGTTTGGCTAAAACATGTGTAAAATAAGTGATGTGTTGGTACTTTTCCTTCAAAAGATAAGATCTTGAAAATTCTGTGAGAACCACGAGTCAACAACCCTGCAGATGTGGAAAAACTATGACTCTCTCCAATCCTTGAATGTCTGGCCTTGGTTAACTAAGCGTCAAAACAGATAGGAAGAGAGAGAAAGAGGAAAACAACGTTAATCACACAGTTTGTGAATGGTGTGGGCGAGTTGCCAAGTTTTGGGGTACAAGTGATATTGTGGACTGACATTCGGGGCTGCAATCGATGGTAACCTGGTCAGTTGCCAGTTATAGTCACATGTCTAGTTATTGTTGAATTGGCCTCTCGTCTGGTGATAGTACGTATGTGGTTTTGCTTATAATCACCTGAGCTTAAAGTAAATGATTTTAGATGCTTGCTGGTGATAAGTACATGAATTGAGTCCAGTTTGTATTCTGGTCATTACTTGTAACCTCTTGCTGATTTTTAAGTAAAAGAAGTTTCATAGATTCATTGGGTTTTGTGTTGTCTGTTCCACGGGTCGGAACTCTATAAACTGTCAATCAGAACGTCTTATAAGTAAGCAAGCTTTTAGTCCTGTACAAGGAGTATAACACTAGAGGGCATTAAGTTCAAACTCACAAATCTTAATCAAAGCTAGAATTCCAAAAAATGATAGCGGACAGGTGGAAGAGACTCCCAGAGGTGGCAGCTGATCTGGAGTCAATTGACACCTTTAGATGGATTCTAGAATAGCTCTGTTGAGCTGGATCAATATCTCTTAAGAGGGTTTGAGGGTAAGAGTTCTTAAGAGCACTGTTTGATTCCCCCCGCCCCAGGGTAGGATAGGGAGGGATGGGAAGAGAGAATCTATGATTAAATAATCATACTTGGACTCTGGAAGGAGTGGGCTTAATAGGCTGAATGGCTTTTCTCGCTCCAGGCTTTATGTTCGGTTTTAAAAAGTAGGGACATAGCAGGTACCTTTCTTGACCTTCCTTCTTTTTGGTTTTCTTACTCCGCCTCATCATTCTGCTTCTGTAGCTGGGTCTTCTTGCTGGACCAATTCTGATTGATGTATTCTCAAACGGTGTGGTTGTGATAGCGACCTTGTTTCCACTCTAATCACAATAAGTTGGAAAATAGTTACTTGTACGGAATGAACATTCAATTAATGAAAATGTTCCACTGCTAATTTCTCTGTGCAGATAAAAATCAAGCTAGCACCGCAATTCAATGCCAGAATTAAAACTAACATTTTATGTACTAAATATGTGCTATTAATAAAACATTGATAAAGTGTTAAAATATATCCAAATATAAAATACCCTAATTGCCCTTGAGAGGGTGGTGGCGAGCCACCATTTCAGAGGATAGTTAAGAGTCAACCACATTGCTGTGGGTCTGGAGTCACATATAGGCCAGACCAGGTAAGGATGATAGATTTCCTTCCCTAAAGGGCATTAGTGAACCAGATGGGTTTTTACGACAATCCTAAGTTTCATGGTCACCATTACTGATACTAGCTTTTTATTCCAGATTTATCTAATTAACTGAATTTAAATTCCCCAACTGCGATTTGAACTCATGTCTCTGAATCATTAGTCCAGGCCTCTGGATTACTAGCCCAGTGACATTACCACTATGCTACCGTTCACCCCCTTGTAAGCAAAGCACCCGAGAACGAACAATTATAAAAAAATATGAAAAAAGTAAACTACAGGAAACTCTCGATTTACCGGCACCTAAATAACCGGAAATCTCTGTTAACCGGCAAAATTCAGGAGTAGGTTCAGGTAAGTTTTACTTCATATTAGTGGCCGTTCCTGGATCTGTGGCTGTGTAACCGGGGTTCCTGCACCTGTTGCTAAGCAACAGGGATGCCTGGATCTTGTGGCCGAGGTTCCTGCACCTGTTGCTAAGCAACAGGGACGCCTAGATCTTGTGGCCGGGGTTCCTGCACCTGTTGCTAAGCAACAGGGAAGCCTGGATCTGTTGCTGTGTACGGGGCTCTCGTACCTTTTACTATACCTCTCTGTATTCCGGACTTTGATAAACCGGCACCACGCTGGTGCCATCGGTGCCAGATAAAAAAAGAGTTTCCTGTACTTGGGGTTTGGAGGAGGATGGCTAACACTTACATTTCTGACATCCTCACTATGTAGTATGTCCCTTTACCATCATTACATAGATTGCAGATTCAATCCCAGTCTTCCCCTTAAATTCCTGTACATATTCTGCCACTCCGTATAAAAGAAATCTAGCAGCATTTCAAATTAGTACCACTTCCCCTATGGCCAGAGAATGTGATAAATCTCCCAGGCAGACTTTCCACAAATGGGGCATTTATTTAGCCGTCTTGGGTTGCTGCATGGAGAATGAGGCTGCATATACTTTTCAAAAGAGGAAACATCATGCTAGCAACTTGTATTTAATGTACAGCAGATTTCTTCAGTATTTAGTATCTCGCACCAATTTACTGTCATCACTTCAGTTATAGAGCAACAAAAAAATAACTGCTGAAAATGAATGTTTTAGACTTGGTGAAAACAGATCAGGATGTCACACCACTTGATGTGACCGAAATTAGAAAGAAATTTAGGGATATTGGGCATTTTCTGCTTTTCTTTCAGCAACGTGCACGTCAGTTAAGTCCCTTTCTGCTTAATTATTAATTGGGGGGGGAGTTTCAAATAAGCTTCTGAATTTAAAACTCCTCTTATGTAGAGTTTTACAGTTTTCTTATGTATTTCAGCCAGCAAGCATCTAAGATCTAGTGCCAAAACATTGCTCGATGATTTCCCCAGAGCAGAACATCGCAGTTCTGAAGAACATTCACCTTGAAACGTACTCTTCCAGTGCAGATGAAAGAGAAGAGAGTTCGTGCTAGAAAAGGGAGGGAAGGTACAGAAGCAGTTCTGCCAAAAGTGTATTCACTAGCGTGAGTGCAAAACGACATCTCAGCCCACTGCTGTACATGAAGCACAAAAGATTATAGTGACAGGAATTTGCTGCATGCGGTGTCAGTAATGTGGGCGGGATGGTGTTTGTCCATGTGTTGTGGCGAGGTGTTCAGACCGCAAAGTGCTGTTGGACAACATTAAAAAAATGCGAGATTTTAAATTAAATCTGGCGCTCCTTGTATTTCATTAGTAACACTCCAGCTCACCAAGCAGAAAGAGAGGCTAATGTTTTGTTATTAATACAGATTAACTCTTTAACATTGAAAGAAAACAGAGAAAGCTAGTTTAATGCAGTGGTACAATGTGGCACTGGAAAAGGTGGCATACAGTTGTGTCAGTCGTGGCTCAGTTGGTAGCACCCTCGCCTCCGAGTCAGAAGGTTCAAGTCCCACTCCAGAGACTTGAGCTCAAAAATCTAGGCCGACACTCCCAGTGCAATACTGAGGGAATGCTGCACTGTCAGAGGTGCCATCTTTTAGAGGTGGATGTAAAAGATTCCATGGCACTATTTCGAAGAGGAGCAGGGGAGTTACCCCTGGTGTCCTAGCCGATATTTATCCCTCAATCAACATCACTTAAAAGCAGATTATCTGGTCATGATCACATTGCTGTTTGTGGGAGCTTGCTGTGCGTATATTGGCTGCCGTATTTCCTACATTACAATATAGTGACTGCATTTCAAAAAGTACTGCATTGGCTGTAAAGCACTTTGAGATGTCCGGTGGTCGTGAAAGGCGCTATATAAATGCAAGTCTTTCTTTCTTTCAATTTTGCAGCATAGACAAAATATTTCTGAAGCTACATGGTAACCAGTGTGGGTCGCTTTGCAAAGGCACTTTATTAGGTATAAGGTGGCAAAGTTAAAATAATGCAAAGGATAGGCAGGAAATGGTTTTGATAGAGTAAATAAGGAGAAACGGTTTCCAGTGGCAGAAGGGCCGGTAACCAGAGGACACAGATTTAAGGTGATTGGCAAAAGAAACAGAGGCGACATGAGGATGCGGTAGACGCAGATTTTATGGTAATTTTCAAAAGGGAATTGGATAAATACTTAAAGGGAAAAAGTTTACAGGGCTATGGGCTGAATGGCCTCCGTCTGTGCTGAATCATTCATTCTATGATTCTATGAGACAAGCTCTTAAAATGTTAAGTAATGAGCAGAGTGGGTATTTAAGGCCTTACTGTATTAGAAAATAGGGTTTTTTGAATATATAACAATAATCATCACTATAATATTTGTTTTTCAAAAAAAAACTATTAGAAATCTGAAGTTAAAAATATAAGTTGCTTTGACTTTGCAGTTTCCCTTTCATTGGCTAGCCCAATGCGGGGGAGCTCATGCTAATTTGAACATATGGGATGGGATAAAAATTGATAAAGAGGTACTAGAAAGGCTGGCTGTACTTAAAGTAGAAAAATCACCAGGACCGGATGGGATGCATCCAAGGATGCTGAGGGAAGTAAAGGTGGAAATTGCGGAGGTACTGGCCATAATCTTCCAATCCTCCTTGGATACAGGGGGTGGTGCCAGAGGAGTGGAGAATTGCAAATGTTACACCCTTGTTCAAAAAAGGGTGTAAGTATAAACCCAGCAACTACAGGCCAGTCAGTTTAACCTCAGTAGTGGGGAAGCTTTGAAAAACTATAATCCTGGACAAAATTAACAGTCACTTGGACAAGTGTGGATTAATTAAGGAAAGCCAGCACGGATTTTTTAAAGGCAAATCGTGTTTAACTAACTTGATTGAGTTTTTTTGATGAGGAAACAGAGAGGGTTGCGGCTGATGTGGTGTACATGGACTTCCAAAACCGTTTGATAAAGTGCCATACAATAGGCTTGCCAACAAAGTTGAAGCCCATGGAATAAAAGGGACAGTGGCAGCATGGATACGGAATTGGCTAAGTGACAGGAAACAGAGAGTAGTGGTGAACGGTTGTTTATCGGACTGGAGGAAGGGATACAGTGGTGTTCCCCAGGGGTCGGTATTAGGAACACTGCTTTTCTTGATATATATTAATGACTTGGACTTGGGTGTACAAGGTACAATTTCAAAATTTGCAGATGACACAAAACTTGGAAGTATAGTGAGCAGTGAGGAGGATAGTGATAGACTTCAAGAGGACTTAGACAGGCTGGTGGAATGGGCAGACATGTGGCAAATAAAATTTAATGCAGAAAAGTGCGAAGTGATACATTTTGGTAGGAGGAACAAGAGGCGGCAATATAAACTAAAGGGTACAATTCTAAAGGGGGTGCATGAACAGAGAGAACTGGAGGTGTATGTGCACAAATCATTGAAAGTGGCAGGGCAGGATGAGATAGCGGTTAAAAAAGCATATGGGATCCTGGGCTTCATAAATAGAGGCATAGTGTACAAAAGCAAGAAAGTTATGATGAACCTTTATAAAACACTGGTTCAGCCTCAACTGGAGTATGGTATCCAATTCTGGGCACCACACGAGGGGTCCAAACAGAGTAGATAGAGAGAAACTGTTCCCATTGGCGGAAGGGTCGAGAACCAGAGGACACCGATTTAAGGTAATTGGCTGAAGAACCAAAGGCGACATGAGGAAAAACATTTTTTATGCAGTGAGTGGTTATGATCTGGAATGCACTGCCCGAGAGGGTAGTGGAGGCAGATTCAATCGTGGCTTTCAAAAGGGAATTGGATAAGTACCTGAAGGAAATTTTTTTTTCAGGGCTATGGGGAAAGGGCGGGGGAGTGGGACTAGCTGAAGTGCTGTTGCAGAGAGCCGGCACGGGCTCGACGGGCCGAATGGCCTCCTTCTGTGCTGTAACCGTTCTATGATATGCCATAAATATCAGCATAAAGGGGAGCCAACAATTTATTATTTTCCAACAGATGTAAACATCAGTTGAATAATTTAATTATTCATTTTTCAGCACTATCTCTAACTTTTCAATAAAAGAACGATACAAGTTTTTATGAAAAAATTGAAACTATAGCTGCACCACAATACATTACGTAGAATAATATCTTTTGTGCTTTAAGTGTACCTTGACAAGCAGTTCTACCACTTCAGTGTGAACTAGGCCAAGCACTGGCTCGCTATTTACATGTGTTATGAGATCGCCAGCCTTTAATCCTGCAGTGTGAGCCGCACTCCCTTCTTCAACATTCTAGTAGCCAAAAATAAAAATAATAAAATAAATCATTGCTTGAGAACAATCAAAACATGAAAATCTACACAGCGTCATCTCACATGCACTTACCCAAACAATATGATGGACTGTATAAACATCGCTATCACCCATGTATACTCTAATTGCTCGCAGTGTGAAACCATACTTCTTTCCTGAACAGTAGATAATTATAGGAGGCTTCGGGCTTCCAGAGCTTGTGGAGGAGTCCCGACTCGGCGATGAATCTCTTGACGAAGGGTCAGAAGAAAGGGAGTGTGGGGAGATTGGGCTAGCCAATGGAGAAGCAGCAAAAACATCTGAAATGAAAGGACACAATGAAAATAAATCTTTTAGAAATAACAACAGAAAACGTTGGAAAAGCTCAGCAGGCCAGGCAGCATCCGTGGAGAGAGAAACCGAGTTAACGTTTCAGGTCGAAGACCTTTCGTCAGAACTGGAAAAAAGCAGGAAATGGAAAGCAAGTTTAGGGGCTGGGAAAAGGGGGGAGGGGATGAAAGAACAAAAGGGAAGGTCAGTGATAGGACAGAAAGCAGGAGAGATTAAGAGACATTGAGACACATTGAGAGATATTCAAGGCGAGAGGAGATGGTAATGGGACAGGTTAAGAAACACAGGATGGCTCTAGATGAAGTGTGAATTGCGCTGGCAGAATGAAGGACAGCTGCCATGTGGGAGGGAAGAAGAAAAAAGGGGGCCAAACAAAAATTGTGTATATGATAGGGGCCGAGGTTAAGATCTGAAATTATTGAACTCTATGTTGAGTCCAGAGGGCTGTAAAGTGCCTAATCGAAAGATGAGGTGCTGTTCCTCGAGCTTACGCTGAGCTTCCGTGGAACAATGCAAGAGGCCGAGGACGGTGAGGTCTGAGTGGGAATGGAGCGGAGAATTAAAGTGACAGGCGACCGGAAGCTCGGGGTCCCCTTTACGGACTGAAAGGAGGGGTTCCGCAAAGCGGTCACCCAATCTGCGTTTGGTCTCCCCAATGTAGAGGAGACCGCATCGTGAGCAGCGAATACAGTGTACTAAATTGCAAGAAGTACAAGTAAATCGCTGTTTCACCTGGAAGCCACAGATCTAAATCTTTTAGATCTGTGGCTAACTGCTGGCTGAATACGTGGGGAAACACAGTTAAAACAACTTAGGGCTTCAATCTTACTCACAATCATTGTTAGGTATCAGAAGCATGCCTAAACACTCAGGGCTAGATTTTAACCGCCGGTGGGTTTCGGGCGGCCAGCCAGGAGAGAAAGCCCGCCGGACGCCCGACAGACCAGGCGGGAGGCCCCGGTCGGTCCATTTTGAGACAGACTTTGGCGGTATAGGGCCGGTCAGCTGCGGGTTGAAAACGTATGGGCCTGGGTGAGCTCACTGGCTCCTGGGCAGAAAAGGTAGGTCGTGGGTGGGGAAGGCGGTGGTGGGGTGGAGGGCGGGGGTATCTGTGTTCGGGTGGGGTTATCTTACAATCTTGATTTCCTGGAGTAGGTTTTACAAATTAGTGCTCCCAACGCAGAGCTTTGCGAGATGGCTGCACGTATTGGAAATTAAGGATGGAGGTCAGCAAGTTCCACGTGGTTTTTTTAATGGATGGAAAGTCATTGTGGAGTATGTTCACCTTCTCGTCTCATCTGGAGCTAGAGATTTGTTACTTGCAAGAATCAGCACTCAAGGGGGTTTCATTTTCTCTGGCAGCACATCAGTTATTTGGTTCACATAAAATTCTATTGTGCGCTAGTTTAATAAAATAAATAGCTTCATGATTACATTAAAATATTCCATAGAGCAATTTGATGCCCACCAGTGTGTTACCAAGCTGCAAGGTCCACATGCACTTGAAGGGATCACGCTCAGACATCCTTTTCAGCACGATAGCTTGCCAATGGTGTGATAAGCCCGTTTGCTGAGTTTAGAGTAGATTTTATATTCATGGAACCTGGGCAGCACTGGAGGCAGTCTGAGCAGGCACTGTTGCTACATGCCACCGAGAAGGACCCACAAAACCCACCAATGATACGAGTTGACTGGAACTGATCTGGCTCAGGTAACCCTTACTGGACCAATAGCATGTGTGAAAATGACTGCAAAAAGGTGTGAATTTCTTAATGGACAATGTTCCTAGGTGATTCTCTTCCCCCTCACCGCCCCCACCCCCAGATCCCAACAGTATGTAGAGCCTAAATGGATGAGGAGGATTGTTGGGACTGTTTCTCCTTTCATGTCTCAATTCCAAGCAGGCATTGAATTTCAACAGCTTCATCCTTATCATCACCATTAGCACAGCTTGATTTATAGTTGTTTCAATACACCCAGAAGCATTTTAACTACACATAAAACATCAATCTTGCTTATTGGTTATACTGTGCATAGCTTCCTAAAATATGCAACAATTCTTTTAAAGAAAATACATACATCATCAAATCTTAAATTCTTGCCACAAGCTTGCTGTTGTGACAAGTTTTTCTTTGGTTCCTAATGAAACTCTGCTACAGACTGGAGGAGCTCAAAGCTCGAAAAAAATGACTAATTATAGCCTCCGGTCCACAAAAGTATGCAATAAAGACAGATTATCTACCATGCGGGGGTCGCCTTATTTCTTTGAATTATGTATGCATTGTCCACACATTGTAGGAGTAAATCCGAGCATTGCTTCTGGGTAAACAAGTTGCTTAGCATGCGCGTGCTGTAGACTGGCAGTGCTGTGCCTGGTCTCCTAGAACCTCAGGTTATTTTAAAACTAAGCTAAAAGAAACTACAGTAACTAGCAATACCTCTAACCCCAGGACAAACCTATATCCCTAAAAGGTCCGAGGGGATGGTTGGGCACGATCATGGTGCAAGAAGTATGCAAACATTTCTTTTGCTTTTTCAGACTGCGTCTTCAATAATATGAGGCACTTTTGGAACCCAGGGTACATGTGGCGGGTCGTGATGATGTCCATTACATGAATCCAGTGTGCCCATTAGCAATAGGAAATATATTGCATTTTTCAGTGCTTGGAGACAGTCTGACAGCAACAGCCCTGCTGGGCCTACATTGTCTGTGCTGAGCATAACATTTGTATTTAAGTTGTTGTGTTTGGCTACAGTATGTCTAACTCTTTGAAACGACTGCCTGGAGAGCATGTAGTTGGTCAACAGTTGTTACCATATGACCTGAACAGAATAGGACTCGCTGCTGAGCCTGTAGGTCCATTTAATTAAATTTTTCCTGGCGTGATTCATGTATTGCGTAATAGGGACAGCAATACTTTGTTTTCAGCTTAGCTTAGGCAGTCCCTCGGAACCGAGGATGACTTGCTTCCACATTAAAAATGAGTTCGCAGGTGACTGATGAGTCCAATGCGGGACCTACAGTCTGTCACAGGTGGGGCAGACGGTGGTTGAAGGGGCGGGTGGGCGGGGTGCTTGGGTTGACGTGCGCTTCTTGCGCTTGACTTCCGCTAGCAGTATGTTTGTGTGTGTGTGCTAGGCCGTTGTAGCAGAGCCTGGTCTCCAATCGTCTTGGATCCCCTTGCCATTGGACCAAGACCTTGCTCTGTCAAGTCCGTGTGGTAGCTGGTGTGCAACGGCCACCCCACGTTACAAGAATTCACGCACAGGCATCTTCCACCCTTTAAAATGAAGTTCGGGACCTGGAATGTCAGGACCCTCATGGACAACCGCTTTGTTTTAGAAGTTCATTGGCCACTGCCAATGCCCAAATTATTAGGATAAACCTGAAAACACAGACTGGGCAGTTTAGAAAGAGAAAACACATCTGAAGACAATAAAATCTAATCTAACCTGCTTTGAGGATACAATGAATGCTTATCCTAATTAGATAATAAAAGGTGCAATGAGAGGAGCAGAGAACACAATCTTTTCATTTGTGCTAAGGCATACGTCCTGGGGCTTTCTATAGTATCAGCAGCACATGGTTTTTCCAGAGCCCTCCATACAGGATATGGAGAACATTAATTATAGGATACAACACTCTTGCAAATAAGATTATCTTAAAACTGTTTGCGAAACATTAAACAGAACAGATAATGCATTTAATAAATTAGATCTCATTTAAGGAAATTTCTCTTGATTTTAAGATGTATATTGCTGAAATATGCTCACCTGTTAAGATTAAAAATCTGAAGAAAACTTACAGAATCCAACTACATTTAGGCAGTTGTCTATTGCAAAGCAAAGCAGTGTGTTTTGCACGTGCTGTTACTGATTTCCATACCTGCCGGGATCATGAGGGAGAGAGCGGTGGCGGAGGCCGATTTCATCACTTTGCCTGATCTTTCTTTCTCTGTGCTTTCTAATCGCTGACGGGCCAGCAGTGGAACGCTATCACTTGCAGTCTTTGAAGAAATATCTGTACTTTCCACACTGTCACTCCTGGTGTTAATCTGATCCAGATGTTCTGAAAAACTGCCAACTGTGCATAAATAAATGCATTCAATCAGTTTCTCCCATTTCATTATACATTCTTTAAGTGCACGCTCTTGAAAATGAAAAGGAAAATATTACACTAATCCCAACATCTAACAGCAAAAGCCTCACCGGTCTGAAAAATTCTAAATAGCAATATTTCAAAATGAATTGAAAATCAGCTTATATTTCACTAACATTCATACTTCCACTATTTTAGTATCTCCCCTTCCTCCAGATGGAATTAAAATAACAATCTCAGAAAGCACTAGAGGACCAGCTGCTGTGAAAATTAGATGTATGTGGGACAAGAGAAGACAACTGAGGCAACGTTTATGAAAAACACATTCCTGTCGCCTCTTGCAATGAAATGTTTCATTGATTAGAAACTGAAACAAACACTATTTTGATTTCCTAGCTCAATGAATTTACATTTTACAGAAGCCAGCAAGCTCGGGGGAGTCTCAGGCCACACTGGGGAGACAAATCTGAATATTTAGATAACGCTGCAAATTGCAAGTGCAACACCGCTATGAGATTTAATCTCAAATCACAAACCACAAGATGGAGAGTTGTACAATTTAAGATTTTCAATACCATGCTCTGTCCAGTTACTGATCAGTGTGTGTGAAGAACATAAGACCATAAGAAGTAGGAGCAGGAGTCGGCCCTTCGAGCCTGCTCCACCATTCAATAAGATCATAGCTGATCATCTACCTCAACTCCACCTTCCTGCACTATCCCTATATTCCTTGGGCCCGTTAATATCCAAAAATCTATCGATTTCAGTCTTGAATATACTCAACGACTGAGCCTCCACAGCCCTCTGGGGTAGAGAATTCCAAAGATTCACCACCCTCTGAGTGAAGACATTTCTCCTCATCTCAGTCCTAAATGGTCGACCCCTTATTCTGAGACTATGCCCCCTAGTTCTAGACTCCCAGCCAGGGGAAACAACCTCTCAGCATCTACCCTGTCAAGCCCCTTCAATCCAGAGCATAATGACAAAAGATGCTTGTAGGACTCTCAGCAGCCAATGATATATAAATAATTGAAGTCCTAAGGTGAATAGGATGCAACAGCATTTCTGTAGTGCTTCTTGAGATGCACAGGAAGATCTCTCAGAATGATCAGAAGTTTGGAAACCATAATGTAGATTGACATGCAAGATTACTTCAAAGGATTTTGAGAGCTTTGGACAACTTGGGGGAGAAATTGAACTCACAGAAGTCCATTTTGCGCCTGAAAAACGGTGGGCAAGAGTTGACTGGGGAGGGGAGGAGGAGTTAAGAGACCAGTGGAGTTCTCAGTGTTTAACAGGGAGTGAAATGCACGGAAGTGTTTATAAACATAGTAAGCTAACAGACCAGGGCACCTTGGCTACCCCATTGCCGCACAAGACTTGTCTGATGCTATATTTGGGTGGACCTGTAAATAGGGAAACTGCCTGCCTGTCTGAAATAGATGCAAGGCTGCTTTATCTTGGAAATTGGGGTTCTACGCTGGTTGTAGAACACTGATACAAAATTCAGGTACAAAGAGGTGGAGCTTGCACCTTGCTGTACCAGGTCTTGAGTGGCGCAACGAGCAGTCTTTAAAGAAAATCTTCTACCGGCATGTAAACAGTAAGCAGGTATTAAGAGGCGGGGTGGGGCCCATTAGGGACAAAGAAGGTTATATATGCTTAGAGGCGCAGGGCAAGGCTAGAATACTCAATGAGTACTTTGTATCGGTGTTTACTAAGGAGGTGGATGCTGACAAAATATCGGTAGAAGCAATGGAAGGGGTGAAAATTGATAGATGCACTAGAAAGGCTGGGTATGCTTAGAGTGGACAAACCGCCTGGTCCAGATGGCTTGCATCCCAGGTTGCAAAGGGAATTGGGGGAGGAGATAGTGGAAGGGCTTGCCTTAATTTTCCAATCTTCCCTAGATGCGGGGGAGGTGCCTGAGGATTGGAAAGTGACAAATGTGACACCATTGTTCAAGAAAGGGTTTAAGGACAATCTTAGTAACTGCAGGCCGGTCAGTTTAACATCAGTGGTGGGTAAAGTTTTAGAAACAATAATCAAGGAAAAAATTAAAGGGCACTTGGAGAGATTTAAGCTAATTAAGGAGAGCCAACACAGATTTCTGAAAGGCAGATCGTGTTTGAGTAATCCAATTGAATTTTTTTGATGAAGTAACAGAGAGGATTGATGAAGGAAATGCAATGGATGTTGTCTACATGGATTTTCGGAGGGCATTTGACAAAGTACCACATAGAAGGCTGTTTAACAAAATTGAGGCTCATGGAATAGGTGGATCAGTGGCAGCTTGGATAAGGAGTTGGCTTAAGGACAGAAAACAGCGAGTTGTGGTAAATGGCTGTTTTTCAGACTGGAGGATGGTAGACAGAGGTGTTCCCCAAGGGTCAGTACTGGGGCCACTGCTTTTTTTGATATAAATGACCTGGATATTGGAATACAGAGTAGAATTTCTAAATTTGCCGATGACACCAAACTTGGAGGTGTGGCAAACACTGATGATGATACCAATCGACTGCAACAGGACATAGAAAGTCTAGCAGAATGGGCAGACAAGTGGCAGATGGAATTTAATAGAGAAATGTGAGGTGATGCATTTTGGCAGAAGGAACAGGCAAAGGCAATATACACTTAATGGCACAGTTTTAAAGAGTGTGCAGGGACAGAGGGACCTGGGAGTTAATGTGCATAGGTTCCTGAAAGTGGCGGGACATACTTAGAGAGTGGTTAGCAAAGCATATGGGATCTTGGGCTTCATAAATAGAGGTATTGAGTACAAAAGTAGAGAAGTTATGCTGAACCTTTATAAAGCACTGGTTAGGCCACAACTGGAGTATTGTGTCCAGTTCTGGTCACCACACTTTAGGAAGGATGTGAAGGCCCTTGAGAGGGTGCAAAGGAGATTTACCAGAATGGTTCTGGGGATGGGGGATCTTAGTTACAAGGACAGGTTGGAGAAGCTGGATTTGTTTTCATTAGAGCAAAGGAGGTTGAGGGGTGATTTGATAGAGGTGTACAAGATTATGGTGGGTTTGGATAGGCTAGACGGGGAAAGGCTGTTCCCACTAGTTGATGGTACAAGGACTAGGAGACACAGATTTAAGGTTTTGAGCAAGAGATACAGGGGGGATGTGAGGAAAAACTTTTTTACGCAGTGAGTGGTGAGGACCTGGAACTCGCTGCTGACGGAAGTGGTGGAAGCAAAGACAATCAATGGTTGCAAGGGGAGACTGGATAGGCACTTGAGGGAAATAAACTTGCAGGGCTACAGGGATAGAGCGGGGGAATGGGACTGACTGGATTGCTCTACAGAGAGCTGACACGGACTCGATGGGCTGAATGGCCTCCTTCTGTGTCGTTATGAGTCTATGACCACTGGAGGCCACTCAAAAACAGTCGCAAAACTTTTTCTGAAAGTTAGATTTTTGTGGAGACGCGAGATGCCACAAAAATACTGCGGGCTGCTGCTGGCCTGGGCTCGCCCCCTCGGCTTTGCCTCCCCCTCCCAGGATCTACCTGTGGGAAAGTCTCAGTGTCAGAGCTGGCCAGGACTTTGTCAAATGGCCGCCCACAGCTCACCACATCTATTTAATTTGGCTCTGGCCGGAACAGACAGAATGCGCAGTCGCTTTGGGTGCAAGTGAAACTTCTCCTCCCCCACGCCCTCTATTGTTTTGAGGATCCTAGATCATGCTAGTGATGTTTAGTAATTACCCCATACAACTTAGTGAGTTTAAAAAGCAGTGTGGGTCATTCATTGGATGCGGAATATTAGGCATAATTCCCCTCTTCACATCTTGATCGTATCGAGTGACCTTGGCCGCTCCCCTCCCACAATCTACTGGCTGGGCTTCTCTGCTTCTGTGCTCGCTAGCTTGTGAATTTCCACTTGTTAAAGTGAATGGTGGAAAAATCATGAGCCAGCGAGTGCAGAAGTGGAAAACCTGTGGGCCTAGAAATTCAGTATCGCCACATTTGGGATGTTATAGTCGAGCGGTCGCTAAATTTAGCGCCCGGCGCAAATTATCGCCACCTTCAGCAAAATTGACTTGCTTCGCCCCAAGAGGTGCTTGGTGCGCTAAAACAGGCGCTGCACGACTGTCCTAAGACGCTAAGCCGGAGAAGCGAGGCACTACCACCGAGGGCGGGCGCAGCGCAGGTGCGGCCAGTTAGCGACTGCAGGCAGACACGCTGGCGCCGGTCAGCTCTTAAAGGGGAAGGGTCGATTTGGACTGCAGCCACGCCCTGCACATTGGAGCCCTGATTCTCGGCCTGGACAGAGCTGCTGCCACATTCTAACGCCTAGGACCATGGAGGGGGCCAGGGAGCGAGCGCAGCGGTTCAGTGAGGGGGCCCTGAAGGTTCTGGTTGGCGCAGTGGAGCGCAGGTGATCTATCCTGTTTCCGGACAGTGGCAGGAGGCCGCTGCCCAACGAATATCGAAAAGCTTGGAGGGAGGTGGCACACAGAGTGACCTCCAGCAGCATGGTACCTAGGACCCCTGTGCAATGCAGGAAGAAGTTCAACGACCTCACTCGTGTTGTCAGGGTGAGTACCCTTTTCAGTATCCTCTTCATCCCTGCATGTGCACCTTACTTTATGGCCAAAGGGTCCTGAAAGCCCCAATGCCCAGCCCTCATCCAACACCTATGGGCCTTTCATGAAACTCACATGCACATTCACCACTTTACACACTGTAAGGGCTATTCGACCATGGGAGGCAGTGCAGCCAAGATCAGGGCTACACACTGTAAGGGCTAATCGACCATGGGAGGCAGTGCAGCCAAGATCAGGGCTTCACACTGCAAGGGCTATTCCACCATGGGAGGCAGTGCAGCCAAGATCAGGGCTTCACACTGTACTCCGAGCCCGTCCTTTCTCTTGCAGGGCAAGCTGGCGCACAATAGGAGGCAGCAGCAATGGACCGGGGGAGGCCGTCCTGACCTTAAAGACCTCAGCGATCTGGAGCAGCATGTGGAGCGGATTATGGCAGGCCGGATGATTGGCCCCGTCGCCACTGGAGATGCCGACCCCGTTCTGGACAGCAATGGTAAGGTCATCACCTTTTTGACCTCTCTCCTTCAACTTGTGCCTCACACCAGCATCCTTTGACACTATCGAACCAATACAGTGCAGTGCAGCACTCATGCCTCCCTCGCTGCCGCCCTGTCCTCACGTTAAAGCAACTCTTGTACCTCCCTGCTTTCAGGTGCCGATTCGCCAGGTGAGGAGGCGGGCCCTCAAGCTGCCACTGTGAGTGATTCTGAAGGCGAGGAGGAAGAGGAAGCCGGACCATCAGTGCCACCCTCAGCCGAGGCAGCCCATGACCATAATGGGGACACGTCATCCCTGGAGGGGAGCAGGGGGGTGGGGGGAAGGGTCTGAGGAGGGTGAAGCTCCGGGGCCCAGCGGGCTGCAGCAACGCGGGGGGGGGGGGGGGGAGGTGGGGGTGGGTAGGGAAGCTCGGCGGCCTTCTCCCCAGAGGGAGAGTCTGGCCTCCAGTCCTGCTACAGTGAGCGCAGAAGAGGTGCGGCTCCTCGCTGAAATGGGCACCCAGGCGGAGCACAGGCACACTGAGCTCATGGCTGCAGTGGCAAGGATGCCTGAATCCATTGAGTCACTGGCAAGGAGTGTCCAGGACTTCGGCACAGCACTGGCAATGAATCTGCAGGACTTCGGTGCAGCACTGGCAAGGAGTCTGCAGGACTTCGGTGCAGCACAGGCGGCTTCCACGCAAGTGCTTAGTGGTGCCATGCAGTCAGTGGCTGGTCTGATGCAGACACAGATTAGGGCCACACGAGCACTGACTGTTGCCACCCTCACTGGATCGGGCAGGATTCACCGGGGCCCTCGACGCAGCAGGCCAGCAGTCTGTGCTTCAGCAGATTGCTGCGCATGCTGCAGTGCTGCCCCGTGGGAGCGCCAGTGTGTCGTCTGACCAGGGAGTGCCTGTGCTCTGTCAGGATGGCAGCATTCCTGCTCCCAACACTGTCACTCCTCCACTGCAGCTGCCACCACCCGTAGGACAGACTGCTGCCGCCCATGCAGAGTTGGAGCAGTCAGCAGCCGGGCCCTCCAGGCCCAGAGCTGGTCCAGGCCGTCCCCCAAGGGCATCTGCCGACTCACTTTCTGACACTCAGCAGCCTTCCCCCAGCCTTGCTGCAGCCATTGGGGTCCCATTGCGGAGGAGCTGCAGGGTGGGGAGTGTCCAATCTCGCAAGCGAAGCAGATCACCCTCGCAGGCCAAAAAGCAGGAGGTGTGGCAAAATGCTGTTAATTTTTTTAGTGAAGGCCGAGGATCATGCTCATTTTTGGTTAACTCTTTTGTTCATTGTCTCCAGGTTGTGAGAGCCAGTTATGTGTCTGACTTTTTTGGGGGGTTTCTCTGTATTTCTTTGTCATGCGGGAAGGGCACAGAGTTTGTTAAATAAATAATTGTCTTTATTCAGATTGTGCATGTTTGCTCTTTGAACTATTTGTTGCCTTGACCGGCTCAGGGTTTGCAGAACCGTTCCATTCATGTTCTTTCAATGGCACAAGCCATTCCCTCAGAGGGGGCCTAGAACTGACTTGCAATAAGCTGCTGACGGACGGTCCTTGCACTTTGTGCCTCCCTCCCGTCTTGGTGCTCCTCCTCCTCTGGTGGTGCTCCAATGTCTGCTGGCAGTGGCTGAGTCCTGAGGATAGCCAGGTTGTGCAGCATGCAGCACACTACAGGAAACTTTGGTTTATCCGGAGGTTAACTGTCCGGAATGCTCGAGCCACCGGCAAAATTCAGGAGTCGGTTCAGTAAGTTTTTTTCTTTTCGTTGCTTTTTTTCCCCACCAGTCAGGCTCTGCAAGGTCTAGCTAAAGCTGTTGCTTAGCTACAGAGACGCTTGCAAGCTACGGCCGACTGTTTAGAAAAGCAACAGGGTTTGTTGTTAGATACGGAGCTCAAAAGCTTCTGTATGTTTTAACATTAGCGCTGGTTTGTCCGGCAGTTTTGATGGGACGGCAACAGCTCGGTCCCGTTGGTGCCGGATAGCACAAAGTTTCCTGTACAATGAAATGGGAGACTCGCTCAGGCGAGTACTGAAGGGCTCCCCCGGAATGGTCCAGACAGCGGAACCGTTGCTTTAGCACGCCGATTGTGTGCTCAATGATGTTCCTGGTCGCTTGATGGCTGTCATTGTATCGTTCTTCAGCAGGGGTGCTGGGCGCACGGAACGGGGTCATCAGCCAGGTGCACAAATGATAGCCCTCGTCCCCGAGAAGCCAGCCTCCTGGGTGAGCCGGGGCTTCGAAAAGGTCTGCCACAGCAGTCTGGCGCAGGATGAAGGCGTCGTGGCTGCTGCCTGGAAAGCGGGCATTGACAGCTAGTATCAGCTGTCTATGGTCACACACCAACTGCACGTTCAACGAATGGAACCCCTTCCGGTTGCGGTAATCCTCGGCATTCTCGAGGCGCCCGCAAAGCCACATGCGTGCAGTCAATGGCGCCCTGGACCATGGGGAAGCCCGCTTTTCTTGCAAATCCCAATGCGCGCTCTTGCTGCTTGTCCAGGGTCACGGGGAAGGAAATGTACTGACGTCTCCTTTTGAAGAGGGCATTCATGACTTGGCGGGTGCAGCAATGCACCGCGAACTGGGAGACATTGGCAATGTCCCCAGTAGCGGATTGGAAGGAGCCGGTGGCATAGAAGTTGAGAGCCACTGTCACCTTCACTGCCACCGACAGAGACGTCCTGCTCCTCAGCTGAGGCTGCAGATCTGTCTGAAGCAGGTGGCAGAGCTCAGTGACCACCTCCCTTCTGAATCAAAGCCTCCGAATACACTGCTCCTCAGACATGTTGAGGTAGGAGAACTGCTGGCGGTATACCCTGGGAGGGTAAGGCCTCCTGTGCCGACGCCTGTTGGCCCTCCTCCGTCTGGCCATGATTGGCACTCTCTCTTGGCGTCTGAGCCCTCTCAATGCAATGGAGAAACCCAACGTTTCCACCCATTGCAGCCCCCATAATATGTGGCCACTCAAGGCTATGGCACTGAGAAATCAATCCAACGGCAAAGTTCTGGGCCGAAGCCAGAAGTACCTGTGCGAGCGCTGAGTCAATGCAGAAAGCTCTCTCCCTTTGTCTCTCTGCAAATCTCTCTGTCTCTCACACAGGAGTGGTCCAAAAATGGCTACCACTAAGAAGCCAGGAAGAGCCCCCTTTAAATAGCACCCCCCCAACCCCACAGTGACTGGGAACTGTTCCACTCAACCAGTCGCTGGGAGCGCCAGGTGGAAAGGGGGGCGCCACTGAAGTTCCAGTTCGGGGCGCACCAAGGGCGTTGCACCATGAAATGACGTAAGGATATGCGCGCGCAGCTGAGCAGGCGTTGCGGTTTTGCGCCGCCGCTAAATGTCCGCTCAATTTCGCGAGAAGCGCAGGTCTCGCTGCGCCCGGGCACCAGCCGCTTCGCGCCCCACTTATTGCCCTCTTAAGGTGCTAACGGCTGGCGCTAACAACTGAATTTCTCCCCCGTGATCTCTAACTTTTTGTTAAAAATGTGTGACGCGTTTTGTAACCAACAGGGGACAGTCACAATGAGCCTTCCTAATTTACCCAAGCACCTTTGTGTCCCTCCTTGCCTGAAGGCAGCAGAGACGGTGAGCAGGAACTCTGTTCCGTTTCCCCTTCCCAGTGCAGGGACGCTGAGGCCAACTGCGGCGCTCTGGCTGATGGGTTGAATTAGGGATCCTCGTCTGTCTGACTCAGAGCCAGAGCATTTACTGGCTGAAAGGGGGTGGGTCTTAGCCAGACTGAACTGAACCATTACAAATCAACTTGCTTAAAAAACACACACATTTAGAATCTTAATTACAGATTATAACGTTTATGTAAATACTCAATTTGGAAGACTCATTTCATGACCTAATCTCATGATGTTAGAGTAGAGACTCTTTTTGGACAGGTTTAACAAAATGACTACTGGTGAAAATTCACGGAAATCACAGAAACCCCACAGTGCAGATAGAGGCCATTTCGGCCCATCGAGCCTGCACCGACACATATTCCACCCGATCCCCGTAACCCCTACACCAACACATATCCCACCCTATCCCCGTAACCCCACGTATTTAATCCCCCTAACACTAAGGGTCAATTTATCATAGCCAATCAACCTAACCCGCACATCTTTGGACTGTGGGAGGAAACCGGAGCACCCGGAGGAAACCCATGCAAACACGGGGAGAATGTGCAAACTCCACACAGACAGTCGCCCGAGGCCGGATTCGAACCCGGGTCCCTGGCGCTGTGAGGCAACAGTGCTAACCACTATGCCACCGTGCTGAAACAGGGCACAAGTAGTGTTAAGTACCAAAAGGACTACTTATATCACACTGTATCTCCTAATTTAGTGATTTAGCAAGTATTCTATGTGCAAAACAGAAAATTACAAAATATAGAGAATATTTAACTTTTCCTTAAGCTCCAGTTTTACATTGATATTGCTAATTAAAAGTTTTGATGACACGTTGGATTAGTATGGTAAACCTAATGGTTATGGTACTGGACAGGTGCAATAAGAAGGGGTTAATTCATAATCTTGTTGTGCGGGGTCCTTTAGGGAAGAGTGACCAAAACATGATAGAATTCTTCATTAAGATGGAAAGTGAAGAAGTCCAATCCGAAACTAGGGTCTTAAATTTAAACAAAGGAAACTACGAAGGTATGAGGAGTGAGTTGGCTATGATAGATTAGGGAGCTTCATTAAAAGGCATGATGGTGGATAGGCAATGGTTAACATTTAAGGAACAAATGCATGAATTGCAACAGTTATACATTCCTTTCTGGCGCAAAAACACAAAAGGAAAAGTGGCCCAACCATGGCTAACAAAAGAAATTAAGGATAGTATTAGATCCAAAGAGGAGTCATATAAAGTTGCCAGAAAAAGTAGCAAGCCTGAGGATTGGGAGCAGTTTAGAGTTCAGCAAAAAAGGACCAAGAGATTGATTAAGAGGGGAAAAATAGGAGTATGAGAGTAAACTTGCAAGGAACATAAAAGCAGATTGCAAAAGTTTCTACAAGTATGTTAAAAGATTAGTGAAGACAAATGTAGGTCCCTTACAGACAGAAACGGGAGAATTTATAATGGAGAACAAGGAAATGGCAGAGCAATTAAACAAATACTTTGGTTCTGTCTTCACGGACTTCCCAGAAATGCTAGGGAACCAAGGGTCTAGTGAGAAGGAGGAATTAAAGGAAATTAGTATTCGTAAAAAAAGTGCTGGAGAAATTAATGGGACTGAAAACTGATAAAACCCCAGGGCCTGATAATCTGCATCCCAGAGTACTAAAAGAGGTAGCCCTGGAAATAGTGGATGCATTGGTTGTCATCTTCCAAAATTCTATAGATTATGGAACAGTTCCTGCAGACTGAAGGGTGGCAAATGTAACCCCACTATTTAAAAAAGGAGGGAGAAAAAACAGGGAACTATAGACCGGTTAGCCTAACATCAGCAGTAGGGAAAATACTAGAGTCTATTATAAAGGATGTGATAACAGGACACTTAGAAAATATCAACAGGATTAGGCAAAGTCAACATGGATTTATGAAAGAGAAATCGTGTTTGACAAACCTGCTGGAGTTTTTTTTGAGGATATAACTGGTAGAATAGATAAGGGAACCAGTGGATGTGGTGTATTTGGATTTTCAGAAGGCCTTTGATAAAGTCTCACATAAGAGGTTAGTGTGCAAAATTAAAGCACATGGGATTGGGGGTAATATACTTGCATGGATTGAAAATTGGTTAACAGACAGGAAACAGAGAGTAGGAATAAATGGGTCTTTTTCAGGGTGTCAGGCGGTGACTAGTGGGGTACCACAGGGATCGATGCTTGGGCCCCAGCTATTCACAATAAGTTTCAATGATTTGGATGAGGGAACCAAATGTAATATTTCCAAGTTTGCTGACGACACGAAACTAGGTGAGATTGTGAGTTGTGCCGAGGATGCAGAGAGGCTTCAAGGTGATTTAGACAAGTTGAGTGAGTGGGCAAATACATGGCAGATGCAGTATAACGTGGATAAATGTGAAGTTATCCACTTCGGTAGGAAAAACAGAAAGACAAGAGTATTATTTAAATGGTGATAGATTGGGAAATGTTGATGTACAGAGGGACCTGGGTGTCCTTGTACACCAGTCACTGAAAGCAAACATGCAGGTGCAGCAAGCAGTTAGGAAGGCAAATGATATGTTGGCCTTCATTGCAAGAAGATTTGAGTACAGTAGCAAGGATGTCTTACTACAGTTATACAGGGCCTTGGTGAGACCACACCTGGAGTACTGTGTGCAGTTTTGGGCTCCTTACCTAAGAAAGGATATACTTGCCATAGAGGGAGTGCAGCGAAGGTTCACCAGACTGATTCCTGGGATGGCAGGACTGTCGTATGAGGAGAGAGTGGGTCGACTAGGCCTGTATTCATTAGAGTTTAGAATAATGAGAGGGGATCTCATTGAAACGTATAAAATTCTGACAGGGCTAGACAGACTGAATGCAGGGAGGATGTTTCCCCTGGCTGGGGGTTCTAGAACGAGGGGTCACAGTCTCAGGATACGGGGTAGGACATTTAGGACTGAGATGAGGAGAAATTTCTTCACTCAGAGGGTGGTGAACCTGTGGAATTCTCTACCACAGAAGGCTGTGGAGGCCAAGTCACTGAATATATTTAAGAAGGAGATGGGGAGAGAGCGGGAATATGGTGTTGAGATAGAGGATCAGCCATGATCATATTGAATGGTGGAGCAGGCTCAAAGGGCCAAATGGCCTACTCCTGCTCCTATTTTTCAATGTTTCTATGGACTTGCAACTGAGAGGGAGTGTTCAAATCCTATCGTGGCAAGTTATGAAACTGAAGTCAATCTATGGGCTGGTACCAGGAAAATAACCATGAAATCTGCTGGATTGTTGTGAAAATCCCACATGTCCTTCAGGGAAGGGAACCTGCCACCCCCTACCTGGTCTGGTCTACGTGTGATTCTAGTCCTACACTGTGGGCTTGTCCCTTCCTGCCCACATCCGAAGAATTCTTTTCACAAAGTAAATGGTACCTGAAAGAGTGGAGCTACTGATGGTGCTTGGAGTGGTTGCATCAATCTCGTCCTGAGATGTTCCTAAGGAAAACATGTTCTTCTCCTGGTCCCTGTGAGAGTCTTCATGAGACAGAGATTCATCATCTTCCGCGGAAATAGCAAAACTTGGCAGCATCCCAGAACGCTGATAACAGTTGTTGTTCTCACTACTTGACGAGTGAGATAGAGACAGGTGTTGCCTGAACACAGCAGAAACAAGATACAATATGTATTACTAGACAGGATTTCTGCAATGCCTGGAATAGTGTACTTAGTATTTATATTTAAAAAGACAACCACAAGAAACGATATCGCTTGCACCCTCTTTCTAACTGAGCTTTTGTGTTCTGACTCATACTTGAATCTGTTTAATGGATTGGGATTATCCAAAAAAGAGGATTTTTATTAAATGGTGAACTTCCAAAATGTTATGTTAGGTTACACTTTACTGCAGTCAAACTTGAAAGGAAGGATTGTTCCTTCAGGTAGTTCCCCATTCCCCAGAAATGTCAATTTGAGCTTTCCTTCAGGGGTCATTCAAGAGGTGCTATTTCAGGCAGGTCACTGGAAAATACTTGTATGGCCGATTTACTTACACGGCAGGCATGCCAAGAGATCAGTCTATTTTAAGTGTACTTTTGGTCAGCACTATTGTGTTGTATCCGTGTGTTAAATGAAGACACGGAATGCAGGAGCTGGTTTAACAGGTGTTTACTGAACAAAGTCTGGAGGTGAACGAACAGATGCAAGACGCTATACAGGCTTATATACCCGAGTGGTCACGACCGGTATTACAGTACACAGGGGCTCTTAAAGGTACATTCACTACAATTCCTCCCCTTTTAGATAATTAGTACATAACATTTTAAGTAATCATTAATTAACATGTTTGCAAGAACAATAATCTGCACATTTGCTGCAGTTAATCAATTATAAGTCAGTCTCTCTGGAGGCTTCCTGACTCGGTCCGGATAACGCCTCGGTGGTGTAGTAGTTTTCGGTGGTGTAGTAGGTTCTTTTGGCAAGGTCGATTCGGCTTGAATGCCAGTGTCGGGTTCATCCGGTTCCAGTATCACCGGATCGGAGGTAGATACTATGGGTATCTCTGCTTCATCATTAGGCGTATAGAGTTGTGGTGTAGGTTGTCCCTTTTCGGATGACTCTATGATCTGGTCAGCATGGCGCCTTATTATGCTTTCACCAATGTCCACGGTATACATCAGCGGTCCTAGTCGTGTGCAAATAGTTCCAGGCTGCCATTTCTCGGTACGGTAGTCCCGGGCCAAAACTTGTTGACCTATCTGGAAGGTTCTAGTTGGCCTTTCATTCATGCCTTGAAATTGCCGGTTCTCCACGTCCCTTCTGATGTTTGGCTTGATCAAATCCAGCCGGCATCTTAGTTTTCTATTGAAAAACATCATGGCGGGAGTTTGGTTTGTAACCACGTGTTGCATTCCTGTACGCAAACAAGAAGTTATCTACCTTATGTTGTAGATTTATGTCTTCATTACCCATGGCCTTTATGGCCTTCTTGAAGGTCTGGACAAACCTTTCAGCTAATCCATTGGTGGCGGGATGGTATGGGGCGGACGTGTAGTGCTTAACCCCATTGTTTTTTAAGAACTTCCTGAATTCTTTGGACACAAATTGCGGTCCATTATCAGAACAGATCTGTTCAGGCAGCCCATTCCTGGCAAATATGGTCCTTAATACTGTGATGGTTTTTTCCGTGGTGGTGGAGGACATCTTTATTACCTCCGGCCACTTGGAGTGTGCATCAACCGCGATTAAGAACATTGAGTCCATAAATGGACCAGCAAAGTCGATATGTACCCTTTGCCATGGAGATGAGGGCCACTCCCATGGATGTAGAGGGGCTTGTGGTGGGGCGTTTTGGACCTTCTGGCATCCTAGACAGCTCTTGGTCATTTCTTCGATGTCTCCATCGATACCTGGCCACCACACAAACGCTCTGGCTAGGTTCTTCATTTTCACTCCACCCAGATGCCCCTCGTGAAGCTCCTTTAGCACTTTATCCTGGAGTTTGGGTGGAATCACCACTGACAGCTGTTCTCTTCTTTGCGAGAATGCTGGCAACAGTGGTTCGCCATGTGCTGGCCATCCCTTCACCGTTAAATCGTAGACTCGTGAGAGAGTCGGGTCATTTCTCGTTTCCTTTTCAATGGTAGAATTTGTTACTGGTAGACATTCCACTATGGTTGAGTGGAACATCTCCACTGGGTCCACTGTAGGTGCCTCTTCTACCGTTGGTAACAGTAGGCGCGATAAACCGTCAGCATTCCCATGCTGTTTTGATCCTTTGTATTCTATGTCATATTGGTGTGCCCCTAGGAAAAGGGACCACCTCTGTAGCCTTTGCGCTGTCATAATGGGAACGCCCTTTTTAGGGTTGAATATGGAGACGAGGGGTTGATGGTCAGTCAACAAGGTAAATTTTTGTCCGTGTAGGTAATGGTTGAATTTCTTCACTCCCCACACCAGGCTGAGTGCTTCCCTGTCGATCTGGGCATAGTTACGCTCAGCTGAGCTCAATGAGCGTGACGCAAAAGCTATCGGCCGCTCCGAGCCATCAGGGAATCTATGCGGTAATACCGCTCCTACGCTGTAAGGGGATGCATCGCACGCCAGTCTGATTGGCAGTGATGGGTTGTAATGAGCCAACACTTCCTTGGACGTGATCAAGCCTTTGCATTTATGGAAGGCACGTTTACAGTCTTCGCTCCATTTCCAAATTACTCCCGTTTGTAGCAGTGCATTAAGAGGGTGCAGAACAGTTGACAAGTTCGGTAAAAATTTATGATTGTAATTTATCAATCCCAGGAACGACCTTAATTGTGAGACATTTTCAGGTGCTGGGGCTTTTATGACCGCTTCAATTTTTTCAGGTGACTTATGCAACCCTTCTTCGTTAATTATATGGCCACAATATATTTGTTTCTGCAAAAATTCGCACTTGGGGCGATTTGCTCGTAAGCCCCGTTCTCTCAGTCTAGTGAGCACCTGCTCCAAATTGGCAAGGTGCTCGTTGTCGTTTTCTCCTGTTACAAGGATGTCGTCTAGGTAGCATTGAGTCCCCGGAATCCCTTGGAGGACTTGCTCCATAGCTCTTTGCCAGATAGCTGGAGCTGATGCTACTCCGAAAACCAGTCGATTGTACTGGTACAGGCCTTTGTGTGTGTTTATCGTGAGATACTTTTTAGAGGCCTCCTCAACCTCCATCTGTAGACATGCCTGTGCCAAGTCAATTTTGGTGAAACGTTTCCCTCCGGATAGTGAGGCGAAAATATCTTCTATCCTCGGAAGAGGATACTGTATCGTGTGAAGGACCGGGTTTACAGTCACCTTGAAGTCTCCACAGATGCGAATTTTTCTCTGTTCTTCAGATTTATCATTATTCAACGTTTTGTTCATGACCGGGACGATGGGTGTTGCCCACTCGCTCCAATCTACCTTGGATAACACGCCTGCTTTTTCCAAATTCTCCAGCTCTGCCTCGACTGCTGGATGAATTGCGTATGGCACCGGCCTTGCCTTAAAAAACTTGGGAATTGCCGCATCTTCCACTTTTATTGAGGCGGTGACGCCTTTTAAGGTTACTAGTTCCTGTTGAAACACTTCTTTGGCGTTAGCCAAGATGTCTTTTAATCGTTCAGGTATGACGTCATCATCATTTTTTTCCTTACTGGTCACCGTCAGTGTCTGAATGGAGTGCCAGTCTAAACGTATCTTCCTGATCCATTCACGTCCCAACAATGGTGGACCACCATCTTGCAGAATGTATAAATACAACTTCTGTATTTCCTTGCCGTTGTATACAACAGGCACCCTTATTTTCCCTCTGGGGTATACTTTCTGCCCCGTATATGTCTTCAAGATAATGGATGTGTCTTTCAAAGGTATATGTGGAAATAGCCGCTCGTAATCCCGTCGACTTATGACGGTCAGAGCTGATCCTGTATCTAGCTCCATTTTAACTGGGGACCCCGCTATCGTGAGGGTAACCCAAATGGTCTGGTAATCTTCTTTGGCAATTACATTATGTAATTTGAGACAGCTTAGTCTCTTGTTTCCGGAGTCGCTATTGCTCTTCTGGTCTTCGGAGCTACTGTCCGTCATCATTTGTACCTTTCTGTAC
Organism: Somniosus microcephalus; assembly: GCF_052327205.1. Lineage (NCBI taxonomy): Eukaryota > Metazoa > Chordata > Chondrichthyes > Squaliformes > Somniosidae > Somniosus > Somniosus microcephalus. Next base: position 56,953,072 of record NC_140987.1, on the reverse strand, counting down.
TTTTCCTTGTTGATTTTTTTTCTGTCAGTGGATTTTTTGTTTCCAGATCGGCATACACGTGCAATGTGTCCCATCTTTCCGCATTGCCTGCATGCTTTGTCCTTGAACCAGCAGTCCCTCTGGTCATGCGTGGATCTGCCGCAGCGATAACATCTCTCGAAACCCCGTGTCATTTCATGGGTGCCGAAGTCCTGTGGCTTTTGCTGTATCTCTGCAGCTCCTCTTGCTGCTGCTTCGTATGATACAGCCACACTGAAAGCCTTGTCCAGTGTCAAATCTTTCTCAGAAAGTAGCCTTTTCTGTGTTCCTTCACTTAGGAGACCGCAGACGAATTTGTCTCGTAGAGAATCTGCCAGTCCTGCCCCGAATTGGCAGTGCTTTGACAGCTTTCTTAATTCGGTGAGGTAATCAGCGTTACTTTCATTCTTGTGCTGATTCCTCCTGAAGAATTTGAATCGTTCCGCTATCAGCAGCGGTGTTGGGTTTAAGTGCTCCTGTAGGGTATCAACAATCTCCTTAAAATTCTTGTCCATTGGTTTGGCTGGAGTGATTAAGTTCCGTAACAGCCCGTATGTCCTTGCGCCCATCAGATTTAGAAGTACCGATGCCTTATCATCCTCTACTTCATTCGCTGTGCAATATACCTCCACTCTTTCCACATATGTGGTCCAATCCTCTATATCACTATCGAAAGCAGTAATATTGCCAGTCTTAGGCATCCTGAAAATCAAAAATGGCGCCTCCCGCGCATTCCTTTCTTCCTTGCCGAGAAAAAATGGCGTCTCCCACGCTTTCCCGCTGCTGCTGCTGCTGACAACGCTGTTCTCCGCGGTTTTTATTTACACAGATATTTTTAATAGTTGGAGACTCGTTCCTGCCGGACTCTCTGGGACTTTCCCCTCCCTCTGCTTGGTCCGAACGCCGACCTGCTTTGCAGCGCCGGCTGTCTCCCGAGTGCTCCACCCTCCGTTTGCCTCCGCCTTGCTGCTCGGCCCCGCTGCAGAGCCACCCGATCGAGCCCCAGCCCGCCGCCCAGGAAGGATTAGTGCAGTACCTGCCACCAGCCCGGCTTGCTGGTGAAACCACAGTTTTTTTTTTGTTTTTTTTTTCTTCGACCTTCGTCTGAGGAATCGATCTCCTTGAGGTGCTGCCGAATTGCAGGTAAGTCCGTTTCCAATTCGTCGCCACTGTTGTATCCGTGTGTTAATGAAGACACGGAATGCAGGAGCTGGTTTAACAGGTGTTTACTGAACAAAGTCTGGAGGTGAACTAACAGATACAAGACGCTATACAGGCTTATATACCCAAGTGGTCACTACCGGTATTACAGTACACAGGGGCTCTTAAAGGTACATTCACTACATATTGCATCACTGTTTGGACACCAGGTCAGCAGCTTTTAAATGCACCTGAATGACCTCTGAGCACTGTTCTTTCTGACGTGCGTTGCAAGTCCCTGATTAGAGAGACTTGTTTTCTGAATCTCCAATCTCAGATCATCAATCATAGAATGATACAGCACAGAAGGAGGCCATTTGGCCCATCGTGTCTGTGCCAGCTCTTTGGTAGAGCTATCCAATTAGTCCCACTCTCCTGCCCTTTCCCCATAGCACTGCTACTTTTATCCGATTTCATTTTGAGAGTTATTATTGAATCTGCTTCCACCACCCTTTCAGGCAATGCATTCCAGATTATAACAATTCGCTGCATCCAATTACCTTCAATCTGTGTCCTCTGGTTACTGACCCTGCTGCCACTGGAAACAGTTTCTCCTTATTTATGATTTTGAACACCTCTATTAAATCTCCTCTTAATCTTCTCTGCTCTAAGGAGAACAACCCCAGCTTCTCCAGTCTTGAAAGGTTATCTCCCGTGCCCCAGAGGCATAGGTTTTGCCTGCTTGGTATTAGACAGCACTGTTGATAATGAGTGTACTACGTGCCCATTATCAATAATACTCTATCATGGTAAAGGTGCCTCTGGTTAGCAACGCAATGTTATGGTGCTAATACAGCACACTGAACTGGTATTGCACATTAATTCTCCACTCCCCAACATGTAATCGTGCAGGATATCCATGATGCTACAAGGAGGGCAATGACTTAAGACATGTACAGCAAGACAGTTACGCTAACAATGGTAATGGATTGTTGAGAAAGAGGTGTTGGCAGTGTACAGGCTTCAGATCCTGACCATCGGCAACACCTGACAATCTCACTGACTGAAATGTACGCCTAACCAGTGAGGCTTGCAGTTAGTGCTTCTGGCACTGCACTCAAAATACAGTGATGGTGCAGATATAGAGTCATCTCCACACCGTAGAGTCATAGTGGCACGGAAGGGGGCCATTTGGCCCATCGAGTCCGTGTCAGCTCTATGTTGAGCAATCCAGTCAGTCAAATTCCCCCGCTCAATCCCCGTAGCCCTGCAAGCTTATTTCCCTCAAGTGCCTATCCAGTCTCCCCTTGAAAACATTGAGGCCTAGAAATTGGGTATAGCCCCGCTTGAGGCGTTAGAACTGGCGCTGCGCAAAGTTTATAGCCAGACGAAACTTATCGCTGCCTGGCGAGATATTGGGTTGCATCGCCCCCAAAGGGGATTGAGGCGCGAACTCAGACGTTGCACGGGGCTCCCAAGGCGCAAAAGTTCAGGCGCTACCCAATATTGGCGCGGACGGGCGCAGCGCAGGTGATCTCAATTACCGGAAACCACGAGACTTCCAGGCGCCGGCCGGCTCTTAAAGGGGTGGGTCAGTCAGCCTGAGCTGCCACACTCAGAATCGGCGCTCGCCCTTCTCTGGCGCAAGAAACTTGGTCAGGATGGAGAAGGTGAGACAGAGAGCAGAGCGCTTCAGCACTGAGGCTCTGGACCAGTTGGTGTCTGCAGTTGAGCGCCGTCGAGATGTTCTGTATCCTGACAATGGCAAGAGGCCGAATCAAAAGGCTTACCGGCGATCTTGGAGGGAGGTTTCTCAGAGGGTCAACTCCCAACAGCATGGTGACCAGGACCCCTGTTCAGTGCAGGAGAAAATTCAACGACCTCACTCGGGTCGTTAGGGTGAGTGTTGGTTATGCAAACTTCCGATTCCCTCCATCTACACCTAACTTCGAGGACCCTGTTGCCATGATGCCCCAATGGCCATCTGTCAGCAAGCACCCATGGCCCTTTCTGGGCACACACATGGACATTTCACTCAAGGCCACATGTAAGGGCCCTTGCACCATGGGGGGCATGAGATGATCTCTTAAGGCTTCATGTAAGGGCTCTTGCACCATGGGGGGCATGAGATGATCTCTCAAGGCATCATGTTACAGAACGTCCCCTTCTTTCCCCTGCAGTCCAAGCTGGCGACGATGCGAAAGGAGCAGCGTCGAACCGGTGGCGGACCTCCACAAGTGGTCACTCTCATGGATCTCGTGGAGAGAGTGCACCAGATTCTTGGAGGACGTCTGTCTGGTCCTGTTACCACTGCAGCTGCCGACCCCATTCACGACAGCGAGGGTAAGGCTCTCACCTTTTGCAGCTGTCTCCTTCCACTTGGTCCCCCCGCCAGCATGCTTCCTCAGTGTGCCGCAATCTGCCATGCCTTTCCGCCAACCTGTCCTTTTGCTAAAGCCACTCTTCCACCTCCCTGCTTTCAGATGATGCATCACCAACTGGGGCTCAACGCCCTGAAGCTGCCAGTGCCAGTGCCTCCGGAGGCGAGGATCAGGAGGAAGCCGGACCATCCATTCCAATCTCAGGGGAGCATACACATCGACAGACTGGGGATAGTAGTTCCCTGGAGGGGAGGCGGGGGGGGGGGCTCTGAGGATCAGGCAGCTGCCGGAACAAGCGGCATGCAGCAACGCAAGGGGGGTAGGCAAGTTCGGCCACCGTCTCCCCGGAGGGCAAGGCAGGTAGTGATGACTGCTGCACAGAGTGCAGAGGAGGTGCGTCGCCTGGCTGAAATGAGCACCCAGGCCCGGCTCAGGCACACTGAGCTGATGGCTGCAGTGGGGAGGATGCCTCAGTCAATAGATACACTGGCAAAGAGTATGTTGGACTTCGGGGCAACAATGGACAGGTCTGTCGAGGGCTTTGGGCCAACAATGGAGAGGACTGTCCAGGGCTTCGAGGCCGCTATGGAAAGGACTGTTCAGGGCTTTGGACAATCCCTGGAAAGGTCTGTCCAGGGCTTGTCCGAGGCAGTGGAGCGGTCGGCACCGGCCTTGTCCGAAGCAATGGAAAGAACTGTCCAGGGCTTCTCCGAAGCACTGGCACCTGGCTCACAGGTCCTCACTGCTGCCACGCACTCACTTGCCGGCCTCGTCCACACCCAGATTGAGGCAATGCGAACTCTCACTGCAGCCACCCTATCTGCATCAGCTAGGATCACCCCGGGCCCTTCCAGTCCCATACAAGGCCAGGAATCAGTGGAGCATGCGATTGTGGCGGATGAGCCGAGCCGGTCCCCTCAGAGAGCCAGTGTGTCGTCCGACAATGGTGCAGGTGTCCTCTCTCGGCAGGTGACCATTCCACATGCCAGCGTTGGCACGTCTGCAGTGCAGCTGCCACCACCTGCAGGGCACACTGCTTCCAGCCATGCTCAGATCAAGCATCCTGCGTCCGCACCCTCCAAGCCCAGAGGTCGGCCAGGCCGTCCCTCAGGGGCTTCTGCGCTTCCAGACAGTCAGCAGGCGTCCCCCAGCCTTCACCCCGCCACTGGGGTTCAATTACGTAGGAGCAGCAGGGAGGGAAGGGGCCGAGCACGAAAGAGAAGTCGTTCTCCATCAAGGGGCCAGCAGTAGAGGGAGGTGCTGAGACGTTTCTTTGGCCAAAATCAAGGAGAGCCTCACCTGTTGGAATTGTTGGAAATAGTTTGTTTAGTTTTGCGGCTTTGCCGAAGAGTTAACTGTTATTTTGTTAGTTATGGTTTCTGTTGACATGACGTTGTTTTACTGTAATGAAAGACTTTTGTGACAATAAAGAGAAGTTTTAATGTGCTATGGTGTACGTGACTAATTACAGTGATGCTGGCCTTCAGAGGCTTTCAAACATCCAAAGTACGCAGGAGTTAAGACACTCATCATTCCGCCAGAGGGGCCTCGATACGAGTCCTCATGAGCCTGTGACGGATGGCCCTTCCACTTTCAGGAGCCCTTCCATCTTCCTCCTCCTCCTCGTCCGCATGCTCCTCCTCCTCCTCCGCCTGCTTCTCCAGGGTCAGAGGGAAGGTGATGAATTGACACCTTCGCCTATAAAGGGCAGCTGTAACTTGCTGGATGCAGCAGTGGACTGCAACCTGAGAGATATTCGCAATGTCCCCAATGGCTCACTGAAAGGATCCGTTGCCATAAAAATTGAGGGCAACATTCAGTTTAGCAGCCACCGACAGAGGTCATGCACCGTAGACGCGGCTGCAGATCCTCAGCAAGCAGGTGGCACAGCTCAGTAACAACGTCCCTCCCGATTCGGAGCCTTCGCGCACACACTGCTCCTCCGACATGTCAAGGTATGACACCTGCTGCCTAAAACCCTCGCAGCATACCCTCAGATTGGCCGACCTCCATTGCCCCTCCTCCTTCTGGCCAATCCTGGCCCCCTCTCCCGCCGTCTCTCTGCCCCTTCATAGTGTTCGGCCATGAGGCCGTTGCCCTCCAAAGCATCTCCCATTCCGATGCCAGTTGGTCAAAAGGCTGTTAAGTCTAGTGCTCCAACTGCTCCGGACAGGTTTGAGGGTCCCAAGTACTCTAATGCTAAATTCCAAAAACTCTGCTCCACAGTAGCTCACCAACTCTCTCCACCAACGATCGCAATGAACAGGCCAAGTGGCTGAAGCTTCTATACTAGAGCTGTCCCCTTTAAATAGCGCCCCCCGACTCCGAGAAGGGCCTGCTAATGCTCCTTCGAACTGTCACTAATAGCGCTAGGCGTAAAGGCTCCGGGCGCCACCCAATGTCCGCTCAGGCGCCCCTAAAAGGCGTTGCACAATGAAATGACGTCATGATCTGCTTGCGCTCGCGGGCGCGCGCAAACACTTAGCGCAGGCGTTAAATGTATAGTCAATATGGGAGTTGTCGCTATCTTCATTGCGCCCGCCCCAACATTAGGTAACGCCCCAATTCTCGGTCTCTTTAGGCGCTAACCGCTGGCGCAAACAACCGAATTTCTAGGCCTGAGTGTTTCCGCTTCCACCACTTCAGTCGGCAGCGAGTTCCAGGTCATCACCACTCGCTGCGTAAAAAAGTTTTTTCTCACATTCCCCCTGTATCTCTTGCCCAAAACCTTAAATCTGTGTCCCCTAGTCCTTATACCATCAACTAGTGGGAACAGCCTTTCCCCATCTAGCCTATCCAAACCCGCCATAATCTTGAACACCTCTATCAAATCACCCCTCAACCTCCTTTGCTCTAATGAAAACAAATCCAGCTTCTCCCACCTGTCTTTGCAGCTAAGATCCCCCCCATCCCTTATTATTTAAACTAACTCAAATATAAAATCAGCAGTGCTAAACCACTGACTAAAGCAGTGTTTCATCATAGCTCTTTCCAAAAACCTTTTACACAAGAATTATGATGTATTCTGTCGATTTAAATTAATTTCAAATTGTTGTGAGCATTGTGTACACCCTGTACATTGTCATAGGTACTGGCTTGGAATGGGTGCTCAGCCTGGCATTGTGAGGGAACAGAATTAACACACAGCTGACTTTGAAGCACCCTTTAGTTAATAGCTGTTGCTGTTACTGCTGATTCAAGTGCTTTCATACCGTCAGGTCCTCATTAACTCTATAAAAGCAGTGCCACTAACATCACCAGCACTTGTAAAAACAAAAATATTCCAAACATGCATACACATATATCAAAAATATTCAAGACAAATCAAATAAGACAATATGATTTTTTTCTAGAAAGTGACTGTTCACCACTCAATTTTCTTTGAAGTTACTTCCCCGCCACCCCTTGATTTATCTCTGGTATCCTGAGCCATGCACCATGTCTGTAGCTTCTAGGATTGCATTACTCTTCACCTAAACAGCAGATGGTGTGGGGGATAGATCAGATGATGACTTGCCCACTATCAAATAAATTAGATGGTATGATGTTCTGATATTTATGTGCTGAATATTAGGGGGGGGGGGGGGGTCATCTTCGAAACATGATGTTCATGTGTAATCTAGCCCCAAGTCTTCAAACCACCTAAATCATCTCCCCATGACTACGTATTTCTCTGCTCATACCCATGTGCATCCTGAGGTTTAAAAAAATACCAGGCGACATTTGCATTTAATAACTGATGTTGGCAGACAGACTATACAGTTAAAGAACTATTTGAAACATGACGAAAAACTAAAGAGGATGGATTTTGCACTGATTAACAATACTTACATTTCAGAATCAGGAATCCAGGTAAGTGAGTCAACGTGCAGTGTGTTGGCCTTTTTTAGTTTCCCAACTGTATTGTCCTTCTCCCCTCGGATCTTTTCAGCATATCTTTTCTCATCAACATGTGATATTCGGTCCATGCTTTTGAAAACCTTGAGAGAAGATATTTTGACTGGTATACTTATTGTCTATTTTAATATTTCAGAAAACATATCCAGACAGAATAATGCAGTTTTAAAACAGGGTGGAAGCTGGTTAAGAACAGAGGGGTACTCGATCACTTGGACCTTTTGATGAAGCAAATCCTAAAAGTGTCAATTCAAGTAAACTAGTTTTCTAACCAAATTCCCAAATAAGCCACCAAATAATGCACCTAAAACTCTCTAACATACGAGTCAATGGGCATGGTTTAGATTATTTCAAGTCACTTAATGAGTACTCCAGAACTAGCTAAGCTGTTCCAGCACAGCTATAACACTGGCATCTATCCGACAATGTGGAAAACTGCCCAGGTATGTCCTGTCCACAAAAAGTAGGACAAATCCAATCCGGCCAATTACCGTCCCATCAGTCTACTCTCAATCTTCAGCAAAGTGATGGAAGGTGTCGTCGACAGTGCTATCAAGCAGCACTTATTCACCAATAACCTGCTCACTGATGCCCAGTTTGGGTTCCGCCAGGACCACTCGGCTCCAGACCTCATCACAGCCTTGGTCCAAACATGGGCCAAAGAGCTGAATTCCAGAGGTGAGGTGGGAGTGACTGCCCTTGACATCAAGACAGCATTTAAACGAGTGTGGCATCAAGGAGCCCTAGTAAAACTGACGTCAATGGGAATCAGAGGGAAAACGCTCCAGTGGCTGGAGTCATACCCAGCACAAAGGAAGATGGTTGCGGTGGTTGGAGGTCGATCATCACAGCCCCAGGACATTGCTGCAGGAGTTTCCCAGGGCAGCGTCCTGGGCCCAAACATTGTCAGCTGCTTTATCAATTACCTTCCCTCTATCATAAGGTCAGAAGTGGGGACATTCGCTGATGATTGCACAGTGTTCAGTGCCATTCGCAACTCCTCAGATAATGAAGCAGTCCATGCCCACATGCAGCAAGACCTGGGCGACATTCAGGCTTGGGCTGATAAGTGGCAGGTAATGACTATCTCCAACAAATGAGCTTCTAACCACCACCCCATGACATTCAACGGCATTACCATCGCCGAATCCCCCACCATCAACATCCTGGGGGGGTTACTATTGACCAGAAACTTAACTGGACCAGCCACATAAATACTGTGGCAACAAGAGCAGGTCAGAGGCTGGGTATTCTGCGGCGAGTGTCTCACCTCCTTATTCCCCAAAGCCATTCCACCATCTACAAGGCACAAGTCAGGAGTGTGATGGAATACTCTCCACTTGCCTGGGTGAGTGCAGCTCCAACAACACTCAAGAAACTCAACACCATCCAAGACAAAGCAGCTTGCTTGATTGGCACCCCATCCACCGCCTTAAACATTCACTCCCTCCACCACCAGCGTACCGTGGCTGCAGTGTGTACCATCTACAAGATGCACTGCAGCAACTCACCAAGGGTTCTTCGGCAGCACCTCCCAAACCCGCAACTTCTACCATCTAGAAGGACAAGGGTAGCAGGCGCATGGGAACACCACCACCTCCAAGTCACACACCATCCTGACTTGGAAGTATATCGCTGTTCCATCATCATTGCTGGGTAAAAATCCTGGAACTCCCTACCTAACAGCACTGTAGGAGTACCTTCACCACATGGAATGCAGCGGTTCAAGAAGGCAGCTCACCACCACCTTCTCAAGGGCAACTAGGGATGGGCAATAAATGCTGGCTTTGCCAGGGACGGCCACATCCCATGAATGAATATTAAAAAAAAACACATTTGTTTACCAAACATCCAGTTAATTCTTGAAAACACAGTTATGCAATTGGATTATCTATAATGGAAACAAAAAACATGGCTTGTAAGAGGCTAGGGAGGACAGAACCCCTCTTCCATGTTTCAGGCCATTTGCCGTCATCCCACTGGAGCTGGGGCACGAAGCCCATGTAAACATCAGCAGGACAAGACATGAGCAGCAGAGCTTTAGTTGAGTGGAAGTTTATGGAGGGTGGAGGATATGACAAAGGCATAGATGAGGGTTTCAGCAGAAAATGGGCCGAGATAAGGGTGGAGAGATGGGCGAAGTAATGGAGGTGGAAGTGGGTGGTCTTCGTGATGGACAGAATATGGAAACTCAAGGTCGAACAGGTTCCAAACAGTCTAGTTAAGCTGAGACAGTAGCCAAGGAGGGGGATAGAGTCAGTGGTGAAGGTACGGAATTTGTGATACGATCCAAAGATGATGGGGGAAAAATTCAGTTGCTTTGCGCCTCCTGTTAGCGCCCTAAGAGGGCGCAAAGCAACTAGCGCCCGGGTGCGGTAATGTTTGCGCCGCTCGCGAAATTAACCAAACATTTTGCGGCGGCGCTAAACACTACCGCCACAATCTCCTGCGCTCACAGATTGTGATGTCAGTCGAGCGTGCAATGCCCGATAGTGCCCCGGATCAGATATTGAGTGGCGCCCCCTGCCTTTCTGCCTGCCGCTAGCAACGACAGGCTGAGGGGAGCGTTTTACAGTCGGGAAGGGACTGGGGGAGCGCTATTTAAAGGTGACCACTTCCTGCCTTTTTTTGTTGGCGACATTTTTGCACCACGCATTCTGAGAGAGAGAGAGACTGACTTCTGGAGAGATTGGTGAAAGAGTTTTGGGTACTGAGCAGCACTTTGCAGGTTTATTTTGATTTGACCTTCCTTGCATCGATTTAGAAGAGACTGTGGGGGCTGCACTCTGAGCTCTTTCCCTGGGCCTTTCCATTGTTCTTTCCAGCAGATTTGATGTACAGGTCTCTCCAGGCCGAGATTCAAGGCTGCAATGAGCAGGGTGTGGATGGAGAGCAAGTTCGACCCTCCCATTTAAGAACTGGCCGGCGCCATTGTGTCTGTGTTCCATTGCTGACTGACATCACATGAGTTTCGCCAGCGCCATGAGGAAGCGCCTCGCTCCTCGGCGTTAGCGCCTTAAGAGAGGTGTGTAGCGCCTGATTTAGCGCTTCAATCACCTCCAGGGGTGACAGAAGCCAAGTTTGCAGTCGGAGGAGATAATTATCGGCAGACGCTAAACTTTGCGCCCGGCCGATAATCACACCCCAAGCGGGGCGATACCGAATTTCTCCCCCGATGGCTTTGGTCTGCTCCAAGGTTTAAATGGAGAAGTTACAGCTCATCCAAAAGTGGATAGCAGACAAATGGTCTGATAGCACAGAAGCAGCCTTGGGGTCGTGAAAGGTAGTGGAGAGCTGGGTGCCATTGGCACACAAGTGGATGCGGAACCCTTGTCTGCAGAAGATGTTGCCAAAGGGCAGCATATAGATGCGGAAGGGGGTGGGATGGGGTGAGGACCATCACCCCCACCCCCCCCCCCCACCTCCAGGACAGTATTTAAAAATATGTATTAACAATGCAGAAATGTGTCATTTGACTGTACTCACTTTGCTAAATCGATGGGAGCATGATGAAAACTGTCTTATTTCCAAATTAAAATCATGCTCATTTGTCTCGTCCTCTTCCTCAGTTTCCATATGATGGTATCTCTCAGACCGAGCTAATTGCAGTTAGAGAATAGCAATTAAGTTTTGCTCTTCAAAAAGAAAAATCAAACATGGCACAAAGTACAAGACAATATCAAAGAAATACATACTTGCATTTATAGAACATCACATCTTGTCTTTCAAACATTTCAAACTGCTTCACATGCAATTATTTTGCAATGCAGTGACTGTTGTCAAGTGGGCAAGGTTTGTCACAATAGGAGCAGTTTAAACTCTGCCTGCCTGGCGGCCAATTAAAATCGGCTTGTTGCCCTGCTCCCTTCCCCCAGGTTTCAATTTTAGTTTGCTCCTCTGAGCAAGCAGCAAGAAAACCTGCCTGAAATTGGTGGGGTTTTATTTTAAATATGCAGAGCTGGTTCCAACATCGGGGCCTAACTGCTACTTTATCTGGTGGCCTAAGAGGGGAAGCGGTTGTGGCTTTTCCGCCAGGTGCAGCTAGTGGGAAGAGGAGCCAGGTCTAGGAGGGGCCCAAAGAGGTAAATTGCTTGCTTAAAAAAAAACTTTGCGATCAAAGTTTAGGCCTCACCTGTTCCTCCGCCTTCTTGATCACAAGACCCTCCCGAAACCCCCTCCCCTTCGAATGATCCAAGTGTCGGGGACCATTCCTTCGGTCCTAGCCGGCAGCCTCCTGCTGCCCGACGTTCCACTCCCATCCACCGGCCAGCTGCCGATTCCAGCTGGCTTCAGGCAGACAACTGACTGGGGGCATGCAGACATGTCCCAGGAGTTGAAATCTCCTGGCCTGACACTGCTGAGGTCGGGGGGGACGGGGCGGGGGTTGACGCTCAGCTCGGCCTCCACCCGCCTGATTCCCACTCCGGGTTCAAACCGGAGCTCATGTGTATTGGTTTGATTGTTTCAGATCAACACGGGAATTCTAGAAGCATCAAGCCCTTTCTCATAATGCACTGCATGACTTCTGAAGTGCAGATTGCAGAAATAATCCACGTTCAGTCCATAGGTGGTATTAAGTAGAGAAAAACGATTGTGTTGTACAATGAAATCAGGTGTTCTAATCGTTGCATAGTTTGATAATAAGAGGAATTTTTGTAAGTATGGAAATTAGGCAATGTCTTCAATCTGCAACATTTCATCCAGGAAGTTCTCAGTGGTCTTATCGCAAAACAACATTTTAGTGCTTCTAACACTTACTGTCAAAATAGCTCGTGTCATCCTCCGACTCCAGCTGAGGAATAAATTCTGCTTTCTGCCTCAATAGTCCATTCCAGTCTAAGCCATGGAAAAAATTGTGCTGTTTTACCTCATAGGCACCACCTGATGGAGCAAGAGGGTGGGGAAGAAAAAGGAAGTCTAAGCTAGGGAAATGTCTCGTGTTTAAAAACATTTCAAATTAAAGCAGGTAATATAGAAAAACTACTGATGTGCTGCATCTATGTTTGAATTCACCAAAATCAGGTGTCATATAATCTTATCCCATAGCTATAGACACCAAGTTGCTGTTAAGAACATAAGAATTAGGAGGAGTAGGCCATACGCCCCCTCGAGCCTGTTCCACCATTCAATAAGATCATGGCTGATCTTCGGCCTCAACTCCACTTTCCTGCCCGATCCCCATATCCCTTGATTCCCCCAGAGTCCAAAAATCTGTCTATCTCAGCCTTGAATATACTCAATGATGATTCAGCATCCACAGTCCTTTGGGGTAGAGAATTCCAATGATTCACAACCCTCCAAGTGAAGAAATTCCTCATCTCCGTCTTAAATGGTCGACCCCTTATCCTGAGACTATGCCCCCTCGTTCTAGACTCACCAGCCAGGGGAAACAACCTCTCAGCATCTACCCTGTCAATACCCCTCAGAATCTTATATGTTTCAATAAGCTCACCTCTCATTCTTCTAAACTCCAGAGTACAGGCCCAATTTTTTTTTAAATTCATTTATGGGATGTGGGTGTCGCTGGCAAGGCCAGCATTTATTGCCCATCCCTAACTGCCCTTGAGAAGGTGGCGGTGAACCACCTTCGTGAACCGCTGCAGTCCGTGTGGTGAAGGTACTCTTACAGTGCTATTAGGTAGGGAGTGCCAGGATTTTGACCCAGCGACGATGAAGGATCAGCGATATACTTCGAAGTCAGGATGGTGTGTGACTTGGAGGGGAAATTGGAGATGGTGGTGTTCCCATGCGCCTGCTGCCCTTGTCCTTTTAGGTGGATGAGGTTGCGGGTTTGGGAGCTGCTGGTGAAGAAGCCTTGGTGAGTTGCTGCAGTGCTCAATCTCAATCTCTCCTCATATGCCAACCCTCTCACACCCGGAATCGATCTAGTGAACCTTTGTTGCAACGCCTCAAAGGCAAGTATCTCCCTCCTCAGATAAGGATGGGGAGTAGCAAGGCCATGAAGGGATTTAAACATGAGGATGAGAATTTTCAATTTGAGGCATAGGGGGAATGAGGAGCCAATGTAGGTCAACATGGACAGGAGTGATGGGCAAGTGGGACTTGGTGTGGGATAGTACATGGGCACCAGACTGTTGGATGAACTGATGTTTGCAAAGCACGAAGGGTGGGGAGCCAGCCAAGGGAGTCAATGGTGTCATCAAGTCTGACGGAGATAATGGTACAGATGAAAGTTCCAGCAGCAGATGGGTTGTGATAGAATAGCGACAGGCAAGGCTACAAAGGTGGAGCAGAAGCCATTGATCAAGATGCTCTGGTTATGATTGGATAGGTAAGAGTAGAACCAAGTGCAGGCAGTCCTACTGAGCTGGACAATGAATGAGAGACATTGGAAGAGGATGGTGTGGTTGACCGTGTTAAAAGCTTCAGAGAGATTGAGCAGGACGAGGAGGGATAGTGTACCATGCTCACAGTCACAGAGGATGTCATTTGTGACTTTGATTTGGACCATTTTAGCATCGTGGTAGGAGTGGAAATTGAAGAGATTCAAACATGGAGTTGCAGGAAAGATAGGCATAGATTTGAGAAGCAACACCTTGGAGAGAACTTTGGAAGGAAAAAGAGGTTGGAGATGGGGCAGTACTTCCAACAACAAGGGCAAGGAGCTCATGGACTGTAGAAGTATCGTGGCAAATGGAAGGTCAAAGGCGAAGCAGTTTGAAAGTGCAGTTGTAAGTGACTTGGGAGAAGAGTTTTTTCCAGGGACAAATGCATAAGGAAGTGGGTTTGCAAGGACATAGTGGGGTGTGCGTGGTGAGGGATATAAGGAAGTAGTTGGAGATTGCCTTGTCTGTGATGGAAATAAAAAGGTCACATGAGGTTGATGGGGTGGCTGTGAATATGGGGAGGAGAGACGGAGATTGAAATAACTGAGGATAAGGAATCGCTTAGTGCAGAGGCTGAGGGAGGAAAGGAGGGAGGATATCCAAGAGAGAAACTCAGAATGTAGACAACTCGGATTTTAAATGAGAGGCGAGGGGTGGAGCAAGGTGTGGTGCTCGGAGGAGGAGAAGGTGCCAGGAACTAGAGGGTGATGAGGGCCATACTGCCACCGTGGTGGTTTGGGCAGGGCGGGTGATGCAAAGACAGGGAAGCGACAGTAAGGTGTTGCCACCCACGAGCCAATTTTCAGTAAAAGTCAGGATGTCAATGCATTTGGGCACAGTAAGGTCGTGGATGACAAGGGACTCGTTCGCGTGTGAATGAACACTGAGTGAGTGGACGGAGATTCGGAAAGGAGCGGTGATTGTTGATCCACTGGTAGAGTCCAAGGGGGCAGTGGTGGGTGGGGTGAGTAAGAACAGAATGGGCTTGGGTCTGAAAACTTATGGGCTTAGCATTTTTTTCTTTTTACAATCAGCACATTACTCAGTTTATTATAAAATCTGTCTGTATACTACTTCTACTGTAAGGTTGTTCAAGGCAATGGTGAGCCCACAGGATAGTGTGTGTAGCTTTTGGTGCCCCATTATAGAAAGGACATCAAAGCCATAGAGAAAGACCAGCATAGGTTCACTAGGATGATTTGAGGTACTGGGTCTACATCTACCAGAGCATTGAGGGTTAATGCAGGTTTTTTAAATTATGATGGGTATTCGTAAAATAGGGAAAGGCTTTTTCTAGTGGTTAAGGAGTCAGTGGTTGGGGGGGGGGGGGGGGGGAAAAGAGTGTCTGTCAACGATTTATAATTGTCACCAAGAGTGAGGAGGGATGTTATGAGAAATCTCTTTACTCAGGAGATTGTTAGAGCAGGGACTGCTTTGGCACAGGGAGCGGTTGAGGTATCTTTTAAGGGAAAATTGGGTAACTATTTGTAACAGAGGAAGATACAGGACTACGGGGAGAGAGCAGGGCAGTGGGACTAGTTCTGGAATGCTCTAGCAAAGAGCCAACACTGTCATGATGGGCTGACTGGCCTCCTGTGCTGCAAACCTCCACGGTGCTAAGATTCTACTGCTATGCTAAGCTGATGACCATTTTCTGAAGCTTGGCTATCTATTCAATGGACCCAAAGACTGATGCCGAAAAGGAGGAAACATACAAAGGATGAAAATGTTTTTACTTGTACTCATCCATGGCTCAGACGGATGCATATTAATATTGCAATGTTACTCTGTCCATCTAGCTACAGGATGAATGACGGTTGTTTCTACATCTAAGCGAGAAAATTATCCAGATTTGTTTTTTCAATCACGCACTGCGTACTTGCACTTACCATAAACCTATTAAATAGAATATTTGTCTACTAAGGGAACAATCTTACTTTAGTTTAATATTGGATTCTGTACCCAGCAACATGCTGCAATACTTGGTATGTAGTTTATCAACCTATTGAAGTAAGGCCCGTGATTCCAGAGAAATTCACAGAGAAACGCCCTGGCACTGTATCCTGCAATTTGTTTTTTGTAAATCTCTCACTTCAAGCTTTAATCAAAACAATACACAGATTCCTCTAGTTGGCATAAAATCCCATTGATGAGTTAATAAAATAAATGGACCCGTTTACTGCAACAGGAGGAACATCCCAGATTACATGGCCACAAACTCCTCTGAACTGAACAGCACCATTCGAAGCCATGAACAAATTAGTTCCACATCAGTCATTCAGAGTAGCTGTCCAAAGCACCAGGGAGCATTTAGAACTTTTACAGTGCCGCCGTGCAGCAGCAGAAAGAGAAATTTGAAGTTGACAGAAATTGGACTTCTACTGTTCCACATTAGCATCAGCTCTCAATACAGTAAATATCTTTATGGTGATAGTTCTGTAGTTGAGCTTAACTGAAAACAAAATGTCTTTGAGGAATAGCTTAGCTTTTATTTTGTATAGTGAACAGATTAAACAGTCCAGTTCAACCAGGCCAAGGGATGTTCTGTGGTTTCGTCAAATGGGAAGTCGCCTGAGTGTGGAAATGAAGAATTTGTTTTATTAAAAAGCCAATATTCGGTTTGCATGGCAAGGAACACCAAGCCATTAAACAGAATAGATTATCAATAGAAGGATTATCACATTATAAAGAGCTTTCAGATTCGGCGATTTTCAGAGTAATGTGCTAATTGCAGAACATTAATAATGCAAATAGCTTGGCGGTACCTGTCCCCAGTCTCTCCAATGGGTTCTGCCTGAGCAGCATAGTGATGAGGTCCTGAGCATCTGATGCAGGCGCTTCATCCCCTTCTGGCCAGTTTATCTCATCTAAGAAGGCAGAAAAACACAAAAGGACTGAACTAAAAGAACTGAACTAGAATTACAGAACAATCTTCACAAAACTTGGGTACATTTCTAAATTTCACCAGAAATTTCAAGACCACGAAGGGAAGGAGGGGGGTCTAAATTGCAGCCGGTGAGCCACATGCAGCATCTAAGCCTTGGCAGTCGAGCCTTCAAAGTCATTAATTGCAATTCTATTTCTTAGTCGCTGGTTTGTCTGTTTGAATTTTGTGGCCTTGAAGGTTTAAAATGGCTGTCGTTGGTGGTGCCGTTGCCACATTGGTGGATAAATCCGAAATCAGAACACTAAGATCTGTTAGCATCAGTGACTTGAGGTATGTGCAAATTCTTGGAACATTTATTTAAACTTTATATTTGGCCCCCATAGCACACAACTATGGTACCCATAGGGACAAAAATCTTGGGAGAGCTCTGCAATATGGGCAAGACATCAGACTCAGTGTTGCATGTCATGCGCACTTTAAGAGTCTTCTATTAAATTTCAGGCAATCTAGCTGGGAGAGACTATTAGGATGGCTGGTGTGAGAAAAAGGAGAAATTCTAACTGTTAGCACTAAAGCACGTTGTTGGAGCAGGCTCGCAAAGTTTACCTTGCATTTGGCTTGTTTACTGTTCCTCACCTGAAGGAACTGGGGGCACAAATGAAAGCCACGGACATCCTTCACTTTCACGAACACAGGGAAAGACACTGAAAAAGCCAACCAACTTGGGTGCGTGGAAGTCGGTTGAACGCGACAGACTTCGCACTTGCGCGCAAGGTGGCAGTGCTGAAAGGAAGCCAGGTGCTGCCTCACAAAAAGCTCAGAACTTTGCACATTAAGCTGTCGACATGATGCTGAACAATACCGAGCTCTGAACATTCAATGAATCATTTAAACAAATATTAACACTAATTACAAAATAGCTGGCAGATGCACCCAATTACAATGCCATCATAAATGGTAGTGAGCAAAGGCGGAGATATACTTTCCAAACGCAAATGAACCATAAATCAAAGGTTATAATTTAATTGGATTCCACTAACCAAAAAAAAAGTAAAATTAGTGATTGCTAAATTTATTTTTGCAGACCTAATTTACAATTCTATTAACAACCACTCAAGGCAATGGGATGCCACGCATTTCAGAAAGAAATTTATTCTGGTTTGTTTAGCCAGCAGGTTGCTCCATAAATGTAATTACATCATGTGGAAATGATACATGAATATGCAAATGAGCTGTTGGGCCGCCACAGCCATTCACAATGCTCTTAATTAATCACTCAATTCCCACAGCCTCTCTCACTCTGCAACACATGACAAAACAAGATGGAATGGATTTGACTTGTGTCTCTCTCTGGACAGCTGTAGTATTACAGAAACTGCAATCGTCTGGCTCGGAACCAGACAACTGAGAGTTCAGGATCCCGAAACAAAGACAATATTCTCAGACACTTAAAAGCAAAATACTGCGGGTGCTGGAAATCTGAAATAGAAATAGAAAATGCTGGAGATACTCAGCGGGTCAGGGAAGCATCTGTGGAGAGAGAAACGGAGTTAACGTTTCAGGCCGATGACCTTTCATCAGAGTTCTGGCGACAGGTCATCAACCTGAAACATTAACTCTGTTTCTCTCTCCACAGATGCTTCCCTGACCTGCTGAGCATCTTCAGCATTTTCTGTTTTTATTCTCAGGTACTCCAATATCTTTTTGTTTTGCTGAAGAATTGCTCTTTAAAAGCACCTTCCCTCAAAATAAACTTTTTTTTTTTTTAAATGCTGCACATTGACGGTAATTTGGAAAGGCGGCAAATGCAGCAGGACAAATTCCAAAAATGCTTTGGGGGAAAAAAAGTTTTAAAAAAATGTTTGCCTCAAGTGATTCCTTCTGAAGATCTGGAATGTCAAGCAAACAATGCTTGAGGAAGAAATCTAAAAGCCAGGTCAGTTCCCAGTTTAGCCAGCTGGCTGTGCAGATGCTCTATTCATAATACTTGTCGGGGAGGTTCTGCAGAATACAGCAGGCATTCTGCCAAGGGACGACAACAGCCATTTTTCAGAAGACTGGTTAATACCAGCGTGCAAAAAAACAAATGCAGAATAGCCAGCCTTCTGAAACAAAGTTACACATGCAACTCAGATTCGTCTTGATAAAAGTGAAGCAGCTCTTGTTAGAGATAACGTGGCTAAATTAACAGTCATCAACGTTCACCTGTGGATAGATTTCACTGCAGAGCAACAATTAAACCAGAGTTGGTAAATTTATACTGCTTAGCTAAACGCTCTGAAAATTACATCAATAATAGCGTTTGTTGGGGGGGGGGGGGGGGGGGGGAATTCTGTCTTCAAACCACACAGTACATTTCTTGCTTTAATTATTTATATTTTCTTCTTGGCAAGCTTTACATTATCAGGATATTTCTTGCTGATGCTGATGCTCACCACTAATCACTTGCCCAAAGAGCTCCTCCGGCGTGTCTCCAAAGAAAGGCACACATCCGACAACAAATTCATAAAGAATTATCCCCATGGCCCACCAGTCCACTGGTTTGCCATACCCTTGCCGCAGGATTACCTCAGGGGCTATGTACTCTGGAGTTCCACAAACCTGCAATACAACAACCATAAAAACTAGCATGTACAGGTGCTAGCAAACAGTCGAGTGGTTTACACTCTTTGTGAAAGGCATTTTAACGGACGTGACAATAAAAGCTTGTTCCTATTACAATAGAGGTGTACACCAGAAAATGTTAACCTAACTTTTCTCTTTATGGATGCTGACCGACCTCCTGTGTAGTTCTACCATTTAGTATTTTTATTTCAGATTTCTATCGTTTGCGATGTTTTCTTTTTTTTTAATCTTTACTGCACACAACCAGCTGAATCGGAGAGCCTGGATTTTAACTCCCAGCAGGCGTCTGCAGGCGGAGTTGAGGTGGTCAGGCCGAGCCCGTCAGGATAGTGCTAGCTGGCCGGTGGGCGCGAATGGGATTTTGGGCGGCAGGAGGCCGCAGCCAGCAACCCAATAGAATGGTCCCCGGCAGTCAAGTAAGTGGTTAGGAGTAGGTGTGAGGTGGGGGGGGGGGGGGGGGGGTGGTGGAGAAAGAGAATCGCGGTCAGGGGAGGGTGAGGGAAGCTTGGGGCTGGGGAGGTCCCAGGTTTCCTTCTGCATCCTGGAGGATCACTCCTGGCCCACAACAAAACCAATAAATAAAATTTAATTTACTAACGTTTATGGGGCTCTTCTCCCGTTTGTCACTAGGCTGACCTGGCAAGGAAGCCACAATCTTCATATAGTTAAAGAAGGACTACACTGCCTTCCGGCAGGTGACCCACAAAAACAGCAGGTTAAAATTACAGTGGGATTGGAAGGCCTATGTCACTACTGCCCTGATTTCAACTGCCCACCTGCCCAGTTCCCACCAGGCGGCCAGGGTTAAAAGCGGGCTTTGAATCTTTAACTAAATGTTTCAGATCCTTATATATTATGTTAGGGTTTTAAGTTAGTTGGCATTTCTTGTAAATCAAATTAAGCAGCACTAATATAAAGCAATGTCTACTTTTATGTACAACAGTAAGTAAGTCGACTGGAATGGTGAGCTACAACAAACAAATGTGCATGAAAATATATGCAATAAACAGAGCAGAACTTTATAGTATTTGTATTTTCACAATTTGAATCAGTTAACTAAAGCTGTAGTGTGTCCTTTATTGCTATATAATAACTTTCTGGGTACCCCTAACATTGCTGAATTAAAAATTTGCTCACCCTAACAATGATAATGACAAACAAAATAATTATATCAACATCACTATAGAAACAATCATGGATATGAAATGCCAGGCTATATCCACTCCTAACAGAACACAGATATATAAATGCCTTCAATTACACTGAATCATCAGTAGTAAGAGGCATTTTTACATTACTTTAAAAGGAGCATCAATACAAGTCATAATACAGAAAAATGGTTTACATTCACCCCATAATGCACGTTGGCGAGAAGAGTAGAATGGTAAAGTAACTTTTGCAGAGACCAGATTGCTATCATTTGGTAATGAAGTGTGCTAAAAGGAAATGCGGCACGTCTTAGAATTTAACACCCTTCACGGGTGTAGTGCATCACAGATTTTGGAAATACTCTGTAGAGATTACGATTCGTACAATGATGGGTCTCCATTTACTCCTTCATTGATTCCTGCGATTTGTGTGCAATAGCATTCATTGTCTTATTTATGGAGGAGAGCGAGTTAAAATTTTTGTTTAATCTGAAAATTCCTGGAGGTAGAGGAAAGAGTGCAAATGGAGCAGAAACGTAGACTATTTCTTTAACCCTCACATCCCAACCAGTAGCAGTGAATACACATTGGTTTTTTAAATTTCCCCCATTTCTATTATTGGCTGAACAGTCTTGCTCTGTGGGGTTACATTGTGTGGCTATTAATTGTTCGAATTTTCTTTCTTTTTAAATTGTTATTTAAATCTCCACACCATAAATTGTTATTCCCATTGTTTACATACATTTTCTTATTCTTTCAGCTTCCATCTCCCTTTTTGGTTCCCTACAATCATGTTTTTCAGGTTCCACTCATTGCCGTTTTAAGCTCCCAACCATTTGTATTTCCCTTGTCGTGTGCTATGAACTCAGTCTCTACCACTTACTGCAGGAATGGTTCAGGTTAGAGTCTGGGTTTACACTGGTGGAGTTGCCACTTGATACAAGTGAGATTTTCTTATTGAAACACTTCATGAAATTGAAGTGTGGGAATCTCTCAGCCACACTTTCAATATTCAGATAAATTCCTACAGTGATACTAATTAACACGGAGTACAGGGAGAGGCTTTGAAATAAAAGTACAAGTTGACTTATTTTGAAAATGGTGTGAACTGAATCGTGTGACTTGGCTCTGATTATTTTGCGCACCAGAATTAAAAATTCATGGAAACTTAAATTTGCAGATGACAAAAATTATGGATTTGTTTTTTTTATATAATAAAGCAGACCATGAATAATCAGTGACCAAACAGTTATCAGACATCCTCTACAGAACACTTGTCTAAATATACAGAAGTTTGCCGTACTAAATCGGACTGAACTAGAACAGGATAATTAATATCTTACAAGCAGATGTGCAAAACATGAGTTGGCAATCAATGAAATGCTGCATCAAATTATCTGATACTTGTTTTGTGCTTAGCTTCCTAAGGTATAATTATCTTGCCTGCTTCTAAATTGTGGAGGCTTATTTGTGTGACAGGCTCAACAAAAAAAATCTCTACAATCAGTTGAAGACAAGTTGTGTCCTGTTTCAGTTTTCAAATCCCGACAGCCAAATATATGGAGCAGCTGAGATAACATGGATATTTTTTCAGCAAGATTATGCACAGCCCCACGTAGCTCTTACCTGCTTGTCCAGGAATTCTCTGGCATCCTTCTCAATGTGTCCTTCATAAAGGTTGGTTGTCATATTCATCAGTCCAACTTTTGACAGTCCAAAATCTGTCAGTTTGATATGCCCCAGTGACGTTACAAGCAAACTACAGAGAAAAAAAGCATTCAAGTACAATTTAATTTTTTTTTTTTAACTTTAATTGAAAGTTAACTGCAAAGAAGTTATAAGCAATTGCAGGATCAAACCCAGAGGCAGCCAGTTAATGAATACTGACGACCTTATGATAGCAATTCTGAAAGCCAGCAGAGGTTCTCAGCATGCGAGGGGGAAAGAAACTCAATTTCACAAAATAAATCAACAACTGGTATTAACTGGCTGAAAATAGTGGAGGTAAATAACTCCCACCATTCAGAAAAGTGGAATTTCCACTGAAGTTTGAAAAGCTTCGCAGACATGCCACAAGCTCTGAAACAACTAGAATGTCATGTTAATGATCTGCTCACTAATAGCAATCACCCATCCATAACATGCTTAATGGAGCCAAGTAAGTGCAATTTTATGAAACTGCAATTAGAAGTCTGAGTTTCTTCCAGAGTGTATCTTCTTACCAATTCCAACCTCTTGTTTCCAATCAGGCACCAATTGTTAAATCATATTTTCTACACTGTGGCTCTCTGAGAGAATTTGCTGCTGTGGGTCCTGCAACTTTTGTCTCAGCCTAAATTCTCTGACACTTTGAATAACATTCGGGCATTTTGCTTTCACCCACAATCTTTGTCAGGATAAACTCTTGTTTATTCTCTCTCCCTCACGGACACCCACGACCTTTACACATTTTCTATCAAATTCCCAGGCCTAGAAATTGGCCCACTTACCGCCACGGGTTTTCGCCGTGTTCCGGTCTAAAAATGCCGGCCACCACTCTAGCGCGGGACTCGGCGGCCGCCATTTTGGTGAGGGCCTTAGCACTGCCGATAGCAGCGCTGGCTCTGGAAATGTAAATTAAGAGAGGGTGACATCACGCCGACTTAACGTCCCCTCAGCAAACTTGGGCCTAGAAATTCAGTTTTGCCAGTTTTGGGGCGCTAACGTTAGCGCCCGCCCGACTTTAGCGCCCGCCCCAAAGTTGCGCCCCCTTCGCCGAAATTCAGTTGCTTCGCCCTAAGAGGTTGCTGGAGCGCTAAAAGAGGCGTTACACGACTATCTTTAGGCGCTAAGCCGGCGGTGCAGAGGGATAGCGCCGAGGCGGGGCGCAGCGCGGTCATTTTTTGATTGACAGCAGACCCCGTGGCGCCGGCCAGCTCTTAAAGGGGGAAGGGACGATTTGGTCTGCTGCCACGCCCTGCAGCTTTCAAACTAGGCCTCAACACTGCTGCTGAGCCCAAGGAACCATGGCAACGCATGAGAAAGCCCGTGAGCGTGCCCTGCGCTTCTCAGAGCGTGATCTGGATATCATGCTGACAGCATTGGAGAAAAGGCGCAGGATCTTGTTCCCAGACACTGGCAGGAATCCCACCCACCGCGTCTACACCAAAGCCTGGAGGGAGATCGCCACCAGGGTGTCGTCCTATGGCGATGCCCCCAGGGACAAGGTGCAATGTCGGAAGAAATACAATGACCTGACCAGGATTGTCAGGGTGAGTACCCTTTCCACTCTCCTCCTCATTCTTGCATGTACACCTGACATGATGGGCAAAGGGACCTGAAAGGCCTAATGGGCAGCCCTCAGCCAGCAGCTTTGGGACAGTCATGAGCATCAATTGCACATTCTGCACTTTACACACTGGCCAAGCTATTCCACCATGAGAGGCAGTGCACACTAGATCAGGGCTACACTCTGGCCAAGCTATTCCACCATGGGAGGCAGTGCACACTACGTCACGGCTACACACCGTACTTAGAGCCCGTCCTTTCTCTTGCAGGCTAAACTTGCGAATAATCGCAAGCGCCGCGACATCACCGGGGGAGGCCGCGCCAAGTTCCAGAAGCTCACTCCCCTGGAGGAGCGCGTGAGTGGCCTCATGGGAGGCCGCGTGATTGTGCCCAGAGCGTGCGGAGAAGCCGACCCTCCGCTGCCCGGCAATGGTAAGGACCTCGCCTTTTGGCCCTCTCTCGTCGCACTTGCGCATCCGAGCTACCTCCTTTGCCACTGTGTCACCAATGCGCTGAATGCCACCAGTCATGACTCCCTCGCTGACGCTCTCTCCTCACTCTGAAGCTACTCTTGTGCCTTCCTGCTTTCAGCTGGTGACGAAGAGCTCCCTGAAGCTGCCAGTGACAGCCCCTCTGAACAGGAGGAGGAGGAGGAGGAAGAGCAACCTGGACCATCAGGGGAGGACTCAGGTCCCGCAGCAGAGGGCGAAGTGTTGGACACGTCTTCCCTGGACGAGAGCCTGGAGCAACTTTCGGAGGGGAGTGCAGCTGCTGGGACCAGTGGCATCCAGCCACCCAGGAGGGCTGCGGGTGGGCCGCGGCCTTCCCCCCAGAGGGGGGAAGGATCGGAGGGGAGTGCAGTTGCTGCGGACATTCGGCGCCAGCAACGTGCCAAGGGTCGCCTAGCTCGGACCCCTGCTCCCCAGCGGGAGAGTCCCGCCTCCAGTCCGGCCACCTTCACCTCGGAGGAGGCGCGCCAGCTGGACAAAATGGCCGAGGATTCGGACCGCCGCCACACAGAGCTCATGCAGGTGGTGGGACGGATGCCTGAGGCCATCGAGTCGCTGGCGACCAGTGTGCGGGAGTTTGGGGCATCAAATGCCGAGAGTGGCCGGATGATGATGGAGGTAGTGGAACGGATGCCTCCGGCGACGGAGTCGCTGGCTGATGCCGTCAAGTCAGTGGCGGATGTGATGCGGGCGCAGACCAGGGCAACAGGGGCACTCACTGCTGCCACACGCACTGCCTCAGCCAGGCATCGCCAGGACACCCACCGCGCTGCAGCAGCACAGCGATCCGCCCTTCGGCTGATTGGTGCGGATCGTGCAGTGCGTGCCCGGGCGAGTGCCAGCGTGCGACATCACCAGCCAGCGCCTCCAATACGCCAGCTTGCCCACATTGCGCCATCCGTCGCCGCCACTCCCCCAGTGGAGCGTCAACGGCAAGCGGCTGGAGCTGATGGTGGGCATGCACATGTGCGCCAATCAACAGCCGTCCCCTCGAGGCCCAAAGCCCGTGTAGGCCGCCCCCCAAGGCCATCTGGCGGAAGGACATCTGATCCTCAGGCGCCTTCCCCCAGCCTCGCAGCAGCCACTGGGCAGAGCTTGCGGAGGAGCAGCAGGCCGGGCAGGGGTGCCAAAAGGCTGGACAAGGTCTCGCCCTCGCAGGCCGCTAAGTAGAGGGTGTGGCCAGCTTTCATTTTATATGGCGGTGGACATCTTTATTTTGCCCATGGTTGTTTTGTTTATGGGTATGTTTTTTGCGTTAAGGCCGAGGTTGAGGCCTGGTTTGTTCAAATGTGGAGTTACTCCTCCCCAGGTTGTGGGAGTGAGTCGTTTGTTGCACTTTTTGTGGGGGCCGTTGATTGTTTTTGGGATTCATGTGGGAAGGGGTTTCATTTTTGTCAAATATAAATTTATCTTTATTCAGACAGTGTCCATGGTTGTTCTTGTTAGTCTTTGTTGCCTTCGCCGGCTGAGGGCTTGCGGAGCGGCTGCATTCATCTTGCTTCATGGCCACAAGGCATTCCCTGACAGGGGGCTTAGAAGTTACGTTCAATAAGCTGGCGACGGACGGCCCTTGGACCTTGTCGCTCCCTCCTGGGAACGTACTCCTCCTCCTCCTCCTGCTCCTCCTCCTGAGGTGGTGGTCCAACGTCAGGTGGCAGTGCCTGAATCCTGCGGAGAGCCAGGTTGTGTAGCATGCAGCAACCTACGACAAATTGGGAGACCCGGTGCGGCGAATACTGCAGAGATCCGCCGGAACGATCAAGGCAGCGGAACCGCTGCTTGAGGACCCCAATAGTTTGCTCGATGATGTTTCTGCTCCTTTGATGGCTCTCGTTGTATGCCTCTTCAGCAGCGGTCCTGGGCGCGCGGAGCGGGGTCATGAGCCAGGTACACAAAGGATAGCCTTTGTCCCCGAGTAGCCATCCTCTTGGGGGAGGCTGTGCCTCGAACATGTCATGCACAGTACTCTGCCGCAGGATAAAGGCATCGTGGCAGCTGCCTGGAAAGCAGGCATTGACAGCCAGGATGCGCTGCTTGTGGTCACACACCAGCTGCACATTGAGAGAATGGTAGCCCTTCCGGTTGCGATACTGCTCGCCATGCTCCAGAGGTGCCCGCAAAGCCACATGCGTACAGTCAATGGCGCCCTGCACCAAGGGGAAGGCCGCGAGTCTTGCAAATCCCACTGCACGCTGATGCTGGCTCTCCAGGGCCATGGGGAAGGAGATGAATTGGAGTCTCCTTCTGAAAAGGGCATCGGTCACCTGGCGGATGCAGCGATGCACGCCGAACTGGGATATGTTAGCTATGTCCCCAACAGCGGATTGGAAGGAGCCGGTGGCATAAAAGTTCAATGCCACCGTCACCTTCACTTCCACCGACAGAGACGTCCTGCACCTGAGCTTTGGACGCAGATCTCTGCGAAGCAGGTGGCAGATCTCTGCAACCACCTCCTTTCGGAATCTCAGCCTTCTTACACATCGCGCGCCACTCATGGTGAGGTAGGAGCGCTGCTGGCGGTATACCCTGACTGGGTAAGGCCTATGTTGCCGACGCCTGTTGCCCCCTCTGCCTCTAGCCAGGGCTGCCCCTCTGACCCTGCGTCTGCGAGCCCTACGCACATGGCGCTGAAACTCCGCGTTGGCACCCCATGCAACCCCCATCAAATGCTGGCAAACAGTCAAATTTCCAACAGGGCACTTGCAGCGCTTTGGCCCGAGTCCAAAAATATCTGAGCTATTGCTGCACGAAACCAGTTAGCTCTCCTCCTTGTTGTGTGTCCAGAAATCCGTTGCACAAGAGCGTTTGCTGCAAAATGGCTGCCCTTTATACTGCAGGATACGTGCCCTTTAATTTGCGCTCCCCGGGGCCCACGTCGGCTGTGTTGCGTTCCATTTTACAAACGCTCTGGCCGCCAGCCGCACAATGGGGCGGTCCGACTGAAGTTTGGAATCGGGGCGCGCAAAGGGCGTTGCACGAGGATGTGACGTCATTTTCTGCGCGCGCAGCCGGGCGGGCGCTAAACTTTGCGCCGGCGCTAACGGTCAACTTAATTTGGGGCGAGGCGCAAACTGCGCTGCGGCCGGGCGCTACACGCATAGCGCCCAAAATTCACTTCTCTTAAGGCGCTAACTGCTGGCGCAACCAACTGAATTTCTAGGCCTTGGTCCTTAGCGCTGGGTCCTAAGCTCGCCATGAAAACCCAGCATTCAGCAGACTGACAGAGGTGCAGTCAGCACCTCTTAAAGGGACATACACATCTTTCAGGTAAATTTGCATTTAAGCTTTTGGACCTGATTTTTTTTAAATTGAAGTAGTGGCTTGGTGCAGGGAGTGCTGCTGGATGCTTGCAAGGCCTCGGCAAAGGAAGGCCTCAGAGAAGACAGAAAATGGTCACCCTCTGTGTGAGGCCAGGCACCAAGTGTCAGCCTCCTTTTTTAATCATTTAACCATTGTAAGTAGCATTGTTCAT
Organism: Somniosus microcephalus; assembly: GCF_052327205.1. Taxonomy (NCBI): domain Eukaryota; kingdom Metazoa; phylum Chordata; class Chondrichthyes; order Squaliformes; family Somniosidae; genus Somniosus; species Somniosus microcephalus. The sequence continues at coordinate 56,925,381 of NC_140987.1, read as the reverse complement.
CTACATTACATTACTGTGATGGAGGAGATATTGGTACATATAAAACATAAATTGCATCTGTATGTGGGTATTATACACCATTTAAGCACTGCAAATTTGTATAGATAACTTGTAATTTGCAATGAGAAATGCAACAATTTATATAGCTGTTGCATCCATCTGAGATGATGGTGGCTCCTCCATTAGTAGCACACTCTGTTCTGCTTTGAAGTGAAAGCTCATGGAACATAGGAACAGGAGTAGGCCATTCAGCCCCTCAAGCCTGTTCCACCTTTCAATTAGATCATGGCACGCTGAAACAATCGGATGAAGGCATAAATGAACAGTACGGAATTGGAGGTCTATGAGGTTGGAGGCAGCGTGGGGGATGGAAGAAATATCCAGAAAAAATGGGATTGGTTACAGTCTGAGAAATAGTGGCTTGATGTTTGGTAGTGGGGTTGTGGTCGAGAAGGAAAAAGAGAGTTGTTGTCAGAGAGTTAGCGTTCAGTCTCAGCCGCGATACAACAATGGGCACAGCAGTCATCATGGGTGACTTTAATCGACATATAGATTGGGCTAACCAAATTGGTAACAATACTGTGGAGGAGGAATTCCTGGAGTGTTTACAGGATGGTTTCCTGGACCAATATGTCGAGGAACCAACCAGAAATCAGGCCATCTTAGACTGGGTATTATGTAACGAGAAAGGATTAATTAGCAATCTTGTTGTACGAGGCCCCTTGGGTCGGAGCGATCATAATATGATCGAATTCTTCATTAAGATGGAGAATGAAGTAGTTGACTCGGAGGCTAGGGTCCTCAATTTAAATAAAGGAAACTACGATGGTCTGAGGAGCGAGTTGGGTAGGATTGATTGGGGAATGGCACTCAAAGGGTTGACGGTGGATAGGCAATGGCAAATATTCAAAGACCGAATGGATGAACTACAGAAGTTGTTCATCCCAGTTTGGCATAAAAATAAAACAAAAAAGGTGACTCAACCGTGGGTAACAAGGGAAATTGGGGATAGCGTAAGATCCAAGGAGAGGACATACAAATTGGCCAGAAAAAGCAATAATCCTGAGGATTGGGAGCAGTTCAGGATTCAACAAAGGAGGATAAAGGGATTAATTAAGAAAGGGAAAATAGAATGAGAGTAAGCTTGCAGGGAACATAAAAACTGACTGTAAAAGCTTTTATAGATATGTGAAGAGAAAAAGATTGGTGAAGTCAAGCATAGGTCCCTTGCAGTCAGAATCAGGGGAATTTATAATGGGGAACAAAGAAATGTCAGACCAACTAAATACATATTTTGGTTCTGTCTTCACAAAGGAGGACACAAATCACCTCCCAGAAATACCGGGGAACATAGGGTCTGATGAAAGGGTGGAACTGAAAGAAATCAGTATTTGTAGGGAAATGGTGTTAGGAAAATTGATGGGACTGAAGGCCGATAAATCCCCAGGGCCTGATAATCTACATCCCAGGGTACTTAAGGAAGTGGCCCTAGAAATAGTAGATGCATTGCTGGTCATCTTCCACAACTCGATAGACTCTGAAACAGTACCCATGGATTGGAGGGTAGCTAATGTTACCCCACTATTCAAAAAAGGTGGTAGAGAAAAAGCGGGGAATTATAGACCGGTAAGCCTGACATCGGTAGTGGGGAAAATGCTAGAGTCCATTATAAAAGATGTAAGAGCAGAGCACTTGGAAAGCAGTGACAGGATCGGACAAAGTCAACATGGATTTACAAAAGGTAAATCATGCTTGACTAATCTACTGGAATTTTTTGAGGATGTAACTGGTAAAATAGATAAGTGGATAAGTGGATGTGGTGTATTTGGACTTTCAGAAGGCTTTCGATAAGGTCCCGCACAAGAGATTAGCGTGCAAAATTAAGGCACATGGGATTGGGGGCAAGGTATTGATTTGGATAGAGAACTGGTTGGCGGACAGAAAGCAGAGTTGGAATAAACGGGTCGTTTTCCGAGTGGCAGGCAGTGTCTAGTGGGGTACCGCAAGGATCGGTCCTAGGACCCCAGCTGTTCACAATATGTATTAGTGATCTGGACGAGGGAATTGGATGTAATATCTCCAAATTTGCAGACGACACAAAGCTGGGTGGGAGGGTATGCTGCGAGGAGGATGTCGTCATGAAACTCCAGTACGATTTGGACAGGTTAGGCGATTGGGCAGAAACATGGCAAATGCACTATAATGTGGATAAATGTGAGGTTATCCACTTTGGTGGCAAAAACAAGGCGGCACATTATTATTTGAATGGCAATAGATTGGGAGAAGGGGAAGTGCAAAGAGACCTGGGTGTTCTTGTGCACCAGTCGCTGAAGGTAAGCATGCAGGTGCAGCAGGCGGTTAAGAAGGGAAATGGTATGTTGGCCTTCGTAGCAAGAGGGTTCGAGTACAGGAACAAGGATGTCTTGCTACAGTTGTACAGGGCCTTGGTGAAACCGCACCTTGAGTATTGTGTGCAGTTTTGGTCGCCTTATCTGAGGAAGGACGTTCTTGCCATGGATGGAGTGCAGCGAAGATTCACCAGGCTGATACCTGGGATGGCAGGAATGACGTATGAGGAGAGATTGTGTCGATTGGGCTCATACTCACTGGAGTTTAGAAGATTGAGAGGGGATCTCATCGAAACCTATAAAATTCTGTCAGGCCTGGACAGACTAGATGCTGGAAGGATGTTCCCGATGGTCAGGGAGTCCAGAACCAGGGGTCATAGTCCAAGGATAAGGGGTGGGACATTTAGGACTGAAATGAGGAGGAATTTCTTCACCCAGAGAGTGGTGAACCTGTGGAACTCTCTGCCACAGAGGGCGGTGGAGGCCAGTTCATTAAATATATTCAAGAAAGAGTTGGATATATTTCTTGAGGCTAAAGGGATCAAGGAATATGGGGAGAAGGCAGGGACAGGGTACTGAATTTGAATGATCAGCCATGATCTCATTGAATGGCGGAGCAGGCTCGAAGGGCCGAATGGCCTACTCCTGCTCCTATCTTCTATGTTTCTATGTGTGCCATTAATCAGCAGGTTTCGTTGATAATGTCAGGGTTAGAACTGAGGGAATAAAGTGCAGCAAGTTCAGAGGGAGATATATTAGAGCAAGTAAGGGGAGTGAAGAAACTGAGACGGCTGATATCATGGAGGCAATTCTCAATGAAAATATCAAGAGAAGGCATGAGGCCAGAGGGAAGGGTCCTGGAGGATAGTGAGACCTGGAGACAGGAGAAAGGGTCAGATGGATGAGGGGGATTCTCCTGGCCAAAAAATACAGCACAGCGTCAAAGGCGGCAGAAGAGGAGCTTGGCATCACGTCCAGGTTAGAATTAGTTGATGTGGGGATGTAGGGGAATGATGCTCAGGCACTTGCTGAGGGCAGATCATTCGAGGAAGGTCAGAAGGGTTCATGAAAAGCCAGCAAGGGGTGAAGTTAGTAGGAGAGATTGGCCTAGAAATTCACTGGCGCCCCATTTGGGGCGCCAGCCTCGCCAGGGTACCGGAAGTAGCGCCCCGGAAGAAGTCGTGGCTACCCGCCGCAAATTCAGTTTACGCGCCCCAGAGGGAAGCGCGGCGCTGCAACTGAGGTTCGCAGCGCAATGTGCCGCAGCGTGCAGCTTTCCTCCCCTTTTTAAAGGGGAGGGGCCTGCTGCAGCGCGCTCAAAGAGCGCGAGTGCCGGCAACAGAGCCCAGCACTGAGGAGAAGTGCCGGGCTCTTGGGACACAGCCGGCAGTCCGCGGGGGGGGGGGGGGGGCGGAGGAGGGGGAGGGGGGGGGCTCAGGATGCCGGGGACGGCGGCGCGGAGAGGTGCTGGCAGGCGGCCAGCAAAAAAAATGGCCACCCCGCACCTCAACCGCCGCAGGTAGGCCCCCCTGAACCGGTCGCAAATTGCGACTGGCGTTAAAGCAAGGGGCGCTACCAAATTTGGCGATCGGGGCGGTAGCGGGGCGCTGCGCACACTGATGACATCATCGGTGGCGGTGCAGCGCTAACGGCTAACGCTGCCATTAGCGTCCCGCTAAATTTAGCGGTAGACGTGGCCAGTGGCGCAAAACCCACTAAGTGCCCTCTTTGGGCGCTAACGGGTGGCGCAGCCCACTGAATTTCTAGGCCATAATCTCAAAAGGAGAGAAAGGGGAAGCGAGATTGAGAGGTAAGTTAGCATCTAGGAGTTATACGAGTTTTCAGTTCTTGTTACCTGAAAGGAAGGGGGAACAAAAAAAAGTTTTTGTTAAACCAAAGGACGAGACCAAGGAGGATATGGAACTATGGACCTGGAGAGCTATAAAAGAAAGTGAGATGGTGCTGCTGAAGAGAGAGATTGAGAGTATGCATGTGAGGGTGCATGGAGGAGAGGGTGCATGGAGAAGAGGGTGCATGGAGAAGAGGGTGCATGGAGAAGAGGGTGCATGGAGAAGAGGGTGCATGGAGAAGAGGGTGCATGGAGAAGAGGGTGAATTGCGTGAAACAGTGAGAGCAGTAGTTAGAGAAGTGTTGAATATCACAGAGATATCGGTGATCATGAGTAAATGCAAAATAGCATTTTAATTAAGCTGTATTTGGAGTGGACACCCCATTATAAGGATATAAAACCAGTAGAAAAGGTGCAGTGTAGATTCAATAGAACATAAGAATTAGGAGCAGGAATAAGCCATACTGCTCCTCGAGCCTGCTCCGCCATTCAAGAAGATCATGGCTGATCATCGACCTCAACTCCACTTTCCCGCCCAACCTCCATATCCCTTGATTCCCCTAGAGTCCAAAATTCTATCGATCTCAGCCTTGAATATACACAACAATTCAGCACATCTGGGGTAGAGAATTCTAAAGATTCACAACCCTCTGAGTGAAGAAATTCCTCCTCATCTCGGTCTTAAATGGCCGACCCCTTATCCTGAGACTATGCCCCCCCACCACCCCCGTTCTAGACTCTCCAGCCAGGGGAAATAACCTCTCAGCATCTACCCTGTCAATCCCCCTCAAAATCATTCTTCTAAACTCCAGAGAGTATAGGCTCAATCAATCGATCTCTCCTCACAGGACAACCCTTTCATCCCAGGGATCAATCTAGTGAACCTTCATTGCACCACCTCTTAAGGCAAGTATGGATGTTATCATGGATGAGGGTTTTACAGTTACGAAGAGAGACTTTAGAATTTATGGTTTTCAACCACTAGGGCTGAGAAGGTTAAGATGTGGCCTGATAATAGTCTTCAAGATTGTGAATGGTTATCAAGGTAAACAGTGACAGATTGTTTCTACTGGTCAGTTGGATGGTAAGGAGAAGTAACAAGACAAAATAATTACAAAAATAAAGGAGAGATTAGGAAAAAACATGATTATCAGCATATTTGGATATAGTTCCCTCAATTTCTAATGATGTTGGAAGAGGGAAGAAATGCAATCCTCGCTCAGTGAAAACTAGTGCTCACTGGAATTTTCATCCTGCCTCTCCCAAAAGTGCTGGAACTGAATGGTCTCCTGTTGCCCTCTGCCCAAATGGTCACCACAACCAATCTTCCTTTGTGCTAGGTATGACTCCAGCCAGAAGGACAAGGGCAGCAGGCGCATGGGAACACCACTACCCTCCAAGTTCCCCTCCAAGTCATACACCATCCTGACTTAGAAGTATATCGCTGATCTTCCATCGTTGCTGGGTCAAAATCCTGGAACTCCCTCCCTACCAGCACTGTGGGAGTACCTTCACCACACAGACTGCAGCGGTTCAAGGTGGCTCGCCACCACCTTCTCAAGGGCAATTAGGGATGCGCAAGAAATGCTGGCCTTGCCAGCGATGACCACATCCCATAAAAACAAATTTAAAAAAATTAAAGCCAGTGGATTTAATCTTGTTTGAGGGAAAAGTTGTTAAAAACATAGATTTAATATATAAGTGTATGGAACTGATGTGTTTTAACCACATGGTTTAATATAACCATTGTATCTATAGCATATCTAACCATGTTTGTGCTTACCACGATTCAGCACTCCTTTAAGAACCTTTTTTCTGATGACATTAAATGCTCTATTTTTCCTAACACGGACAGAAGTTAAAAATTCAAAAATATAAAAGAGGACTTAAAAGCAGTTATACAGAACTGTTCTTTGAAAGAGCTATCCAATTAGTCCCATTCCCCTGCTCTTTCCCCGTAGCCCTGCAATTGTTTTCCTTTTCAAGTATTTATCCAATTTCCTTTTGAAAGTTACTATTGAATCTGCTTCCACCATCCTTTCAGGCAATGCATTCCAGATCAAAAAAACTCACTGTGTAAAATAATTTCTCCTCATCTCCCTTCTGGTTCTTTTGCTAACTATCTATTAAATTTGTGTTTTCTGGTTACTGACCCTCCTGTCAGTGGAGACAGTTTCTCCCTATACACGCAATCAAAACCACTCATAATTTTGAACACCTCTATTAAATCTCCACTCAACTTTCTCTGTGCTAAGGAGAACAATCCCTAAAGTCCCTCATCCTTGGTACCATTCTGATAAATCTCCTCTGTACCCTCTCCAAAGCCTCAACATTCTTCCTGAAGTTTTATTTATTTCTAAAATAAAACAAAATCAAAATACATCATTATTTTTTTTTTTTTTAATCTGCCAGTTTCCATTTCCACAATTTTATCACTCTGACAGTAAAAAAAATTGTCCAAATTTCCTAATTTCTTTTGATACCCTTAATTTTAAACCGTGTCCCCTGGTCCCTGAACCCTATGCCCAACAAAAGTAGTACCCCGGATCCAAATGCTTCATACCTGTGAAAATTGTACAGATATCTGTCAAATTCCCCATATTCTGCTCTGCTCCAGAGGGTACAATCTCTGGATTAAGTTCAGTTCAGGAATCAGCTTCATAGCATTCCTCTAGATTCCCTCCATTAATTCTATGTCCTTCATTCAATAATTCTACATCCTTCCTGTCCTTGGAAGTCTCTTGATAACTGAGTAAGATTTTTTCTCAGCATAAAACAATTGAATTTTTAAGATTGGCCACGCCTTTGGTGAGCATTTAGATGGTTTTCTAAACCAATCGTAGAGACACATCTTACCACAAAGCTGACATATGAAAGACAGCCCAGTTGAAGTGCACCCTTCCTGTAATATGGAGACCAAAACTGAACTCCGTACTCCGGATGTGGCCTCACCAAGTCCAGATACAACTTTAACATTGCCTCAACTAACAACAGAAAATGCTAGAAAGACTCAGCAGGCCAGGCAGCATCCGTGGAGAGAGAAACAGAGTTAACGTTTCAGGTCTGGGACCCTTCATCAGAATGAAGGTCCCAGGCCTGAAACGTTAACTCTGTTTCTCTCTCCACAGATGCTGCCTGGCCTGCTGAGTATTTCCAGCATTTTCTGTTGTTATTTCAGATTTCCAGCATCCGCAGTATTTTGCTATTATATTTAACATTACCTCCTTTGATTTATAAATCACACCCTTTGCTGCGCACCCCAACATTTTTTCTGCTTTCTTCATTGCCTGTGAACACTGAACAATGGGTTTATTGACCTATACACCAGAACCCCCACATCTCTTTCCTGCTTTGATATCTGAATGTGTAATGAGCGGAGGCGTTTAAATCAACTCTGAAGCAGCTGCCAGTCAGTGCCAAAGCAGGTTCAGGTACCGGCTTTCATCTGCAGATTCCAGATCAGCCCATACCACAAGATGAAATCTCTCCCTCTTCCCCTCATTCCCCACCCCACCCACAACAAAACCCACACATATTTATAATATCCAATGCTTGAAAAAGAAACTGAATGGAATGTAACTCAATCTGTAATGGTAATTGTGCATGACGCCGAGCTAAATTAAATAGCTCTAATTAATATATCGAGTGAGCAAAAAGCTCTTGCTCAAGATACACCCTTGTATTAACACACTGCTCAGTTAGCTCCCACATCTTGCACTACTGCAAGAATCTTCAGTGCACAACACTTGGATAGGAGTATTACAAGTTAGAACACAACCAAGAGGTACGTACGTGTGCGCGCATTATAAATGCAGTCATCCAAAACTATCTTATCAAGCTCTTAACTTGCTTCAGTCCAACAGGCCCTGAACTAACTTTTCCCTTGCGAGGGTCAGTTATTTGGTTGTGCAATCCCCCAGTATGTGCCAGAGTCAATGGTGGCAATTAGTGTTTTGGATGAATGCTATTTATGCCATTAGAAAAAAAGAGGATGTATATAGAGTTTTTGAAAAGGAAAGTCGATCAAATTACATGGAAGTAAAGATCAATAACATGAGGAATCTTTTACTGTGTGGTAGACAGGGTGTATATTCCTTCATAAAACCACAATTAAATGTTCCAGTTAATATCCTGAAATATGCACTTCATAATTTATTTTACACATGTAAAATTGCACATCTAAAGTTTTATGAAAGATAATGTGCAACAACATAGCATAATGTATCTACAAGCCTCTGCATGTGGAATCAATTACAAAATCTTAATTTTCCAATTTTAACTGACTGAAAAACAAGTAAAATCTGCAGCTAACATGTTTTTTTAGATACATACTTATCTGGTTTCAGATCTCTGTGTACAACTCCATAATTGTGGAGGTATTCCAAAGCAAGGACCGTCTCTGCAAAATACATTCTTGCCATATCTACTGGTAAGGGGCCCATATTTTTCAACAGCGTAGCACAATCTCCACCTAAAAATGAACGAAAAACTATTTTTCACCTACCAAAGACACGTTTAGAATTCCAAGCTGAGCAAGAACAGGTTTTACCAGGAACAAAAACTAATTTTATTTAAAAGTGAGTATATTACCTTCTACGTATTCCATCACCATACACAGATGGCGCTTGGTTTCAAAGGAACAGTACATGCTAACAACAAATGGATTTTCTGCGAATGTCAGGATATCCCTTTCTACGAATGCTTGTTGGATCTGGTTTCTAAGGATCAGGTTCTGTTTGTTTATTTTCTTCATTGCAAATCTCTGTTTGGTTTCTTTATGGCGAACCAAATACACAGCTCTGAGGAAAGAGAAGACGCAGTCAGTCGTAAGGTTTGTGTACCACTGATACAATTATTTAGTGTCAGGACAGCCAGATGATTCAACCTGGCATGCAAAAGTATTACCAAACAACTAGTGATCATGGGCCATTACACTTAATTTGTCAATTCATTAAATACTTCAGATTTTGATTTCAATCAAAAACAATGACATACTGCATACAATTAAACATACGCTGCAGATGGTAAGCATTTTAAAAAGCAAAAGCTCCATTATTTTCAACTGAAGATGAAAATAACTATTAACAGTGACGTTAATGTGATTAATTATACCACGCTACGCCAACTCACAGTAAAGAGTTGTAAAATGAGCACTCTCCTTTTTCTGGTTAACACCTCACTGTTGCTAGTAGTGTATACTGATGACTGCTTTTCTATCTCCACATATACAACATTAAATGGATATGGAAGTGAGCTGACCTCATGCAACACTCACCCATAGGCTCCATTACTGATCAGCTTCATCGTTTCAAAGTCAATTTCACGTGGCTTACGCCTACCTTGGACTGAAGGACTAAAGCTCTGAGGAGGAGGAGGAGGAAGGAATTCATTTTTAAACTTAACTTGTGGAAGAATTCTTCTTAATTGCATCAGAAAATTCTAGAAATAGAGCGGTTGCTTCCGCTTCTCAAAAATTATTTCAGACTTTTAGCAGTTGCAGTTTCTTCCCCCTTTTTATTCCTGTTACATTAACTAAACTTTATTTAACCTCAAAAAAAACCCTCTTCAAAAATATATACATTCGATATTTCAAATAAGATACTGTTAAACGACAAACTGTTTATATTCATCAAACAGAAGTTACAGCCAATTTCAGACGTGCTTTCTCAGTGTTTTTTTTTGTGCTCATCATAGCAAGGGATATCAGTGCTGTGGAAAAGGAGGGATCGAACCTGAGCCCACACGCAGGCCAAACAATCCGACCTCGGAGGCTGTAGGCCACTCAGTCCTCAGTGCGCTTATCTTTCTGATTTTGTAGGCCCGATGGGCTTGGAAAGGGCTGCATAAAGCCCTGTTGATAACTGGCGGATAAATCTCCAACACCTGAATCTGCCGGTAACAGCAACTTCATGGAAAAGTGGATATAAACTTTGTAAGTGGCCCCAGAGACACCAAGGTGAGCATCAGTGTAATCTATGAAGGCAAAATGCTTGAACACCTCTGCTGTGGAGTAGAGCACTTTGTCCATGTTTGTCAACAGTCTTGTTATCAAGCAATTGCAGTCTAGGTACAGCACTGTTAGATACATTGTGATGTACCCTCTCCTCGACACTACCTCAACGTCAGAAAAGCATATAAATTTTACAAGTACTTCAGTACTGAAGGCTTCTTAGTAGCTCTATTTATTCATTTGTGGAGACAGGCAGAAGATATAATCAATTTTAAAGCAACATTTCCTCACTTTCAACATATAGGTAGGAGTTGAGGACCTCTATCCAGTTTGTTTTTCCAAGTGCCACCTGTTATGAAGATATTAGTGTCTATCCTCCTGGGAAGGTAAGCAGGGTCTCTTTGAAGTTAAAATGGTTCTAAGATGACATACATGGCATTGGTGGATGGAAATCAAATTGACCCTCTGTAGCGGACTTGATAGTTTGATATCTGAATCAGGCAGGTCTGCAGTGTTGGAATAAACGGGTCTTTTTCCAAGTGGCAGGCAGTGAGGTACCGCAGGGATCGGTCCTAGGACCCCAGCTATTCACAATATATATTAATATATTAATAATCTAGATGAGGGAACTAGATGTAATATCTCCAAGTTTGCAGACGACACAAAGCTGGGTGTGTGTGTGTGCTGTGAGGAGGTTGCTGAGAAACTCCAGTATGATTTGGACTATTGGGCAGATGCATGGCAGATGCAGTATAATGTGGATAAATGCGAGGTTATCCACTTTGGTGGCAAAAACAGGAAGGCAGATTATCTGAACGGCAATAGATTGGGAGAAGGGGAAGTGCAACGAGACCTGGGTGTCCTTGTGCACCAGTCGCTGAAGGTAAGCATGCAGGTGCAGCAGGCGGTTAAGAAGGCAAAGGTTATGTTGGCCTTCGTAGCGAGAGGGTTCGAGTACAGGAACAAGGATGTCTTGCTGCAGTTGTACAGGGCCTTGGTGAGACCACATCTTGAGTATTGTGTGCAGTTTCGGTCGCCTTATCTGAGGAAGGATGTTCTTGCCATGGAGGGAGTGCAGCGAAGATTCACTAGACTGATACCTGGGATGGCAGGAATGACGTATGAGGAGAGATTGGGTCGATTGGGCTTATACTCGCTGGAGTTTAGAAGAATGAGAGGGGATCTCATTGAAACTTATAAAATTCTAACAGGACTAGACAGACTAGATGCAGGAAGGATGTTCCCGATGGCTGGGGAGTCCAGAACCAGGGGTCACAGTCTAAGGATAAGGGGTAAGCCATTTAGGACAGAGATGAGGAGGAATTTCTCCACCCAGAGAGTGGTGAACCTGTGGAATTCTCTACCACAGAAGGCAGTTGAGGCCAATTCATTAAATATATTCAAGAAGGAGTTAGATATATTTCTTAAGGCTAAAGGGATCAAGGGAGAAGGCAAGGACAGGGTACTGAGTTTGGATGATCAGCCATGATCTCACTGAATGGCGGAGCAGGCTCGAGGGGCCGAATGGCCTACTCCTGCTCCTATCTTCTATGTTTCTAGAATCTGTTGATAATTGACCAGCCGGCCTAATTCATTGATGTCACGGTGGGCTTGGCTTCTCACCACTTAGCTCCAGGAACTCCGCAACCCAATAGCCTTAACATGTAGTGTTGCCCTGGCCTATGAGTGCTTTGTGCTGGCAAGCTACACGGCTTTAGCTGGTTGAATACAGCAATACCCCTGTGCACACCTTGGGGTCCCTATGTTTTAACTCTTGCCAATCTGCATCGAAGCTCTTTGGACACAGGCAAGTGGGTTATTTTCCTATGTGGAGAGCATCTACATCCAATATCAGGCAACAGAAACTCCGGGGGGAATTTTCCGAGGGGAGTCAGTGGGCACGATCGTTGGTGGCTCGGGTGGGAAAGTGTTTTTTATTTGACAGCGGGTTGGGACCCCGCTGTCAACCCGCCACCACGTGCCTTTACCAAATGTCGAGTCTGTCAGCGCTGAGCAGACCCGACACATAGCAGCGGGGGAGGCAATTCAGGTCATTATAATCTTGTTAACAGAGGATTAACAACAATTTTGAGCACACCTTTAGAATTTACCAGCTCACCAATGGGGTCCACGCTGTTAAGCTGGGCGGGCGTTGAATGGCCATGGAATCATCTCATTACTTGACAGCTTGAATTGTGCTATAATAGCTCCCATCTCACAGTTGTTCACTTTCCAAGCTCAGAAGCTGTTGCTTACTGCATTTGGAAGACAGACTGAGCTTCGTGCAGGTTGCAAGTGTTTGGAGCAAACTCTCTATCCAGTGTCGCCTCATTGGAATAACCTCTTCTACCACTGACAGATTGCTTCTGTCATCTCAAATTCACCTGCCATCTAGTCCATCAGCATGGGTACGGTTTATACTCCCTCACCTTGGTCCTGAGAATCTGACCACGATCAGCCGCAACACCAGGCAGACCAGCAACCACACCAACCTTCTCCGCAACTACCTGACGCTGCACAGGACAGAGGGCATTAACACCTGACCACACTGCTGCCCGGGACACCAGGGACCACCTCACCACGGCCCCATTTACTTCACTTCACTCTGCACACCCTGGCTGCCACATGATGCACCAGGTTGGCGCCACCCCACACCAACACCATAAAGCATCCTTACAATGCCCAAGCCATTCCTTTTTCCTTCAATTGGCCGGGAATCTTGCTGGGTGGGCTTAACAAGCCCAATCAGGGGAACGTCACGTCGGAGGACGGGATGAAGACTGGAGCGGGGCCGGGACCTGCCACCGACCTCGCCTGCCATGGACCCACCGAGGTAGGGAATATCGTGGCCTCCATCTGCGTGGATTTCTCAGCTGCTTAGGTATGGTGATGACGTTTCCGCATGTTTGACGCCTTGCTGACCAAAAGCAGAGATTGGTTTCTGCACTGTGGATTCTGCCTTTGAGATTAGCAGCAACTCTGGGTTTGGTAGGATTGATATTCTAGCACCCATGGATTCATGTTCTGAAAGGATTAGATCGTCATCCAAACCTATCTTGCATGGCAAACCAGTGGTCAAGTTTCCAAAACTAGCTACTTCAAACCTGAATAATTTCATAATGGGTTACGCCAACAAAGATTTTCAATAGCTAGCTTTAGGTGTTAACTATATGCAAGATAGAAATGATGCCAAACTGCAAAACTCTGGAGATTTATACTGCTTGTGTGTGAAGAGTGGTACATGATAAGCATACTTACACCCACTGAGTCATCAGTTTCAGGAGTCTCTGCTGTCCCACTATCATAGTTAGCCAACTGGGCCATTTCTTTTGAGAAAAAAAAGTTTTTGATTAGGAAAATAAAATTGTTGATTAAAACGAACAAAAGAAATGCATATTGTAAAACTGGCTGAAGATCGTCATTTCCCTTGATGGTTTAATGCTATGCTGCAGTTACACAGAAGCTTCACTTTCTTCATTTCCCTTTGATTGATCTCACTGCCTCATTCATTCGAGTTATGATAAATTCCATATTTTGCTGTATCTAGTAGTAATTCCATGGGACTGCTAAACTTCCATTTGGTGCTTGGCATGGCATTTTGTATTTTCTCCATGCTGTTTGGGATGGTTTTACCCGATTACATTAATTATCTGGGACCTCTAAATTGTGTCACAACTCTGAGCAGTCGTTAGTAACTGATACAATCCTCAAATTAAACAGTGGGCAAATGAAGTAGCTAGCAATGCCTGTTGAGACTTCCAACACATTTGTGAACCAGCGGAGCATCTGTCCTTTATACCCTAGTAAACCATTTCTGAAGGCCCATGATACAAAGACTGCTGATATCAACACAATAATAAACCTTCCTCCTGGAGAACCCATCTGTGATGCAGTCACTGGTGCCTAATGGGTTCCAAATCTATTTTCTAATTGTTGTCAGAAAAAAGAGTGAGTGTATTTGGCACCATCACCTAACAGCAGTTCAGACTACAGTTGTGAGCATACATGCAACTCGTAGGAGCAACTAGTCTTAAAATTTGTAGACTATTGAAATGGCTAAAGCACCTCAAAGTATTTTGTATATTTCAGATCCCAGTTTGCCAAAAGATGCGAGAGAAACAGAAACATTTGTTTAATTAGATGGGTTCCAATTAGATGCTCAAATGCCTTTTTAATGACTGTTTTTAATGTACGAAGGCTGCTACATTTGGGGTTTAATAGAGCAGCAAGGAAAGTAAAAATGAGTGCCACTGATGGTCATACTGTGCCAAGTGAGCAGGGGCAAGAGCAAATTATGTAGAGCAGATGCACGCTACCTGAGCCAGGATAGGAAAGCTTTAAATAACATGTACATTCTCCTAATGCACAATCCATGTCAGATTAGTGTTTCAGTTATTAATTATATGCTAATGTTTCCATATCTCAATAGGAAGGTACCTAAATAATGCTCTCGCAGCTATTTTTTTTAGCGCATCTACACTTTGTTATATCAACTGCAAAATTAATGCATTCTGTTCAATGATACTTTCAGCAAATTATATTTTACAGCTGGTACTGGCTATGGAAGATTTACAATTAAGATTTTATACGTAAATTTTATCGGGAGCAGATTCCAAAAATGTCACTGTGCTTCAAGTAAGGAATTTCTCTAGGACAGCAAATATACCAAAGCATAAAGTCAAAGTATTTCTGACTAAAGATTGCTAACTCAATACTTTTAAGAATGTTTGTGAGCCTAGACAAAGAGAAAAAGCATTAAAGTGTTCACGAGTACAAAGTTTTAATAATCTGTTTATAAGGACCATTTTAGAAATGTAACTATTTCAATGGAAATTATTTAACAATAAGTCACCTTTAAGTTTTGATAGAAACAGGTTTCTGCTAGGTGTACCAGCAGCATAATGCCCTCATAGAATCATAGAATGGTTACAGCACAGGAGGAGGCCATTCGGCCCATCGGGCCCTCACACGACCCCTTTTTCCTTTAACATTTACTCCACAGTTGCTAAGCACTTGACGAGGAAAAATATACTTTGCAAGTAGCACAGTCAACACTGGCACTCACCCTCTAAGGGATCTCTGGTAAGGCCCAGCTGACTGATGATATAACGGGGAATGTCTGATTTAATGCCTTGTCCCTCTTTCGCATGTCCTTCTGCTGCCTCCAGCAAGTGATAAAACTCTTCAGGATCAAATTCCTGGAACAGTATTAAAAAATGACCTTGGTCAACTCTTTAATTGCTTCTAATATTGCAAATTTACTCCTCTGTGTAAACTTTATTGGAAATAGATCCCAAAAATGTCATTGTGCCTCAAGAGAAAGTCCTCTAGGACAGCAAATATATTAAATCATAAAGTCAAAGTATTTCGCTTGTGTATCAATTTTGAACCAGCACATGGTTAGAGACTTTGAAATGTTGCAATCATCTGTCTCTAAAGTAAGTTTTTTACCCCCCCCCCCCCCCCGAATTGTTTTAAAATTCAGTACATGCCCATATTCAGGTGGATTATAGAGTTAACAGTATTGCTTCAAAGATTGTGTGATTTATGACTGTGTCCAAATATATATATTTTTTCCAAAAAGGACTTACAAGGCATTCCAGCAATCGAGCTGGGCGAGCAATGATGATCAGTAATTTCCTGACCAACTGATCAATGACCGTTAACTCATTACTTTCAGAACGTTTGTGAGCCTAGACAAAGAAGAAGCAATAATGAGTACAACGTTTTAATAATCTGTGTATAAGGACCATGATTGCAATTAAACTATTTAAAATAAAATATTTTCTAAACTTAAACAAAGATACGAACCACTTTCAGTATTTAATCCGCCCATTTAAAAAAATATCCAAAGCCATTTTCCCTACATTAAGGCTTAAATTACAACTATTTGCATTGCCAATCATTTCACTATACAGATCATTAAAGACTTGAGGCTCATAAACCTGGATTAGTATTATATTTGAACTCCATTAAATAGTACCTAGCAGACGGAGCTGATGGCATCGTGGTACAAGTCAGTTATAGGTACACAGGAACAGGAGTAGGCCATTCAGCCCCTCGAGCCTGTTCCGCTATTCAATGAGATCGTGGCTGATCTGTGACCTGCCTTTGTCCCATGTCCCTTAATATCTTTGGTTAACAAAAATCTATCAATCTCGGATTTAAAAATAACAATTGACCTAGTATCAACAGCCATTTGCAGAAGAGAGTTCCAAACTTCTACCACCCTTTGTGTGTAGAAGTGTTTCCTAACTTCACTTCTGAAAGGCCTGGCTCTATTTTTTAGTATGTCCCTTAGTCCTCGACTCCCCAGCCAGCGGAAATAGTTTCTCTCTATCTACCCGATCAGTTCCCCGTAATATCTTGAAAACTTGGATCAAATCACCACTTAACCGTCTAAATTCCAAGGAATACAACCCTAGTTTGTGTAATCTCTCCTCGTAATTTAACCCTTGGGAGTCCAGGTATCATTCTGGTAAATCTATAAAAGACATCTTCTTGCTTCTCCACAGACAGAAGTAGAACAAGGACCAATTAAAGCACAAGGTGGCCTCCCTATTCCAGTATAAAAGATACTGGGACAGCTATTAGCAGTAGTACTTAATAATTATTTTAAGAATATGGGCTGTTGCCACATACCAGTGCCTACTAAAACGATGTTATTGTTAAGTGGGAGTAGTAATACAACAGTATTACAGTTCTGAGTGATAATTTGTCAATAATCGCTGTTACACCTTTTTAAATATATAATGCTCGTATGTCAGCTGCAAAAGTCTTTAAGACAACATCACTGAGATGCTGGAAATAAAATCTGGGAAAGTTAGAGGCACCCCAGCACAACCTATTTTTATTTTTGTTGTTTCGCCTAGAAAAAACAAAAAATTAGTAGCCAACTCTTTTAAATTAAAGATTTCGAGCTTCTATTGTAATACCGACCAAACGTTCATAGAAATCAAGATTGTAACCAGGCCTCAAAATGTCATTTAATTTTTTTTTGCAGCTCATCATTTTCTGCTCATTAACACTTTTGTTTAGATGCCTAAAAAACACTTTTAGTGAAGGGACAGCTGAAGATCATTAGGTACATTGCTCTGTATTTCACATTACATAGCACAATCATTCAAATATGACATTGAATTGCCTTGTCAGACTGATACCTGGGATGGCAGGAATGACGTATGAGGAGAGATTGGGTCGATTAGGCTTATACTCGCTGGAGTTTGGAAGAATGAGAGGGGATCGCATTGAAACTTATAAAATTCTAACAGGACTAGACAGACTAGATGCAGGAAGGATGTTCCCGATGGCGGGGGAGTCCAGAACCAGGGGTCACAGTCTAAGGATAAGGGGTAAGCCATTTAGGACAGAGATGAGGAGGAATTTCTTCACCCAGAGAGTGGTGAACCTGTGGAATTCTCTGCCACAGAAGGCAGTTGAGGCCAATTCATTAAATATATTCAAGAAGGAGTTAGATATATTTCTTAAGGCTAAAGGGATCAAGGGATATGGGAAGAAGGCAGGGACAAGGTACTGAGTTTGGATGATCAGCCATGATCTCATTGAATGGCGGAGTAGGCTCGAGGGGCCGAATGGCCTTCTCCTGCTCCTATCTTCTATATTTCTATAATAATGGATTCTGACTTTCAAACATCCTCTCTGTAGTTCTCTTTATAGTGACGCAAAGTGGTAGAACAAACTTTTAAAAGACTCCCTTTCTTTTTCTTGAAGAATGCTGACCTCTACACATCAGTCTTCAGGGTGAGCGTTCTTTATATCATTTGGCCCGCTTGGAATTAGTTCAACTATACTAATTAGGTTTTCCTTAAATGATTTTACCAATGGAAATTTTAGCCCTATGACAAAGCTTTAGAAGTTATAACACACTATCTGCAGCCTAAACGAATCTTAGTCTTCATCTAGACTAAGAAATAGAAACTATGCAGAGTTTTTATATGCATCAACAAGACGGGCTTGTTTGCCACTCATATAATGGCAGTAATGGCCATTAAAACTGGTGCAAAACTGGAAGATTATTTGAAACCAGAGACTAAATACCCACCCCAACAAATAGCTCAAGCTTTTAAACTGTGAGGCTGTACTTTAATTCGTGGAGCAGTGGTTAGCTGAGGTTTTTCCTCTTCTGCGCAACTCTGTTTTCCACCCTCAAAAAATGTGGGAGTAAAATTTGTAGCATTTTTTTTTTTAAAAACCTGCTGTGGTTTACCAAGGCCTGGCTAATGAGTTTTCAGAGAAAACTGTGGTAGTGTTCCGCTAGGAGGAATCAAAATGACCCAGTAGCAACTAGCTCACTGGCTCAGATGGAGTTAATTCAACAATGGAGCAGATAAACTCAGCATTTCTTAAACATGGATGTTGTTGCAACTGCTCAATTAACTGATCCAGTGTTGCTGTTGGTGGGGGAAGGGCGATCTTAGAGTGCTGCTCCACGAGAGTATCCAACCCAACAAATACCATCAAACTTTCAAAATACCGCACTTTAGTTCGTTAAAGATGCTACATAAATGCAAGTTGTTGTTAATTAGGGAATAGGGCTCGGCTGAGGGGCTTTTTTTTTTTAGCGGATAGACAGTAAACTGTTGAAAAGCCTAAATGCGCTTCTCAGTTCCCTCAAGAGAAATCAAAAATCTCAAGACTTTGGGCTGGAAATTCAGTATCGTCCCGGTTGGGGTGCTAACTTCTGAGAAGTGAGAAGTTGGATGTTTAGTGCCAGGCGCTAATCAATCTCGCTGCCCGCTAAATTCAGTCTCAGCGCTCAAAGAATGCAGGGGAGCGCTAAATCAGGCGCTAATGGCCTAGGCGAGTGGCGTTAGGCTCCAAGCGATAACGAAAATGAGGTGTTGTGTAACTGGGAGTGAGCACTGGTGAAGGCGCCTTCCAGCCATTAAAGGGGAGGGTGACTGGAGTCTGCACTCCAGCCCCAATGATTCGGGGAGTGCAGAACGGCGATATGCTGTGGGATGAAATGCAAAGTCTTTTGACGGCCCGCAACACTCCGGGGACTAAGCAGCCTTCATTTGGCTGCAGATACATCCTGCACTCTCTGCCACTCATAACCGACCTTTGGAACGGAAGTTCTTTGACAGCTAGGGCGCATCCCTTTAAGTAGCACCCTGCCAGCTGGCTGGTTCACGCCTCCGCTCCCTGGCACTGTCAGTGCGAGGCGCTAAGGCGGGGGCGCTACTGAAGTTTGCAGATCGGGCACCCAGTGAGCGTTGCACAGGTGCCGAGGTGCTAACCGTTATCGCCGGCGCTACTGGGCTCGCGAATTTGCTGTGCGGTGTGGGATTCGCAGCGCTACTGCCTGAGCGCCCCCACCAGGCACTAACTGGGGGCGCTAACATGCGCATTTCTCCCCCATGTTTCTTTCAATTCATTATTACAAGCCCAAAAGAAGGCCAGAGCAAATAAATCGATTTAAATAAAAACATTCAATACAGTCTGCACAAGCAAACAAATACACACATTTTCTAAAATTGAATTATAGTTAATTTTTTTGTTTCTGATTTTTAAGTTCAGTTGTTGATTCTACATGTAAAGGCAAATACTCTTGTTTATAAATTAGTGTTTCAAAAATCTGAATTTGGATACGTCATTTACTTGGGATGCACAATTTCGTGCGCTCCTTAATTTTCTACAGTTTTCCACTCTCCAGAGCTAGATAAAATATCTTCTGCCGTTACTTAACTAGTTAAATGGCTATTAAGGCACTGAAAAAGCACAAAATAAGCATTAATACAGGCGGATCCCTGATTGGTCAGACGTCTGCTGGTAAGGCTCTACAACAAAGTCACTCGGCACAAAACTGAAGTAATTTGCATTTCTATTTGTTGCCACTAAAATAGTGAAAAATGGGACAATTAATACCCCAGTTTCTAAAAGCAAAAAACAATGCCCCAAAAAGCTTAAATTTAAAAATCGGCATTAGCCAAATGGAAGCTATTCTGTTCTCTTCCCCTCCTCAAAAGAACTTGGCATTTACACAGCACCGTTCATGATCCCAGGAGGAACCAAATCATGTCACAGCCAATGAAGTAATTTTGAAGTGTAGTAGCTAATTTGTGCACAGCAAGATCCCACAAACAGCAATGAGATTAATGACCAGATAATCTGTTTTAGTGATGTTGGTTGAGGGATAAATATTGACCAGGACACCAGGAGAACTTCTTCGCTCTTTTTTGAACTGTTACATCCGCCTGAGAGGGCAGACCGAGTCTTGGTCTCATCTGAAAGATGACACTTCCAACTGCATCATCCCTTAGTACTACGCTGAAGTGTCAGCCCAGATTATGTGCTCAAGTCTCTGGAGTGGGGCTTGAACCCATGACCTATTGACTCAAGAGTGCTACCACTGAGCCAAGGCTAACATTTAAATGAAGCCTAGATTTAATTTACCCTCCCTTCTCCCTATGCCCTGCTGGGCAAGACAGCAGTAGCTATTTAATATCTACCTCTGGCTCAGATCAGGAACAGAGTGAACTTCAAACATGCATCCATACCTCTCTGTGATAGCACACCAATGCTCAATCTCACCCCGGAAGAAATAACAATTCTGAACTTGGGAAGATCTTGTTTTCAAAGGGATCTCACAGTGGTAAACTGTATTAAACTAGGATCAAGTTGACAAAAAGCCTCCCTTACATCGATATCAAATAAGACTGTTCATAATCTTGGCATTGTATTTGATCCTGAGCTGAGCTTTAAATACCAAATCCTATCCATCACCAAGATCACTTACCTCCATCACTGTACCACTGCCCATCTCCGTCCTTCACTTCTACTGCCTAAACCCTTATGTATGCTTTTGCTGCTTCCAGACTTGACTGCTCCAGTGCCCTCCTCGCTGGCCTCCCAGCTTCCTCCCTTCATTAACTCGCCAACGCGTCCAAAACACTGCTGCTTGTGTGCTGTCCCAAACTGTCTCGTTCGTCCATCATCCATTCCCACCGACCTCCACTAGTTCTGTCCCTCAACTTAGTAAATTTAAAATACTTGTCCTCATTCAGAAATCCACCTGGGGCTTTATCAATACAAATTCCCTCATCCCTATAACCCGTCCTGAATGCACCCTTCCTCAGGTGTCCACTCCCAATCGGCATCTGTGAAGTTCCTTTGGATAATTTTTTACGTTAAAGGTGCTATATAAATTTAAGTTCACACTTCAGGAAGGATGTAAAGGCCTTAGAAAGGGTACAGAGGAGGTTCACCAGGATGTTACCGGGGAAGAGGGACTTCAGTTATGAGGAGAGGTTGCAAAAGTTAGGACTGTTCTCCTTGGAACAGAGAAGGTTAAGAGGTGACCTAATAGAGGTTTTCAAGATGATGAGAGGTTTTGATAAAGTAAATAGGTAAAGGCTGTTCCCTCTGGCGAGTGGGTCAGTAACCAGAGGTCATAGATTTCAGATCATTGACAAAAGATGTAGAGGGGAAATGAGGAGAGTTTTTTTCACTCAGAGTTGTCAGGATCTGGAACGCTCTACCTGAAAAGGTGATGGAAGCTGATTCCATAAATAATTTTAAAGGGAGTTGGACAGGTACTTGAGGATGAGGAACTTAGAGTTACAGACAAAATGACGGTACGTGGGACTGAGCATGACTGCTCTTTCAAAGAGCCAGCACAAGCACGACAGGCCGAATGAGCGCCTTCCGTGCTGTAAGTTTCAATGATTCTAAGTTGCTGTTGCGATGACAGGCAATTGTCCACCGATGAAACAAACCAACAATGCCACAAACACATCCCTTAGATTCTGCAACATATTGGGAGGTAATGGGGAGTGAAAAGAAAGCTTTGAATTTAAATAAATTTGCAGTTCCAGCTTCAACCTTATCCCCATTTTGTGAAAGGAATTCTGCCCTCTCCAGCTATTACCACGAAAGAGCTCCATGGAGACTGATGTCTCGCATTTAAGCTTTTTCTAATAGCATACAGTACGACAAGACTGAGGAGATTACCGCACTCTGCAGAGGTAGCTGTTTACTTCACCCTTCTTTTTATTGCTATGGTTTGTTCTGTAGTGGAGACAACTGAAATGGTGTCGTAAAATTATCAAATTTACCAGAATCTTTGAGAATTAAAATGCTTAAAAAAATTGATCTCAACAGATTTGGATTGCCCTCATCAGTTTTGTTAGAAGCCAGAATTTCTGACACTATCCCTTTAAAACCTGCAGTGCTGTTCTGTAAGGTCAATGAGAATATCACAAGGTGCCTCCATTGGTGACAGTTTATTTTACAATGAGACCCTATTTCTTGTTGTTGTCATGTGTACGGTGCCTCAGGCTGTTGACAGGAGTGAAGTGTTTTGAGCAATGCTGCTTAACTTACACAAGCTGCTTATATTTGCTCTGAAACTCAGAATGCCTATGGATGTGCTATGTCACTCTAAAGCTGCTTTTTATATTGTGTCAGCCATGGCTCATTTGGTAGCACTCTCGCCTCCGAGTCAGAAGGTGCTGGGTTCAAGTCCCACTTGAGCACAAAAATTTAGGCCGACACTCCAGCAGTGAGGGAGTACTGCACTGTCAGAGGTGTTGTCTTTCAGATGGGGATGGAATGTTAAACCCAGGTCCGTCTGCGCTCTCAGGTGGACGTAAAAGATCCCATGGCACTATTTTGAAGAGGAGCAGTGGAGTTATCCTTGGTGCCCTGGTCAATATTTATCCCTCAATCAACATCACTAAAACAAATGATCTGGTCATTATCACATTGCTGTTTGTGGGACCTTGCTGTGCTCAAATTGGCTGCTGCGTTTCCTACATTACAACAGTGTCTACACTTCAAAAGTACTTCATTGGCTGTAAAGCACTTTGGGATGTCCTGAAGTCATGAAAGGCGCTATATAAATGCAAGTCTGTCCTTTTTTCTTGGTCTCCAGTCATAGATCTTGTAGTGCTGAGTCTTGTGTTGCCAATAGCAACATGATAAACTTGTCAGATCTTTAAGGCCAGGGGCCCTGAAGACCCCTTTTTTAAAACTAACTTCTCTTAACTGCTGCCAATCCTCTTGGGACCAGTAAATATACTGTTCCGACGGAAGCAACACATTTTGGTAGTGACATCACATAACGTCATGACAGCATTGCGCAAGTGCCCAGATATTTGATCTGTAATGATGTCATGACATCACAACTTTTCTCATGTCCACTGGCTAAAATGTCATAACCACTCTGTACATGTATGCAATAGCAAGCTCCAGAGTACAATTGGTCTACAGGCAGACTTAATTCACTGCCCATAACTAAATGCAGAAGAGTAGTGGAGTTAATTTTCTCTCCCAGTACTCGAGCTACAATATAAAAGCAGCTTTAGTTTCAGAGGAAACCAGAACAGACAGTGTGTGTTGCCCGTTTAGCCCAGCCACATAATATTAAAATCTACTTACTGATGTGAATCTACTGCACTCACAGAAGATCTGTTGGACTTTCACAAGTAGATAGACCAGTTTCTATGAACACTGTGACAGCATGATGTGACTAGACTTCCAATACTGTTAGCTCAAGCTGTTTTACTAGAATTAGTACTACTTTAGTGTCAGATCGCCTATTCACAATGGGAACGACGATACTCATTTTGGATTCGGCAGTGTTATACTATGAATTTGGTGCCAAATTTAGACTAATACCAGAGCGAATTTGGTAACTATGGTGTAATAGCAGCATTAAACACTGAGCTTTCATCAGTTTCTTCTTCCTTATTGTGGAACACAAAATAATATTGAAAAAGATTCAATATGAAAGCCAATTTACAGCAAAGTGTGCCTTTTGATAAACTGACCAGATATCAAAAGTATAAATTTGAAACCATCAGTCATTACAGCCGAGTTCAAAAGGTGATCACACCCAAGTCTGCATTAAATCCACCACTGATGTCAGTTTAATGATCAGGGATGCCGATCAGTGAGGGATGCATGGGGCTTCAAATCTAGACTATTTACCAATTCAAATGGGTGCATTTAAAAATGTCATTTTTGAAGAAATTTAATATCATATATGCAGAACAATTTACAAAGTAAAGTCCAAGTATACTCCAGCCAGTTTTAAACCTACTTACTGCTGGAGTTAAACAAGGAAACTGAAATCCTTTGCATCTGTTAAAGAATATAACATTAAAATTGAATCCTATGAAATACAAAGACATAATTAAGACGATCTCCACTGAAAATTCTCAGTGACGGCACAGAATGTTTATTAAAATTTTTTTTTGAAAATTCATAGTTGGTCCATCAGTGGCTCAGCAAGTTTCTGGAGAGAGTACCTGAACTACTTAGACTGGAAAGGTCTTGGACCAACCTTGGGCGGTGACAGGGCGAAGGAGTGGGGGCGCGGTGGAAGACTACAACTGCCCTCAGTGCTCCTGGGTAATGGAAGGGGGAAATCAGGCAGTGGCTTCAGGTTGGTATTGGCAATCCTTGCTGAAAAGGCAATTGTATGGAGATTACATGAGGACAGGATTGATGCCTTTCCTTTGGGACATTACCTGCCAACAATCATTGTCTAGGTTCATATATGATTGATGGCCACTTGGGTGAGGAACCAGAGGGTACCTAAAGTGTCCAGAACCATTCCTCAGCTGGGAGTCAATGGCTTCAGGGAATGAGGGAAGAAAACTGGCGAGAGAAAAAAAAATATTCATTTGAATAACACATTAGCAATATACCCCTGTATAACTAACCATTTTTTTAAAAAGCCTTTCAATAATGAAAATTTAAAAGACAAACTACAGTATGTGGCTTTTGTATCCCAATTACCGTTCAACATCATACCGGAAAATTCAGTTTGGCTTATTATCTTTTGTGTGTAAATGTCATAAGTCTTTAATCATAGCATAGCTTTATCAATATTTACATCTCGTATTTCCTGAAATTTCTTACAATATTAATCATAGAATCATACAGCACAGCAGGAGGCCATTCACCGAACTGTGCCTGCTCTTTGAAAGAGCTGTCCAATTAGTCCCACTCCCCTGCTCGTTCCCCATATCCCTGCAATCTTTTCCTTTATTAAAACTATAGTCAGTATTTTCTTTTATTTTTCAATACTTATGAGAATAATGAGTTTCTAAAAATACAACAAAAATTGAAAATACAATTTTTAAAAAATCTGATTTTATGCAAGCATCATTGGCCGATTTGAATACGAGGTACTTTACCTTGGGTACATGGGTAAGAGTTGATTAAACAGATTGAATATTCATTAATTCAAACGTCACCTTTAAACACAGACACTTTCTTTCCTCGATCAGCTCTCTTATTCAAATAGCCAAGGAGAAGTTGTGTTTTTTCTAATGCATTTATCCAGCACTGGTATAGTTAACTGACCCATAATAATGCAACCCAATAGTATTTTTTAAAACGTTGTGCTTTCAAAAAGACCCCTCCCCAGAAGTCAATTTTAATTTGCATTCCTGAAATAAAAGCCTGTGTAACGAGTAGGGCGGTGGTAAAATTCCTCCAGTTTGAAATAATCTGGTAACAAAATCTATGCGAAACCTTCACCTGCAGTAGGGTTTTACATTTTTGTTTACTCATTTTATTATAAGCAGTTTAACTACTGACTTCAGGTCTCGCACTCCTACTTGAGACAGCAAAGTGGGTTTGCCACACCACAAGGAATCAAATTTGTTGTTACCCAATTGCCAATAAACAACACTTGAAAATACCTACTTCCTGCAACAACTTTTCTAATTTTTCCTGCAATTCAAAGAAGTATCTTGAGGTGATGTGGCCCTGTCGGGATTTATCCAGGCAATCTCTTGCCAGCTCAATGATCTGATGATGTGCAAAACTGAGGACTCCATCTGCCAGTGGAAGAACATTGTCAGGAGAATAGCTGGTGATAATGTCCTGCAGCCTCTCTTCCATCTGGGCTGTGGCCTAAGGATTAAAACAATTTGGTTAATGTGTTAAGTATAAAATAAATCCCGAAAATATATTAAGTTTTGAAAATACTGCTGGCTCATCAGCTGCAGAATTCGCAAACACTGATTCTCAGTTTTATAAACATATATGTATGTTACAAAGTATTTCAGGACTTTCCTTTTGAAACTGCATTGTTAAACTTATTTTGTAATGATTGTAACATTTGAAAGGAAATAGTTTAACTCAAGTTAACTACGCTGGCTATTCTGAAATGGGTTATTTAGACACTCATGGTGGTGAACCATAATTTATTGACGCTTATTAGTTTGTGAAGTGTTCCATCAGGTCAGCCACTTATGGGCCATAAATCATGTGCAATGGCTCGTCATAATGTATCCTCTATACAAGAGAAGTTATAGCTTTGAAATGTGCGTCACCAAAAGTATTTCCACTCTGAAAACTGTTGGAAAAAAACTGTAATCATACACATTTTAGAATATGTATGAAAGATTGCACTCAGTAACTTTACTTCATTTTTTTTAAAGATGGCCAATAGATCCTGGGAAATCTTTTTATTCAGAATGGACAGTTTTATTTTGATCTCGTGCACTGTTATGCTGAAAGTGCTAAAATTACCCATTCACTTCATATTACCTCCAATAAACACAGTACAACAAAAAATAAACAATGAATTGTACCTGCTCCTACGGTCCTTTGACCCCCCCATTCTCTGGGCTAAAAATTCGGTGGCGCCGCGTTTGGGGCGCCAAGCTCGCCTGGGCGCCAGAATTTGCGCTCCGGACGGAGTCGCTTGCGCCCTCCCGATATTCAGTTGGAGCGCCCCAAGAGGGACTCCGGGCGCTGCTCGAGGCTCCCCGCGTCCCGCTTGGGGCGCTCAAACTGAATATCGCAGCGCTACGTGCCGCAGCGCCACATGCTGCGGCACGGCGCGCTGCGGTACTGCAGGCCTTCCTTCCCTTCTTAAGGGGGAGCGGCCTGCACCAGCACGATCACCGATCGAGAGTGCCGGCAAAAGAGCCCGGCACCGAGAAGTGCCGGGCGCTCGGGACACAGCTGGCACTGCCCGGGGGGGGGGGGGGGGGCAGGAGGCCGGGGAGGGCGGCGTGAGGAGGTGCTGGCAGGCGGCCACCGAAAAAAATGGCTGCCCCGCATCTCCACCTTAATTTGCGCCACTACCGCCACAGGTAGGCCCCGTGAACCGGTCGCGATTTGCGACCGGTGCTACGGGGGGGGGGGGGGGCACGACCCAATATTGTGCTCGGGGCGGTAGCGGGGCGCTGCGCACACCGATGACGTCATCAGTGCCGGCGCAGTGCTATAGGCTAACGCCACCATTAGTGCCCCGCTAAATATTGCAGGAGGCATGGCCAGTGGCGCTAAAGCCACTGAGTGCCCTCTTTAGGCGCTAACTGGTGGCGCAGCCCACTGAATTTCTAGGCCTCTGTCTCAATTTCATTTTCTAAACTGTGATTTTACTTCTGTTATGAACAATCTAGCCTCCACATGACTTTCTCCCTTCGAAATTACGTTTAAAACCTTTAGCTCACAAACTTCCTTTAGCCTCCTAATGTCCATTTTGAGTCGGGAGCAAGTTTAGTCAATGTGGGTTTTCAGCAACTTAAAAAATGGTTTAAAAGCCAGTTTTTCAGCCAATGAAAAGTCCAGATCTGGTTAAATCTTTAATGCATTTTTGCACATTAAGGCAGGGGCTGCACAAATACTCTCAACAACCCTCTAAACAGGTTTACTGCTTTTAAAGGGTTAAAAATAAAAGTTTTTGAAATCTGCACAAATTTCTATAGCAGAAATGTGCGACTATATCCAGATGTTGACAATTTAATATACCTTGAACTATATTATGTGTAAACAATCTTACCTTTGGAAATCGCTCTTTGTAGACATGGTTCATCATGATAATCTCATTATCACAGCAGGCTGGAGACCGTCCAGGGCTACGAACAAGACAAACATTAGCTGTAGCCACTTTATTCACTACAAGATTTAATAATTGTTCTCTTGAGATTCCTTAAAGATAACCTACACAAAGGGTGGCAATTATGATATCATCTACATAAACAGTTTTGCACACCTTGCCTTCCAGATCATTTAAGAGATAAAATATCAGTTTGAAATCAGACCAAACTGCAGATGCTCTGAGCCCAAAAACAATGTACTTAAAACACAATCTAGCCTAATATATAAAAGTACATTGCCAAAGGTTTCTGGGGTTAGGGTGTCATTTTTTGTGACTCTCCCAAGTTCCTCTATTCTAAATAATGCTGACCAAAATGAAATTTCACCCTTGCCAATTAAATCTGTGGTTAACCATAGAGATGGAATGGAACACCCACAACAGTCAGTGGAGTGAAAAACTTGCTAAGTCGGCATTAAGTTACAATCTGAACCTTTACAATAGTAATCACACCCAAAACCTGGGCATTAAGCTAAAAATAAAGATGGTGCTGATAGGGAAAATATTTCTCAGCCTTCTCCCCCTTCAGAAGATGCTGAGGGGTTATTCAATTCATCAAGTTGCTCAAGATCTCGAACTAAATGACAACACTGAAACTCGAGAACAGGCAGCAGGGATGGCTGGTGCTAATGGTGAAAGCCAGGTCCGGACACCACACTCGTGTCAATATCAACAACCTTTCTAAAGCTGACAATAAAAAGCAAAGTTTGTATAAATTCAGGCAAATCCTAAAAGTAGTTGACACTGCTTTAAAAATTATGCCGTAGCTCTCCTGATGATGCAGCGTATTTATCAAGCGACCAGGAAGGTCACGGGTCCATTTCTCAGGGGATTGGGTGAGGACAGAGTTAGACTTGGCTTTTATGCTGTTATGTACTCTGGGGGCACCAGCGTGGATCACACATGAATACTGGCCACTTGAATAAACTGAATGAAGTACCAAGATGATGTCTGGCACCCAGAGTACCATACCTCATGGAGTCATAGCCCTCAGGAGAGGAAGGAGTGAATATTTTTTTTAAAAAGTTATACAGAAAAATACACTGAAGATAGAAATACATGTGTATGAAACCTAAATTTAGAAAGATTTCACTATTGTGATCAGAATTATTCCTCTTTAGCCCACTATTTGGAAACAGTTTAAAAGACCTTGGCCTAGAAATTCACTTGGGCGCGGGCAGCTCGCTCGCGCCCAAAAGTTAGCGCTGGGCGGGGAGGCATTAGCGCACGCCGTATATTCGTCTTCTGCGCCCCAATTCGGAAGCGGGCGCTATACCAGGGTGTGCCCGCCTCCATTTGGGGCGCTGCAACTGAATATCGGCGCGCTAGTTGCCGCAGCGCCACCCGATGCGGTGCGGCAGGCTGCGGTACTGCAGGCCTCCTCCTTCTCTTAAGGGGGAGGTGCCTGCAACGGCCGGAGCCCCGATCGCGAGTGCCGGCAAAAGAGCCCGGCACAACGGAGAAGTGCCGGGCTCCACGGAAACCAGCCGGCAATGCCGCCGGGGGTGGGGGTGGGGTGGAGGAGGCCGGGGAAAGAGGTGCGGGCAGGCGGCTGCCGAAAAAGCGGCCCACTATGGCAGCAGGACGGCCCCGTTTTCTGGTCGCTGTTTGCGCCCGCTTTGGAGGAGGCGGCCGCAAATAAATATGGGGATCGGCGCGGTTTCGGGGCGTTACGGGCCACCGCGCACACCGATGATGTCATCGGTCCCGGCGCAGCGCTAACGGCTACCGCCGCCAATACCGCTGCACTCAATTTCCGCGCTACCACCCCGCCGGCGCAAAAGACCTCTTTAGGCGCTAAGTGGGCGCAAGGCCCACTGAATTTCTAGGCCCTTATGTTCTGAAATAGTTTTATTCATTGCAGTGGTTAAATCCCTTTAGCGCATCCTGCTGTATGCTCCATGTAATAGTGAGGCTTACCTTTTAATTTTTTTTTGAGAGAACACCGAAATTCTAGTCTTTCCTAATTTTAGCAAAAAGTAATCAGGAGTAAAAGGGACATTTTGGCACTTTTACACTCAACTATTTCTGCATTAGTACTACTGAGACAAATTTTAGCCCTTAAGTTGCAGGCGACAAACCTAAGACTCCTGGAGCGTGGTCGCATTGAAGGGGGCCTGCGTCTCTCATCATTGGCGATGGCATCTGTACTACAGAAATGCTTGGAAAGAAAGTGCAGTTCATCTGGAGTTGGTTGGTACGGCAACTGATGCAGCTTTTCCTGAGATGAACAAGATGACTGGAAAAAACACAGGGAGAACATTATATAGTTCAATTTATAGATTACATTTCACTGTAAAAGGATGCTGGGCATCATGAAAGGTGTAAGAAATTCTGGTGGAATCACAAAGGACGGCATGATGTGGAATCTGTATGGGTAGAATTGAGAAATACTATGGGGAAGAAAACGTTAGTGGGAGTGGTATATAGATCTCCAAACAGTAAGGCGGAGGTTGGGGATGGCATTAAAAGGGAAATTAAAGAAGCGTGCAATAAGGGCACAGCAGTCATCATGGGTGACTTTAATCTACATATAGATTGGGCTAACCAAATTAGTAACAATACCGTGGAGGAGGAATTCCTGGAGTGTTTACGGGATGGTTTCCTGGACCAATATGTCGAGGAACCAACCAGAGATCAGGCCATCTTAGACTGGGTATTATGTAACGAGAAAGGATTAATTAGCAATCTTGTTGTACGAGGCCCCTTGGGTCGGAGCGATCATAATATGATCGAATTCTGCATTAAGATGGAGAATAAAGTAGTTGACTCAGAGACTAGGGTCCTCAATTTAAATAAAGGAAACTACGATGGTCTGAGGCGAGAGTTGGGTAGGATTGATTGGGGAATGTCACTCAAAGGGTTGACGGTGGATAGGCAATGGCAAACATTCAAAGACCGAATGGATGAACTACAGAATTTGTTCATCCCAGTTTGGCATAAAAATAAAACAAAAAAGGTGACTCAACCGTGGCTAACAAGGGAAATTAGGGATAGCGTAAGATCCAAGGAGAGGACATATAAATTGGCCAGAAAAAGCAATAATCCTGAGGATTGGGAGCAGTTTAGGATTCAACAAAGGAGGACAAAGGGATTAATTAAGAAAGGGAAAATAGATTATGAGTGTAAGATTGCAGGGAACATAAAAACTGACTGTAAAAGCTTTTATAGATATGTGAAGAGAAAAAGATTGGTGAAGTCAAGCGTAGGTCCCTTGCAGTCAGAATCAGGGGAATTTATAATGGGGAACAAAGAAATGGCTGACCAACTAAATACATATTTTGGTTCTGTCTTCACAAAGGAGGACACAAATAACCTCTCAGAGATGCCAGGGAACATAGGGTCTGATGAAAGGGTGGAACTGAAAGAATCAGTATTGTAGGGAAATGGTGTTAGGAAAATTGATGGGACTGAAGGCCGATAAATCCCCAGGGCCTGATAATCTACATCCTAGGGTACTTAAGGAAGTGGCCCTAGAAATAGTAGATACATTGCTGGTCATCTTCCAGAACTCGATAGACTCTGGAACAGTACCCATGGATTGGAGGGTAGCTAATGTTACCCCACTATTCAAAAAAGGTGGTAGAGAAAAAGCGGGGAATTATAGACCGGTAAGCCTGACATCGGTAGTGGGGAAAATGCTAGAGTCCATTGTAAAAGATGTAATAGCAGAGCACTTAGAAAACAGTGACAGAATCGGACAAAGTCAACATGGATTTACAAAAGGTAAATCATGCTTGACTAATCTACTGGAATTTTTTGAGGATGTAACTGGTAAAATAGATAAGGGAGAACCAGTGGATGTGGTGTATTTGGACTTTCAGAAGGCTTTCGATAAGGTCCCGCATAAGAGATTAGCGTGCAAAATTAAGGCACATGGGATTGGGAGCAAGGTATTGACTTGGATAGAGAACTGGTTGGCGGACAGAAAGCAAAGAGTTGGAATAAACGGGTCGTTTTCCGAGTGGCAGGCAGTGACTAGTGGGGTACCGCAAGGATCGGTCCTAGGACCCCAGCTGTTCACAATATATATTAATGATCTGGATGAGGGAATTGGATGTAATATCTCCAAATTTGCAGATGACACAAAGCTGGGTGGGAGGGTATTCTGTGAGGAGGATGACGTGAAACTCCAGTACGATTTGGACAGGTTGGTTGATTATAGTGCATTTGCCATGCTTCTGCCCAATGTGGATAAATGTGAGGTTATCCACTTTGGTGGCAAAAACAGGAAGGCAGATTATTTTTTGAATGGCAATAGATTGGGAGAAGGGGAAGTGCAAAGAGACCTGGGTGTTCTTGTGCACCAGTCGCTGAAGGTAAGCATGCAGGTGCAGCAGGCAGTTAAGGCAGCAAATGGTATGTTGGCCTTCGTAGCAAGAGGGTTCGAGTACAGGAACAAGGATGTCTTGCTGCAGTTGTACAGGGCCTTGGTGAGACCGCACCTTGAGTATTGTGTGCAGTTTTGGTCGCCTTATCTGAGGAAGGACATTCTTGCCATGGAAGGAGTGCAGTGAAGATTCACCAGGCTGATACCTGGGATGGCAGGAATGACGTATGAGGAGAGATTGTGTCGATTGGGCTTATACTCACTGGAGTTTAGAAGATTGAGAGGGGATCTCATCGAAACCTATAAAATTCTGTCAGGCCTGGACAGACTGGATGCAGGAAGGATGTTTCTGATGGACGGGGAGTCCAGAACCAGGGGTCATAGTCTAAGGATAAGGGGTAAGCCATTTAGGACTGAAGTGAGGAGGAATTTCTTCACCCAGAGAGTGGTGAACCTGTGGAATTCTCTGCCACAGAGGGCGGTGGAGGCCAGTTCATTAAATATATTCAAGAAGGAGCTGGATATATTTCTTAAGGCTAAAGGGATCAAGGGATATGGGGAGAAGGCAGGGACCGGGTACTGAATTTGGATGATCAGCCATGATCTCATTGAATGGCGGAGCAGGCTCGAAGGGCTGAATGGCCTACTCATGCGAGCCTGCTCCTATCTTCTATGTTTCTATGTTTCTATGACCAATTAACAGAACAACATCAAACTAGAAGAAACCGTAGAACACGAAAAGTACATTCACACCATCAAGCTCATTTAAAAAAAAATTACAGACCCGACCCTATATAATCTCATGAGGAGAAGCAGACAAATAAATAAAAAATTTATCTCCAAGGTTAACAGGAGTCAATGCCTTCCGATGATTCGGAGAACAAGTTATTCTGTTTTAGAACACCCCATTTAAATATCACCACAATTCTACATTATTAGCTTATCTTTCAGTTACCACCGCCTCGCACAGACTAAAAGGAGAATTACCTGACTATTCAACTGATTAGACTGAGCAATTATCCTAAAGAGCTTGGGAGCATTAACTACAGTATCAAAAATATATATCTATAGCTACATATTTTTAATAACTCAACAAGGCCTAGCTTCTCAACATTTAATCTCTTTACCCCATCTTGTACAGAAGAACATCTTCCAACTCTTCCCCCTCTCATTTCTTATCCTCCAACCCAAATTAATTTCAGGATGGATCGGTTATAAGTCCAGTTTAAAAAAAATTAGAGAGTGATTCCAAAAATAAGAGTTGTCATTTTATTTACTGAATGGGGCTTGGAACACTTAAGAATTGCTAAATCCTTTGTCCTATTGAATCCATTGTTCACTCAGCTTCTAAAACATAGAAGCCAGAATATATGCAAGAACATCACTCCAACAGACCAGAGGAAAAGCATCACCCAAGCACTTGGAATGCTTGGTGATATTTTAGCTTGCATGCAATGAATAGATCTAGCTTTTAGCAAGCTAAGGCATAAAATCATTGTTGGTCCCTGTCTGCTCACAGGAGATTTTACGGTCTGCTGCTGCTAGAGAGATAAGGCAGTTCATATAGATGAGGTAAAAAAGAACTTACGGACACGGTGGAGCTAGGAGTATTCGTGCCATAGCCAGATGACGGGAGAGAAGCCAAAGACCATCGACGTCCGTCACTCCTGAAATAATTTTTTTTTAAAGTCATCATTTCATAATCAGCACTAAAGACTGTTTGAATTCGAACATCCACAAAACAATGACAATGGTTTCAATTTGCCTTTACTATTTCTTCATTTAACACACGAGATGTGTGTGAATTTATACTACAGTTGTAGTGGAGGGAGGGAAGCTGTTTCACTTCACACTGATGCTGTAGTCATAGCGCAAGCTTGTAATGTAAATTCAGCAATAAAGACCATAAGGGAAGTTAGAAATGTAGTAATTCAAAATTCAGAATGTGTTATTTTCTGAATTGGAATTTTCTGCAAAATTTAAGCCACACAATCTGTGAAAACATTTATTATATAATTGGACACTGGCTCCTGACACAACAACTAGAAAACTTGGAAATTTAAAGAAATAACTTTGAAGAATGATTCCATCAAAGATTATGGCCCAGATTTTGCTGTAGGAGTGAATCTAACAGCGTCTGCTGTTAGTTAGACTTGTCCTTGCACATTTAATTTTTAAAATTTTTTTGCATGGCAAGTTGCTGAAAGTGTTAGCTGATAACGTTGCAGCGAGGGGGACAGGGCAAGCAATTGTGTATCTCCTTAACTAATCAGATTAAAGAATTGTGAAACACAGTGCAGGGTCTGAGAAGGAAGTGTAAATTAGAGTGGATGAATTCAATGTCAAATTAGGTACAGAAAGTGACAAAGAGAGGGAAAGAAAGATTGGATTAAGAGATAGAGTAAAGAGACAGAAAGGAAAAGTAAAAAAAACATTTTACATATTTAGAATCACCAACAATTAAAACCTGAAGGAACGAGATTCCACACTTGTAAGAGTTAATTTTCAGTTCCAGAGAGGTTGGTTGGCAGTAATTAACACTTATCACATTGTTAAAAGGGTACTTAAACTTGAAATGACTTGACTTTTGGTGGCGAGTTTAGTTCGTAACTATTGCGCAAATACAGCAACTTCACGCCATGCAATGCATTTCAATGGTGAGGCAGACAGCGAAATGTCATTTTCGCAAAGCTAATGGCGAAGTGGTACAACTCTGACAGCAACTATTGCATATTTGCGTTTAACCGCGCCTCTGCTCCTCGCCTGAAATTGCTATACCATTTGCGCATAAATAACGATGAGTGGCATTTGCCTCACCGTTATCTTGACAGCAAAATCTGGTCCTATGTTTAAATTCTGCATGGGCAATCAATTGAAAAATTCTAAACTGGGAGGTCTGAAAGCAAAGGCAGAACAACACTTGGCTCCCAAGCAGATGGTGAAGGGTTCACATCTCAGAGCTACTCAGCACTCAAATCCACTAGCTACTGTCGGAAGATGTTATAGTCAGGCCTAGGCTAGGCGAATGACAGGGGATGAGAAGCAGCCGCCTGGGGGAAGGAGCATGGCTGATGCACAAGACAGCAAGAATAAAAGGGTAAAAACAGTTTGTGCAAAGTATTTAATGCTCAAATTTTATTTCAGAGCTCCTCCCCAGACTGAAGCTTAACAGGGCTTTAACTGCTTTCCTCAAATGAATGAATGCCTGCTTTATAGATGAAAAATAAACATTCCCGGACGAGGGAAAATGAAGAACTACAGATAGAAGCTTAAAGTTTGTTCACTAAATCTGTAACTTCCAACTTCAGTGGCTAAATTTCAAGTTATATGGGTGAATTTTAAATACTAAAAATATAATACTGAGCTATATAAAATATGCGCTCAACCTCCAATCCTCCAAAAGTTTTCTCTGTCCAAAAAATAAAAATACAGATGTTAAGTTTCAAAGCAGAAATAAAAACAGGCAAAAGTTATGACAAAGCAGATGAAAATTGCTTTGATAAGTGAGTCCATGATGCAAACATTTTTATAAACCATCCCCACGCCAGATTACCTGTCGGTTCTGTGGCCATGACTGAAGGATATCACCGGGTAGTTTAGAGGCAGAAAAACAAAGGCAAAATGTACACTTTTAAGAAATTCAAACATATCTTGGTATGATGAGTGACAAAGTCAGAATAATGTTTAGGCAGTAAACCCCTTTTCCAGTCTACACTCTTCCTACAAGACTCCAAAATGGCCGCCAATCGCAATATACTGAATGGTCTTCAAAGTTTGAGTTCCATACAGATGAATTAATCTCTTATAAGCTGGCATTCCAGTAAAATGAAACACCAACAAAGTCAATGCCACCCGTTTCTGTTGTTTTAACTGAGAAAATTCCACATTGCTTTCAGGTACTTGATCAAATTATACATCTATTCACCTGGGAAGGCCAAGATGGATTTTTAGAACGAGAACAATCTAAAAACCATACAAAAAATTTATGTTTTTACATTAATATGCTAAAATGCTATGATCACATGCAGCATTACTGTCTAAGATACTACAGTACTTGTTTGCTAAGATTTTGCTTCTACTCACCTTCGAGCGAATGAAAAATGAGCTGAGGCACTGGGAGAGAAATTTCTTGGGCTGTCTTGAGGGCTGTTTCCTGCTAAAGAGATTAATGTCTTTTGATCAGTGTATACAGCCAGAAGAAATTCTTTAAAAGTAGGAACTGCTTAAGGAATGTCTGCTTTACATTGTAAATTTAATAAGGACCTTTTAAGTAGACAACATCTTAATCTTGGACACAAGGGAGTATGGGTTTCATTCAGAAAAAATACATACACATTTTGTGATGCCACTGTACAATTTTATCACAGTACTTATAGGAGAATATACTAGCGCATTAGAAATATCGGCCTAGAAATTCGGTAGCGTTTACGCCCACTTAGGGGCGTTACAGTGGTTTGCGCCGGAAGTAACGCTGCGTCCGAAATTAGGTGCGCCCTAACATCGGCGTTAGCCGGTAGCGCTGCGCCGGCACCGATGACGTCATCGGCGTGCGCAGTGCCCCGGTAACGGCCGAAACCACGCCGATCCCCATCTTCAGTAGCGGCCGCCTCTTCCCTGGCGGCCGCTAACAACGCTGTGAAGACCGGGCCGTGCTGCAGCCTTAGAGGCGCTATTTAAAGCGGAGGTGCGGCCGGCCGCTTTTTCGGCGGCCGCCTGCCCGCACCTCCTTCCCCGGCCTCCTCCACCACCCCCCCCCCCCCCCCGCGGCATTGCCGGCTGGTTTCCGTGGAGCCTGGCACTTCGCCGTTGTGCCGGGCTCTTTTGCCGGCACTTTCAACGGGGCTCCGGCCGTTGCAGGCACCTCCCCCTTAAGAGAAGGGGGAGGCCTGCAGTACAGCAGCCTGCCGCTCTGCATCGGGTGGCGCAGCGGGACCGGCAGCGCTGAAATTCACTTTCAGCGCCCCAAGCGGGGCAGGCACACCCTGTACCAGCGCCCGCTTCCGCTTTGGGGCGCTGAAAGTGAATTTGGGGTGGGCACAACTGGCTCGGCGGCGGGCGCTAAATTTCCGGCGCAAACGTGCTGGCGGGGCGTCACCGAATTTATAGGCCATCATATGTGGTGCTGGTGGAATCCCTGGGATTCAGTCGGGTCAGGCCGATGAAAGGATCTGTTCCTTTGTCTCTTTCCATTTATTCTTTTTCTCCCTCCTCTGTAAAAGCATCTATAGATGTTTACTACGTTAAATGCAAGCACACTGCTAGCTATCCTCTATGGGACCTTCCATTGTGTTGAAGGCAAACATGTGCCAACCTTCTGTTGTGGAAATTCTGAGACTCGGGATGACAGCTGCTGGAAAGCACTACCTGGAGGCTGGGTATGTGAATGCGCACTCATTTAGTCAGACATTGCTGCTGACCTTGATTAGTTTACAGAAAGGCAAGCAATTGTTGCTAAAGCTTCACATCTCCAACTGGTAGAACTACTGTACAATGGGGGTGTTTTGATGTGCTCAGACTGTGCGCAGGAAGATGATTGTAACGCACTCACACACTTTATGGTGAGTTGTGCTGTTTACTAGCTTTTGGCACCTTGATATCCATCCAGCAAGAGCTCAAACCTGTGCTTGTCAATTGTCTAATGACCAATAAGTGACATCTCTCCTGGGGAGGAGGGCGAGAGGGAGGAATGCACTGTTTGTTTGGGGTTAAGTTGGCACCAAGAGGACTCATCGTAAATGAGTGGATCCTGTTCGGCCGCATTAGTAATTTGATACCTAGCCAAGGTAGGTCTGCTGTTAATGACCGATACACCAACCTGGCTCACTAATGGGACCCAGCCTGGCTCATTGAGGGGTGCACCAGTCATTTAGTAGGTTTGCTCCACTAAACTCAAATAGGTAGATGGTCCTATCTGGAAAATGACAACAATCGCCATGCTAGTAAACTGCGCACTTTTAGCTGGTTAAACTTCAGAAGTACCCCATGTATGTTTGAGGTTACATAGCTTTGCTTCTCGCCACTCTGCACACAAGTTCTCTGAGTTTATGCAAGTGTGCAGGGCGGGGGTATCAGCCAATAGGAAATTACTTATTTGGATTTCTCAGTAGTTTACTTTAGATACTCTTAAGCTTGGCGGTGAGTTGCCAAGAATGTTAGCTGATCCAAAAAAAAACACAGCTCACTTTGGATATTGATATGTTAAGTGCTGCTGCCAAAATAAGCAATTTCCTCCAGGTTCTAGATCGGGAGGGCATATTAAAAACACAACTTGCATTAATATTGCGGCTTTAATGTATGAAAATGTCCCAAGGCGCCTCACAGGAGCGTAGTCAGACAAAAACTGACACTGAGCCAAAGAAGGAGATATTAGGATGAGTGACCAAAAGCTTAGTTAAAAAGCTAGGTTTTAAGGAGGGTCTTAAAGGAGGAGAGAGAAAGAGGTAGAGGGTCGGAGAGGTTTAGGGAGGGAATTCCAGAGCTTAGGGACTTAACGGCTGAAGGCATGGCTGCCGATGGTGGGGCGGAGGTAGTGGGGGATGCACAAGTGGTCAGATTTGGAGGAACGCAGAGTTCGCAGAGGGTTGTAGACTGGAAGGGCGAGGCCGTGGAGTGATTTGAACACGAGGATGAGAATTTTAAAATCAAGGAGTTGGGGGACCGGGAGCCAATGTAGGTCGGCGAGCACAGGAGTGAATGAATGAGCAGGACTTGGTGTGGTTTAGGATATGGCCAGCAGAGTATCGGATAGCTCAATTTTAATGGATGGTGGAAGACAGGAGGCTGGTCAGTAAAGGGTTTCAGCAGCAGATAAGTTGAGGCAGGAGTGGAGATGGGTGTTGTTATGGAGGTGGAGGTAGGTGGTCTGTGTGATGAAGAGGCTATGGGGTTAGATGTTCAGCACAGGATAAAATAGGATGCCGAGGTTGCAAATAGTCTGGTTGCACCACCACCTCCAAGTTCCCCTTCAAGTCACACACCATCCTGACTTAGAAGTATATCGCCGATCCTTCATCGTCGCTGGGTCAAAATCCTGGATCTCCCTCCCTAACAGCACTGTGGGAGTACCTTCACCACACGAACTGCAGCGATACAAGACGGCAGCTCAACACCACCTTCTCAAGGGCAACTAGGGATGGGCAATAAATGCTGGCACTGCCAGCGACGCCCAGGTCCCATAAACGAATAAAAAAAACCAGGAGTAGGCCATTCAGCCCCTCGCGCCTGCTTTGCCATTCAATTCGATCACAGCTGATCTGTACCTCACCTCCATTTATCCGAATTAGCTCCATATCCCTTGATACCCTTACCTAACAAAAATCGGTCAACCTCAGTCTTGAAAGCTCCAATTGCTCCAGCAGCCATAGCCTTTTGGGGGAGAGAATTCCAGAATTCGACTACACGTTACGTGAAAAGGTGCTTCCTGATTTCCCTCTTAAATGGCTCAGCTCTAACTTTAAGATGAAGAAAAATTTGTAGGGCCATGGGGAAAGAACAGAGGACTGGGACTAATTGGAGAGCTCTTTCAAAGAGCTGGCACAGGCACGATGGGCTGAATGGCCTCCTTCTGTGCTGTATGAGTCTATGTTCCCTCGTTCTTGATTCACCAGAGGAAATAGTTTCTCCCTATCTACTCTATCGAATCCATTTAACATTTTAAACACCTCGATCAGATTATTCAATCTTCTATACTCGCGGCAATACAGGCCAAGTTTACGCAACCTGTCCTCCTAATTTAACCCTCTAAGCCCCGGTATCATTCTGGTGAATCTGCGCTGCACCCCCTCCAAGGCCAATATATCCATCCTGAGACACTGGCCAGGGAGGGGGATGGAATCAGTGGCGCGTGAACAGAGTAATAATAATAATTACAGTGAAATTAAACTGTTGGTTTGGTGTGTATCTTCAATTGTGAAGTATTTGAGGTCTAACTTAACCACTATAATAAGCAAAGATGAAAACAGCAATTATCTCAGAGATCGATAAACATACTGAGCAACTGCTGCTTTTGTTGGCAATAGTTATGCAATTAAACTGACTCCTATTGCAGTTTCAAGTCTAAATAAAAGATGAAATCCTGCTTGTAAAGAACATTTTTTCCTTTTCCTGAGAGTTGTGTTCTGCGTTACCTTTGCAGTTGAAAGCGAGGCAATACATGTATAAATAAAAAAGACAAACTCAAATGGTTCAAAATTTTCAATATAAGTAACTCAAATTCCAATGAAATCAGCACGTTCTACATGTTGGACATTCCTAGCCTTTCTTCAGTTGTAATTTCTCTTGTAATTTTTGAAAGCATCTAAATAGAATCCTTTTTGAGGGGGGGGGGGGGGGGAATGGTCTCGGCCTGGGCTACTGGAAGCGGTCCCCCTCCCTCTTGGGGTGCTAATGGGAGGCGCAAAGCAACCCAATTTTCCCCACTTTGAGTTTGACGGCAGAGGCGAGTGCTAAAGATGCAAGAATTGTTTTCCAGAAGTACTCCCCCCATTAAAACATTTTGATTTTTTGCCACTACCTGTTGCTTTTCAAGCATTCTGGAGTCTTCTATAAGCCGTCCATCAGTCGCGCGATACGCGGGGGGCCTCCGCTCCGGACCTCAGGCGCTAGGCAGGGGGAGGGGCCGGAGAGAGGGACAGAGGGGAGGGGTGGGGGTGGGCGAGGGGAGGGAGGGAGGGAGACAGGGGAGGGGAAGGAGGGAGACAGGGGAGGGGAGGGGAGGGAGACAGGGGAGGGGAGGGGAGGGAGACAGGGGAGGGGAGGGGAGGGGAGGGAGAGGAAAGGAGGGGAGGGGAGGGAGAGGAGGGGAGGGGAGGGAGGGATAGGACAGGGAGAGGACATGACAGGGAGAGGGGGGACACACAGGGGCAGGGAGACCAAGCGCCCCAAAATTGCCCTCGCAACGCGGGGCTCCCCAGCTAGTCAGATAATAAAGGGATGAGGCGCACACACGGCAAGAAAAATAAGCCTCTATAAATGTGTCTGCTTTGAATAAACCAAGCCATATTTCTCTGATTTATGTTAGGAATTCATACATATGCTGATTGTAGCCTTGGAAAAATGTTTCTATGCGTGTAACAAAAAATGTTACAAACCTATGATTGGCATGTTTCAAATTCAGCCAAATTGAGGGAGGGTGGTCCATGTTATGTGCAAATAATAAAACTGCAGTTACTCAAACAGTATTATGGATTTAATCTAGCAT
Organism: Somniosus microcephalus; assembly: GCF_052327205.1. NCBI lineage: Eukaryota > Metazoa > Chordata > Chondrichthyes > Squaliformes > Somniosidae > Somniosus > Somniosus microcephalus. The sequence goes on along the minus strand of NC_140987.1, from coordinate 56,883,836 downwards.
GAAACTGTGCCTACATAAAATTCCATCAGCTTTCATAAATTGAGTAAAAACATCTCGTCTGACTCCTGGTTGACCAGCACTAAAACTGGCAGTGGTTTAAATAATGAATATACCAAGGGATATACTGGGTTCTCACCAGAGGTACAGGAAACTGCTCAACAGCAGCCTTTTTACCTCAAAGAAGAACATTTGTTTCAGTTGGCAAATCCAGTGGAACTTTTCCTCGTACCTTGGTGGGTCAGTGCGCCCTAGGCTACGTACATGCTACAGTGTGCATTCCTACCACTTAAACATAAACTGCCATTAATCTATAAATCAAAGAACCAAAGGGCAGGTCTACCTTTAAAAACCCCTTTGTGTCGGTTATTTGTTGTTGTTATAAAACAGTGTGTTGAATCTACTTTTAGTAAGAAATGTGTGATTAGGTGGAAGGTTGTTAAAGGTTAACCTGAAAAATGGAAGGAACTTTTACTTGTAAATGCCAAATTTACTGATATAAAGAAAGACTTGCATTTATATAGCACCTTTCACGACCACCAGATGTCCCAAAGCGCTTTACAGCCAATGAAGTACTTTTTTGGCGTGTAGTCACTGTTGTAATGTAGGAAATGCAGCAGCTAATTTGCGCACAGCAAGCTCCCACAAACAGCAATGTGATAACAAAAACAGATTATCTGGTGATCATGTTGATTGAGGGATAAACATTGGCCACGCCACCAGGGATAACTCCCCTGCTCTTCTTCAAAATAACATAGAAACATAGAAGATAGGAGCAGGAGTAGGCCATTTGGCCCTTCGAGCCTGCTCCGCCATTCAACGAGATCATGGCTGATCATCCAAACCCTCGCACCCGGTCCCTACACCGACAGCCATCCCACACAAGCCCTATCCCCGTAACCCCGTAACCCCACGTATTTAATCCCCCCCTAACACTAAGGGCCAATTTTTGTCATGGCCAATCAACCTAACCCGCACATCTTTGGACTGGACTTTAGGTAAATAGTGCCATGGGATCTTTTATGGCCACCCGAGAGTGCAGACGGGACCTCGGTTTAACGTCTCATCCGAAAGGCGGCACCCTCTGACAGTGCCGCACTCCCTCAGTACTGCATTGGAGTATCAGCCTAGATTATGCGCTCAAGTCTCTGGAATGGGGCTTGAACCCACAACCTTCTGACTCAGAGGCGAGAGCGCTGCCCACTGAGCCACAGCTGACACAATAACGTAATTTAATCATTGATGTCCAATCAACCACAAAATTAAGAAAAAATATCAAACACGTGGTTAACCAATTTGTTTTAGGTAAATAATTTGATAATTAATTATAAGGATTGTAAGATAAATACAGAAATTCTGCAGTACATCCCCCCAAAGTGCATGAGCTGGCCCCACAATGCACCCATATTAAAAGCTCATCGAAACATAGAGAAATAGGAGCAGCAGTAGGCCATTCGGCCCTTCGAGCCTGCTCCGCCATTCAATATGATCATGGCTGATCCTCTATCTCAATACCATATTCCTGCTCTCCCCATACCCCTTGATGCCATTTGTGTCTAGAAATCTATCTATCTCGTTAGTTATGAGTGTAGCAATGCCAAACCTGACAGAACTGATAAAATCCGCTTGCTAAAAAAGTATTCGGCGAGGAAAGAAAGGGAGGAGGGAAACATTTTGCTTCTGCATGCTGAATGCTTCAAATTTGCGACTGATTTGGGTATGGAAGCCACTTAGTCCAGTGCACAGGTTTAGAACCACTTTGCCATGGAGTTCTATGGGACGACACTCAGAGCAGTGTGGGAAGTTTAAAATCCAATGCTGATTTTTGCCAGCAAACACGGGTAAGGAAACATTAGGTGAAAAACCCAGATGGCAGATATGGATTGAGCTTTATTTAAACCGCCTACTTCCACCTCCATAATATTGCCCGTCTTCTCCCGTGCCTTGGTGCATCTGCTGCTGAAACCCATCCGTGCTTTTGTTACCTCCAGACTTGACTATTCCAATGCTTTCCCACCTTCCATAAGCTTGAACTCTGCTGCCCATATCCTAACTCGCACCCAGTCTCGTTCATCCATCACCCCTGTACTCGCTGGCCTACATTGGCTCCCAGTTCACCAATGCCTCGAATTAAACATTTTCATCCGTGTGTTTAAATCCCCCCCACGGCCTCATCCCTCCCTATCTCTGTAACCTCCTTCTGCCCAACAACCCTCCGTCCGGGAACACTGATGAAAAAGTAGGGTCGGAGGAGGCTCGTGTGGCGCATAAACACCGACATTAACTAGTTGGGCCGAATGGCCTGTTTCTGTGCTGTACATTCATTGTAAAAAGCTCAAACCATATGAACTAACTTTTACAAATAAATATTTGACAGATTTTACATGGATGTAAATACAAGGAGGATGAGGAATGAGTTGACTCCGAGACAATGAAGCTATGAAAAGGCAACTAAATGAAAGATGGAATTCCATCATGCAGGAAATCCCTACCTTCACATCTGATACATGTACTAACAGGTCTGATTGTACTGTGAGATATGGAGATACAAGATGTGATTGATACACAGAAATTGCCATAAGGGTTATTATGTAATGTTAGTGTGAGGATAGTAATGGCTGTTTTGGGGTGACGGAGGCATGCTAATTAACTTAGAGAAAAAAAATGTGAAATGAAAGGCACATTAAAAAGATTTAGAATACATTAAATTCAGGTACTTACAAGAATTCCCCCAGCACTGTAAATAAGAGGTCACTTTGACATTCCCCACGCCACAATCTACTGCCAATCCCGCTAACCCCGACATCAATGAGGACAGATGTGTCCACTGGTCAAAACAAAGGTACTCGGCTACTGGGAAAACGAGCGGCACTACAAAACCTTTTGCTTCTCTAGTTACACAACAGATGCCTCAAGCTTGCTGCTGGCTCTGGAGTGAAAGCCATGTAATCCAGCGTGCTTGCACAGGAGAACAGCACACAGGCAGAACAGCTCTGCTGAGGTGCTTCACAGGATGACCTCAAGGCAGCAAAGGACATTTAATTACTCTGATTTTTGCTGGTAAAAGCTGACAAGCAGACACCAGTTGGAAAACACCAACTGTTCACTTGAAGTGTGAATGATTAGTACGCACGTGGTTGTGAAACAAGACTCCACTGCGTGGCTCGGTCCTGGCCGGAGGGAGAGCCCCTTTCTTTTTAAACATTTATTTTTTTGTGAATTTTGGAGAAGGGTGTGTGCTCCAGGAGTCAATACTGGGTTCACTTTTGCTCTCAATGTATGGCTAATATAGATGTGGGCATGGGGTGGGGGGAAATATCAAAATTCACTGACAACACACAAGCGGTGTGTTTGGCTAACAGCATGAAGGGCTGTGGAAGACTTCAGGAGGACACAGACAGGTTAGCAGAATGGGCAAACAGGTGACAGATCCAACCTAATGCAAAGTCGTGAGGTAATTAATGTGTTTTGGGAAGAAAAACAAGGAATCAGCATAAATGCTCAGTGGAGAGTTACTGAATGCAGAAATCTAGGGGTTCGAACTTCAAATATATAATTCCTTAAAAATGTGAGTACCGGTAGATAAAGAGGCCAATAGCATTGTTAAATAGGGGCATAGATTTTAAGAGCAAAATAGTAATAGTAAACTTATACAGGGCAATGATTAGGGCTGCACTTCAACAGCAGTGTTTTTTTGCCTCTGCCAGGAGATCACATGGTTGAGAGTGGGGTGCGGAGTGCAGATATTGCGTTACACAAGGCTTCACATGTGTGGGGCAGGCTGGTTGGACCAAAGGGCCTTTTCCTGCCCGTCATTGTTCGTATGTTTGTAGGTATGGTACAATTCCTATCCGATAAGGCCAACATATCCTCTGACCTATTATGAGCACCACCGGAAGACTCCAACAGCATACCTTTAATTTTGGACTCCAGATTTTCTACAAAATGATTAATATCTTGATGTATAGGCAGGAGCTGAAGAAGCCCACCTGTTAAAACACTTCAGCGCAGTCCAACACGTATTATTTCAGCAATGCATGGATTGTGTGTGTAAACCGCTGACCTCTGCTTTCCACTCACTGAATCCTGTCAGTCACAGAGCTACACCCCAGGAGTAAAGGAAAGAGGTCAGCAGCTCGAGTACACAAAACTTCACCGAAATTTGCTTCCTCTGCGATATTTCACAGCCGAACTAAATTAAATCCCTGTGCTCCGACTAATAAATATTCATGGTGGATAGGACTATTCAGGTAAACTTCTTTACTCCTGCCTAGACATTTGGAAATATGAATGACTGTAGCTTGAATAGCACACAGCTTGTAGCATTAATACATTCCAAATAGTTTTTGTTGTGTTTTATTTATCTTTTCAAACTACAACTATTTTATATCTAATGGATGATAGAGAAAGAAAGACCATAAATGCTCAATTGGCTGCTTGCTGAAAACTGGTGTTAAAAAAACCCAATTTGTTACAGTACAATCTCTCTCCATTCTCCTTGGAGCATGACATCGTTTTTTCTGTAATCAATAGATCTGTGATCAGCCCAACAAAAAGGTAAAGTTTGCTTAAGGGGAGAAGAGTGGGTTCTGCTTTGAAAGACAATGATTTATAAAATATATATTACATAAAGGAATATAGGGGCTGGAGAAGGAGCAAAAAGGATTAAGGGGGAAAAATTCGGTTGCTTTGCGCCTCCCGTTAGCCCTAAGAGCCGCCAACGCCTCCCGTGAAATTCAGCGGGAGGTTAGCGGCGGCGCTGCGCCGCCGGCGTTGACGTCATCGCCGTGCGCAGCGCCCTGCTCGCAATCTTCGGTAGGTATGTCAGGCGGGGTTAAGGTGGCCTACCTGCGGCCGGGGCGGCATTATTTAAAGGCGAGGTGCCGGGTGACCATTTTTGTTGCTGGCCGCCTGCCAGCACCTGCCTCTGCTGCCGTCCCCAGCCTCCTGACCCCGCCCCCCCACTCCCCCGCCGAGTGCCAGCTGCGCTCCATGAGCACTTCTCTGGGTTCTTTTGCCGGCACTTCGATCCCCGGTGGTCCAGCTGGGCACTGGGTCGCGCTGCGCGAGGCCCCTCCCCTTTAAGAAGGGGAGGAAGGTCTGTAATACCGCGCCACAATATTCCCTCGCAGCGCCCCAGTAGCGCCACACTTCCCTTTTGGGGCACTACCACTCAATTTTGGCCGTGGGGGCGCTAATTTTTCCAGGGCTGTAAAAGTAGCGCCCCGGCGAAGTTAGCACCCCAAAGGGGGTGCGACTCAATTTTTCCCCTTAAGAATGATACCAGAAAAGACTAAACAGGCTGAGGCCATTTTCTCTAGAAAAGAGAAGGCTGAGGGGGTACCTAATAAATACCTTGAAAGGTCATCGACTTGAAACGTTAACTCTCTTTCTCTCTTCACAGATGCTGCCTGACCTGCTGAGTATTTCCAGCATTTTCTGTTTTTATTTCAGATTTCCAGCATCTGCAGTATTTTTTTTTACCTTAACTTGTGTTATTGGAAAGATGTTAAAAAGGATCATTAGAAATACCCTGCATGACCACCCGGGCAGAGATGTTGTTACTAAAGATTCCAAACATGGCTTCTGGAAAAGATCATGGGGGTAAAATTCGGTATCGCCCATTTTGGGGCGCTAATATTGGCCGAGCGCAAAGTTTAGCGCCCGGCGCTATTATCGCCTCCAACTGCAAAATTTGCCTCTATCGCCCCTGGAGGTGATTTGAGTGCTAAATCAAGCGCTACACACCTCTCAAGGCGCAAACGTCAGGGAACGAGGCGCTGCCTCAGAACGCTACAGAAGCTCAGGCGATGCCAATTACCATGGAACCTAGACAGACTTGCGCCGTCCAGTTCTTAAAGGGGAGGGGCCACCTTGCTGGCCAGCCACACCCTGTTCATTGCAGCCTTGAATCTCGGCCTGGAGAGACCTCAAAAGCAATTGTGTTTGGAGCACTAATGGATAGGCCCAGGGAAAGAGCTCTGCGCTTAGGAACCTCAGAAGTGATGCTGAGGGCCAAAACTCCTTAGGACAGCGTTAAAACAAAAAATGTTGCCGACAAGAAAAGGCAGGAAGTGCCCACCTTTAAATAGCGTTCCCCAGCCCCTTCCCGACTTGAAAACATTCCCCTCTACCGGTTCCTAGCGGCAGGCACTAAGGCAGGGGGCGGGACTCAATATCCGGTCCGAGGCGCGACCAGGGCGTTGCATTCTTGACTGACGTCACGATCTGCGGGTGCAGGAAATGGTGCAGGTAGTGTTTAGTGCTGCCGCAAAATGACTGGTCAATTTCAAGAGTGGCGCTAAAATCACCGCGCTCGGGCGCTAAGTTCCTAGTGTCCCGATAGCGCCCCCAGAGGCGCTAACGGGAGGTGCTAACCAACCGAATTTCCCCCCACCCCCCCCTCCACGTCTCACCAACCTGGCTGAATTTTCTGAAGAGGTAACTAGGTTAGTGGATGAAGATAGGCCTGTTCACATTAGTTATTTGGAATTTTAGGAAGGCTTTAACAAGGTTATGCTCCATAGTTTACTTTATAAGATCCTTTGGGATAGGAAGGCAAATACACAATTGAACTTAAAGAAATTATTATTAGTAAAAAAACAGTACTAGCAAAATTAATGGGACTAAAAGTTGATAAATCCCAAGGACCGGATGACCTACATCCTACCGTTTTGAAAGAGGTGGCCATTGGGATAGTGGACGCATTGGTTGTCATCTTCCAAAATTCTATAGATTCTGGAACGGTTCCTGCAGATTGGAGGATAGCAAATGTAACCCCGCTATTTAAGGAGGGAGAGAGAAAGCAGGGAACTACAGACCCGTTAGCCTCACATCAGTAGTTGGGAAAATGCTGGAATCTATTATAAAGGATGCAATAACTGGTAACCGATCTCCCCGTAGAATCACTTGCATCAATAATAATCCTTTGCCTGCAAGAACACAAGCAATTCCCTATTCATAAGATTGGGCAGAGTCAACATGGATTTATGAAAGGGAAATCCTGTTTGACAAACCTATTGGAGTTCTTTGAGGATGTAACTAGTGGAGTAGACAAAGGGGAACCGGTAGATGTGGTGTATCTGGATTTTCAGAAGGCCTTCGATAAGGTCCCACGCAAGAGGTTGGTGAACAAAATTAGGGCATATGGAATTGGGGGTAATATACTAGCATGGATTGAGAATTGGTTAACAGACAGAAAACAAGGAGTAGGGATAAATGGGTCTTTTTCAGGATGGCAGGCTGTGGCTAGTGCAGTACCGCAAGGATCGGTGCTTGGGCCCCAGCTATTCACAATCTATATCAATGATTTGGATGAGGGGACTAAATGTAACATTTCTAAATTTGCTGATGATACAAAGCTAGGTGGCAGTGTCAGTTGTGAAGAGATGTGAAAAGGCTTCAAGGGGATCTTGACAAGCTCAGTGAGTGGGCGAGAACATGGCAGATGGAATATAATGTGGATAAATGTGAAGTTATCCACTTTGGTAGAAAAAACAGAAAGGCAGAGTATTTCCTAAATGGTGAAAGATTGGGGAATGCAGATGCTCAAAGGGACCTGGGTGTCCTTGTACATGAGTCACTGAAAGTGAATGTGCAGGTGCAGCAAGTCATTAGGAAGGCAAATGGTATGCTGGCCTTCATTACAAGAGGATTTGAGTACAGGAATAAAGAAGTCTTACTCCAATTATATAGGGCCTTGGTGAGAATTCACCTGGAGTACTGTGTACAATTTTGGTTTCCTTACCTAAGGAAGGATATACTTGCCATAGAGGAAGTGCAACAAAAGTTCACGAGATTGATTCCTGGGATGGCGGGACTGTCGTATGAGAAGAGATTGAGTAAGCTAGGCCTGTATTCTCTTGAATTCAGAAGAATGAGATGGGATCTCATTGAAGCATACAAAATTATTACAGGGCTTGATGCTGGGAGAAGGTTTCCCGTGGCTGGGGAGTCTAGAACCAGGGGCCACAGCTTCAGGATAAAGGGTAGGCCATTCAGGACTGAGATGAGAAGACATTTCTTCACACAGAGGGTGGTGAATCTTTGGAATTCTCTACCCCAGAGGGCTGTGGAGTGTCAGTCATTGGGTATATTCAAAACAGAAGTCGATAGATTTCTGACTAGTAAAGGCATCAAGGAATATGGCGATAAGGTCGGTGAATGGAGTTGAGGCAGAAGTTCAGCCATGATCTCATTGAATGGCGGAGCAGGCTCGAAGGGCCGAATGGCCTACTCCTGCTCCTATTTCTTATGTTATGAATAGGGAATTGCTTGTGTTCTTGCAGGCAAAGGATTATTATTGATGCAAGTGATTCTACGGGAAGATCGGTTACCAGTGGGGTTCCCCAGGGATCAGTGTTGGGACCGCTGCTCTTCACCATCTATATGAATGATCTAGATTATGGTGTCATGGGTATTGACCTCAAGCTCGCAGACAACACAAAGATCCTTGCTAGTGTTACGATCCTAGATGAGAAAAAAACTACAATCTGATCTAGATGTGATGGGCGATTGGGCGTGCATCTGGCAGATGTCATTTAATGTAGATAAATGCAGGGTCATACATGTGGGAGGGCTAACACCAAGCATGTGTACTCCATGCTTGGTACAGAAATGAAACCTGTTGAGCGAAAAAGGGGTCTAGGCATTATAGTATATGAATCTTTGAAGTGCAGGACCAGTACTATGAGGCTATTGTAAAGGCACAGAGTACTAGGGTGTATAGCAAGGACAATTCAACATAAAACTAGAAGAATATTGTCCTTGTATAAGACTTTAGTTAGGCCTTCTCTGGACTACTAGAATCATAATGATACAGCACAGAAAGAGACCATTCGCCACATCGTGCCTATGCCGGCTCTTTGGTAGAGCTATCCAATTAGTCTCACTCCCCTGCCCTTTCCCCATAGCTCTATAATTTTTTTCCCCTTCATGTATATATAATAATAATTCAACTTTATTGTCATTGTACAATGCACAAGTACATGGACAACGAAATGTGATCTTGCAAGCTCCCATGAGTCCAGTACAAATAACATTAACATTTCCCTTTTAAAAGTTACTATTGAATCTGCTTCCACCTCCCTTTCAGGCAGTGCATTCCAGAACACAACAACTCACTGTGTAAAAAAAAATGTTTCTGCATGTTGCCTCTGATTCTTTTGCCAATCACCTGTATCCTTTGGTTACTGACCCTTCTGTCACTGGAAGCAGTTTCTCCTTATTTACTCTATCAAAACCATTCATGATTTTGAACACCTCTATCAAATCTCCTCTTAACCTTTTCTGCTCCAAGGAGGACACCACCAGCTTCTCCAGTCTCTCCACATAACTGAAGTCCCCCATCCCTGGTACCACTCTAGTAAATCTCTTCTACACCCTCTCCAAGGCCTTGACATCCTTCCTAAAGTGTTCAGTTTTGGTCCTGAAAATTAGTGGTTGGTAGAGAGGTCCTGGAAAAAGTTCAAAGCAGGGACACTCGAATGGTGCCCAGTTCAGAAGTCCTCAGTTATTACGGTAGGATTAGAGAAATGGGTCTTTTTACTCTAGAAAGGTTTTTGGGGGGCATTTCATTGAAGTGTTTAAAAGGAGAGAGAAGAGTCTGTGTGGACAGGCTATTTGAACTTGATAGGGAGGGAAAGCTCATGTGTATAAGCTATGCAAGCATGGGACTAGGTTAGATGTCAGGAGATTCTACTTTGCGCAGAGGGTTGTTGACACTTGGAACAAGTTACCGGTTCCTGTAGCGAGTGCAAATTTGCTGCAAAAGGAGCTGGACAAGTTGCTTGCTGTAGCTAATATCAGAATATATAGGAGGAAAATAGAACCATAGAGTAGCAATAGGAAAAGCTTTAAAAGGAGATGAAGAGTACAAATCAAGTATAATCCAGTAGGTAAAAGGGGAGAAAGGCTGGGGTCCAATGGATGCATAAGGAAATTAATTCAAATCTGAAAATCGAAGAAAAACTTGCGGTTGCAGGGGAGACAATAAAAAGAAAGCTAGAATAAGTAGAAAGAAGATACAGGAAATCTACAAACCAGCAGATTACAACAGTGAAGAGGGAATACGAGAGAAAATTAGTAAAAAAAATATATAAAGGGTGATGAAAAGGCAGCATAGATTCACTCGGGATATTGCCAGAGATGAGGGGTTACAGATAAGAAAGACTTGAGGCGAGGATTTTTTTCACTAGAGCTGAAAAGGTAAGGTATGACTTGAACAGGTCTTCAAGATTGTGAAGGGCTGAGATAGGTAAATAAATAGTGATGGATGGCTTCCATTGGCCAGTCTGTCTCCTCTGCATGGTCACTTACAATTTTCAGCCATAAATCTGAGAAATAAGTGTGAATTATAATCTTATACAAAAAACATAACAGCGCAGAAGTATGTAAATAAAAGTAAGACCCAATGATTTTACTAATATAAATCATTTCCACGATGCTCATGGTCGTGGTGCAATCCTGGTTTGGGACAATACGCTTGAGGGACTTAATACTTGAGATCATATTGTGCATCCATCAATAAATATGGAAATTGATATTTAAATATAAGATTCTTTCAGATAATTTTTGGTCCATATGGGTAGCCTTCATTTCATGCCAAAGCCCCACTGTTACTGGATATCACTGGCTGTTATGTAGTTTAGTCTCTGAATGGGTTCGCACTGCAGTAATTAGCTTGGATGTTTCTGCTGTGATTGAGTAGCCCTATGTGCCAGTCATGCATTTAGCAGGTAATGAACTATGGCAGCAGGTAATGAACTATGCTATCTCAAGGGAGAAATAATACAGCAAATACTTAATTAACATCTTTAATTTTTTTCCCCAAGTAAACAGTCTTTGTGATTTCAAACTGGTTTTCCAATTTTAAAGATGAAATGTCACATTTCAACACTGTGTTGCAGCATTTCGATAAATTGCAAGCACATAGGCCCATAATTTGCGGCCCCTACGGGTGCGTATGCGCCCGTAAGGGCCGCGGAGGTTCTGGGTTTTTGCACACGAAGTGTCAAGGTCCAACGCATCCCCGGGAAAAGGGCATCTGCGGGCAGAGAGTTGGGCTATTTGCCCAACTTCTGCCCAGCGAATGCCCGTGAAATTCTTACGCCTGGTAAAAGCAGGCATAAGGCCTGCTTTTACCAGCGTAAGAGTTTAAATGAACATAAAAATAATTTTTTTCAATCATTTAAACATTAAAAAAACCTGTGCAATAAGGTAAGGCTATTTTTAGCCCCTTTAAAACATTTACATTTATTTTTCAAAAAATTACATTTGTGTTTTAAATATTTAATTAAATGGCTTTTAAATATGTAAAAAAAAAAATTACTTAATGTGTGGGTGTATTTTTTTGGGTATTCCCATTCATGCTTATGGGGTTTCCGTACATACAGAATCCCCATAAGCATGAATGGGGATCCCCTTCTTTCATTCGTTGGGCCAGCCCATGTGGGCCTCTAAAGAAGGACTTGCATTTATATAGCGCCTTTCACGACCACCGGATGTCTCAAAGTGCTTTACAGCCGATGAAGTACTTTTTGAAGTACAGTCGCTGTTGTAATGTAGGAAACGCGGCAGCCAATTTGCACACAGAAAGCTCCCACAAACAGCAATGTGATAATGACCAGATAATCTGTTTTTGTTATGTTGGTTGAGGAATAAATATTGACCAGGACACCGGGGATAACTCCCCTACTCTTCTTTGAAATAGTGCCTTGGGATCTTTTACGTCCACCTGAGCGCGCAGGCGGGGCCTCGGTTTAACGTCTCATCTGAAAGACGGCACCTCAGACAGTGCAGCACTCCCTCAGCACTGCACTGGAGTGTCAGCCTAGATTTATGTGCTCAAGTCCCTGGAGTAGGACTTGAACCCACAACCTTCTGCCTGCAGGTACCCGGAAAGGTCCAGGACCACGAGTCTCCGTACCATCAGGTACGCGGGCATCTAATTGGCAGATCGGAGGCATTGCCCTGCGGGAAGCCTCTGACCACAAATTCAGGGCCATAGTCATTTTATTTGAGAGAATACTAGTTGAGTGCAGCTGACAATGCCAGCCTGCATGTCAGAGATGATACTCGATGGAATTTTTACTGTCAGCTGATGTGTAATCGTATTTTTTAAATGATCACCTCAAAGAGTCTCTAATCCAGAATGAAAGGCAGAATTAATTACTCATACACCTTGCTTATTTTTTTTTTTTTAAATAAGAATCCTCTCCGACAAATGTATAATTTGAACTGTCAAGTATACAACATAAACTACACGATTTATATTAGTTAAGCAAGCACCAACTGTATTACAATACATCACTTTCATTACAACTATTCTCCTTTCACTCTCTCTATGTTGGCGTCATTAAGATAACCATTAATGAAAGATATGTATCCTGAGATGTGAAACATTAACCCACCTGCTTACTAATGAAAAGCTATTAGGACAGGTTTTTAAAAAATAAAAAACATACATAACCTTCAAATTTATCTGCGAGTTCAGCAGATTTAATGGTTCCCTCTATCATTAACTGATGCCTTCACTGCATCTGCTGCTCAGAAATCAGTCGGTGCCGACAACATTGATCAATGTACAATGCACCAGTTAGCCACAGTGTGGAATAGTTGCAGATCATTAAACCATTGATATTCGCACTCAAAGCCCGCCACATTTGACATATATAAATCATATTTGACAGCTATTTTTGAGAATACTTAAATGCAATACCAGTATTTCAAGGTGGAGTTGCTGGACATGTCGAATTGTCAGCCATGGCTCAGGTGGTAGCACCCTCGCCTCTGAGTCAGAGGGTTGTGGGTTCAAGTCCCATTCCAGAGGCTTGAGCACAAAAATCTAGGCTGACACTCCAGTGCAGTGCTGAGGGAGTGCTGCACTGTTGGAGTTGCCATCTTTCTGACGAGGCCTCGTCTGCTCTCTCAGGCAGACGTAAAAAATACTACGGCATTATTTTGAAGAGTTATCCCCAGTGTCCTGGCCAATATTTATCCCTCAACCAACATAACAAAAACAGATTATCTGGTCATTCTCACATTGCTGTTTGCGGGAGCTTGCTGTGCGCAAATTGGCTGCTACGTTTCCTACATTACAACAGTGACTGCACTTCAAAAGTACTTCATTGGCTGTAAAGCACTTTGGGGTGCCCGAGGTCGTGAAAGGCTCTATATAAATGTAAGTCTTTCTTTTCCTTATTTATTTAAAGGTGGAATTGCTGGACATGTAGAATTGTTAATGTTGCAATTCTAGCTCCATCAACAAACCAAATATTGCCACATTAATTCTCCATCCCCTCCGCACCGCTCTGTCCTTGGTTCCCCACACTGTTGCAATGAAGCTCAACACAAGCTCGAGGAACAGCACCTCATCTTTCCACTAGGTACTAGAGAGCCTTCTGGCAATAACATTTGGTTAGACCTTCACCACCGCTCCCATTTCCTCTTCGACGGCGGGAGCTGGTAATGGAGGGTGGCTGTACGAGAGCCACTGGGTGTGGAGGAGGTGTGGGCCAGTGCTTGGGGTGGGAAACATGGCCGGCGGGGTGGTCCACACCTCTGGGGTCTTTCTGCCTTGCTCCATCATATTCCCGGGCTACGGAAGCCTTCTCCTCTTGCCAGATTTCCCATGCTTCCTTCCCCCTCTGCTTTACTGCTGTAACCATTTACACTTTCTCGAGACCCATCTTTTTTTTTTTAATTGTCCCATTGCCTTGCACCATCACCCCTTTTGTCATTTAATCACTCCTGCCCTCCACCCTATCACAGGCATTTCCCTTTTGATCTTTTCCTGCCTCCTTTTCCCGGCTCTGTACTTAAAAGCTGTTCATCTCAAACAAATTCCAGTTCTTGTGAAAGGTCACTGACCCGAAACGTTAACTCTGTTTCTCTCCACAAATGCCGCCTGACCTGCTGAGTGTTTCCAGCATTTTCTGTTTTTAGTTCAGATGTCCAGGATCTACAGTATTTTACAGTAACTTTCTTCTTCACTCATGGGCAATTCCCCAAAGCAGTACTTCTTTTGGAGGACAGAAAACCTATTTAAGGCAGTGCCAACATTTCTGTAAAATCCAAAAAGCTAAAAGTAGCACTGTATGATGGAGATTACTTCTTGTGGTGACTCTCAAAATGACCACTAATGCAACTAGCAAACACAACTGAAAAAGTCTGCCAAGGATTTCTCTGTGCTAGCAATTGGGAAATATAGGATACAGTCCCTGAAATAATGAGCCGTGCTGAGGAAGGGGTACCAAAGGAAGAAGGAGAATGACTCTGAGCGTAAATAGGAAAGCATCGAGGGAAGGAAGGGATGAGAGTAGCAGGGAGGAGCACGGGATGGGGATGGGTGAGTATCTTAAGCAACAGGCTAACACTTAAGTCAAGGGCACATAAGAACATAAGAAAGAGGAGCAGGAGTAGGCCATACGGCACCTCGAGCCTGCTCCGCCATTCAAGGAGATCATGGCTCAACTTCTGTATCAACTCCACTTTCCTGCCCTATCACCATATTAATGATTATGGAGGAAGGAAATTTTCTGCTTTTGCAAAATAGAGCATTATATTGGTGCAACCGCTTCACCACTTTTCAGATCAAGAAACTCAACTTTAGTTGAACTGTTTTCATTCAATGAATGATTCAAGCTAGCTTTATTTAAAATGGGGGAAAGGCCAACATTCCACCGACTCTTAAAGATTTGACTATGATCCAAGGCGAAGAAAAGAAAGGAAAAAAATAGCCAAATGGGAAATCCTGAAACATTGTGCAAATCGCTGCAGGATGCCTCACGGCAATAAACAGTGTGATAGTGGGAGATTAATAATCGAATTCTGAATCGAGGCTCTGCATGTCTGAATTACAAATTTTGCCCATATTTTACACTTTGACAAAAGACAGTAAATCCTTTTGCTTACTTTTGCAAATAACTCAGTTGATAACAAGCTAGAAGATTTCAGCGATTAGATACTTGCTTTTTACTGCTCAGCCATTTTAACGAATTCAGACAACACCTCCAGATCACAGAACAGTTAGCAAACATCCCATACCTGACCATGAATATAAAGTTGTAACAATATGGATACAACTTTTGCAATATCTTAGCTTGAATGGGGAAGAAACAGATTAAAGCTGTTTATTGTTCCTCTCCTTGCCTCAAAGCACAATGCAGTAAAATCAAAGGGTTAAAAACATAGAAAACATAGAAGATAGGAGCAAGAGTAGGCCATTCGGCCCCTCGAGCCTGTTCCGCCATTCAATACGATCATGGCTGATCATTCAAATTCTGTACCCTGTCCCTGCCTTCTCCCCATATCCCTTGATCCCTTTAGCCTTAAGAAATATATCATCCTTCTTGAATATATTTAATGAATTGGCCTCTACTGCCTTCTGTGGTAGAGAATTCCACAGGTTCACCACTCTCTGGGTGAAGAAATTCCTCCTCATTTCTGTCTTAAATAGCTTACCCCTTATCCTTAGACTGTGACCCCTGGTTCTGGACTCCCTGACCATCGGGAACATCCTTCCTGCATCTAGTCTGTCCAGTCCTGTCAGAATTTTATAAGTTTCAATGAGATCCCCTCTCATTCTTCTAAACTCCAGCGAGTATAAGTCCAATCGACCCAATCTCTCCTCATACGTCATTCCTGCCATCCCAGGTATCAGCCTGGTGAATCTTCACTGCACTCCCTCCATGGCAAGAACATCCTTCCTCAGATAATATACAACCTTTTCTGTGCATCTTATTTTTTGTTAACTTTTGCTTCGCTAATTTTTCTGCATTTGGTCACCTTTATGTGAAATAATGTAACTATTCATTTGTGGTGCATTCTCAACCTTATTGTTGTATTCAAGAAAATGATGAAGAAAATGTACAACAGAACCTGTAATTTATATCAAGCTAACCTTTCTTTCAGCAGGGCCACGTTATCTTGTATATAGCAAGCAACTGTGAGAGTCACAATCATAAACCTACCCCAGTGGATTCCCCAAAGCTGATTTTTTTTCTTGGTTTAAAAACACCAAGCACTGAACAATCAAAGGTCCCTGTACAATAGCTCCTTTTGGCGAGGACCTAATTATGTTTCCTGATAAGTGTTAACGGTAAGGGAAAGGGGGCGGGGATTAAAGCCTGTATTTCCAGCACATGGTTTGTATTGCCAATAAGGATTTTAGTCGATTTGTCAGCCCTTTGAACATTTCTTTGCACACAGCTTTGCAAAACTCCTTGGCGCTCTTGCTGCGGAGTCTTCCCTTTTTATGCTATATTGGAAACACAATAAGCCGAGTCCAATTTGCTTCTAGTGACGGCAACAGTGGTCAAGATGGAAGCACCTTTCATATTTCTATCATATTTTGCGCTTGGTAAGGAGCAGGTTGATTCAATAAAACACAAAAACTCATGCACAAATAATGATGTAGAAAAACATATGAAGGAGAACAAACAGCCAAGGCAGATTAATTTTTTTGGCGGGGGGGGGAGAGGAGGCGGCGTTGGGATGAACTAGAACCACAAATACTTGCTTTTACCATGGGCAAGGATGGCTGTTCCACATTAAGCTAAAAGAGAAGTTCTACTTTTTCCAGGAGGTTATTACTTATTTTAGCCCCTTGTTAATTATTCCTTAATTGGGGAAAATGCATTTTTCTACCGCACATCATTAATATACATGCACTCTGCAGCTAGTTATGGTGTACTCCACTAAGCTGGACAACTGCTCTGTATATACTCCATTAAAAAAAAATGGGAACAAATATGGTGTGTTTCTGAAAGGGACACATTTTCAGGGCTATGGGGAAACAGCAGGGGAGTGGGACTAATTGGATAGTTCCTTCAAAGAGCCGGCACAGGCACAATGGGTTGAATGGCCTCCTTCTGTGCTGTATGATTCTATGACTCCCCAGGTTGCAATGGAAAAGTATTGGGCCCAAAGTTTCAACTAGTTTTCATTTAAAACAAATTCTCCTGCTCTTCTGATATGAATGGCGATTTCCCTGTATCTGATCATGTTTCTAGCCATCGAGCAACAGCATTTTCACCCAAGATATTTGTTTCACTGTAGCAATTATTTAAAAAAAAAATAAGCTTCATATTTCAGCCTTAATCTAACACCAACATAGATATACTTCTGCATTGATTGTTTTCATAGACTCGTGACAAGTGGGGTTAATAGAGATATGTTTCAGAATACTTGAGAGTCTATTTTGGTTGGAAAAAATAAAATTCAATCTCTGTATTGATGATTTTGCACCCAATTGTTTTATACATTTGGGACTCCACCAGCCGATCTGTAGAATTTTTAACAGTAATGAAGAATCATCTACAAGGATTAGAACCATAGAAGTTTACAGCACAGAAGGAAGCCATTGCTCGAGCAACCCAAATCTAATCCCGCAGCGCTGTGCCTTGCTCTGCTTCAAATGTTTATCTACTCTTCCCTTAAAGGATGCAATGGTGTCTGCCTCAGCTCGTCAATCGTCCTTCAATATCGAAGAAAATAGCCAGAATATTTGCTGCACCGAGTTCTTTGATGGCTGATGAGACCTATTTTTGATTGAACAGTGGATATCGGATACACCTGGTTGGGAATCTTGACTTTTCAAGCGAGACTTCCTCATCTGCCGTTTACATTCAGCCTCAGCAATGCAACAGGCCTCATAGTAGGAGGCGCCTTCATGGCTGGTTTCTCGCCATGCTTTATCTTGAGCAAGCTGTTCCCACTTATGGATGTCAATTTTGCAGAGTTTGAGAGTAGCTTTAAAGCAGTCTTATGTTGACTACCACAAAATCGCTTCCCAGTTGTCAATGCGCCATAAAAGATCTTCTTCGGGATTCGTTCATCTACTCCCTGTGGCAATGCATTCCAGACTCCAACAACTTTCCGCATAAAGAATTTTCTCCTCACTCCCTTAGTGAAGATTTTAAATTGATGACCCCCTCATCATTGACTCTCCAACCAGAGGAAATAGACTGCTCTCATCACTATCAACATCATTTATAACTTTAAACACCTTTTCAAACACAACAACTGAGACCTATCATTGCCTTGAACGCTGAGCTCCTACATATGAAACTCAAAATCGCTCTTTTATGGCTTCATCTACCCGCACACTCACTTTCAAGGAATTGTGCATTTGAACCACTAAGTCTGTTAATCCATAAGAACATAAGAAGTAGGAGCAGGAGTAGGCCATACGGCCCCTCGGGCCTGCTCCGCCATTCAATAGGATCATGGCTGATCTGAATCTAGACTCACGTCCACTTCCCTGCCCTCTCCCCGTAACCCCCAATTCCCTTATCTGCTAGGAAAATGTCTATCTCCGTTTTAAATTTATTTAATGTTGCAGCTTCCACAGCTCTCTGAGGTAGCAAATTCCATAGATTTACTACCCTCCGAGTGAAGAAGTTTCTCCTCATCTCAGTTTTGAAAGGGCAGCCCCTTATTCTAAGATTATGCCCCCTAGTTCTAGTCTCACCCATCAGTGGAAACATCCTCACCGCATCCACCCGATCAAGCCCCCTCACAATCTTATATGTTTCGATAAGATCGCCTCTCATTCTTCTGAACTCCAATGAATAGAGTCCCAACCTACTCAACCTTTCCTCATACGTCAACCCCCTCATCTCCGGAATCAACCGAGTGAACCTTCTCTGAGCCGCCTCGAGAGCAAGTATATCTTTTCTTAAATATGGAAACCAAAACTGCACGCAGTATTCCAGGTGTGGCCTCACCAATACCCTGTATAACTGCAGCAAGACTTCCCTGTTTTTATACTCCATCCCCCTTGCAATAAAAGCCAAGATTCCATTGGCCTTCCTGATCACCTGCTGCACCTGCATACTAACTTTTTGTGTTTCATGCACCAGGACCCCCAGATCCCTTTGTACTGTAGCACTTTGCAGTTTCTCGCCATTTAGATAATAACTTGCTCTTTGATTTTTTCTGCCAAAGTGCATAACCTCACACTTTCCAACATTATATTGCATCTGCCAAATCTCTGCCCACTCACTTAGCCTGTCTATGTCCTTTTGCAGGTTTTTTATGTCCTCCTCACTCACTGCTTTCCCTCCCATCTTTGTATCGTCGGCAAACTTGGATATGTTGCACTCGGTCCCTTCCTCCAAATCGTTAATATAGATTGTAAAGAGTTGGGGTCCCAGCACTGACCCCTGCGGAACACCACTAGTTACTGATTGCCAGCCCGAGAACGAACCATTTATCCCAACTCTTTGTTTTCTGTTAGATAGCCAATCTTCCACCCATGCCAGTATATTACCCCCAATCCCATGATTTTTTATCTTGATCAGTAATCTTTTGTGTGGCACCTTGTCAAATGCCTTTTGGAAGTCCAAATACACTACATCCACTGGTTCCCCTTTATCCACCCTGTATGTTACATCCTCAAAGAATTCGAGCAAATTTGTCAAATATGACTTCCCCTTTGTAAAACCATGCTGACTCTGTCCTATTAAATTACGTTTATCCAAATACTCTGTTACTGTATCCTTAATAATGGACTCCAACATTTTGCCAACCACAGATGTTAGGCTAACTGGTCTATAGTTTCCAGCTTTTTGTCTACTTCCCTTCTTAAATAAGGGTGTTACATTAGCAGTTTTCCAATCTGCCGGGACCTTTCCTGAGTCCAGGGAGTTCTGGAAAATGATCACCAATGCATCCACAATCCTTACCGCCACTTCTCTCAAGACCCTAGGATGTAGGCCATCAGGTCCGGGGGATTTATCCGCCTTAAGTCCCATTATTTTACCGAGTACCATCTCCTTAGTGATTTTAATCGTGTTTAGTTCCTCCCCCCCCCCCCCCCATTGCCCCCTGTTTGTCCAGTGTTGGGATATTTTTAGTGTCCTCTACTGTAAAGACTGATACAAAATATTTGTTCAGCGTCTATGCCATCTCCATGTTCCCCACCACTAGTTTCCCAGTCCCATCCTCTAAGGGACCAACGCTCACTTTAGCCACCCTTTTTCTTTTTATATAGCTGTAGAAACTCTTGCTATCTGTTTTTATATTTTTTGCTAGTTTACTTTCATAATCTATCTTCCCTTTCTTAATTAATCTTTTAGTTATTGTTTGCTGGCTTTTAAATGCTTCCCAATCTTCTATCCTCCCACTAGATTTGGCTAATTTATATGCCCTTGTTTTCAGTCGAATACTATCCTTTATTACTTTACTAAGCCACGGATGGCTGTCTTTTCTTTTACTCCCCTTTTTCCTCAGTGGAATATATTTATCTTGAAAGATGTGAAATATCTCCTTGAATGTAGACCACTGCTCTTGCACCGTCTTACACTTTAATCTGTTTTCCCAGTCCACTTTAGTCAATTCTACTCTCATACCTTCATAGTCTCCTTTATTTAAGCTTAGTATGCTGGTTTGAGATCCAACTCTCTCACCCTCAAACTGAATTTGGAATTCAACCATATTATGGTCACTCATTCCAAGGGGATCCTTTACTAGGACATTTTTTATTAATCCTGTCTCATTACACAGGACCAGATCTAAGATTACCTGCCCCCTGGTTGGTTCAGTTACATACTGCTGAAGGAACCCGTCCCTAATACACTCTATGAACTCTTCCTCAATGCTGCCATGCCCAATTTGATTAGTCCAGTCAATATGAAAGTTAAAATCCCCCATGATTATAGCTGTTCCCTTATTACAAGCCCTAACTATTTCCTGGTTTATACTCCGACCAACAGAGTTGCAACTGTTAGGAGGCCTATAGACTACGCCCACTAGTGACTTTTTCCCCTTATTATTCCTTATCTCCACCCAAACTGTTTCACTATCCTGATCCTTTGACCCAATATCATTTCTGACTATTGCAGTGATTCCATCCTTGATTAACATAGCAACCCCACCTCCCTTTCCTTCCTGTCTGCCCTTCCTAATTGTCAAATACCCTTGTATGTTTAGTTCCCATTCATGATTATCTTGCAGCCATGTTTCCGTAATGGCCACCAGATCATACCCATGTGTAGTTATTTGCACCGTCAACTCGTCAATTTTGTTATGAATGCTGCGTGCATTCAGATAAAGAACTTTCAAATATGTTTTCTGACAATTTATTCCTGCTTTTACCCCTTTTACTACTTTACCTTTATCATTATACATTCTGTCCCTTCCTGACACGCTCTGGTTTTTAATTCCCCCACTGCTACCTTGCTCTATTGCCTTCTCCGCTGTCATTTTTATTTTTCGCTCTCTTAAAACCTCCCCCCAACGAATTAGTTTAAAGCCCTCTCTACAGCCCTAGTTATTTGATTTGCCAGGATCTCTTTAGCATCCTTCCTTGTTTATTTTCTCAACATGTATTATCTCATGCTAAGCCACATTAAATTGCACATCACCTGTGACGTAAGAAAACTACTAGGCACTTGGTCTAAGCGTTAAACAACGCTTTAATCAACTGTTTTACAACATGGAGATCCAGTTGTGTCCTTCACTAGTTCCTGTGAAAGAATGTCCTGAGCAAGCTGGGCCCATGCCCGAGTATTTATACTTTCCCTGGAAAGCACCACCAGCAGGCCGCCCAGTATTATTTCTAAGTCATTTCCACATGAATGACAACATTCATGTCAACCTGTCTGTCCATTTTGCTAAGCTGTATATGTCCTCCTGACGTTTTTTTACAGGCTCCTCTTTGTGTTTGGCAAACCCCCTACTTTTGCATTATCAGCAAATTCTGATATAATGCTTTTATGCCAAGTCCAAATCATCTCTACAGAGAATATAAGCAGATCCAACTTCCAACCCTTCTGCAATCTAAGCAATACCCATTAATCTTAACCCCTTTGTTTCCTATATGTTAACCAACCTTTTATCCATGCAACTACATTGGCGTGGAATTTGCGGTGGTAATGACGGCGAAACTGTCAGCGTTCGCCGTCATTACTCTGTAAAACTGACAGCAACTTCTAGAGACCGCACATGCGCAGTTAATCGGCTCGATCTGGAAGTGGTTGTCAGTGATACCCTGCTCCTCCTCAGGGGGCGCTACTGCAGTCCTCACGGATGGAAATCAATTAGAAATCACTGAATTGAGGTGATCTTCAACTTTTTACACACTATTCTCGCTGTAAAAACCCTTGAAAAAGTTAAGCCTTGTTGAATGAGGTGCAACTGAGATTTTAATGGTGTACTAATTACTGCTGAACAATCTCTCTGGCCCTTAAAAAATAATTTTGTATTTGTGGAGTGTCAGTTTTGCCATTCCATGATACAAATTCCATAGATTTTTAAAATTATTTTATTTTGTATTTTTAAAGTTTGTTTTTGATGGGATGATATGTTGGCCTTTATTGCAAGGGGGTTGGAGTACAAGAGTAAGGAAGTCTTGCTGCAATGTACAGGGCTTTGGTGAGGCCACACCTGGAGTACTGTGCACAGTCTTGGTCTCCGTACCTAAGGAAGGGAGTGCAACTGGATTGATTCCTGGGATGAGAGGGCTGTCCTATGATGTGAGATTGTGTAGAATGGGCCTATACTCTCTGGAGTTTAGAAGAATGAGAGGTGATCTCATTGAAACATACAAGATTCTGAAGGGGCTCGAGAGGGTAGATGTGGAGAGGTTGTTTCCCCTGGCTGGAGTGTCTAGAACTAGGGGTCACAGTCTCAGGATAAGGGGTCGGCCATTTGGGACTGAGATGAGGAGGAATTTCTTCACTCAGAGGGTTGTGAATCTTTGGAATTCTCTACCCTAGAGGGCTGTGGATGCCGAGTCGTTGAGTATAGTCAACGCTGAGATCGATAGATTTTTGGACTCTAAGGGAATCAAGGGATATGGGGATCGGGCAGGAAAGTGGAGTTGAGATCAAAGATCAGCCATGATCTTATTGAATGGCAGAGCAGGCTCGAGGGGCCGTATGGCCTACTCCTGCTCCTATTTCTTATATTCTTATGATATTTCAGCTCCTACCTTAATCCCATGTGTATGTCCCAATCTTTATTTCGCTTTCTGTAAAAATTATTAAAAAGTGAATGATAAAACCTGCTCGTTCCTTCCTGGTTTGCTGTGAGAATTCTTCAATGTGATTGGCTGCTTAGCCTGCTTGATGACATCACTGTTGCTGGAAGCCACAGATCCTCTATAGATGGCGCCAGATGGAAAGTCACGTCGGAAAAGGTGAAATCGACAATACAGAGCCCACTAAAAGTATGTGGGCCGCTTTCTTTGCGGTCAGCGGCAAGTGACGGCAAGCACGGTGGCATAGTGGTTAGCACTGTTGCCTCACAGCGCCAGGGACCCGGGTTCGATTCCGGCCTCGGGCGACTGTCTGTGTGGAGTTTGCACATTCTCCCCGTGTTTGCGTGGGTTTCCTCCGGGTGCTCCGGTTTCCTCCCACAGTCCAAAGATGTGCGGGTTAGGTTGATTGGCTATGATAAAAATTGACCCTTAGTGTTAGGGGGATTAAATACGTGGGGTTACGGGGATAGGGGTGGGATATGTGTTGGTGTAGGGGTTACGGGGATCAGGTGGGATATGTGTCGGTGCAGGCTCGATGGGCCGAAATGGCCTCTATCTGCACTGTGGGGTTTCTGTGATTCTGTGATTCACAACTGACTGCAAAATCCGGGCCATTGCCTGAATTGTTGTAGCAAGCCTCTATGAGGCACTTTATTGAACACCTTCCGAAAATCCATATATACATTTACTGCATAGCCTTGAACTATAAATCATTTACTGTATTTTCTTTAAAAAAAGACAAATGAATACATTTGTCAAACATGACTCGTCTTTAACAAATCCAAAAAGAAAATACTGCAGATGTTGGAAATCTGAAATAAAAACAGAAAATGCTGGAGATACTCAGCAGGTCAGGCAGCATCTGTGAAGAGAGAAACAGAGTTAGCGTTTCAGGTCGATGATCTTTCGTCAGACAAAAGGTCATCGATCGACCTGAAAAGTTAACTCTGTTTCTCTCTTCACAGATGCTGCCTGACCTGCTTAGTATCTCCAGCATTTTCTGTTTTTATTTAACAAATCCATACTGGCTGTCCTCGATTATTCCATTCTTCTCCAGATGCTTACTAATTTGATCTCAGATTTAGATTTCAAGTGACAAATGACATTAGACTAAGTGGTCTATAGTTACCAGGTATATCTTTTTCTCCTTTCTTGAACAAAGGTATTAAATTGGCTGCCTGTCAGTTTACTGGCATAGTTTGCATATCTACAGAGGATTGAAAAATTGCAGTCTTCCTTCAAACAGTCGAGTGTGATTGCCATCAGAGTCTGGTGACTTATCCAACCTGACCTGTTGATTTTTTTTCAGAATCAATTCTTATAATAGTTATCATCAACAATTGTTCTACAATCTTCTCCACTAAACTACATTCTCACTTTCAAAACTGCAGATTTGTAAAGACTGATGCAAACTATTTATTTAATGTCGCCACCCTCCACAACTAGATTTCTCCCTTCATTCCTTATTCCCTTTAACTATTCTTTTACTTTTAATATGCTTATAAAAGTCCTTGCTATAAACTTTATATTATCTGCTAGCCCTTTATCACATACCATTTTAGTCCCTCTAATCACCCTTTTCTATTTGACTCCTACACTTTGCATACTCTTAATGATTTTCTTTAGTAATGATAGCACTAGTTTTATCAATTATCTCCCTTTAAATTTCACTTCAGTTTTAATCTCTATTTATCCACATAATTATATCCTTTGGTGTTTGGATGCCATGCCTCTCAATAGACTACAGTAATAAACAATTTTTAAAATCACCCAATTTAAGGCTAACAATGAGTTCAACCCAAAAGTAAAAGTAAAATTATTGCAAAACTGAGAAGAACAGATACTAAATAATGGTCCAAGACCATTGTAGATCAATGGCTTGGGAGGAATGGGGCAACTACCATGGCTGCAATGCAGCTATCTTATAAAAAAAATCAAGCCATCCATTGCTCTCGGGCCAACCGGAGGTCATTTTGGGGAAAATTATACATGTTCCAGTATTTTGAGTTTCTTTGCTCCTTAAAGTGCTGACACTTGCTTGGGTACGGCTCTGTGAGCACCAGTAGCCCTCCAGTATCTCATCCAAGTGGCTGTTCTTCATAGGCTTGGCAGTGAGCAGCAGCAAGCTATTTGACCATAGTCATTACAGCCAAATCTGATGTTATTCTCACCCGGCACTTTGCAGTACTGGCCAATAGATAGCAATCAAGAGCAGGAACTAGGGCCATTTATTTCCCTCTCTCCAGAGGTCACCATGGGTTCAGCACCAAGGTCCTGCCTGAGCTCTACATTCAGCCCTGGCTTGGCTCCAGCTGCCTCTGCCTGTTCTCCAAGTACTGAACAAACAGATTTCTGCAGTAAATAAACAATTTATGCTTTGATTTTTTTTTTTTTTTAAACATTCTTTTTAAATTTCTGTTTCATCAGTATTCTGCATACAGCAGTCACCAGTGTATTACAACTCATCCAGTGGGTGACCACAAGACAGGTTGCACAATAATGGAATGAGTTTGGAATAATCTCAAACCCAATTTCTTCTGGATGTAAGCAGACAGCAGAAAAATACAGCTAATTTAGCAAGTGTTAGCAATATTACCCAGTGAGGCCACATGGTGGCTAGTGTGGGAAATGCAAAGAATCATAGCTGTGTTTTTGGAAGGTCAGTGCTGAAGCTGGGCTCTGTAGAGGGAGGCTTTGCTCCAAAGATGACTATAATGTATAATTGACCTGGAGGTGGTCAGTGCTGACACTGGATGACAAATATGAAAAAAATCCTCAGCACAACTTCCCTTATATCTTGATTGACTTATGAGAAAGGTTGAGCAGGCTGGGCCTATACTCATTGGAATTTAGAAGAATGAAAGGTGATCTTATGAAACATATAAGATACTGAGGGGGCTCGACAGGGTAGATGCAGAGAGGATGGTTCCCCTCGTGGGGAAATCTAGAACACGGGGGCACAGTTTTAGAATAAAGGGTCGTCCTTTTAGAACTGAGATGAGGAGGAATTTCTTCTCTCAGAGGGTCGTAAATCTGTGGAATTCTCTGCCCCAGAGAGCCATGGAGGCTGGGTCATTAAATACATTCAAGGTGGAGATAGACAGATTTTTGCAAGATAAGGGAGTGAAGGGTTATGGGGAGCAGGTGGGGAAGTGGCTTTGAGCCCAAGATCAGCCATGATCTTATTGAATGGCGGAGCAGGCTTGAGGGGCCAAGTGGCCTATTCCTGCTCCTATTTCTTATTATGTGCATAAAACAGGCATAAATATATTCAGAAAATAATTATTTTTTATACCTTAAAGCAATTAACAGAAAAAAGGAACATTCATAAACATTTTACCACTCAAACTTCTAAGCAGCACCATTTCATAATTTACATGAATGAATCAAGAGTTTCTCTGTAACCTCTTCCAGCACTAACCTCTCCTGAACTTTCCACTCATCGGACTCCAGCCTCTTGTGCATTTCCCTTCACCATTGGCGGGTGTGCCTTCAGACCAGGCACCACGCTCTGGAATACCACACCTTAAGCTCCTCTGCCTTTCCCTCTCCTCCTTTAAGGCCCTCCTTAAAACCCACCTCTTTGACCACACTTAATATCTCCTTCTTTGGCTTGGTGTCAGATTACAGATAATCCTCAAATTTACTCCTGATAATTGATCCCATTATTTTACATGGAATGGAAGCAAGACTAAAGGGTCTATAGTTGCCCATGTCTGTATTGTTACTCCTTTTAAATATGGGCACCATGTTAGCCTGTTTCCAATCTACTGTTATCTCACCAGCATCCATAATGGCCAGTGCCTCATAAATCTCCTCTGTAGTCTTCCATTGGAGTAACTTTTCTGTTTTCACATATTCTTTCTATGTCTTCATCTCCTCCATAGGCTGACCTGGAGGTTTGCAGCATACCCTAGTGTGAGCTTGGATTATTTGTGTCAAGTGCATTAAAGAAATTCAGGTAGATAACCAATAGGTCAATCCACACTGTAAAATGCTTTGGAGCATTCTTCTATGTTAAAGGCAAGTTGATGTTGTTGGATAGCAATCAGGAGCAGGAACCCCATATGATTTTCTGTTCTCCAACTCAGGAGCACGGAAGCCAATTGCTGCACTTCTATCACAGCCATCAGAGATAAGCATAAACTGAGGATTCGCCTTCTGCATCCGAGTAGTTCAGTTACGCATTGCCTTAAGTACCTAAGTCATCATGGGAACCTTACACAACTTATGTTTCAAAAGTCTCCCTTGCCAGTACCTAATTCTTATTCTCAGATACTGAAATGGTGTAGAATAGATTAGTCATCACTGTGAAATTCAAACAGTATTAGATTACTACCAACCTGTCCAATCATCTTTTGCTTAATATCTCCTTCACTAGCTCTTGATAACCATGCAGTATTCCAGGAGAGCACTATACTTTACTAAACGAAATTTATAAGCAAAATGGAAACAAGATCAGTGCTCTCAAAAAGTCTTGCCATGACCAACTAAGGAACTGAAATGGAGGTTTAAGGAGAGGGAGACTCCATTATGAAATGAGGCACAACTTATCCAGAGTTCTAAAATAATGGACAAAGCTTCGAGTGGAGGTTTATGGAAAGCCCATTTCTTTGTTGGCAGCTGATTACTGCAATCCAAGCTCATGGATAATGCACCCAGGTGCCTTTGACTTTGTATATCTACAGGCCTTTTACAAGATCAAGCTACTGGGGGAGATAAAAAGCCTGCTCCATCTTGTTTGTAGGACAATAATTTAATTTAAAAATAACAGTGCCATTCTACAAAGTGCACTTTACAACAATAACAACTAAAATGAAAGAAACAAAACGAGGTTTTATTCCATGAATGACCCAGCAGAATGTGATTTTTATCGCATCTTTCTTATTTAAAATATAAAAGTTTGATTACACATACTATTCAAAACAGCTTCTGATATGGAAGCCCGATTCAAAAATGTGTTGAAGGCTATATGGTATTGTAATAAAAGATTAAGGGGGAAAAATTCGGTTGTTTTGCGCCTCCCATTAGCGCCCTCTTAGGGCGCCAATGGGTCGCAAAGCAACTAGCGCCCGGGTGCGGCGATGTTTGCGCCGCTCGCGAAATTGACCAGACATTTTGCGGCGACGCTAAACATTATTGCCACGATCTCCTGCGCCCGCAGATCGTGACGTCAATCGAGCGTGCAATCCCCGGGATGCGGATATTGAGTGGCGGCCCCATCCTTACCGCCTGCCGCTAGCAACGACAGGTTGAGGGGAGCGTTTTGCAGTCAGGAAGGGACTGGGGGAGCACTATTTAAAGGCGACTGCTTCCTGCCTTTTTTTGTCAGCGACATTTTTGCACCACGTATTCTGAGAGAGAGAGAGAGAGAGAGAGAGAGAGAGAGAGAGAGAGAGAGACTGACTTCTGGAGAGATTCAATGCTGTGTGAAGGAGTTTTGGGTACTGAGCAGTACTTTGCAGGTTCATTTTGATTTGAATTTCCTTGCATCGATTTAGAAGAGACTGTGGGGGCTGCAATCTGAGCTCTTTCCCTGGGCCTCTCCATTGTTCTTTCTAACAGATTTGATGTACAGGTCTCTCCAGGCCAAGATTCAAGGCTAAATGAGCAGAGTGTGGATGGAGAGCAAGATTGACCCTCCATTTTAAGAGCTGGCCTTCGCCAGTGTGTCTGTGTTCCATTGCTGACTGACATCACATGAGCTTCGCCAGCGCTCTGAGGTAGCGCCTCGCTCCTCGGCGTTAGCGCCTTAAGAGAGGTGTGTAGCGCCTGATTTAGCGCTCCAATCACCTCCAGGGGCGATTGAAGTCAAGTTTGCAGTCGGAGGCGATAATTAGCGCCCAGCCGATAATTACGCCCCAAATGGGGCGATACTGAATTTCTCGCCCCAAGACATCATAAGCAGATGCTTGTTGAAAGCATAGCTTCAAATGCATGATCAGTTTTAAGCAGAGACTTTTATACAAAGCATTGTTCAACAAATAGGCCAATAACTCTTCCTTAAAAGGAAAATAATAACCAATATGTCACATTTGAGAATCATTAAAAACAACCTCGGAACATCCCAACAGTGCTTTACAGCCAATTAAGTGCTTTTGAAGTGTAGGAAATGTGGCAGCCAAGTTGCACACAGCAAGGTCCCACAAACAGCAATGAAATAAATGACCAGATCATCTGTTTTCAGGTGTTGGGATGAGGGATAATAGTTGGCCAGGGCACTGGGAGAAATCCCCTGCTCCTCTTCGAATAGCGCCGTGGATCGTCTACCTCCACCTGAGCTGCCAGACGTCTCCTCTCCGACGGTGCAGCTCTGCCTCAGTAAAGTGCGACCACTGAGCCAAGGCTGAGACCGTAAACATTAAAAGCCCAGCAGATTGGGCTGGTTTTACAAGATGGCATGTGCGGGAATAGTGGTAATCAGGATAAAACTGGCATTGATGATGGTCCAAGAGCACAATACAATAAATGTCAAGTCCAGGTTTATGACTTCAAATTCTGTAATCTTGAACAGTGAGCTATTCCAGACTTTTGTAATACAGGTTGAGCGTCCCAAATCCGGAGTTCCGGAATCCTGGACGATCGGTGGCAGGGGTCCAGAATCCGTAAACTGTTCCGGAATCCGGACACCCGGAGGGAGGCTGACCAAAAACCGGAACCTGGGCCCAGGCACTTCCGGACTTCGGAATGTGTTTCTGATGTCCGAAATCCGGAAATATCGCAACCTGGCCTCGGGCGTTTCTGGACTTCGGACATCAGAAACACATTCCGAAATCCGGAGAAACCCGAAAACCGGCTCGGCCTCGGTCCCAAGGTTGCCGGATTTGGGACGTTCTACCTGTATCAGTCTTTAGAAGCACAGGGAGAAATTTTAACCCTCCAAAAACAGGTAGGCTTGGGTCGGGTGGGATGTTTAAATGTTAAAAATCTGAAGCCTGACCCCAACCCGCGTACTTCTGCTTTTAATGAAGGTGGGACGGGGGAGGGCAACCAATCCGCTCACAGAAGGCGGGTTGGCAATTTATATATTATAATGAGGGTGGGAGCCTCACGTTTAACCACCATTTAAAATTAAACAATGGGTGGCCGGGTTTCCCAAGCCTCGAGAAACCCGTCGGCTAAAGGGAGGCGAGGACTGCTGGATCCAGGAGGTAAGTGCCTTTCCACTTACCTGGTGGATCCAGCATTCCTGGCTAACCCATCCCCTGTGATCAGACATCATCACGTCCCTTCAATCTCCTCCACAAGGCCTCCAATCTCACCCCCCCGATCCTTCCGATCTCCGCCCTGCTCTGGCCTCCGATCTTCCTTGTGGCCTCCAGACGCCAATCTCCACAATGTCCCCCGGCTCAGGATTCCAGACCTTCGACCCCTGTTTTGGCCTGCACGATCTCCCCAGGCTCACGGCTCCCAATCTTCCATCCCCCCCAGCCCCCGCCCCCCGGCCTCCCCGATGTTGCCCAGCTCACGACTCCCAATCTTCCAGCCCACCCCCACCCTCTCTGATCCCTCCCTCCCTTCGCTCCCTGGCTGCAGCCTGTTGCCGAAGGCCTATCCGCCCGACAGCCCCTCAATCTGGCTGGCTGCGGCCGGGAAACAGAGACAAAAAATGGTAATCAATCCGGCCGTTAAAATGGTCAGGGCTTGAAGGAAACCCGTTATTCCGTATTTCCCGACCTGAAATCAGCACCCCTCCCTGCCTCCGAGTTAATATCCAGCTCGTACAGTCTACACAGTAAATTCCCATAAAATATTAACAAGTCAACAGCCTAAGTAACATTTTACCTTTGTATGCTTGCTTCAGATGCCATACATTATACTGGTCATCATCTGCATGAATGGACTGATTAACCAAAACAATAGCAATGTAAAGCCCTGTGCTATTTGAAGCATCCTATTCTTATTAGCTAATGCACTGTAATTCGGCACACTGAAGGATACCAATCTTACAAAAAGCTCGTCTCAAATAGTAATTTCTTACCTGAATGAGCAGGGAGAGGTGAGTGAGGTCGAGGAAGGGCTGTAGGCTGACTGCTTCCTATCAGGCTTTTCCTGTTATTAGTGCGGCAACTGAGATTAAAAGAGAAAAAAAAATTAAATACAGCTCAGTTTTATATGACACTTCATCGCTTTTTTTAGATTTCATATTTAAGGATTTGCCTGTGAAATCTAGCATAACCAATCAAAAAACATTTAATACCATCTCAGTTTAGGGTCTAGAAGCTTCGGAGCTACACATTAGTCATAAAAACATTAAAGTGGAAGGAAAGGGAGTGTGGCAATGCAGGCCAGACAGGCTACCTATATAAAGAGCGGGCCATGAGTTCAAACTTGTCCGATAGTCGCTCCAGAACTGTCTAAACACAAGTCGCTTTTTCTTCTTTTTTTGAAACAAATGTTAAAATCCAAGTTACTTTTTGGATTATTTAGTACTGTAGTGTGAATGATACCAACTTCAAGGTATTCACTTACAGTAAGTCTACTAAAGATGGTGAGTGGTCTCAGGATTCTAAAGGTACTATGCCTGTAGGTGGCACTGTGACCTTATGTGACTAACTGATTATAATGAGGCAGAACCTAACGTTACGTGACAATCCCACACCACACACTTATTAATCCCCAGGTAGTTAATTTCAAAGAAAAATTAAAAATTACGGTTGCAGTCTTGCAGGAACCAGTCGAGCGTTCATGCTTAAATGAAATGATACAATGTGAAAGGAAATCACAGCTTATCAAAGTTCGATACCGAATCTACTGAAGAAGGTTACTCAGCTTAGAAATGGTGGAATCAGGGAAAAATTCTGGTGAAAGCAGTGGTGTGGCTATGAATAAATATTGCCTGAGCACAACAGAAAGTGTTGAAATTCCAGAAATGGAAGAATGCTGGCATACAAACCAAAGTAGTTTGATAGCAGCAGAAACAGCTACAACCAGCATGTCTTTTCCCACAGAAACCACCCATGCAAGTCGGAATAGCTTCCTGTCAGAGAATATGCTCATCAAAAAGAATCTGAAATCAAAAGCCCAACAGCCAAGAATTGGAAGTGTCAGCAGGAACCTTGACCTCTCCAATTGACATGGACACTTGGCAATCCAGCCCAGTATTAGATCATTCAAGAAAGTACATCCATGTTTGTTGCCTCACTTAAAACAAAATTCTTGCTCCAATCACCCCCTCCACCTCGCTTCCCAAATAGCAAAACAGAACCAGGCCTATGGCCCGAAAGGGACTGAACTTCGACCTGTACTCTACCCCATCCCACCCCAATTCAGAATTAAACCGTACTTTCTGCCTCGACCTCCACCCACAAAAAAATGGGGACAACGCCTGTTGAGTAGCAAACCTAACCAGCCCACACAAACAAAACCTGACCCCCTAAACTTCGACCCAAAGAAGAAATTCTGATCTTATCTCACATCAGTTTCAAAATCTGTGCTATCCTAATTAAGGATTCTGGATTTTTCAATGTGGACTTTTAATACCAGTTTTAAGGAAAACTAAAAGCATGGGCTATAAACCCTGGGTTACTTGCTAAAAGAGCAGAATTTGGTTAGAAGTATTATCAAAGGTTAGAAAACAGAACTGTTAAACTTGACTGTTCAGAAGGCAAGCTGGGAAACTTGACCAAGTTCAAAATGGACTATTATTATTGCTTCACTATTGAAGACTAACTGCTGCGTTAGCCTCAGTAAAGCTACAGGGTCAGGCAAGATTTGCCGTACTTTTGAAGGACAAAGAAAGATAAGGAAGCCATGACAAAGACAGCTGCCTTTTTGAACCGTGAGAACGGAAAACTACTGGCAGCCTGTTCCACCAGCAACAAGTGATATAAAAACAGCCATTTTAGTAAATTTGAGACAGACCAGAAGCAAAGAAGGATGTCAACGAAGAATTAACTCCTCAGGCCCCCAAAGCAGAAGAATGAATCATTGAGTTTCAAGTTGTACTACTGACTAAAGTTGGAAGCATCCCTATCTGTAAAATAGTTTGTGTTTTAATGTCAATAAAAACCAATGATTTAGAAAAGTTTACAGCCTCGGTTGATCCTTACCTCTCGGTGCCCTAAAGCAGTAAAGAGAGTTAAAAAAAAACTACCCTAATATTCACTTATACAAATACAAATATATAAAAGGCCTAAATTTCTTTGCCAAGTTTCATGGTACCAAAGATCTGGACTCATGCTGATTACGGAGAACACATTCAAAACTATTGTCAAATGGTTCTATCCTGGAAACTTGTCAGTGTTAAGATTTTTAAGAGCCCAAATGTCTATCTCAAACTGGCCTCTTAATCACCAAGCCCATCCTCAAGATGGTATTTTCGTATAAGAAACGACATCTCATGGTAAACAGTTGTGAGTGGATGAAGATTCCAGCTTTTGCCATTTATTATTCCAAAAGACTTTTTGGGAATTGCCTTAGATGCTCCAGTGTCAAATAGTCTTAAATTCAGAAAAGGTTGGGTCATCTGGCTTGATTTTCGGCCCTGGCCTCTCAGGATTTTGTCATTTTGCATATCAACATCAGCATTTTAAATACAGGAATGGATTTGCGTTCATCGAATAAGGAATTTTAACACTCTCCTATCATGTTGAATCCCCTCCTACCCCAAACCAAGCCTGATCGTGTTCTCACTAACATACAATTTTCCTGCAGGGATCACTAACTAATGATCAGACGTGGGGGCACCTTAGTGGATTTCTTTCTTCCCCAGCTCCAGGGGCACTGAGGCAAAAAAAATACTAATCAATTACTGCCCCAGTTGAGATCATGTAAGTTAGCACAAACCAGGAATCAAATCTCACACCTTCTTAGTGCTATACTATATGGTTCCCATACCCACCAGACCTTCAGGAGACTAGAATCTCATTCACTTAATATTGCATATTGAAGCATAAGATATTAAATGGTAGAGAAAAAGTAAATCTGTAGCATGACTTCAGAGCAAACCAAGGCAGTAAAACAAGGGAGCTTAGGTTCAAACTGATGAAGGGCAAACAGATAGAAATTCTTCCTGCTTTTAAAAAGAGTAAGGGAGAGTAGTGGTGATGGAAACCTTAGAATCATTCAGGGGCCCACTTTATAGCATGGCTGGGGAATGGGAAACTGAAGGCTTCTTTTTTTCGATAGGTGAGTTAAGATGGGCCAAATGTCCTTTCCCAACTGTACTTGTTTAGTGATCCTTATTATACATATACACTTGTTATTTATTTTTTGCTCATGTATTTTTAGATATTAAGCACTGTCTGCAATTTACCTGTTCAGTTGCTAATTTACTCTGGATCTCTGAACATTGGCATCATCTGTATAAAATTATGAGATGCCGAGATAGAGTGGATAGGAAGGAATTGTTTCCCTTGGCAGAGGGGTCAACAACCAGGGGGCATAGATTGAAAGTAAATGGTAGGAGGTTTAGAGGGGATTTGAGGAGAAATATTTTCACTCGGGAGGGTGGTGGGGGTCTGGAACTCACTGCCTGAAAGGGTGGTAGAGGCAGACACTCTCACCACATTCAAAAAGAACTTGGATGTGTACTTGAGATGCTGTGGCCTACAGGGCTACGGACCAAGAGCTGGCAGGTGGGATTCGGCTGGATCGCTCTTTGTCGACCACACGATGGGCCGAATGGTCTCCTTCCGTGCTGTAAATTTCTATGATTCTATGATCTGCAAATTTAGAAATTCTACTTACATCAATACCACTAAATGTTTTGAAAACTACCCTCTTTTACACAGAAAGAACTTAATGATTTACAACTTTCTCCTTGACCATACAAGCTTTTGTTTTAGCCTCAAAGTTCTGTGAAAGACCACGTCAAAAGTTTTCTGAAAATAAAGCTATACAATGTTATCATCCACCAAGCTGGTTACATCTTCAACGATATACAGTTGACTCCTCTTAATTCAAATTATTTTACAATTCAAATTGTTAAGCACTAAATTCTCACTTTACATTTTAAAATTCAAATTACAGTATTAGATATCCGATTTTTGTTTCCGCACAAAAATGACTTTGCATTAGTAGACTGTGTATGCTTCTGACCTGGAGCCTGAAATTTACAAATATTTTCCAAACTGCGTAGTTCCCTCACCTGACAAACATTAAACTGTGATTTACTTGAAGCCATTGGGACTGTAAATGGACACAGCGTCATCTCAGCAGCAGAATAATACATTGCACACTACATTCTTATACCATATCATATTTATGACACTGGGATCCACTAGTAATGAGATTTTATACATGTTAACTCAACTATACTTTCATAAGCCATACTGACTTTTTTTTAAATCATGCTTTTACCGAATAAACTAACTTGATTTCAAACAGAGTTCATTATTTTTTTAATTCAGTCATTCACGGAATGTGGGCGTCGTTGGAGAGGCCAGCATTTATTGCCCATCCCTAATTGCCCTCGAGAAGGTGGTGGTGAGCCGCTTTCTTGAACCACTGCAGTCCGTGTGGTGAAGGTACTCCCACAGTGCTGTTAGGGAGGGAGTTCCAGGATTTTGACCGAGTGACAATGAAGGAATGGTGATATATTTCCAAGTCAGGTTGGTGTGTGACTTGGAGGGGAACTTGGAGGTGGTGGTGTTCCCATGCGCCTGCTGCCTTCTAGGTGGTAGCGGTTGCAGGTTTGGGAAGTGCTGTCGAAGAAGCCTTGGCAAGTTGCTGCAGTGCATCTTATAGATGGTACACACTGCAGCCATGGTACACCGGTGAATGTTTAAAGGTGGTAGGGATGGGGAGCCAATCAAGCGGGCAGCCTTGTCCAGGATGGTGTCGAGCTTCTTCAGCTGGAGCTGTACTCATCCAGGCAAATGGAGAGTAATCCATCGCACACCTGACTTGTGCTTTGTAAGCAGTGGAAACGTTTCAAGGAGTCAGGAGGTGATCCCCATTTCTGACCTGATGGAGGGAAGGTCATTGATGAAGCAGCTGAAGATGCTTGGGCCGAGGACCTCCTGCTAGGTATGACTCCAGCCAGTGGAGAGTTTCCCCCCCGCCCTGATTCCCATTGACTTCAATTTTACTAGGGCTCCTTAGTGCCACACTCCGTCAAGCGCTGCCTTGATGTCAAGGGCAGTCACTCTCACCTCTGGGATTCTGCTCTTTTGTCCATGTTTGGACCATGGCTGTAATGAGGTCTAGATCGGAGTGGTCCTGGCAGAACCCAAACTGAGCATCGGTGAGCAGGTTATTGGTGAATAAGTGCCGCTTGATACCACTGTCGATGACACCTTCCATTACTTTGCGGATGATTGAGAGTAGGTTGATGGGGTGGTAATTGGCCTGATTGGATTGGTCCTTTTTGCGGACAGGAGATACCTGGGCAATTTTCCACTTTGTGGGGCAGATACCAGTGTTGTAGCTGTACTGAAACTGCTTGGCTAGAGGCGTGGCTAGTTTTGGAGCACAAGTTTTCAGCACGACAGCCAAGATTTTGTTGGGGTCCTGAGCCTCTATTGTATCCACTGTGCTCAGCCGTTTCTTGCTATCATGTGAAGTGAATCGAGATCTGGCTGGGCCACATAAAGTATTATCAGGTCCTGCTCTGGTCTGTCAAAATTGCTCACTATTCCAGAATCATTCAGGAATGCAAAGATAAACCCGGCTTCTATTATCTACTGCTAACCGCCTTCTTAAACCTCTCTCCCTTGTCTCCTCCACCTTCACCTCCGACAACAAGTGTGAGGAGCTCATGGACTTCTTTGTCTCTAAGATTGAGACCATCCGTTCAGCTGTCTCTGCCACTTCCCTGATCCACCGGGCCAAACTTCCTCTAAGGTTCCCCCCTGCCCTAGCCCTGAACTCGCATCTTTCTCCAGTTTCTCTCCGATCTCCCCTCATGACCTCTCTGCGCTCACCTTGTCCAGGAAACCCATTTCCTGCTCCCTCGACCCTATTCCCACCAAACTGCTGACCACCCAACTTCCTTTTCTGGCTCCCATGTTAGCTGACATTGTAACCGTTTTTCTCTCCTCAGGTACTGTCCCCCTCTCCCTTAAATCTGCCGTCATCACCCCCTCCTAAAAAAAAACAACCCTTGATCCATCCATCCTTGCAAACTACCGCCCCATCTCCAACCTCCCTTTCCTCTCCAAAGTCCTTGAATGTGATGTCACCTCCCAAATCTGTGCCCATCTTTCCCACAACTCCATGTTTGAATCCCTCCAATAGGTTTCTGCCCCGCCACAGTACCGAAACGGCTCTCATCAAAGTCACAAATGACATTCTTTCTGACTGTGACAAAGGTAAATTATCCCTCTTCGTCCATCTTGACTTGTCTGCAGCCTTTGACATGGTTGACCACGCCATCCTCCAACGCCTCTCCACCATCGTCCAGCTGGGTGGGACTGCACTCGCCTGGTTCCATTCTTATCTATCTAATCATCGCCAGAGAATCACCTGCAATGGCTTCTCATCCCATTCCCACATCGTTACCTCTGGTGTCCCCCAAGGATCTATCCTTGGCCCCCTCCTATTTCTCAGCTACATGCTGCCCCTTGGCGACATCATCCGAAAACACAGCGTCAGTTTCCACATGTACGCTGACGACACCCAGCTCTACCTCACTACCACTTCTCTCGACCCCGCCATGGTCTCTAAATTGTCAGACTGTTTGTCTGACCTCCAATTCTGGATGAGCAGAAATTTTCTCCGATTGAATATTAGGAAGATCAAAGCCATTGTTTTTGGTCCCTGCCACAAACTCTGTTCCCTAGCCACTGACTCCATCCCTCTCCCTAACATCTGTCTGAGGCTGAACCACAATGTTCGTAACCTCGGTGTCATATTTGACCCTGAAATGAGTTTCCGACAACATATCCGCGGCATAACTAAGACCGCCTATTTCCACCTCCATAGCATCGCTCATCTCCGCCCTTGCCTCAGCTCATCCGCTACTGAAACCCTAATCCATGCCTTTGTTAACCTCTAGACTTGACTATTCCAACACACTCCTGGCTGGCCTCCCACATTCCACCCTACGTAAACTTGAGGTCATCCAAAACTCGGCTGCTTGTGTCCTAACTCTCACCAAGTCCCGTTCACCCACCACCCGTGCTTACTGACCTACACTGGCCCCCGGTTAAGCAACACCTCGATTTAAAAATTCTCATCCTTGTTTTCAAATCCCTCCATGGCCTCGCCCCTCCCTATCTATGTATTCTTCTCTAGCCCCACAATCTCCTCCTCCCCCCAGCCCCCACCGAGATACCTGCGCTCCTCTAATTCTGCCCTCTTGAGCATCCCTGATTATAATCGCTCAACCATTGGTGGCCGTGCCTTCTGTTGCCTAGGCCCTAAGCTCTGGAATTCCCTGCCTAAACCTCTCCGCCTCTCTTTCCTCCTTTAAGACGCTCCTTAAAACCTACCTCTCTGACCAAGCTTTGGGTCATCTGCCCTAATTTTTCCTTATGTGGCTTGGTGTCAAATTTTTTGTCTTATAATACTCCTGTGAAGCACCTTGGGATATTTTAATACATTAAAGGCCGCTATATAAATACAAGTTGTTGTTGTTGTTGAATTGGCTGAAGACTGGCTTCTGTGATGATGGAGACCGGAGGTGGAGGCCATAATGGATCACCCACTTGGCATTTCTGGCTGAAGATGGCTACCATCACTTCAGCCTTGTCTTTTGCGCTCACGTGCTGAGCTCCGCCGTTGTTGAGGATGGGGGTGTTCATGGAGCCGCCTCTTCCCATTAGTTGCGTAATTGTCCACCACTATTCACGACTGGATATGGTAGGACTGCAGAGCTTTGATCTGATCTGTTGGTTGTGGGATCATTTAGCTCTGTCTATGTTTAGGATGCATGTAGTCCTGTGTTATAGCTTCACCAGGCTGGCACCTCATTTTCAAGTAGGCCTGGTGCTGCTCTTGGCATGCTCTTCTACACTCCTCATTGAACCAGTGTTGGTCACCTGGCTTGATGGTAATGGTAGAATGAGGGATATGCCGGGCCTTGAGGTTACAGATTGTGGTGGCGTACAATTCTGCTGCTACTGATGGCCCACAGTGTCTCATGGATGCCCAGTTTTGAGCTGCTAGATCTGTTCTGAAACCCATCCCATTTAGCATGGTGGTAGCGCCACACAAAACGATGGAGGGTGTCCTCAGTTTATGACTCAAGACCCACGTTATTTCCAACTATCCCAGTCAAGCTAACAGGTCTATAATTCTCAGAATTATAGCTACAACTTACTGTGATGGCTACTTTCGAGTCTTCTGGTGTTACCCTTGTGGCGAAGGAGTGCTGCAATAGTTCTACCACAGCACCTCTACTTATTCCTTCATTTCTATATTTATTTCTAGATGACAATTTCATTGAATACTCTTTTTTTTCTGTGAGTCCAGAAGGCTGTAAAGTGCCTAATTGAAAAATGAGGTGCTGTTCCTGGAGCTTACATTGAGCTTTGTTGGAACAGTGCAAGAGGCCGAGGACGGAGCGGTCAGAGTGGGAGTGGAGCGGAGAATTAAAGTGACAGGCGACCGGAAGCTCGGGGTCACGCTTACGGACTGAATGGACGTGTTCCGCAAAGTGGTCGCCCAATCTGCGTTTGGTCTCCCCAATGTAGAGGAGACCGCATCGTGAGCAGCGAAAACCGTATACTAAATTGTAAAAGCTTTTATAGATATGTGAAGAGAAAAAGATTGGTGAAGTCAAGCGTAGGTCCCTTGCAGTCAGAATCAGGGGAATTAATAATGGGGAACAAAGAAATGGCAGACCAATTAAATACATATTTTGGTTCTGTCTTCACAAAGGAGGACACAAATAACCTCCCAGAGATGTCAGGGAACATAGGGTCTGATGAAAGGGAGGAACTGAAAGAAATCAGTATTTCTAGGGAAATGGTGTTAGGGAAATTGATGGGATTGAAGGCCGATAAATCCCCAGGGCCTGATCATCTACATCCTAGGGTACTTAAGGAAGTGGCCCTAGAAATAGTAGATGCATTGCTGATCATCTTCCAACATTCAATGGAATCTGGAACAGTACCCATGGATTGGAGGGTAGCTAATGTTACCCCACTATTCAAAAAAGGTGGTAGAGAGAAAACGGGAAATTACAGACCGATAAGCCTGACGTCGGTAGTGGGGAAAATGCTAGAGTCCATTATAAAAGATGTAATAGCAGAGCACTTGGAAAACAGTGACAGGATCGGACAAAGTCAACATGGATTTACAAAGGTAAATCGTGCTTGACTAATCTACTGGAATTTTTTGAGGGTGTAACTGGTAAAATAGATAAGGGAGAACCAGTGGATGTGGTGTATTTGGACTTTCAGAAGGCTTTCGATAAGGTCCCGCATAAGAGTTTAGCGTGTAAAGTTAAGGCACATGGGATTGGGGGCAAGGTACTGACTTGGATAGAGAACTGGTTGGCAGACAGAAAGCAAAGAGTTGGAATAAACGGGTCTTTTTCTGAGTGGCAGGCAGTGACTAGTGGGGTACGGCAGGGATTGGTCCTTGGACCCCAGCTATTCACAATATATATTAATGATCTAGACAAGGGAACTAGATGTAATATCTCCAAATTTGCAGACGACACAAAGCTGGGTGGGCGTGTGTGCTGTGAGGAGGATACTGAGAAACTACAGGATGATTTGGACAGGTTGGGTGATTGGGCAGAAACATGGCAGATGCAATATAATGTGGATAAATGTGAGGTTATCCACTTTGGTGGCAAAAACAGGAAGACAGATTATCTGAATGGCAATAGATTGGGAGAAGGGGAAGTGCAACGAGACCTGGGTGTCCTTGTGCACCAGTCACTGAAGGTAAGCATGCAGGTGCAGCAGGTGGTTAAGAAGGCAAATGGTATGTTGGCCTTCATAGCGAGAGGGTTTGAGTACAGGAACAAGGATGTCTTGCTGCAGTTGTACAGGGCCTTGGTGAGACCACATCTTGAGTATTGTGTGCAGTTTTGGTCGCCTTATCTGAGGAAGGATGTTCTTGCCATGGAAGGAGTTCAGCAAAGATTCACCAGGCTGATACCTGGGATGGCAGGAATGACGTACGAGGAGAGATTGGGTCGATTGGGCTTGTACTCGCTGGAGTTTAGAAGAATGAGAGGGGATCTCATTGAAACTTATAAAATTGACAGAACTGGACAGACTAGATACAGGAAGGATGTTCCCGATGGTTGGGGAGTCCAGAACCAGGGGTCACAGTCTAAGGATAAGGGGTAGGCCATTTAGGACAGAAATGAGGAGGAATTTCTTCACCCAGAGAGTGGTGAACCTGTGGAATTCTCTACCACAGAAGGCAGTAGAGGCCAATACATTAAATATATTCAAGAAGGAGTTGGATATATTTCTTAAGGCTAAAGGGATCAAGGGGTATGAGGAGAAAGCAGGGACCGGGTACTGAATTTGGATGATCAGCCATGATCGCATTGAATGGCGGAGCAGGCTCGAGGGGCCGAATGGCCTACTCCTGCTCCTATCTTCTATGTTTCTATTGTACAGTATACTAAAATTGTCACTTTAATTCTCCGCTCCACTCTGACCTCTGCCTCTTACATTGTTCCAACGAATCTCAACGTAAGCTCAAGGAACAGCACCTCATTTTTTGATTAGGCACTTTACAGCCTTCTGGACTCAATACTGAGTTCAACAATTTCAGACCATAACCTCTGCCCCTATTTTTTCACATGGCAGCTGTTGATGATTCTGCCATTGCCATTTACACCTCATCTTGACTCATCTTTTGTTTCTTAACTTGTCCCATTACCACCTCTGTTGCCTTGCACCATCATCCCTTTTGTCTTTTAATCTCTCCGGCCTTCCACCCTAACAAAGACCTTCCCTTTTGTTCTTTCCTCCCCTCCCCTCTTTCCCTGCCCTTGCTTAAAATCTGTTTCATCTCTAACTTTTTCCAGTTCTGACGAAAGGTCATCGACCTGAAACGTTAACTCTGTTTCTCTCTCCCCGATGCTGCCTGACCTGCTGAGTATTTCCAGCATTTTCTGTTTTTATTTCAGATTTCCAGCATCGCAGTATTTTGCTTTTGCATACTTATGAGTGTCTTTAACATTACAGATGAGCATAAACTACATGTGGTTAGACTTAAGACAGATATTCTGCAGAGCAAATTCATTAAAGAGCATAATGTATGCTAAGACAAAATGAATTTACTCAAGTTTTAAATTTGGAAGCAAAGCATCTCAGGTTCATTATTTCACAGCGGGAACACAGAATTCCGCATAACTTGCCATAGAAACTAGCACTGTGTTTACATTGCCAAGCAAGCTTGTGTTCCATATTTATAAGATATTGGTTCCCTGCCAGTGTAAACAGACCTGGTTGAATGCCAGGAGTCGTCTTTGATCTCCTTATACTTCGCTAGGCAGCAAGGGATAGTGTGAGGACTTGATGTCACTGTACTCGTATCCCTGCTCTGTACTTGTGGCATTCAGTTCCAAAGGTCTGTAATCGGCAACAGGGTAAACACTGTAGACATGGTATAAAAGCACGAATAGAAAGGAAATCTTTTGCAATACTGCGAGGTCCTTCTATTATAGCTGAAATAAGTATTAGGACAAGTTTAACTGTTTAAAAATAAACTAAAACGCAAGTCTCTTTTCTTCTCAATATCAGAACCAAAATTCTTTAAAAAAAAATTGTATTCACAGTTGATTAACAAAGTAACCTTGCCAGTTACTGATGAGGTAGGGTTAATGTGACAACTGGGGAGGTGTCTGGTGAAGCAGGTGGTTTGAAACGGAGCTCATATGTCAATAAAGACTTTTCTTAGTACTAAGCTACTGTGCAGTGAAAGGCCACAGCCATTTTTAATATTCACACAATAGGTGTAGTGTGAGTGAGCGTGGTTAACTCATGAGCTACTCAATATTTCTGCAATCAGCTACATTTCTCTGTTAATAGCTACATACAGAGTAATTCTATGCTGTAGAAAATAATCAGTTAAATGTAGAGTTTGCTCTTAGGAAAGCAGATTAGGGTAACTGAAATTATTGGTGAAACAGATCAACATAGTAACAGTTTCAGGCAGGAGAAAACCTTCGCTCCATCTCGCCCATCTGTCCACAGGATTCCCTTGGTGCATTTCTAATAACCCCGAGTCTCATTTACTGACGAGAACTTGTCTAGTTTCTTCCTAAAACCCATTGAAAGTTGTGTGTTCAAACGCCCCGCGCCGGTAATCTGTTGCACATACTTACCATTCTTTTAGTAATAAAAGTTCCTCCTGCATTTCCTATTTTCTTTTGTTGCTCTTTGTAAATATGACCCCTTGTGTTTAAATTCTTTTACGACAGAAAAGCTTACTTGGATGCAATTTGTCCAAACCTTTCAAAATCCTAAACAGTTCCATCGTATCTGCTCTCAGCCTTCCCTTTTCAAAAGAGGAAAGACCCAGGGTAGTGAATCTTTTCTCCTGCTTCATTCCCTTAGGTTCTGGGATCTGCACCCCCTGCAATAACTGAATTTCCATTTGGAAATAGCGAAACTGCAGGCAGAACTCCAGACGTGCTCTCACCAGCATCAAATATCAATTTTAAACGACCTCTCAATATACTGTATATGTTATACTCCTCACTGTGCATCCCAACATTCTGTTAATGACGCACGCTGTTATTAATGTGCAAATCGGCCAGCAAGTTCTGGCTGTTAAGAGATACGCCGTGAGTTGGGAAGCTCTAGAACTTGCTGGTTGATTTATTCCACTCTGCTGTTTGCTTTGCACAAACGGCATCTTGCCTATAGCCTCCCCAATATTTTTTAAGAACTTAATTGTTAATGCAATGCCAATCAATCTTTCTGGTCCACAATGGGAACGATTTAAACTGTTCAATCATATTCATTCAAATTGTTGTAAAGATTTTTTAAAAAGTCAAATTTTTAAGTGTTTTCCTTTGACTTTTTTCTCTCTTAATCCAATCTTTCTTTCCCTCTTTTTTTCCCTCTTTCTGTACCTGATTTGACTATAATTCACCCTCCTTCTTCATTGTTCCGGTTTCTTTCTTAATCCTTAAATCTCATTGGTTAAGGAGACAGACTGTTAGTCCAGCCATTCACTGAGGTCCCAGATACCGTGTTGCCCTTATCAGCTCACACTTCCAGCAAGTTACAGCGCAAATAATTTTCAAACTGAATGGTCCATGAAAAATCTAACTATCAAGACATATACCACAAGATGTCCCGCTCCAGCAAGATTCGGCCCATTGTGTTGATGGTTTTAGTGACCTGTCCACTAAAACCTCAAGATCTCTCTCTAACTCTGGTACTTGGAGTACATTCCCATTCAGCACATAATCCACATCAACCTTCCCTCTGCCAAATCTCATAACTTTACATTTCCCTGTATTAAAATGCATTTGCCATTTCTCCGCCTACTGATCCGAGTTTATCAAGATCCTTTTGAATCTGTGCGCCTTGATGGCTATCATTTGCCACTGCTCCCAATCTTGACATTTTGGACAACATTCCTTACTCTAAAACATTCATAAACAACAATGGTCCCAACACTGAGCCTTGTGGCACTCCACTGATAAACTGGCTGCCAACCAGATACCTGCTCATGTACTACTACTTGTTGTCTACCAACCAGCCATTCGCCAATCCATTTTAATACATTCCCATCTATCACATGGGCTTGGACCTTATGTGGTAGCCTATTATGTGGGACAGTATCAAATGCCTTTCTCAAATCCAGGTTATAAATAACTTTGTTCCTAGCAACAGTTCCCAGATTGTGTACTTATTTCACATTAGCACCGGACATGTACTTACATGCCAGACACTAGTGAATGCATTTGTTAAATCAATAATCACCAGAAATTGGGTAATAAGAATGAACTCAATTTCCAAATCCAAGCTGGGCTGACATAGATGT
Organism: Somniosus microcephalus; assembly: GCF_052327205.1. NCBI lineage: Eukaryota > Metazoa > Chordata > Chondrichthyes > Squaliformes > Somniosidae > Somniosus > Somniosus microcephalus. The sequence continues at coordinate 56,838,994 of NC_140987.1, read as the reverse complement.
GGTGTTGGTGGGTGAGAACACGATTTCTTCAAGTTCACAGCTGATCTGCTTGTGGCAGTCTGTTTTAAGAAAATGTTGTGACACATGCACAATGGGATAATTATCTGTTTTGTCCAACCTACAAACATTAAATGTGTGTGTGCTTACACGTGTCACAAATGTCATCTATAATCATCTGCTAAAAGCGTGTTAGAAGGAATAGGTGTTAGGGTGCTGTTGTTTTTAATTTGTTCATGTAGTGGTTATGTAGCTGATGCTTCCATTTTCCTGCAGCCTTTTTTTGGACGGATAGAAAATCGGGACATAAACCCCTTCAGACAAGTCCATTTTTACAAACATCTACTTGGGAAGGGAAGTTGTTGCTGCTTAATGTGAACATTTCTGTAATAATCTTTTGGTCCTATGGGTTGATTACAACAGCTGCAAGTGACTTAGACCTCAAAGGATATTGGATCTAGGTTTTATTTTGGATGATGAATTACAGAGAGAATGAATCATCCTCCAAATAGAGAATTAAATCTACGATGACTTTATACACCGCCTCCTCCACTACAAAATTCCAGCAAAACTGCTGGCTCTTGTTCCCAGCCTTACCTCTTAAGTGTCTTCATACTGTTACATTAAGATGAGTACAGGTAGACTATCCTTTATCCGAAAACCTCGGGACCAGCCGTGTTTCGGTTTTAGGAAAATTTCGGATTTCGGAAGGTGCGCGAAAACACTTCGGTTTTCAGAGGTAATTTGGTTTTCGGGAGTGCGGATAAAGGATACACTATCCCTTATCCGAAAGGGTGGGATAAATAACGACTATAAATACTGTAGTTACAGGGATAAATACTGTAGTAAAGGCTGGTACACTTACGCTGAGCGATTTCGGTTTTCAGAAGTGCGGAAAAATGCTACACTATCCCTTATCCGGCTAGGCCTGTAAGTAGTGCGCCACTCTGGTCATGCCGTGCGCACGGCTTACGCTGACCGAAAAAACCTTCAGTTTTTAGAGGGTTTCGGTTTTCGGAAGTCCGGATAAAGGGTAGTCTACCTGTACGTTGTCAGAGTAAATTCTCACATACAAACACACCAATTTAGAAAATGTGTTCGCTACACTGGTGCACAATGATGTTACTTTGCTAATCTCACTTGTTGAGCTTTGCTAATCTCACTTGTTGAGCTATTATAAGTCACGCCTTCTTGTTAAAGCTGCTTTGAAAAGAGCTGCACTGAATAAAATGGTACATTATTAATCACTAACTGTTTCTGCATAGGAACATGAGGTCGTCATTCGGCCCCTTGAGCCTGTTCCACCATTCAATTAGATCATAGCTGATCCATAATCTCTACTCCATTTACTCACCTTTGTTCCATATCATGATACCCTTACCAAATAAAAATATTTTGTTCAGTCTTGTAGATTTAATTGACCCAGCATCCAGAGCCTTTTGGGAGAGAAAGATCAATAATTCTACTCCCCATTGTGTGATTAAAGTGCTACCTGATTTCATGTAAGATTCTTGTTCTGGATTCCCTGATGAGAGGAAATGTTTTCTCTGTATCTACCCTATCGAATCCCTTAATCATTTTCAATATTTTGATTCGATCACTCCTCAATCTTTTAAACTCAAGGGAATAGAAGCCAAGTTTATGCAACCTGTTCTCATAATTTAACCCTTTAAGCATGGTATTATTCTGGTGTATCTTCACTGTACATTCAAGGCCAATATATCTTTCCTACAGTGTGGTGCCCAAAACTGAATGCAATACTCCAGATGGGGTCTGACCAAGGGTCTGTACTACTGAAGAACAACTTCCTCACTTGAGATAAAGGCCATCTCTTGAGATAAAGGCCAACATTCCATTAGCCTTTTTAATTACTTTTTGTATCTGTGCACTAGCTTTTCGTGACTTGTTCACATAGACACCGAAATCCCATTGCTCCTCCACAGTTCCTAATCTCTCACCAAGAAAATATTCCGATTTATCATTCTCAGATGAAAAGTGGATGACAGGAAATAGTACAGGTTCAGGGAGCTGCTCTGACTTCATTCCAAAAAATGGCCTATAACAAGATGACTAAGTGGGCAAATGCTCCCTTCCTGATTATGGCTCAGGACCATACCAAGTACAGGAAACTCTCGATTTACCGGCACCTAAATAACCGGAAATCGCTGTTAACCGACAAAATTCAGGAGTAGGTTCAGGTAAGTTTTACTTCATATTAGTGGCCGTTCCTGGATCTGTGGCCGTGTAACCGGGGTTCCTGCACCTGTTGCCATGCAACAGGGACACCTGGATCTGTGGCCGTGTACGGGGCTCTTGTACCTTTTACTATACCTCTCTGTAATCCGGACTTTTTGATAAACCGGCACCACATCGGTGCCGGATAAAAAAAAGTTTCCTGCAGTTCATTTGCATTTTTCATCTGTTTTCTGATCTCAGCTGGGTTGATTGGGGGGTGCTCCAATTGGCCTTGGTGTCCCTATTCTATGGAGGGGAAAAGGAAGTAAAGAAAATGCTTCAATTTATATAGTGCGTTGGGCATCCTCAGGATGTCCAAACACACTTTACAGCCAATGAAATACTTTCGAAGCGTGGTCACTGAAATTGACACAAATCTAGCTCCCAATTTCCCAGAAATGATATTGAGATAAATGACCAGATAACCTGTTTTTGGTGGTGTTTTTTGAAGGATGAATATTGGCCTGACAACCAGGAGAGCTCCCTTGCTCTTCTTTGAATAGTACCATGGGATCACCTGAACAGGCAGATGGGGCTAACAACACAGCACACCCTGAAGAATTGCATTCGAGTGTCATCCTAGATTACGTACTCAAGTACTGCAGCGGGGCTTGAACCAGAACCTTCTGACTCAGAGTCGAGAGTGCTACCACCAAGCCAAGCTGACGCAGAATACATCACGGCACCTACGCCCGATTACTATCCAGTGACTTGGGAGTAATAGTACGGTGGTTTGGGAACACGAATGGGCTCTGCATTCCAGCAATTCCCCACTGGATCCTCCACATCTCAGCTTGGATTTTGGTGGAATATACCAAGTAGAGGGAAGTCACTTTCAGAAAGGAGCTAATTCACTTTGCCCTTTTCTGTGCTATTGGGCACTGTAATAACCAGGGTCCTCCATTCGCATTTGGTAAGCTTGAGGCAAGAGGACGCAAGATCATCGTGCGTGCACGACTCCTGATGAACGTGGGAGTGTTGATAAGCCAGCACTGCTGGTTAAAGTCAGGTTCACATTATTCATTTGTCTTCTGAAGGACGTGATGGACAGGATTCATTCAAGCTGTGCGAAGGTCTACATTTAGATCATTTTCCCGTCTAGAAGAGATGAATGAATGAAACTGAAATGCCCTTCGAAGCAAAAGGTTTGGGGAGAAGTGAAACCCCTAGATCATTTTTCTGCTTTAGGATCTAACTTTAAAACACATTTGTTTGCCTTAAACCATGAAGCTGACGAGATAAAACCAACTTCAGAAATTAACATGAAATCAGCTGTAATATACTAGCATTCACCATGTATAGGAAATGTATAGTATATGAAGGAGAGCATGCAGGTGCAACAGGCGATTAAGAAGGCAAATGGTATGTTGGCCTTCATATCAAGGGGGTTCGAGTATAGGAATAGGGATACCTTACTACAGCTGTACAAGGTGCTGGTGAGACCGCATCTGGAGTATTGTGTACAGTTTTGGTCGCCCCATCTGCGGAAGGATGTTCTTGCCATGGAAAGAGTGCAGCGGCGATTCACCAGGCTGATACCTGGAATGGCGGGAATGACCTACGAGGAGAGATTGAATAGTTTGGGCTTGTACTCACTGGAGTTTAGAAGATTGAGAGGGGATCTCATCGAAACATATAAAATTATGGCAGGCCTGGACAGGCTGAATTCAGAGAGAATGTTTCCAATGGCAGGGGAGCACAGAACCAGGGGCCACAGTCTAAAAATAGCGGGCAAATCATTTAAAGAATTTCTTCACTCAAAGAGTGGTGAGCCTGTGGAATTCCCTGCCACAGAGGGCTGTGAAGGCTAATTCAATAAATATTTTCAAGAGAGAATTGGATATATTTCTGAAGGCTAAGGGGATTAAGGGTTACGGAGAAAAGGCGGGGACGGGGTACTGAACTGGTAAGATCAGCTATGATCTCAGACGAAGATCAGCCATGATCTCATTGAATGGCGGAGCAGGCTCGAAGGGCCGAATGGCCTACTCCTGTTCCTATCTCTATGTTTCTATGTTCTGAAGTAAATGTCTTGTTATGCACGTTACAAAACTTAATTCAATGACTTATAACAGCAATGTAAACATCAGCATGAGTGGATACAAATTTATATTTATGATGACTCAGTGGCACAGTATGTATACAACTAAAGTTCCTCCCCTTATAAATGTGATTGATCCTTACTCTTCTAGTGTGCTCATGCCATTTAGAGAAATTGATTTTTCAGCAGCAATAGGGCACTAAATGACTTCAGTAAATCATACCCATCCTATTCTTCCTCTTCTACCAGTGAAAGATGGTCACCAAGAAGATGCATCCCAACTATCCATCAAACTGCAGGGAAGAAACCTGCTTCAAAGTTAGCCTGTGGGATTATTCTGGCAGCTCATAGATTCTCATTATTTTTTTAAACAAAATAGCATTTTGAGCTAAAACTCATCCTTCAGAACATAGGCATAGGAGTAGGCCATTCAGCTCCTCGAGTCCGTTCGGCCATTCATTTAGATCACGGTTCATCTGTACCTCAACTCTGTACCCACCTTTGCATAGATTGTTTTCTGTACATATTAAATTGCTGGTTGCCTTTCTATACAATACGTCATACAATCTGTTCCCTGTTTCCACTATCTATCATTTAATTTGTCAAGCTAGTACCTAGCTAACAAAGTGAACACTACAGAAACTGCAGGTTGTCACCAGTTGTAGTATGGCACCGGGGGGGGGGGGGGGGGGGGTTTACAGTCGGGAAACACGGAAGTGCAGGTTACTCCGAACGCAGTGGAGTTTTAACTCCAGGGCATATGATTTTTTTTCTCCCCAGGTTCCCCGCCCGAAAGCCTGATTTGGAAGTTAAAATTACCACCCCTCCACCCCCACCGAGTGTCAACAGGCTATTCAACGGTGTGTGGCATTACAGCTGAACCTGATCCTGTCAACACACAATATGCATTATTATATGTCTACCTTTGAAGTTACTTAATTCAAATTAGTGGATAATGAACTTTTTTTTTTTTTGAAGTATTACAAATGCCTTTGGTGCTGTGCTATTCTAATTGATCAGTTTTGAAATACTGCATAATTAAAAAAAAATTTGCAAAACAAAACTACCAAGCTATCAGTAGTAGACTGAACGGCATTGCAGGCAGTTCAGTGAGCAGTTCAACAAAGCCTCTGGCGAGACACACAGAGTGGGGGCGGGAGAGGAGAGAGAGAGAGAGAGAGAGAGAGAGAGAGAGAGAGAGAGAGCGAGCGGCCAGAGAGAGAGAGAGAGAGAGAGAGAGGGGCCAGAGAGAGAGAGAGAGAGAGAGAGGCCAGAGAGGCCATCGAAAAAGGCAGACACAGACAGACCAGGCTGCCAAGAGAGGACAGGATATGCTCTCACTGCAGTCAGGGAGTGGTGGAGACAGAGAGGCACTTCCTCACAGCTTGTGGAAAATATCAGGGCATCAGGGAGAATTTCTACCAAAAATTCACAAAAATATGCCCTGAATTCAGAAATTTGAATGACGACCAAAAACTCCCATACCTACTAGGGGAACAGAGAAATTGTGTAACCTTAGCGGCACACTATGTTACAGCTTGCCATAAACAGAGGGACAACCAGTAAACCTAAGAAAGGAGTATATACAAATTATACGAATGTATATTTATATACACTCTGTTTATACACTGTATGAATAGATCTGCGTTTATGTGTTCAACCATAAATGTTTTTCGATGCTTTGGCAACATAAGATGTACCTTATCATGCCAATAAAGCGATTTGAATTGAATTGAATTGAGAGGGAGCGGCCAGAGAAAGAGAGAGAGAGAGAGAGAGAGAGAGAGAGAGAGAGAGAGAGAGAGAGGGAGCGGCCAGAGAGAACGAGAGAGGAGCCAGAGAGAGAGAGAGAGAGAGGCCGGAGAGAGAGAGGGGCCAGAGAGAGAGAGGGGCCAGAGAGAGAGAGGGGCCAGAGAGAGAGAGGGGCCAGAGAGAGAGAGGGGCCAGAGAGAGAGAGGGGCCAGAGAGGAAGAGGAGCCAGAGAGGGAGAGAGAGGAGCCAGAGGGAGAGCGGGGCCAGAGAGAGAGAGCTAGAGAGAGAGGGGCCAGAGAGGGAGAGACAGAGAGGGGCCAGAGAGGGAGAGGGGCCAAAGAGCAAGAGAGAGAGGGAGAGAGCGAGGGAGAGAGCGGGGCAGAGAGAGGGAGAGAGAGAGAGAGGGGCAGAGCGAGAGATAAAGGGACCAGAGAGAAGCAGGGTGAGAGCGAGAGAAAGCGAGAGCGAGAGGGGCCAGAGCGAGAGCGAGGGGCCAGAGAGAGAGAGAGAGAGAGGGGCCAGAGAGAGAGAGAGAGAGAGAGAGGGAGGGAGGGGCCAGAGAGAGGGAGAGGAGAGAGAGAGAGAGGGAACAAAGGACTCATAACACCCATATACAAAAGTGGAGACAAAGTTGACCCAAATAACTATCGAGGCATCTGTGTGAACAGTAACCTGGGGAAGGTATTCTGTAGTATCATAAACCAAAGACTTATAAACTTCCTTGAGGAGCACAATGTCTTGAGTAAAAGCCAAATTGGATTCTTACCAAATTATAGAACATCGGACCATATTTTCACCCTATACACCCTAATTGACAAACATGTCCACCAAAACAAAAGCAAAATTTTTGCCTGCTTTATAGATTTCCAGAAGGCTTTCGATTCTATTTGGCACGACGGTCTATTCTTAAAACTTACTGAAAGTGGTGTAGGGGGAAAAACATATGATGTAATTAAATCAATGTATACAAACAATAAATGTGCAGTTAAAATTGGAGACAAACAAACAAAATATTTCTCACAGGGGCGAGGCGTGGCGCAGGGCTCGCCTATCTCACCGACACTCTTTAATATTTACATAAATGAATTGGCAAAACTACTTGAACAATCTACAGCACCTGGCCTCGCCCTATATGACTCCAAGGTTAAATTCCTCCTCTATGCAGATGACCTGGTTCTGCTCTCACCAACTGAGGAGGGTCTACAGCAGAACCTGGATCTGCTAGAGTCATTCTGTCAGACCTGGGCCCTGACAATAAACCCAAAAAAACCCAAAATGCTTGTGTTCCAGAAAAGATCCAGACATCAGGGACCCAGAATAAACTTCACACTAGGAGCAACTAAAATTGAACAAACTACAAATTACACATACTTAGGCTTAAAAATCAGTTCTACGGGAAACTTTCATTTGGCTGTGAATGAACTGAAAGAGAAAGCAAGAAGGGCTTTCTATGCCATTAAAAAGTAAATCCAAATAGAAATCCCAATTGGTATTTGGCTCAAAATTTTTAAATCAGTAATTGAACCAATTGCACTCTATGGCAGTGAGGTGTGGGGTCCGCTAACACAACAAGAATTTGCAAAATGGGACAAACACCCAATTGAGATCCTGCATGCAAAATTCTGTAAAAGTATCCTCTGGACTCAGAGGAAAACCACAAACAATGCATGCAGGGCAGAACTAGGCCAATATCCACTACTAATTAATATCCAAAAGCGAGCCATCAAATTTTGGAAACACCTAAAAATGAGCAACCCCCACTGCTATCATTACGAAGCCTTGAAATGCCAAGAGATGATCGATGATCATAGAGAACAGTCCCCTCAGTCAACTAGTCCTGGGACTCAGTGAAATAACTACCAACACTACTAATAATAACCAGCCCCAGGACAGTGACATCCTAGCACAGAGAATTCGACCCAACACAATTATCACTAAACAAAAGGAAAAATATTTGACCTATTGGACAGAAACGACAAAAATCCAAAACAAACTCGATTGCTATTTGGCCCTAAACAGACAATACACCATGGCTGAATACCTGACCATGGTAAAGAATAGCAAACTGAGAAAAGCCTTGACAATGTACAGACTTAGTGAACATAGCCTGGCCATCGAAAAAGGCAGACACAGGCAGACCTGGCTGCCAAGAGAGGACAGGATATGCTCTCACTGCAGTCAGGGAGTGGTGGAGACAGAGATGCACTTCCTCACAACTTGTGGAAACTATCAGGACATAAGGGAGAATTTCTACCCAAAATTCACAAAAATATGCCCTGAATTCAAACATTTGAATGACCACCAAAAACTCCCATATCTATTGGGGGAACAGAGAAAATGTGTAACTATAGCAGCAAACTATGTTACAGCTTGCCACAAGCAGAGGGACAACCAGTGACCATTAAATCTAAGAAAAGATTATATGCATATTATATGTGTGTATATCTATGTATGTATACATGGGTATACTTGTCTATACACTGTCTAGATTGGTGTTTATGTGGTCAATCATACATGTATTTCTGTGCTTTGGCAACATAAGATGTATCTTGTCATGCCAATAAAGCAATTTGAATTGAATTGAATTGAGAGAAAGCAATTTGAATTGAATTGAATTGAGAGAAAGACAGAGAGAGGGGGGCAGACAGAGAGAATGAAACTGGATGGGCCACTTGGCATCGACCTCAGCACCGGCTACGGACATGGCAACGGCGCGCCCAGTCGACCGTTCAAAGTCTTCCGCACCAACATCTGGGGAATTGTGCCAAAATTGGGAGAGTTGTCCTATAGACTAGTTAAGTAACAGCCTGACATAGTCATACTCACAGATTTATACCTTTCAGCCAATGTCCCAAACTCCTCCATCACCATCCCTGGGTATGTCCTGTCCCACCGGCAGAACAGACCCACCAGGGGTGGTGGCACAGTGGTATACAGACGGGAAGGAGTGGTCCTGGGAGTCCTCAACATTGACTCTGGACCCCATGAAGTCTCATGGCTTCAGGTCAAGCATGGGCAAGGAAACCTTCTGCTAATTACCACCTACCGCCCTCCCTCAGCTGGTGAATCAGTACTCCGCCATGTTGAACACCATTTGGAAGAAGCACTGAGAGAAGCAAGGGCACAGAATGTACTCTGGGTGGGGGACTTCAATGTCCATCGCCAAGAGTGGCTCAGTAGCACCACTACTGACTGAGCTGGCCGAGTCTTGAAGTACATAGCTGCCAGTCTGGGCCTGCGACAGGTGGTGAGAGAACCAACATGAGGAAAAAACCTACTTGACCTCGTCCTCACCAAGCTACCTGTCACATCTGTCCATGACAGTATTGGTAGCAGTGACCACCGCAGAGTCATTGTGGAGACAAAGTCCCGTCTTCACACTGAGGACACTCTCCATCGTGTTGTGCGGCACTACCACTGTGCTAAATGGGATAGATTCAGAACAGATCTAGCAGCTCAAAACTGGGCATCCATGAGGCACTGTGGGCCATCAGCAGTAGCAGAATTGTATTCCACCACAATCTAGGGATAAACCAGGGAATTACAGGCCAGTGAGCCTAACATCAGTGGTAGGGAAATTATTGGAAAAAATTCTGAGGGACAGAATTAGTCTCCACTTGGAGAGGCAGGGATTAATCAGGGATAGTCAGCATGGCTTTGTCATGGGAAGATCATGTCTGACCAATTTGATTGAATTTTTTGAGGGGGTGACTAGGTGTGTGGATGAGGGTAGTGCAGTGGATGTGGTATACATGGATTTCAGTAAGGCTTTCGATAAAGTCTCGCATAGGAGACTGATCAAGAAGGTAAGAGCCCATGGGATCTAGGGTGCCTTGGCACATTGGATCCAAAACTGGCTTAGTGGCAGAAGGCAGAGGGTGATGGTGGAAGGTTGTTTTTGTGACTGGAAGCCTGTGTCCAATGGGGTACCGCAGGGATCGGTGCTGGGTCCCTTGCTGTTTGTGGTCTACATTAATGATTTGGATGTGAATGTAAAAGGTAATGATCAGTAAGTTCGCAGATGACATGAAAATTGGTGGGGTGATAAATAGCGAGGAGGGTAGCCTCAGTCTGCAGGACGATATAGATGGGTTGGTCAGATGGGCGGAACAGTGGCAAATGGAATTTAACCCTGAAAAGTGTGAGGTGATGCATTTTGGAGGGACTAACAAGGCAAGGGAATACACAATGAATGGTAGGACCCTAGGAAAGACAGAGGATCAGAGAGACCTTGGTGTGCATGTACATAGATCCCTGAAGGCAGCAGAACAGGTGGATAAGGTGGTTAAAAAGGCATATGGGATACTTATATTCTATGCCTCGGCTAATGAAGGCAAGAGCAGGGAGGTTATGATGGAGCTGTACAAAACGCTAGTTAGGCCACAGCTGGAATACAGTGTGCAGCTCTGGTCGCCACACTATAGGAAGGATGTGATTGCTTTGGAGAGGGTGCAGAAGAGATTCACCAGGATGTTACCTGGGCTGGAGCGCTTCGGCTATGAAGAAAGACTGGACAGGCTGGGGTTGTTTTCCTTGGAGCAGAGAAGGCTGAGGGGGGACCTGACTGAGGTGTACAAAATTATGAGGGGCATAGATAGGGTAGATAGAAAGGAACTTTTTCCCTTAGTAGAGGGGTCAATAACAAGGGGGCATAGATTCAAGGTAAGGGGCAGGAGGTTTAGAGGGGATTTGAGGAAGAACTTTTTCACCCAAAGGGTGGTTGGAATCTGGAACTCACTGCCTGAAAGGGTGGTAGAGGCAGGAACCCTCAACATTCAAGAAGCATTTGGATGAGCACTTGAAATGCCATAGCATACAAGGCTACGGACCAAATGCTGGAAAATGGGATTAGATTAGACAGGGATTGATGGCCGGCTCGGACGCGATGGGCCGAAGGGCCTCTTTCTGTGCTGTATAACTCTATGACTCTAATCTGTAACCTCATGGCCTGGCATATCTACGATTACCATCAAGCCAGGGGACCAACCCTGGTTCAATAAGGAGTGTAGAAGAGCATGCCAGGAGCAGCACTAGACGTACCTAAAAATTAGGTGCCAACCTGGGGAAGATACAACACAGGACTACATGCATGCTAAAAAGCGGAAGCAGCATGCGATTGACAGAGCTAAGTGATCCCACAATCAACGGATCGGATCAAAGCTCTGCAGTCCTGCCACATCCAGTCACGAATGTGGTGGACCATTAAACAACTAACGGGAGGAGGAGGCTCCATGAATATCGCCATCCTCAATGATGGTGGAGCCCAGCACGTGAGTGCAAAAGACAAGGCTGAAGCATTTGCAACCATCTTCAGCCAGAATTGCTGAGTGAATGATCCATATCGGCCTGCTCCCGAGGTCCCCACCATTACAGAAGCCAATCTTCAGCCAATTTGATTTCAATCCACGTGATATCAAGAAACGGCTGAGCGCAATGGATGCAGCAAAGGCTATGGGCCCCGACAACATCCCAGCTATCGTGCTGAAGACTTGTGCTCCAGAGCTAGTCACGCCTCTAGCCAAGCTGTTCCAGTACAGCTACAACACTGGCATCTATCCGACAATGTGGAAAACTGCCCAGGTATGTCCTGTCCACAAAAAGCAAGACAAATCCAATCCGGCCAATTATCGTCCCATCAGTCTACTCTCAATCATCAGCAAAGTGATGGAAGGTGTCATCGACAGTGCTATCAAGCGGCACTTACTCATCAAAAACCTGCTCACTGACGCCCAGTTTGGGTTCTGCCAAGACCACTCCGCTCCAGACCTCATTACAGCCTTGGTCCAAACATGGACAAATGAGCTGAATTCCAGAGGTGAGGTGAGAGTGACATCAAGGCAGCATTTGACCGAGTGTGGCATCAAGGAGCCCGAGTAAAACTGAAATCAATGGGAATCGGGGGGAAAACTCTCCACTGGCTGGAGTCATACTTAGCACAAAGAAAGATGGTTGTGGTGGTTGAAGGTCAATCATCACAGCCCCAGGACATCGCTGCAGGAGTTCCTCAGGGCAGTATCCTAGGCCCAACCATCTTCAGCTGCTTCATCAATGACCTTCCCTCCAACATAAGGTCAGAAATGGGGATGTTCGCTGATGACTGCATAGTGTTCAGTGCCATTCACAACTCCTCAGATAATGAAGCAGTCCTTGCCCGCATGCAACAAGACCTGGATGACGTTCAGGCTTGGGCTGATAAGTGGCAGGTAACATTCGCGCCACACAAGTGCCAGGCAATGACTATCTCCAACAAGCGAGAGTCTAACCACCGCCCCTTGACATTCAATGGCATTACCATCACCGAATCCCCCACTATCAACATCCTGGGGGTCACAATTGACCAGAAACGTAACTGGACCAGCCACATCAATACTGTGGCAACAAGAGCAGGTCAGAGGCTAGGCCAGGTGAGTGTCTCATCTCCTGACTCCCCAAAGCCTTTCCACCATCTACAAGGCACAAGTAAGGCGTGTGATGAAATACTCTCCACTTGCCTGGATGAGTGCAGCTCCAACAACACTCAAGAAGCTCGACACCATCCAGGACAAAGCAGCCTGCTTGATTGGCACTCCCTCCACCACCAGCGCACCATGGCTGCAGTGTGTACCATCTACAGGAGGCACTGCAGCAACTCGCCAAGGCTTCTTTGGCAGCACCTCCTATACCCGCCACCTCTTCCACCTAGAAGGTCAAGGGCAGCAGGCGCATGGGAACACCACCACCTCCAAGTTCCCCTCCAAGTCACACGCCATCTGGACCTGGAAATATATCGGCGATCCTTCATCGTCGCTAGGTCAAAATCCTGGAACTCCCTCCCTAACAGCACTGGGAGTACCTTCACCACACGGACGGCAGCGGTTCAAGGCGGCGGCTCACCACCACCTTCTCAAGGGCAATTAGGGATGGGCAATAAATGCTGGCCTTGCCAGCGACGCCCATATCCCATAAACGAATAATAAAAAAGAAAACATTATCTGGTCATTATTTCATTGCTGCTTGTGGGGCCTTGCTGTGCGCACAATTGGCTGCCGAGTTTCCTACAACAGTGACGACACTTCAAAAGTACTTGACTGGCTGTAAAGCACTTTGGGACGTCCTGCAGTCACCAAGGGCACTGTATGAGTGCAAGTCTTTCTTTCTGAAGGGTACAAAAACTGCAATTTCTGGTTTGTAGGGGTTGAGAGATTTGCTTGCAGGAAGTAAGAGCCACAAGACTAATGCTAGCAGGATTGAAATATTCTAAAATGAAGGTACCTGTACTGGTGAGTTATGAGAGATACTTGTACCACCAGGCCAGGTATCAAACCTGGAACCTGCCCGATCTGTATGAGTCAGGTACCTACCTCACTGAGCTAACAGGTGGGCACTGTGCGCATCGTTGTTATTTTCCAAAAAATTTATTTGAACTGCATCCAGACTGAATTATAGGTTCAGACTAAAATTCTGACTTCATGTATATTGCTTGACTTGCCAGAATGTTGAATTCCAAGTTAAATTAGGACACAACCCAGGCCAATGCTTTGCTCACTGGACCAACTTTAAATTCACGGACTTCAATGCACAACGAGTTTAATGGAAGTGAGCCTGTTCTGCGAACACAATTTTGCTTAAAACAGAACAGAGTGGGAGGTACTGTACACAGAGTTAGTATGTGTCCAACCAACATACATGAGCATATTTGCAATTCAGGCACGATGAATTTTTCAGTTTCTAATCTGCTCAGGTATTCAATAATTTCACCCTGCACTAGGGAGAGAGTTAACATCAAGCTATTTCCTGCTTTATTTACCATCTTGGTGCACTACCTGCAGCACTGCCTACATCATAACCACATTGAATTTAAAGCTTTAATCTGAATCAATCCGACTTCAAAATCACATTTTTTAAATATAAAGAGAAACCAGATTAATCCATTACTTTTCAAAACACCATTACCAATTCAAATCGTCATTGCTGAATGTGCTTAATAAACCGCACCCCAAGGTCATGCTTTGTATAGTTTCTCTTCATATAGAAGTTAAGCCACCTGACGAAAAATCCGCTTTTTACAAGTTCGAATCGAAATAGGTGCCTCATTCCTAAAGCAATGTGTCATTCACTAAATAGTTCAATTCTGCCAGTAAACAAATGACAATCAATGGGATACTTAACGTGGTAAAGTTGTACCTTATGTTGCACTTAGAATTTCTGGTCGATACAATCTATAATCTAGTAAAAATACTGAGTGGGTGACAATATACCATTTAAAAATGCACTGAACATTCCTATATTGGCACTGTAAATGGAAAAGCCATTATAAAAGTGTCAACGTGGACCAGTTCCGCCTGTAAGTGATGGATGCTGTAAATGGTCGATTACCATTTTGAACCATCATGGTAATGTTACCAAGAAAAGCAGTACCCACACACTGACCGACACTTTTGTGATTGTTCTCTCAAATCTCTAGTTCACATGGTATCCCTCCTTGAAGACCCCGTAACTGGTTGGCCCTGAACTGTTCAGTTGCAATTCGTGCTTGTACCGATACCGAATTGTTATTTCTTTCCCTCAAAGCCCCCTCCCCCATTGTGAGCCCAACATAAATTTGGTTCCACGGCACCTCTGCCCTACAGGGACAACACCGCTGCATTCTCCTTTGCCCGACCAGCAACCCCATCTCACCACCAAACTTTGCAGCGATTGCCGCTCCTACTTGGGTCTGAATACCCCATGGATTTTTGGCTCAAGGCCTCCAATGTATTCCGGCTCCACCATATCTTGGGCCGAGCAACAACTGCTCCCCCCTCACCCGCCCGCCACCCCCCAAAACAACAACTACTAAGCAGTAATATAAGCATGTCCCTGTGCACCTCCCCCCTGCCCTGAAACAAAATACAAAACCTCCAAATAAAGAAAGCTTCCTTACCCATCTTCCCCAAGCAAGACAAAAATCAGGGCCTGGGCGAAGGGAAATCAACTACAATTCCCACCCCCCACCGAGCTCATAAATGGGGACTGGTGGGCATTAGGTGGAAGGAAGGTCTCCACTCTTCCCCGCTAAGGAAATTTCCCTGCCTTCAGGTCTCCACTCTTCCCCACTAAGGAAATTTCCCTACCTTCGGGTCTCCACCCTTCCCCGCTAAGGAAATTTCCCTACCTTCGGGTTTCCACCCTTCCCCACTAAGGAAATTTCCCTTCCCTCGGGTCTCCACCCTTTCCCACTGAGGAAATTTCCCTGCTCTCGGGTCTCCACTCTTCCCCACTGAGGAAATGTCCCTGCCCTCGGGTCTCCACCCTTCCCTACTGAGGAAATTTCCCTTCCCTCGGTTCTCCACCCTTCCCCACTGAGGAAATTTTCCTGCCCTCGATTCTCCACCCTTCCCCACTGAGGAAATTTTCCTGCCCTCGGTTCTCCACCCTTCCCCACTGAGGAAATTTCCCTGCCCTCGGGTCTCCACCCTTCCCCACTGAGGAAACTTTCCTGCTCTCATCGCTCCTTGAACACGTTACCCAATCCTCCTCCTCCCTCCCCATCTGGGTCAAATTCCTGCTCGAACTCTGCTTGACCTGAATAGTGCACTTGGCCTGGACTTGCCATGGGTAATACCACCAAAGACTGACCTATTAAGGGGGAGAAATTTTCCTCAGGTGGGGCATACAATGGGCGGCCAATTTTGTGTCTGTTTTGTGCCTCTGCCAAAGTTGAATTTCACCCCCCCCCTTAAAATTTAAAACTTAGAACATGAATAAAAAATTCTGAGCCTAATTATTCAACAGGGGAAAGAATTTAAAAGAAAAACTGGGGAACATAAAATAACTTAGCAGCAGCGGGAACGGAGAAATTCTGAACAAATAATTTATCCCAAAATTTTAACCCAAATGGACAAATAGCAGCTCAACAGCAGGAACAAAGTTCAAGACATCTGCAAATTGCATTCAAAAAATATCATCCTCACACAGCACTCGTTTGTCAGCACACCGCTGATCATCGTGGCAGGCTGCAGTGAGGAAGCGACAACCATGCAGCATGCAGCCGCAGATCCGAAATAGTTGCAGGAAAAACATTCTGTCTTTAGGAAACAAAACAAGCTGCAGCAACTGTTCTAGCCCTCGGTTTCTAGTGCCACAGCAGCCTGTGATTTAATGAACTAGGGGGTAGATTTTCAACTCGTCTCCTGGGCATAAAACTGGTACTGCCGATCAGGCGTCCGTTGTAGAAACTGCCCGATTATCATTTCCTTTACAATCAATAGAAATTAAAATCAGCTTGTTTCTGTGACGGGCGGCAGATCTGCATCACCAGTTTTTAAGCCCAGGCAGCAAGTTTGAAAGGATACTGTATTCGCTGCTCACGATGCGGTCTCCTCTACATTGGGGAGACCAAACGCAGATTGGGCGACCACTTTGCGGAACATCTCTGTTCAGTCCGTAAGGGTGACCCTGAGCTTCCGGTCGCCTGTCACTTTAATTCTCCGCTTCACTCCCACTCTGATCTCTCTATCCTCGGCCTCTTACATTGTTCCAACGAAGCTCAACGTAAGCTCGAGGAACAGCATCTCATCTTTCGATTAGGCACTTTACAGCCTTCTGGACTCAATATCGAGTTCAACAATTTCAGATAATAATCCCTGCCCCCATTTTTCATGCTGTATAATTTTGCCATTCTCATTTTCACAGTATGTTCTTTCAATTCCTTCCTCCCCTCCTAAACGCCCCTTCCCCCACCCCTGTCTCTGCACCTGCTTAATCTGTTACATCTCCAGCTTTTTCCAGTTCTGATGAAGGGCCCCAGACCTGAAACGTTAACTCTGTTTCTCTCTCCATGGATGCTGCCTGGCCTGCTGAGTATTTCCAGCATTTTCTGTTGTTATTTCAGATTTCCAGCATCTGCAGTATTTTGCTATCGTATTAGGTTTGAAAGGATTCCCGGTTGAAATATTTTTTTTCAGGAAGTAGCTTCCCTTCATGTAAATCAACTGGCATTGTGAACTTCCTCTGCAGCTTTCAAAATATTCACTACACCGTTAAATATTAATGAGCCTAATCAGGAAAATAAAAGCCGTTCAATTTCTTAGCTTTGATCCCTCTTGCAAATGGAAATTTAAAATGTTAAAATAATATTTCTAAATCTCATTTGTAACCCGGTTCTGAAGCACAGTAATTTTCTCTTGGCCACAGAACATGGTAATGTATTGCGATTGCATTAGTGCGGAAATGTTTTTTTTAATTGCCATTCTTCACAAGTAATTCAGGTGTTGGAGAGATTTTTTTTGTCTGGTGAGTCGACCATCGCGATTTATATAAAAGTTCTGAAAGTAAGTAAGCCACATTCCAAACATCATATTTGAAAGTATCAGAAGTATACATTAAAAAGAACAAGCCAGACATGCTGGGGTTTTACTGACCTGAAATGGGAAATGTTATAATCATCTGGCAAGCTGCAAAATTATTTCACGAAACAGCAATTAAACTCTAATTCACCTCAGGACTCTGGCAACTTCCCTGCAGAGAGTACTTGAGCCAATGGATTTAAAGATACAGGACAAGTTAGCAGCTAATCCTCACAGCTGTGCTCCAGGCCCCAGACTATCCACCAACAAGGCCTTGGGAGATCAGCCAGATCGCTGGAAATAATCAGTCTCCCTTGCAGCAGTAATTGCAGGCCTGGTAATGTTAACATTTCCCATGGTCGGTGTTCAGGATTTTGTTTTGTCCTTAAAATCAGGAATACCAGCCCTAGGTAGGGAAGGGGACGACATTTGGCAAATTCCAGACTTTTTTTTTGTTGCAGTATATGCATAGTATCCTGTAAGTAAACTCATAAGAACATAAGAAATAGGAGGAGCAGGAGTCGGCCATTTGGCCCCTCGAGCCTGCTCCACCATTCAATGAGATCATGGCTGATCTTCTACCTCTTCTCCACTTGCCTGCACTATCCCCATATCCCTTGATTCCCTTAATATCCAAAAATCTATCGATCTCTGTCTTGAATATACTCAACAACTGAGCCTCCACAGCCCTCTGGGGTAGAGAATTCCAAAGATTCACCACCCTCTGAGTGAAGAAATTTCTCCTCATCTCAGTCCTAAATGGCCGACCCCTTATTCTGAGACTGTTACCCCTGGTTCTAGACTCCCCAGCCAGGGAAAACATCCTCGCTGCATCTACCCTGTCAAGCCCTGTAAGAATTTTGTATGTTTCAATGAGATCACCTCTCATTCTCCTAAACTCGAGAGAATATAGGCCTAGTCTACTCAATCTCTCCTCATAGGACAATCCCCCCATCCCAGGAACCTTTGTTGCACTCCCTCTATGGCAAGTATATCCTTCCTTAGGTAAGGAGACCAAAACTGTATACAATACTCCAGGTGTGGTCTCACCAAAGTTAAGTTATGGTTCCAGTTTCCACTCATACTCATTTGCATAATCACAAATGGAAACTCTTCACCGAACCAGTGCAATCGGGCAGCGTTTTAGAACATAATTGCTTTGTTTTATTCCCTTGCATTAAAAAAATATATCTTGATATATTTAAGAGTGATAACCTGGTGCAGTTTTATTATTACAGCTCAAAATGGGTTCATCACAAGAAAAGCATTTTTAATCAGAGTGTCGAAATCCACCACCTGAGAGTAACTGGATTTTAAATAACAAAAAATGATTTTTTTTTAATTTACCGAACCAATTACTAGTTTCATTGGTGTATACTAGTCAGTTTCTCAGTAAATTAAAAAAAAGTTAATATTTAAAAACTTTTAAAAGGTGCCTATTAGTGCCTTTGCGCCTAAAACAACTTAATTCTAAGAACCTCCTTGAAGGCAATTAGTGAAAACTCACCATGGTGATTAATTCGATCTGGCTTCCAGCGCAATGATTTTTAAACCAGCATAAAAGATCGCGGAAACTCAAATTTGTGCCGGATGTAACTCGCACGTGAAATTCCTCAATCTTTTGTGTTGGTTTGGCCGATTTCGGGCGAATTGCAGTGGAAAAAAACCCAGCACCACCTAGCTGAAATCTACCCCGATAGCCTTATTGCTGATTTACCTAGGATGAAACTTAAATCTTCACAAACCAAAACCTTATTGGAGAGCATCCCATACCTCTTCCAACGATCTCCATGTAGGTTCTATTAAAAAAAAACTTAATGGGTTTCACAAGAACTAAAGTTGCAACATAGTAAAAGTCAGAACAACCTATTTTCAAGGCAGCATGGTGCGTGGGATGGCAGGGATGTCTGCAACTGGAGAGGTGCTGCTGGTCCCAATGGCGTTGGGAATAGACAATAATAATTGCCTCCTTCTTATAATAAAAGGCATTCCAATATGGGCTTGTCACCACCGACACTGTCTTCCAATAGCCAAGTATAGAACCTCTGGACTCAACTGTGAACTGCCAGCTAATAGATTATCTCACTGTCCGGCAGTGAGAACAGAAGGATACAAGAATCACCCGAGCTATACAAGGAGCAGAAAGTTGCACGGCCCACCATATGATAGAATTCCTGGTATATCCCTAAACGACTGGAATCAGTCTCAAGTGGGGAGATTTTCTGCTACTGACACAATAGAGGTTTTTGTGGCAGTGAACGAATTGCACCCAATTCTCCGTCATTAGCTGATTTGAATAATTTCAACACCATCTGTGCAGCTTTCACTTTATGCCAGGAGCAAGCCTAATGTGGTTTGGGAAGCAGTCAGAAACAAAATGAAAGACAAATTTAGGGTTGATGCCAGGGAAGTATTTCTTTATACAAGGGGGATCAACAGCTGGAACAAGTTGGCAGGAAGGGTGCTTAAGAGCAGGACTCTTGACTTATAGAAGAAACAGCTAAACAATCTGATGGAAAGATGGTAAAGTTGGTATTCTGAATGGATGAGATCAAATAGGCCATCGGGCCCACCTTCATCAGAACCTATCTCGTGATCTTCTGAAGGGTCATCACCTCGCGGAAAAAACAAACTCAAATTTATAGAGCACCTCAGGATGTCCTAAAGCACTTCACGGCCAATGAAGTACTTCTGAATTGTCGTCGCTGTTGCCATGCAAAGAAGGAAGCCAGAAAAAGGGAGTAAACTATCAAAATACCCAGGGTAGCCTACAAGCCTAATTTGTAAGCAAATCAAAAATCAGTTGGTATAAACTAAATTTTCATAAGTTATTTGTACCCTGAATTGAAAACCTAAAAGAAAACAATGGGAGCCCTCATTACAGCTGCACCTTTGTAATTCCAAAAGTCTGCAAAGTCTAGTTTCCTTCATTATTTCTCCTGGTACATTATATTGCATTTTGGAAGAAAGAATGAGGAAAAGGAATATAAACTAAATGATACAATTTTAATGGGGAACAGTGTGACCTGGGGGTTCACATACACAATCTTTGAAGGTGGCAGGACAAGTCGATAAGGCTATTAATTTTTTTTTAAATACAGGATTCTGGGTTTTATAAATAGAGGCAGAGAGTACAAAAGTAAGGAAGTTATGCTAAACCACATTTAGATCACATTTTAACACTTTATAAATCACGTGTTAGGCCTCAGCTAGATTTTGTGTCCAATTCTGAGCACCATATTTTAGGAAGGATGTCAAGGTCTTGGAGAGGGTGGAGAGGAGAGTTACCAGAATGGTACCAGGGATGCAGGGCTTCAGAGATTTAATATAGAGGTGTTCAAAATTATGAAGGGTTACTGTTTCCACTGGCAGGAGGGTCGGTAACCAGAGGACGCAGAAAATTTAAGATAATTGGTAACACGGCGTACCGTGTCTGCAGTGTGTACCATCTACAAGATGCACTGCAGCAACTCACCAAGGCTTCTTTGGCAGCACCTCCCAAACCCGCGACCTCTACCACCTAGAAGGACAAGGGCAGCAGGCGCATGGGAACACCACCACCTCCACGTTCCCCTCCAAGTCACACACCATCCTGACTTAGAAGTATATTGCCGATTCTTCATCGTCACTGGGTCAAAATCCTGGAGCGCCCTACCTAACAGCACTGTGGGAGTACCTTCACCACACGGACTGCAGCGGTTCAAGGTGGCGACTCACCACCACCTTCTCAAGGGCAATTAGGGATGGGCAATAAATGCTGGCCTTGCCACCGATGCCCAGATCCCACAAATGAATTTTTTAAAAAGAACTAAGGGGAGATGTGGAGAATTTTCCTTTACACAGCAAGTTATGATGATCTGGAATGCAGTACCTGAAAGGGCGGTGGAAGCAAAGTCAATAGTAACTCTCAAAAAGGAATTGGATATATACTTGAAAAGGAAACATTTGCAGTGCTATGGAGAAAGAGCAGAGGAGTGAGACTGATTGGACAGCTCTTTCCGAGAGCCGGCATAGGCATGATGGGCCGAACGGCCTACTTCTCTGCTGTAAGATTCCATAATTATAGTTGTTTGCATTCAATAAAATAACTCTTTCCTAATTTTAGAAGAATAATTTTGTATTGTGCACCTTGATTCCTCCCACATCACTTGTAATTTTTAAGAACTGGACTAAGAATTTGTGCAGATCACATTACAGTTAAAATCTCATTTATCATGCTGAAAAATTTGGCACGAGCAAAATGATTTCAATATCTAATTTTATGGATACCTTAATTGCAAATCTGATTTTTGTGGGTTCTGATCAGTTTTTAATTTTCTTTTTTAATGCATACACAATAGTACACATTACTTGAATACAAAATATACATCTCTCTGCTTCAATGCCCATGCCTCTGACTATATAAAAATGAAATTGAAACTTGTCACTATTATTTGTAACTGAACCATTTTCCCTTAACTGATCTTCTAAAAGGATAATTAGCTTTCAATGTCTCCCATATTTACAAGCAGCTAAACTCACAAAGAAGTGAATGCAGCTTGATGATGTCATCAAGGATATGGCAAGAGGGGACAAGAGAGAAAATAGATTAGGCAGCCTGGAAGGGAAAGTGAGACATAGACATAGAAGATAGGAGCAGGAGTAGGCCATTCGGCCCTTCGAGCCTGCTCCGCCATTCACCGAGTGCGAGGTGTAAATGTAATTAGGAGTTAGGAAGATTGAAACAGGTTAAACAGGTCAAGGTAGTAACAAAAAAAATCAGGATGTGATTAAAAACAAAATTTGTGCTATAAAATTAGTGATTCAAATCAGAAAATTGTGACATATTTGCAGTAACTAAAACAAGGCTACATCTGGGTCAGGATTGACAATCAAATCCTGGGCTTAACACTTCCAGGAGAAATACTGAAGAAGAGCAGTGGTAATAATGTTAAATTACAGACAATATCATAGCACTAGAGTGCAAGGATTTATATACAGAAATAGCCCAAACAGAATCCTTTTGGATTGAGCCAAGAAGTAACAAGAGACCAGTCACACGACCAAGAATATATCATAGCCTGCCAATCTGTGGAAAGGAAATGGATGATGAAGTTGGTAGATAAACTGGAGAAGCATGTATTAACAAAAGACCCACACATAAATACTGTGGCTACAAGAGGTCAGAGGCGAGGTATTCTGCGGCGAGTGTCTCACCTCCCGACTCCCCAAAGCCTTTCCACCATCTACAAGGAACAAGTCAGGAGTGTGATGGAATACTCTCCACTTGCCTGGATGAGTGCAGCTCTAACAACACTCAAAAAGCACAACACCATCCAAGACAAAGCAGCCTGTTTGATTGGCACCCCATCCACCACCTTAAACCTTCACTCCCTCCACCACCAGTGTACCATGGCTGCAGTGTGTACCATCTACAAGATGCAGTGCAGCAACTCGCCAAGGCTTCTTCGGCAGCACCCCCAAAACCCGCGACCTCTTCCACCTAGAAGGACAAGGGCAGCAGGCGCTTGGGAACACCACCACCTCCAAGTTCCCCTCCAAGTCACACACCATCCTTCATCGTCACTGGGTCAAAATCCTGGAACTCCCTACCTAACAGCACTGTGGGAGTACCTTCACCACACGGACTGCAGCGGTTTAAGAAGGCAACTCAAGGCGGCGGCTCACACCACCTTCTCAATGGCAACTAGGGATGGGCAATAAATGCTGGCTTTGGCAACGACGCCCAGATCCCATGATAATTTTTTTAAAGCGTAGGTTGTTTTACTATTCAAAAATAGACAAGGGTTGGGAAAAAGATTATATTGAGAAAGAAGGGATTTTTTTTGCCACGTATTCAGGATTGTTTTCTCAGTCACATGCTGCTGCTCCAGTAAAGAAGGATGATCAACTTTGTCTGGTTCTGGTATTGAAATGGAGCAAGTAGGTGACCTAAAAGCAGACAAATATTTGGGACATAATGCCCATAATATAAATACATTTCAGTGTAAGTGAAGACAAAGAAAGAAAAACGTCACGGATACAGGTACTGGAATAAAAAAAGCAAATTTTAGTGAGATTAACAAATATTCTGTCTAGATTAAATGGAAGAAAACATTTTTGAAGTAGAGCAATAGATTGGCAATGGGAAATACTTAAAATTAGGAAATGGAAAGGGTAAAAATCAAGTATATTTTTATGAAGAAAATAATGTGAGATTGCGCACGTTGGGGTTTCACATGAAAGGGAGGTTAGATCAAATCTGAAAGCAAGGTCAGGAGTTTGCTTGGAGCTGCTCCTGCTCCACTTCTGTAACTTCACCAGAAGAGTGGAGGGAATCCCATTTACGTGCATAAACAGGGTTTCTGCCACACCTGTGGCAAAGTTACGGCAGCAGAGCAGGAGCAGTTCTGAAGAAATCCCCCACCTAAATAAAAAGCAGTTAGCACTTACAGGGCGGATAATACAATGAAGGCAGGATAAACAAAGAGTACAGATAAGCTGCAAAAAGGAAGGTCAGAAAGGCGAGGAGAGTACGTGAGAGAATTAGTAAAAACATGAAGGACAACAGAAAGACTACAGAAAGACTATGGGGGAGATTTTGCCAGCCCTGGGGAGGCGGGTTTGGAGGTGGGACTGCCAGGAAAATGGCAGAAACTGGAAGCGGGTACCGAACTTGCCCCCAACCCGCCTCCGTGCCATCTTCCCAGGAGGCGGGTCCCCGACTCGCGCTGGGAGCCGTCTTCTCAAGGGGGGGAAGGGGATTACAGCCACTTAACTGCCTGTTAACAGGCAGTTAAGAGGCTTATCCCCATTTTACCAACACAAGTGAGGGCTTCCCAACGTCAGGAAACCCCGCCAGGGTCACCGAGGCGAGCAGTGGGTCTGCGGGGTCAGAGGGTTCGAAAAGTGCACTGTGGAGGTGAGTAATGGGTGCAAGTGTGGAGAGGTAAGTATGGGAGGTGAGTGAAAAGTGTTAGAAAAAGTTTCCTTACCTTTGTTTCTTCCTGCAGGCTTCAACCATTGGGGAGGCTCCTCATCTCCAATGCAGAGGTGACAGAATGGCAGCCGCATTCTCCGATGCAACAGCCATCTGATTTCTGCTCAGGAAAGAGGTTTGGTGAATCTTTGAGTACAAGGACTCACCAAAGAATGACAATTCATCTGTCAAAAATCAAGGGAAAATAGCGTTGGTTGGCCAGACGTCATTGGGGGCGGGACTGAAACCCGACAAGCAGCAGTCCCGCCCCCCAGTGTGCCCCCATTGATAAAAGTCCCCCCTATGAATCAGCACATTCATAATGAAAGGATAGTTAAAGTAGGGGTCGGGTCATACTGGAGAGTGAGTGGATGGCAGAAATACTAAACGAGCACTTTGCCTCAGTTTTCATACAGCATGGGAATGCGGAGATTGTAAAAGTAATTGAGGTGGGAGTAAAACAGTTAGCGGAGGTTAGCATTCAAAGAGAAACGGCACCAACAAACTTGCTCAAATTTAACGTAGACAAATGTTATTTTGAGGATCCTGAGGGAAACTAGGTAATAAATGATGGAGGTTCTGACTATAATTTTCCATGGAAAAGAAAATTGTGTCAGAGGACTGGAGGATGGCAAAGGCGACACTCCTTTTAAAAAAAGAGAAATCAAGACATTATAGACCTGTTGCTGGTAAAGAAAGACTTGCATTTATATAGCGCCTTTCACAACCACCGGACGTCTCAAAGCACTTTACAGGCAATGAAGTACTTTTAGAGTGTAGTCACTGTTGTAATGTAGGAAACACGGCAGCCAATTTGCACACAGCAAGCTTCTACATCTAGCAATGTGATAATGACCAGATAATCTGTTTTTGTTATGTTGGTTGAGGGATAACTATTGGCCAGGACACCGGGGATAACTCCCGTGCTTCTTCGAAATAGTGCCATGGGATCTTTTACATCCACCCGAGAGCAGACGGAGTCTCGGTTTAACGTCTCATCCGAAAGACGGCACCTCTGACAGTGCAGCACTCCCTCAACACTGCACTGGAGTGTCAGCCTAGCTTTTATGTGCTCAAGTCCCTGGAGCGGGACTTGAACCCACAACCTTCTGACTCAGACGAGTGTGCTACCCACTGAGCCACAGCTGACACAAGGAGGACACAGCTGTAAACAACAGGAGTTTATTATTTGGGATAAGATTATGGGATAAATACGTGGAGAGACATGAACTAATTGATCAGGGGAGTCAGCACAGATTTCTAAAAGGCAGGGCATGCTTGAAGAATCATATAGAATTCTTTACAAAAATTACAGAGAAGATAGCTAAATGATAGGTGGATGTCGTTCATATGGATTTTTAAAAACCTTTTGATAAGGCCCCACATAAGAGACTTACAGCAATGATAAAGGCGAATAGAATTAGGGAGAATGCAGCCACATGAATAGAGAGGTGACTGGGTAGGAAGCAAACAGTAGGGGATAAAGTTTCTTCGACTAGAAAGGTGTGGTAATGATGTTCCACAGGGATCTATGTTAATTTTTTAAAAATTTACTACATACTTCCTAGATTTGGACTTAGGAATTGAGGAAACAATATTGAAATCTGAGGTCACCAAATTGAGAGATGCGGCAAGTTGTGACGTGGATTGCGAAAGACTGCAAGAGGTAATAGTCTAGCAGGAAGGACAGATGGATGGAAGATACAGTTTGATGTAAAATAAAATGGAAGTAACCATTTTGGAAGTAAGATCAGGGAAAGGAAAAGCCCCTTAAATGGTAAGATTTTAAATGAGGTGGAGGAACCCTGGTGTTCAGTATACAGGTCACTGGTGAGAGTAGCACGAGTAGATAACACCATAATAAAAGCAAATAGAATCCTTAGTTTGTTTTATCTAGAGGCATTGGGTACAAAAGCAGGAGGGTAATGTTGAACTTCTGGGCCAGAATTGCAGTAGTGTGTGCAGCTTTGAGCACTCCCCTAAAGGAAAGATATAAACACAGTGGA
The DNA here is from genome assembly GCF_052327205.1 of Somniosus microcephalus. Taxonomy (NCBI): domain Eukaryota; kingdom Metazoa; phylum Chordata; class Chondrichthyes; order Squaliformes; family Somniosidae; genus Somniosus; species Somniosus microcephalus. The sequence goes on along the minus strand of NC_140987.1, from coordinate 56,812,699 downwards.
AAACGTTAACAGGGGTGAAGGGGTTACAATTATGAAGCGAGTCTCGAGATACTGGGGCTGTTTTTCACCGAGGGCTGTGATAGAATAAACAGTGATAGAAAACTCCTGAACTTTAGCATTTTTGCTGAAGCATTGAAAAATGTGTTAAGTCAAAGGTATCCTACATCACACATCACTGTGAATGGTTCTGGATAAAATACAATGATGCAATTGTGCTAATACACAAGCCTGTCAATTGTTTTCATTAGCAACCACAAAGTGCTACGCCCAACTAAAATAACTATGTGCAATATTGCAGTGTGTGACACAACAAACAGGAATTAACAGACTTCTTGTGGCAACACTCATGTGTTACTCAATTACAAAACCATTAATTATTATTTCATAAGCGATGATGTATTTCGATTACATCTCTAGCTGGCACAGCCTAAAGAAAATTCATACATTTAACTCAAACCTCTTTTCTTTCAATAATAATCTGTGCAATATTTACAATCAAAATGATTGGCTTTTATATCTATAACTCGCACCAAGTGCCGTTCACCTACACTGGCTCCCGGTTAAACAACGCCTCCATTTCAAAATTCTCATCCTTGTTTTCAAATCCCTCCATGGCCTTGCCCCTCCCTATCTCTGTAACCTCCTTCAGCCCCACAGCCAACCTCCCCCCCACAAGATATCTGTGCTCCTCTAATTCTGCCCTCTTGAGCATCCCTGATTATAATCGCTCAACCATTGGTGGCCGTGCCTTCAGCTGCCAAGGCCCTAAGCTCTGGAATTCCCTCCCTAAACCTCTCCGCCTCGCTACCTCTCTTTCCTCCTCTTTGACCAAGCTTTTGGTCACCTGCCCTAATTTCTCCTTATGTGGCTCGGTGTCAAATTGTTTGTCTTTTAATACTCCTGTCAAGCGCCTTGGGACGCTTTACTACGTTAAGGGCGCTATATAAATACAAGTTGTTGTTGTTGCTAGCTAGTTTGAGCTCTGTCTCTTTAAGGCACAATTAAACAATACTTACTTTTGTTAAATGTTCGAAGTTCCACTGATTTCATGAACAGATGGTGAAAGGCACAAACTTAAAAAAAAATCTCATCATATTCAGTAGCAGAGCTATACTGGTAGTGTTCGTTACTGACTTAGATGACTTTTAAATACGAATCTAGTATCATTCAAAACCTCAATGGGAAAAACATGTATTTGGCAGCTAATACAATGACAACAGAAAGAACTAGCAGGTTAAAAGCATTCCCTTCACAACTGCGCTGAAATCTTCCGGCAGCTGCACAGAACTGCTTTTTGTGGGTCTTGTGAATTGTCACAGATAGGCCAGTTGCCAAGAACGTACCAGGTGGAAAAGTAAATGAAGAAAAGTTGTGCTGGGAGGCTGGTAAAGTGCTACTGCCCCAAAACCAGCACACGAATGTTAAAGTGTCTTCTCTCTTTCTATCCAGCAGGACAGACAGCAAAGAAATGTACCACCATTAGCAAACATGATGATGTAATAGAGTAAAGTGTATACTGGCTGGTCTCAAGAAGCTGCTAACCAAAGAAATGCAAACATGTTTAGTTCTGGCAATGGAATTGGTACTGGATCCAGCAATACAAGAGTGTCAGAATAAATCCACTGCTGAACACCATGGCCGGAATTTTTCGGGGGGGTCAGGGGGCGTTGTTTGGTGGCGGGTTGGCTGGGGAAATGTTTTTTTTTTGACAGCGGGCCACGCTAGTCTCCCAGATGTCGGGTCTGTCATCGCAGAACAGACCGAACAGACCAAACACCAAGCAGCGGGGGAGGCAATTTAGATCATTAGAGAGATTGTTAAGAGAGTTTGCCAACGGCTGCCCCATTGCTCGGGGATCAAGTCAGGTAAGGAGGTCAGACGTTGTGTCAGCATGTGAGGATTTCTAAACATGACAGCTGCAAATGGTCTATAACAGCTCCCATTTCATATAGGTGTTCACTTTCCAAGGTTAGAAGCTGTTGGTTACTGCATTTGGAAGACAGATTGAGCTTTCTGCAGCTGGCAAGTGTTTGGAGCCAACTTCCTATCCAGTGTCACCTCACTGGAACAACCTCTCTCACCATTGACAGATTGCTTGTGTCATCTCAACCCCACCTGCCATCTATTCCATCAGCATCGGTGCCCTTGAAAAAATCTCACCTTGGTCCTCGCAATCCCACCACGATCAGCCCCAACATCACCAGGCACACCAGCAGCACCAACAATAACACCAACCTTCACAATCACAGAATCACAGAAACCCCACAGTGCAGATAGAGGCCATTTCAGCCCATCGAGCCTGCACCGACACATATCCCACCCGATCCCCGTAACCCCTACACCAACACATATCCCACCCTATCCCCGTAACCCCACGTATTTAATCCCCCTAACACGAAGGGTCAATTTATCAGAACCAATCAACCTAACCCGCACATCTTTGGACTGTGGGAGGAAACCGGAGCACCCGGAGGAAACCCACGCAAACACGGGGAGAATGTGCAAACTCCACACAGACAGTCGCCCGAGGCCGGATTCGAACCCGGGTCCCTGGCGCTGTGAGGCAACAGTGCTAACCACTATGCCACCGTGCTGCCCTTCTCCGCAATCAACTGATGCTGCACAGGACAGAGGGCATCAGCACCCGACCACATTGCTGCCTGGGAGGCCAGGGATGTCCAAAACCATGGCCAGAATTACTTCACTTGACGCTGTACACCCTGGCTGCCACATGACGCAAAAGGTTGGCATCACTCCACACCAACATCATAAATCATCCCTACAATGCCCAAGCCATTCCTTTCACACTCATCACCATTGCGGGGGGTACTGTTATGTCTCACCATTCACTGCAACTCACTAAGCCACTTCCAAAGGTGCACAAATCTGTCCAAGAACGAAAAGTGTTGAAAATAAAGGTTTCAAAGTTTTAAAGCACATTAACAGAAACTTCACATGAACATTGACTAAAACACCCAAGTGCCTACCCTTGTGTGCTGTTAGTTGATATGATTGGACTAGGATGAGGGTGAGTGTGAGGGGTGGCTAGCGAGATGGGGATGTGATAATGCAGACAGAGAGCGATGGGTGGAGGTGGAAGTTAAGTTGGTGTGAGTAAGGATGTGCAGGAGTAGGGTAGGGAAGGCAGAGTGATGGAGATGTGGCACAGCAGGATGAGGTTGAGTGTGGCTTTGCAGTAACGTTTCGTGGTCTACTGAGATCATTGAAAGGTTTGCGCCACTGCAGCCTGGTCGTCCCGACGACATCCCTGCTTGTGGTCTCCTGTGCAATGTGCAAACAGGCAGCATTGGTCTCCTGGGGAGGTCTCATCCGCCCCTGGGAAGGGAAGAGAAACTCCCTGCATGATGTGACTCCCTCCATAAGCATATGGGAGAGCCTGAGTGCAGCCGTGCACCTCTGTGCAGTGCTTGTCAGTGTTGCAGCATCTCAATTCTGTATAATACTAATAGCAGAATTATCAGACTAAATTTGGGCACGGTCCCTTTAAGGAAACCGGCTGATGATGCATCATCAACTGATGTCATCAGACTCGTTTCCTTCAATTGGCTGGGAAACGCGCTGGGTGGGTTCAACAAGCTCAATCAATGTAAAATTCTTTTCACAGAGCGGGATGGAGCCAGCAGCGGGGTCGCACCCCGCCACCGACCCCGGCCGCCCCGGACCTGCCTCGGTAGGCGAAATTGCAACCCATGTCCTGGACATCATGTTCCTCCATGGTCTCCAATAGCTTAATTATGACTGTATAATAAAGGTGTCTGGAAAAGCGACTGCTTTCAACCCCATAATGTGGATGGTAAGTGAGAAACTGCTGGTGGAACATTATGCAGAATACATTCATCAAGCAAGTCGAATTTTCCAAAGATTCTGTAATTTCGCTCGCATGGCCAATGCTTTCAGGAACTCCATCCTTACTTTCAATTGTAGTGTATAAGTTGTCAGTCACAAATTGAATGTATCTTGCCTTATCCAGTTCAATAACACAGTGACAACCAATGTAACTAGCTCTACCCGTCACTAGGGCCATCTCTGATGAGACTTTCTCGTTCACAGTCTGAAGCATCCGAGACTCGCTCGTCAGATTCACAACCTGCTGCTGTCAGCAAGTGCATGAGTCATTGATAGAGCTCCACAAGGTCAGAGGAGGTGCATTAGGTGCTGATCTCAACAAAGTACGAATCTTCAGCATTTTGAAACGCATGACGTATGAGGAGAGATTGGGTCGATTGGGCTTATATTCGCTGGAGTTTAGAAGAATGAGAGGGGATCTCATTGAAACTTATAAAATTCTAACAGGACTAGACAGACTAGATGCACGAAGGATGTTCCCGATGGCCGGGGAGTCCAGAACCAGGGGTCACAGGCTAAGGATAAGGGGTAAGTCATTTGGGACAGAGATGAGGAGGAATTTCTTCACCCAGAGAGTGGTGAACCTGTGGAATTCTCTACCACAGAAGGCAGTGGAGGCCAATTCATTAAATATATTCAAGAAGGAGTTGGATATATTACTTAAGGCTAAAGGGATCAAGGGATATGGGGAGAAGGCAGGGACAGGGTACTGAATTTGGATGGTCAGCCATGATCTCATTGAATGGCGGAGCAGGCTCGAGGGGCCGAATGGCCTACTCCTGCTCCTATCTTCTATGTTTCTGTGAACATGCAGAACACTATGCCTGAATTGCAAACTGTTCCCATAAATATAAAGGGCTGGATTTTGAGGAGGAGAGCGAGTTGGGGGCGGAGGGAGGGGGGGGGGGCGGCGGAGCGGGGGGCTCCGAGGCGGTCGGGAAACCTGGGAGGCCAGTTTTTCTGCAGGCCCCGCCGACTTTAACGTCATGGCCTGATTTGCATGCGAGGTCTCAGTTTTCCATCCACAGCCAGCCAGATTGAGGCGCTGGCTGCGGGCAGGTAGGCCTGCAGCACTAGGCCGCATGGAGGAGGGAGGGAGGGATCGGGCCGAGCCGTTAAAAGGATCGGGGGGTGGGGCGGGGCAGGGAGAGAGGATCAGGGTGGATAAAGAAAAGATCCGTGGCCGGCCTCAGCATCATTGTGGAAGGGGTGGGGGGGGGGGGGGGGGGGGGGGAAATCAGAGGCCTCGTGAGGGGTTCTCCGATCGCGGGGGGTGGGTTAGGCAGGGACCCTGGACCCAGGAGGTAGGTATAAAAGCACTTGCCTCCTGGATCCAGCAGTCCCCGCCTTGCTGTAACTGCCGGATTTTACAAGTTGTGTAAAACCCGTCCACATGCAGTTATAAACAAAATGAAGGTTAACAAAAAAGCTTCCAGCCTCATTATAATATTTAAATTGATGTTCCAGCTCCTGGGCTGTCCCACCCAACATACCGCCTCCGTTAAAACCGCAAGTGGGCAGGTTGGAGGAGAGTTCTGGACGGGAATCCCATTTTTAACAATTTAACTGCCCCACGCCCCCAACCTACCTGTTTTTTAGGTTAAAATTTCCCCCAAACTGTTTAAATGCTCCAAATCAGAGTTGAGAGAGTGGGGAAGAAGGTGGGATTCAGGTATCTGAAAATTTAACTAGCTTTAAAGAATGAGGAATGTCACACATCGACAGTGAGTGCAATTCATATTTTCTTCATTTATTTATTCTCCACAGACTCAAGATTATACCAAAGCAGTGCCAAAAATTGTGGTAGGCTGTCTGTGATTTGATTGGGCCGGAATTTGCGGTTGGAGACGTATCTCCGGAGTATGCCTCCAACCCGAAAAAAAAGGTTTGGAAGCATCCTTGGGATCACGTGGGCCGGGTCCTCCAATCAGAAATGAGGATTTGGGGATTCCTCATAAGCTTATGAGGAATCCCCAAATAATTAATTTACACAACTGGAATAAAAATAAATGTTCCCATTTACAAATTTGGACATGAGTCTAGGTTCGGATCGGACATGGCCCTGTGGGTAGCGGAGCGGGCCCAGGGGCCGTGTAGCCTGATCCTGCTCCTATTTCGTGTGTCTAATTCTGTTAGATTCAGGAGATGGTTCTGTGATAGTAGATTGGTGGTTAGGATCAGATCAGCCATGATCTTATTAAATGGCAGAGCAGGCTCGAGGGGCCGATTGGCCTACTGCTGCTCCTATTTCTTATGTTCTTATGTTCTTAAATGAAGCATTTACAATAAAAATTTAATTTTTTGAAAAATAATTTTAAACATTTTAATCTGGGCCAAATTGATATCAACTAATTTTAAATGTTGGTGGATGAATTTTTTATTTTTAAATTTTAAATTTAACATTTATAGTAACCCGTATGCTGGTGAAAGCAGGTCCCATGCCGGCTTTTACCAGGCGTAAGGGTTTCGTGGGCATTTGTTGGGCAGTAGTTGAGCAAATAGTCCAACCCTGCGCCAGCGAAAGTGATTTTTTGGTTCAGCGCAGTAGATCCGTTGAGGCGAACCTTGTATGATCGCAAGTTCCGGCGTTTTCACGCATGCGCAGCCCATGCGGAACCCCGGAACTTGCAGGGCCTTTTACAGGGCTTACGATGGCGTACGCTGTGCATAAGCCGTCATCGCACCCACCCCCCACCACCAAATCTGGGCCGATGTTGAGGCCTACCTTAAGAACTGAAGTGTTCTACAAAGAATAATTTTTTTTAAATGCCTCGTAACAAAAATGTTTTGTAAAACACTGAAGACTATGGCACGTGCGTGCCTTAAAAATGCAGTCCACTGTGACTGTTGACTTTGACCCGTGACGTGCATATTGACGCAGTGAAGTGAGTGTGCAATTCAATTCACCTGGTCACTGTTGCTCTACGAGTTCATCACAAAGATACACATCGCAAAAAAAACACATTGTTTGGTTCTGCAGTTACTTGAGGGTTAGTCACATGAAGAAAATAGCTGTCTAGATTTACAAAAGTAATATGGAATGGCAAGGAACATCTGTAAAGTGAAATCTGCATTTGATCTCTATGAAATGAGATGGCAGGAAAATCTTGGCACTGCAATTTTTCAAGATGTAGTTCCAAGGTAATGCTGATCAAAACTTCAGACAAAATCCAAGATTAAGAATTGAAATGTCAACTAGCATACCAAACACAAGGGACAAGAGCACAAACAATCGTAAGCACAAACAAATATTAAAGTCTACAGATAACATGCTTGAAGGAACTTTCTGTTCATGGAAAACAATGAAGCTCCCACAAAGTTGTTGCGTGTTTTTTCATGATCCACAAGGAGATTGAAAGTTGAAATGGTCACTAAATTAAAATTCACAGTTAGCTCGAGGGTCCAATTGCACAAGTGCTGGAAACAAGACTGTTGGAATGGCAACATTTTTAGCTGTGATTAGAATATTCATAATTAAAGCTTGAAGTTCACCAACATGATCAGGTGTTGCAGCTGAAAGCAAGTCCCTATGTCATGGTATGTTGCTGCCGTTTCAAATGGATGTGACAAAACTTTTGATTGTACAATTCATATCCAAAGCTGAACAGACAGGTTTAATTGGTGGTCATAAGAACCACCAACTTTCATAAAACTAACAGAAAGCAAAGCCCCAGCCAGCCTAAAAGGCAGGGACTGCAAAGATATGTTTTTATTCGTTCCTGGGATGTGGGCGTCGCTGGCAAGGCCAGCATTTATTGTCTATGCCTAATTGCCTTTGAGAAGGTAGTGGTGAGCCGCCTTCTTGAACCGCTGCAGTCCGTGTGGTGAAGGTATTCCCACAGTGCTGTTAGATAGGGAGTTCCAGGATTTTGACCCAGCGACGATGAAGAAACAGCGATATTCTTCCAAGTCAGGATGGTGTATGACTTGGAGGGAAACTTGGAGGTGATGATATTCCCATGCATCTGCTGCCCTTGTCCTTCTCGGTGGAAGAGGTTACGGGTTTGGGAGGTGCTGCCGAAGAAGCCTTGGCGAGTTGCTGTAGCGCATCTTGTAGATGGTACACACTGCAGCCACGGTGCGCCGGTGGTGGAGGGAGTGAATGTTTAAGGAGGTGAATGGGGTGCCAATCAAGTGGCTACTTCGTCCTGGATGGTGTCGAGCTTCTTTTACAGAGGCCAGTGTCGGGAGGAGCAGAGAGCGGCGATACAGTGAATATTTAAACTCACTTTCGCGAGCTTTTTTACAGAGGCTTACCAATCTCACAGACCGGCGGCAGCGTTCTGCAGCCATGTCACGATTCAAAAAGTGACGCTGGCAAAAGGAAGCAGCTGATTGGGTGAGTACGGCCAAGCGAGTATTTATACTTCTCTATAGTTTGACAGTTAAGATTAACAGTTTATAAAATTTAGAAGGGCTTAATTTTTGTGGTTATACTTTCTAAGGTCTCTGTTGTGTATTGGGGAGTGCTAGTAACCAAGGACCCATGAGTATATCATTTAATTGTAGTGTAATTAGTGGTACTGATTTGATTTAAATTAATTAAAGGGTAAGTCATGGCAGGACAGCTCGGCCCTGTGGCATGCTCCTCCTGCGCTATGTGGGAAATCAGGGACTAAGTGTCCCTGACGACCATGTGTGCAGGAAGTGTATCCAGCTGCAGCTACTGACAGACCACATTGCGGCGCTGGAGCTGCGAATGGATACATACTGGAGCATTCGCAATGCTGAGGACGTCGTGGATAGCACGTTTAGGGAGTTGGTCACACCGCAGGTAAAGGCTGCACAGGCAGGAAGAGAATGGGTGACCACCAGGCAGAGTAGTAGGCGCAGGCAGGTAGTGCAGGGGTATCCTGTGGCAATCCCCCTCTCAAACAGATATACCGCTTTGGATATTGGCGAGGGAGATTGCTTATCAGAGGAAGGCAGCAGCAGCCAACTTCCTGGCACCGTGGGTGGTTCTGCTGCACAGGACAGGAGGAAAAAGAGTGGGAGAGCTATAGTGTTAGGGGATTCTATTGTAAGGGGAATAGATAAGCGTTTCTCCGGCCGCAAACGAGACTCCAGGATGGTATGTTGCCTTCCTGGTGCAAGGGTCAAGGATGTCTCGGAGCGGCTGCAGGACATTCTGGAGGGCCAGTTGTCGTGGTGCATATAGGTACCATCGATATAGGTAAAAACGGGATGAGGTCCTAAAAGCTGAATATAGGGAGTTAGGAGGTAAATTAAAAAATAGGACCTCAAAAAGGTATTAATCTCAGGATTGCTACCAGTGCCACTTGCTAGTCAGAGTAGAAATAGAAGGATATTTCAGATGAATACGTGGCTAGAGGAATGGTGGAAGGGGGAGGGATTCAAATTCCTGGGACATTGGAACCGGTTCTGGGGGAGGTGGGACCAGTACAAACTGGACGGTTTGCACCTGGGCAGGACTGGAACCGATATCCTAGGGGGAGTGTTTGCTAGTGCTGTTGGGGAGGGTTTAAACTAAAATGGCAGGGGGTTGGGAACCTGTGCAAGGAGACAGAGGAAAGGGAAGCAAGGATAGAAGCAAAAGAAAGGAAGGAGAAAAGCAAAAGTGGAAGGCAGAGAAATCAAGGGTGTAAATCATACAGGGCCACAGTAAATAAGAATTCTAAAAGGACTAAGAGTGTTAAAAAAATCAAGCCTGAAGGCTTTGTGTCTTAATGCGTGGAGCATTTGTAATAAGGTGGATGAATTAGCTGCGCAAATAGATGTAAACGGATATGATATAATTGGGATTACGGAGACATGGCTCCAGGGTGACCAAGACTGGGAATTCAACATCCAGGGGTATTCAATATTCAGGAAGGACAGGAAAAAAGGAAAAGGAGGTAGGGTAGCATTGCTGGTTAAAGAAGAGATTAACACAATAGTAAGGAAGGATATTAGCTCTGATGATGTGGAATCTGTATGGGTAGAGCTGAGAAATACCAAGGGGCAGAAAACGTTAGTGGGAGTTATATACAGACCCCCAAACAGTAATGCTAAGGTTGGGGATGGCATTAAACGGGAAATTAGAGACGCGTGCAATAAGGGCACAGCAGTTATCATGGGTGACTTTAATCTACATATAGACTGGGCTAACCAAATTAGTAACAATACTGTGGAGGAGGAATTCCTAGAGTCATAGAGTCATAGAGTAATACAGCACGGATAGAGGCCCTTCGGCCCATCGTGTCCGCGCCGGCCATCAAGCCCTGTCTAATCTAATCCCATATTCCAGCATTTGGCCCGTAGCCTTGTATGCTATGGCATTTCAAGTGCACATCCAAATGCTTCTTAAATGTTGTGAGGGTTTCTGCCTCCACAACCCTTTCAGGCAGTGAGTTCCAGACTCCAACCACCCTCTGGGTGAAAAAGTTCTTTCTCAAATCCCCTCTAAACCTCCCGCCCTTTACCTTGAATCTATGCCCCCTAGTTATTGACCCCTCTACTAAGGGAAAAAGCTCCTCAGCATCCATCCTATCTATGCCCCTCATAATTTTGTACACCTCAATCATGTCCCCCCTCAGCCTCCTCAGCTCCAAGGAAAACAAACCCAACCTGCCCAGTCTCTCTTCATAGCTGAAGCGCTCCAGCCCTGGTAACATCCTGGTGAACCTCCTCTGCACCCTCTCTAACGCGATCACATCCTTCCTGTAGTGTGGCGACCAGAACTGCACACAATATTCCAGCTGTGGCCTAACCAGTGTTTTATACAGCTCCATCATAACCTCCTTGCTCTTATATTCAATGCCTCGGCTAATGAAGGCAAGTATCCCATATGCCTTTTTTACCACCTTATCCACCTGTTCCGCCGCCTTCAGGGATCTGTGTACTTGCACACCCAGATCCCTCTGACCCTCCGTCTTGCCTAGGGTCTTTCCATTCATTGTGTATTCCTTTGCCTTGTTAGTCCCCCCAAAGTGCATCACCTCGCACTTTTCCGGGTTAAATTCCATTTGCCACTGTTCCGCCCATCTGACCAACCCATCTATATCGTCCTGCAGACTGAGGCTACCCTCCTCGCTATTTACCACCCTACCAATTTTTGTATCATCCGCGAACTTACTGATCATACCCTTTACATTCATATCCAAGTCATTAATGTAGACCACAAACAGCAAGGGACCCAGCACCGATCCCTGTGGTACCCCACTGGCCACAGGCTTCCAGTCACAAAAACAACCTTCGACCATCACCCTCTGCCTTCTGCCACTAAGCCAGTTTTGTATCCAATGTGCCAAGGCACCCTGGATTCCATGGGCTCTTACCTTCTTGACCAGTCTCCTGTGCGGGACTTTATCGAAGGCCTTACTGAAATCCATGTATACCACATCCACTGCGTTACCCTCATCCACACACCTAGTCACCCCCTCAAAAAATTCAATCAAATTAGTCAGACATGATCTTCCCTTGACAAAGCCATGTTGACTATCCCTGATTAATCCTTGCCTCTCCAAGTGGAGACAAATTTTGTCCCTCAGGATTTTTTCCAATAATTTTCCTACCACTCACTGGCCTGTAGTTCCCCGGTTTTTCCCTACTACCCTTCTTGAATAATGGTACTACATTAGCGGTTCTCCAGTCCTCTGGCACATTCCCTGTGGCCAGAGAGGTCCTGAATATATGTGTTAGAGCCCCCGCAATCTCCTCCTTTGCCTCACACAGCAGCCTGGGATACATTTCATCCGGGCCTGGGGATTTATCCATTTTTAGGCCAGCTAAAACCGCCAATACCTCCTCCCGCTCGATGTTAATATGTTCGAGCATATCACAGTCCCCCCGCCCTATTTCTATGTCTACATCGTCCTTCTCCATAGTGAAAACAGATGCAAAAAATTCATTTAGAACCCCTCCTACATCTTCCGGCTCCACACACAGATTGCCACTTTTGTCCCTAATGGGCCCTATTTTTTCCCTAGTTATCCTCTTACCCTTAATATACTTATAAAACATCTTTGGATTTTCCTTTATTTTGCTTGCCAGTGTTATTTCATGGCCCCTCCTTGATCTCCTAATTTCTTTTTTAAGTATCCCCCTGCACTTTTTGTACTCCTCTAGGGCTTCCTCCGTCTTTAGCCTTTTGTATCTACCAAAAGCCCTCCTTTTTTTCCTAATCCATTCTCGTATATCCCCTGTCATCCAAGGTTCCCTGTGGTTTTTGGAACCACCCTTGACCTTTACGGGAACATGTTGCCATTGTATGATCTCAATCTCCCTTCTGAAAGCCTCCCATTGCTCCGATGCGGATTTTCCTACAAGTAGCTGATCCCAGTCCATTTTGGCCAGATCCTGCCTTATCCTATTAAAATCGGCCTTCCCCCAATTTAGAACCTTTATTTCCGGCCCATCCCTGTCCTTTTCCATGGCCACCTTAAATCTTACCATATTATGGTCACTATCACCAAAGTGCTCACCTACTAGCACTTTTTCCACTTGGCCGGCCACATTCCCTAGAATTAGGTCCAGTACCGCCCCCTCTCTTGTAGGACTTTCTACATGCTGGCTCAAAAAGCTCTCCTGGATGCACTTTAAGAATTCTACACCCTCTGAGCCTTTCACACTCTGACTATCCCAGTTAATATTGGGGAAGTTGAAATCCCCCATTATTATTACCCTATTATTTGCACATTTCTCTGAGATTTGCCTACATATCTGTTCCTCTATCTCCCCCTGACTGTTTGGAGGCCTATAGTACACTCCCAGCAAAGTGCTTGCCCCCTTTTTGTTTTTAAGCTCCACCCATATGGCCTCATTAGAGGACCCTGCTAATATATCATCCCTCCTTACTGCAGTAATTGACTCCTTAATTAATATTGCGACACCCCCTCCTCTTATACCTCCCCCTCTGTCTCGCCTGAAGATTCTGTACCCCGGAATATTGAGCTGCCAGTCTTGCCCTTCCCTCAACCATGTCTCCGTGATAGCAACAATATCATACTCCCATGTGTTTATCAACACCTTCAGTTCATCCACCTTATTCGCAAGACTCCTTGCATTAAAATAGATGCCATCCAGCCTTGCCCTTATATATTTGCCCTGTCTACCAAGCTGACTTGTTTTTTTCTCTATAATTGGCAGCACATCCCCCCCTATTTCAGCTCCCCTCTGTATCCCATCCCCCTGCCAAGTTAGTTTAAACCCCCCCCAACAGTGCTAGCAAACCTCCCCGCAAGGATATTTGTCCCGCTCTGGTTCAGGTGCAACCCGTCCGACTTGTACAAGTCCCACCTTTCCCAGAAGCAGGCCCAGTGATCCAGGAAAGTAAAACCCTCCCCCCTACACCAACTCTTTAGCCACGCATTCATCTGCTCTATCCTCCCATTCCTATACTTACTAGCACGTGGCACTGGGAGTAATCCAGAGATTACAACCTTTGAGGTCCTGCTCTTTAATCTGTTACCTAGCTCCCTAAATTCTTGATGCAGGACCTCATCCCTCTTTTTACCTATGTCGTTGGTACCAATGTGGACCATGTGTATATGGGATGGTTTCCTGGACCAATATGTCGAGGAACCAACCAGAGATCAGGCCATCTTAGACTGGGTATTATGTAATGAGGAAGGATTAATTAGCAATCTTGTTGTGCGAGGCCCCTTGGGGAGGAGCGATCATAATATGATCGAATTCTTCATTAAAATGGAGAGTGAAGTCGTTGACTCAGAGACTAGGGTCCTGATTTTAAATAAAGGAGACTATGATGGTATGAGGCTAGGATGGATTGGGGAACGTTACTTAAAGGATTGATGGTGGATAGGCAATGGCAAACATTTAAAGATCACATGGATGAACTACAGAAATTGTTCATCCCTGTTTGGCATAAAAATAAAACAAAAAAGGTGACTCAACCGTGGCTAACAAGGGAAATTAGGGAAAGCATAAGATCCAAGGAGAGGACATATAAATTGGCCAGAAAAAGCAGCAAACCTGAGGATTCGGAGCAGTTTAGGATTCAGCAAAGGACGACAAAAGGATTAATTAAGAGGGGGAAAATAGATTATGAGAGTAAGCTTGCAGGAACATAAAAAGAGACTGTAAAAGCTTCTATAGATATGTGAAGAGAAAAAGATTGGTGAAGTCAAGCGTAGGTCTCTTGCAGTCAGAATCAGGGGAATTGATAATGGGGAACAAAGAAATGGCTTACCAATTAAATACATACTTTGGTTCTGTCTTCACAAAGGAGGACACAAATAACCTCCCAGAGATGTCAGGGAACATAGGGGCTAATGAGAAGGAGGAATCGAATGAAATCAGTATTTGTAGGGAAATGGTGTTAGGGAAATTGACGGGATTGAAGGCCGATAAATTCCCAGGGCCTGATAATTTACATCCTAGGGTACTTAAGGAAGTGGCCCTAGAAATAGTAGATGCATTGCTGATCATCTTCCAAAATTCTATAGACTCTGGAGCAGTTCCCATGGATTGGAGGATAGCTAATGTAACCCCACTATTTAAGAAGGGTGGTAGAGAGAAAACGGCGAATTATAGAGCGGTAAGCCTGACATCGGTAGTGGGGAAAATGCTAGTCCATTATAAAAGATGGAATAGCAGAGCACTTGGAAAACAGTGTCAGGATCGGACAAAGTCAACATGGATTTACAAAAGGTAAATCATGCTCAACTAATCTACTGGAATCTTTTGAGAGTGTAACTGGTAGAATAGATAAGGGAGAACCAGTGGATGTGGTGTATTTGGACTTTCAGAAGGCTTTCGATAAGGTCCCGCATAAGAGATTAGCATGTAAAGTTAAAGCACATGGGATTGGGGGTAAGGTACTGTCTTGGATAGAGAACTGGTTGGCAGACAGGAAGCAAAGAGTTGGAATAAACGGGTCTTTTTCCGAGTGGCAGGCAGTGACTAGTGGGGTACCGCAGGGATTGGTGCCTAGGACCCCAGCTATTCACAATATATATTAATGATCTAGACGAGGGAACTAGATGTAATATCTCCAAGTTTGCAGACGACACAAAGCTAGGTGGGCGTGCATGCTGTGAGGAGGATGCAGAGAAACTCCAGTACGATTTGGACAGGTTGGGTGATTGGGCAGATGCAGTATAATGTGGATAAATGCAAGGTTATCCACTTCGGTGGCAAAAACAGGAAGACAGATTATCTGAACGGCAATAGATTGGGAAAAGGGGAAGTGCAATGAGACCTGGGTGTCCTTGTGCACCAGTCGCTGAAGGTAAGCATGCAGGTGCAGCAGGCGGTTAAGAAGGCAAATGGTATGTTGGCCTTCATAGCGAGAGGATTTGAGTACAGGAGCAAGGAAGTCTTGCTGCAGTTGTACAGGGCCTTGGTGAGACCACACCTTGAGTATTGTGTGCAGTTTTGGTCACCTTATCTGAGGAAGGATGTTCTTGCCATGGAGGGAGTGCAGCGAAGATTCATCAGACTGATACCTGGGATGGCAGGAATGACGTATGAGGAAAGGTTGGGTCGATTGGGCTTATATTCGCTGGAGTTTAGAAGAATGAGAGGGGATCTCATTGAAACTTATAAAATTCTAACAGGACTAGACAGACTAGATGCAGAAGGATGTTCCCGATGGCAGGGGAGTCCAGAATCAGGGGTCGCAGTCTAAGGATAAGGGGTAAGCCATTTAGGACTGAGATGAGGAGGAATTTCTTCACCCAGAGAGTGGTGAACCTGTGGAATTCTCTGCCACACAGGGCAGTTGAGGCCAATTCATTAAATATATTCAAGAAGGAGTTGGATATATTTCTTGAGGGTAAAGGGATATGGGGAGAAAGCAGGAACAGGGTACTGAATTTGGATGATCAGCCATGATCTCATTAAATGGCGGAGCGGGCTCGAGGGGCCGAATGGCCTACTCCTGCTGCTAGCTTCTTCTATGAGTGTTGTTGGAGCTGCACTCATCCAGGCAAGTGGTGCGTATTCCATCACACTCCTTAGTTGTGCCTTGTAGATGGTGGTTTTCAATCTAGTCAGGGAAACCCTGAAGGTACAACAGGGCCTTGCCTCCATCATAAGGTCAGAAGTGGGGATGTTTGAGGATGATTGCACAGTGTTCAGTTTCATTCACAATGCCACAGATAATGAGGCAGTCTGTGCTCGCATGCAGCAAGACCTGGACAACATTCAGGCTTGGGCCACTAAGTGCCAAGCAACTTTGCGCCACAAGTGCCAAGCAATGACCATCTCCAACAAGAGAGAGTCTAACAACAATAACATGACATTCAATAGCATTACAATTGCCAAATCCCGCACCATGAGCATCCTGAAGGATTGACCAGAAACACAACTGGACCAGCCACATAAATACCGTGCCTACAAGAGCAGCTCAGAGGCTGGGTATTCTGTGGCAAGAGTCTCACCTCCAGACTCCCCAAAGTATTTTCGCCACTTACAAGGCACAAGTCAAGAGTGCGATGGAATACTCTCCACTTGACTTAATGGGTACAGCTCCAACAACACTGAAGAAGCTTGACACCATCCAGGACAAAGCAGTTGGCTTGATCGGCACCCCATCCACCACCTTAAAAACTCACTCCCTCCACCTCTGGCACAACATGGCTGCAGTGTGTACCATCTACAAGATGCACTGCAGCAACTCACCAAGGCTTCTTTGACAGCATCTCCCAAACCCGTGACCTCTACCACCTAGAAGGACAAGGGTAGCAGGCGCATGGGAACACCACCACCTCCAAGTTCCCCTCCAAGTCACACACCATTCGGACCTGGAAATATATCGCCGTTCCTTCAGCGTCGCTGGGTCAAAATCCTGGAACTCCCTGCACAACAGCACTGTGGGAGTACCTTCACCACACGGGCTGCAGCAGTTCATGACGGCGGCTCACCACCACCTTCTCAAGGGTAACTAGGAATGGGCAATAAATGCTGGCTTTGCCAGCGATGCCACATCCAATGAATGAATTCTTTAAAAAGGACACCTGTGAGAAGATGAACTGCTGAGTCAATAGAACATTTAGAGCACCAGGTCATGATTCTTTTCAACAATGCACTATAATCACAGGTAGAGGCCGTAATGGAGATGACCTATACAGTATGTTAGCTGTTGCTACTCAGAAGCTGACTCATGACAATCAACCAGATAGTTTGGTTCAAGATGGAAAGTCCAATTTTGGAATTGGTCTCTCGGAGGTCAACATGTACATATAACATGAAGGAAAACAATCAGAATCAACTTGATACTTAACATTCATTTAATAGGTTAGATAGGTATTTGGAGGCAAGGGGAATAAAGGGATATGGGAACAGAGCAGACACATGAGATTAGGACCACTGCTCACATGGAAGATAAATACGAAAATGGACTGTTTGGGCCCAGTGACCTGTTTCCATGTAATAATTTCTATATAAAGATTCTTTGGATGAGCCTCTTTGCCACAATATGTTGCCTAAGATCTCTAGATTAGAATGACTGAAATAGTTTCGCATCAGGATGCATTTTTTTTTTTTTTTATATAAAAGAGGGAGAACAAAACTTCAACAAGTCTCCAAGCCCTTTTATCCTCCGTGGAAACAATCCCATCATCCTTACTCACTACTCATAGCTCAGGAGCCTAATTCCTGGTATTGGCTTAATTAATTAGGCGCTTACAAGAATGTGACCATAATTTTATACAGTACACTGGGTGAGGTCAAATCCTGCTGTACAAGATCATTATTACCTTCTACCCCTTTGGCTATACAGCTCAAGGAACCTTCCTTCCTGCTGTCGCACACTACATTGATGGTTTCAGTAAGACATCCATCAGCCCCCTGATTGTTCTCCTGTGTTGTGTCTTGTGGTCTACTATTGGTCTTATTCTCCCACTGCTCATTGCCCTACCCAAGTTGAGTCTCCTTACATTTGTTAATATTAAATGACATTTGCTACTTGTTGGTTCAATCCACCAATATATCCAGATACCTTTATGTTTGTTTAGCTGTTTCCTGTTATTTGTAGCCCTCACCCCATTTCACATCAGTAAATTTAGATAGCTTTGTTACAGTCCCCATTTCCAAATCATGTATGTACTGTAATATGTGAACAGCCCTAGCACTGACCTCAAACACAGTTAAACACCCCCTTCCATTCTAACACAAATCCATGTTTACCTGTCCTTTGCTTCATCAGATTGAGAAATGTCTGATTTACACCAACAGCTCAGCCCCAATTCCATGCCTTCTGATTTTGTGGCTAAGATTAGTCCACATGGTGCAAACATTAAAATTTATAAATATATAACATTCACCGAATTCCCGTTACCCACCATGCTTCTTCTAAGAAAGCCAATATATTTCTCAGACAAAATTGCTCTTCGGTAAAATAATAGAGGTCTTTGGAAATTATGAAGCAGTTTGATAGGGTGGATGTAGAGAAGAAGTTTCCACTTGTGGGGGACTCCAAAACTAGGGGACATAAATATAAGGTGCCAGCTGTGGCTTAGTGGGTGGCACTCTTCCCTCTAAATCAGAAGTTTGTGGGTTCAAGGCCCACTCCAGAGACTTGAACACAGAAATCTAGGCTGACATGCCAGTGCAGTACTGAGGGAGGACTGCAGTGTTGGAGGTGTTGTCTTTCAGATGAGAAGTTAAACCCTCTGCCCTCTCAGGTGGGCGTAAAAGATCCCATGGCACTATTTCGAAAGAAAGCAGGGAGTTCTCCCCAGTGTCTTGGCCAATATTTATCCCTCAATCAACATCACTAAAACAGATTATCTGGTCATTATCACATTGCTGTTTGTGGGAGCTTGTTTTGTGCAAATTGGCTTCCGTGTTTCCTACATAGTGACTCCACTTCAAAAGTAATTAATTGTCCGTAAAGTGCATTGGGACAGCCTGAGGTTGTGAAAGGCACCATATAATTGGAAATTCTTTCCTTTCTTTAAGATAGCCACTAATAAATCCAATAAGGAATTCAGAAGAAACAACTTTACCCAGAGTTGTTACAATGTGGAACCTGCTGCCATATGGAGTAGTTGAAGCGACTAGCATTTAAGGGGATGCTAGATAAGTACATGAGGAAGAAAGGAATAGAAGGGTATGGCGATAGGGTGAGATGACGTAAGGTGAGTGGAGCATAAACAGCTGGCATAGAGCAGTTGGACCGAATGGCCTGTTTCTGTGCTCTAAACTCAATGTAAAACCATGCTGACTGCCACTTAATTATTTATCTGCATGTTTCATTATTCTTTTCATCAGGTAGAAACATTTCAATTTAGCCGTTAACTTTTCAAATGGAAAGACTTAGATGAATAAAAGCACTGTGCCGTATACTCGATACCAAATTCAAGAAAGAATGATGCAAAGGTTCTCAGTTAGATAGGTTTATAATGCAATATATTGTATCTGCTAATGGATTACGACATTAGCAAAACTGACTCGCACTTCTCTAACTTACAGCTCAAAATGCCAGGTTACCATGTGTAGCTGTTGTGTACATTACATTGGAATCATTATGGCAAACAAAGCTGGCTTTTAAATTACAGAATACTAGTACAGTACCAGCTGTAAACGTCACAAAACTCAAACTTCAAACAAATGTTTCCTTCAAACTTAAATCAACAGCACTGAGCACTAAATGTTTCAAATTACCTTTTAGACCGTCGCAGCCTGGTTCTATTTAGAAAATGAGGCATTGAGATGTTCGAGAGAGCAGACCACAAGCTTGAATCAGACATGATCCAAAAGTGAACACTTCACAAAAAAGGACAGGTCTTCCACATTCAAGGGGAAGATGCGTACTCTAAATCAGGAGGGTACAGCATCATCAGGCTTCCAGGTCAGTTGAAAGCTGCTCCTTTTGAATGCTTGCCACAAACTGTAGTCCAACTCAAACAACAAGCTTTGACATACTGCACTGACTTAAAAAAAACACTTTGTCCCTTCCAGTTCAGTTATCAGTGCTATTTTATATCTCAAAGATTCTGCAACCTTCTCCAGTTACACCCCGTTCACTGTCAAAGATCGCACAGCGATCGCACCGCTTTTATTCTGCTCGAACATTTCAGTGTTCAGTTGCAACACTAAGGTAAATCATCTATTCGGAATCTACCATTCCGTGAAACCGGGAGGGAAGCATTATCACCGCAATATCTTAATTTAAAACAAAAGTTTGGAAATCTGGCTTATGCACACCGCTTGATATTAGCTTTTAATGTTTTAATTTATATATGGATTCCATATTAAATATACAAAGCTGAATATCTGGAACTTTAATTACAATTCTTCCCCCTACCCAACTCCTGAATATAAAACAATCCCTTGGATCCTTTCAGTGTGACAAAAGCCGATTCTTACCAGGCGCAGGTAAAGATAATTACATGCCAAAAGAGCAGTCAGGCACGACATAGGGTTCTATAATCCAAATGCATTGCTCAGCACACAAAATGGCTATATCATTATACTCTGGCAGAACCACTGAATGACTCTGGCTAACTGTATATAATTCTCTTTAATGATGTTCTAACACCAGCCTAAACCTGTACCATTGTTAGACATTACTGTGTTTTGTATATAGAGTTTGCATGTACGGGGCGTGGCCCCTTTAAGAGCGCAGGAAAACGCGGGTAAACACGATGACGTCACGTCGCAAACCACGGGGCTGCCCAGGCAGTCCTCGTGGCATCTCCGTTGAGTAAAGACCTGTTTAATTGTTCTCGTGTCGATCTCCGTTATTCGTAGGAATTCGTTAATTCCTACATTGGTGACCCTGTTTTTGTGAACGTTTTCACAAAAGAGCACAGCATGGAAGCGAACGCCGTTTCCCTAAAGCTACCGCAGTTCTGGGAGCAGCAAGCGCCCTCGTGGTTTATTCAGGTCGAGGCCCAGTTCGCCCTGCGGATCAGACCAAGTACCGTTACGTGGTCTCCGCACTCGACAGCTCTACCGCCTCTCGGATCGTCAGCCTCCTCGAAAACCCCCCAACGGAGCGCAAGTATGAAACCCTCAAAGCGCGGTTACTGCAGGTTTTCGGGCTCACAAAATCAGAGCGCGCCCGTCGATTACTCGCGATGCCCAGGCTCGGGGACTCCAAGCCTTCAGAGTTGATGAGCCAAATGCTCACACTCCTGGGCTCAGAACGGGAATGTTTCCTATTCTGCGAGATTTTCCTCAGCCAACTGCCTTAACGGGTACAAGCTGCCCTGGCCAGATCTGCAGTTGAAGACTGCGCCACACTCGCTGCGGAGGCTGACAAAATTTTCGCTGTAACTCGGCAGTACTGCGCCGCCACGAGGCAGCCATCCCCCGCAGACGCCGCCCCAGCTCGTCAGCCTGCTGGGCTGTGTTTCTACCACGCGCAGTTTGGCGCGAAGGCGAAGCGGTGCCGCCCTCCCTGCAGTTTTCCCTAACCAACCAAACAACAACTGCCACTGCGACCACCGAGGAACGGGTCTAACGGGCACCCTGCGGCCACAATGGCGATCGGCAACGCGGGAAAATTGCTGTTCGTCACCGATACTCTCTCCGGTCGTCGTTTTCTGTGCGACACCGGAGCGCAGTGCAGCATTTTACCTGCGTCCGCCCTCGATGTGCAGACGGGGAATCACGGCCCCACCCTTGAAGCGGCCAATGGCGGAGCAATTCGGACCTTCGGCAGACGGCGAGTGGAGGTGTGCCTCGGGGGGCAACGTTTTCACTGGGAGTTTGTTACGGCCAAAGTTTCCCAGCCCCTCCTCGGCACGGATTTCCTGTGCGCCAACAGCCTCCTGGTCGACGTTAGGAACCGGCGGCTGATCAACACAGCAAATTTTAATTCTCCTCCGTGTTACCGCAGTAACACTACGTCGCGCACCGTCTCCTGTGCGTTCCCGACTCCTGATGAGTTTGCTCGCCTGCTCGGCGAATTCCCCGACCTGACAAGACCCACGTTCTCCTCCACAGCCACGAAACATGGTGTGGAACACCACATCACCACCAACGGCCCTCCCCCGGTCTACGCACGGGCCCGGCGCCTGGAACCTGGCAAGCTGGCGGTCACAAAGGCGGAGTTCGCAACCATGGAACGGTTAGGGATTATTCGCCGGTCAAATAGTCCCTGGTCTTCACCCCTCCATATCGTCCCGAAGCCTGGCGGCGGATGGCGGCCATGCAGCGACTATCGACGCCACCACTTCTGATCGGTACCCGATCCCCCACATTCAGGCTTTCTCTGCCCATTTGGCAGGGAACACCGTGTTCTCAAAAGTCGACCTCATCCGGGGCTACCACCAGGTCCCAGTTCATCCACAAGACGTCCAGAAGACCGCAGTCATCAC
The DNA here is from genome assembly GCF_052327205.1 of Somniosus microcephalus. Taxonomy (NCBI): domain Eukaryota; kingdom Metazoa; phylum Chordata; class Chondrichthyes; order Squaliformes; family Somniosidae; genus Somniosus; species Somniosus microcephalus. Next base: position 56,790,599 of record NC_140987.1, on the reverse strand, counting down.
CCCATTTGGCCTCTTCGAGTTTTTACGAATGCCGTTTAGGTTAAAGAACGCCGCCCAGGCTTTCCAACGCCTGATGGACTCCGTGCTGCGGGACCTCAAGTTCCTCTTCGTCTACCTAGATGATATTCTGATTGCCAGTCCCACTAAGGAAGAACATACCTGTCACCTACGCACCCTTTTTCGACGCCTCAGCCAACACGGCCTGATTATCAACCCGGCCAAGTGTCAGCTTGGCCTGCACCAAATTGACTTCCTGGGGCATCGCATCACCTCAGAGGGAGCGGTTCCTTTACCTTCGAATGTGGAGGCGGTGACATCCTTTCCATGCCCGCAGAACGTAAAGGCCCTGCAGGAATTCCTAGGCATAGTAAACTTTTACCACCGTTTCGTGCCTAAGGCGACACTACTCATGCAGCCCCTGTACGAGGCCCTCAAGGGCAAGACTGGCAAGAACCCGGTAGACTGGACAGATGACATGGCCCGAGCGTTCGCCGACACCAAAAGCGCTTTAGCCAACACAACTATGCTGGCGCACCCGCTGCCAGGAGCCACCATCGCCCTCACTACCGACGCGTCTACTACGCAGTCGGTGCCGTGCAACAGCAGTGGGTGAACGGGACGTGGCAGCCGTTGGCATTCTTCAGCCGTCAACTACGGCAGAACGAGAGAGCATACAGCACGTTCGACCGGGAGTTGCTCGCCCTTTTTCTGGCCATCCGCCATTTTCGGTTCCTTCTGGAAGGACATCCTTTCACCACCTTTGTGGACCATAAGCTGCTAGCCTTTGCAATGGCCAAGACCACCGAACCGTGGTCAGCCCGACAGCAACGTCAATTGGCCTACATATCCGAATTCACCACGGATATACAGCACATGGCCGGTAAGGACAACCTGGTGGCAGACTGCCTCTCCCGCGCGATCGTCAATACAGTTCATTTGGGCAACGACTACGCCCTCATGGCAGCGGACCAAGCCTTAGACCCGGAAGTCCAAGCTTACAGAACAGCCATCACTGGCCTCCAGTTGGCCGACGTCAAGTTCCATTCGGCAGGTACCACGCTGTTGTGTGACGTCTCCATACAGGATCCTCGCCCTGTCGTGCCGGTCGTCTGGCGCCGCAAGTGTTCGACGCCATACATGGGTTGTCACACCCAGGAATGAAGGCCTCTCAGAAACTGATGTCAGCGAAATTTGTATGGCATGGCATGCATAAAGACGTCCGCGACTGGGCCAACACCTGCGTGGTCTGCCAAAAGGCCAAGGTACAGCGCCACATCAAAGCTCCGTTGGCCACCTTCACAGTTCCGGAGCAACGTTTTGACCATGTCAACGTGGACCTGGTAGGACCACTCCCACCCTCCCATGGTTTTTCACACATCCTGACCATGGTTGACCGCACCACCAGATGGCTGGAGGCGGTCCCCCTGTCATCCACTACTTCGGCGGACGTGGCCAGGGCGTTCATTTCCTCCTGGATCGCCCGTTTCGGAGTGCCCGCAGATATTTCGTCAGACAGGGGACCGCAGTTTTCCTCCGAACTCTGGAACGCAGTGGCCCAAGGACTCGGTGTCAAATTACACCGCACCACAGCCTACCACCCACAGGCGAATGGCCTCTGCGAACGCTTCCACCGGTCAATGAAAGCTGCCCTGAGGGCCAGCCTCCAGGACGCTGGATGGGCAGTGTGGTAAACCACTGTTTGTATTCCACTGTGTACATGCCTGGACATGCCTCGGCTGACTCCTCCCACAAGTCCTAGTATAAAGGTGACTGCTCCCCAGCCACTTTGTATTCTGGACCGGTCGACCACTCGAGGCAGACCTTCATTCTTTTGTTAATAAAAGCCTTTAGTTACTCTCTTAACTCTCAGTCTTTTATGAGTGATTGATAGCGCATCAATTTTATTAACAAAATTTTTATAATGGAGAAGATCCTCACACCAGCATGCCTGGACTTAGATCATCGGGAGGCGGACTCATCCACCAAGTTTACTCACTGGCTTAAGTGTTTCGAAAAATTCCTGACCGCCTCCGCAGCAATCAAATCGGACGAGGACAAACTGGATGTCCTGACCTCCAAAGTGAACCACCGAGTGTACTCGGTCATCCAAGGCGCGACCTCGTACGCGGACGCTATCAAGCTCCTCAAGGACCAGTACACGCGCCCAGTGAACGAAGTGTACGCCAGGCACCTTCTGGGGAGTCGTAAACAACAACCTGGGGAATCGACCGTGGAATACCTTCAGGCACTGTCTGTGCTTGGCCGGGCCTGTGGTTGTAAGGATGTAAAGGCCGTCGTGTACACAGAGGAACTTATCCGGGACGCTTTTGTAGCGGGCCACAGATCCAATTACACCCGACAGCGACTGTTGGAGCAGAGTGACCTCGACCTCAACAAGGCCTCTGAACTCGCACTATCATTGGATGCAGCTTACCGGGGCATGGATGCCTACTCCTCTGCACCGTGGACGCCGCAGGGAATGACAGCCTGGGACACGGTAGGACCGCCTCATAGCGCCGTGCCACCCCAGCAACGGCCCAACTACCGCAGCAGTGTCCCAAGGCCAGACAGCAGTGCCCCAAGGCCAGAAATGCTACTTCTGTGGCCAGGCAAAACACCCCAGAGCGCGCTGCCCGGCGAAAAACGCGATCTGCTCGGGCTGCGGGAAGAAGGGACACTACGCTAACGTCTGCAGGGCCAAAGCCACCCCGAACTCCAGCAGCGCCGCGTGTGGGCCATGCGGGCCGCCATCTTGGGCCTCCCCGGCCATGTGCGAGCCACCGGTACAGCAGCCATTTTGGACGCCTCCAGCCACATGGGGATCATGGACGCCGCCATCTTGGACGACAGCCGGAACGCAGCAGGCCCCCAACACCGCCTCATCTGATACCCGCAGCGACACACCGACCCCTACGCTGGCATCCGTTACACTGGACCAAGTGAGACCGCACCAGCTGGCCAGCTCCACAATGGACATTAAGGTAAATGGCCACGATACAATCTGCCTTTTTGACTCTGGGAGCACGGAGAGCTTCATCCACCCCGACACGGTGCGGCGTTGCTCTCTCCCAGTCCTGCCTGTGCACCAGCGGATTTCTATGGCCTCCGAGTCCCAGTCGGCGGACATCGGCGGCTACTGCGTAGTGACACTCGTAGTAGACGGGACCGTGTACGATCATTTTAAACTTCTGGTCCTGCCCGACCTCTGCGCTGCCGTCCTGCTGGGGTTGGATTTTCAGTGCCACCTTAAAAGTGTTACGATGGCGTACGGTGGACCCCTACCCCCACTCACAGTCCGCAGCCAGCAGCTCCCAAATTGCCCTCCACACTCAGAGTCACCCCCCCCCCCACTGTTTGCTAACCTCACCCCCGACTGTAAGCCCATCGCCACAAAGAGCAGGCGATACAGTGCCGGGGACAGGGTTTTCATTAAAACCGAAGTGGAGCGGCTCCTGAAGGAAGGGATTATTGAGGGCAGCACCAGCCCCTGGCGAGCCCAGGTTGTGGTCGTTAAGACCGGCGAGAAGCAGCGCCTGGTCATCGACTACAGCCAGACAATAAATCGCTACACCCTGCTGGACGCCTACCCACTCCCCCGCATCGCTGATATGGTCAACCAGATCGCGCAGTACTGCGTCTTCTCGACCATTGACCTGAAATCAGCGTACCACCAGCTCCCTATCTGCCCTGAGGACCACCAGTATACTGCCTTTGAGGCAAACGGCCGCCTCTATCACTTCCTTAGGGTTCCCTTTGGCGTCACCAACGGGGTCTCCGTCTTCCAAAGGGAGATGGACCGGATGGTAGATCAAAATGCGTTGCAGGCCACTTTCCCATATCTGGACAATGTGACCATCTGCGGCCGTGACTTGCAGGACCATGACGCAATCCTCGAAAAATTCCTCCGCACCGCCCAACTCCTGAACCTGACATATAACAAGGAGAAGTGCATATTCCGCACAAACCGCCTCGCCATCCTTGGCTGTGTTGTGGAACACGGAGTCATCGGCCCCGACCCCGACCGGATGCGTCCCCTTATGGAACTCCCACTGCCCCAAGGCCCTGAAGAGGTGCCTAGGGTTTTTCTCCTATTATGCCCAGTGGGTCCCCTACTATGCGGACAAGGCCCATCCGCTGATCAAGTCCACCTCTTTTCCCTTGACGGCAGGGGCCCGCTTAGCCTTCCACCGTATCAAGGAAGACATTGCCAAAGCCACCATGCACACAGTGGACGAATCCATCCCCTTCCAGGTGGAAAGCGACGCGTCCGACTTTGCCCTGGCCGCTACCCTCAATCAGGCGGGGAGACCCGTGGCCTTCTTTTCACGAACCCTCCAAGGCCCGGAGACCAGACACTCCGCTGTTGAGAAGGAGGCCCAGGCGATTGTGGAGGCTGTGCGTCATTGGAGGCACTACCTGGCCGGAAAACGATTTACCCTGCTCACTGACCAACGTTCAGTTGCTTTCATGTTTAACAACAAGCAGAGGGGCAAAATCAAAAATGACAAGATCTTGAGGTGGAGAATCGAACTTTCCACCTACAATTACGAGATCTTGTACCGGCCCGGGAAGCTCAATGAACCCCCGGATGCGCTATCGCGTGGCACCTGCGCCAGCGCGCAGATCGATAGACTGCGGGCCCTCCACAATGACCTCTGCCACCCGGGGGTCACCAGGTTCTTCCACTTCATCAAGGCCCGCAACCTACCTTACTCTATTGAGGAGGTCAGGACCATGACCAGGAACTGCCAAGTCTGCGCTGAGTGCAAACCGCACTTTTATAGACCAGACAGGGCCCACCTGATAAAAGCCACTCGCCCGTTCGAGCGCCTGAGCGTTGATTTTAAAGGGCCTCTCCCCTCCTCCGACCGCAATGTGTACTTCCTCAATATTATTGATGAGTACTCCCGTTTCCCGTTCGCCATCCCCTGCCCGGACATGACCAGTGCCACGGTCATTAAATGTCTGAACGACCTCTTCACCCTGTTCGGTTTCCCCAGCTATATCCATAGCGACCGGGGCTCATCGTTTATGAGCGACGAACTCCGTCAGTACCTGCTAACTAGGGGTATTGTCACAAGCAGGACCACCAGTTACAACCCCCGGGGGAACGGACAGGTGGAAAGAGAAAATGCGACAGTTTGGAAGGCCGCCCTGCTAGCCTTAAAGTCTAGGGGCCTTCCAACCTCCCGCTGGCAGGGTGTGCTCCCCGATGCGCTCCACTCTATTCGGTCACTGCTCTGCACTGCCACTAACGCCACCCCTCATGAGAAAATGTTTGTCTTCCCAAGGAAGTCCACATCGGGGACATCGCTACCGCCATGGCTGACGTCCCCAGGGCTGGTCCTACTGAGAAGGCACGTGAGGACCCATAAAACGGACCCCCTGGTCGAGAGGGTCGACCTCCTCCACGCCAACCCCCAGTATGCTTACATTGCATACCCGGACGGGCGGGAGGACACAGTCTCCATAAGAGACCTTGCACCCTCGGGGGCCGCAGTAACCCACTACTCACTACCACCCCCCCCCACGATCCGATATCCAGCCCCAGCAGACGGCAGGCCTGGGCCCAGCGACCCGCTCGACACCTACGAGGACGACACGCCTGTGCCACAGCCTACGCGGGACTCGACGCCGGAAGCTCCACTACCCCTGCCGTCGCCACGCCGATCACAGCGGCAGACAAGACCTCCGGAGAGACTCCAATACACTAACTTTTAATACACTTCACCCCGCCGGACTCAATTTTAAACAAGGGGTGAATGTGGTAAACCACTGTTTGTATTCCACTGTGTACATGCCTCGGCTGACTCCTCCCACAAGTCCTAGTATAAAGGTGACTGCTCCCCAGCCCCTTTGTATTCTGGACCGGTCGACCACTCGAGGCAGACCTTCATTCTTTTGTTAATAAAAGCCTTTAGTTACTCTCTTAACTCTCAGTCTTTTATGAGTAATTGATGGCGCATCAGGCAGACAAATCTACCGTGGGTCCTGTTGGGCCTTCGCACGGCCCCCAAAGAAGACCTTCACTCTTCATCAGCGGAGCTTGTGTATGGTCAGCCGCTGCGAGTCCCGGAGGACTTCTTACCAACATCGATGGAGCCATGGTCCGCGTCTGCCCAGCTTGCTAGTCACCAAGAGGCGGCCAGATGTTTCGCACCGGTGCCCACTTTGCACCACGGGCTGCAGAGGTCACACGTTCCCACGGAGCTTCACAAGGCTGAATACGTTTTTATTCACCATGATACACATAGGGATCCGCTCAAGGCCCCATATACCGGTCCCTTCTACGTGTTGGAAGCAGGGGACAAAACCTTCACGGTAGATGTTGGTGGTAAACCGGACCACATTTCGGTCGACCGCTTAAAGCCAGCACATTTAGACCTCGACCGCCCCGTCGAGCCAGCACAGCCGCCGAGGCGGGGTCAGCCACCCATCGTCGTTACGGCAGACCAAGTGCAACCGCCCGCCAGCTGCCTCCGCCTCGAGAGTACAGGAGTCGTTCTGACAAGCTCGTCAGACCCCCTTCACCGTTTGACTTTGTCCGTTAAAGCGAATTCTGGGGGGGGCGCATGTGGCAGAACCACTGAATGACTCTGGCTAACTATATAATTCTCTTTAACGATGTTCTAACACCAGCCTAAACCTGTACCATTGTGTTAGACATTACTGTGTTTTGTATATAGAGTTTGCATGTACGGGGCATGGCCCCTTTAAGAGCGCAGGTAAACGCGATGACATCACGTCGCAAACCACGGGGCTGCCCAGGCAGTCCTCGTGGCATCTCCGCTGAGTAAAGACCTGTTTAATTGTTCTCTTGTGTCGATCTCCGTTATTCGTAGGAATTCGTTAATTCCTACAATACAATATTTCATATCCAAAGATATCTTTAAAAATACATAAACATCTAACACATACAGACACAAACATTAGCTTTGAAGTGAAATAGATCTCGGCCAAGCCCAGGAGGCAGCCCTGAGAATAACTGACAGTAGCAGGGAGATGAGAGGGAAAGGAGGAGAATTATCCAGCTGGTGGAATCATTCCTGTCTGTGCAAATAAGGTAGGCAGGGACCATGAATTTTTCATTGCACAATCCTGCCACACTGGATTTGTTGGTTGGGTTTAAACACCCACATACTCTCCTCATGCACAGTGTGTGTTAAAACTTCATTTTAATATTCCAATAAGGCCTTAATCCAATTGGATGCGATTTTCTGCCATTTATGATGCACTCATAGAAATTTATGGTAGAGAAGGAGGCCATTCGGCCTATCGCGTCCGTGCTAGCCGAAAGAGCTATCCAGCCTAATTCCACTTTCTGCTCTTGGTCCATGGCCTTGTAGGCTGCAGCACTTCAAGTGCATATCCAAGTACTTTTTATATGTGATTAGGGTTTCTGCCTCTACCACAATTTCAGGCAGCGAGTTCCATACCCTCAACACCCTCTGGATGAAAAACATTTCTCAATTCCCCTCTAATCCTTCTACCAATTACTTTAAATCTATGCCCCCTGGTTATTGATCTCCCTGCTCTTATATTCTACACCTCGGCTAATAAAGGAAAGTATCCCGTTTACCTTCTTAACCACCTTAACTACCTGCCCTGCCACCTTCAAGGATCTGTGGACATGCACTCCAAGGTCCTCTGTTCCTCTACGTTTCTCAGTATCCTACCATTTATTGTGTATTCCCTTGTTAGCCCTCCCCAAATGCATTACCTCACACTACTCCGGATTGAATTCCATTTGCCACTTTTCTGCTCACCTGACCAGCCCATTGATATTTTCCTGCAGTCTACAGCTTTCTTCCTCACTATTAACCACACGGCCAACTTTTGGATCATCTAGAAACTTCTTAATTATACCCTCTACATTGAAGTCTAAATCATTAATATATACCACAAAAAGCAAGGGACCTGGTACTGATCCCTGTGGAACCTGGTACTGATCCCTGTGGAACCTGGTACTGATCCCTGTGGAACCTGGTACTGATCCCTGTGGAACCCCACTGGAAACAGCCTTTCAGTCACAAAAATACCCGTTGACCACTACCCTTTGCTTCCTGCCATTGAGCCAATTTTGGATCCACCTTGCCACTTTCCCTTGGATCCCATGGGCTTTTACTTTTCTGACCAGTCTGCCATATGGGCAGATCGCCCAAATGGAGTGGGCATTAAGAGAAGCTCCATCCATATTGGACTCCTAGTGGGGCAGAGGCTTGTTCAATGAGTGTGTGTGTGTTCCCCACCCCCACCCCCCATGATTTTTTACTACTGTTTTTTTGTTGTCATTTTTCTGTGTTTGTTGCTTTAAAAAAATGGTTTGTTTGTTGTTTTCCCCCCTGCCCCCCACACAAGAACCAAGTCAGGAATATGAGGAAACAAAAGCAACTGAATTTTGTCCTCAAAAAAATAATTGGAAGTTCACTGCAATATAAGCGCACACACAAAAGTTCAACAGGACAGGAAAATGTTAAAAGAGTAGGCTTGAAAAGCAGTGCTTACACTGCAGACTGCAGCTCAGAGAGAATAAAGCCATCCAAACGGCATGCTACAGAGCTCTGTGCCAGGTGTACAATCATTTAAAGATAGTAATAGGGGTTGTTTTCAAAGCATCCCAATCTCAGTACTTCTCAGATGAAGTGATACAAGATAAACAAGGGCATGGCGGGGAAATCAACAGGTGCTGGAGCCGTACAGCCCACACCCACTATTGTGCCTTGGCACACCTACCTAGAAATGGCAAAGGACAGCTGCTTCTTCAGGTCCAGGTCTGGCACGGAGCCACCTGCATAGCTGAGCTACCTGTAGCAAGGAGACTTTTGGCTACCCTACACCATAAAGACAGCTCTGCCAGTGACAGGCAAGCCCGCCACAGCCCTCAACTTTTTTTTGCCCCTGCCTCTTTTCTGGCTGTCATAGTGATCATCTGCAGATCAACCAATGTGCTGCTCACAAGTAGACCAAAAGATTGCCTGATGCAGTCAGCATGGCCGGTACGTTTAGCTCCTTTCAACTGAACAGCATGATACAGCCTCTCAACGTCACAGCACTACTGCATTTCCCAAAGTAGACAGGGGGGGGGGCAGGGTGGTCATTGAATGCATCCACGTGGCCAACTAGGTAGCACATTTTAACTCTCAAAAACAGGTGGGTTTGGGTCGGGCGATTTTATGAAAATTTTAAAATCTCAAATACGCTCCAACCTGCCCACTTCCGGTTTTAACTGAGGTGGGGGGGAGGGGTGGGCGGTAAACCAACCCGCTCCCAGGAGGTGGTTTGGTCATTTAATTCCTCTCTTCTTCTTAGGCAGTCCCTCGGAACCGAGGATGACTTGCTTCCACGTTAAAAATGAGTTCTCAGGTGACTGATGAGTCCAATGCGGGACCTACAGTCTCTGTCACAGGTGGGGCAGACGGTGGTTGAAGGGGCGGGTGGGTGGGGTGCTTGGATTGACGTGCGCTCCTTGCGCTGCCTGCGCTTGGCTTCCGCTTGCTCCCGGCAAAGAGACTCGAGGTGTTCGGCACCTTCCCGGATGCTTCTCTTCCACTTTGTGCGGTCTTGGGCCAGGGATTCCCAGGTGTCGGTGGGGACGTTACAATTTTTCAAGGAGGCTTTGAGGGTGTCCTTGAAGCGTTTCCTCTGCCCACCTGGGGCTCTCTTGCCGTGCCGGAGCTCCAAGTAGAGCGCTTGTTTTGCGAGTCTCGTATCGGGCATGCGGACAATGTGACCCGTCCATCGGAGCTGATTGAGCATGGTCAGAGCTTCGATGCTGGGGATGTTGGCCTGAGCAAGAACACTGACATTGGTGCGCCTATCCTGCCAATGGATTTGCAGGATCTTGCGGAGGCAGCATTGGTGGTACCTCTCCAGTGCTTTGAGGTGCCTGCTGTACATGGTCCATGTCTCGGAGGCATACAGCAGGGCGGGTATCACTGCTGCCCTGTAGACCATGAACTTAGTGCCGGGTTTGAGGTCCTGGTCTTCAAACACTCTCTTCCTCAGGCGACCGAAGGCTGCACTGGCACACTGAAGGCGTTTTAATTATAATTAATTAATCGGCGTGCCTCAGATTTAACCTATCTTCCAGGTTTAACTGTGGCCAGTCGGGTTTCCCAGGCCTCAGGAGACCCGGCAGCTAAAGGGAGGCGAGGACTGCTTCGTGGAAGAGGCAAGTGGCCTTTACAGCCCTGTCTGTGGGCCAGGAGGACCAGGAGTGCTCCCTCCCAGTCCCCCCAGCTTATTTCCTTCCCTGCCCACCATCAGACGCCACCCCTCCCACCACACTATTGTCCTCCAGTGCCAAATAAGGGTATGGTTGCTGCATGTCTCTATTATTTGCCAACAAACTCCTATCTTCACATATTACTTGATTGCCACTGGTTGTAGCCAACAAGTTTTTGCTTCATACAACCCTTGTAAAGACAGAAACATTTTTTTTATGCATGTGCAGCCTTTGTAAAAGCTAAAATCATTGTAACCTTCGCATTAAGGGGCCACTTACCTTTAAGGATTGCTGACACGGGTTTTCTCCTCTCTTAAACCCCCTGCCCTTTGATGAGCTCCCAGCGCCAAGCCAAATGTTCACTGTAAATAACTAACCAGAGCCAACCTGGCTGGAGGTTAGCAAGCGGTAAGTAACCAGGCTCTGCTCCTGCTGCATTAGCCACAAGACCAGGAAATTTATTCTAATATGTTGCTAACCGTCAAAATATTCACAATGTAGCACTTGAATATAAACAGCCAGATCAAAGATTAGATTATTTGTCACAGTGACAAGAATATTATCAAAAATGTTTCAGATCAGCCGTTAAAAGAGGCAAACACTTTTAAAACAAGCGCCTTGGGATGTATTTCTACGTTAAAAGGCACGATTTAAATGCAAGTTGTTGTTGTTGCTGTGTTCCTGTACATTAAAGTCGAGGTAGAAAATATGCTTAGCCCTTTAAGAACTTAACAGTGTGGAATACATAAACAAGTCATCTTCAGAAAGATTATTTCACGCAACACTGCAGATCAGCATTCCATCGGAGATAATCTACTGATGTCAGGCTGGGATTCCTCACATACTGCACGCGCTCGATTGAATGACCTCGCCGTCCACGAAAGGTCAGTCTACGACGTTCCATGGAGCAGTTTTTAAATGTTCTTTTGAGAATTTAAAGCTGCAGGGATGATTAGTTTCCAATGAAAGTACTTCCTGCCTTATGATCTCTTTTTTGAAGTGCTCTTTAGCATTGGTTAACAGCACTTTTTATCAAAACCATGAATTCTGATCGTGTACTCTGACCTTATCCAAAGGTTGTTTTGAGACATTTTGATTTTTTAAAAACAGAATGTTCTGCTATTCTGTTTTTCACCACGGCAAAAAATAAGAACCACTTCCCAATAACAGGAAAACTCTAACCCTAAAGATGATAATAACAGACATCATTCAACTTAGCCAGTTTGTTCAGTAATCCAGGCCGCAGGGCAATTATCTTGTTTCCATCTCCGTTTCTGTTACTATAACTTTAGTCATTTTAAACTCAAATCTAGAAGTCTACCTGACCCTTTTACATCCACCATATGTGTTTCCCCCCAGGTTCCAATATTATCTGGAAATACTCAGCAGGTCAGGCAGCATCTGTAGGTTTTACGAAGGGGAAGTCATGTTTGACAAATTTGCTCGAATTCTTTGAGGATGTAACATACAGGGTGGATAAAGGGGAACCAGTGGATGTAGTGTATTTGGACTTCCAAAAGGCATTTGACAAGGTTCCACACAAAAGATTACTGATCAAGATAAAAAATCACGGGATTGGGGGTAATATACTGGCATGGGTGGAAGATTGGCTATCTAACAGAAAATAAAGAGTTGGGATAAATGGTTCGTTCTCGGGCTGGCAATCAGTAACTAGTGGTGTCCCACAGGGATCAGTGCTGGGACCCCAACTCTTTACAATCTATATTAACGATTTGGAGGAAGGGACCGAGTGCAACATATCCAAGTTTGCCGACGATACAAAGATGGGCGGGAAAGCAGTGAGTGAGGAGGACATAAAAAACCTGCAAAAGGACATAGACAGGCTAAGTGAGTGGGCAGAGATTTGGCAGATGGAGTATAATGTTGGAAAGTGTGAGGTTATGCACTTTGGCAGAAAAAAATCAAAGAGCAAGTTATTATCTAAATGGAGAGAAACTGCAAAGTGCTACAGTACAAAGGGATCTGGGGGTCCTGGTGCATGAAACACAAAAAGTTAATATGCAGGTGCAGCAGGTGATCAGGAAGGCCAATGGAATCTTGGCTTTTATTGCAAGGGGGATGGAGTATAAAAACAGGGAAGTCTTGCTGCAGTTATACAGGGTATTGGTGAGGCCACACCTGGAATACTGCGTGCAGTTTTGGTTTCCATATTTAAGAAAAGATATACTTGCTCTCGAGGCGGTTCAGAGAAGGTTCACTCGGTTGATTCCGGAGATGAGGGGGTTGACGTATGAGGAAAGGTCGAGTAGGTTGGGACTCTACTCATTGGAATTCAGAAGAATGAGAGGCGATCTTATCGAAACATATAAGATTGTGAGGGGGCTTGATCGGGTGGATGCGGTGAGGATGTTTCCACTGATGGGTGAGACTAGAACTAGGGGGCATAATCTTAGAATAAGGGGCTGCCCTTTCAAAACTGAGATGAGGAGAAACTTCTTCACTCAGAGGGTGGTAAATCTATGGAATTTGCTACCCCAGAGAGCTGTGGAAGCTGCAACATTAAATAAATTTAAAATGGAGATAGACATTGTCCTAGCAGATAAGGGAATTGGGGGTTACGGGGAGAGGGCAGGGAAGTGGACGTGAGTCTAGATTCAGATCAGCCATGATCCTATTGAATGGCGGAGCAGGCCAGAGGGGCCGTATGGCCTACTCCTGCTCCTATTTCTTATGTTCTTATGTTCTTAAACAGAGTTAACGTTTCAGGTCGATGGCCCTTCGTCAGAACTGGAAAAAGTTGGAGATGGAACAGATTTTTAAGCAAGTGCAGGGGCAGGGAAAGGGGGGAGGGGAGGAAAGAACAAAGGGAAGGTCTGTGATAGGGTGGAAGGCCAAAGAGATTAAGAGACAAAAGGGATGATGGTGCAAGGCAAAAGGAGATAGTAATGGGACAAGTTAAGAAACAAATGATGACTCTAGATATGAGGTCGAAATGCCAATGGCAGAATCATCAACAGCTGCCATGTGATAGAAAAAAAGAAAAAAAAGGTGGCCGAGGTTATAGTCTGAAATTGTTGAACTCGATGTTGAGTCCAGGAGGCTGTAAAGTGCCTAATCGAAAGATGAGTGCTGTTCCTCGAGCTTACATTGAGCTTTGTTGGAACAGTGCAAGAGGCTGAGGACAGAGAGGTCAGAGTGGGAGTGAAGCGGAGAATTAAAGTGACAGTCGACCGGAAGCTTGGGGTCACCCTTATGGACTGAACGGAGGTGTTCCGCAAAGCGGTCACCCAATCTGCGTTTGGTCTCCCCAATGTAGAGGAGACCACATCGTGAGCAGTGAATACAGTATACTAAATTGCAAGAAGTACAAGTAAATCACTGTTTCACCTGCAATTTAGTATACTGTATTCGCTGCTCACGATGCGGTCCCCTCTACATTGGGGAGGCCAAACACAGATTGGGTGGCCGCTTTGCGGAACACCTCCGTTCAGTCCGTAAGCGTGACCCCGAGCTTCCGGTCGCCTGTCACTTTAATTATCCGCTCCACTCCCACTCTGACCTCTCCGCTCTCAGCCTCTTACACTGTTCCAACGAAGCTCAACGTAAGCTCGAGGAACAGCACCTCATCTTTTGACTAGGCACTTGACGGCCTTCTGGACTCAACATCGAGTTCAACAATTTCAGACGATAACCTCGGCCCCTATTTTTTTTTCTCTCTCACATGGCAGCTGTTGATGATTCTGCCATTCCCATTTACACCTCAGCTAGTACGATAGCAAAATACTGCAGATGTTGGAAATCCGAAATAACAACAGAAAATGCTGGAAAAACTCAGCAGGTCAGGTAACATCCGTGGAGAGAAATTTGAGTTGACGTTTCGGGTTGGACCCTTCTTCAAAACTGGAAAGAAAAGAAACTAGATCGGAGGCAGGGCTGCGATCGGACAAAAGAATAAAAGAAACAAAAGAAGTAAACTGAAAGTAATGAAGATGAACAAGGTTGAAGAGCCAAACGGAGATCCCGTCGAAGAGAAGAGCAGAACTTCTTCAAGGTAGGCATTCCTTTTGTTTCTTTACTTGTCCCATTACCATCTCCTTTTGCCTTGCACCATCATCCCTTTTGTCTTTTAATCTCTCCTGTCTTCCATCCCATTACAGACCTTCCCTTTTGTTCTTTCCTCCCCTCCCCCCTTTCCCTGCCCTACACTTGCTTAAAAACCTGTTACATCTTTAACTTTTTCCAGTTCTGACGAAGGGTCATCAACCTGAAACGTTAACTCTGTTTCTCTCTACAGATGCTGCCTGACCTGCTGAGTATTTCCAGCATTTTCTGCTTTTATTTCAGATTTCCTGCATCTGCAGTATTTTGCTTTTGTTCCAATTATTATCTCTTGTTCAAATGATCACCATTGTTGCAAAATTCACTTTCTGGGACAGTTTATGCCATATACTTTACCTACCATTCTCAGATCAATTTTTGTCCATAACAATTTACATTTCCACCAGGCTGATGTACAGAGAGATGTCTCACAATGCTTTACAAGGCAGAGAAAAAACAGTGGATGCTGGAGGGGAAATGACGGGGGGTGATCTTGCTCAGACAGGTAGCAAGATAATTACCAGGGCTCTTTATTAAGTTGAGCAGTTTTAGGTAGTTAAACTCCAGCAGCATTTCTGTGCATACATAGGGTCCCTAAAATTCTGCACTGCACTTAAGATCCCTCAAATTGGGTTAATGAGGGGTATCCCTAAAGAGGGCAAAATGTGCATTCAGCAGGCACAAACAGAACAGGCACTGTGTGGTTTCTCAATAACTTAGACTGGAGATTTTTAAGCATGGTGATGGGTTTCTGCGAGTGGTAGTCACCTGGTTGACTAAAAAAAACACATGGCGAGGATGAGAAATGAAGGAAGGGAATGAGGAAAAGGGAAAAATGAACTCGGGAAAGATAATTTACATACACCATTTCTGAAGATTCATAAAGCCAAAAAAATTGAGGATGATTAAGCAAAATTCTCCATGGTCACATTAATTATGAGTATGTTACTGCACAAAGAATTGGCTTTGCTTTATCCAGTCATGCAATAGTCAAAGTACAGACACACATTCCACTCCTCCTTTTGCTATTACTCAAAAGAGCTTTTGAAACCCTTGCCTCAATTTATTATGCTTTCAAAATTCTGACATTTGAAATCAATTTGGTTCTATCTGTTTCAAAGACATTCTTACCGTGAACTTCCACACAATAAAAATCTTACTCATGTACATGTTTCTCTAAAAGGGAGGTCATATACAGCTTTGAAACAGTTAATAAAGTGGCACTGGGTGCAATAAAATGCTTAATTCAAGACTTGTACGTTCACTTCTGATGAGCCGGTGGACAATATAAACACATGCAAAGGGAGACAGGCAGAAATTTTTTTAATTTATGATTTAATACTGACAATGTTCTATTCCAGCTGTGACACTTTCCTAGAGTGGACCTGGAATAAGTTGTATTCCTTGCCAACAATTCCAAGTTTTCTTTAATTTCTTCTTTCATCCTGCCACTCAGGAAGGTGGCAGTTTGTTTCTAAAACATTTCAGTCCAGTGGCTACTGTGGTAATGAAACAGGTATTCATCACCATCAAGATGGGACTGATGCCCTAAAGGTCAATTTGCACCGGGTCAGCAGAGCTATGCTTGAAGGTCTTTTTTATAGTGTAACAGGTGGTTGACCACAATACTCAATGGCTTGACCCTTTTTTTAAAAATTGTGTACATTCTGGTTTGGAAATTTGTTCTGCAATATTCCTTTAATGGATTTTGTCCCTGGGTTAAGTTAGTGAACATGCACACAAATAGAACCCAGACAAGTAAGATATTCTATGGGATAGGGATGAGCTTGCAGTCGGTATTTTCATATTAAGCTACACAGCAATTGTAAAAGTCAATACAAAATCCCATGCATACCATTAAGAAGGCAAATGGTATGCTGGCCTTCATTACAAGAGGATTTGAGTACAGGAGTAAAGAAGTCCTACTCCAATTATATAGGGCCTTGGTGAGACCACACCTGGAGTACCGTGTACAATTTTGGTCTCCTTACCTAAGGAAGGATATACTTGTCATAGAGGGTGTAAGATTCGCAATTTTCAGCAAAAATCACGCAAGAAAACTGGATAAAATAAGACTGTTTATTGACCAAAGTAAGCTTGCACAGAAAAACCTTTGATAAAAGGGCATACAAAATGGCCGCCAGACCCCGTGATCAGTTTCTGAACCATTTTATTTCTGTTACTGCAAGCCAGACAGGCTTGTAGATTGAAGACAGTGAGCCCGCGAAAGCCAGTATCTGGGAACCGAAACTCAGAGGAACAGCATACATATTCAATGGATTACAAGTACAGGATGGGGCCCATCAAGATATGGGCAGACAATGCAAAATCACTCATACCCATTTATTGTACAAAGGAAAAACCGTTTAGCAGCCATCAAGGAAAATCTCTGGACCGATCAATATGCGAACCGAGCCGCGGTGACAATGCAAAAGACATTAAAAGACATTATCGGCCAGGAAGGCCAGTTTAAGTTATCACCGGCTCCGTTACAAGACAAAGCGCCCCTGCAGAGATTTCTGCCCGCCAAAATTAATACAAAGACAGGACTATGATTTGGCGGGAGATAAGACTGTTCCAAAAGAGTATAACTATGGATTGAAAGTCCATATACTTTACTTCAACTTCTTCGGACGGGGCCAGGATCGGCGCCTCTTCCACTTCGGCAGATGCAGAATCGCTGAAAATGTTTTCGTCTTTTTAAAGACGGACAGTTTCGGTAAAAAGACAACGTGGTCGGTGTTCAGCCAAACAAGGCTCGGCCACGACGAGAAGACGACGAGGGTGGCCCGGGTACTGGGGTCGGGAGATCATCGACGACCCAGGCCGACGGAGAAGAAACCCTCTGGAGAACCGACCAGGCCGGAGACAAAAAGACAGTCCGGGCCTGACACTTCCGTGTCTCAACATCCCATTGGGTTGTTGTTCTACTCCATGAACAAAAATCCACGACAGGCTTAGTGGATCTCAACCTTGACGAGCGCTCATCGAGGCTGTGTCTACCCCATCGCCTCGAGAGAGAGAGAGAATATCGACTGCGCCAGAAGTTTCCAAATCCACGTGACGACGGAAAGCGGTGCCAAAAAGGCTGCGAACCCCCCCTTTCTCGCGATTTCGAGAGTGGTGAGCATGATCCCAGGTTCCCCAGGTCGAAACTTAGTTTAGGTATAGGGGAGGGAGTTAAGGGAAATCGTAATGTGTTTCCCCTTTTACGATGTGCCGTGTGTTCCCCATTTCCATAGAGTCAAGTTCATAAATTTGTGCATGATTGTAGTTACTTTAATCTGTGCCTATGACATGTATTTTGTAATGCTTCAAACTGTTTAAAAATAAAAGCATCCATTTCGTGCTATTCAGCCTGGTCTATTGAGTCCTTTTCTCTGCACTACTGTTCTCTGCATCTAAGTCCAAGGTCTAGAACCGTAGGGGGAGTGGGTCGAACCACTCAAGGGTAATTCTTGCACGAAGCCTGGCAGGAGGCCAGAACGGGCAAGAGAGCAGGAAAAAACACCCTACAGAGGGAGTGCAACAAAGGTTCACGAGATTGATTCCTGGGATGGCGGGACTGTCGTATGAGAAGAGATTGAGTAAACTAGGCCTGTATTCTCTTGAATTCAGAAGAATGAGAGGGGATCTCATTGAAGCATACAAAATTATTACAGGGCTTGATGGGGTGGATACTGGGAGAATGTTTCCCTTGGCTGGGGAGTCTAGAACCAGGGGCCACAGCCGCAAGATAAAGGGTAGGCCATTCAGGACTGAGATGAGAAGAAATTTCTTCACACAGAGGGTGGTGAATCTTTGGAATTCTCTACCCCAGAGGGCTGTGGAGGCTCAGTCATTGGGTATATTCAAAACAGAAGTCGATGGATTTCTGACTAGTAAGGGCATCAAGGGATATGGCAATAGGGCCGGTGAATGGAGTTGAGGCAGAAGATCAGCCGTGGTCTCATTGAATGGTGGAGCAGGCTCGAAGGGCCTACTCCTGCTCCTATTTCTTATGTTCTTATACTGCATACTAGGTAACAACCTATTTCCATCCCAATCTCAGGAACTTTGTTAATTATTTCTCGTGTTTACTAGAAAAGCTACATTTATTGAACATGTTCTGACAACAAATAGTTCACTCTATCATAGCATATTTGGAGAATATGGAGGATGGAAGTGAGGTAATGGGGGCTAGAAATGAGAAAGAGATTGCCTATCATATGACAAGCTTATTCTTGAATTCCATTTGAAGTGGTCCCATTTCATTTTACTGAATCCCAGAAGACACATTCCAGACAAGGTGAAGATATCACAGAATAAATGAGTGTTTAAAATATCCACTGCTAGTTTATGTAGAACCTCCTTGTGAAGATGGACTACTTGCATGAGGAGGAGATTTTCCAAAATGACCATCTATGGTAGTTGATGGCTCTCTGGAAAAGCAAATGAAAGATCTACATTGTCTGTTCAACAGCCTTGTAGTCATAAAGTGGCTACTTCCTTTTACAAATTTAATATCTGAAGCAGATATAAATGAAACATATGAACTTACTCTTCCTTAGAATTAAAGAATCTTTTTAAAGGAGATAATGCTAGGTTGTCTCCAGTGCTCAGGTCTCAGATGATGGATGCCTATATAATCAAAATGCAGATGTTACCCCTTTCCCAGGACTCAGCATAAACAACTTGCATTCATATAGTGCCTTTAACGCAGAAAAAACATCCCAAGGTGCGTCGCAGAAGCGTAATCAAATAAAGATGTTACATGGGATCACTAAAAGCTTGGTCGTAGAGGTAGGTTTAAGGAGGGTCTTAAAGGAAGAGATAGGTGGAGTGGCAGAGAGGTTTAGGAAGAGAATTTCAAAGCATAAGACCAAAATAACTAATGACACAACCACCAATGGTGGGTTGAAGGGAATGGGGGATGCACAAGAGACTACAGTTCACGGAGCGTTGTAGAGCTGGAGATGGTTACAGAGGGTGGAAGGGACATGTCCATGAAGGGATTTAAACAGGAGGATGAAAAATTTAAATTTGAGGTGTTGGTAGATCAGGAGCCAATGTAGGACAATGAGGATAGGAGTGCTGGGTGAGCAGGATATGATACAGGCAGCAGAGTTTTGGATGAGCTGAAATTTGGAGGGTGGGAAACTGGCCAAGAGAGCATTGGAATAGTCGAGTCCATAGGTGACAAGGGCATGGATGCGGGTTTCAGTAGCAGACAGGCCGAGGCAGGGCTGGAGACGAGTAAAGTTACGGAGGTGGAAGTAGGCGGTCTTTGTGACAGAGAGATCGGAAGCTCAGCTCAGGGTCAAATAGGACATCAAAATTATGAATAGTCTGGTTCAATCAGAGATAGGCCATTGAGGGGGATAGAATCTCAGGCGAGGGTACGGAGTTTTGGGTGGGGGGGGGGGGGGGTGGGGGGGGCGACCGAAGATGATTGGTTCAGTCATCCCAATGTTTAGCTGGAATAAATAGTGGCTCATCCAGGACTGGGTGTCAGACAAGCAGGCTGATAATACAGAAGCAGTGAAGGGGTCTAGTGAGATGGTGGAGAAAGAGAGAGATGACAACAGTATACACGTGGAATTGGACCTCACGGGCGGGAGAGGGTCGAGGGTTAAATCAACAAATATCGGAAACCTGACCCCAACCCGCCATTTTAACTGTGGCGGATTTGGGGACGTCTGAGCAAGCTACTCTGGAGAGGCAAGTCCGTGATTATAATATGTTAATGAAGTTCCGTTCCTCAGATTTTGGCAGCCATTTGAAATTATCACTGGCCAGCCAGGTTTCCCAGGGCACAGGAAACCTGGCAGCTGAAGGGAGGCGGGGTTAGCTGGATCCAGCAAGTAAGTGCTTTTTACAGCACTGCTTGTGAGCTAGGAGGAGCAGGAGTTTCCAATGCCACCCATCCCGGCCCCCCATCCCTCAAGCAAATCTCCTGCCACAATCGGCCAGCACCACCCCCTCCCCCCCGCCCAGATCTCTCCCGGTCCCTCCTCCCTCCCAATTATTGCTCCAACTCCACGCCCCGCCACCCGCCCCCCTCCTCCAACCCTCGACTTTTCCCAAGGACCGCCCACAACAGTCCTTGGGTGCGGCCTTCTGCACGTTGGCTTTCCCACCCAGTAACCGGGAAGCCTCTCAATCTGTCCGGCTGATGGGCAGGAAATGTAGTCCAAAAATGATAAGCGAGGTCCTGCCGCTAAATTCGGCAGGGCCTCCACATTTCCCCCCCACCCACCCCCCCGCCCCTCCCCCACCCCTCCCCCACCCCTTGCTCACTCCCTGCAAATAACGAGGCCCATATCTTCAGATGATGTCACCAAGAGGCAGCATGTAGATGAGGATGAGGCCAAGGAAATGTATAAAATTCTGACAGAGCTAGACAGACTGAATGCAGGAAGGATGTTTCCCCTGGCTGAGGGGTC
Source organism: Somniosus microcephalus (assembly GCF_052327205.1). Taxonomy (NCBI): domain Eukaryota; kingdom Metazoa; phylum Chordata; class Chondrichthyes; order Squaliformes; family Somniosidae; genus Somniosus; species Somniosus microcephalus. The sequence goes on along the minus strand of NC_140987.1, from coordinate 56,769,890 downwards.
TAGAGCGAGGGGTCACAGTCTCAGGAAATGGGGTAGGACATTTAGGACTGAGATGAGGAGAAATTTCTTCACTCAGGGTGGTGAACCTGTGGAATTCTCTACCACAGAAGGCTGTGGAGGCCAAGACACTGAATATATTTAAGAAGGAGATAGATAGATTTCTAGACACAAAAAGCATCAAGGGGTATGGGGAGAGAGCACGAATATGGTATTGAGATAGAGGATCAGCCATGATCCATGATATAATTGGGATTACGGAGACATGGCACCAGGGTGACCAAGGCTGAAAATTCAACATCCAGGGGTATTCGATATTGAGGAAAGACAGGCAAAAAGGAAAAGGAGGTGGGGTAGCATTGCTAGTTAAAGAGGAGATTAAGGAAGGATATTAGCTCTGATGATGTGGAATCTGTATGGGTAGAGCTGAGAAATACCATGGGGCAGAAAACATTAGTGGGAGTTGTATACAGACCCCCAAACCGTAATGCTGAGGTTGGGGATGGCATTAAACGGGAAATTAGAGACAAGGGCACAGCAGTTATCATGGGTGACTTTAATCTACATATAGATTGGGCTAACCAAATTAGTAATAATACTGTGGAGGAGGAATTCCTAGAGTGTATACGGGATAGTTTCCTGGACCAATATGGCAAGGAACCAACAAGCGATCAGGCCATCTTAGACTGGGTATTATGTAATGAGAAAGGATTAATTAGCAATCTTGTTGTGCGAGGCCCCTTGGGGCAGAGCGATCATAATATGATAGAATTCTTCATTAAGATGGAGAGTGAAGTAGTTGACTCAGAGACTAGGGTCCTGAATTTAAATAAAGGAAACTACAAAGGTATGAGGCGCAAGTTGGCTAGGATGGATTGGGGAACATTACTTAAAGGGTTGACGGTGGACAGGCAATGGCAAACATTTAAAGATCGCATGGATGAACTACATAATTTGTTCATCACAGTTTGGCATAAAAATAAAACAAAGAAGGTGACTCAACCATGGCTATCAAGGGAAATTAGGGATAGATCCAAGGAGAGGACATATAAATTGGCCAGAAAAAGCAGCAAACCTGAGGATTGGGACCAGTTTAGGATTCAGCAAAGGAGGACAAAGGGATTAATTAAGAGGGGGAAAATAGAATATGAGAGTAAGCTTGCAAGTGTAATACCCACTGGAAATGTTATGTACACTAAGTATGGTTATCAATCTTTAACTTAGACACTGTATTATCATTGTTATAAATCCCTGGGTTAAAGTTGCCCATGTGAAGGTACGGCAAGAACTTTTAAGGACACAATGTGACTAAGAGCAGACTTTCCATAATTCTGCACCAGTGTCAACTGTTGCAGACAGTGAGGCTGCGCAGTCTCCAGGCAGAAACCCCAGGAGGAAGGGGTGGAGTCGGGGTTTTCAAGCGGGAAAAAGGGGAGCGACTGGAAGAGAAGAGGGCAGGAGCTCTGAAAAGAGGGCTCAGGAGGCAAATGGCTGCCGCATCTCGTCCCGGGCTGCCAAACTCGGCCGCCGCCCTTCGTATTAGTAGCTCTGCATCCAGAACTTAAAGTGGGATTCAGTGATCATGAAGCGAATTCAACGAAGGGGTTCGGAGTCGTAAGTCTTGCAGACATTATACATACCATGAGCTCCAACTTAAGCGCGCCAACGAAGAGTGCACTCGAATTTGGACACAGGGACAGATTCTCCTTTGAATCCATGTAAATGGAGAATGTATGTTTATTATGTCTAGATTCATTCTAATGTATGCAAATGTCTAATTTAGTTCATTGACCTGTAATCTTCTTATACTGTCTGACGTTAAAACTATAAAGTAATATCATTAGAATTAAGCCACTGTAGTAGTGATCTCCTTATTGGACTATAGAATACTGTCTACAACAGAGACCACATCTCACATACATCTAGAGAACCGTGAAGGGGTTACACAAGGAACATAAAAACTGACTGAAAAAGCTTCTATAGATATGTGAAGAGAAAAAGATTGGTGAAGTCAAGCGTAGGTCCCTTGCAGTCAGAATCAGGGGAATTTATAATGGGGAACAAAGAAATGGCAGACGAATTAAATACATACTTTGGTTCTGTCTTCAAAGGAGGACACAAATAACCTGCCAGAGATGTCGGGGAACATAGGGTCTAATGAGAGGGAGGAACTGAATGAAATCAGTATTTGTAGGGAAATGGCGTTAGGGAAATTGACGGGATTGAAGGCCGATAAATCCCCAGGGCCTGATAATCTACATCCAAGGGTACTTAAGGAAGTGGCCCTAGAAATAGTAGATGCATTGCTGGTCATCTTCCAAAATTCTATAGGCTCTGGAACAGTTCCCATGGATTGGAGGGTAGCTAATGTAATCCCACTCTTCAAAAAAGGTGGTAGAGTGAAACGGTAAGCCCGACATCGGTAGTGGGGAAAATGCTAGAGTCCATTATAAAAGGTGTAATAGCAGAGCACTTGGAAAACAGTGACAGGATCGGACAAAGTCAACATGGATTTACAAAAGGTAAATCGTGCTTGACTAATCTACTAGAATTTTTTGAGGATGTAACTGGTAGAATAGATAAGGGAGAACCAGTGGATGTGGTGTATTTGGGCTTTCAGAAGGCTTTCGATAAGGTCCCGCATAAGAGATTAGCGTGCAAAATTAAAGCACATGGGATTGGGGGTAAGGTACTGACTTGGATAGAGGACTGGTTGGCAGACAGGAAGCAAAGAGTTGGAATAAACGGGTCTTTTTCCAAGTGGCAGGCAGTGACCAGTGGGGTACCGCAGGGATTGGTGCCAGGACCCAAGCTATTCACAATATATATTAATGATCTAGACAAGGGAACTAGATATAACATCTCCAAGTTTGCAGACGACACAAAGCTGGGTGGGCATGTGTTCTGTGAGGAGGATGCCGAGAAACTTGTGGTAAACCACTGTTTGTATTCCTGTTTGTCCTGTTTGTATTCCACTGTGCCTGGACATGCCTCGGCTGACTCCTCCCACAGGTCCTAGTATAAAGGTGACTGCTCCCCAGCCCTTAGTATCATGGACCGGTCGACCACGCGAGGCAGACCTCCATTCTGTTGTTAATAAAAGCCTTTAGTTACTCTTCTAACTCTCAGTCTTTTATGAGTAATTGATAGCGCATCAATTTTATTAACAACATTTTTATAATGGAGAAGATCCTCACACCAGCATGCCTGGACTTAGATCATCGGGAGGCGGACTCATCCACCAAGTTTACTCACTGGCTTAAGTGTTTCGAAAAATTCCTGACCGCCTCCGAAGCAATCAAATCGGACGAGGACAAACTGGATGTCCTGACCTCCAAAGTGAACCACCGAGTGTACTCGGTCATCCAAGACGCGACCTCGTACGCGGACGCTATCAAGCTCCTCAAGGACCAGTACACGCGCCCAGTGAACGAAGTGTACGCCAGGCACCTCCTGGGGAGTCGTAAACAACAACCTGGGGAATCGACCGTGGAATACCTTCAGGCACTGTCTGTGCTTGGCCGGGCCTGTGGTTGTAAGGATGTAAAGGCCGCCGTGTACACAGAGGAACTTATCCGGGACGCTTTTGTAGCGGGCCACAGATCCAATTACACCCGACAGCGACTGTTGGAGCAGAGTAACCTCGACCTCAACAAGGCCTCTGAACTCGCACTATCGTTGGATGCAGCCTACCAGGGCATGGATGCCTACTCCTCTGCACCGTGGACGCCGCGGGGAATGACAGCCTGGGACACGGTAGGACCGCCTCATAGCGCCGTGCCACCCCAGCCACACCCCAACAACGGCCCAACTACCGCAGCAGTGTCCCAAGGCCAGACAGCAGTGCCCCAAGGCCAGAAATGCTACTTCTGTGGCCAGGCAAAACACCCCAGAGCGCGCTGCCCGGCGAAAAACGCGATCTGCTCGGGCTGCGGGAAGAAGGGACACTACGCTAGCGTCTGCAGGGCCAAAGCCACCCCGAACCCCAGCAGCGCCGCGTGTGGGCCATGCGGGCCGCCATCTTGGACCTCCCCGGCCGTGTGCGAATCACCGGTACAGCAGCCATTTTGGACGCCTCCAGCCACATGGGGATCATGGACGCCGCCATCTTGGACGACAGCCGGGACGCAGCAGGCCCCCGACACCGCCTCATCTGATACCCGCAGCGACACACCGACCCCTACGCTGGCATCCGTTACACTGGACCAAGCGAGACTGCACCAACTGGCCAGTTCCACAATGGACATTAAGGTAAATGGTCACGATACAATCTGCCTTTTTGACTCTGGGAGCACGGAGAGCTTCATCCACCCCGACACGGTGCGGCGTTGCTCTCTCCCAGTCCTGCCTGCGCAACAGCGGATTTCTATGGCCTCCGAGTCCCAGTCGGCGGACATCGGCGGCTACTGCGTGGTGACACTCGTAGTAGACGGGACCGTGTACGATCATTTTAAACTTCTGGTCCTGCCTGACCTCTGCGCTGCCGTCCTGCTGGGGTTAGATTTTCAGTGCCACCTTAAAAGTGTTACGATGGCGTACGGTGGACCCCTACCCCCACTCACAGTCCGCAGCCAGCAGCTTCCAAACTGCCCGCCGCGCACCAGGTGCAACCTCTCCACACTCAGAGTCACCCCCCCACCACTGTTTGCTAACCTCACCCCCGACTGTAAGCCCATCGCCACAAAGAGCAGGCGATACAGTGCCGGGGACAGGGTTTTCATTAAAACCGAAGTGGAGCGGCTCCTGAAAGAAGGGATTATTGAGGGCAGCACCAGCCCCTGGCGAGCCCAGGTTGTGGTCGTTAAGACCGGCGAGAAGCAGCGCCTGGTCATCGACTACAGCCAGACAATAAATCGCTACACCCTGCTGGACGCCTACCCACTCCCCCGTATAGCTGATATGGTCAACCAGATCGCGCAGTACCGCGTCTTCTCGACCATCGACCTGAAATCAGCGTACCACCAGCTCCCCATCCGCCCTGAGGACCGCCAGTACACTGCCTTTGAGGCAAACGGCCGCCTCTATCACTTCCTTAGGGTTCCCTTTGGCGTCACCAACGGGGTCTCCGTCTTCCAAAGGGAGATGGACCGGATGGTAGATCAAAATGCGTTGCAGGCCACTTTCCCATATCTGGACAATGTGACCATCTGCGGCCGTGACTTGCAGGACCATGACGCAAACCTCGAAAAATTCCTCCGCACCGCCCAACTCCTAAACCTGACATATAACAAGGAGAAGTGCATATTCCGCACAAACCGCCTCGCCATCCTTGGCTGTGTTGTGGAACACGGAGTCATCGGCCCCGGCCCCGACCGGATGCGTCCCCTTATGGAACTTCCACTGCCCCACTGCCTCAAGGCCCTGAAGAGGTGCCTAGGGTTTTTCTCCTATTACGCCCAGTGGGTCCCCTACTATGCGGACAAGGCCCGTCCGCTGATCAAGTCCACCTCTTTTCCCTTGACGGCAGAGGCCCGCTTAGCCTTCCACCGTATCAAGGAGGACATTGCCAAAGCCACCATGCACGCAGTGGACGAATCCATCCCCTTCCAGGTGGAAAGCGACGCGTCTGACTTTGCCCTGGCCGCTACCCTCAATCAGGCGGGGAGACCCGTGGCCTTCTTTTCACGAACCCTCCAAGGCCCGGAGACCAGACACTCCGCTGTTGAGAAGGAGGCCCAGGCGATTGTGGAGGCTGTGCGTCATTGGAGGCACTACCTGGCCGGAAAACGATTTACCCTGCTCACTGACCAGCGTTCAGTTGCTTTCATGTTTAACAACAAGCAGAGGGGCAAAATCAAAAATGACAAGATCTTGAGGTGGAGAATCGAACTTTCCACCTACAACTACGAGATCTTGTACCGGCCCGGGAAGCTAAATGAACCCCCGGATGCGCTATCGCGTGGCACCTGCGCCAGCGTGCAGATCGATAGACTGCGGGCCCTCCACAATGACCTCTGCCACCCGGGGGTCACCAGGTTCTTCCACTTCATCAAGGCCCGCAACCTGCCTTACTCTATTGAGGAGGTCAGGACCATGACCAGGAACTGCCAAGTCTGCGCTGAGTGCAAACCGCACTTTTATAGACCAGACAGGGCCCACCTGATAAAAGCCACTCGCCCGTTCGAGCGCCTGAGCGTTGATTTTAAAGGGCCTCTCCCCTCCTCCGACCGCAATGTGTACTTCCTCAATATTATTGATGAGTACTCCCGTTTTCCGTTCGCCATCCCCTGCCCGGACATGACCAGTGCCACGGTCATTAAATGTCTGAACGACCTCTTCACCCTGTTCGGTTTCCCCAGCTATATCCATAGCGACCGGGGCTCATCGTTTATGAGCGACGAACTCCGTCAGTACCTGCTAACTAGGGGTATTGCCACAAGCAGGACCACCAGTTACAACCCCCGGGGGAACGGACAGGTGGAAAGAGAAAATGCGACAGTTTGGAAGGCCGTCCTGCTAGCCTTAAAGTCTAGGGGCCTTCCAACCTCCCGCTGGCAGGATGTGCTCCCCGATGCGCTCCACTCTATTCGGTCACTGCTCTGCACTGCCACTAACGCCACCCCTCATGAGAAAATGTTTGTCTTCCCAAGGAAGTCCACATCGGGGACATCGCTACCGCCATGGCTGACGTCCCCAGGGCCCGTCCTACTGAGAAGACACGTGAGGACCCATAAAACGGACCCCCTGGTCGAGAGGGTCGACCTCCTCCACGCCAACCCCCAGTATGCTTACATCACATACCCGGACGGGCGGGAGGACACAGTCTCCATAAGAGACCTTGCACCCTCGGGGGCCGCAGTAACCCACTACCCACTACCACCCCCCCCCACGATCCGATATCCAGCCCCAGCAGACGGCAGGCCTGGGCCCCGCGACCCGCTCGACATCTACGAGGACGACACGCCTGTGCCACAGCCTACGCTGGACTCGACGCCGGAAACTTCACTGCCCCTGCCGTCGCCACGCAGATCACAGCGGCAGACAAGACCTCCGGAGAGACTCCAATACACTAACTTTTAATACACTTCACCCCGCCGGACTCAATTTTAAACAAGGGGTGAATGTGGTAAACCACTGTTTGTATTCCTGTTTGTCCTGTTTGTATTCCACTGTGCCTGGACATGCCTCGGCTGACTCCTCCCACAGGTCCTAGTATAAAGGTGACTGCTCCCCAGCCCTTAGTATCATGGACCGGTCGACCACGCGAGGCAGACCTCCATTCTGTTGTTAATAAAAGCCTTTAGTTACTCTTCTAACTCTCAGTCTTTTATGAGTAATTGATAGCGCATCAAAACTCCAGTATGATTTGGACAGGTTGGGTGATTGGGCATAGAAACATAGAAGATAGGAGCAGGAGTAGGCCATTTGGCCCTTCGAGCCTGCTCCGCCATTCAATGAGATCATGGCTGATCATCCAAATTCAGTACCCTGTCCCTGCCTTCTCCCCATATCCCTTGATCCCTTTAGCCTCAAGAAATATATCCAACTCTTTCTTGAATATATTTAATGAACTGGCCTCCACCGCCCTCTGTGGCAGAGAATTCCACAGGTTCACCACTCTCTGGGTGAAGAAATTCCTCCTCATTTCAGTCCTAAATGGCTTACCCCTTATCCTTAGACTATGACCCCTGGTTCTCGACTCCCCGGCCATCCGAAACATCCTTCCTGCATTTAGTCTGTCCAGGCCTGACAGAATTTTATAGGTTTCGATGAGATCCCCTCTCAATCTTCTAAACTCCAGTGAGTATAAGCCCAATCGACACAATCTCTCCTCATACGTCATTCCTGCCATCCCAGGTATCAGCCTGGTGAATCTTCGCTGCACTCCCTCCATGGCAAGAATGTCCTTCCTCAGGTAAGGTGACCAAAACTGCACACAATACTCAAGGTGTGGTCTCACCAAGGCCCTGTACAACTGTAGCAAGACATCCTTGTTCCTGTACTCGAACCCTCTTGCTACGAAGGCCAACATACCATTTGCCTTCTTAACCGCCTGCTGCACCTGCATGCTTACCTTCAGCGACTGGTGCACAATAACACCCAGGTCTCTCTGCACTTCCCCTTCTCCCAATCTATTGCCATTCAAATAATAATCTGCCTTCCTGTTTTTGCCACCAAAGTGGATAACCTCACATTTATCCACATTATAGTGCATTTGCCATGTTTCTGCCCAATCACCCAACCTGTCCAAATCGTATTGGAGTTTCACGACATCCTCCTCACAGCTTACCCTCCCACCCAGCTTTGTGTCGTCTGCAAATTTGGAGATATTACATCCAATTCCCTTGTCCAGATCATTAATATATATTGTGAACAGCTGGGGTCCTAGGACCGATCCTTGCGGTGCCCCACTAGTCACTGCCTGCCACTCGGAAAACGACCCGTTTATTCCAACTCTTTGCTTTCTGTCCACCAACCAGTTCTCTATCCAAGTCAATACCTTGCCCCCAATCCCACGTGCCTTAATTTTGCATGCTAATCTCTTATGTGGGACCTTATCGAAAGCCTTCTGAAAGTCCAAATACACCACATCCACTGGTTCTCCCTTATCTATTTTACCAGTTACATCCTCAAAAAATTCCAGTAGATTAGTCAAGCATGATTTACCTTTTGTAAATCCATGTTGACTTTGTCCGATCCTGTCACTGCTTTCCCAGTGTTCTGCTATTACATCTTTTATAATAGACTCTCGCATTTTCCCCACTACCGATGTCAGGCTTACCGCTCTATAATTCCCTGCTTTTTCTCTATCACCTTTTTTGAATAGTGGGGTAACATTAGCTACCCTCCAATCGATGGGTACCGTTCCAGGGTCTATCAAGTTCTGGAAGATGACCAGCAATGCATCTACTATCTCTAGGGCCACTTCCTTAAGTACCCTGGGATGTAGACCATCAGGCCCTGGGGATTTATCGGCCTTCAGTCCCATCAATTTTCCTAACACCATTTCCCTACAAATACTGATTTCTTTCATTTCCTCCCTTTCATCAGACCCCATGTTCCCCAGCATCTCTGGGAGGTTATTTGTGTCCTCCTTTGTGAAGACAGAACCAAAGTATGTATTTAGTTGGTCTGCCATTTCCTTGTTTCCCATTATAAATTCCCCTGATTCTGACTGTAAGGGACAAACGCTTGACTTAACCAATCTTTTTCTCTTCACATATCTATAAAAGCTTTTGCAGTCAGTTTTTATGTTTCCTGCTAGCTTACTCTCATATTCTATTTTCCCTTTCTGAATTAATCCCTTTGTCCTCCTTTGTTGACTCCTAAACTGCTCCCAATCCTCAGGATTATTGCTTTTTCTGGCCAATTTATATGTCCTCTCCTTGGATCTTATGCTATCCCTAATTTCCCTTGTTAGCCACGGTTGAGTCACCTTTTTTGTTTTATTTTTATGCCAAACTGGGATGAACAAATTCTGTAGCTCATCCATTCGGTCTTTGAATGTTTGCCATTGCCTATCCACTGTCAACCCTTTGAGTGCCATTCCCCAATGCATGGCAGATGCAGTATAATGTGGATAAATGCGAGGTTATCCACTTTGGTGGTAAAAACAGGAAGGCAGATTATCTGAACGGCAATAGATTGGGAGAAGGGAAAGTGCAACGAGACCTGGGTGTCCTTGTGCACCAGTTGCTGAAGGTAAGCATGCAGGTGCAGCAGGCAGTTAAGAAGACAAATGGTATGTTGGCCTACATAGCGAGAGGATTAGAGTACAGGAGCAAGGGTGTCTTGCTGCAGTTGTACAGGGCCTTGGTGAGACCACACCTTGAGTATTGTGTGCAGTTTTGGTCACCTTATCTGAGGAAGGATGTTCTTGCTATGGAGGGAGTGCAGCGAAGATTCACCAGACTGATACCTGGGATGGCAGGAATGACGTATGAGGAGAGATTGGGTCGATTGGGCTTATATTCGCTGGAGTTTAGAAGAATGAGAGGGGATCTCATTGAAACTTATAAAATTCTAATAGGACTAGACAGACTAGATGCAGGAAGGATGTTCCCAATGGTGGGGGAGTCCAGAACCAGTGGTCACAGTCTAAGGATAAGGGGTAAGCCATTTAGGACTGAGATGAGGAGGAATTTCATCACCCAGAGAGTGGTGAACCTGTGGAATTCTCTGCCACAGAGGGCGGTGGAGGCCAGTTCATTAAATATATTCAAGAAAGAGTTGGATATATTTCTTGAGGCTAAAGGGATCAAGGGATATGGGGGGAAGGCAGGGACAGGGTACTGAATTTGGATGATCAGCCATGATCTCATTGAATGGCGGAGCAGGCTCGAGGGGCCGAATGGCCTACTCCTGCTCCTATCTTCTATGTTTCTATGATCATATTGAATGGCGGAGCAGACTCGAAGGGCTGAATGGCCTGCTCCTATGATCATATTGAATGGCGGAGCAGACTCGAGGGGCCGAATGGCCTATACCTGCTCCTATTTTTCTATGTTTCTAGGATAGATCCTTCGAAGACTCCAGAGGTAACAGGGTGGGGACATGAAGAGAAGGCATTGCTGGCGATACTCTGGCTACAGTAAGAGTGGAACCAAGCAAGGGCACTCACACTGAGTTGGACAATGGAGGAGAGGTGTAGGAGGAAGATGGCATGGTCGACCATGTTGACGGCTGCAGAGAGGTTGAGAAGGAGAATGAGAGATAGTTTACCACGGTCAGTCACAGAGGATATCATATGTGACTTTGATTTGGGCTGCTTCAATGTATGGCAAGGAAGGAAACCTAATTGGAGAGATTTAAACATTGAATCCTGGGGATGATGGGTACATATTTGGGAGGCAACAACATATCCAAGAACTTTGGAGAGGAAAGGGAGGTTGAAGATGGGGAAGGAAAAGGGGTCAAGGGTGGGTTTTTTGAGGGGATGATGGTGCTGGTTTTGAAAGGGAGGGGGACAATACCTGAGGAGGCCAAGAAGGGAAGTTGGATGGCCAGTAGTTTAGTGGGAAGGAGGTCAAGTGAGCAGGAATTGTGTCTCATGGACATGATGAGTTCAGAGAAGGTATGATGGGAGTGAGGTCAGGGCTACAGTACAGGGAGCCAGGGGGGAAGTTTGCTGTGGTGGACAAGGGGAAGAGGGAAAGCAGCAGAGGCAGCTGAATGGATCATTTCAATTTTAGTGATAAAGATGTCCATGACCTCCTCACACTTATTGGAGGTGAAGGTGGAGGGGGCAGACGAGAGGGGTTTATGGAGATGGTTGGTGGAAGAGAAACGAAGCTGAGGATATTGGTAGAGGAGAGAGAGACCGGATACCACTTGCTATGGTGATGGATGGTTAAACCAGTTACGCGCCAGATGGCCGCTTGGGGCCATAGACCAAGATGGGCGAGAGTAAACGTTTTACTGGCGACAAAAGCATCTAAGGTCTAGGTGAGGGAGTGGTTGAGCAAACCAACAGCTGCAGAACTACTGTGACAAATGAAATGCTAAATGCTAGGCAGTTGATGTTTGGAAAGTGCAACTGTAAGTGACTTGGAGAAAGAGTTTTTTCCAAGGACAGACACTGAAGGAAGTGGGTTGGGGTTGCGGGTGATCAGGAATAAAAGAAAATGGTCTTGTCCATCATCAAGATCATACAGTCGAGAGGCCACGTGTGAATGCAAGGTCGAGGGGGTGACCATGAATATGGGGAGGAGACTTTATATGGGGGAGAAGCTGAAGAGAATACGGCAGTCAGTCATTCAGTTCAGACTATTAGGGAGGATATCCTGGGGAGATACTTGGGATGGGGCTAAATGGGGTGGGTGGTAAAGAATGAGCATTTTAAAGGAGAGGCGAGAGTCGCAGAACAAGGTAAGAGACTTGAAGGAGGAGAATGTGCCAGGGGAGCAAGGGAGAGACCAAAGTGGGATTTGATGATAAGGGCCACACCATCCCGACGTCAGTTTGGATGAGGCAAGTGGTGGAAAGTATACTCAGGCGGGGGGATGTTAGTAAGGTGCAAGGTATCGCCACCCATGAGTCAAGTTTCAGTGATGATGTTAATACAATCGTCCAAAACAAGGTTATTGATACCAAGGGCTTTGTTGGCGAGTGAACGGACATTCTGGAGGGAAATGCGAAGAGGGACTGTTGATCTGGCTGGCAGAGTTCCTGGGGGAAATCCTGGCTGGTGTGACCTGGGTGTGTAGAAGGCGGATGAGAATTTGAACCATTGCACAGATCAAGTACTCTCACTTCTTCATAATTACAGCTATATAAAAGGGTTGAAAAAATAAAAAATAAATCTGGTTGGGGGGAAAAGGTTTGTATATTTACAAAATGAACAATGGGAAGAAATGTCAAGCCCCACTCCAGGATTTGGGCAAATAATCTAAGCTGACACTCTTGTGCATCATCAGATGCGCCATCCCTCGGATGAGTCATTAAACCTGCCTGTTATGGTGGGTTGTAAATATCCCATGGCACTATTTGAAGAGCAAGGAAATCGCTCAGTGTCCTCACTATACTTATTCCTCGATTAATAGCGACAACCAGAAAACATTAGTCATTCACTTCATTGCTGTTTGTGAGATCTTGTGTAGAAAGTGGTGGCCACATTAGCCTACATAATAATAGTTACTGCACTTCAAAATAATTTATTCTGTGAAATGCTTTTAAAATATTTCGCAGAGATATGGTCTGGGGCTATCTTTGCTTTTTAAAAATGCGATGATGGCTCATATATTCGATAGTAGTTTACAGTATTGTTACTTTAGCAAGTATGAAGAAGTTGCCTACTGTAGTAGGGAACATTAATAAAAGAAAGGGCATGTCTGGAAATAGATATGGTGAAAGCAGAACTAAAAAGTAGGAATAAGAGACATATGGAGCTTATTGCTTTCTTTAATTATTTAGACTGAGAAATAAAGTTCCATTTAATTAGTGATATTTTAAAGCTCATTACAGTAATTATTTACAGATTTTGTAACATCATTGGCACTAGAAGTATATTTCACTTAATTTGTTCGCTCATAAACACCTTTAATCACCATACTGTCCATTTCAAAACAGCTAGCCAGTACTTCCGTCTAATATAGTGCCATGATTTATGTGTACCTCAGATTATCACGGGCTAATTTAAGTGTTTGGTAACATATTTAATAGGTATTAAAACCTGGTTAAAAGGAATGACTGTTTTAGCTAAAACCATTTGAGTATTTGCATTTCAATAAACTAAAGGACAATCTATATCCGGTAAAAACTGCGCCATGAAAATCATACAACAGGTCACCCTCCTGACCCCCACTGTCACATGCAGACATGATGAGTTCTCAATCTGAGGCAGACTGTACTGGGGTGGGCACAATGCTAAGCACTAATTGAAATTGATGCTTATCTTCACCATAACCTAAGTGCCAGCTCAATCTCCGAGGCATAGAAACAGGAACAACGTTGAAGGTACAGTAGCAGACGCCACACCCGGAGAGGTCAGGGGCGTGGAAGCCCGGCCGATCTTAACAGCGGGATCTCCTTTAAATAAAACTTCCCGAGTCTTGCCAGACACGTGACCAGATTCACGACCTGGCCAGTAGGCGGGAACAGGAATTTGGCTGCAGTCGGTTGACCCGGGGAATGGTAATCAGTGGGATTAGAGTTCCAGGGCAATCGCAGTAGACGAACAGGAGAGGCCCAAGGTCTCCTCGAGAGGCCTGGGGGAGCACCCCTGCTCCTCCTGGCCCACAAGGAGCTCAGAGAGAAGGAATTTTTAAAACTTACCTTGGCCTCTTCTGGCCAGTTGGCTCCACCTGCCATGGTTCTCAGTGCAAAACACCCCCTGACCCGACGTTAATATTACTTCATGGCATCAGTGACATTATGGGGCCGTAACTTTTGCATCTTAAGTAGGCCCCCAGCTGCTTTTATTGGGAGCCTAGTCGAGGGGCTTAATTTTGCGCCGACTGGAAACACAGCGGGTTGGAGGCAGGATTTCGATTTTCAAGATTTTAACTCCTCGCCCAACCCTGTATTGGGGAGTGGGGCTGATGGTGGGGGAGCTTGGGGGGGAGCCGGGGGGTGAAGCACTCCTGCTCCTCCCGGCCCACAAGAAGTGCTCACCGAGGCTGCCCTCGCTGCAGCTGCCGGAATTCCCGAGGCCCGGGAACACCAGCCGGCCACAGTTAAGCCTGCAAAGCAAGTTAAATCCGAAGCTTCCAGCCTCGTCATCATATTTAAAGTGCCAACCCGCCTCCTGGGAGCAGGTTGACTGCCCGCCCTCCCCATCCTACCTCTGTTAAAACTAGAAACGGGCGGGTTGGGGTCGGTATTCAGATTTTTTACATTTTAACCTCTCACCTGGCCCAAACCCGCCCGTGTTTTGGGTTTAAACCCCCCCCCCACCGTGTGTGAGAGAGAGAAATGAGAGTGTGTGCATGCACATGAGCGCAAGAGTGTGTGTACACATGAATGTGTTTCTATCTCTGCTTCCATGACGCACCCATTTGTTCAACACCCCCAAAGCAAATAACAGCTCCATTGCTAGTTATGTTAAAGAGTTCAAATTACCAACAAACCAAATACAAAAGCTAAGCCAAGTCATAGCTCACTTATTTTTTTTTTTAAAACCAGTCCAACTTGTTATACATATTTCATCATGAGTGTCATTTCTTCTTGCACAGCGATTTGGGACCTATTTTGGGTCTGTGCCATGGCTCACTTAAATTATGAAGCCTGCTTCCTAACTGCCAAATCTGTTGCCTTTCTATTGTAGGGGGAATGCAACAGAACAACTGTGCAGCAGAAATTGCCCACTCATCATGTGAAGAATCTGTGACCTAACACGCCATGGTTCAGCACACTGTCGATCTCAACTATATGCTGCCTATTTGGTCACAGTTGTAAACAACCCAGAAAGCAGTAACTGCAGTAAAATTTAAATCAATACAGTGGATCCCTGTTATTTGCCATAAAGGATAGAACCCCAGTACATAATGGAAATTGGCAGCTAGCCAAGAGTCCACAAATATTGGTCTTGCATTGTAGGAGAAATTCCCCAAGAATTGCCTTAAATGTGTCCTCAGATTGGAGTCAACAGTCATACTGAATTCTAGGAAAGGAAAGGGCTAATGATAGTTAAACTATAAGGGGGAAAAATTCAGTTGTTTGCGCCTCCTGTTAGCGCCTTAAGAGGGCGCAAATCAACTAGCGCCCGGGCGCGGCGATGTTTGCGTCGCTCGCGATATTAACTAGACATTTTGCGGCAGCGCTAAACACTACCGCCACGATCTCCTGCTGTGAAGAAATCAGTTTAAAAAACCTCAGACTGTCAATAGAATTGAGGAGGTTTCTTTAGAAATGGAAAATATGCAAGCTGGTGTTTTTTTTAATATTCGTTCCTGATATGTGGGCGTCGCTGGCAAGGCCAGCATTTATTGCCCATCCCTAATTGCCGTTGAGAAGGTGGTGGTGAGCCGCCTTCTTGAGCCGCTGCAGTCCGTGTGGTGAAGGTACTCCCAGAGTGCTGTTAGGGAGGGGGTTCCAGGATTTTGACCCAGCGACAATGAAGGAACAGCGATATACTTCCAAGTCAGGATGGTGTGGAACTTGAGGGGAGCTTGCAGATGGTGCTGTCATCAGCGAACATCCCTACTTCTGACCTTATGATTGAGGGAAGGTCATTGATGAAGCAGCTGAAGATTGTTGGGCCTAGGACACTGCCCTGAGGAACACCTGCAGCGATGTCCTGGGGCTGTGATGATTGACCTTCAACCACCACAACCATCTTTCTTTGTGCTAGGTATGACTCCAGCCAGTGGAGAGTTTTCCCCGATTCCCATTGGCTTCAGTTTTACTAGGGCACCTTGATGCCACACTCGGTCAAATGCTGCCTTGATGTCAAGGGCAGACACTCTCACCTCACCTCTGGAATCCAGCTCTTTTGTCCATGTTTGGACCAAGGCTGTAATAAGGTCTGGGGCAGAGTGGTCTTGGCGGAACCCAAACTGAGCATCAGTGAGCAGGTTATTGGTGAGCAAGTGCCGCTTGTAAGTACTGTCGACGACACCTTCCATCACTTTGCTGATGATTGAGAGTAGTCTGTTTGGCCAAATTGGATTTGTCCTGCTTTTTGTGGACAGGACATACCTGGGCAGTTTTCCACATTGTCGGATAGATGCCAGTTTTGTAGCTGCACTGGAACAGCTTGGCTAGAAGCGTGGCTAGTTCTGGAACACAAGTCTTCAGCTGGGATGTTGTTGGGGCCCATAGCCTTTGCTGTATCCAGTGCGCTCAGCTGTTTCTTGATATCACGTGGAGTGAATCAAATTGGCTGAAGACTGGCTTCCGTGATGGTGGGGTCCTCAGGAGGAGGCCGATATGGATCATCCACTCGGCACTTCTGGCTGAAGATGGTTGCAAACGTGTCAGCCTTGTCTTTTGCACTTACACGCTGGGCTCCACCATCATTGAGGATGGGGATATTCATGGAACCTTCTCCTCCCGTTTGTTGTTTAATGGTCCACCACCATTCACGACTGGATGTGGCAGGACTGCAGAGCTTTGATCTGATCCGTTGATTGTGGGATCGCTTAGCCCCATCTATAGCATGCTGCTTCCGTGCATGCTGCTTCTGTTTAGCATGCCTGTAGTCCTGTGTTGCAGCTTCCCCAGGTTGGCATCTCATTTTTAGGTACGCCTGGTGCTGCCCCTGGCATGCTCTTCTACACTCCTTATTGAATCAGGGTTGGTCCCCTAGTTGATATTAATGGCAGAGTGAGGGATATGTCAGGCCATGAGGTTACAGATTGTGATGGAATACAATTTTGTTGCTGCTGATGGCCCACAGTGCCTCATGGATACCCAGTTTTAAGCTGCTATATCTGTTCTGCTATATATAGCTGTTCTGAATCGATCCCATTTAGCACGGTGGTAGTGCCACACAACACGATGGAGGGAGTCCTCAGTGTGAAGGTGGGACTTCGTCTCCACAATAACTGTGCGGTGGTCACTGCTACCAATGCAGTCATGGACAGATGCTCCAAACAGTTGTAAGCTGCATAAAGCTCAATCTGTCTTCCAACTGCATTAAGCAACAGCTTCAAACCTTGCAAAGTGAAGACCTATGAAATGGGAGCTTCTATAGACCGTTTGCAGCTGTCAAGTTTAGAAATCATCCCATGCTGACAGAACACCCGACCTCCTTACCTGACATGATCCCCGAGCAGCGGGGAAGCCTTGGGGGGGGGGCGGGGGGGACATGTAAAATTGAAAGGCAAGCATAAAATACAACTTCATTGGCTCTTAACAATGTATCTAATGATGTCAGTTGCCTCCCCCGCCACTTGGGTCAGATCTGTTCTGCGATGACAGACCCGACATCTGGGAGACTAGCGTGGGTTTGGGGGGTGGGTGGGTGGGGGTGGGGGAAGTCCCCTACCCACTGTCAAAAGAAAAAAAAAATTCCCAGCCAACCCGCCTCCAAACGACCCCGCTGACCCCCCCGGAAAATTCCGGCCTACACCTCTGACAGAGGGAAAGTTTACCAAACAGATACTGACATATAAAAGTGTGTGACTTAGATGCACAAGTTTCTCTGAGATCAAGGGAGACGAGCTTTAATGAGATCAGATACAGTTACCAGCATGGAAAGTTAAATTACCTGGGAGCAGAGAACCCAGGTGGAACAGATAGCACCTCTGCAGACAGAGATTCATCGATCTGACATTTTATTTATTCTTGAGATGTGGGATTTGCTGGCAAGGCCTGCAGTGATTGCCCATCCCTAGTTGCCCTGAGAAATGAGTGGCTTTCTGCAGACAGACAAGAGTCAGCCATGTTGGTGTGGGACTCGAGTGAACCAGTTGGGTTTTTACGGCAATGCGGCAGCTTCGTGATCATTTTTACTGATACCAGGTTTTTATTTCCAGATATTTTAAACCGAATTCAAATTCTTATGTTCTGTGGATTATTAGTCAAGGCCTCTGGATCACTAGTCCAGTAATGTAACTACTGCACTACCTTACCTACCTACATCTCAGAAGATTATCCTCCCAGAGGAACTCGAGGCAGCCAGTTGATCCATGCCAGCTCATAAGGACGAGGTTGTACAAGTTCTGAAACACTGTTTATTACAAGCATATGGACTTTCTATTCACTAGACTGGCTATCTAACACTGTCAGCTATCTAATGAGTCTAATTCTAAATTAATCTCACCATTTTATTTCATTCACTCGGTAGTTGGTGTAAATTCTGATGGGAGATTGTAGTGCAGATGGTAATAATATCCGAACAGGTTGATGCAAAACAGTTCAACAAACCAAATTTAAGCATCATTAACTTCTTGATGAAGATTCATCTAGCGCCCTTGTTGAATATTCTGGTTAGAGTATCAATCCCAGTGTTCTGAAATGTATGGTAGACAATATCCTAAATACATAAATGAAGACAAGTACAATACAATTAACATTTAATCTAATCCTTCCAGGACGTTCAGGTGTATTTAGGTCAAACAGGAGGAGATTTATGTTCGCCACCTATGCAATGAGGTGACATTTCATGTCAAACTTTGTCCTGTGAAAATTCTGACAGATACTTGTGAATTCCACAGAAAGAACAGGTAGCCATGTTATTTTTCCAAAAGATTCACCTCACCCTCTTAGAACATGGCAAGCTTACAAGGGATTGGGGTGGACTAATCAGGGACTACCATCTACTCGGCGAAGCTCAGAGGGGTGTTGTACTGATCAAATACCTCCCATTCTTCCTGGAGACAATTATTGCCCAAATACGCCACCTTAGTGTAAGAGCTGATAGCAGAGCAGTTGGTAATGATGCTTAAAGTCTGAGCTTAAAGAAAATTCCATTCCATTGCTGACAGGAATGTTCCTCTTCCTCACCCCACAGGGAAGAGACAGCAATCATGGGAGTACAGGTACCTAAACTGCAGCCTCTAACCACAGACTCCTAGCTGGCAAAGGACAAGCTGCCAGGTCAAGCTGCCAGAGCAATGCAACCTGATGGATATATGGGTTGGCATACCATCCACTCCCAATAAAGAATTTGCCTTCTACTTGACCCCAACCCCATTATCCTTTCACCCACTTCCATTAACCTTCCATCCTACGATACTGGCCTCCAAGTCTCTCCCTCTTCAGTTATTCAGAGTTCCGATGCGGAGTAGCTAAACCTTTCCTACAGACACCAGCTGCCCACTACACAGTCAAAAACAAGGCATCCAGCCCACTCCACAATACTGTGTGTGACCACAAAAGCAGTGCTTAGGGACCACACCAAACAACTAATCTCTGCCACAAAGTGAAAAGGACTGCAAGCAATGGAAAGGAAAGTAAAAGAGTTCGAAATCCAGCAGGGGCCAATAAACATAGATCACTTTAAGAGTCCAATGCAATTCAGACAGAAACTAAACAATCTGCTTTCAGCAGCTGATGAAAAACTATTCTGATAAACCAGACCCAAATAATATGAACAAGGGTGGCAATCTAGAGAAGGTTTTCACATAGTTCCGAAGACAAAGAATAGAGAGCAGAACTGTTAACAGTTTAAATTGAAAGGTACTGTAATCTTATCTCTGATCTCACAGGTCAAAAAAGAATTTGCAAACCATTAGACCCTGAACTATGCCTCCGTCCACACAATCCGTAATGAACCTCCCACTTTGCCAACATACATGATCAGTTAATTCCGACTGCAGTCAGCGAGAACCAGCCAGCTGTGAAAAGATTCCAGTCAGGGAAAGCAACAAGGGCCAACTGTAACCCAGATGAATCCTACAAGACTGTGCTTCCCGAGCCAAATGCACGTCTGCTGAAATTCCTTCACCGTGTCAGAGAGGAGAGCTTCCCCAGACGCCTACGCAAGTCAATTCACACCAATGTGCAAAAACCATGTGTAGCAACAGTCTCAGACCACCTGCATTCCCCTTCCATTGGGAAACCAAAGAAGTATGCGCTACCTCCCCATCTCTTTGCCTGGACAATAGAGCTCTTGGGATCATGCATCGGAGCAAACTCTGACACGCAAGCAGTAGGGGGTTCAAAGGCCTGAACACACAATACGTATGTTGACAACAATGTTGCTATAGGTAACTAGCTTTTGACCACCACATCCCAATATCCTCCAAATAATCAGCGCTCGTTGGATACAAGCTTATCTACTCGTAAACATGGAACATGTCCAATGCTTAGAAACTCCCCAAGTTCAGACGGGGTTCTATCCTTTCAGTTCATTAGAGTTTGGGCTCAGTTACTTTGGCATAGAAGTTACACTGAAACTTTCTTTCCCTCGCCTCTTACCCAACCAAACTATAAGCTGACTTAAACAAATGACAAGGCCTGCACATGTCACTCAAGAACGATGAACACTCTTCCTCCCTATTCCAAACACTTTCAGTCAAGGTTGCAGCCTTGCATTTTTAAGACTTGAACAGCTGCAGCTCCATGTCCTGTGGGCAGCAAAGGGCGACAAGTATGCCTCAAACTGCTTCAGCAAAATTCAATGGCTGAGAGTGAAGAGCAGGGCCACCCTAACCAACCTACCCTTCATAGGCCCGTAAAAATCCCAAAACACCCTACTGCAGCACTAACCTCCTCAGCCTCGAGGAAGCATATGCCTCCTTGAAGATGCTCCTGGTCTGCCGGTCCACCTTACTGGACGAATGCTGCAGGGGTTACCGCACAAAGGCATATCTTTTTTACTTATTCTGGCCATCCCACTCCATTCAGCTATTCTGGACAGAAATCAAAGGGGCCACAAGGAGCTAGTTAACTCCCCTTTTGAAAGCCTAATTGAGCTGACCTTTGTACACCATCAAGCAGTTTTCCCCTCTTTCCAGTCCTTTAAACCAATTAGCTAATTCTCTGTACTAGCATTTAGCATATTTGTTCATGACTTTTACCCAATATTCTCCCCTCCCTTTTTGTTTTGGTCTGCTCTATAAAGTCATTGATCAGACTTCCTTTTATAGATCTAACAAATGGTCTCTATCAGAAATATTAACCTGTCCTTTTTATCCAGCTGCTGAGGGGTGTACTGTATATTCCCAGCATTTTCAGTTTTGATTTCAGAATTTCAGCATTTGCAGTTCTTTCTTTTTACCTTAGCATAAGTCCCAACTGCCCTGACTAGTTAACGATGTAGTACTTGCCTTCTGCTGCCTAGGCCCTAAACTCTGGAATTCCCCGTCTAAACCTCTCTGCCTCTCTACCTCATTCCTCCTTTAAGATGCTCCTTAAAACCTACCTCTGACAAACTTTTGGTTACCTGCCCCAACTTCTGCTTTGTGGCTCGGTGTCAAATTGTTTGGTCCCATAATACTTCTGTGAAGCACCTTGGGACATTTTACTACATTAAAGGCACTATATAAATACAAGTTGTTGTTGTTGTTGGTACTACTGACTCAGTCTCTCTCCATCAAAAATGACCTTCACTTTTGAGAAGAATCTCAAGTGATACCAAGGGAAGGAAGTGATCATAATGGTCCTTTTTAAAAAACTGATTTATTACAAAAAACAAACATTAAAATGCTAAAACTCTAAGTCATACATCAGAAATTCCAGAAGGAACAAATACTTTCAATACTACAGAAGGTTTTATTCTGAAACCAAGCTTTTAAAAATAATAAGCTTTCTTTTAGTCACAGCAAAATAGGGCAAAAACAATCTCCATTTTCTGGTTAAAGAAAGGAGAATGCACACAATTAGTAATGTGTAATGGAACATTTAGGACTGTATCTTTTTGGGAGCAATTAATTCATCAGCAGTCACACACAGAATATTACTTCAGCTTCAAGAACAGCTCCACACTGCATTATACCCAACCCTCCCCCGCACTGCAACATTCCCCTGACAACATCCATAGCAACTGATCGCCAACCTATCAGCAGCATTGCAAACAGACAGAAGCATGAGACAGCACAAAATCTCCGCCAGAAATTAGCTTCAAAAAAATACATTCTGTAAACAGTAGCCTAAAAGCACCTCCAAACTTCACAGCTGGAAGACATATCACATCAACCTTTGGAAATATAAAAGAAGCAGAACATTGTTTAACAAGCATAAAAGGAGGATGCCAAGCAAGAAACTGGGAAGAAAAAAGGGGGAGGCAGGGAAGAAAGCACAGTTACAGAGGTGGGTTTTCTAAGAAGCTTTAGAGGAAGGTTTTAGCATCTCATCTGAATTACAGCAACTCTCTCTCAGTACTAAGCTGAAGTAGCAGCCAGATTACAATAGCAAAATACTGCGGATGCTGGAAATCCGAAATAACAACAGAAAACGCTGGAAAAACTCAGCAGGCCAGGCAACATCCGTTGAGAGAGAAAGAGAGTTAACGTTTCAGGTCGAAGACCTTTCGTCAGAAATGGAAAAAAGCAGAAAATGGAAAGCAAGTTTAGGGGCTGGGAAAAGGTGGGGGATGAAAGAACAAACGGGAAGGTCAGTGATGGGATAGAAAGCAGGAGAGATTAAGAGACATTAAGAGATATTCAAGGCAAGAGGAGGTGGTAATGGGACAGGTTAAGGAACAAAGGATGGCTCTAGATGAAGTGTGAATTGGGCTGGCAGAATGAAGGACAGCTGCCCTGTGGGAGGGAAGAAATAAGGCCAAACAAAAAGTGTGGATAAAAATATATGATAGGGGCCGAGGTTCTGGTCTGAAATTGTTGAACTCGATATTGAGTCCGGAAGGCTGTAAAGTGCCTAATCGAAAGATGAGGTGCTGTTCCTCGAGCTTACACTGAGCTTCCATGGAACAATGCAAGAGGCCGAGGACAGTGAGGTCTGAGTGGGAGTGGTGCGGAGAATTAAAGTGACAGGCGACCGGAAGCTCGGGGTCCCCCTTACGGACTGAACGGAGGTGTTCCGCAAAGTGGTCACCCAATCTGTGTTTGGTCTCCCCAATGTAGAGAAGACCACATCGTGAGCAGCAAATACAGTGCAAGAAGTACAAGTAAATCGTTGTTTCACCTGGAAGGGGTGTTTGGGGCCCTGAACAGTGGGAAGGGGAAGGTATAAGGGCATGTGTTGCATCTCCTGCGCTTGCACGGGAAGGTGCCAGGCGAAGGGGAAGGGGTGCCGAGGGTGGTAGAGGAGTGGACTAGGGTGTCGCAGGAGCGGTCCCTACGGAATGCTGAAAGGGGAGGTGAGGGGAAGATGCATTTGGTGGTGGGATCATGCTGCAGGTGGCGGAAATGGCAGAGGATGATCCGTTGAATGTGGAGGCTGGTGGGGTGAAAGGCAAGGACAAGGGGAACTCTATCGTGGTTCCGGGAGGGAGGGGCAGGGGGGAGAGCAGAAGTGCGGGAGATAGAATGGACACGGTCGAGGGCCATGTCAACCACGGTAGAGGGGAATCCTCAGTTGAGGAAAAAGGAAGACATGTCGGAAGCACTGGTATGGAAGGTGGCATCGTCAGAGCAGATGTGGCGAAGACGGAGAAACTGGGAGAATGGAATAGAGTCCTTATAGGAGGTGGGGTGGGAGGAAGTGTAGTCCAGGTAGCTGTGGGAGTCAGTGGGCTTGTAGTGAATCTTTGTCAATAACCTATTCCCAGAGATGGAGACGGAGAAGTCGAGGAAGGGAAGGGAAGTGTCGGAGATGGACCATGTGAAGGTGAGGGAAGGGTGGAAATTGGAAGCAAAGTGAATGAAGTTTTCTAGTTCAGGGCGAGAGCAGGAGACGGCACTGATACAGTCATCAATGTACCGGAAAAAGAGTTGAGGGAGGGGACCCGAGTAGGACTGGAACAAAGAGTGTTCCACATATCCCATGAACAGGTAGGCATAGCTAGGACCCATGCGGGTACCCATAGCAACACCTTTGATTTGGAAGAAATGAGTGGAGTCAAAGGAGAAGTTGTTCAATGTGAGAACAAGTTCAGCCAGGCGGAGGAGGGTGGTGGTGGATGGGGACTGGTTGGGCCTCTGTTCAAGGAAGAAGTGGAGCGCCCTCAGGCCATCCTCGTGGGGGATGGAGGTGTAGAGGGATTGTACGTCCATGGTGAAAAGGAGGCGGTTGGGGCCAGGAAACTGGAAACTGTTAAAGTGGCGGAGGGCGTCGGAAGAGTCACGGATGTAGGTGGGAAGAGACTGGACAAGGGGAGAAAAAATAGAGTTGAGATAGGAAGAGGTAAGTTCTGTGGGGCAAGAACAGGCTGAAACGATGAGTCAACCGGGGCAGTCCTGTCTGTGGATCTTGGGAAGGAGGTAGAAGTGGGCTGTGCGGGGTTGGGGAACTATGAGGTTGGCGGCCGTGGGGGGGGGGGAAGATCTCCAGAGGAGATGAGGTCAGTGACAGTCTTGGAAACGGTGGCTTGATGTTTGGTAGTGGGGTCATGGTCCAGGTGGAGGTAGGAGGTGGTGTCGGAGGGTTGACACCATCATATCGCCCTGTAATCTGCACTGTTCTAATGAGAAAAGACCCAATCTTTCAAGTCTTTCTTCATACTTGTATTTCGTCACACTAGGCAGCATCCTAATGAATGTGTTGTATCCTCTTAAACACCTCAATATCCTTCCGATAGAGTGGAGCCCAAATTTGCACACTGATTCATTTCGGTTTAGGAGCCAGCAAAAAGAGCATTCAAGAAATCAATTATTTGGTGATAAAGATATCAGGTAGGATTTCATCAGTGGAAAGAGAGAGAGGTAGGGCCATCAGCATCCAGATGGAGTAGAATGGCAAGGTTGTGCACCAACTAACTTAGCCTAGGCAGACCGCCAGGGACGTTGATGGAGCTGGATTTAGATGCACAAAGGTGCTGCAGACAAAGCGATGACTTTGGTTTTCCAGATGTTGAGCAGAATTAAATTTTGGCTGCTCCACAACTTGATGTTGAGGCAGATAGTACATCAACAGCTTTGGAGTTAATGAGGGCGAGGGACAGAGTGCGCCATCCTTGACAAATATGGGGTCATGGGTCCATGTAACTTGTATTTTACAGTAAACCCAGACAAAGTAATTGTTAACTGGAAGATATCCAACGACTCCTACTGCAAGTGCACGTATGGATGTCAAGCGAGGACAGTATCAGGTTCGGCTGCGACTTTCTTGTACGTATGAACTGTCAGCTTTTTAAGCTGCCAGTCAGCTTTTCAGAATGTGTCAGCTCATCAAGGTTTCACAAGATGATCAGCTTTTGCACAGGACTGCAGGTGAAAAGTATGAACCAATCAGGTAATTTGGAGGGCAGGACTGGAGACCGTTAGAGATGTTGCTTGCTCCGACTGTTAGTTCGCACCAATTTGAGACAGAACATTTTGAGATGAGTTGATGGCATCCGAGGGTCACAGTTGTGTTTGTTTCGTTTTTGTCCCCAGGGAAGTAATAGATGAAATTTGTTAAAATGCAGCTTTCTTTTTATCTTCCTCAAAAGGAGCTATTCAGGGTATGCCCAACTCTTGTCTTATGTGAAGGTTATTGTTTTCCAAGATTAGTTGCAGCCAATTTTTATTTTAGATAAGGAGGACGTTTCCTGGTGTGAAGGCATTCATTGGTGTTATTTGAACATTCTTGTTTCTATATTTATGGAATTGGCAGGTTTTGGAAATAAAATAGGAAGTGGAGTTGGAGCGATGATGAATTTTACTTAATTTTGAAACATGGAAAATGACGGATAGAAAAAGATCTACTGGCCCTGTCCAGCCACTGAGATTCCCCAATTTAGGATTTTAGTACAGTTTGTGTGTGAGCACAGCACCAGTTACGTTCTATAACTTTGAAAGTGGCGTGCAGTTTGTTTGTGTGTGCATGGAGGCGGGACATTTGCTCTGGTGGAGTAATCGGGAGAGAGGCGCCACACCATCCAGGTCAACATCCACAGGTAAATATGAGCAGTAACATTAATAATCAATAAGAGTGTCAGATTGCAAACCACAGGCTGCAGCCAAGCAGTCAGTCCTGGGTGGGTCAAAGAGCACAACATTCAACTCCTTATGCTAACTGATGTAAGTCACATTGTTCTGCACTTTATCTTTAATTTTAATGATTGCAGTGTGTAACGACTTTTATTTCCAGCACTTGAAAATAAACTTTTCCAACAGGTTCAAAAGAACGAGAGAGGCTGGAAATGATGGTAAGCGAGCATGGCAGATACAACATTTCAATTGAAGACTACAACTTGTCCTTGGCTGTCCTCGTGCATCACCACGGGAGATCAATATGTAATATATTAAAAATCTTGCAATTGTGCGTACATCCTGTCAACTTTTTTCATTATAAATTCCCGTGTCCACATTTATGATGAAAATTGCTTTTGTAAAGTTGTTATACTGTAATCACATCGTTCCCCAGTGGAGGCACTGCAGCACCAACACTGGCAGTGGAGAGTTTTCCCCTGATTCCCATTGACTTCAATTTTACTCGGGTTGCCTGGTGCCACACTCGATCATCCTGACAAGTTTACACAGGCAGTTTCCATTATAAATCTGGACACTGAAATTTTTAATTGCAGTATTTTATTTTTTTAAAAGAGACTGAATGTATGACTTCAAAATGAATTACATCTCTAATCCAATTATCCCCCCTTCTCTAGCCCCACTTCACCCTAAGAGTACATCAGGTCTTGACTTCCCATATGCAATGCCACAGAGATGTCAGTAACCCTTTCAAGAAAAATTATTTATGACCTGAAAAGGTACAGTTACAGTCGGCTCTAAAATGCCAGAAAATGCACGAAATCAAGTGTCAAAAAATGAAATTCTCCAGGGATGTGGAGATGCATGCCCCAAGACTTCCTTAAAAACTAAATGTCTTGCCTTCAGGACTTGCATGCTCCTTCAGTAGTTTCAAAATTCATCAATAGTATCAACTAGACATTTGTGTACTTTAGCTTCCCTCCCCCACCTTTATTAATAAGTGACAGTGTTAAAAATATACCTGCAGCTTTAATAATAATAAGCGCATGTCCCACTGCACTCAGTCTAATTCCCATCTTTGCAAGTCATGAGGCCTAAAGTCGGGGCTGTTTTCGAGCTGCCAGCTTTTGCAAAGCTGTTGATCAGTTTTCTCAAGTTTTCTAGGCTGGCACGTATAGTTCCTCCACTTAAACAATCTGTTGGCACCCGCTGGCAAAGCTCACACATGAATAATGACCACTTGGCTGAGGTACCGGATGGCAATCGACCCCATGGAACAGCACCCCGCAAAAAGTCAAACATGTCCAGATGAAAAAGATAGCAAGCAAAAGAAATGAATTAAAAATATTAAAGAAAGAAAAGGAAGTAACAGTAGAAGTCATAATCTAACAAAAATGCAGTGTAAACATATATGTAAAACTAAATAATTCATCATCCCTGCTGTCATCATTTATTGACCTAGCACGGGTACAGGTACTAGATTAAATATCAGACGACTGTGAGGAACTTCAATAATGCCTTGCAAATATATAATCTCGTTACATCCTGCTGGATATTCTGATAGGGAGTAATTTTAACCGAACCCACCAGGTGGAAAACTGATGCGATCAGTGATGTGCCTCAATAATTCCGAGACTCGAAGTTAGCAGAACAAAAACAAGGCTTTTATTAACTTAGAACGTAACACGTAAAAGAGAGTGATGTCTTCCTTCTGGAGACTGAGCCAGCCTACAAATGGGGCCAGGTATGGGCGGAGCCCTACACACAGCACATTCCAGTATACAATACAGCACATTCCAGTACACAATACAATGAGGTCTGGGGGAAGGGAAATGACACTGAAACCGATCTCAGTCACAGGCAGTGATGATGATGAATATTTCATCACAATCAGATCAGACACTCCTTTAACGCCCGGCCCAAGTCAGACTTAAAAAGTACTTGGATGTGCACTTGGGATGCTGTAACCTGCAGGGCTACGGACCAAGAGCTGGGAAGTGGGATTAGGCTGGATAGCTCGTTGTTGGCCGGCATGGACACAATGGGCCAAAATGGCCTCCTTCCGTGCTGTAACTTTCTATTAAGATGGTTGGTACGTCACAAAAACACAGTCCACGTGGTAAATGGGAGAATACCAGACAAGTTAGTGAGAGGAGGAAACAAAAAGGTGAGACAACAGAGAGTGTGGAGAAAAAAAAATGCAGAGAACAGGCTGTAAAAAGAAACAAGAGGAAAGAAATCAATCAGTCATAACAAAAAGAACCATTGCATTGCACAGAAGTAAAGAATATATTTTTCAACTTCATTGGATGCTAGATAATGGCAGCAGAATGGAAACCATACATTTAATATTAATAAAAACTGGTTGTCCTCCCTCAGTGCACATATAAACATTACAGGAAACTCTTTGGTATCCGGCACCGACGGGACCGGCGTGTTGCCGGTTGATCAAAATTTCCGGATGACGGAGTGGGTTATCTACCGAGGCTATGTTTAACAAAGAAAAATTTAAAAAATCAAGAAATGTGCAGTATACAATAATTGGGTACTCACCTACAGAATGTTGTGTTAAATGGATGGTGGAAGATGCTTGATTAAGTACAGTACTGCCAGTTGAGGGTAATGCAATGACTACCAGCAGCGTGGGAGACACACAGTACCCCTGTAAAATGGCGGATCAGAAGAGACTACCGGCAGCGCGGGAGAGTCAGACTCCTGTTATTGAGCTGTTCCGACAGCGCCAAGAAGCCGAGTAGTGGCAGTTTGAAGAACTACGCCCACTGACTAACTCGGCCACCGCGGGGGACTCGGACTCGGCAACATTGCCGGTTATTGAGGTGTTGTTTTCGGAGTGAGCATTTTGCCGGTTAATAGAGAATTCCGGGTATTTAGGTGCCGTTTAAACGAGAGTTTCCTGTATTTTCAATTGAGTATTCCCTTGGCAGGTCGAAACAGTATCATACCCTTACCTCCAAAAGTGAAAAGCATGTAGAGGACTACATGGACTGCAAGGACTTGTGGGAGTAGGGCTCAAGCTTCTGGGTGTCAGGCTGAAAGTTAAAATGTCACATCTAATCAGAAAACTGGCTATTCTTTATATCAGTGAATAGATGGAGAATGTAAAAAGCTGCAGCAATTGACAACCACTGTTAAAAAATACATTTCCTACTGGAATTCAGACATTAAATATTAGAAATCTGTCAGAAAGTGCTGCTGACAGACAAAATTAGAATGGTTACCCCACAATGTCTCCTTCTATGAAGACCTTTAATAAGGATCGTGCAACTATTTCAGTTGACTTTTCTAAAACGTCAGGCTATGACTATATCTATTCTAGCAGGTTGCTTTTTCAAACATTTTACTTACTTTTCATGGCTAAAAGTTGTGTTTGTTCAAATATTAACAAATCTTAAGACTTATACTGATCTATTTGAAAAGTTAAACATTTGTAATATGGAAAACACTAAATTAGCTAGGCCATAGATTTACAGATTTCTTAGAAAAATATGCAGAATCGTGGAACTTGATCCCAAAACACCAGCAAATTTCATGAAATCCTATGCAATAACAGAATTTGACATTCTCAATTTCACCCTTCAAATAAACTCCCTCAAGGGAGCAAAGTTATCAAGGGAGCTGCTGTGGATAAATGGAGTTGAGGTACATGTCAGCCTTGATTTAATTGAATGGCAGAGCAGGCTGGAGGAGCTGAGTGGCCTACTCCTGTTCCTATGTTCCTTCCTATGTTCGCGCATACCTACAGCCAGACACCCCCAGAACCTTACCATCCCTTGTGGTCCCTCCGCATGAGGTCTTGATCACTGTTGTGACCAGCTCTAATCATTTCTTCACCTTGCTTATTACTCAGTCCCTCTACCTATCCCTTCACCCTCTACTATCACTTTTGGCCCCTCGCCTGTGAGTCAGAAGGTCGTGGGTTTGAGCCCCACTCCAGAGAATTGAGCACCTTTACTAATTCACTCTAGATCACAGGTTCTTTCTTATGGCCTTACACCCATCAAAACACCTCTTCCGTTGTTGATCTGGCCAATTGCACCCTCATCTGTTGTCAAAGTTCTAATTCTCACAAAGTCACTAACCCTCGAGGCTGTTCCCCAATAAAGGCCCCGAGTTTGCTCCTTCAATTCCCCGGGCTTCAAATTTGAGTGCAGCGGGTACACGACCGGTTGTGTTCTTCATCGAAAGAGCTGACTCAATCATGTTAAGCACTACTGTGTCTGGCTCTTCTCAGCCAAATTCTCCTCTTGCAGGATCATGAAGGCAAGGACATCCCGACAGCTTCATAGAAACATAGAAGATAGGAGCAGGAGTAGGCCATTCGGCCCCTCAAACCTGCTCTGCCATTTAATGAGGTCATGGCTGATCATCCAAACTCAGTACCCTGTCCCTGCCTTCTCCCCATATCCCTTGATCCCTTTAGCCTTAAGAAATATATCTAACTCCTTCTTGAATATATTTAATGAATTGGCCTCAACTGCCTTCTGTGGTAGAGAATTCCACAGGTTCACCACTCTCTGGGTGAAGAAATTCCTCCTCATCTCAGTCCTAAATGGCCTACCCCTTATCCTTAGACTGTGACCCCTGGTTCTGGACTCCCCCGCCATCGGGAACAACCTTCCTGCATCTAGTCCTGTTAGAATTATCACTTCTTTTCATGATGAACTACCACCCTAACCCCTTTCCATCAGCATCTCCAACAAGTGAAGAGAGTTCACAGGTGTCTTTGTCTCGAAGATTAAAACCACCATATTCCCCACCTCTCCCCTTATGACCTCTTCCCAATCTCTAATCCCTTGTGACTGCAGTTTCTCTAGCTACACTTTGCATTCTTTATGGTCATCTCTTCCACAGGGCTTAACTACTGCTTCCTTGATCCACTTCCCAATCAACACTGACCACTCAAACTATGCCTCCCAACCCCCAAGCTTGCTGAATTGTAAATATTTCTTTATTCAGGCATTATCAACTCTCATTTTAAAAACTGCCATAACCGGTTCTCCAAAAAAAGCCTACCCTTGTTCCATCCGTCCTCTTCAACTAGCACCCAACCTCTAACCTCCCTTTCCTCTCAAGGTCCTCAAACATGTCTTTGCCTCCCCCATGGCCTTACCCTACCCTATCTCTGCAACCTCCTCCAGTCTTCTATATCGTCTCCTGCTCCCTTCAGCCCTCAGACTCCAAACGCCTCTCCATCCCCCACCCCATACTCTGGAATTCCATTGCTAAACCCCTCGCCTCTACATTACTCTCTTCACCTTTACAAACTTTCTCAAAACCCGTCTTTCAACCAAACTTTCAGTCTTCTCTCCTAACCCTCACTGTCTGGGTCGTTGTTCCTTCCTACATTAGAAATGGTATGTAAATGCAAATCGCTGTTTTAATTTGTTACCCAGTCACTATAACCCAATTGTAAATGTACAGAATTACAGAAAGTGATCCTCAAAATACCAATGAAACTCAGAATGTCATAATAAGAATGGAATTTAACTTATTCGGCATCAGTATTGTTCTCTCGCGCTATGAAAATCATTATGCATAATTCAATTGAAGTACTAAATAGCCATCTTAATAGGGAGTTAAAACCATTCACTAAAATATATGCAAATTTGAAGACAGTGGCCGAG
Organism: Somniosus microcephalus; assembly: GCF_052327205.1. NCBI lineage: Eukaryota > Metazoa > Chordata > Chondrichthyes > Squaliformes > Somniosidae > Somniosus > Somniosus microcephalus. The sequence goes on along the minus strand of NC_140987.1, from coordinate 56,738,449 downwards.
GTAAAAAAAAAGGAAACAAAGCATTATAGTAAAAATAAACTGTGTAGAGCCAATCATAAACATATTAAAAGACGAGTCATTTTCACAATAAATAAATATTCTCTATAGTTGTGAATTGCAGCAGACTGACGAAAATTTATCGCTAACATTATTCACTGGTTAACATCACAAACCACGAAAGAAAGGAGTACTTTCTGCCCTTCCCGTGGAGAAAGTTATCGGCTGTTACAGTATCCAGCTAGAGATGGTTAAGGTTCACACATTAGACATTTAGAATTCTAATTATAAAGAGGGGCACATGGTAACTGGTTACTGTATCAGATGGAAACTTTTTCCATTCAGTGGGTGGGGAGAGGCAGAATTATTTTCGTTCTTCTATGTCCTGTAACTCTAGCCTCATATTATAAAATTCCAGTGTATTTCCCTCTCAGTTTGTTTGCTTACAATTTATTTCAGCATTTAGGCGAGAAAATTGACTTGTGCATTTAAATCAAAGATACTTGTTTATGTGACTTAAACAGCACAAAATACATATGAAGGTGACGCGGTGTAGCACTACAGTGTTGTGCAATGACATGGGAATACATTGGTTCATGTCCATAATTCCTCACTGGTTTCCAGTCTTGGCTCTGCCACCATGTGCGGTGAGGCATTCCCTGAAAAAAAGGAAGGGAAACCACCCCAGAATACTTTTACATGTCTCCTATTGGCAAATCGCATGGCATTGAAGGCAGAAAGCAGGGAGGGGGTTGCATCCCCACACCCCTCCAACACAGAATGGTGCATCACCCAGGAAAATGCACAGGGCAGAAAGGAGAAAAAAAAAATCCAAAATACATTTTATATTCCTTACTGGATTTTCTGTGGCATTTCTCACAGTCAGTTGGATAACTATCATATAAACAACAGAAAATATAATTTTAATTGTGTATCATCACATTGACTCACTTTTGGGTTACAGAGTTTAAGATCTAGGCTAGCCATTTGTAAACTTAAAATACACTGCAACAGAAACGTTGCTGTTAAGAGACTTTTAGAGATCCAAACAAAAATATAATTTAGGAAAAATATTTTCTGATGTTAGAACATTATTTAATAAGAAAGACTTCCATTTCTATAGAGCCTTTCACGACTCCGGACGTTCCAAAACACTTTACAGCCAATGAAGTACTTTTTGGAGAGTAGTCACTGTTGTCATGTGGGAAACGCGGCAGCCAATTTGCGCACAGCAAGCTCCCACAAACAGCAATGTGATAATGACCAGATAATCTGTTTTTGTTAATAAGGTACCAAAAATATAACGGTAGATTCTGGTACTTCTTTTAAATTGGCAAGGGCACAGAATGCAATATAATGGAGCTAAATGGAAGGCGACGGCACAAATTTTGTGGGTTCTCATTACATTATGCTACAGAGACATAGGGGTTGCATGTGTACAGATTAAGATGCAATTAAAAACAGTAGACAGTTATTCAACGGTTTGCCTTTCCCACTTAAATAATATTACTTCTTGATTAAATTCTGAAAGAATGTTAAGACGCAGGAAAAGAAGCTGTTTTCTAGTGATTATGCTTGGAATTATTTCTGAAAAATGAAAGGGACCAATATAAGAGGGCCATTTATTTTTCTTCTCATGGATCAGAATTGGATGCTTGCAGCATCGGCAGAATGTACAAGATGAAGGTATTGGAAAATGAGTGTGGTGGCTCAAAATGCAGATACCACGTATGTGCAAGGAACTCAAAGCAGCATAGATCAACCAATTCAATATCAGACAATCTTTAGGCAATAATGTGCAGCGTAGGCGAGTGGTCAATACATTGATATAATGCAGATTAATATTTTTATGTATGTATTCCAAAATAAGATTCTATTTAACAACTGTGTTCCTGTTTGACATAATCATTTAATAATTATTAATGTCCTGATCAATGCAGATTAATATTTTTATCTATGTATTCCAAAATAAGGTTCTATTTAACAACTGTGTTCCTGTTTGACATAATCATTTAATAATTATTAATGTCCTGATCAAACATGTATTAAATGAGATGGGAATGCAAAAAACAAGTACTACATTGGAGGAAATTTCAAAGACTATTATGGATTGACTTCATATTATGCTGCAAACTACAGTAGTTAACTGCATATGCATGACTCAAGGTGTATTTGTGCAATGCTTGCTTTGCACTGAACAAGTAACTAAAGAAAATTAATGTGTACTTTGTGCAAGAACACCGAAGAGTGAAGTCATTTTGCAATTTACAAATACTTAAACTATGTACTTCAATTTAATAACTTTCGGCTTGTATCATCATCTTTTCTATAATCTTGCTACTAGTTTATCATCTCTCTGACTGCAGAACAAAGATTTGCAGATTTTGGGACCTCAATGGACACTGGAATAATATGATTCAATGTTGGCCAACAGCAGATTATATTTTCATGGGAAATGGGATCACCTCCCCCATCCACCTTGACCCATTTTCCTCTGCAAAAGATGGGCCACATTCCTAGCAGCTCAACTTCCATTACGGATATCTGACTTAAACAGCAGTTAAAGGTAAGAACCGAATCCGAGTCCCAGTACAAATGCCCGACATCCTACTGATTGAAAATGATGTCCTTTACTTATGAAATGCGTGTTCAAATGGAAATTTACAGTCAGGATATCAATTAGACAGCTCTGATGACAGTGCATTAGTACACTGGTATGCTGCACCATATAGAGTTAGAAGATGGCTCTCCCCCACGTGGTAAGTTCTCATTTTAGCCAGGCTATATAGGGCACGGTTTCCCCAGGGGTTAGTAATACAAATCAATCTGAGGGTAAGTCAACCCACCATGTTCTTGTGCACTTTGCAGCTATTCGTTTTGCAGTCGGATTGACAAGAATCTAGAAGCAAGTTGTTATATACCCTCCTTGCAATGTATGGCCCACGGGTGGGGGTGGGGGCGGGAAATGGGGATCTTAAATAATTTCAAAAGCGAAATGAAAAAAAAAATATTTATTGGTATGCTGATAAACATGTGTACAACAGCACTTCAATTTTACAACTTGGTGACCTGCATTATCAACATTCATCACTTAATTATGCCGACATTTACACCAATGGCAATAAATGTCAAATTACAATATTTAACTTTAAACGTTTATGATACAGGTTTATTAATGTTATTCTATCTCCTGTCTCTTAATTTCTCTTTTTGCTATGCACCATTTACGCGCTGCTACTTCTCAAATTCTGAGGGATCGAGACAGTGTTTAGCGTGACATTGCATTTTATATTAGCAAACAACTGCAGCAGCATTCCATTTGATCACGGCACGAAGATACATTCGTTTACCATGTGCCGGCAAGATTTATTTTCCACCCCCAAACAAGGTTTCTTTTCCTTTTAACACTGATGTGCTGATTATGCGGCTGCCTGTCACACAAGTCTGCAGAGCCGTGGTGTGAAGCAGATACAGTAATTATTCATAGCTACAGTATGTACAAAATGTGCCTTCTTAAACCTCAGAGTAAAATAAAGGAATCGCCAGCGCACAGCCTCGGAAACAGCAAAAACCCAGAATTATTCCAAATCATTTATTAAACAGAGAAATACTTACTCCAAGGTCAACCCTGGAATTCGGAGTCTTTCCCGTTGGGCTTTCATGGCTGCCGTTTGTTACCACACTCTATTGTAACCATGACAAAATCACTGCCAGCATCCTGGCGCTGACAGGGAGCCAAAATGAACCTCTCTAAAAGGAATGGACTAAATCCCTCTTGGGGAGGGGGGACTAGTTTTGGGTTCTTCCACCGCCAGGAGTTACAAAAGCAACGTCAGCTGACCACATCACACTAAATACAAATCATTAGTACTGAAATTGTTTCAGCCGAACAAAAATAAAATTAGAAAATCACTAGTGCATGACATCATCTGCTTTATCCTCTGTATATTAATAACAGACGTGTCGCTAATACAAAAATCTATCCCTATGCAAATACGCACTTAAACCAACCACATTAAAAATCCTCTTCATTACAATACACAGTTTCAAAATGCCAAGGACAGCACTTGTTACAGGCAGTTAAAAAAAACACTCGCTCCTTTTATTCGATATAAAACTGTTCAATATACAGGATCAAGTACAATTTTTTTTTTTAAAAAGCTTTGTGATCTTATAGGCTTTTCTCAACTAAATTTAACTGTCAATAACAAAGCATCAGCTTGCAAGCTGCTGCAGCGGTCACGTAGCACAAATGGATGAAATGTAATTATTTATTAAACAGGCCCTTAATCCCCTTAAAATCAGTTCAGCTTTCACCATCATCATTCTTGGATTAATAGGTCAGTCATTCAACACTTGAAATAGCCTTGGCTATTCAAATCGTGTCAGAAATTCACTGTTCTGCATATAGTACCTACATTATTCTTTAAAATGGAGCATATACACTAACCAAGCTGTTCCAGTACAGCTACAACACTGGCATCTACCCAACAATGTGGACAATTGTTCAGGTATGTCCTGTCCACAAGAAGCAGGACAAATCCAACACTGCCGACTAACACCTACTCTCAATCATCAGCAAACTGATGGAAGGAGTCATCAACAGTGCTAGCAAGTGGCACTTACTCAGCAATAACCTGCTCACCAATGCTCAGTTTGGGTTCCGCCAGGACCACTCGGCTCCAGACCTCATTACAGCCTTGGCCCAAGCATGGACACAAGAAATGTATTCTAGAGGTGAGGCGAGAGTCACTGCCCTTGACATGAAGGCAGCATTTGACAGAGTGTGGCACCAAGGAGCCCAAGTAAAACTGAAGTCACTGGAGATCAGCGAAAAAACTCTCCACTGGCTGGAGTCATAGTAGACACAAAGGAAGATGGTTGTGGTTGTTGGAGGCCAATCAGTTCAGCCCCAGGACATCAATGCAGGAGTTCGTCAGGGCAACATTCTCGGCCCAACCATTTTCAGCTGTTTCATCGGTGACCTTCCCTCCATCATAAAGTCAGAAATGGGGATGTTCGCTGAAGATTGCACACTGTTCATCTCCATTCGCAACTCCTCAGATAATGAAGCAGTCCATGCTTGCACACAGCAAGACCTGGGCGACATCCAGACTTAGGCTGATAAGTGGCAAGTAACATTTGCGCCATCTCCAACAAGAGTCTAACCACCTCGCCATGACATTTAATGATATTACCATCACCGAGACCCCACCATCAACATCCTGGGAGTTACTATTGAACAGAAACTCAAATGGACCGGCCCATAAATGCTGTGGCTACTAGAGCAGGTCAGCGACTGTATATTCCGCAGCGAATGGCTCACCTCCTGACACCCAAAATCATCTCCACCATCTACAGGGCATAAGTTAGGAGTGTGGGAATACTCTCCACTTGCCTGGATGAGTGCAGCTGAAACAACACTCAAGAACCTTGACACCATTCATGACAAAGCAGTCCATTTGATTGGCATTTCAACCACTACCCTAAACATGCACCTGCTCCACCACTGGTGTATTATGGCTGTAGTGTGTACTACAACAAATCTCCAAGGCTTCTTCAGCAGCACCTCCCACCTCCACCATCTAGAACGACATGGGCAGCAGGTGCATGGGAACACCATCCTCTCCAGGTTTCCCTCCAAGTCACACACCATCCTGACTTGGACATACATCACCGTCCCATCATGGTTGCTGGACTAAAATCTTGGCACTCCCTACCTAACACCATTGTGGAAGCACCTTCACCAGACAGGCTGCAGCGGTTCAAGAAGGCCCACCATCACCTTCTCAAGAGCAACTAGGTCTGGGCAATAAATTGACAGTGATGGCCATGAATAAAACAAAACGCAGTTGATCATGATATAAGCTGCTGGCCTGTACAAGTGCAGGACTTCTGAGCTGCATCATGAGTGACTTTCTGCAGTCAATCACTTCCGAATGTGCATTGTTCATGCTATGCGTTGTTAGTATTTTCATTATAGCAAATATTTTGGAAGTTGTTTTACCTGGAGTGGCAGGTTCCAGCCCTGGTTCACAGGATGCATGAATCAACAATAAATCCGTGCTGGAACTCTGACCACCAGCAAGCACTGGCTACATCTACGAAAAATGTATCATAAGAACATAAGTAGGAGGAGCAGGAGTAGGCCATACAGCCCCTCGGGCCTGCTCCGCCATTCAATAGGATCATGGCTGATCCGAACCTAGACTCGCGTCCACTTCCCTGCCCGCTCCCCATAACCCCTAATTCCCTTATCAGCTAGGAAACTGTCTATCTCCGTTTTAAATTTATTTAATGTTGCAGCTTCCACAGCTCTCTGAGGTAGCAAATTCCATAGATTTACTACCCTCTGAGTGAAGAAGTTTCTCCTCATCTCAGTTTTGAAAGGGCAGCCCCTTATTCTAAGATTATGCCCCCTAGTTCTAGTCTCACCGATATGTTAGAACCAAACAAACCTCTCACCACACTATACTTATAACAACTATTACCCACATTCTATCACTGCAGCACCTTCAATAAAATGGCATCCAATGCCAGGAAGACTGCAATGAAGACTCCCCTGGAGTGTTTGTGCAACATTAGTAAAGAAAAAAGTGGACTGGACTAAATTTTCACTTCTCACTTACCATTTTCTTTAAAAAAATGTTTTAATTAATGGACACAAGAGTCATGCACATAAATAATCTAAACAGAATACTACATACACCATTGTTGAATGGAAAATAATTCACATGTAGTACAATCTTTTTCCACATCTTTGATCTGGGAACTGTTGCAAAGCAATTAAAAAGCATCAAGTGGGCACAGAATAGTACAGGGTACAACACATTTACAGGCCAATGTGTTGTCCACAATTTCCCCACAGGGTACATTCTACACCTTGGCTAGGCCATCAGAAGTGGGCACCTATTGAGGGCAATCGGATTTTCTCCATGGGAGACAAAACAGCCAAAAGAGTAAGACATCCTATAGTGCTCCCAAACACTTCATAGCACCTTGTTACAGTGGAACTATCAACTATTGTAACACGGCACTGAGGCACAAGGGCAAAGTGGAAAAGAGAAATCCATGCAAATCTCACTATTTACCTCAACTTTCGACGGCCAATTTAAACTCCTGGCAGGAGCGAATGGCAATTCCAGAGGCCCAGCAGATTTTAAGCTGCCGGTCAGCTGCTCACCAGTTAAGGGGAAAGTGGCAACCAGGTGGCGTGATGGTGGGGGCGGGTGGGAAATGTGGATCCGACGGCCTGAAAGTCGCCCACAGGCACCGAGAGACGACTGCTGGCAACAAAGTACATTTTAGGTACACTTTCCCTGTGGGGCCCAGAGAAGCACTCCTGCTCCTCCTGGCCTGAATAAGGAAAGATTTTTTTTTAAATAATAATAATCTTACCTTAGAAGGCTTTGCCAGCTTCCCAATGGATTTAGTTGATGGCTTGGTGGGCTCAGGAGCAGATTAAAATGCCATTGGGGTCCCAATGCCAGAGTGTGGCAGGAGCCTCATCCACCGTTAAAGCCAGTGGCATTAAAGTGGAGAATTGGAGAGAACGGAACAGGAAATGGGGCTGCTCCATTTTAACTACATACCCGCTCCTTTCCACCGATCGGCGAGAGTTAAAATTCATCCTTAAGAGTTGCCCTTCAATATCATTCTCTGATGTAGTAGTTTAGTAGGTTTTAGTATCAACCATTGATTTTTATAGAAGTGCCGTAAGTACGTACTAGTTTTCCCTCGCTCAACCCAATATTAAACAATATAAATAGATACCAAAAGACGATAAAAGATACTGTGATCAAGGCAAAATAAGGCGGTTTGGAGAATGCGTTTCCATTCACTTTTGAAGATAAATGATTTTCATCGTGTTCCTGAGAATTTAAGGAATTTACAGAGTTCCAATTGCAACAACCTTAAACAATAGGTGGCACATCAGAAACAAAATCACAGCAAGCTCCTACAAACACTCATGGGAAATCACTGCAAAATAGTGTTGTGAGAAGCTGCTCTGGGAAATCAGAGCAAATGTAACTATGAACCTTTTAAGAGAAATGGGAATACCATGTGAACTATGATGCGAAATGAGCTGTCAAATTGGTAACGGTAACAAAAGCACAGTAAACCCCATCACATCAGTGCAAAAATCAAACACATCACAGCAAATTATTAAAAATATTACATCAGGAGGCTGTTGAATGTGGAAAAACATTGCGATAAATTGCTTTGCTGCTGGAAATTAACGTAGTAGGTTATGCAAAAGACATGGGGGGGGAAAATCAGTTGTTAGCGCCTTAAGAGGGTGCTAATGGAGCGCAAAGCAACTAGCGCCCGGGCGCAGCGATATTTGCGCTACTCGTGAAATTAACTAGACATTTTGCGGCAGCGCTGAACACTACTGCCACGATCTCCTGCGCCTGCAAATCGTGACGTCAGTCGAGTGCACAACGCCCCGGTAGCGCCCCGGACCGGATATTGAGTGGCGCCCCCTGCAACGACAGCTTGAGGGGAGCGTTATGCAGTCAGAAAGGGACTGGGAGAGCGCTATTTAAAGGCGACCGCTTCCTGCCTTTTTTTGTTGGTGACATTTTTGCACCACGCATTCTGAGAGAGAGAGAGAGAGAGAGAGAGAGAGAGAGAGACACTTCTGGAGAGATTCAACGCTGTGTGAAGGAGTTTTGGGTACTGAGCAGCATTTTGCAGGTTCATTTTGATTTGCTCTTCCTTGTTTCGCCAGCACTCTGAGGTAGTGCCTCGCTCCTCGGCCTTTGCGCCTTAAGACAGGTGTGAAGCGCCTGATTTAGCGCTGCAATCACCTCCAGGGGCGATAAAAGCCAAGTTTGCCGTCGGAGGCGATAAACTTTGCGCACGGCCGATAATGGCGCCCCCAAATGGGGCGATACCGAATTTTTCCCCCATGGACACTATACAAGTCTATGGAAGAAATGAAAGTGCATCAGTAGTGTGGTGAATCTGAGAGTGCAGACTAATGGGACCAACTGAACACATTTTTCAGGGCGAGCAAAGAACATTCGACCCAGCAAGAAAATCCTGTTAATGCACAACGTCAGATAGTTGGAGTGGGTGGGGGAGGAATAATTCTGAAAAATTAAAGTTTTCAAATTATAGATTTTTTTTTACCCTTTCAGCTGCAATACACAAGAGCAGAACCCAGACTAGCACAGAGCAATTTCTTAAAAAATGAATGGAACTCTACAAACATCCATATTTAAAGGAAAATTATTAAATTCAGTTTAAATTAATAGTTATACAATTTTGCCTTTCATTCATTGTCTATGAATTATAAAAACAAACTGGATGCCCCCTGACGTCCCACTTGACAAAAACAGCATGTTAGCCATACAGTTACAGAGTCCGATAGAGTCATAACGGCACAGAAGGAGGCCATTCAGCCTATCGAGTCCATGCCAGCTCTCTGTAGAGCAATCAAGTCAGTCCCACTCCCCCGCTCTATTTTTTTAAATTCATTGATGGGATGTGGGCGTCACTGGCTGGCTAGGCCTGCATTTAGTGCCCATCCCTAATTGCCCTTGAGAAGATGGTGGTGAGCCGCCTTCTTGAACCGCTGCAGTCCATATGGTGTAGGTACACCCACAATGCTGTTAGGAAGGGAGTTCCAGGATTTTGGCCGAGCGACAATGAAGGAACGGCGATACAGGTCCAAGTCAGGATGGTGTGTGGCTTGGAGGGAAACTTGTAGGTGGTGATGTTCCCATGCGTCTGCTGCCCTTGTCCTTCTAAGTGGTAGAGGTCGCGGGTTTGGAAGGTGCTGTTGAAGGAGCTTTGGCGAGTTGCTGCAGTGCATCTTGTAGATGGTACACACTGCAGCCACAGTGCGCCGGTGGTGGAGGGAGTGAATGTTGAAGGTGGTGGATGGAGTGCCAATCAAGCGGGCTGCTTTATCCTGAATGGTGTCGAGCTTCTTGAGTGTTGTTGGAGCTGCACTCATCCAGGCAAGTGGAGAGTATTCCATCACACTCCTGACTTGTGCCTTGTTGATGGTGGAAAGGCTTTGGGGAGTCAGGAGGTGAGACACTCGCCGCAGAATTCCCAGCCTCTGGCCTGCTCTTGTAGCCACAGTATTTATATGGCTGGTCCAGTTCAGTTTCTGATCAATGGTAGCCCCCAGGATGTTGATAGTGGGGGATTCAGCGATGGTAATGCCATTGAATGTCAAGGGGAGATGGTTAGAGTCTCGCTTGTTGGAGATGGTCATTGCCTGGCACTTGTGTGGCGCGAATGTTACTTGCCACTTGTCAGCCCAAGTCTGAATGTTGTCCAGGTCTTGCTGCATATGGACACGGACTGCGTCAGTATCTGACGAGTCTCGAATGGTGAACAGTGTGCAATCATCAGCGAACATCCCCACTTCTGACCTTATGATGGAGGGAAGGTCATTGATGAAACAGCTGAAGATGGTTGGGCCTAGGACACTGCCCTGAGGAACTCCTGCAGTGATGTCATGTGATTGAGATGAATGACCTCCAACAACCACAGCCAACTTCCTTTGTGCTAGGTATGATTCCAGCCAATGGAGAGTTTTCCCCTTGATTCCCATTGACTTCAGTTTTGCTAGGGCTCCTTGATGCCACACTCGATCAAATGCTGCCTTGATGTCAAGGGCAGTCACTCTCACCTCACCTCTTGAGTTTAGCTCTTTTGTCCATGTTTGGACCAAGGCTGTAATGAGGTCAGGAGCTGAGTGGCCCTGGCGGAACCCAAACTGGGCGTCAGTTAGCAGGTCATTGCTGAGTAAGTGCCGCTTGATAGCACTGTCGACGACACCTTCCATCACTTTGCTGATGATTGAGAGTAGACTGATGGGACGGTAATTGGCCGGGTCGGATTTGTCCTACTTTTTGTAGACAGGACATACTTGGGCAGTTTTCCACATTGCCAGGTAGATGCCAGTGTTGTAGCTGTACTGGAACAGCTTGGCTAGGGGCGCAGCTAGTTCTGGAGCACAAGTCTTCAGTCCTATTGCCAGAATGTTGTCAGGGCCCATAGCCTTTGCAGTATCCAGTGTCTTCAGCCGTTTCTTGACACCACGTGGAGTGAATTGAATGGGCTGAAGACTGGCATCTGTGATGCTGGGGACCTCAGGAGGAGGCCGAGATGGATCATCCACTCGGCACTTCTATCCCCGTAGCCCTGCAAGTTTATTTCCCTCAAGTGCCTATCCAGTCTCTCCTTGAAAACATTGAGTGTCTCCGCTTCCGTCGGCAGCGAGTTTCAGGTCCTCACCACCCGCTGCGTAAAAAAGTTTTTCCTCACATCTCCCCGCCCCCCCCCCCCGCTGTATCTCTTGCCCAAAACCTTAAATCTGAGTCCCCCTTGTACCATCAACTAGTGGGAACAGCCTTATCCCGTCTAGCCTATCCAAACCAGTCATAATCTTGTACACCTCTATCAAATCACCCCTCAGCCTCCTTTGCTCTAATGAAAACAAATCCAGCTTCTCCAACCTGTCCTTGTAGCTAAGATCCCCCATCCCCAGAACCATTCTGGTAAATCTCCTCTGCACCCTCTCAAGGGCCTTCACATCCTTCCTAAAGTGTGGTGACCAGAACTGGACACAATACTCCAGTTGTTGGAATTAGAACACACTTATATAACAAAAATACCTATCAATTTATAAATTATGTAAGCTGTGATGTGCTATAAATGTGCTTCATGATAAATTCCAACAGCCCTGACATACTGCTCTGCTTCTCTGACGAAAATTGCTTAAAGTACTGTAACAGCTAAAGTGACCACAAACTGTTCCAGAGATGGATAATTGTGAGCATCAATCAGGCATTCCTGGAACTCCCAAAGGTTGAAAAACACCTGATCAGATGGACTGTAAAGCCACATGTACCATTAGTAGCCTGGGTAATTAAAGTCTAGTGTCGCAAAAACAAATCTAGAGTAGAGAGATAATTTGTTAAAAATCTAAAATTGTGCCCTTATGCAGCACATATTTTAACCAGCACATTAAGAACGCAACTGTAAAATTCCATAAACTAAGCATACACAAAGTGTAGCGATGAATAATTTATGCACCGCACATTCCTCGGTTACTGCTATGTGGTGGCATACATGATTATTGTCACCTTTTCCAAGTCTTTGCCCTACTCAATCATAATAAATGGAGGCTATTATGATACCAATAAATAGATAAAATCCATTAGAAAGTACTCCCTGCAAAGGTTGTGTCAATCAATTTGATTATAAATTTGAAAGCAATTTTAGCTATCACCACATTATCAAGTCAGACCAGCATATGCACAGCACAGATTTGAACCGACAAAATCCTGTTTTACAGAATGTGGTTAATAACTGTTGCTGTACAAATATTAAAATGCATTTTTCTGGTCTGTACTTCATGAGTGAGATAACTAGTGCATATACAATTAGGATGAGTTGGGCAGCATTCAGTGAACCACTAACATTACTGTACAAAGCACAGAACAAAACAGTTACCACCATTTATATGATGTTTTAACTAAATCATGTTACAAGAGGCATCAGACTCAACTATATTGTAACTTCTGCAACTGCAGGCAGAAAATTGCAATTAACAATGAGCAATTATCATCTTACTGTGTTTAGAAAGCCATCAAGCTAACTTTCTAAAATATGCAACCTTTAACTGGTGTCTTTTTGCAGTGATTTTTTATTCTCAACTTAAATCTTTTTCAGTACAGACAGTAAATTGAACTACCTGCTACAAAAATCAAGTATTTTTGTCTAGTTTTAGCTTAGTGGCTGTTCCTTTAAATCCAATCATAATGCATAAGGAGTTAAATACTAGGTCATTAAATTTCATGTGCCCAGCCTAAATCAACTGAAGTATTGGCCCGTATTTTCCGATCGCAGGCCTCCCGAGAGCGGAGGCCTGCGATCTGGAAAAATCTACGCCCTTACCTGAGGGCTCCCGGGACGCGCACGCTTCCGACCCTGGGCCTCTCCAAACTCCAAGTGTGCAGGGCCCATGTATCCCAGGGGCGCATGTAGTTCGCAGCATCCCTGGGAATCACGTGGGCCATGGGGAGCCAATCAAAGAAGGGAATCTCCCTTCATACACTTGACAGGAAGACCTGTCAAATATATGAATGGAGATCACCCCAAAAACATAGTAAAACTTTAAATAAATTTTTTTAAGCACATTTTAAAAAATGACTTGAAATTACAATAAATTAAACATTTTAAACAAAAATATAATTTTTTGGACAAAATAATTGAAGTTTTTCATGGGGCTAAAAATAAACGTACCTTTTTTTAAAAAAGAAGTATTTTTAAATGATAAATCATTGGAAAAAAAAAATTCTACTTTTTTCAACTCTTACCCTGGTAAAAGCAGGCCTTACGCCTTGCTTTTACCAAGCATAAGAATTGTAAGGGTTTTCCGCGGGCAGAGGGTCTCCAAAAAGCGGAACTATCCGCCAGCAGAGGCCCTTCTCCCGGGCAGCCGGAGGATCTGTCAAGAGCTTTCTTGACAGATTGGCAATGCCAGTTTTCAGCGCATGCCTGAAACCGGCATTTCCGATGTCCCTGTTCCCACGCATAGGGATCAGAATATCTGGGCCATTTTGAGGTTTGGCTGATTATCTCCAAGGTTACAGGCTTAAGAGAGGAACCAAGCCAAATAATTCAAACTTAATCATGCTAGGTGATTGAACCAATGTTTTGAATTGAGCCATCATTTTTTCTTTAATTCCAAGGAGTCTCACAAACTGTTTTGGAGCTAATTAAATGAGCTGATTTATTCAAATTGGTAAGTGAATCAGTTTGGAACCTTCTAGGGTTAGGGAGGACCAAAGCAACGCCGACAGTAGTGAAAAATATTAGAAAAGAATCTATAAGTGTTATTTCAAAGGAATAACAAGTCAACAGAGATAGCAAACATCTGTTTTCCTTTCAAATAGCTGGACAGTGTAACATAGAAGATAGGAGCAGGAGCAGGCTTCCCCACCACCAAGGTTAAACAGATTGGCCTCTATTTGCTGGGTTTATCTTTACACCCTTTTTTGAACAAGGGTGTAACATTTGCGATTCTCCAGTCCTCTGGAACATAGAAACAGGAGTAGGCCATTCGGCCCCTCGAGCCTGTTCCGCCATTTAATGAGATCATGGCTGATCATCCAAATTCAGTGCCCTGTCCCTGCTTTCTCCCCATATCCCTTGATCCCTTTAGCCTTAAGAAATATATCTAACTCCTTCTTGAATATATTTAATGAATTGGCCTCAATTGCCTTCTGTGGTAGAGAATTCCACAGGTTCACCACTCTCTGGGTGAAGAAATTCCTCCTCATCTCAGTCCTAAATGGCTTACCCCTTATCCTTATTCTGTGACCCCTGGTTCTGGACTCCCCCGCCATCGGGAACATCCTTCCTGCATCTAGTCTGTCCAGTCCTGTTAGAATTTTATAAGTTTCAATGAGATCCCCTCTCATTCTTCTAAACTCTAGCGAATATAAGCCTAATCGACCCAATCTCTCCTCATACGTCATTCTCTTCATGGCAAGAACATCCTTCCTCAGATAAGGCGACCAAAACTGCACACGATACTCAAGGTGTGGTCTCACCAAGGCCCTGTACAACTGCAACAAGACATCCTTGCTCCTGTACTCAAATCCTCTCGCTATGAAGACCAACATACCATTTGCCTTCTTAACCGCCTGCTGCACCTGCATGCTTACCTTCAGCGACTGGTGCACAAGGACACCAGGTCTCGTTGCACTTCCCCTTTTCCCAATCTATTGCCGTTCAGATAATAATCTGTCTTCCTGTTTTTGCCACCGAAGTGGATAACCTCGCATTTATCCACATTATACTGCATTTGCCATGCATCTGCCCAATCACCCAACCTGTCCAAATCATACTGGAGTTTCTCTGCATCCTCCTCACAGCACACACGCCCACCCAGCTTTGTGTCGTCTGCAAACTTGGAGATATTACATCTAGTTCCCTTGTCTAAATCATTTATATATATTGTGAATAGCTGGTGTCCTAGCACCGATCCCTGCGGTACCCCACTAGTCAATGCCTGCCACTCGGAAAAAGACCCGTTTATTCCAACTCTTTGCTTCCTGTCTGCCAACCAGTTCTCTATCCAAGTCAGTACCTTACCCCCAATCCCATGTGCCTTAATTTTACACACTAATCTCTTATGCGGGACCTTATCAAAAGCCTTCTGAAAGTCCAAATACACCACATCCACTGGTTCTCCCTTATCTATCCTACCAGTTACATCCTCAAAAAATTCCAGTAAATTAGTCAAGCATGATTTACCTTTTGTAAATCCATGTTGACTTTGTCCGATCCTGTCACTGTTTTCCAAGTGCTCTGCTATTACATCTTTTATAATGGACTCTAGCATTTTCCCCACTACCGATGTCAGGCTTATCGGTCTATAATTCCCTGTTTTTTCTCTACCACCACATTATATCTTACTTACAATTCCCACCACTGCATAACTCGGGAGGCCCCCAAGGATCGATCCCTGGCTCTCTCCCCTCCTCTTCCTCACCAATATGCTGCCCCTCGGTAACATCATCCAAAACCATTGAGATTAGTTTTGACAGCACGGTGGCATAGTGGTTAGCACTGTTGCCTCACAGCGCCAGGGACCCGGGTTTGAATCCGGCCTTGGGTGACTGTCTGTGTGGAGTTTGCACATTCTCCCCGTGTTTGCGTGGGTTTCCTCCGGGTGCTCCGGTTTCCTCCCACAGTCCAAAGATGTACGGGTTAGGTTGTTTGGCTATGATAAATTGACCCTTAGTGTTAGGGGGATTAAATACGTGGGGTTACGGGGATAGGGTGGGATATGTGTTGATGTAGGGGTTACGGGGATCGGGTGGGATATGTGTTGGTGCAGGCTCGATGGGCCGAAATGGCCTCTATCTGCACTGTGGGGTTTCTGTGATTCTGTGATATGCTCCACCTCACAAACACCACGCTTGACCCCTCCACTCCCCTCACCTCCACAGTGCTGTCAGGCTGCTGGTAAGAGCCATAACTTCCTGCAGTTAAACATTGGAAAGATCAAAAACATCATCTCTGTCCCCAACCACAAACTCCGTACCCTCGCCACTGGTTCCATCCCCTTGCTCCTTTAAATGTTCATAGTGTTAGAAATGTATTCATGTGGCATGTCATCCACCACGTAATACTTGTAAAAATTAAAAGTTGTTCTGAGGCAATGTAAATCTGTTGTTTACACTGAAATGTCTGAACACCTTAGGATAGCAACATGGGGTGCCCACATTAAAGCACTCTGATACAAATAAATTCATGCTGGTTGTTGTATGACGAGTCTGGTGAAGAAATATTTATCTTTCAAATCAGTCAGAAAGCAGACATCTGAACTCTGGGGACAAAGCAATATGCCAAGATTTAACATGGTAAACAGAACAGGAATCGGGAGGCAAGTTGACGATTATTGATATAATTGATCCCGAACATAGAACTGAATTCTAATTTATTTTAAATATTACTAGAAATACTGCAGAGAGTGAGAATACCCAATACACCAAACAAGTTAAATTTTTTAACATGCACCATAAATAAATCAAAATTCTATTTCTCAGTTTTTTTTTTGGAGGCATGAAATGAGATATTAACTATAGTTGTAAAAGTAAAAACAGCAAAAATAATAGAATTTAATGGAACTGGTATCCATTTCAACAGTCCATGTTTTCCTAAATAATTTCCAACAGAGGGGTTTAACTGAAAAAGCTTGAGGTAAATATTACAAAGCGGTGTCACTTACATCACATGCAGCACTAATGTTAGTTATCAGTGTGGGAACCCTGGCACATTTTTAATTAGATGGTAAAAATGAGGAATATTTTAACAACTTAGTAGCAACATCACAGTTTGTTTTTTTATTTTCAGTGCTGACACCAAACCATTTTTGGCAAAGCTAGAAAGCAGTTTAATTCTACTCGATCAAAATATGATAAATTTATATTGCAGTTGGAGGGACCACCTGTCCAGTTTTGAAGCAGAAGTTGGTTTCGAGGGGAGAAGGATTGGCCAGCCAATAGTATTGGTAACTGAAAACCAGACAACAAAGTCTGTCTTTCAATTACTCTTAAAAAAACACTCTGCATGAACAAGCGACCCTGGGCCTGTTTCTCCCACAAGGGTTGTTTTTAAAAAAAATGTAGTTAACACTAACAGAGCCTAACCCCTCTCCCGAGATCCATCCTGTTTCTGTCCTAAATAAAAACAGAAAATGCTGGAAATACTCAGCAGGTCAGACAGCATCTGTGGAGAGAGAAACAGAGTTAACGTTTCAGGTCGATGGCCCTTCGTCAGAACTGGAAAAAGCTGGAGATGGAATAGGTTTTTAAGCAAGTGTAAGGGGCAGGGAAAGGGGGGGGGGGGGGGGAGGAAAGAACAAAAGGGAAGGTCTGTGATAGGATGGAAGGCAGGAGAGATTAAGAGACAAAAGGGATGATGGTGCAAGGCAAAAGGAGATGGTAATGGGACAAGTTAAGAAACAAAAGATGGCTCTAGATGAAGCGTAAATGGCGATGGCAGAAAGATGGACAGCTGCCATGTGAGAGAGAGAGAGAAAAGAAATGGAAAAAAGTGTGTTTCTGTCCTGCCTGGTTTTTGACTAGGCAAAAGGTATCAATCTTAATTCACAAGTTACATTTAGAAGAAGAAAAAAGCCCCCTCAGCCTATTTTATCTCGGCCCTCCAGAATACCAACCCTCCCATTTTCCTATTATAGCATCTTGCTGTTCCTTAAATGAATCCAGTGTCCTGGCCTCAACCACCTTTCCTGGTAATCCATCCCAGCTATTGATCACCCTTATCTGTAAAGAAACATTTCCTGGCATCTGTCCCAAGTTTGCCCTTCCCAACCCTGAATCGGTTTCCCTCTTTTTGAATTTAATTTTTCTGTCACGTTAATATCTTATATACCTGTGTAAAGTTCCCTCTGAGATATCTCTTTTTAAAGCTGAAGAACTCTATCTTGCTAAATCCTTCCTTATAGCTGTTCCTTCCGACAGCTAAACCTAGTGCTTTCCACGACACTGCCTGCACATCGTAGGTAGCCTTCTGTGCAAAAGTAGTTCAAGAATTTTGCTCGAGAGTCCTGGTGCTGTGAAGTTATCCCATTTTTATCAGATGGTGGATTCAGTGTTCAGTTGTTTTTGAAGTCATGATTTGTGACTTTGTTTCCTGGCTACTGTAGCCTCTTCCAGTGACTGGGGAAGCTTAACTGCACAGAACAGCAAGCAAAACAATGCAGAATTTTCCTGCACAGGTGGGTCAAACTACTCAGCCTTGCTGCAGTCCAGAAAAGATGGCTGCTTCTTTCCCCAGTAATGTTTAGTGCTGTTGTCTCTGGAGGCACTAGGTGGGTCTGGGAGTCACTGGAGGCAGCGATACACTGGGGCATCTGTGGTAATAGTGTGTAATAATATACAACGTTGAATCAGTTCTTCCAAGGTAAATCCAGTAGAATTTTCCTGGGTATTAATTTAATTTAATTTAATTTGCTAATTCCTTCAGAAAATCTTCCTTCTCCTTTTTGTATTATAGCAACAGCGATTAATGACAATATCACAAGTGCCACATCAGAATTCTTCGTACAAGAAACCTGCAACAATTACTTTCTCTGGGGTTGTCCACAGAGTTTTTCCAAGAACTGCAACAATGTAGAAGCAAATGAACCTCTGCAAATTCATCTTTGAAAAATCAATAGTTCTATAATGTAAATACCTCAAGAGCCCTCGAGGTAGCGACAGCAGCAGCCAATCTGTAGACATTGCAACAAGGCTTTTCGGTTGTCATAGTTACTGAGGTACCACGGCTTCTGACATCAAACACTGAAATATTTTCAAAAGGACAGCTCGAATATTCAAATAGATTCCACGTTTAAAGCTAGATAGGGTAGTGTCTTTTGAAGCACTACATCTTCCAATGGGATTCTACATTATTAAATAGAATTTCTAATGTATTTTTTTTTAAATAAACAAGTTTTAAGTTGTTCAACGTTTACAACTCCTGCTCAGATTCTTTACTTCCACTTAACCCATTCTCTCCTGATGCAGTTACAATCACTTTGAATCAGAGAATCATAGAATGATACAGCGCAGAAGGAGGCCATTCTGCCCATCGTGCCCATGCCGGCTCTTTGTAGAGCTATCCAATTAATCCTGCTCTTCCCCCATAGCCCTGTAAATATTTTCCCCTTCAAGTATTTATCCAATTCACTTGAGAAAAAAAAAGCTTTACATAAAACAAGAATATGCAGATATATTACGAGAATGAGGACAATACACTATCAGGGGATCGAGTGACCAACAAATGGCAGATACGCTCAACAACTTTATGTCAGTATTCATAGAGGAAACGCTGACTAGCTTCCGAGGACAAAGATAGAATTATTTGAATGGAGCAAAAAAATAAGAGCATTAGAAGTTACAAATAAATATGTAACTAACAACCCGGAGCACTAAAAGAGGACAAGTCACCCGGGAGTGATGTCTGACAGATCTTTAGGACTTCTTAGAGGAGATAATGGACCGACTGGATATGGGGAACTCAATGGGCATTATAGTGGTAATTTTCAAGGCATTGCTCTAGGCATGGAGTCTCATTCCTGGCAAGCATGCATTGGAAAATCAAGGCTACAATGGTGGAGTAAGGTTGCTGATGCTGCGCTTGCTGACAACAAGGCTGTGTGTTGGGAACCTTGCTTCACAAAATGACTCCCAATATATTTAAATTTTGGGAAAGCTTTCGACAGTGCCACACAGGAGATTGATCCACAGTGTCGGAAGGCGTGGAATTGGGGTGGGTGAGAGCTTCTGGAATAAATGAAAGGTTAGTTCAAATCAAAGGAAGGAAAGAGTCGTTGTATGTGGTCGTCACTGTATGTGGTGCTGCATCAGAATGGAGAAAGGTGATAGTGGGACATAACAGGGGTCAGTGCTTGGATAACTGATATTATTTACATTGTATGATCTGATAGCCAATACAGAGACACGGGTGCAAGGTGACCAAGGCTGGCAACTGAATATTCAGGGGTATTTGACATTTCGGAAGGATAGGCAGAATATTTACATTGTATGATCTGATAGCCAATACAGAGACATGGTTGCAAGGTGACCAAGGCTGGCAACTGAATATTCAGGGGTATTTGACATTTCGGAAGGATAGGCAGAAAGGAAAATGAGGTGGGGTAGCTCTGTTAATAAAGGATGAGATCACTGCAGTGGTGAGGAATGATATTGGCTCAGAAGCTCAAGATGTAGAATCAGTTTGGGTGGAGATAAGAAATAGTAAGGGTAAGAAGTCACTGGTGGGGTAGTCTATAGGCCCCCTAACAGTAGCTACACTGTAGGACAGAGTATAAATCAGTAAGAAAGGTACTGCAATAATCGTGGGCGATTTTAATCATCATATAGATTGGACAAATCAAATTGAAGACGAGTTCATAGGGTGTATTCGGGATAGTTTCTTAGAGCAATACATTGAGGAACCAACCAAGGAGCAGGCTATTTTAGATCTGGTAATGTGTAATGAGACAGGATTAATTAATGATCTCATAGTAAAGGATCCCCTAGGAAAGAGTGATCATAGCATGGTAGAATTTCAAATTCAGTTTCAGGGTGAGAAAGTTGGGTCTGAAACTAGTGTCCTAAACTTAAATAAAGGCAATTACAAGGGCATGAGGACAGAGTTGGCTAAAGTGGACTGGGAAAATAGATTAAAGGGTAAGACGGTAGATCAGCAGTGGCAGACATTTAAGGAGATATTTCATAAATCTCAGCAAAGGTGTATTTTCAGTGAGAAAGAAAGGTTCTACGAGAAGGATGCACCATCCGTGGCTAACTAAGGAAGTTCAGGATGGTATCAAATTGAAAGAAAAGGCATACAATGTTGCGAAGATTAGCGGTAGGGCAGAGGATTGGGAAATTTTTTAGAAACCAGCAAAGGATGACTAAAAAAATTATAAAGAGGGAGAAAATAGAATATGAGAGTAAACTAGCAAATAATATAAAAACAGACAGTAAGAGCTTCTACAGATATATAAAAACGAAGAGAGTAGCTGAAGTAAACATTGGTCCCTTAGAGGATGAGACTGGGGAATTAATAATGGCAAATAGAGAAATGGCAGAGACTCTAAACAATTATTTTCGATCGGTCTCCACGATAGAAGACACTAAAAACATCCCAGCCACAATAGATAATCAAGGGGCTATAGGGAGGGAGGAACTTAAAACAATCTCTATCACTGGAGAAAAAGTACTAGGCAAACTAATGGGGCTAAAGGCCGACAAGTCCCGTGGACCTGATGGCCTGCATCCCAGGGTCTTAAAAGAAGTAGCTGCAGAGATAGTGGATGCATTGGTTGTAATCTACCAAAATTCCCTGGATTCTAGAGAGGTCCCAGCGGATTGAAAAACCACAAATGTAGCACCCCTATTCAAGAAAGGAGGGAGGCAAAAAGCAGGAAACTATAGGCCAGTTAGCCTAACATCTGTCATTGGGAAAATGCTAGAATCCATTATTAAGGAGGTAATAGCAAGACATAAGACAACCAAGCAGAGTCAACATGGTTTTATGAAAGGGAAATCGTGTTTGACAAATTTACTAGAGTTCTTTGAGGATGTAACAAACAGGGTGGATAAAGGGGAACTTGTAGATGTAGTATATTCGGATTTCCAAAAGGCATTCGATAAGATGCCACATAAAAGGTTACTGCACAAGATAAGTGCTCACGGGGTTGGGGGTAATATATTGGCATGGATGGATAGGGGATTGGCTAACTAACAGAAAACAGAGGGTCGGGATAACTGGGTCATTTTTCGGTTGGCAATCAGTAACTAGTGGGGTGCCACAGGAACCAGTGCTGGGGCCTCAACTATTTACAATCTATATTAATGACTTGGATGAAGGGACCGAGTGTACTGTTGCCAAATTTGCTGATGATACAAAGGTAGGTGGGAAAGCAAGTTGTGAGGAGGACACAGAGTCTGCAAAGGGATATAGATAGGTTAAGTGAGTGGGCAAAAATTTGGCAGATGGATGTGGGAAAATGTGAGGTTATCCACTTTGCAAGAATGAAAGAAAACGCAAATGATTATTTAAATGGAGTGAGACTACAAAATGCTGCGGTAAAAAGTGATCTGGGGGTCCGAGTACATGCAACACAAAAAGTTAGCGTGCAGGTACAGTAAGTAATTAGGAAGGCTAATGGAATGTTGGCGTTTATTGCAAGAGGTATGGAGTATAAAAGTAGGGAAGTTTTGATGCAACTTTACAGGGCGCTGGTGAGACCGCACCTGGAGTACTGCGTACAGTTTCGGTCTCCATATTTAAGGAAGGATATATTTGCTTTGGAGGCAGTGCAGAGAAGGTTCACTAGGTTGATTCCTGGGATAAAGGGGTTGCTGTATGATGAAAGGTTGAGCCTATGCTCATTGGAGTTTAGAAGAATGAGAGATGATCTTATTGAAACATAAGATTTTGAGGGGGATTGACAGGGTGGATGCTGAGAGGATGTTTCCCCTAGTGGGGATATCTAGAACTAGGGGGCATAGTTTCAGAATAAGGGGTCGCCAATTTAAGATGGAGATGAGGAGGAATTTCTTCTCTGAGGGTCATGAATCTTTGGAATTCTCTACCCCAGAGAGCTGTGGAGGCGGAGTCACTGAATATATTCAAGGCTGAGATTGACAGACATTTGAGCTACAGGGGAGTCGAGGGGTGTGGGGAGAGAGCGGGAAAGTGGTGTTGAGGCCAAGATTGGATCAGCCATGATCTTACTGAATGACGGAGCAGGCTCGAGGGGCCGATTGGCCTACTCCTGCTCCTGTTTCTTATGTTCTTATAACCAAGTGATTTGTAAGTGGGGGCAGAAACTAAGCGAATTTCCCTGATGTTATAAAACTTGGAGGAGCTGCAAATAACAAGGAAACAAGAGAACAAAATACAGAAGAATCTAGATTAGGTTGACAAGCAGCAGATGTCATTTAGTGTGCAAAAAATGCATGCTGAGGATAATGGGAGAGGGGAAAAAGCAGTGCAAATACAAGATAATGGTCATAAATTATAGGACACAACGTGAGAGGGTGATCTGGTGGATAGCTTATTGAAACTATCAATTCAGTGTACAACAGCAGCAGTGTATAGCCAGAGGAATAGAGCATAAATCACAGGGAGCAGTAGTGAGATGGTAAAAGCCAGTGATTCAGCCTCACCTGTGTACAATTCTGGCCTCTGCACTACAGTAGAGATGCCCTGGCTTTGAAGAGGATACAGAGGACAGCAACTGATACCCTGGATTAGGCAACTGAAATAAGAGGACAGACTGAGGAAGCTTGTACAGGTAGACTACCCTTTATCCGGACTTCCGAAAACCGAAACCCTCTAAAAACCGAAGGTTTTTTCGCTCAGCGTAAGTCGTGCGTACGAACGAAAAAACCTTCGGTTTTTAGAGGGTTCCGGAAGTTCGGATAAAGGGTAAGTCGTGCGCACGACCCCCCGCCGGCCCCGACAACCGCCGACCCCGACAACCGCCGGCCCCGACAACCGCCGACCCCCCCGCGGACCCCGCCGACCCCGCCAGCCCCGACCCCCCCGCGGACCCCGCCGGCCCCGACAACCGCCGACCCCCCCGCGGACCCCGCCGGCCCCGACAACCGCCGATCCCCCCCGCCAGCCCCGACAACCGCCGACCCCCCCCGCGGACCCCGCCGGCCCCGACCCCGACAACCGCCGATCCCCCCCGCGGACCCCGCCAGCCCCGACAACCGCCGACCCCCCCGCGGACCCCGCCGGCCCCGACAACCGCCGACCCCCCCGCGGACCCCGCCGGCCCCGACCCCGACTGACTTACGCTGCGCGTCAGCGTAAGTCGTGCGCGCGACCCCCCGCGGACCCCCGCCGACCCACCTTCCGAAATCCGAAATTCTCCTTTATCCGAAACTCGGCTGGTCCCGAGGTTTTCGGATAAAGGATAGTCTACCTGTACTTGAGTAAAGGCAGCTCACGGAAAGCTTTAAGATTTTAAGAGATACAGTATATGTAAAACTGAACCCAAGAAATAATTCCACATAATGACGAACTACTACGAGAGAGCAAGGACTCGAGTTCAAACCAGAAAGGTGAGCAGCCTGTTTAGATTCTATAAAGTATGTGTCTATACTTAATGCAATAATGACGAGACAGCTTGGAAGATTCAACGTAGGTCTTTACTTAATACCAACAGGCGGGAAACTGAGGGGAGATCAGTACCCACAGTACTATTTATACCCCTATGGCCAGGAGTGGTACTACGGTATCACTACGCCCTACAAAGTAGTGCTGCCCTGGCCATAGGTTTAAAGTAACATACCTATTACATACACAACATTCCTCCCCTTTTAATTAAAACGTACCCGTGCAATTAAGTCAATAGATGCCCCATAACTAGGGCTAATAACATTTGGTAACACAATATACATAACATATTTACATCAAGAGTTGTCTACTTATATATATATATATATATATATATATATATATATATATATAAACAGAAACAGGTTATAGATTCAGTCTCTGAGGAGGCCTCCTGTCTCGACTAGGATAACGTCTTTCTCTAGTCGGTCTCGGTGTAGGCGGCGGTACTTCCGTCACCCCTTCATCGCTGGACTCGTCGGTGTCTGATGGCACATCCTGTGCCGTGGAGATCACTGGAGTGCTGAACTCCTCGCAATCCTGAGACCTCTGTAACGACGAGCTGGGCCGTGATTCTGCTGTAACAATGTGCTGAGACGTTTGAGGTAGTGAATCAGTTGGGTTTCTGGACTCCACAAGTTGATCAGCATGTCGTCTGATTATGCCTTCCCCTGTCTCAACCGTGTACATCAAGGGTCCCTGGCGGGTCTTTATCGTACCAGACCGCCACTTTTCATTCCTATAATCACGGGCCAACACTTGCTGCCCCACCTCGAAGCTCCGTGTCTGTCTGTCAGGGGCCCTACGAAATACTCGGTTTTCCACATCTCTCCGAATGTTTGGTCTGAGCAATTCAAGGCGAGACCTTAACCTTCTATTAAAGAACATGACGGCGGTGGCCTGGTTGGTCACCGTATGTGCAGCATTACGGTATGCGAATAGGAAGTTGTCCACCTTGTGTTGTAGTGGCAACCTTTCCTCCCCCATCGCCTTGATGGCCTTTTTAAAAGTCTGTACAAATCGCTCTGCCAGCCCATTTGTAGCCGGATGATATGGTGCGGACGTATAATGTCGCACTCCATTCCTTTTTAGGAATGCTTGAAATTCTGCTGCCACAAATTGTGGCCCATTGTCCGAACAGGCTTGCTCGGGCACCCCGTTTCGGGCAAAAGTGGTCCTTAAGACTGCGACCGTCTTTTCGGCTGTTGTTGATGACATCTTTACGACCTCCGGCCATTTTGAATGGGCGTC
This sequence comes from Somniosus microcephalus, assembly GCF_052327205.1. Classification (NCBI taxonomy): domain Eukaryota; kingdom Metazoa; phylum Chordata; class Chondrichthyes; order Squaliformes; family Somniosidae; genus Somniosus; species Somniosus microcephalus. Next base: position 56,713,006 of record NC_140987.1, on the reverse strand, counting down.
CACCACAATAAGGAACATCGCATCCAGGAAGGGGCCAGCGAAGTCCACGTGGATCCTTTGCCACGGCGTTGAGGGCCACTCCCACGGATGTAGTGGGGCTTGTGGTGGTACGTTCTGTACCATCTGGCACCCTTGGCACGCTTTTGCTACTTCCTCAATGTCCCTGTCAATGACGGGCCACCAGACGTAGGCTCTGGCGAGGCTTTTCATTTTGACACCCCCCAGATGACCTTTGTGTAAGTCCTGCAACACTTTATGTTGTAATTTTTGAGGGACCACCACCCTGGCTCCGCACATCAATGTGCCCCGGCAGACGGACAACTGGTCCTTCCTTGCCGAAAACGCCAGCAATGATGCGTCACCCTGCGCCGGACAGCCTTTCACGGTTAATTCGTAAACCCTTGCCAATGTCGGGTCGTTCCGTGTTTCCCGCTCGATACATTGGCTGGTGATGCGCAAGTGTTCCATAACAGCCGTATGATATATTTCCACGGGGTCCTGTACTATCTCTTCGATCTCGGCAGGTAAGGGTAGCCGCGACAGGCCATCCGCATTGCCATGCTGTTTGGTACCCTTATATTCGATAAGGTACTGGTGTGCTCCTAAAAACAGTGACCATCTCTGTAGCCTTTGGGCCGTCATCGGGGACACCCCTTTTGTTGGATTAAATATCGACACCAACGGTTGATGATCCGTCAGTAGTGTGAAACGTTGCCCATGCAGGTAGTGGTGGAATTTTTTTACACCCCACACCAGACTGAGGGCCTCCCTGTCGATTTGCGCATAGTTTCTTTCGGCTGTAGTTAACGACCTTGAGGCAAATGCTATTGGCCTCTCCGTCCCGTTGGGAAATTTGTGTGACAACACTGCCCCTATACCGTACGGGGAGGCGACACATGCCAACCTCATTGGCATTTTTGGGTCAAAGTGTGCGAGCACTTCCTTTGATGTAATGAGTTGTTTACCCTTTTTAAAAGCAGCCTCACACGCTTCGTCCCAATTCCAGGAGACTCCCTTTTGCAGCAATAAATTTAGTGGGTGTAAAATGGACAATAAGTTCGGGAGGAACTTATGGTAATAGTTTATAAGGCCTAAGAATGATCGTAACTGAGATACATTCTCAGGGGGCGGGGCCTTCACTACTGCCTCGATCTTTTCCGGGGACTTATGCAGGCCTTCCTTATCTATAATGTGACCACAGTATGAGATACGTTCCTGGAAAAACTCACATTTCTGCTTGTTCGCCCTGAGTCTGTATTGTTGTAACCGCAGAAGTACTCGCTCCAGGTTAGCGAGGTGGTCGTTATCCGTTTGTCCTGTCACCAGGATGTCATCCAGGTAGCATTGCGTTCCTGGAATGCCCTGTAGGACCTGTTCCATGGTCCTCTGCCATATTGCCGGGGCGGACGCCACACCAAATACCAGGCGATTGTACTGGTACAATCCCTTGCGTGTGTTAATCGTTAGGAGCTTTTTCGAGTCCTGCTCCACCTCCATCAGTAAATAAGCTTGACAAAGGTCAATCTTCGTAAAGTGTCTACCCCCAGCTAACGATGCGAATATGTCCTCTATCCGCGGCAGCGGATACTGTACCGTGTGCAGGACTGGGTTAATAGTTATCTTAAAATCCCCGCAAATGCGAACCTTCTTTGGTTCCCCCGGTGTGTTATTTGCAGATTTCTTTATAACTGGGACGATGGGCGTGGCCCACTCGCTCCACTCAATCTTTGTAAGGACACCTGCACTCTCTAAGGCATCCAGTTCTGCTTCCACCGCTGGCCGAATGGCATAAGGCACCGGTCTGGCCTTACAAAACTTGGGGTTTGCGTCTTGAGCAATAGTTATTTTTGCTCTAATGTCCTTTAAGGTCCCCAGCCCTTGTTGGAACACCTCTGGCGTTTTTGCCAATAGTTTCGACAGCCTGCTTGTAATGGTTGTATCATCCGTGGTGGTCTCTACTTTTAACTCGTGTATCGACTTCCAGTCGAAATGGATTTTTCTTATCCATTCCCTACCCAAAAGTGGTGGTCCACCGTTTGGTAGGACGTATAAAGTAAGTCCTGGCACTTTTCTGCCGTTGTATTTAACTGTTACAGATAGACTATCCTTTATCCGAAAACCTCGGGACCAGCCATGTTTCGGTTTTCGGAGAATTTCGGATTTCGGAAGGTGGGTCGGCGGGGGGGTCGTGCGCACGACTTACGCTGACGCTCAGCGTAAGTCGGCGGGGGTCCGTGGGGGGGGTCGGCGGGGGGGGGGGGTCGGCAGGGGTCGGGGCCGTCGGGGGTCTGCGCACGACTTACGCTGACGCTCAGCGTAAGTCGGTGGGGGTCGGGGTCGGCGGGGGTGTCGGCGGGGGTCGAGGTCGGCGGGGGTGTCGGCGGGGGGGTCGTGCACACGACTTACCCTTTATCCAAACTTCCGAAACCAGAACCCTCTAAAAACCGAAGGTTTTTTCGTTCAGCGTAAGTCGTGCGCACGACTTACGCTGAACGAAAAAACCTTCGGTTTTTAGAGGGTTTCGGTTTTCGGAAGTTCGGATAAAGGGTAGTCTACCTGTACTTGCATTTTTCCCTTCGGGTAAACTTTTTGTCCCGTATATGTTTTTAATTTAATTTCCGTATCCTTTAAGGGAATGCGTTTGAACAGCCTGTTATAATCTTGTTCATTAATTACTGATAGGGCTGAACCCGTGTCCAGCTCCATATTAACTTCGACGCCTGCTACCTTCATTTTAACCCACATTGTGCTGTGGTCCTCTGTTTTGTCTACACCATATAACTTGAGACATCCCAGACCTTTAGGCTCTGCTTTTGTGCCTTCCTGTGACTCGTCTGAGCTACTGTCAGACATCTTATGTATTTTTGTCCTTGCCTTGGTACTGCTCGGATTGCCCCCACGATTGGGTTTCGTACCAGACCGACAAACTTTCGCTATATGCCCCTTTTTCCCACACTGCCGGCATATTTTATCACGAAACCAACAATTACTTTGGTCGTGGGTGGTTTTGCCACAACGGTAGCATTTACCTTTGTGAAATGTCACCTCATGGGTGTCATAGCCGGTTGTGTTATGTCGTATTTGAGCAGCACCCTGTGCTGCTGCTTCGTGGGGCAATGCTATTTCAATCGCCTGATCTAGGCGGAGCTGTTTCTTGGCTAGCAACCGTTTACGTGTATTCTCATTTAACATGCCACAGACAAATCTGTCTCTGATCGCGTCCGCCAATATGGCTGCAAACTGGCAATGTTTGGACAACCTTCTGAGCTCAGCTAAATAGGCTGCCTGCGACTCATCATTCCTTTGGTCGCATCTGTAGAAGCGGTACCTTTCCGCTATAAATGGTGGCTTAGGGTTTAAATGTTCCCTTAACGTATCAACAATTTGGGCGTACGTTTTGTCTGCTGGCTTGTCTGGAGTAAGAAGATTCCTCAGCAGACCGTATGTTGTTGCCCCCATAAAATTTAATAAGTTTGCTATCTTTTGGTCATCTTCCACCTTGTTTACTATGCAATAAAGTTCATGCCTTTCGATATAGGCATCCCACTCTTCTGTGTCCTCAACAAATGCTGACAAACAACCTTCTTTAGTCATTTTAAACTTTTGAAGAGAAAAAAAAACTTTTCCCGCTTTCTCCACTAGATGGCGTTTTCCCCACCTTTTCTCCCTCTGCTGTCAACGACCTCTCTCCAGCGTCGTTATTTTTGGCCCTTGCAGCTCCCGTTATTGCCACCGCCGCTATTAACAACGACCTTCCCCTCTCGTGGCCCGCTAGTCCTTGTGGCTCCGTTTGTTCCCCAGATCGCCTGCCCGTTCTGGCCCTTGCAGCTCCCGTTCCCCGGGAAGGATTTCAGTTTACCTGGCCCTGGGTGGACTTTTGCCCAGTGGCTGGAGCGCCCGTTCAGCCTCTTCTCTCAGCTGCCGCAGCCGCCGCTGGAAACCTCTCTCTCTCGCTCCGTTGCTGCCGCTCCTCCCGAACCTGGAGTGCTGGGCGGCCTCCTTCGGTCGACGCTGGGCTCTGCAGGCTGGCTGGTAAGAAGCCTCTCTCCTTCTCTCTCCGTACTGCTACCGTTCCTTTGTTGCACCGTGTACTGATGAGTTCGAACCTTACTCGTCGCCAGTATAAAGTATGTGTCTATACTTAATGCAATAATGACGAGACAGCTTGGAAGATTCAACGTAGGTCTTTACTTAATACCAACAGGTGGGAAACTGAGGGGAGATCAGTACCCACAGTACTATTTATACCCCTATGGCCAGGAGTGGTACGACGGTATCACTACGCCCTACAAAGTAGTGCTTCCCTGGCCATAGGTTTAAAGTAACATACCTATTACATACACAACAGATTCAACTGCTTCACAGAGAGTCAGTGAATGTGTGGAGCGGAGAAATGAGGCATATAGTGTCAGCAAATCAAAGAGGGTGATGGATCATTTTTTGATAAAAGAAGCAATTGAGGGATTTGAGAAGGTATGGGGTGAAAAACTTTAGCACCAGTCAGAAAGACTACAATAATTTTTTTTATTCGTTCATGGGATGTGGGCATGGCTGGCACGGCCAGCATTTAATGCCCATCCCTAGCTGCCCTTGAGAAGGTGGTGGTGAGCCGCCTTCTTGAACTGCTGCAGTCCGTGCGGTGAAGGTACGCCCACAGTACTGTTAGGGAGGGAGTGCCAGGATTTTGACCCAGCGACAATGAAGGAACGGCAATGTATTTAACAGTCAGGATGGTGTGTGACTTAGAGGGGAACTAGGAGGTGGTGGTGTTCCCATGCAGCTGCTGCCCTTATCCTTTTAGGTGGTAGAGGTCGCTGGTTTGGGAGGTGCTGTTGGAGAAGCCTTGGCGAGTTGCTGCAGTGCGTCTTGTAGATGGTACAAACTGCAGTTATGGTGCACCGGTGGTGGAGGGAGTGAATGTTTAAGGTGGTGGATGGAATGCCAATCAAGCGGTTGCTTTGTCCTGGATGGTGTCGAGCTTCTTGAGTGTTGTTCCAGCTGCACTCATCCAGACAAGTGGAGAGTATTCCATCACACTCCTGACTTGTGCCTTGTAGATGGTGGAAAGGCTTTTTGGAGTCAGGAAGTGAGACACTCGCCACAGAATACCCAGCTCTGATCTGTTCTTGTAGCCACAGTATTTATGTGGCTGGTCCGGTTAAGTTTCTGGTCAATGCTGACGCACCCCCCCCCCCCGCCCAAAAGATGTTGATGGTGGGGGTTTCGGCATTGAAAATCCCGTTGAGTGTCAAGGGGTGGTGGTTAGACTCTCTCTTCTTGAATATAGTCATTGCCTGGCACTCATGTGGCGCGAATGTTACCTGCCACTTATCAGCCCAAGCCTGAATGTCGTCCAGGTCTTGCTGCAGGCGGGCATGGACTGCATCTATTGGTATGTCTGTCACACACGCAGAAAGTACTCCATAATTCAAATGCTACTTTTTAATTTCAGAGCTCAATTGATCACTCTTTATAAAGTCAAGAAACGTGGCATCAATCACACAGTGCAAATATGTCACTGTGTGACGCAGAAGTTTAAGAAATAGACTGATGAATTTATGAAAATATTTGCTTTAACCATAATTATCAACAGAGGTTGACCTCAAGCTTGGAATCCAATTACTGCATTTCTTTATGAAATTTGTTCATTACATACAATGCCTTCTAGATACAGGATCAGTATGTGTAAATAGTTTTACTTTCTCACCTTCTATAAACTAGATAACGCTTATCTAGCTTTGATTAACCTGTAATAGACTGTATTAAACACCTAGATTATGGTTGGCTGTCCATCAAAATGAAACTGGCATTTTGATCAGGCAACAGCTTGGAATGCTGAGTTGCTGTGTCTCCTGTCATGAGCTCTAATGTGGCATATTAGTGCGACACACGAGGCAGATGCAACAACTTGCATTTATGTAGCATCTTTAACATAGAAAAACATCCCAAGGAACTTCACAGAGACATATTCAGACAAATATGGACTCAAGCCAAAGACAGAGTAGGCCATTTGGCCCTTCGAGCCTGCTCCACCATTCAATAAGATCATGGCTGATCTTCGACCTCATCGCCACTTTTCTGCACTATCCCCATATCCCGTAATTCCCTTAATATTCAAAAATCTATCGGTCTCTGTCTTGAATATACTCAACGACTGATCCTCCACAGCCCTCTGGGGTAGAAAATTCCAAAGATTCACCACCCTCGGAGTGAAGACATTTCTCCTCATCTCAGTCCCAAATGGCCGATCCCTTATTCTTTTTTTTACTTCGTATATGGGCATCGCTGGCAAGGCCAGCATTTATTGTCCATCCCTAATTGCCCTTGAGCAGGTGGTGGTGAGCCGCCTTCTTGAACCGCTGCAGTCCGTGTGGTGAAGGTACTCCCACAGTGCTGCTAGAGAGGGAGTTCCAGGATTTTGACCAAGATGAAGGATCGGCGATCTACTTCTAAGTCAGGATGGTGTGTGATTTGGAGGGGTACTTGGAGGTGGTGGCATTCCCATGCGCCTGTTGCCCTTGTCCTTCTAGGTGGAAGAGATCGTGGGTTTGGGAGGTGCTGCCGAAGAAGCATTGGCGAGTTGCTGCAGTGCATCTTATAGATGGTACACACTGCAGCCACGGTACGCCGGTGGTGGAGGGAGTGAATGTTTAAGGTGGTGGATGGGGTGCCAATCAAGCGGGCTGTTTTGCCCTGGATGGTGTCGAGCTTCTTGAGTGTTGTTGGAGCTGCACTCTTCCAGGCAAGTGGAGAGTATTCCATCACACTCCTGACTTGTGCCTTGTAGATGGTGGAAAGGCTTTGGGGAGTCAGGAGGCGAGACACTCACCGCAGAATACCTAGCCTCTGACCTGCTCTTGTTGCCACAGTATTTATGTGGCTGGTCCAGTTAAGTTTCTGATCAATGGTGACCCCCAGGATGTTGATGGTGGGGGATTCGGCGATGGTAATACCGTTGAATGTCAAGGGGAGGTGGTTAGACTCTCGCTTGTTGGGGATAGTCATTGCTTGGTACTTCTGTGGCACGAATATTATCTGCCACTTATCAGCTCAAGCCAGAGACTGTGACCCCTGGTTCTAGACTCCCCAGCCAGGGAAAACATCCTCCCTGCATCTACCCTGTCAAGCCCTGTAAGAAATTTGGATGTTTCAATGAGATCACCTCTCATTCTTCTAAACTCTAGAGAATATAGGCATAGTCTACTCAATCTCTCCTCATGGGACAATCCCCCCAACCCAGGAACCAGTCTGGTGAACCTTTGCTGCACTCTCTCTATGGCAAGTACATAGGTAAGGAGACCAAAACTGCACACAATACTCCAGGTGTGGTCTCACCAGTGCCCTATATAATTGCAGTAAGATGTCATTACTCTTATACTCAAATCCCCTTGTAATAAAGGCCAACATACCATTTGCTTTCCTAGTTGCTTGCTGTACCTGCATGTTAACTTTCAGTGATTCGTGTACAAGGACACCCAGGTCCCTCTGAACACCAACATTTCCCAATCTCTCACCATTTAAAAAATACTCTGCTTTTCTATTTTTCCTACCAAAATGGAGAACTTCACATTTCTCCACTTTATATTCCATTCGCCATATTCTTGCCCACTCATTTAGCCTGTCTATATCCCCTTGAAGCCTCCTTGCATCCTCCTCACAACTTACATTCCCACCCAGTTTTGGATCATCAGCAAACTTGGATATATTACATTTGGTCCCCTCATCCAAATCATTGATGTAAATTGTGAATAGCTGAGGCCTAAGCACTGATCCTTGCTACCCCACTAGTTAAAGCCTGCCAACCCGAAAATGACCCGTTTATTCCTACTGTCTGTTTTCTGACCGTTAACCAATTCTCAATCCATGCTAGTATATTACCCCCAATCCCATGAACCCTAATTTTGTTTAATAACCTGTGTGGCACCTTATCGAATGCCTTTTAAAAATCCAAATACACCACATCCACTGGTTCCCCCTTATCTATTCTGCTAGTTACAACCTCAAAAAAACTCTAATAGATTTGTCAAACACGACTTCCCTTTCATAACTCCGTGTTGACTCTGCCCAACCCTATTATTATTTTCTAAGTGCCCTGTTACCACGTCCTTAATAATATATTCTAGCATTTTCCCTACTACTGATGACAGGCTAACTAAAATAATGGGAGAACAGGAGATGTGTTGCGGCTGCAATATGTGGGAGCTTGTGGACAGTTTTGTCCAGGGAGACTACATCTGCGGTAAGTGTCTGCGGCTCGAGGATCTTCGGCTCCGTGTTGAGGAGCTGGAATCTGAACTGCAAACATTGCGAGACATCAGGGCGGGAGAAAGTTACCTGGACCTTTTACTCCAGGAGGCAGCCACAACCCTTAAATTAAATACTTCAGAATTGACACGTGGTCAGGGACAGGAGGGTGTGACTGCGAGTGAGGCAGGTACAGGGATCCAGGAGGTAGTATTGCAGGAGCCTCAGTTCCTGCACTTGTCCAATAGATTCGAGGTTCTTGCAACCCTTGTGGACAAGTGCGGGGACTGCGAGGAGGACGAGCAAACTGACCACAGCACCGTGGTACAGGAAGCCGTTCAAGTGGGGGGGGGGGGGAGTAAAAAGGAAGGTGGTTGTAGTGGGCGACAGTATAGCTAAAGGGATAGACACTGTTCTCTGCAGCCAGGAGCATGAGTCCCGAAGGCTATGTTGTTTACCTGGTGCCAGGGTAAAGGACATCTCCTTGGGCTGGAGAAGAACTTGGGAGTGGGAGGGGGAGGATCCAGTTGTCGTGGTTCACGTAGGTACCAACGACATAGGTAGGACAAGAAAGAGGTTCTGCTGAGAGTGTTTGAGCAGCTAGGGACTAAATTAAAAAGCAGAACCATCAAGGTCATAATCTCTGGCTTATTACCAGGGCCACGAGCAAATTGGCATAGGGTCAATAGGATCAGGGAGATGAATGTGTGGCTCAAAGACTGGTGTGGGAGAAGTGGGTTTCGATTCGTGGGGCACTGGCACCACTACTGGGGAAAGAGAGAGCTGTTCCATTGGGACGGACCACACCTGAACCATGCTGGGACCAGAGTTCTAGTGAATCAAATAACTAGGGAGGTAGATAGGGCTTTAAACTAAATAAGGCGGGGAAGGGGGTTCCTGGTGGAGAGAAATCTAGAATGCTAAAAAGAAAAGACAAGGAAGCAGTGCAGGAAAGCAATTAGGGTAAGGATAACCAGATTGTGTCAGGAAGGGACAGAGCGTACAAACAAAGGAGTGCACTAACAAATAGGGTCCGGGTAAGAAAAAATGGTAATAAGACAAATAGGGCCATAGTACAAAAATATTTTAAGATGTCTAAAAATGTTAAAAAGACAAATCTAAAGGCACTGCATCTGAACGCACGACGCATTTGTGATAAGGTAGATTAATTAACAGTGCAAATAGATGAAAATGGATACAATATAATTGCGATTACGGAGACATGGTTGCAGGGTGACCAAGGCTGGGAGCTGAATATCCAAGGATATTCGATAATTAGGCAAGAAGGAAAAGGAGGTGGGGTGGCGTTGTTAGTAAAGGATGAAATCAGAGCAACAGTGAGAAAGGCTATTGGCTCAGAAAATCAAGATGTAGAATCAGTCTGGGTGGAGCTAAGAAACACCAAGGGGCAGAAAACATTGGTGGGAGTAGTATATAGGCCGCCAAACAGTAGTGGTAATGTAGGGGATGGCATCAAACAGGAAATTAGAGATGCATGTAACAAGGGTACTACAGTAATCATGGGTGACTTTAATCTACATATAGACTGGCCAAACCAAATTAGCAATAATACTGTGGAGGATGAATTCCTGGAGTGTGTACGAGATGGTTTTTTAGACCAGTACGTTGAGGAGCCAACTAGGGAACAGGCTATCCTAGATTGGGTATTGTGCAATGAAAAGGTGTTAATTAATAATCTTGTTGTGCAGGGTCCTTTAGGGAAGAGTGACCATAACATGATAGAATTCTTCATTAAGATGGAAAGTGAAGAAGTCCAATCCAAAACTAGGGTCCTAAATCTAAACAAAGGAAACAAACCAACATACGACCATACGAACATACGAATTAGGAGCAGGAGTAGGCTACTCGACCCTTCGAGACTGCTCCACCATTCAATAAGATCATGGCTGATCTGATTACTCCACATTCCCGCCTACCCCCGATAACTTATCACCCCCTTGCTTACCAAGAATCTATCTACCTCTGCCTTAAAAATATTCAAAGACTCTGCTTCCACCGCCCTCTGAGGAAGAAAGTTCCAAAGACTCACGACCCTCTGAGAAAACATTTCTCCTCATCTCTGTCTTAAATGGGCGACGCATTATTTTTAAACAGTGACCCCTAGTTCTAGATTCTCCCACAAGAGAAAACATCCTCTCCACATCCACCCTATCCAAACCCCTCAGGATCTTATATGTTTCAATCAAGTCACCTTTTACTCTTCTAAACTCCAGCAGATACAAGCCTAGCCTGTCCAACCTTTCCTCAGAAGACAACCCGTCTATTCCTGGTATTAGTCTAGTAAACCTTCTCTGAACTGCTTCCAACGCATTTACATCCTTCCTTAAATAAGGAGACCAATACTGTACACAGTACTCCAGATGTGGTCTCACCAATGCCCTATATAACTGAAGCATAACCTCCCTACTTTTGTATTCAATTCCCCTCGCAAAAAACAACATTCTATTAGCTTTCCTAATTACTTGCTGTACCTGCATAGTAACCTTTTGCGATTCATGCACTAGGACACCCAGATCCCTCTGCATCTCCGAGCTCTGCAATCTCTCACCATTTAGATAATGTGCTTCTTTTTTATTCTTCCTGCCAAAATGGACAACTTCACATTTTCCCACATTATACTCCATTTGCCAGATCTTTGCCCACTCACTTAACCTATCTATATCCCTTTGTAGCCTCCTTATATCCTCTTCACAATTTATTTTCCTACCTATCTTTGTGTCATCAGCAAATTTAGCAACCATACCTGCAGTCCCTTCATCCAAGTCATTTTTATAAATTGTAAAAAGTTGAGGCCCCCGCATTGATCCCTGTGGCACACCACTCGTTACATCTTGCCAATCAGAAAATGATCCATTTATGCCTACTCTCGGTTTCCTGTTAGCTAGCCAATCTTCTATCCATGCCAATATGTTACCCCACACACCATGAGCTTTTATTTTCCGCAATAACCGTTGCTGTGGCACCTTATCAAATGCCTTCTGGAAATCTAAGTACAGTACATCTACCGGTTCCCCTTTATCCACAGCACATCTTACTTCCTCAAAGAACTCCAATAAATTGGTTAAACATGATTTCCCTTGCACAAAACCATGTTGACTCTGCCTGATTACTTTGAACTTTTCTAAGTGCCCTGCCATAACGTCATTAATAGCTTCTAACATCTTCCCTATGACAGATGTTAAGCTAACTAGCCTGTAGTTTCCTGCTTTCTGTCTCCCTCTTTTGAATAAAGGAGTTACATTTGTTATTTTCCAATCGAATGGAACCTTCCCCGAATCTAGGGAATTTTGGAAAATTAAAACCAACGCATCAACTATCTCACTAGCCACTTCTTTTAAGACCCTAGGATGAAGTCCATCAGGACCCGGGGATTTGTCAGCCCGCAGCTCCAACAATTTGCGCAGTACCACTTCCTTGGTGAAACTACAAAGGTATGAGGAGAGAGTTGGCTATGATAGATTGGGGAGCTTCATTAAAAGGCATGACGGTGGATAGGCAATGGCTAACATTTAAGGAACGAATGCATGAATTGCAACAGTTATACATTCCTTTCTGGCGCAAAAACACAAAAGGAAAAGCGGCCCAACCATGGCTAACAAAAGAAATTAAGGATAGTATTAGATCCAAAGAGTCGTCATATAAAGTTCCCAGAAAAAGTTGCAAGCCTGAGGATGGGGAACAGTTTAGAGTTCAGCAAAAAAGGACCAAGAGATTGATTAAGAGGGGAAAAATAGAGTATGAGAGTAAACTTGCAAGGAACATAACAGCAGACTGTAAAAGCTTCTGCAAGTATGTAAAAAGAAAAAGATTAGTGAAGACAAATGTAGGTCCCTTAGTCAGAAACGGGAGAATTTATAATGGGGAACAAGAAAATGGCAGAGCAATTAAACAAATACTTTGGTTCTGTCTTCACGGAAGAGGACACAAATAACTTCCCAGAAATGCTAAGGAACCCCGGGTCTAGTGAGAAGGAGGAAGTAAAGGAAATTAGTATTAGTAAAAATATAGTGCTGGAGAAATTAATGGGACTGAAAACCGATAAATTCCCAGGGCCTGATAATCTGCATCCCAGAGTACTAAAAAAGAGGTAGCCATGGAAATAGTGAATGCATTGGTTGTCATCTTCCAAAATTCTATAGATTATGGAACAGTTCCTGCAGATTGGAGGGTGGCAAATGTAACCCCACTATTTAAAAAAGGAGGGAGAGAAAACAGGGAACTACAGATCGGTTAGCCTAACATCAGTAGTAGGGAAAATGCTGGAGTCTATTATAAAGGATGTGATAACAGGACACTTACAAAATATCAATGGGATTAGACAAAGTCAACATGGATTTATGAAAGGGAAAACGTGTTCGACAAACCTTCTGGAGTTTTTGAGGATGTAACTGGTAGAATAGATAAGGGAGAACCAGTGGATGTGGTGTATTTGGATTTTCAGAAGGCCTTTGATAAAGTCCCACATAAGAGGTTAGTGTGCAAAATTAAAGCACATGGGAGTGGGGATAATATACTGGCATGGATTGAAAATTGGTTAACATACAGGAAACAGAGAGTAGGAATAAATGGGTCTTTTTCGGGGTGGCAGCCGGTGACTAGTGGGGTACCGCAGGGATCAGTGCTTGGGCCCCAGCTATTCACAATATACATCAATGATTTGGATGAGGGAGCCAAATGTAATATTTCCAAGTTTGCTGACGACACAAAACTAGGTGAGATTGTGAGTTGTGAGGGAGATGCAAAGAGGCTTCATGGCGATTTAGACAAGTTGAGTGAGTGGGCAAATACATGGCAGATGCAGTATAACGTGGATAAATGTGAAGTTATCCACTTCGGTAGGAAAAACAGAAAGGCAGAGTATTATTTAAATGATGATAGATTGGGAAATGTTGATGTACAAAGGGACCTGGGTGTCCTTGTACACCAGTCACTGAAAGCAAACATGCAGGTGCAGCAAGCAGTTAGGAAGGCAAATGGTATGTTGGCCTTCATTGCAAGAGGATTTGAGTACAGGAGCAAGGATGTCTTACTACAGTTATACAGGGCCTTGGTGAGACCACACCTGGAGTAGTGTGGGCAGTTTTGGTTTCCTTACCTAAGAAAGGATATACTTGCCATAGAGGGAGTGCAGCGAAGGTTCACCAGACTGATTCCTGGGATGGCAGGACTGTCGTATGAGGAGAGATTGGGTCGACTAGGCCTGTATTCACTAGAGTTTAGAAGAATGAGAGGGGATCTCATTGAAACGTATAAAATTCTGACAGGGCTAGACAGACTGGATGCAGGGAGGATGTTTCCCCTGGCTGGGGGCTCTAGAACGAGGGGTCACAGTCTCAGAATACGGGGTAGGACATTTACGACTGAGATGAGGAGAAATTTCTTCACTCAGAGGGTGGTGAACCTGTGGAATTCTCTACCCCAGAAGGCTGTGGAGGCCAAGTCACTGAATATATTTAAGAAGGAGATAGATAGATTTCTAGACGCAAAAGGCGTCAAAGGGTATGGGGAAGAGAGCAGGAATATGGTATTAAGCTGGAGGATCAGCCATGAACATATTGAATGGCGGAGCAGGTTCGAAGGGCCTACTCCTGCTCCTATGTTTCTATGTCTGTAGTTCCCCGTTTTCTCTCTCCCTCCTTTCTTAAATAGTGGGGTTACATTTGCTACCTTCCAATCCACGGGAACCGTTCTAGAATCTATGGAATTTTGGAAAATGACAACCAATGCATCCACGATCTCTATAGCCACCTCTTTCAAAACTGATCACATTTTTTCCTCATTGGTCACAACACATACAGGAATAATACCAGTTTCCAGAAGTTACAGTAATAAAATGGAATGCTAAGAGGTCATTGCAGAGGCACTGTGCCCAAGAAACACCAGGAGCGTGCCAACAACCCATTAATTCTAAATAGGTTGGGCAGTCCGAACTGTGTTCTGAAGAAGCAGCTGAATGGAGCCTGCAGTCTAATTACCACCTACTTCCGCTTTGTCCTCAAGAACCAAATCTAAATTTGCCACCCAGGCAGCACAGTTAATAGCACTGGGATCTGGTATTGAAAGAGTAGTGGCAGGAACAGAAAACCAGCATAGAAACATAGAAGATAGGAGCAGGAGTAGGCCATTCGGCCCCTCGAGCCTGGTGAATCAGTAGTCACTTTGCAGCTTGGTCATTCTACTCCATTTACCCAGCTTGACTGGTCAATACAGACAGGCTGAGAGATGTACGTTACTGGAAGTGGCAGTTGTATTAGTGTGGACAAACAATCTATGTAAATTGAGAAGTTGTGAATGACTGTTGATCCATTGTAATTTCCAATACAGTTATCTAGTGCCTTTTGTTTGAATATATCAAAGAATGTCAAATAATATATCTATGCTAGTGAGTAGTCAGTCTAAAGCCACTAGGGAGACCAAGTTAGATCTTTGCCTTTGTGATAGTATTTTGCCACGTAAAAAGTGAGTGCGTTTCACGGATTAATTTTATGTTGAGGGTCAGAGGAGGAAAAGTGTCTTTCTTATTTTAAAATTTCAAAGGAAACGGTAAAGATTGTAAATATATAAGAACGTAAGAATTAGGAGCAGGAATAGGCCATTTGGCCCCTCGAGCCTGCTCCACCATTCAATAAGATCATGGCTGAACTTTGAACTCAACTCCACTTTTCCCACCCTATCCCCATATCCCCTGATTCCATTAGAGTCCAAAAATCTATCTCAGCCTTGAATATACTCAACAATTCAGTATCCACAGCCCTTAGAGGGTTGTGAATCTTTGGAATTCTCTACCTCAGAGTGAAGAAATTCCTCCTCATCTCAGTCTTAAATGGCTGACCCCTTATCCTGGGACTATGCCTCCTAGTTCTAGACTCTCCAGCATCTACCCTGTCAATTCCCCTCAGAATCTGATACGTTTCAATGAGATCACCTCTCATTCTTCTAAACTCCAGAGAGTATAGGCCCAATCTGCTCAATCTCTCCTCGTAGGTCAACCTCTCATCCCAAGAATCAATCTAGTGAACCTTTGTTGCACCGCCTCTAAGACAAGTATATCCTTCCTCAGTTAAGGAGACCAAAAGTGTGCACAGTACTCCAGGTGTGGCCATTTGCCTTCTCAATTACTTGCTGTACCTGAATGCTAACTGTCAGCATTTCCTGTATGAGGACACCTAAATCTCTCTGAACATTTAATAGCTTTCACCATTTAAAAAATATTCTGCTTTTCTATTCTTCGTACCAAAGTGAATAACCTCACATTTCCCTACATTATACTCCATCTGCCACCTTATTGCCCACTCAGTCTACCTATATCCCTTTGCAGACTCTTTGGGGTCGATTTTCCTGGAGCCGTCAGGCGGGCTTTCAGGCGTTGGGGGGGGGGGGGGGGGGGTGGTATAAATAAATAAATAAATAAATTGCAAAAATAGGGGGTCGCAACACCCCCCCGCCACCCCCCGTCCGATTTTCACCCAGGTGTTTCTGTCCAACCCAAATCAGTCCCGCCCGCAGCAGGCAGGAGTGGTCTTCAGGCACCTTAATCACCAATAATTGGCATCTATAATGCCATTTTAAGGGGCCCTTGCTATTTTCAGCCTTTTCCCACGTTAAACACGCCTGGTGGGAACCCCGCTGATGAAACCTGGCATGAACAATATCGGATTGCTGACTATCAGCTGCAGTCAGACATCATTTGTAGGTTGCAGGACCTTGTTGTTTCAGGCTTGGGGCAACTTGTTCCAGGCTTAGGCACAGCTGTGGAAGGTTGGAGCCTCACACACTTCTCCAGTGTGAGCTCCTGGGAAGCCCCTCTTGCCACCCTCACTCAGCGCTTCCTCAACGGAGGCATCTACCAGAAGCATGGGTGGCCGTTTTTCCTTCCCTTCTCGGCATTAGAGGATCTCCAGCAGCAGAGACGGCAGCAGCAAATCCAGCAACAACAGCATCACCAGCAACAGCAGCAGCAGGAGCGACAGGCTGCGGCTCACCCACCTGAGGCAGCACAGTCCAGAAGGGGCCAGCGCATGGAAGGCCGTCGGCGCAGGAGATAACCCCCCAAACTGGGTCCACAGACACAGGGTCAGCTACCTCAACATGACTGAGCAGCAGTGCCAAAGGCGGCTCTGACTTTCGCGAGAGGTAGTGACTGACATCTGCGCAATGCTGCAGCAAGACCTGGAGCCCAGAGCACTAGGTCGACACTCCTTACCAGTGGCCATCAAAGTCACCACCGCACTCAACTTTTTTGCCTCAGGCTCCTTCCAGGGATCAGCAGCAGACATCAGCGGCATCTCCGAGGCGGCCACACACACTTGCATCACGCAGGTAACCGATGCCCTCTTTGCCCTCGCGCACAATCACATCCATTTCACCAGGGATCGCGCAAGTGCGAGGGCACGAGCACTTGGATTAGCTCATCTGGCAGACTTTCCAAGGGTGCAGGGAATCATTGACTGCACACATGTGGCCCTTAGGGCACCCCATTGCAATCCAGGAGTTTTTGTCAACCGCAAGGGCTTCCACTCCCTTAACGTTCAGCTGGTGTGTGACCACAAGAAGGAGATTTTGCATGTTTGTGCCAAGTACCCTGGCAGCTGCCATGACTCCCTCATACTGCGCCAGTCTACTATGCCTCCGCTATTCAGGCTGCCAGACGAACTTCAGGGATGGCTACTTGGAAACAAGGGATATCCCCTGCGGACTTGGCTAATGAAGCCATTGAGGAGACCAACCAACGAAGCTGAGGAGTGCTACAACTCCAGCCACATTTCCACCAGATGCATTATCGAGCAAACCATCGGATTGCTGAAGATGCGCTTCAGATGACTGGATAGATCAGGTGGAGCTCTACAGGACTCAGCAGCCAGGGTCTCCAAAATCGTCGTGGTTTGCTGTGTACTTCACAACATGTCACAGCGTCGTGGCTTGCAGATTCCTCAGGACCAAGTGGCTCCTCACAGACCCGCCTCGGATGAAGATGATGCTGAGGAGGAGGAGGAGGACGAAAATGACCATCCTGCAGAGGCCCATCAACCAGCGGCACCATTACGCGAGAACATTGCTGCCCGGGATGCAAGGAACGCACTCATCCTGTCCAGATTTGCTTAGCCTAGTACATCAAACACTGCAGCCTCGCTGCTTCTTACCTGAGCATGGACAATGGCCAAACCCTGTGCATTCCTACCCACTTGACCAGCATCCTGACAACTGCAAGTAATCCTAAGGCCTCAATGTGAAATCCCCATTCGCCAAATGACACACGCCACAACTGCAGCAGTTGCTATCAGATTTTTAAAAAACAAGATACTGATGACATAATAACTATATACAAAACTTTTCACCCAAGTGACTACCCTTGTGATTAGTGGTGCTTTATTTTTCTCTTACGCGTGCTCCTACGTAGTGGCTCCCCTGTGGCTTCAGCAGATGTGGAGGCCCCTTGCTGACTTTCCTGCTGCTCCTGTCTCAACACCTTTGGCGGGCGTCCTCTGGGGTGGCGAGCCGGTGAGGGCTCGCCAGCAGTCTGCTGCTCCTGCGGCTGTGCAGGGGTTGAGACGCCTATCTCACTTGGGTGTGGACTCCGGCGGGGCTCTGACCGAGGGCACTGCAGTGGCCTGGAGGTGTGAGCACGTGGAGAGGAGCCACCACTTCCTTGAGGTGTGCCAACAACCTCCCTCTCATGGGTCAGGTCCCCCTCAGCGCCTGCAAGTGGCTGGAGAGCACCTTGCTGCACATCAGGGGGGCCATGGGGACCCGTATCTGCACTGGAAGTCCTACTCAAAAGGACTTCCATGAAGGTCTGGTTTCTCTGTTCAATAGATGCCCATCGCTCCTCAAGAGATGTCATTCTATTCTGAACACTCACCATGTTTTCCATACCCTGGCGACTAAGCTCCTCCATGGCCGTAGCCCTCCTCTCCTCGGTCGTAGCCCTCCTCTCCTCGGCCGTAGCCAGCCTTACCACGGAGGTAGCCAGCCTTACCACGGAGGTAGCCATCCTTTCCGTGGTGATGCGTTCACGCGCCAATGACTCCACTAAGGCTCTGCTCATGTTCGCTATGGACTCCTCCATTCGCTCCACACTCGCAGCGACCCTGGAGACAAAACCTGCCAGAGACTCCTGCATTTGTGCATGGAGATCCATCACCTTTTCTCTTGCGGATGGACCCAGAGGCAGAGGGTCGACATGCAGCTGAGCTGAGCTGGCAGAGTCCTGCGCCCTCCGACGAGGACTCTCCACTGCTGTCCTTGTCTCCACAATCTGCTGATGCTCACTTGTGAGCTGTGAGACACCAGGTGACAACACTACTCTATGTCCCGAAGGTCCCCCCGAGGTGTGAGTGTCTACGCTGGTGCTGGGTGCGCTTACTTCTGCTGACGCTGTGCCCTCAGAGGTTGGAGCTTCCTCTGAGGAGTCTGGCTGCTCAGCCTCTTCCTCCTCCACAGTGGGGATGGGGGCTCTGGATGGTCCTGTGGGGGAGTAAAGGAAAGAGTTAGGGATGTGATGCCAAGGTTACATGCACATTGGATTTTGCAGATGTTCATAAGTCCAAATGATGTAGCTTCAGAATCATGCTACGTCAATGAGAGAGATGGAAAACTATTCTGTCACCAGCTTGCGGGACTGCCCGTCTCTCCTTCCCCAACTTCCGCAGCCACATCAGCCCCGACAATTTCCAGCACTCCTTCCTCCCAGGCGGTCAGGTGGGCCTCCTCCAGTCCTGGCTCACTCTCTGCTGTTGTGAGCTCTCTTTTCCTGCAATGAGGGAGACAAGTGGAGTTTGAGTGAGAATGAAGGAGTGAGTGTAGAAATTGCATAGCATAGATACTTAGAGGGAGACAAAGATGGTGTGAGGCTGCAAGACCAAGGGCCCTCCCTGTGTGTTGTCAGTTGCGTTCAAAGCATCAGAGTGAGAGGGAGTGCGAGGGCTGCATGGTGGAATAGTTATGTGAATGTGAGCATAGAGAGAGAGGGAATGCGTAAGGGTGCATGGATGTGACTGTGAAGTGGGATGTGGAGGAAGAGAGTGCTAAAGCTGAGTGCTGGAGGGAAAAGTCAATGGGGATCAGTTTGAGGGTGATGGAAACTTCATACTTACTTTTCCTGTACGGTGAAGGTCATGGAATCGTTTCCGACACTGTATCCAGGTTCTTCTGGTGACTCCCAACGAGTTGACATCTGCTGACACCTGCATCCATGCAGCCTTGGTCTCAGTGGGAGGCCTCTTCCTGCCTGACCTAGGGAAGAGGACCTCCCTGTGGGCCCTAACCCCATCCAATAATGCCTGCAGTGAAGTCTCGTCGAATTTGGAGGCAGCTCGGGGTCTGGCACTGGCCACAGCTGCTGCAGGCTCCTCTGCCATCCTGTATGGTTCTTCTGGAAGCCAACAGAGGAAGCAATGCTTGCTGCGGACCTTAAAAGCACCATGAATGATGACATCATACTGTGCGACTTTCTGACTGGAGATAGTCAATTAGCAAGGGTTCCCACACGCTGGAAATGAATTGGCCAATTGAGGGAAAATTGCATCAATCTGGCAGACCCATTTAGATTCGTGTGGGAACCCCAACATTCGGGGAACCCGACAATTCCCCACACCTGCAGCAAAATCGAGCCCTTTGTGTTCTACTCACAGCTTACTGTCCCACCTAGCTTTGTATCTTCAGCAAACTTGGATACATTGCACTCGGTCCCTTCATCTGTGTCATTAATATAGATTGTAAATAGGTGTGGCCCAAGCACTGATCCTTGCAGCACCCCACTACAGGAAACTCTTTCGTAGACGGGACCGGGATGGTGCCGGTTGATTAAAAATTCCGGATGACGGAGAGGTATATGTACCGAGGCTATTTTTAACAAACAAAAATTAAAAAAATCAAGAAATGTGCAGTATAATTGGGTACTCACCTACAGAATGTTGTGTTAAATGGATGGTGGAAGATCGGAAGAGACTACCGACAGCGCGGGAGAGTCAGACTCCTGTTACTAGGTGTTCGGACTGCCGACAGCGCCAAGAAGCCGAGTAGTGACAGTTTGGAGAACGACCCCCACTGACTGACTCGGCCACTGCGGGAGACTTGGACTCGGCAACATTGCCGGTTACTAAGGTGTTGTTTTCGGGAGTTTGAATTTTGCCGGTTAATAGAGAATTCTGGATATTTAGGTGCCGTTTAAATGAGAGTTTCCTGTAGTTACAACCTGTCAACCTGAAAATGACCCGTTTATCCCTACTCTGTTTTCTGTCCGTTAATCAATCGTCTATCCATGCTAATATATTAGCCCCAACACCATGAGCCCTTATCTTGCATAACAACCTTTTATGTGGCACCTTACTGAATGCCTTCTGGAAATCCAAATATACTACATCCACCAGTGCCTCTTTATCTACCCTGCTAGTTACATCCTCAGAAAACTCCAATAAATTTGTTAAATACAATTTCCCTTACATAAACCATGATATATGATTAATATACAGGAAACTTTTGTTTAACCGGAGGTTAAAAGTCCAGAAAGCTCCATCTACCAGCAAAATTCAGGAGCCGTTTTCTATAAGTTTTTTTACTTCTCGTTGCTTTTTTTTTCCCCAGTCAGGCTCTGCAAGGTCTGTAGCTAAGCAACAGCTTCAGCTAGAGACGCTTGCAGCTGCAGCCGACTGTTTTGAAGCTGTTGCTAAGCAACAGGGTTTGTTGATTCACACGGAGCTGAAAAACTCTATGTTTTAACATTGCCGCTGGTTTATACGGCAGTTTTGATCTAACGGCACCAGCTCGGTCCTGTCAGTGCCGGATACCAGAAAGTTTCCTGTACTTCTTATACTTAATACTCTTCATTTACCCATTTAGTGTTAAATAAATTAATCTGCTGGATTATATGTGAGCCTCGGTCTGATAGGCAGATTAAATATACATGCTATCAAAGACAAGGAGGTCATGCGGCAGCACAAGATATATTCCAGTATGCCAGAATACAGTGGCAAGGTTTTCTGTTCAATCCCTGGGTCTCGCTAGATTTACCTAGATATCAGGCAGATAAAGACACACTCTGGTTCAGAGGAGATGCTCAACTAGGAGCAGAAGACAATCTTGCAAATGCCTGTGCTCATACATCGTCAAGGCATATAAAGACATATTTCCATTTATATAGCGCCTTTCAAGACCTGAGGACGTCCCAAAGCACATTGAAGATCTTTTGAAGTGTAGCCATTGTTGTAATGTAGGAAACGAGGCTGAAGATTTGCGCACAGCAAGGTCCCACAAACAGCAATGTGATAATGACCAGTGAATCTTTTTTAGTGATGTTGATTCAAATATAAATATTGGCCAGGACACTGGGGTCAACTCCCCTGCTCTTCTTCAAAATAATGCTATGGGATCTTATACAGCCACGTGAGAGAGCAGACAAGGCCTCGGTTTAACGTCTCATCTGAAAGACGGCATCTCCGACAGTGCAGCACTCCCTCAGCACTGAACCAGGTTGTCAGCCTAGATTATGTGCTTAAGCCTCTAGAGTGGGGCTTGAACCCACAACCTTCTGACTGAGAGGTGAAAATGCTACCACGGAGCCAAGGCGGACATCTAAAACATGGTTGCAAGGTTTGTCTGTTGAGATCACCAGTTTAAAAGAGAATGGCTGCCTCTCGCTCGACCTCTGAGCATGACCAAATCTTTCAAAGTAATACAATCCAAACACCAATCCTCTTCTGACATGCGTTACTTCTTTTGCAAAAGCTGTTTAGACCCGGAGGCTTTATTTGAAGAGTGTACAGAATTGAGCAAACACACTTCTTTTCTCTCCCCAAGGAACAATTTCCAACATTTCAAAAATTCATAAGGCCTCTTGAAAAGCTTGGAACAGGCCGTGCACGATAAGGTTTTGCAACATCATTGATGATGATGATGATTTATAAAAGGGAACGTCCGCAGCATCCAAATCTGGTCACTAGTGTTGACCAATTCAAATCACTAGGACAGCTAGGTAAACAAACAATGAATGCAGGTAGGCTATTAAAGTGACAAATATCATGATTAACACAATGAAAAGGCTATATATGTGTCTGAGTAACCTAAACCTTGTGTGGAGCTTTGAAAAGAATACTGTTGTTGTTGCAAACAAGAAAATGACCATAAAGGAATCAAGAATGAGGAGTTGTGTACAGCGTGAATTAGGACATCATGCAGTTTGTGAAAGGAGAATATTAAACCGACAGTTTCCCCGAGTTCTTTGTTTGAATGATAGTTGTTGATTTGCAGGCAGAGGATGGTGAATGCAGGATAGGGTATCAATTTTTTATAACACATTTTCATTACATAGTTGACACTACGAATTTCCAAAGGTGTTTTCATGGAAAAGTAAAGCAATCAATTCTGAAAGCTTCATACATTTAAAAATAGAATAAAACATAGCTTTACAAATATAACAAGAAATATATATAAGAGATTGATAAAGAGAGAGGAAATAGAATATTAGCATAAACTAGCAAGAGGCATAAAAACAGATTTTAAAGCTTGTATAGGAATGCACATAGATACATAGAAGATAGGAGCAGGAGTAGGCCATTCGGCCCCTCGAGCCTGCTCCGCCATTCAATGAGATCATGGCTGATCAACCAAACTCAGTACCCTGTCCCTGCCTTCTCCCCATATCCCTTGAACCCTTTAGCCTTAAGAAATATATCTAACTCCTTCTTGAATATATTTAATGAATTGGCCTCTACTGCCTTCTGTGGTAGAGAATTCCACAGGTTCACCACTCTCTGGGTGAAGAAATTCCTCCTCATCTCAGTCCTAAATGGCTTACCCCTTATCCTTAGACTGTGACCCCTGGTTCTGGACTCCCCGGCCATCAGGAACATCCTTCCTGCATCTAGTCTGTCCAGTCCTGTTAGAATTTTGTAAGTTTCAATGAGATCCCCTCTCATTCTTCTAAACTCCAGCGAGTATAAGCCCAATCGACCCAATCTCTCCTCATACGTCATTCCTGCCATCCCAGGTATCAGCCTGGTGAATCTTCGATGCACTCCCTCCATGGCAAGAACATCCTTCCTCAGATAAGGCGACCAAAACTGCACACAATACTCAAGATGTGGTCTCACCAAGGCCCTGTACAACTGCAGCAAGACATCCTTGCTCCTGTACTCAAACCCTCTCGCTACGAAGGCCAACATACCATTTGCCTTCTTAACCGCCTGCTGCACGTGCATGCTTACCTTTAGCAACTGGTGCACAAGGACACCCAGGTCTCGTTGCACTTCCCCTTCTCCCAATCTATTGCCATTCAGATAATAATCTGTCTTCCTGTTTTTGACACCAAAGTGGATAACCTCGCATTTATCCACATTATATTGCATCTGCCATGCTTCTGCCCAATCAGCCAACCTGTCCAAATCATCCTGGAGTTTCTCGGCATCCTCCTCACAGCACACACGCCCACCCAGCTTTGTGTCGTCTGCAAACTTGGAGATATTACATCTAGTTCCCTCGTCTAGATCATTAATATATATTGTGAATAGCTGGGGTCCTAGGACCGATCCCTGCGGTACCCCACTAGTCACTGCCTTCCACTCGGAAAAAGACCCGTTTATTCCAACTCTTTGCTTTCTGTCTGCCAACCAGTTCTCTATCCAAGTCAATACCTTACCCCCAATCCCATCTGCCTTAACTTTACACGCTAATCTCTTATGCGGGACCTTATCGAAAGCCTTCTGAAAGTCCAAATACACCACATCCACTGGTTCTCCCTTATCTATTCTACCAGTTACATCCTCAAAAAATTCCAGTAGATTAGTCAAGCACGATTTACCTTTTGTAAATCCATGTTGACTTTGTCCGATCCTGTCACTGTTTTCCAAGTGCTCTGCTATTACATCTTTTATAATGGACTCTAGCATTTTCCCCACTACCGATGTCAGGCTTACCGGTCTATAATTCCCCATTTTCTCTCTACCACCTTTTTTGAATAGTGGGGTAACTTTAGCTACCCTCCAATCCATGGGTACTGTTTCAGAGTCTATCGAATGTCGTAAGATGACCAGCAATGCATCTACTATTTCTAGGGCCACTTCCGTAAGTACCCTAGGATGTAGATTATCAGGTCCTGGGGATTTATCGGCCTTCAAACCCGTCAATTTCCCTAACACCATTTCCCTACAAATAGTGATTTCTTTCAGTTCCTCCCTCTCATTAAACCCTATGTTCCCCGACATCTCTGGGAGGTTATTTGTGTCCTCCTTTGTGAAGACAGAACCAAAGTATGTATTTAATTGGTCTGCCATTTCTTTGCTCCCCATTATAAATTCCCCTGATTCTGACTGCAAGGGACCTACGTTTGACTTCGCCAATCTTTTTCTCTTCACGTATCTATAAAAGCTTTTACAGTCAGTTTTTATGTTCCCTGCAAGCTTACTCTCATGCTCTAATTTCCCCTTCTTAATTAATCCCTTTGCTGAATCCTAAACTGCTCCCAATCCTCAGGTTTACTGCTTTTTCTGGCCAATTTATATGTCCTCTCCTTGGATCTTATGCTATCCCTAATTTCCCTCGTTAGCCACGGTTGAGTCACCTTTTTTGTTTTATTTTTATGCCAAACTGGGATGAACAAATTCTGTAGTTCATCCATGCGATCTTTGAATGTTTGCCATTGCCTATCCACCGTCAACCCTTTGAGTAACATTCCCCAATCAATCCTACCCAACTCGCGCCTCAGACCATCGTAGTTTCCTTTATTTAAATTCAGGACCCTAGTCTCTGAGTCAACTACTTCACTCTCCATCTTAATGAAGAATTCTATCATATTATGATCGCTCCGACCCAAGGCGCCTCGCACAAGATTGCTAATTAATCCTTCCTCATTACATAATACCCAGTCTAAGATGGCCTGATCTCTAGTTGGTTCCTCGACATATTGGTCCAGGAAACCATCCCGTATACACTCCAGGAATTCTTCCTCCACAGTATTGTTACTAATTTGGTTAGCCCAATCTATAAGTAGATTAAAGTCACCCATGATAACTGCTGTGCCCTTATTGCACGCTTCTCTAATTTCCCTTTTAATGCCATCCCCAACCTCCGCATTACTGTTTGGAGGTCTATCTACCACTCCCACTAATGTTTTCTGCCCCTTGGTATTTCTCAGTTCTACCCATACAGATTCCACATCATCAGAGCTAATATCATTCCTTACAATTGTGTTAATCCCTTCTTTAACCAGCAATGCTACCCCACCTCCCTTGCCTTTCTTTCCTGAATATTGAATACCCCTGGATGTCGAGTTCCCAGCCTTGGCCACCCTGGAGCCATGTTTCCGTAATCCCAATCAAATCATATTAGTTTACCTCTATTTGCGCAGCTAATTCATCCACCTTATTATGAATGCTCCTCGCATTAAGACACAAAGCCTTCAGGCTTGTTTTTTTTACGCTGTTAGACCTTTTAGAATTATTATTTACTGTGGCCATGTTTGATTTAAACCGTTGATTTCTCTGATTGCCATTTTAGTTTAAACCCTCCCCCAGAGGACTAGCAAACACTCCCCCTAGGACATTGGTCCCGGTCCTGCCCAGGTGCAAACCGTCCATTTTGTACTGGTCCCACCTCCCCCAGAACCGGTTCCAATGTCCCAGGAATTTGAATCCCTCCCACTTGCACCATTCCTCTAGCCACGTATTCAACTGAAATAGCCTTCTATTTCTTGAAGTGAATGTAAAAAGGAAGAGATTAGCAAAAGTAAAAGTGGGTCCCTTAAGGCAGAGACAGGAGAAATTGTAATAGGAAATGAGGAAGTGGCAAAGACATTAAACAAATACTTTGTATCTGTCTTCCTGGTAGAAGACACAAAAGACATTCCGGAAATAGGGAAACCAAGGGTCTAGTGAGAACGAGGAACTTAAAACAATTATTATTAGTAAAGAAATAGTACTGGAGAAATTAATGAGACTGAAAGCTGACAAATCCCCTTAACCTGATGGCCTACATCCTAGGGTTTTAAAAGAGGTGGTTACAGAGATAGTGGATGCATTGGTTTTGATCTTCCAGAATTCTCTAGATTTTAGAACGGTCCCTGCGAATTGGAAGGTGGCAAACATAACCCTGCTATTCAAGAAAGGATAGAGAGAGAAAACAGAGAACTATAGGTCAGTTAGCCTGACATCAGTAGTAGGGAAAATGCAAGAATCTACTATGAGGGACACGGCAACAAGGCACTTAGAAAATCAGAATATGATTAGGCAGTCACCACAGATTTATGAAAGGGAAATCATATTTGACAAATCTGTTAGTATTTTTTGAGGCTCTACTAGCAGGGTAGATGAGGGGGAACCAGTGGGTGTAGTGTATTTGGATTTTCAAAAAGCATTCGAGAAGAAGGTGCCACACAAGAGGCTAGTACACAAAATTAGGACTCATGGGATTGGGGGTAATATATCAGCATGGATTGATATTTGGTTAACGGACAGAAAACATGAGTAGGAATAAACGGGTCATTTTCAGATTGACAGGTTGTAAATAGTGGGGTGCTGCAAGGATCAGTGCTTGGGCCTCAGCTATTTACAATCTGTATCAATGACTTAGATGAGGTGACTAAATGTAATGTATCCAAGTTTGCTGATGATGCAAAGCTAGGTGGGAAAGTAAGCTAGGAGGAGGAGGCAAGGAGGTTGCAAAGGGTTAAGTGAGTGGGCAAGAACGTGGCAGATAGAATATAATGTGGAGAAATGTGAAGTTATCAAAGTAGAAAAGCAGAATTTTTTTTTAAATTTCTTAAGGCTAAAGGGATGTGGGGAGAAAGCAGGGACAGGGTACTGAATTTGGATGATCAGCCATGATCGAATTGAATGGCGGAGCAGGCTCGAGGGGCCGAATGGTCTACTCCTGCTCCTGTGTTCTATGTTTCTATGAGACACTAGGAAATTTTGTTATTCAGAGGGACCGGAATGTCCTTGTACAAGAATCACAGAAAGTTAACATGCAGGTACAGCAAGCAATTAGGAAAGCAAATGGTATGTTAGCCTTTATTACAACAGGATTGGAGTATAAGAATAAAGAAGCCTTACTGCAATTATACAGGGCCTTGGTGAGACCACACCTGGACGGTGTACAGTTTTGGTCTCCTTACCCAAGGAAGGATAGACTTGCCTTGAAGTGGGTACAACAAAGGTTCACTCGACTGATTCATGGGATGAGAGGATTATCCTACAAGGAGAGATTGCGTAGACTAGGTCTATGTTCCCTAGAAAGAATGAGAGGTAATCTCATTGAAAGATATAAAATTCTTAAGGGGCTTGACAGGGTAGATGCTGGGAGAATGTTTCTCCTGGCTGGGGAGTCTAGAACTAGAGGCCACAGTCTCAGAATAAGGGAGAGGCCATTTACGACTGAGAGGAGGAGAAATTTCTTCACTCAAAGGATTGGGAATCTTTGGAATTCTCGACCCCAGTGGGCTGTGGATCATCAGTCGTTGAGTATATTCAAGACAGAGAGCGATAGATTTTTGGATACTAAGGGAATCAAGGGATATGGGGATCGGGTGGGAAAGTGGAGTTAGTAAAAGATCAGCCATGATCATATTTAATGGCAGAGCAGGCTTGAAGGGCTGAATGACCTATTCCTGCAACTATTTCTTATGTTATGATAATCTTATTTCTAACTTCAAAATGAATACTGATAGGCTCTCCGATAGCTAGCTGGACAGTGCAGTACGGAGCTGCACAGACTGCTAAGGGCTTAGGTTTGATACTTGGGTTGTGCTGAGTTGAAGAGTTCAGCTGGGAAGATGGGGAGAGCGCTGCATTTGGCCCTAGTGGTCCTAGGCAGGATGTGGGGCAGCCACAACCCAAGATTGCTGCCTCTCTGCTGGAATATGGGCATGTACACATGGTAGGTCGGAACATGGGTGGAGCTCCACTGTCCAGGTGCCTTCCCTCCCCCTGAATTGTGATATGCAGAGTGGGGTCGTTGTCAGGGAAGCTAGAATACTTTAAAAAATATATAAATTGTATTTAAAATTATTCACTGTTGTCCAACTACGCAGAACTTAAATTCACACACACACACACACACAGAATAGCTGTGGAAGTGTCCCACTGATACTTTACTGCGTAAAAGGTGCAAGTCCTCACCAATTTGATGTTGGAAATTCAAATTGTGAACTCAGAACATAGGATAATCAAGGCAGACAATACACAAAAGAAGCCTGCAATCGGCCATCACTATTAACTACAAAAGTGCTCATTGTGATATATTTTGTCCAAAGGTTATAACGGACATTAAATAAAATGTCCAACACAGAAAGCTCGTGGATCTTTCTCCAAGATCATCAATTAAAGAAAAAGTCAACAAAGCACAGAACAACAGCTGGCAAGAGTGTTTCTTTTAAACAAAAGAAAACTGCTCCCAGCAATCTATTTCAGGTCTGCCTTTGTCAGATTAGTTTCCGATCACTTAATGGCAGAGAAACATGTTGCATGGTACTTTCAGCGGTCATTCACTACATCTTAAGCTCAGAAGTAATACTGCACACATTAGAAAATTACAAATAACCTAATGCTACCCACCATAAATACTGCTTAAACAGATAGGTTAGGAACCCCCACCTGGAAATTATTCATCCATGTTTTCAACTGATTTTTCATGATAATGTAAACTTACTGGAAATTACATTCAAATGACAAACACGCTTTATTCCTTGTTCCAAAAATAAAGAGCATAAACAGAAGCACGAGAACAGCTCATCAGCTTAGCCCCTCAGCCAGGGAATGGTACTTGACAAAAAGGAGGAGGAACGGAAGAAAGAGACAAGGACACTACTCTGCACCAGAACGACATACTGAGCAAATATATTTAAATATGGCTTAAAGGCATAGCAGTGATAAACTCATCCAATAAGTGAGGTTTTTTTTCTCCAAGCAAAATCACTGGGATACAATGGCTAGAACCGGGTAACTTATCTGATGTGACGATCACTAGTTCTATGGTCAGCGGCAGCTGTCATCACCTATGCGGCCCAGAGATAAAGTGTGTCTGCTCTAATCGCTATATCGATAAGCCCAGTTTCTGAGCTGCAAAGACGAATCCAGTGGGAATAATTTAACTGAAGTGTACCTCTGCTCCCGTTAACATAGTTTAATTGACTATAGTTTGGATAAATCACAACCGAAATGTCATCTAATGATTACAATGGCACATGAATTTGGAACATAATTAAGGATTTGAAAATCCCACACAGCATGTGGCACAGAATATCTTACCAGCACAGTGCAGACAAATGGAGTATTTTGTTACTTGTGCATTTTTATTACATGGGACAATCTATAGCGGTTATATAGCATTTTAAAATCAGGTTTTTTTGGTGTTGATTTTCAACAAGGCCTGTATAATAGATTACAGATTGGTAGGACAGTCAGTTGGTTCTGCAGCAGCCTAGAATGTAATCATTTGGGAAAATCAGTCGAAGCTTGTGAGAACTAGTCTTTCAAAATGGTTGAGGCCCAACTAGTTTGAACCTATCAAGAGGTTTTCTAAAGAGAAAGGGAAATCACCTGTGTTACGGATAGGAAAATACAAGAATGAATTAAATGCTGAATCCTACACAATAAAAAGATTTGTATTATATAACACTTCATCAGGTCTCAGAGAAACATGCAGATCACACATAATCAACTACTTTGAAGTGCAGTGACTGTTTGCAGCCAGCCATTTTGCACACAGCAAGATCCCACAAACAACAATGAAATGAATGACCAGGTAATCAGTTTTTGATGGTACTGGTTGAAGGGGGTGCTGGAAGAATTCCTTGCTCTTATTCGAATAGAGTAATGGGATCTTTAACATTTATCTGAAGCACTGGAATAGGCAGACAAGGTGTTGGTGTAACTGAAGTGGCAGCCGGGTTTATGTATTCATGTCTGTAGAGGGTCTTGAGCCTACAACGTTCTGACTCAAAGGCGAGCGTGCTACCAACTAAGCCAAACTGACACATTGTAAAACTAGAAACTATGCAATGGTCATCTCTGCGGTAGTGGGGACAACCTGAAAATGCATAACAAAGCAGTAAAACAACCACGGGCCAACAATATCAAGCGCATAAAACACAAAAAATCATGCAACAGGAAAAGACTGGAACAGGAACAAGCCTGCTCCTTCCACAGACCAAAGATCTAAGGGCTGTCCCTCACAGAGCTTCCCAGACAATCTACCATACAACCTAGGAAACACAGGAACAGGAGTTGGCCATTTAGCCCCTCGAGCCTGTTCCACCATTCAACATTTAATGAGATCATGGCTGATCTGCAGCCTAACACCATATACCCGCCTTTGCCCCATGAGGCCGGATCTTAACTGCGAATGAGATTTCATATTCAGTCCTCTTTCACGTCTGACTGACCTCCACATTTGTTTCCCCTTCTTTCCTTCTTGCCTTATCAGGTAGAAAAAGTGCATCACTTCCAAGTCCAATTAAGTTGGAGCTGCGAGGCTCTCACGAGTCGCATTTATTGCGTGGAGTCTGCAAAATTCTGCTAAGTCTTGGGAGAGAAAGAATCCTATGAAATCGATCAGAGTCACCTAAAATCAATGCAAACCACGATAATATTCACTGATGGATTCCCCCGACTTCACAACACTAAGCAACAAATAAACCCTGCAAAAAACACGCAGCTGCACAAGCGATGTGCAACTCCAACAAGTAGGTTGCCTGCTGGTAACTTGACATGTTACTGTCTACAGCACAAAACATTTATTTAAGTTGTCCTGCTGAACTTTGAACTGTACAGAGTTGAGTCGGCAAAAACAGGCGCAGTTACGTATATCAAGTGCAATTTTGACATAGCTTGCAGTACTTGCTGCGAGCATATTTCTGTATCTAAACACTGGTTTTTTTTTAAATCGGCAAACCGCACCCAATATTCCATCCAAACCCGACAATGAAAAGGAGGAGCTGTTATCCTATGTAAATAAGGCCACAAGAATCTCATTACCTGTACAAGGCTTCTCTATAGATCAAGTTACGGACAGTCTCAGCTGGAATATATTTACAAGAGGGAAAACCTGCTCGGGAAACACTCCCAACTTAGTTTAAATGTGCCTCACTGTGGGCCGATTAAAAGTGGTAGCGATGGCATTCATTTAGAGATGTACAGGTTGAACCATAGAGGCAGAGGCCCCGTCTAGCTGGAGAAAAAAACTATTTGTTTTATTTTAAAGAAAAAGGCCTCCATACAATACTAAACTAAACTTAATATTAAGGCATTATAAAAGGGCACTCCTATCAAAAGGTGTGATTCTCCACATTATCCAAAGTACACAACTACAGGGAGATATGACTATTTTGTGGACAGAAAGAGCCTAGAAGACCTGAAGATTATTCATTTTGATAGTGCAACATCATGCACCAATCTCCCGAACCATTAGCAATGTTAACTCTTAGGGCAGGCAAAAAGAGGGTAAAATCTGTGGTGAATTACAGGGAAAAACTCTGGAAAGTTCCTCTCCAACTCCCGAAGCAATCAGTCAAACTCCATGGGGACCCATGATGCATGATTAGGCATACTTAAACTAAGTCTCTCTCCTGCCCCAAATTGCTTACGAACAGGGGACTATACAGAACTGGGAAATAACCATGACCATCCATTGGTTCAGTGTCAAAGGACACAGACTTCTTGCTCCACTTCACCTCCGATACCTTTCAAAATCCCGGATTGCCAAAAGTGTATCCATCACCCTCTTCAAATTTATAACATTTTCCACTTCGACTACCTCTGTGGGTAGGCTATTCAACATGTTTACCACTGTCTATGTGAGGAAGTTATATCTTCAACTGTGTATTCACCTTTTCTAATCCAAAGTTAAATCAATGTCCCCTCATCCTAGAGCTTGTGTTAAAATTGATCATTCTAGGATCCGGTTTATCTATTCCTTTGAATATCTTAAGGGGGGAAAATTGGCTCGAGTCCCCTTTGGGGTGATAACTTTGCCGGGGTGCTACTTTCAGCGCCCTGAAAAATTTGGCACCCCCGCGCCCGAAATTCAATGGCAGCGCCCGAAGCAGGAGGCGGGGCGCTACTGGAAGCGCTCCCCCTCCCTCTTGGGGCGCTCCCAGGGAATATCGCGGCGCTACATGCAGCAGCGCCGTGGTACTACAGGCCTCCCTCCCCTGATTAAAGGGGAGGGGCCCAGCACAGCGCGGACCGGGGCCCTGCTGGGCCACCAGGGAGCGGGGTGCCGGCAAGAGAGCCCGGCACTCAAGAGGAGTGCCAGGCTGACAGATCGCAGCCAGCACCCCGCAGGAAGAGGCGAGAGGAGGCAGGTGCTGGCAGGCGGCCCACAAAAAAAAGGCCGCCCGGCACCTGCCCTTTAATTATTGCCACCCCAGCCGCAAGAACGCCCCCCTGACCCTGTCGGACATGGCGTCCGGCGGTAGGTCAGGGGGCGCGAGCCAAGTTTACAGCTGGGGCACGAGCGGGGCGGGGTGCTACTGGTGCCGCTAACCACCTGTTGAATTTCGCAGGAGGCGTTAGCGGCCCCATTACCAACGGGAGGTGCAAAGCAACCGAATTTTGCCCCCTAAATACCTCAATAAAGTCACATCTAAGCCCCCCCACCCCATATAAATAATCGTAGCAGCCTTAGTATTCTCTTATAGCTGAGTTTCAGTCTCATTTAACCAACCTAGGTGTCCTTCCTTGTACTAAGACCAGGATGTTCACCCTTTGGTATGGTGTCCAAGCCAATACTTCCTGGGATTTGTAATCTGTCCTTCAAGTTGTATGTTGAGATCACATTTCCCTTTTCACCACTGCTGTATATAGTGCTGACACCTTACGGGTGTTTTCCACCAACAACCCTTAGTCTCAGTGTCAATTACTATAAGAGCTCATTTTGTGCTCACTGGGTTAAGGAGGACAAAATCTATTTCACCTTACGACCTGCGGACACTTTCATTCTATCTACTGACACGGATTCAAATGCAGGTAGATGAAAGATCACAATTTCACCTTCCTATCCCCCCCCTCTCCCATACAAGATGCAGCTACAAAACAGTGCAGGCAAGTTCTCCAAAAGCTACTTCCAACTGTGGTAAAGCAAAAGAGTAAGAGGGCCTGAAGCAGCCGAGATGGAGTTGTGGTGGTAGCAAACATCTACTTTCACTGGCGCTTTCACTGAATTTCGTCTTCAGTGTTGAATAAATCAGAGAAATAATTTTGTAGATCAATTTACCCAATTTCTGCTTTTCTTTAAATAAATGTTTTCAGGATGTGGGCAATGCTGCCAAAACCAGATTTACTCTTCACCCCAGTTGCCCAGAGAAGGTGCAGGGTCGTCTTCTTGAATTTTTTTTTAAACAACTAAGTGACTTCCTAGTCAATTAACAGTGTGGAACTGGCAATTTTTGAGATTAATTTTGTTGAGCCTTCCTGATCACAATAAATATGTATAACCTGCGTACAGCCCTAGAGTCAGCACAATGAATGTGTGGTTAATATATTGAATGTATGCACAGAAAACACCCAGATATCACCTTAATCTTGCTAATTGGGGAGTGTGAAAGATGTTTTATTAGCTGATTTAAAAAAAAAGTAATTTGAGGGCCCATAAAGTTACCTAGAAATACATAGATGCTACTATGGAAACAGGCCATTCGGTCCAACCAATCCATGTTAAATTTCCCCAAGTTAAAATGTGGTTAACACATATTGCTTTGATCACAAAATAGACTATAAATATTTAATTGCAACCAGCAAGCACAGACCAACTGAACAACAACTACTTCATCAAGCAATTATCTCCTTCTTAGGACCGTATAAACAAAATATGTATCAACCATTGAGCCATTGATCAAGTATAGCACATTTTTAGGCAGCTGTGCAAGGCAATGATCTCACGGCGTCAAGAAAATAATGGCTTATTTGCATAAAGATGCCACAAAAGGTCAAAGCCTGAACTAGGTAAAATAATATACTTCAGAAAACTGCAACCAAAAAAGCCAATTAAATTTTTTTTAAAACACCAATCAAGGATATATCTGAAGCAAAACTACAAGATATAAATCATCTTCTACTTACAGACTTCCTCTACGGGGAAGGCTCAATTCTTTCTGTAAAAGAAAAAAAAAGATGGTATTTAAAGCAACTACAGTGTTATCAACTCAGTTGTTTTTAGCATTGAAGGTCAGTAAGCTTAACTTTTTCTGTTAGCAAAATGAGGTTAATAGCTAGAAACAGATTATAAAATACAGTGGGGCAAGTCACAGCCTCGAGCAGTGTTTTTACAAGCTGGATGTCTGATTGTGCAGCTTATGCAGTGAAGCCAGCAATATTTGAACCACATCGCTGCCCTGTTTGAAGGTTTCAAGCATGACCTTCATACCAGTTTTTATGGCAAAATTACTTTGGAGACACTGCCGAAATAGACCACGGCATCTGCAAATGTTAATTTTAACGAGCAGTTTATTTTTAAACTTTTCTAAATGAGTGGATCTTAAAAGTGAAAGGATACTCTTACTGAAGATGCTTCAGAAAAGTACTTTCCACCTTTTATAAGACTGCATCAGTAAATGACAAAAGTTCTCCCAATGTGGTGGTACAGTACAGACCAGGAAAGTGCTAGGTGTGAGCTCTGTTCCACATTACCCAATCTTAGCTGTAGTGACATTGTGGGAATGAGACTGGTTTTAGTAGCCCCATTAGATTGTTGGGGGGGGGGGGGGGGGGGGAGGGATGAAAGGAGGAGAAATATCGCCTGGGAATCTACTGTTGATTGCCATCTAGTGATTCCTGCTAGAATGTACAGGAAACTCTTGATTTACCGGCACTTAAATAACCGGAAATCTCTGTTAACCGGCAAAATTCAGGAGTAGGTTCAGGTAAGTTTTACTTCATATTAATGG
Source organism: Somniosus microcephalus (assembly GCF_052327205.1). Classification (NCBI taxonomy): domain Eukaryota; kingdom Metazoa; phylum Chordata; class Chondrichthyes; order Squaliformes; family Somniosidae; genus Somniosus; species Somniosus microcephalus. Next base: position 56,677,872 of record NC_140987.1, on the reverse strand, counting down.
CAGTTCCTGGATCTGTGGCTGTGTAAAACTGGGGTTCGTGCACTTGTTGCTAAGCAACAGGGGCGCTTGCTCTGTGGCCGGAGTTCCTGCACATGTTGCAAAGCAACAGGGAAGCCTGGATTTGTTGCTGTGTACAGAGCTCTCGTACCTTTGAAACTATACCTCTCTGTAATCCGGACTTTTTGATAAACCGGCAGCACGCCGGTCCCGGATAATAAAGAGTTTCCTATACACATTGTCGGTTCAGCCAGTCAGTTTCCCTCCACCACGATCGGGCAGAAAAAAAAGCACTAAAAACGTCGGCTGAAATGCCAGATGGCTGTCACCACTCATGGAGCCACATTCCCAACATAAACTACCTTCTTCACGAAAGCAGAAGAGGAGAAAATTAGAGGAAAAATTAATTGAAAAATCTTCAGTTACACCATGATTTACACACCGCTACGTCACAACCCTGCAACACAGACAGACCAGATATAAGGTGGGGCAGAAATATGCCCAGCTAATGCTGGCCATGGTCTCAGTCAGAAAGTGCACACAAACAGCACAAAAGGGCAGATTTTGAGTACTTCAAATCACGGCCATACATCAGTTTTTCCATAAATATAGGGAATGCACACAGTTCGCTGTAATCATCGGGGTCTGCACTGGGAAAGACGATTCGGATCAACTCAAACTTTACGTTCAGGCAACCGTAAATTAAAAAGACGGAAGGTGGAAAGAAAATTATCGTCCACGAGAATCTCCATTGATCAACTCTTGAAAGTATTTAAACGCCAATTTCCACAGGCCATTGGAGCAACGGACACAAAGATCACAAAGGTTTGCAGACTCGCTCCACTGTCCCAACTGCTGTGTCCTGCGGCAATTAAAGTGACAGTGGCCTCAACTTTTCCAGCTCCACATCCTTTCAGGCTGCCACTGGACATCTGAGTAGCAGTAGCCAGGGAGCTGTCTGGGTGTGCATCACGTGGGTGACAGATGCCCTCTTTCATACAGCAGTTGAATGCCTCCACATGGTGTGGTAAACCACTGTTATTGTTGTTCACCGTTGTTGTTGTTGTTGCACACTGTTGTATCTATGCATGCCTCAGCTGGCTCCGCCCCTGGCTCCACCCACAGGCCCAGGTATAAAGGTGACTGCTCTGCAGCCCCCTGCCTTCTTGGAACCCAGTCAACCACGAGAGGCATGCTCTGTTCTTTGCTAATAAAAGCCCTTTAGTTACTCTCCTAACTCTCCGTCTTTTATGAGTAATTGATAGCGCATCACATGGGCATTAGCCCCAGGCAGCTGAGGCACAGAGCCAGGGACTTCTACAGGATAGCTGGATTACCCAGGGTGCTGGATGCCATGATGACACGCACTGAAGGCGTCAACTGAGCACCACTGTGCGTGTGAATAGGAAAGCATTCCATCAATTAATACATCTCAATCACTTGGTCCCTCAAACAGCGACCCAATTATTCCTTGGATTTTTTTTTCCACGCTATCTGCCCTGAGCAGTCCCACTGAACATATTCACCACCCTCTGAATAGAGTAATAAAATCTAAACTGCCTGCACCCCTTCCCTTTCCAAGCTTAATCTAATGTCTCCTGGTTCTAGAGTCTGTGGAAATTTAATACAAACATGAACAGGAAAAAGACCAGATGGTCCACTGAGCCCGCACACCATCACCCCCCAACGCCCACGCAACTAAACAATCTCCTTGGTCAAGCAACAAAGAGAAAAAAATCTTAGGCCAATTTAGAAGGAACTCTGGGAAATTCCTCTCCAAACCTTTACGGCAATCAAGTAAGTTTCAGGAGCTCACAGGTGACTGGGTGGCCTAGCCCCCAACGATTCACCTGCCTTCTATATGTAGATATGTTACTCACTCTCGTGAACTTGCACAGCTACCTTTTGAATGCAATATCGAACATTCCAGGATTCAATTTACCTATTCACAGAATCACAGAAACCCCACAGTGCAGATAGAGGCCATTTCGGCCCATCGAGCCTGCACCGACACATAGCCCACCCAATCCCCACACCAACACATATCCCCATTTAATCCCCCTAACACTAAGGGTCAATTTATCATAGCCAATCAACCTAACCCGCACATCTTTGGACTGTGGGAGGAAACCGGAGCACCCGGAGGAAACCCACGCAAACACGGGGAGAATGTGCAAACTCCACACAGACAGTCGCCCGAGGCCGGATTCGAACCCGGGTCCCTGGCGCTGTGAGGCAACAGTGCTAACCACTATGCCACCGTGCTGCCCCCAAGAATTTTGAATATTATCTCTCTGAACCTTCCCCAGAGTAAACAATCCCAGGCTCTCCAACTTCTCTTTGTAGCTCAGATGCCTCAAGTCAGGTATTAGTCTGACTGCCCTTTTCTGCTCTACCTCTAATACTCTGTTATCCTACGGTGACCCAAACTGTATATAGTACTCCAGGTGTGGCCATATCAGTGCCTTGTAAAGACTTAATACCTTTCAGAATTTGCGCTCGCTTCCTCTTCCTATATATCCCAAGTAGCCTCCACATTCAATGGATCATCCTCCGCCATTTCCACCACCTCCAACGTGATCCCACCACCAAACGCATCTTCCCCTCACCTCCCCTTTCAGCATTCCGAAGGACTGCTCCCTCCACAACACCCTGGTCCACTCCTCAATCACCTCCAACAGCCCTTCCCCTTCGCCCGGCACCTTCCTGTGCAAGCGCAGGAGATGCAACACCTGCCCTTTTACCTCCTCCCTTCCCACTGTCCAGGGCCCCAAACACCCCTTCCAGGTGAAACAGCAATTTACTTGCACTTCTTACAATTTAGTATACTGTATTCACTGCTCACGATGCGGCCTCCTCTACATAGGGGAGACCAAACGCAGATTGAGGAGAGATTGTGTCGATTGGGCTTATGCTCACTGGAGTTTAGAAGATTGAGAGGGGATCTCATCGAAACCTATAAAATTCTGTCAGGCCTGGACAGACTAGATGCAGGAAGGATGTTTCTGATGGCCAGGGAATCCAGAACCAGGGGTCATAGTCTAAGGATAAGGGGTAAGCCATTTGGGACTGAAATGAGGAGGAATTTCTTCACCCAGAGAGTGGTGAACCCGTGGAATTCTCTGCCACAGAGGGCGGTGGAGGCCAGCTCATTAAATATATTCAAGAAAGAGTTGGATATATTTCTTGAGGCTAAAGGGATCAAGGGATATGGGGAGAAGGCAGGGACAGGGTACTGAAATTGGATGATCAGCCATGATCTCATTGAATGGCGGAGCAGGCTCGAGGGGCCGAATGGCCTACTCCTGCTCCTATCTTCTATGTTTCTATGACCGTTTTGCAGAACACCTCCATTCAGTCCATAAGGGTGACCCCGAGCTTCCGGTCGCCTGTCACTTTAATTCTCCGCTCCACTCCCACTCTGACCTCACCGTCCTCGGCCTCTTACACTGTTCCAAGGAAGCTCAGCGTAAGCTCGAGGAACAGCACCTCCTCTTTCGATTAGGCACTTCTGGACTCAACATTGACTTCAACAATTTCAGGCTATAACCCCTGCCCCCATTTTTCAGGTGGCTGTTGATGATTCTGCCATCCCCATTTGCAACATTTAATCTCTCCTACCTCCTACCCTAGCACAGACTGTTCCTTTGGTTCCTTCCTCCCCTCCACCCCCCCTCCTTTTCCCTGTCTCTGCACCTGCTTAAAATCTGTTACATCTCTAACCTTTTCCAGTTCCAATGAAGGGTCACAGACCTGAAACGTTGGCCCCGATTTTCTGCCAGCCGTCGGGCGGGTTTTCAGGCGGCCGGGAGCCAAAAATCGCCGAAATGGTGGGTCGCGACCACCCCCCCCCCCCGTCCGACTTTCGGACCGCCGTTTCTCCGCGACCCGAATCAGTCCCACCCGCCGCTGGCGGGACTGGCCGTTGGGACCCTAATCACCAATTATTGGCACGTTTAATGCAATTTTAGGGTGCCCTTGCAATTTTCAGGGGTTCCCCACACTGAACATGCCTGCGGGGAACCCCGCTGATGAAACCTGGCGTGAAGCTTGCCGGCTTGCTTGCTGTCAGCTGCAGGTCATTCGGGAAAGAAGAGATTTAAAGGGACAGTATTTGTATGGTGAAGGACCTTGTTGCTGCAGGCTTGGGGCTACTTCTTCAAGGCTTAGGCACAGCTGTGGAAGGTTGGAGCCTCACACACTTCTCCAATGTGATCTCCTGGGAAGCCCCTCTCGCCACCCTCACTCAGCGCTTCCTCAGCAGAGGCATCTACGAGAAGCATGGGACGCCTTTTTTTCCTTCCCTTCTTGCCATTAGAGGATCTCCAAGAGCAGAGGCGGCAGCAGCAAAACCAGGAACAGCAGGATGAGCACCAGGCTGCTGCTCACTCACCTGAAGCTGCACAGGCCAGAAGGGGCCAGCGCTTGGAAGTGGCTTGAGAGCACCTTGCTGCGCTTTAGGGGGCCATGGGGACCCGTTTCTGCACTGGCAGTCCTACTCAGAAGGACTTCCGTGAAGGTCTGGTTTCTCTGTTCAATAGATGGCCAACGCTCAAGAGATGTCATTCTCTTATGAGCACTCACCATGTTTTCCCTACCCTGGCGACTTATCTCCTCCATGAGGTTGCCAACCTTTCCATGGTGATGTGTTCATGCGCCAATGACTCCACAAAGGCTCTGCTCATGGTCGCTATGGACTCCTCCATTCGCTCCACACTCGCAGCGACCCTGGAGACAAAACCTGCCAGAGACTCCTGCATCTGTGCATGGAGATCCATCACCTCTTCTCTTGCGGATGGGCCCAGAGGCAGAGGGTCGACATGCAGCGCAGCTGAGCTGAGCTGGCAGAGTCCTGCGCCCTCCGACGAGGACTCTCCACTGCTGTCCCTGTCTCCAGAATCTGTTGATGCTCCCTTGTGAGCTGTGAAACACCAGGTGACAACACTACTCTATGTCCCGAAGGTCCCCCCGAAGTGTGAGCGTCTGCGCTGGTGCTGGGTGCGCTTACATCTGCTGACGCTGCGCCCTCAGAGGTTGGAGCTTCCTCTGAGGAGTCTGGCTGCACAGCCTCTTGCTCCTCCACAGTGGGGACGGGGGCTCTGGATGGTCCTGTGGGGGAGTAGAGGAAGGAGTTAGAGATGTGATGCCAAGGTAACATGCACATTCGAGTTGACATCTGCTGACACCTGCATCCATGCAGCCTTGGTCTCAGTGGGAGGCCTCTTCCTGCCTGACCTAGGGAAGAGGACCTCCCTGTGGGCCCTAACCCCATCCAAAAATGCCTGCAGTGAAGCTTCGTCGAATTTGGAGGCAGCTCGGGGTCTGGCACTGGCCACAGCTGCTGCAGGCTCCTCTGCCATCCTGTATGGTTCGTGTGGAAGCCAACAGAGGAAGCAATGCTTGCTGTGGACCTTGAAAGCACCACGAACGATGACATCATACTGTAGGGCTTCCTGACTGGAAATGGACAATTAGCAAGGCTGCCCACACGCTGGAAATTAATTGGCCACTTGAGGGAAAATTGCGTCCAGCTGGCTGACCCATTTTTTTGTGTGTCAGAAACCCCACATTCGGGGAATCCGACCATTTCCCACACAATCCACAAAATCGGGCCCGTTAACTCTGTTTCTCTCTCCACGGATGCTGCCTGGCCTGCTGAGTGCTTCCAGCATTTTCTGCTGTTATTTCAGATTTCCAGCATCCGCAGTATTTTACTATTGTATTAGCCTTATTGCTGTTCAATTCAGTGCCTTATCCACTAAAACTCCCAGATCCTTCTCTTGCAGCTTAGAGCTATTTATAGTTTATGATTATTTCCTTTCCTTGGTCTTAGTCCCTTGCATTTCTTCACATTAAATGCCATTTGTCACTCATCAGCCCACTTTCCCGTTCCCAACCCAAACACTACCATGTTCGAACACTGTCCCCCCATAAATTTGGTGTCATCTGCAAACTTAAGTCAGCTTTCTTTCTGCCCCCAGCTACAAATCATTATAGAATTGAAACAGCAATCATCCGAGCACTGACCCTTTTTGCACCCCACCAATCAACATCATTTCATTCACAATTATCTTCTGCTTCTTCTATTCCAGCCAATTTTCCATCCACCTCAAAGCTTAACTCTATCCCATGCCCCTCTACCTTGTACATATTATTTCTCAACATGCTTTTCCCCTTTAGCAGTCCAGTTTCCACAGCTCACCCTCAATCCTGTCATTCTCCTGACTTTTTCCTTCTTGGGCAGTCTCACGGAACCAAGGATGACTTGCTTCCACATTAAAAAATGAGTTGGCAAGTGACTCATGAGTCCAATGTGGGACCTAGTCTCTGTCACAGGTGGGGCAGGTGTGTGGTGTGCTAAGGTTGACGTGCGCTGTGGTGTATGTGCCTTTAAGAGCCCCTGTGTACTGTAATGCCGGTAATGGTCACTCGGGCTATATAAGCCTGTATAGTGTCTTGTATCTGTTAGTTTACCTCCAGACTTTGTTCAGTAAATACCTGTGAAACCAACTCCTGCATTCCGTGTCTCCATTAACACACGGATACAACAGTGGCGACGAATTGGAAACGGACTTACCTGCAATTCGGCAGCACCTCAAGGAGATCGATTCCTCAGACGAAGGTCGAAGAAAAAAAAGAAAGAAAAAAAAACAAAAAACTGTGGTTTCACCAGCTAGCCGAGCTGGTGGCAGGTACTGCAATAATCCTTCCTGGGCGGCGGGCTGGGGCTCCATCGGCTGGCTCTGCAGCGGGGCCGAGCAGCGAAGGCAAACAGAGACGGAGGGTGGAGCACTCGGGAGACGGCCGGCGCTGCAAAGCAGGTCGGCGTTCGGACCAAGCAGAGGGAGGGAAAAGTCCCAGAGAGTCCGGCAGGAACGAGTCTCCACCTATTAAAAATACCTATGTAAATAAAAACCGCGGAGAGCAGCGTTGTCAGAAGCGGCAGCGGCGGGAAAGCGCGGGAGGCGCCATTTTTTTTCTGCGGGGAAGAAAGGAAAGCGCGGGAGGCGCCATTTTTTTTTCAGGATGCCTAAGACTGGCAATATTACTGCTTTCGATAGCGATATAGAGGATTGGACCACATATGTGGAAAGAGTGGAGGTATATTGCACAGCAAATTAAATAGAGGATGATAAAAAGGCATCAGTACTTCTAAATCTAATGGGCGCAAGGACATACGGGCTGTTACGAAACTTAATCACTCCAGCCAAACCGAAGGACAAGCATTTTAAGGAGACCGTTGATACCCTACAGGAGCACTTAAACCCAACACCACTGCTGATAGCGGAACAATTCAAATTCTTCAGGAGGAATCAGCACAAGAATGAAAGTAACGCTGATTACCTCACCGAATTAAGGAAGCTGTCAAAGCACTGCCAATTCGGGGCAGGACCGGCAGATTCTCTTCGAGACAAATTCGTCTGCGGTCTCCTAAGTGAAGGAACACAGAAAAGGCTACTTTCTGAGAAAGATTTGACACTGGACAAGGCTTTCAGTGTGGCTGTATCATACGAAGCAGCCGCAAGAGGAGCTGCAGAGATACAGCAAAAGCCACAGGACTTCGGCACCCATGAAATGACACAGGGTTTCGAGAGATGTTATCGCTGCGGCAGATCCACGCATGACCAGAGGGACTGCTGGTTCAAGGACAAAGCATGCAGGCAATGCGGAAAGATTGGACACATAGCACATGTATGCCGATCTGGAAACAAAATATCCACGGACAGGAAAAAAAATCAATAAGGAAAAGTACAGAAAGGTACAAATGATGACGGACAGTAGCTCCGAAGACCAGAAGAGCGATAGCGACTCCGGAAACAAGAGACTAAGCTCTCTCAAATTACATAATGTAATTGCCAAAGAAGATTACCAGACCATTTGGGTTACCCTCACGATAGCGGGGTCCCCAGTTAAAATGGAGCTAGATACAGGATCGGCTCTGACCGTCATAAGTCGACGGGATTACGAGCGGCTATTTCCGCATATACCTCTGAAAGACACATCCATTATCTTGAAAACATATACGGGGCAGAAAGTATACCCCAAAGGGAAAATAGGGGTGCCTGTTGTATACAACGGCAAGGAAATACAGAAGTTGTATTTATACGTTCTGCAAGATGGTGGTCCACCGCTGTTGGGACGTGAATGGATCAGGAAGATACGTTTAGACTGGCACTCCATTCAGGCACTGACGGTGACCAGTAAGGAAAAAAATGATGATGACGTCATACCTGAACGATTAAAAGACATCTTGGCCAACGCCAAGGAAGTGTTTCAACAGGAACTAGGAACCTTGAAAGGCGTCACCGCCTCAATAAAAGTGGAAGATGCGGCAATTCCCAAGTTTTTTAAGGCAAGGCTGGTGCCATACGCAATTCGTCCAGCAGTCGGGGCAGAGCTGGAGAATTTGGAAAAGGCAGGCGTATTATCCAAGATAGATTGGAGCGAGTGGGCAACACCCATCGTCCCGGTCATGAAGAAAACGTTGAATAATAATAAATCTGAAGAACAGAAAAAAATTTGCATCTGTGGGGACTTCAAGGTGACTGTAAACCCGGTCCTTCACACGGTACAATATCCTCTTCCGAGGATAGAAGATATTTTCGCCTCACTATCCGGAGGGAATCGTTTCACCAAAATTGACTTGGCTCAGGCCTATCTACAGATGGAGGTTGAGGAGGCCTCTAAAAAGTATCTCACGATAAATACACACAAAGGCCTGTACCAGTACAATCGACTGGTTTTCGGAGTAACATCAGCTCCAGCTATCTGGCAAAGAGCTATGGAGCAAGTCCTCCAAGGGATTCCGGGGACTCAATGCTACCTAGACGACATCCTTGTAACAGGAGAAAACGACAACGAGCACCTTGCCAATTTGGAGCAGGTGCTCACTAGGCTGAAAGAACGGGGCCCCAAGTGCGAATTTTTCCAGAAACAAATATCATATTGTGGCCACATAATTAACGAGGAAGGGTTGCATAAGTCACCTGAAAAAAATTGAAGCAGTCATAAAAGCCCCAGCACCTGAAAATGTCTCACAATTAAGGTCGTTCCTGGGATTGATAAATTACTATCATAAATTTTTACCGAACTTGTCAACTCTTCTGCACCCTCTTAACGAACTGCTACAAACGGGAGTAATTTGGAAATGGAGCAAAGACTGTAAACGTGCCTTCCATAAATGCAAAGGCTTGATCACGTCCAAGGAAGTTTTGGCTCATTACAACCCATCACTGCCAATCAGACTGGCGTGCAATGCATCCCCTTACGGCGTAGGAGCGGTATTATCGCATAGATTCCCTGATGGCTCGGAGCGGCCGATAGCTGAGTTCAATGAGCGTGACGCGAAAGCTGACCGTAACTATGCCCAGATCGACAGGGAAGCACTCAGCCTGGTATGGGGAGTGAAGAAATTCAACCATTACCTACACGGACAAAAAAATTACCTTGTTGACTGACCATCAACCCCTCGTCTCCATATTCAACCCTAAAAAGGGTGTTCCCATTATGACAGCGCAAAGGCTACAGAGGTGGTCCCTTTTCCTAGGGGCACACCAATATGACATAGAATACAAAGGATCAAAACAGCATGGGAATGCTGACGGTTTATCGCGCCTATCGTTGCCAACGGTAGAAGAGGCACCTACAGTGGACCCAGTGGAGATGTTCCACTCAACCATAGTGGAATGTCTACCAGTAACAAATTCTGCCATTGAAAAGGAAACGAGAAATGACCCGACTCTCTCACGAGTCTACGATTTAACGGTGAAGGGATGGCCAGCACATGGCGAACCACTGTTGCCAGCATTCTCGCAAAGAGAACAGCTGTCAGTGTGCTGAGGAACCTTGATGTGTGGATCCAGAATGGTGATTCCACCCAAACTCCAGGATAAAGTTCTAAAGGAGCTTCACGAGGGGCATCTGGGTGGAGTGAATATGAAGAACCTAGCCAGAGCGTTTGTGTGGTGGCCAGGTATCGATGGAGACATCGAAGAAATGACCAAGAGCTGTCTAGGATGCCAGAAGGTCCAAAACGCCCCACCACAAGCCCCTCTACATCCATGGCAGTGGCCCTCATCTCCCTGGCAAAGGGTACACATCGACTTTGCTGGTCCATTTATGGACTCAATGTTCTTAATCGCGGTTGATGCACACTCCAAGTGGCCGGAAGTAATAAAGATGTCCTCCACCACCACGGAAAAAACCATCACAGTATTAAGGACCATATTTGCCAGGAATGGGCTGCCTGAACAGATCTGTTCTGATAATGGACCGCAATTTGTGTCCGAAGAATTCAGGAAGTTCTTAAAAAACAATGGGGTTAAGCACTACACGTCCGCCCCATACCATCCCGCCACCAATGGATTGGCTGAAAGGTTTGTCCAGACCTTCAAGAAGGCCATAAAGGCCATGGGTAATGAAGACATAAATCTACAGCATAAGGTAGATAACTTGTTGTTTGCATACAGGAATGCAACACGTGGTTACAAACCAAACTCCCGCCATGATGTTCTTCAATAGAAGCCTAAGATGCCGGCTGGATTTGATCAAGCCAAACATCAGAAGGGACGTGGAGAACCGGCAATTTCAAGGCATGAATGAAAGGCCAACTAGAACCTTCCAGATAGGTCAACAAGTTTTGGCCCGGGACTACCGTACCGAGAAATGGCAGCCTGGAACTATTTGCACACGACTAGGACCACTGATGTATACCGTGGACATTGGAGAAAGCATAATAAGGCGCCATGCAGACCAGATCATAGAGTCATCCGAAAAGGGACAACCTACACCACAACTCTATACGCCTAATGATGAAGCAGAGATACCCATAGTATCTACCTCCAATCCAGTGATACTGGAACCAGATGAACCTGACACTGGCATTCAAGCCGAATCGACCTTGCCAAAAGAACCTACTACACCACCAAAAACTACTACACCACCGAGGCGTTATCCGGACCGAGTCAGGAAGCCTCCAGAGAGACTGACTTATAATTGGTTAACTGCAGCAAATGTGTAGATTATTGTCCTTGTAACATGTTAATTAATGATTACTTAAAATGTTATGTACTGGTTGTCTAAAAGGGGAGGAATTGTGGTGTATGTGCCTTTAAGAGCCCCTGTGTACTGTAATGCCGGTAATGGCCACTCGGGCTATATAAGCCTGTATAGTGTCTTGTATCTGTTAGTTCACCTCCAGACTTTGTTCAGAAAACACCTGTGAAACCAGCTCCTGCATTCCGTGTCTCCATTAACACACGGATACAACATGCGCTCCTTGCGCTTGGCTTCCGCTTGCTCCCGGCAAAGAGACTCGAGGTGTTCAGAGCCTTCCCGGATGCTTCTCCTCCACTTTGTGCGGTCTTGGGCCAGGGATTCCCAGGTGTCGGTGGGGATGTTACACTTTTTCAAGGAGGCTTTGAGGGTGTCCTTGAAACGTTTCCTCTGCCCACCTGGCGCGCTCTTGCCATGCCGGAGCTCCGAATAGAGCGCTTGTTTTGGGAGTCTCGTATCGGGCACGCGGACAATGTGACCCGTCCATCGGAGCTGATCGGACATGGTCAAAGCTTCGATGCTGGGGATGTTGGCCTGAGCAAGAACACTGATGTTGGTGTGCCTATCCTGCCAATAATTTGCAGGATCTTGCGGAGGCAGCGTTGGTGGTACCTCTCCAGTGCTTTGAGGTGCCTGCTGTACATGGTCCATGTCTCTGAGGCATACAGCAGGGCGGGTTATCACTGCTGCTCTGTACACCGTGAGCTTAGTGCCGGGTTTGAGGTCCTGGTCTTCAAACACTCTCATCCTCAGGCGACCGAAGGCTGCACTGGCACACAGAAGGTGGTGTTGGACTTCGTCGTTGACGTCTGCCCTTGTTGACAGTAGGCTCCCGAGGTATGGAAAGTGGTCCACATTGTCCAAGGCCTTGTCGTGGATTTTGATAATCAGGGGGCAGTACTGTGTGGCGGGGGCAGGTTGGTAGAGGACCTTTGTCTTACAGATGTTTAGTGTAAGGCCCATGCTCTCGTACGCTTCGGTGAAGGTATTGATGATGGTTTGGAGTTCGACCTCCGAGTGAGCGCAGACGCAAGCGTCGTCTGCATGCTGTAATTCAACGAGAGGATGGGACGACCTTGGATCTGGACTGGAGGCGACGGAGCTTGAACAGTTTCCCGTTTGTTCTGTAAATTAGCTCCACTCCAGTGGGGAGCTTACTGAGGGTGAGATGGCGCATTGCAGCAAGGAATATTGAGAAGAGCGTTGGTGCGATGACACAGCCTTGCTTGACCCCGGTTCGTACGTGAATTGGGTCTGTGGTGGAACCGTTGGTCAGGATCACGGCTTGCATGTCGTCATGAAGCAGGTGGAGGATAGTGACAAACTTTTGAGGGCAGCCGAATTTGAGGAGGACACTCACGGTTGACAGTGTCGAAGGCCTTTGCGAGATCAAAGGCGGCAATATACAGCGGTTGGTGCTGTTCCCTGCATTTCTTTTATAATTGACATGCGGTGAAGATCATGTCCATTGTGCCCCTTAGTGGGCGGAATCCGCATTGCGACTCTGGGAGGAGCTCTTCGGCCACTGGGAAAAGGCGACTGACGAGGATTCTTGTGATGACTTTCCCTGTGGCAGACAGCAGGGAAACTCCTCTGTAATTACAACAATCGGACTTGTCACCTTTCTTGAAGATGGTCACAATTACGGCATCTCTGAGATCCCCTGGCATGCTCGTCTCCTTCCAGATAAGAGAAATGAGTTCATGAATTCGCGCCAGTAGTGCTTCTCCGCCATGCTTTAGTGCCTCGGCGGGGATTCCATCTGCTCCTGAGGCCTTGTTGTTCTTCTGTTGTCGGATGGCCTTTTCAACCTCATGCCGGGCTGGGGTTGTGCTGAGATGATGGCGGGTAGCATGCTGTGGGATGGAGTTGAGGACACTCGTGTCGAAGACAGAGTCGTGGTTAAGGAGATCTTCGAAGTGCTCCTTCCAGCAGGCACTGACTGCCTCTCTGTCCTTGATGAGTACCTCTCCGTTCTTGGCCCGCAGTGGGAAAGGGCCTTTGGGACACCCTGATACCCAATTAAGAACCGCAAAATATTTTCATTCTTTGCTTAATAGGCCATGATCATTATAACTTGTACACATTCAAACCCACTAATATATATAGTCTGCTAACAGCAGAAGAGTTAATTCCAGTTACATCTGATCCAGTAGATCAGGAACGCTTTCAGTCATTAACTTTATATAGCAGTACAGCACACACTAGTGGCTGCAGTGAAGCACTTGTTTTTTTCCAGCAATTTTGATTGAAAATATCAATTGTTACCCGCAATAGGTTTTTTTCCCCAAAAAAGGAGCATTTCTGCCTCTATCTTAAGGAGTCTCAATTGTCGTGATTAGTTGTGGTGTGTTTTAATATTTGCAATTCCTACCAATAAAGTAAGAGACAGGCTGTACTTTTGAATTTCAACAATAGCAGCAATATTAAGCAGTTTGCAAAGCCCTCCCTAGGTTTGATAATCTGTATCCTTGTGCAATATTACTTTTTAACTGGACATTTTTTGTAACAGTGCAGTTATGCTGCCATTTTCATATAATTACAAAGTGCTTTTAGGTATGCATCAATGCAAAACTGATAGTATAATTCAGAGGTTAGTTCGCTAATCTGACTCCGAAGTGCACTAAAGTAACGGAAGAATAACTTTACAGCCTTATCTCTTATAAATGCCCAAAGCACTTCACATAAAACAACTGACTTTTTGAAGTGTACTCAACTATTATGTTGGCAAATGTGGCAACCAGCTTACTTACAGCAAGATCCCATAAACAGTAAATAAGATGAATGATCAGTTAATCTATTCTTGGTGGTGGTTGTTGAAAACTATATCTATCTATCTGTCTATCTATATATAAATGGATCTGTCTGTCTGTCTGTGGTAAACTCAAAAGTTATATAGAGCGTACCTACACATATGTTATATCAAAAGAAAGCTTATGATTAGGGGAGTGTCATAGGCGTATTTACTTTTTGGTCAGAAAAAAATTGATCGGACAGTATACAGAAAACGTTCAAAAAACGGACAAAATCCGCTCATTAGCGTTGAGTGACGTGATGGTTGACCAGTCCTACGGGGGAAGCGCAGTGCGTCACGGGGGGCGTTTCATGGCGTGTGGGCACGGCCTAATCCTGCAGCCTGCCGTGAGTGCGGGAGCAGGAAAACAGATACAAAGACATAGACAGAGACAACCACGCGGCCCGAGAGCCCAAAAGACATCGAGCGGGCGAGCCGGAGCGCAGATACACCCGCGCGGCCCGAGAGCCCGAAAGACATCGAGTGGGCGAGCGGCGGGCCGGAGCGGGAGCTGAACTGGGGTCACTCGAGCCGGGCCTGAGGCACGCCGCGCACGGGGGCTCCGGGTCACCAAGGCCGGGCTCTGAATCCAACCCCTTCCCCGGGGTGTCTTATCTCTTCTCTATTTCCTTCCCTCTCTCTCTCCTCTTCCCTCTCTCCTTCCCCCCTCTCTCTCTCTCTCTCTCCTTCCCCCCCTCCCTCTCTCCTTCCCCCCTCTCTCTCTCCTTCCCCCCTCTCTCTCCTTCCCCCCTCTCTCTCTCCTTCCCCCCCTCTCTCTCTCTCCTTCCCCCCCTCTCTCTCTCTCTCCTTCCCCCCTCTCTCTCTCTCCTTCCCCCCTCTCTCTCTCTCCTTCCCCCCTCTCTCTCTCTCCTTCCCCCCTCTCTCTCTCTCCTTCCCCCCTCTCTCTCTCTCTCCTTCCCCCCTCTCTCTCTCTCTCCTTCCCCCCCTCTCTCGCTCTCTCTCTCAATTCAATTCAATTCAATTCGCTTTATTGGCTTGACAAGTTACATCTTATGTTGCCAAAGCATCGGAAAACATTCATGTTTGTTCACAAAAATACAGATCTATCCATACAGTGTATAAACAGATATATCCCTGAGTGTATAAATATACTTTCATATAATTTATATATACTCTTCTCTTATATTTAGTGGTTGTCCCTCTGTTTATGGCAAGCTGTAACATAGTGTGCTGCTAAGGTTACACAATTTCTCTCTTCCCCTAGTAGGTATGGGAGTTTTTGGTCGTCGTTCAGATTTCTGAATTCTTGGCATATTTTTGTGAATTTTGGGTAGAAATTCTCCCTTATGCCCTGATATTTTCTACAAGCTGTGAGGAAGTGCATCTCTGTCTCCACCACTCCCTGACTGCAGTGAGAGCATATCCTGTCCTCTCTTGGTAGCCGGGTTTGCCTGTGTCTACCTTTTTCAATCGCCAGGCTATGTTCACTAAGTCTGTACATTGTCAAGTTTTTTCTCAGTTTGCTATCCTTTACTATGGTCAGGTAATCAGCTATGTTGCATTGTCTGTTTAGGGCCAAGTAGCAATTGAGTTTGCTTTGGGTTTTTGTTGTTTCTGCCCAATATGACAGATATTTTTCCTTTTGCTTAGCGACGATTGTGTTGGGTCGAATTCTTTGTGTTACGCTGTCACTGTCCTGGGGCTGGTTATTGTTAGTAGTGGTATTAGTTACTTCACTGAGTCCCAGGACTAGTTGACTGAGGGTATTCTTCTTTATGGTCCTCTCTTGGCATTTCAGGGCTTCGTAATGGTAGCATTGGGGGTTGCTCATTTCTAGGTGTTTCCAAAATTTGGTGGCTCTTTTTTGGATAGTGATTATTAGTGGATATTGGCCTAGTTCTGCCCTGCATGCATTGTTGACGGTTTTCCTTTGAGTCCGGAGGATACTTTTACAGAATTCTGCATGCAGGATCTCAATTGGGTGTTTGTCCCATTTTGCAAATTCTTGTTGTGTTAGCGGTCCCCACACATCACTGCCATAGAGTGCAATTGGTTCAATGACTGATTTGAAAATTTTGAGCCAAATGCTAATTGGGATTTCTATTTGGATTGATTTTTTAATGGCATAGAAAGCCCTTCTCTCCTTCCCCCCCTCTCTCTCTCTCTCTCCTTCCCCCCCTCTCTCTCTCTCCTTCCCCCTCTCTCTCTCTCTCCCCTTCCCCCCCCTCTCTCTCTCTCTCTCTCCTTCCCCCCTCTCTCTCTCTCTCTCCTTCCCCCCTCTCTCTCTCTCTCTCCTTCCCCCCCTCTCTCTCTCTCTCTCTCTCCTTCCCCCTCTCTCTCTCTCTCTCTCTCTCTCTCCTTCCCCCCTCTCTCTCTCCTTCCCCCCCCTCTCTCCTTCCCCCCCCTCTCTCCTTCCCCCCCCTCTCTCTCTCTCTCTCCTTCCCCCCTCTCTCTCTCTCCTTCCCCCCCTCTCTCTCTCTCTCTTTCCCCCCTCTCTCTTTCCCCCCCTCTCTCTCTCTCTTTCCCCCCTCTCTCTCTCCCCCCCTCTCTCTCCTTCCCCCCCTCTCTCTCCTTCCCCCCCTCTCTCTCTCCTTCCCCCCCTCTCTCTCCTTCCCCCCCTCTCTCTCCTTCCCCCCCTCTCTCTCCTTCCCCCCCTCTCTCTCCTTCCCCCCCTCTCTCTCTCCTTCCCCCCCTCTCTCTCCTTCCCCCCCTCTCTCTCCTTCCCCCCCTCTCTCTCCTTCCCCCCTCTCTCTCTCTCTCTCCTTCACCCCCTCTCTCTCCCCCCTTCCCCCCCTCTCTCTCTCCTTCCCCCCTCTCTCTCTCTCTCCTTCCCCCTCTCTCTCTCTCCTTCCCCCTCTCTCTCTCTCCTTCCCCCCTCTCTCTCTCTCCTTCCCCCCTCTCTCTCTCTCCTTCCCCCCTCTCTCTCTCTCCTTCCCCCCTCTCTCTCTCTCCTTCCCCCCTCTCTCTCTCTCTCCTTCCCCCCTCTCTCTCTCTCTCCTTCCCCCCTCTCTCTCTCTCTCCTTCCCCCCTCTCTCTCTCTCTCCTTCCCCCCTCTCTCTCTCTCCTTCCCCCTCTCTCTCTCTCCTTCCCCCCTCTCTCTCTCTCCTTCCCCCCTCTCTCTCCTTCCCCCTCTCTCTCTCTCCTTCCCCCCTCTCTCTCTCCTTCCCCCCTCTCTCTCTCTCCTTCCCCCCTCTCTCTCTCTCCTTCCCCCCTCTCTCTCTCCTTCCCCCCCCTCTCTCTCTCTCCTTCCCCCCCTCTCTCTCTCCTTCCCCCCCCTCTCTCTCTCCTTCCCCCCCTCTCTCTCTCTCTCTCTCTCCTTCACCCCCTCTCTCTCTCTCTCTCTCTCCTTCCCCCCCTCTCTCTCTCTCTCTCTCTCTCTCTCTCTCCTTCCCCCCCCTCTCTCTCTCACAATTCACAATTCAAATCGCGTTATTGGCATGATAAGTTACATCTTATGTTGCCAAAGCATCAAAATACATTTATGGTTTACCACATAAACGCAGTTCTATTCATACAGTGTATAAACAGGTATATCCCTGAGTGTATAAATATACATTCGCATTGTTTATATATATTCTTTTCTTAGTTTACTGGTTGGCTCTCTGTTCATGGCAAGCTGTAACATAGCGTGCCGCCAGTGTTATGCAGCTTCTCTCCTCTCCCAGTAGGAATGGGAGTTTTTGGTTGTCATTAAGATTTCTGAAATCAGGGCATATTTGTGAGAATTTTTGGTAGAAATTCTCCCTGATGCCCTGATATTTTCCACAAGCTGTGAGGAAGTGCATCTCTCTCTCCACCACTCCCTGACTGCAGTGCGAGCATATCCTGTCCTCTCTTGGCAGACTGGTCTGCCTGTGTCTGCCTTTTTCGATCGCTAGGCTATGTTCGCTAAGTCTGTACCTTGTCAAGGTTCTTCTCAGTTTGTTATCCTTTACCATGGTCAGGTAATCAGCTATGTTGTATTGTCTGTTTAGGGCCAAGTAGCAATTGAGTTTGCTTTGGGTTTTTGTTGTTTCTGCCCAATATGTCAGATATTTTTCCTTTTGCTTAGCGA
Organism: Somniosus microcephalus; assembly: GCF_052327205.1. Taxonomy (NCBI): domain Eukaryota; kingdom Metazoa; phylum Chordata; class Chondrichthyes; order Squaliformes; family Somniosidae; genus Somniosus; species Somniosus microcephalus. The sequence goes on along the minus strand of NC_140987.1, from coordinate 56,660,011 downwards.
CGATTGTGTTGGGTCGAATTCTTTGTGTTACCCTGTCACTGTCCTGGGGCTGGTTATTGTTAGTATTGTTAGTAGTTACTTCACTGAGTCCCAGGACTAGTTGACTGAGGGTATTCTTCTTTATGGTCAGCTCTTGGCATTTCAGGGCGTCGTAGTGATAGCATTGGGGATTGCTCATTTGTAGGTGATTCCAAAATTTGGTGGCTCTTTTTTGGATAGTGATTATTAATGGATATTGGCCTAGTTCCGCCCTGCATGCATTGTTTACTGTTTTCCTTTGAGTCCGGAGGATACTTTTACAGAATTCTGCATGTAGGATCTCAAGTGGGTGTTTGTCCCAATTTGCAAATTCTTGTTGAGTTAGCGGTCCCCATACCTCACTGCCATAGAGTGCAATTGGTTCAATTACTGATTTGAAAATTTTGAGCCAAATGCTAATTGGGATTTCTATTTGGATTGATTTTTTGATGGCATAGAAAGCCCTTCTTGCTTTCTCTTTCAGTTCATTCACAGCCAGTTTGAAGTTTCCCGTAGAACTGATTTTTAAGCCCAAGTATGTGTAGTTAGTGGTTTGTTCAATTTTGGTTGTTCCTACTGTGAAATTTATTTTGGGTCCCTGATGTTTGGATCTTTGCTGGAACACAAGGACTTTGGTTTTTTGGGGATTTATTGTCAGGGCCCAAGTCTGGCAGTACGACTCCAGCAGGTCCAGGTTTTGCTGTAGCCCCTCTTTAGTAGGTGACAGCAGAACCAGGTCGTCTGCATAGAGGAGGAATTTAACCTTGGATTCATATAGGGTGAGGCCGGGTGCTGTAGATTGTTCAAGTAGTTTTGCCAATCCATTTATGTAAATATTAAAGAGTGTCGGTGAGATTGGCGAGCCCTGCGTCACCCCCCGCCCCTGTGGGAAGTATTTTGTTTGTTTGTCTCCAATTTTAACTGCACATTTGTTGTTTGTATACATTGATTTAATTACATCATATGTTTTCCCTCCTACCCCACTTTCGATAAGTTTCAGGAATAAACCGTCATGCCAGATGGAGTCGAAAGCCTTCTGGAAATCTACAAAGCATGCGTAGATTTTGCTTTTGTTATGGTGAACGTGTTTGTCAATTAGGGTCTGTAGGGTGAAGATATGATCGGATGTTCTATAGTTTGGCAGGAATCCAATTTGGCTTTTACTCAAGACATTGTGCTCCTCAAGGAAGTTTATAAGTCTTTTGTTTATGATGCTACAGAATACCTTCCCCAGGTTACTGTTTACACAGATGCCTCGATAGTTGTTTGGGTCGATTTTGTCCCCACTTTTGTATATGGGCGTTATGAGTCCTTTGTTCCAGATATCAGGGAAATAACCGACACTCAGAACCAAGTTGAAGAGTTTTAGGATAGCCAGTTTCATTTTGTTGTCTGTGTGTTTAATCATCTCGTTTAGTATGCCGTCTGTCCCGCAGGCTTTTCCTGGTCGCAGGTCCTTGAGTTTTTCAAGAAGTTCTTTTTCTGTTATTATGGCGTCCAGCGGGTTTTGGTTATCTTTTATGGCCATTTCTAGCTTTTCCAGTTTTTTGCATATTTGGTGTTGCTCTGGTCTTAGTGTGTTTTTCTGGTATAATTTTTCAAAGTGGTTTACCCATGTGTCCCCATTTTGAATGGCCAAATCGTCGTGTTGTTTTTTGTGTAGTGTTTTCAAGTTTTCCCAGAAACAATTGGAATCTATGGATTCCTCCATGGAGCTGAGTGTATTCTTAATATATTGCTCTTTTTTCGTTCTGAGTGTGTTTCTGTATTGTGTTAGTGTCTGACAATAAGTAAGGCGTAGTTCCTCGTTTTCTGGATGTCTGTGTTTTTGGTTTGATATTTTTCTAAGCTTTTTTCCTCATGTTATGGCAATCTCGGTCAAACCATTTTTCATAGTTTTTTGTTTTGGGTTTGTTCTTGCGAGCTTTCAAGTTTGCATTTGTTGCCAAATTATCAAAAATATTGTTTAGTTTACTAACTGCCCGGTTTACGCCTTCTTTATTGTGAGTGTATATGTTATCCAGAAAGGTGTCTAAGAGAGCTTGAGTTGATGCATTGCTAATTGTTTTCTGGTATTTTTCCGTGTCGTTTTTGGCCCATCTGTACGATTTTTTGGTGTTGTACAGTTTACTGGGTTGTGTTTCTATGTTGTTTGTTTCTGTCTTTTTGAGGAACATAGTAATTTGACTGTGATCTGACAGTGTTGTTTGTGGTTTGACTGTGAATGCTCTGAAAGAGGATGGGTCTAAGTCTGTAATCATATAGTCTACTGTGCTGCAGCCAAGAGGTGAGCAATAGGTCGATCTTCCGAGGAGGTCTCCTATGAACCTACCATTGACAATGTACAGACCCAGGTTTCGACAGAGCTGTAGTAGCTGTTTTCCATTGGTATTTGACTGCTTGTCGCAGTTATGCCTGTATGGAAGGGAAGGGATCTATTATAAACTTCTTCAATGTGGAATAGGGGGCAAAGTCTATGACCTTATTAAATCAATGTATCTGAAAAACAAATGCGGGGTCAAAATTGGAGACAAACGCACCGATTTCTTCACCCAGAGAAGAGGCGTCCGGCAGGGCTGCAATTTGAGCCCGACCCTGTTCAACATATACATAAATGAATTAGCAGACATGCTGGAGCAAAGCGAGTCACCAGGTCTCCGTCTCCTAGATGGAGAAGTGAAATCCCTGTTCTATGCGGACGACCTGGTTCTGCTGTCTCCCACAGAACAGGGATTACAGCAACAACTAGACCTACTCGACAAATACTGCCAAAATTGGGCTCTAACAGTAAATCTAAAGAAAACCAACATCATGATTTTTCAAAAAAGGCCCAGATGTCAGGAAAACAAATACCAGTTTACCCTCAGTGATATCACTATAGGACACACTATGAGCTACACCTACCTTGGTCTAACTATTACAGCATCAGGGAGCTTCAGCATAGCAGTGAATGCACTAAAAGAAAAAGCCCGAAGAGCCCTATATGCAATAAAAAGAAAATTCTACAACATCCAAATCCCAATCAAAATCTGGCTCAAAATATTTGACAGCATAATCCTGCCCATTGCACTGTACGGTAGTGAAGTATGGGGCCCGCTAAATCACCAAAGCTACACTAAATGGGAAAAACATACAATAGAAGCCCTACATGCAGAATTCTGCCGAAGCATCCTTCGCACCCAAAGGAAAACGCCAACAAATGCATGCAGAGCCGAACTAGGCAGATACCCACTGATAATAAACATCCAAAAACGAGCACTAAACTTCCTAAATCACCTCAAATCTAGCTCCCCAGACACCCTTCATTTCAAAGCCTTTCAGACCCAAGAGCTAAACCCAGAAAAGAGTCCCCTGAGTCAGCTGCTACGGAAACTAAGTACTCAGCCGGACCCTAACCAGCCCCAGACCAACACAGCCGCCCAAACACCAATCCGAGTGAACCAAATCATTAAAAAATGCAAAGAAACCTACCTGGAACATTGGAACAAAATAACCGAAAGCCAAAGCAGATTAGAATGTTACCGGGCCCTAAAAAGAGAATATAAACTGGCAGACTACCTCACGACCATCAGAGACACAAAACAGAGACAGACCCTCACCAGGTACAGACTAAGCGACCACCAACTGGAAATTGAAAAAGGCAGATACAAGAAATCCTGGCAGCCTAGAGAGAATAGAATATGCGATCAATGTCTGGCTGGCGAGGTTGAAACAGAAATGCATTTCCTCCTAAAATGCGAAAAATTCAACACATCAAGAAACATATTATTCAACAAGCTAAGCCAAACAACCCCAGATTTCAAGGAATTGGATGATCTGTCAAAATTGAGATTAGTCCTAGGAGAAGGAGACAGACCATACCTTGGGGCCAAATATGTAACAACATGTCACAACCTGAGGACTGTTTAAAATTAAGACTGTTTAAAATTAATATTGAACGTACCAAATGAAGTACAAAGACTGTTTAAAATTAATATTGTTTAAAAGTAATATTGTATGTACCCAACAAATGTCAAATCGATTGACACCTACAGAATGTTGGAAAACTGTACCTTTTTGCTATGTAAGCTTTGGCAATATGGTTCTCTGTAAACTTTCATGCCAATAAAGCATTTTAATTGGAATTGGAATTGGAATTGGAATTGTCAAAGTGGTTATTCCCGAAAACGTAATTGTTTCCCTGATTATTGGTGAAGTCTGCTTCTTCGCCCGTTCTTGAATTGAGGGTCCCCACAGATCAACACGTTCCCCTGGGCCTGGTATTGGATAATTTCCCCCTCCATGTTGGAGAAGGTGTCCTCTTTGTAGTACGGGGAATCGATTGGAGGGATATAAAGTGCGCAAATGTAAACATCTTGGGTGTTTGAGATAATCTCCCTCTCAAGTTTGAGCCACATATGGTTTTCGCCCTTTTTTATAAATTTGATGTAATTCTTAAGTTCTGTGTTTAAACCAGATCAGTATGCCTCCGGAGTCTCTGCCTTGGGTTACACTTGGTAATTTATTGGAGGGGACCACCAGCTCAGTGTACCCTTGGGGACAGCCAGTGTGTCCTTTTCCTTTATACCAAGTTTCCTGTAAAATGATAATATCCCCCCTCTCTCTCTCTCTCTCTCTCTCCTTCCCCCCCCTCTCTCTCCTTCCCCCCCCTCTCTCTCTCTCTCCTTCCCCCCCCCTCTCTCTCTCTCTCCTTCCCCCCCTCTCTCTCTCTCTCCTTCCCCCTCTCTCTCTCTCTCCTTCCCCCCCTCTCTCTCTCTCTCTCCTTCCCCCCCTCTCTCTCTCTCTCTCCTTCCCCCCCTCTCTCTCTCTCTCTCCTTCCCCCCTCCTCTCTCCTTCCCCCTCCTCTCTCTCCTCCTCTTCCCCCCCCCCTCTCTCTCTCTCCTTGCCCCCCTCTCTCTCTCCCCCCCCTCTCTCTCTCTCTCTCTCCTCCCCCCCTCTCTCTCTCCTTCCTCCCCTCCGTCTCTCTCTCTCCTTCCCCTCTCTCTCTCTCTCTCTCTCCTTCCCCTCTCTCTCTCGCTCTCTCCTTCCCCTCTTCTCCCTCTCTCCTTCCCCTCTCTCTCTCTCTCCTTCCCCTCTCTCTCTCTCTCCTTCCCTCTCTCTCCTTCCCCTCTCTCTCTCTCTCTCTCCTTCCCCCCCTCTCTCTCTCTCTCTCCTTCCCCCCCCTCCTCTCTCTCTTCTCCTTCCCCCCCCTCTCTCTCTCCTTCCCCCCCCCTCTCTCTCTCCTTCCCCCCTCTTTCCTTCCCCCCTCCTCTCTCCTTCCCCCTCCTCTCTCCTTCCCCCCTCCTCTCTCCTTCCCCCCTCCTCTCTCCTTCCCCCCTCCTCTCTCCTTCCCCCCTCCTCTCTCCTTCCCCCCTCCTCTCTCCTTCCCCCCTCCTCTCTCCTTCCCCCCTCCTCTCTCCTTCCCCCTCCTCTCGTCCTTCCCCCCTCCTCTCTCCTTCCCCCCTCCTCTCTCTCTCTCCTTCCCCCCTCTCTCTCTCTCCTTCCCCCCTCTCTCTCTCTCCTTCCCCCCTCTCTCTCTCTCTCTCCTTCCCCCCTCTCTCTCTCCTTCCCCCCTCTCTCTCTCTCTCTCCTTCCCCCCTCTCTCTCTCTCTCTCCTTCCCCCCTCTCTCTCTCTCTCTCCTTCCCCCCTCTCTCTCTCTCTCCTTCCCCCCTCTCTCTCTCTCTCTCTCTCCTTCCCCCTCTCTCTCCTTCCCCCTCTCTCTCTCTCTCTCTCTCCTTCCCCCCTCTCTCTCCCTCTCCTTCCCCCCTCTCTCTCTCTCTCCTTCCCCCCTCTCTCTCTCTCTCCTCCCCCCCTCTCTCTCTCTCTCTCCTCCTTCCCCCCTCTCTCTCTCTCTCTCCTTCCCCCCTCTCTCTCTCTCTCCTTCCCCCCTCTCTCTCTCTCTCCTTCCCCCCTCTCTCTCTCTCTCCTTCCCCCCTCTCTCTCTCTCTCCTTCCCCCCTCTCTCTCTCTCTCCTTCCCCCTCTCTCTCTCTCTCCTTCCCCCCTCTCTCTCTCTCTCCTTCCCCCCTCTCTCTCTCTCTCCTTCCCCCCTCTCTCTCTCTCTCCTTCCCCCCTCTCTCTCTCTCCTTCCCCCCTCTCTCTCTCTCTCTTTCCCCCCTCTCTCTCTCTCTCTCCTTCCCCTCTCTCTCTCTCTCCTTCCCCTCTCTCTCTCTCTCCTTCCCCTCTCTCTCTCTCCTTCCCCCCTCTCTCTCTCTCCTTCCCCCCTCTCTCTCTCTCTCCTTCCCCCCTCTCTCTCTCTCTCTCCTTCCCCCCTCTCTCTCTCTCTCTCCTTCCCCCCTCTCTCTCTCTCTCTCCTTCCCCCCTCTCTCTCTCTCTCCTTCCCCCCTCTCTCTCTCTCTTTCCCCCCTCTCTCTCTCTCTCCTTCCCCCCTCTCTCTCTCTCTCCTTCCCCCCTCTCTCTCTCTCTCCTTCCCCTCTCTCTCTCTTTCCCCTCTCTCTCTCTCCTTCCCCCCTCTCTCTCTCTCCTTCCCCCCTCTCTCTCTCTCCTTCCCCCCTCTCTCTCTCTTTCCCCCCTCTCTCTCTCTCTCTCTCCTTCCCCCCTCTCTCTCTCTCTCCTTCCCCCCTCTCTCTCTCTCTCCTTCCCCTCTCTCTCTCTCTCCTTCCCTCTCTCTCTCTCTCCTTCCCCCCTCTCTCTCTCTCTCCTTCCCCCTCTCTCTCTCTCTCCTTCCCCCCTCTCTCTCTCTCTCTCCTTCCCCCCTCTCTCTCTCTCTCCTTCCCCCCTCTCTCTCCTTCCCCCCCTCTCTCTCTCTCTCTCCTTCCCCCCTCTCTCTCTCCTTCCCCTCTCTCTCTCT